>NC_035170.2:25152019-26534519 GCF_001659605.2 Manihot esculenta | reverse complement strand
AAACACACATCTATCACATAGTTCAAGCTGAAGAAATATTATAAGCCAAAACCTTTCACAAAAGGATGTTGCAAAAGCTCAGCAGCAGATGGACGGTCAACTTTATTATCTTGCAAGCACTCCTTGATAAAATCTCGTGAATGCTGTGATGGAAGATCTGGGAGATCTAGCAATTTCCCACCTTCCATCACGTGTGGAGTTTTCCTTGTTAACATCTCCAAGACTGTGCAACCAAGGCTCCAAATATCAGCTTTAGGTCCATAATCGCCCGATTTAGCAACCTCAGGAGCCATCCAACCTGGTGTCCCATAGTAAGAAGACTTCATAAGAGTGTTTAATTCCATCACTTTTGCCAATCCAAAATCTGCAATTTTTATGCGACCTTTTTCATTCACTAATATATTTGCACATTTGATGTCCCTATGAACAACATTTCGCTCATGGAGATACTTTAGACCTTCCAGTATCTGCTTGGTGTAGTGTGAAACCTGGGAATCTTCTAATTCAAAAGTTCCATACACATCTTTGAGGGAACCTTTAGTTACAAGCTCCAGAAAAATATTGAGATTCCCTTCATCCTTCTCCATGCTATAGTATTTGACTATATTTGGATGTCTTAACTGACATAATAAGCGAATTTCATCATAAATTTGCTCAATGTTTGCCTCAGGTTCAATCTTTATTTCTTTTATGGCAAAAAAGAAACCACCAGGAGCATATCCTTCAAACACTTTTCCAAATTTTCCCTCTCCGAGACGCTTACCCTGTTGCCACTCCGGAATATTAAGATTTTGTAAATTGACCTGCCAGTATTTAACATAGTTACAGTTTAATAGATCAAGATTTGGAGATTTGATGAGAATGGAAAAGTAAAGGGAAACAGTAGTTATACTAGAGTAACACAAAGGAAATTCTGCTAGCACATACCTTAAAGTACCTGTACGTCAGGGGATCACTTTCATTATCTTGGGGCATCAAAGGATCATTTTGCTTGTCGTCAAGATTCTCATCAGAATTAAATTCAAGTTCTATGCTTCCTTTTAGAACTAGGTTAAGGTCATCAGGCTCTATTCCATTATCAGATAGCTGTTGGAAGATTGATTTTCCAAAAACACTATCAAAGCCATTTTTGAAAAAGCGTATCTGTTCTGATATTGACTTGATAAATTCATTCTGAATTTGATCATCATCGTGAAAAGGTTCCTTATTGGCCTTGTTATTGTAAAAAGATGGATCTGCATCCCTTACGTCTTCTACAGAAATATCCTTTCCAGCCAGTTGCAAAAGAAAGACACGATGAAGAGCAACACCTACGTGTACTTCATGCATCAATGCCAATGCAATCGCCTTACCACAATTTTCAAAACAATCCCAGTGTAACGGCTGTGGCTCCAATTCTGCATTGCATTAAAGGAAAGAAAATCTATAGTTCTTACATATAACACACTTATTATGATTTAACAAGTCGTTGGCCTCCACATTATGCGGATATTAAAAATATTTTATATGCAATTTATTATTATAGAATAAAAAAGATAATTATAGAGGAGAAGTATAAATTCAACTAATATAGGTGATTTTTTGATAAATTATTTAAATTAATAAAATTTTAATTTGATAATATTTTATACAATTAATTTTATTAATTCTTTAATTATTTATATTTTATCACAATTAATATTTTTTATAATAGTTTTAATTGATTATATATATTTATTCTATATATTTATTTATATTAAAAAAATACAAATATATAATATTTATTAATTAGATTATATTAGATATGATAAGAAAATTGTTAAATTAATAAACTAGCGCTGCTGTGAGATAGTATGGACTTATATATATATATATATATATATATATAATAATAATTTATTTTTATTATTTAAACATCTTTTAAACGGTAATAATAATAAAAAATTAAAATAAGAAATATAATAAATTTTATTTATTATAAATATATTAATTAATAATATTATTAAATATAAAAATAAAAATAAAATATATTAAGATGTCACTCGACATAAATATATAAATTTAATAATGTTATTAGCAGAAATACATCAACCTAAGCATATCAATTATCAAACTCTATATATGTATATAAAATCACAGTGATTTATTTTCATTATCTAAATATTTTTTTATAGGGTAGTTATTCAATTTTTATAAATATATTTTTAGCATTATATTTATTGTTAAAATAAAAAATATAATATTTTTTAAAATAAAATATAATAAAAATTTGATTACTCTATGATATAATTATATAAGATTAATTATGCACTTGACAATCTTTTATATATTTATTATTATTCGCATAAGAAGTAGAAAACATAATTAATAATATTGATTATAATTTTTTATAATTTATTTATTACTAAAAATAAAAATAAAATATATATGTTAAAATTTTTAGTTTATTGTGATCAATATATTATATTAAAAAATGGTAGAAAATTAAAAAATTACATACTAATAGTAATGGTAGAAAATTAAAAAGAGATAAAAAACATATAGTATCAATTAATTAATATTGATTATAATTTTTTTATAATTTATTTATTATTAAAAATAAAAATAAAATATATATGTTAAAATTTTTATTTTATTGTGATTAATTTATTATATTAAAAAAGTCAAATAAAATTAAAAAGTCACAAACTAATAGCAATAATATTAAAAAATTAAAAAGTCACATAATAATAATAGTCATAGAAAATTAAAAACTCATATATAAATTATAATAATAAATATAATAAATTTTATTTATGATTGATATATTAATTAGTAATATTATTAAATATAAAAAATATAATTTGAAAAATAAAAATAAAATATGTGTGGCACTTAACATAAATATATAAATTTAAGAGTTTCACTTAACATAATTATTATCAATCTTCCTATAATCTAGCCTATCCTGGAAAGAAAATATGAATTTGTAGCAAAACATTATAAATCAGTCATTCTGAATTTAAAAAAGCAAAACAAGAACAGCAATAATTATGGATGGTAATTCAGGAAAATATAAAAAAGGTGCGATCTTACCAGGATTAGGATAGAATTTTGTTGGATCATTTGGGCACGCCAGAAAAAGAAGATTTTGTGGTTTGAATAGAATTTGGCACAACTTGCATAACCAATCCTGCAATACTTGAGAATCTGTAAGATCCTTCTTTTTGAATTTCTTATACAGCTTTACGTCTAGATTTTTAGACCAGCGAATAAGAGGATTATAGAGCTCTTCGTCGCGTAATTTTTCCTCAGGGATCATCTTCATCATGAGTAAATGTATCATGGATTCAGAATCAAGCACAGCACTGTGCTCGAGAAGCCAATCATAATCGTCTTTCCTTGTAATGGTTTTAATCATTAGTTGTAGTGAATTCTTATGATCCTCTAATACCTGCCGAAATTCATCTTTGGCACCTTCCACAAGCTGAGACATGCTGTTCAATTCATTCAGAATGGCGAGATACAATAATGAAATTGAACGCATAGCATCAATACATACCGAATCATCAGTGTATTTCAATACTTGTAATATAAGCGGCAGACGACTAAGATGCACCTCCATTTTTTTCATTACTCGTCCAAATCCAACTTCAATGGTTGTAATCGAGTACAGAACTATAAACTTTTCACCATTCCTTTGCTTATCATTCTCATTATCAACCTTATGCTCATCATCCTCATTATTAACCTCATCATCTTCGTCTGTCTCATCATCCTCATTATCAACCTCACCATCTTCGTCTGTCTCATCATCCTCATTATCAACCTCACCATCTTCATCGGCTTCCGCCTGACCATCAATTGCTTGACATAATGCGCGTGAGAATGTCCGGAAGTCACGAAATTGAATTTGCAAAGACTGAATGTGTGCGGTTGGGTAGGTGGTCTCGCCCAATCCATGTAATAGGGCTACTAACGACTCTTTAAAAAAATCTAAAATTTGGAGCATTGTGCGTAACCCATTATTGAGATGTATCTCATAATTACCTATTTCCAGCAATTTTCTTAGAGTAGTCCGGCATGACTGATACAGAGGATCTTCATTAGATACCTCCCTAAGCAAATTACAAAATTCCAACACTAAAGGTGCTTTTTCATCACCAAGAAACTTATCTGCACTCATCAGTAAGAGTGCATCAATAATGAGGATGATGAGACAGACGAAGATGGTGAGGTTGATAATGAGGATGATGAGACAGACGAAGATGATGAGGTTAATAATGAGGATGATGAGCATAAGGTTGATGATGAGAATGATAAGCAAAGGAATGGTGAAAAGTTTATAGTTCTGTACTCGATTACAACCATTAAAGTTGGATTTGGACGAGTAATGAAAAAAATGGAGGTGCATCTTAGTCGTCTGCCGCTTATATTACAAGTATTGAAATACACTGATGATTCGGTATGTATTGATGCTATGCGTTCAATTTCATTATTGTATCTCGCCATTCTGAATGAATTGAACAGCATGTCTCAGCTTGTGGAAGGTGGCAAAGATAAATTTCGGCAGGTATTAGAGGATCATAAGAATTCACTGCAACTGATGATTAAAAACATTACAAGGAAAGATGATTATGATTGGCTTCTTGAGCACAGTGCTGTGCTTGATTCTGAATCCATGATACATTTACTCATGATGAAGATGATCCCTGAGGAAAAATTACACGACGAAGAGCTCTATAATCCTCTTATTCGCTGGTCTAAAAATCTAGACGTAAAGCTGTATAAGAAATTCAAAAAGAAGGATCTTACAGATTCTCAAGTATTGCAGGATTGGTTATGCAAGTTGTGCCAA
Organism: Manihot esculenta; assembly: GCF_001659605.2. Lineage (NCBI taxonomy): Eukaryota > Viridiplantae > Streptophyta > Magnoliopsida > Malpighiales > Euphorbiaceae > Manihot > Manihot esculenta. The sequence continues at coordinate 26,529,703 of NC_035170.2, read as the reverse complement.
ATTCTATTTAAACCACAAAATCTTCTTTTCCTGGCGTGCCCAAATGATCCTACAAAATTCTATCCTAATCCTGGTAAGATCGCACCTTTTTTATATTTTCCTGAATTACCATCCATAATTATTGCTGTTCTTGTTTTGCTTTTTTAAATTCAGAATGACTGATTTATAATGTTTTGCTACAAATTCATATTTTCTTTCCAGGATAGGCTAGATTATAGGAAGATTGATAATAATTATGTTAAGTGAAACTCTTAAATTTATATATTTATGTTAAGTGCCACACATATTTTATTTTTATTTTTCAAATTATATTTTTTATATTTAATAATATTACTAATTAATATATCAATCATAAATAAAATTTATTATATTTATTATTATAATTTATATATGAGTTTTTAATTTTCTATGACTATTATTATTATGTGACTTTTTAATTTTTTAATATTATTGCTATTAGTTTGTGACTTTTTAATTTTATTTGACTTTTTTAATATAATAAATTAATCACAATAAAATAAAAATTTTAACATATATATTTTATTTTTATTTTTATTAATAAATAAATTATAAAAAAATTATAATCAATATTAATTAATTGATACTATATGTTTTTTATCTCTTTTTAATTTTCTACCATTACTATTAGTATGTAATTTTTTAATTTTCTACCATTTTTTAATATAATATATTGATCACAATAAACTAAAAATTTTAACATATATATTTTATTTTTATTTTTAGTAATAAATAAATTATAAAAAATTATAATCAATATTATTAATTATGTTTTCTACTTCTTATGCGAATAATAATAAATATATAAAAGATTGTCCAGTGCATAATTAATCTTATATAATTATATCATAGAGTAATCAAATTTTTATTATATTTTATTTTAAAAATTATTATATTTTTTATTTTAACAATAAATATAATGCTAAAAATATATTTATAAAAATTGAATAACTACCCTATAAAAAAATATTTAGATAATGAAAATAAATCACTGTGATTTTATATACATATATAGAGTTTGATAATTGATATGCTTAGGTTGATGTATTTCTGCTAATAACATTATTTTTTTTGAAATAGGGGTTGGGGGAGTCGAACTTAGACCTTTCAAGATTACATGATGCACTTTCCACCAGGCTAAGCCTTGGAGTGCTGCTAATAACATTATTAAATTTATATATTTATGTCGAGTGACATCTTAATATATTTTATTTTTATTTTTATTTTTATTTTCAAATTATATTTTTATATTTAATAATATTATTAATTAATATATTTATAATAAATAAAATTTATTGTATTTCTTATTTTAATTTTTTATTATTATTACCGTTTAAAATATGTTTAAATAATAAAAATAAATTATTATTAAAAATAAATAAATAAATAAATATATATATATATATATATATATATATATATATATATATATATATATATATATATATATATATATATATATATATATATATATATATATAAATATATATATATAAGTCCATACTATCTCACAGCAGCGCTAGTTTATTAATTTAACAATTTTCTTATCGTATCTAATATAATCTAATTAATAAATATTATATATTTGTATTTTTTAATATAAATAAATATATAGAATAAATATATATAATCAATTAAAACTATTATAAAAAATATTAATTGTGATAAAATATAAATAATTAAAGAATTAATAAAATTAATTGTATAAAATATTATCAAATTAAAATTTTATTAATTTAAATAATTTATCAAAAAATCACCTATATTAGTTGAATTTATACTTCTCCTCTATAATTATTTTTTTTTTATTTCATGACAATAAATTACATTACAATATTTTTAATATCCGGAGACAAACGACTAGTTAAATTATAATAGGTGTGTTATATGTAAGAACTATAGATTTTCTTTCCTTTAACGCGATGCAGAATTGAAGCCACAGCCATTACACTGGGATTGTTTTGAAAATTGTGGTAAGGCGATTGCATTGGCATTGATGCATGAAGTACAAGTAGGTGTTGCTCTTCATCGTGTCTTTCTTTTGCAACTGGCTGGAAAGGATATTTCTGTAGAAGACGTAAGGGATGCAGATCCATCTTTTTACAATAACAAGGCCAATAAGGAACCATTTCATGATGATGATCAAATTCAGAATGAATTTATCAAGTCAATATCAGAACAGATACGCTTTTTCAAAAATGGCTTTGATAGTGTTTTTGGAAAATCAATCTTCCAACAGCTATCTGATAATGGAATAGAGCCTGATGACCTTAACCTAGTTCTAAAAGGAAGCATAGAACTTGAATTTAATTCTGATGAGAATCTTGACGACAAGCAAAATGATCCTTTGATGCCCCAAGATAATGAAAGTGATCCCCTGACGTACAGGTACTTTAAGGTATGTGCTAGCAGAATTTCCTTTGTGTTACTCTAGTATAACTACTGTTTCCCTTTACTTTTCCATTCTCATCAAATCTCCAAATCTTGATCTATTAAACTGTAACTATGTTAAATACTGGCAGGTCAATTTACAAAATCTTAATATTCCGGAGTGGCAACAGGGTAAGCGTCTCGGAGAGGGAAAATTTGGAAAAGTGTTTGAAGGATATGCTCCTGGTGGTTTCTTTTTTGCCATAAAAGAAATAAAGATTGAACCTGAGGCAAACATTGAGCAAATTTATGATGAAATTCGCTTATTATGTCAGTTAAGACATCCAAATATAGTCAAATACTATAGCATGGAGAAGGATGATGATGAAGGGAAAAAGAAACTCAATATTTTTCTGGAGCTTGTAACTAAAGGTTCCCTCAAAGATGTGTATGGAACTTTTGAATTAAAAGATTCCCACGTTTCATCCTACACCAAGCAGATACTGGAAGGTCTAAAGTATCTCCATGAGCGAAATGTTGTTCATAGAGACATCAAATGTGCAAATATATTAGTGAATGAAAAAGGTCGCATAAAAATTGCAGATTTTGGATTGGCAAAAGTGATGGAATTAAACACTCTTATGAAGTCTTCTTACTATGGGACACCAGGTTGGATGGCTCCTGAGGTTGCTAAATCGGGCGATTATGGACCTAAAGCTGATATTTGGAGCCTTGGTTGCACAGTCTTGGAGATGTTAACAAGGAAAACTCCACACGTGATGGAAGGTGGGAAATTGCTAGATCTCCCAGATCTTCCATCACAGCATTCACGAGATTTTATCAAGGAGTGCTTGCAAGATAATAAAGATGACCGTCCATCTGCTGCTGAGCTTTTGCAACATCCTTTTGTGAAAGGTTTTGGCTTATAATATTTCTTCAGCTTGAACTATGTGATAGATGTGTGTTTATGAGCATTCAATATTAAGAACTCCATAAATATTTATGAAATTTTATAATTTTGTTTAGTAATTTTTGGATTAGTGAAGTATTTGGGTTGATATATTTTGATGGAGATAGCGTTTTCAGTTGGTGTTGTGTGCACTTGAAGGCAGCATAAGATTGTTAAACATAATAAAATTGTTTTTTTATCGGTTTGGATAATGGCTGATAATATATAAAAAGTAAAATTTTTTTAATATCGTGACATATGCATATATAATTGTAGAATTATATAATTGGAAGCGATGCATGAATTTAGGGGTGAGCGTAAATCTATTTGAATAAAAAAACTGAATTGAATTGATCAATTTCGATTTAATGGTTCGGTTAATTAGAATGTTTGGTTTGATTTGGATAATATTTTTTAATTTATTCAGTTTTTAATTCGGTTTGATTTAAACGTGTTAAATAACCAAAAAATTAATTTTATATATATTTTTATTATTTAAAATATTGATTTTATTTATATTTTTAAATTTTATATAAATTTATATGAATTTTTAAGTTTTATCATTATATATTAAGACAATATTTATTGATAAATTTATATGAAATATTTATTGAATTATTTTACTAAAATTAAAAGCAAAAAATAAAAAAAGATTACAGATTTCGATCTAAATCGAATCGAACTGAATTATTTTTAGACAATTTTTTATATTAATAAATTTATGTATAATTGTAACGGTGAGTTTTGAATGTGGAACGATATATTACAACAAATTAAAATTATATAATAATTAATATAAAATTATTAAATAATTTAAATTAATTATTTTAAAAAGTTTATCTACATTAGTTAAATTGAATTATTTTAATTAATATCAAAATCATTTTAAATCAAATAAATTGTGCAGAACTAATAAGTCTGCAAGAAAAGGGTTATCTGTATGATATACAGTAGAGCCGCCGGAGGTATTAGTGAACCACAAAATCTAAAGGTCCTACCCAAAGGTCCGATCTTGATTTAGCAATTATATTCGATTTAGTTGTAATGAAAATATCACAAATTTAATGAATATAGGGTAGCGGTTAGCTGTGTGGATGTTAGAGACGTCTTGCGAAAAAAGGGTTATCCGTGTGAGACGAGGTGGAGCTATCGAAATTACTAGTGATGCTGATTTATTGTATTCGATTCGGTTGCGATAAGAATATTATAAATTTAACGGAATAGAGAATAAGAGTTAGCTATTTGAACGTGGGATACGTCCCATATCGGTGAATTACGATAAATTAATAAATTAAAATCATATATAATAGTTAGTATGAAATTATTAAATAATTTAAATTAATTATTTTAAATTAAATAAAAAATGAGTCTAAAAAGTATTTAAATTAATTTAAAAATTGAACTCTTTTAATAATAATATTAAATAGATTTTAAAGTTTGAAAAGAAAAAATTGTTTTCATAAAATAATTTAAATTTTTTAAAAATTTTTTAATTATAAAAAATATTTTCCCTAAAATAATATAAGAAACGAAGTCAATAAATATGGATTAGGTATAGTCTATTCATATGAATAAAGCTGAGAGGAGCAAATAAAACTTGGTTAGTTAATCCAATTAACTAAATTAATTTTCCAATTAACAATTTTAAAGAGATTTCCATTACAAAAATGACAGTTTGTCTTTTTCATTACAGCTCTCCTTCGCCAGCTCTTCCACAATGCTGCCAATTACAGCCCACATTAATTAAAAACAATATTAATCAAATTAAGAAAGACCAAAAGTTGACGACGAAAAATGTTAGTCTTTTTATTAAATAAAGGCTTTATTAATTTGTTTAAAGAGAATAATTTATATTTAAGAAATATTTTCATAAAAAAGTATACTTTCTTAATGTATTTTATAAAAAGTATTTTTTAAAAATAACTTATTTTCATTATTTCATTATAATTAAAAAAAAAACTATTGAAAATAAATTAAAAATTAATTACTTTTTACATTTATATTTTAAATTTTAAATTTAAAATTTAAAATAATAAAATCAATTATTCCATATTTACTTTAATTTTAATTATATCTCAATTAATTTTTTATTTAAAATTATTTTTTAAATAAAAATTTAAATATTTAAATTAAATCATATTATTATAAAATGAAAGGAGGGTGAGATAAATGTCTATTTTTATTCTTTTATATTATTCATTAATAAATATGATAGCCAGCAATGGTAGGGTTTTACACAAAATTTATTATTCTTTAATAAATTTATATATAACATCTCAAAATTTAAAAAATAATTTCATATTTGAAAAGGATTTCTATTACAAAAATGATACCAACTTTGTCCTTTTCATTACAGTTCTTCCGCTGTGCTACCAATCGTCCACATTAATTAAAAATAATATTTAATCAAATTAAGAAAGACCAAAGTTGACGAAAAAATGTGTTTTTTCTTTTTTAATCTAGACGAAGAAAAATGTTAAGAGGGAGGGAGAAGTGGACAATGCAAATTAATATTTATTACTTGTCAAAATAGCTTCCGTCTTTGATTATTTTTGATAAACATTGCTATAGTTTATTTAGAGTAGAAATTATAAATTAAAAAAAATTATTACTTCATTAATTTATTCTCAATGTAATTTTATTTATAATATAAACAGTTTATTTTCTGTTTAAAAAAATTATATATAAAATTTATATAAATAAATAATAATTAATTTATAATCGTTTATAAATTAAAGTATAAATAGAATTTTATAATTTATAAATGAATTTATCAATTTATAAATTTATTTTTTTATAATGCATAATGATAGCTAATAATTTTTAATTAATTTTATAACATAATTATTTTTTATATATACATAAGGCAAATTTTTAGTTAACAATTAGTTTAAAGATCACTTATACTATTAAGTTTTAATTATGAGTCTTAATAAAGAAAAATTAGATTCAACGTAAAATTGGGATTCATGAATTGTCAAAAAATTAATTTTGGTTTATTAATTATGAATCTAATTTTGTAGAAAAATAAGATGATAATAATCTGCACTATTGCACTATTAATGGCTGAGGCATGTGATTTGGTGCATTCTGGTGACCCGACATCGATTAATATTTTGTTGAATGAAAAGAAGGTGAAACTTGAGTTTGGGAGTGATAAGGATGAGAGCAGTGTATGGTACCTTGACACTGGAGCTAACAACCATATGACGAGCGGTAAGAAGAACTTTGCTAAACTTGATGAAACTATCCATGGCAAGGTGAGGTTCAATGATGGATCAATTGTGAACATCTGTGGCAGTAGAACCATGTTGTTTCAATGTAAAAACAGAGAAGGTATGACACTCACAAATGTTTATTACATACCAAAATTAAAAAGTAATATTGTGAGTATTAGGCATCTGAATGAATATGAAGGAAAAATAGTAATTGAAAGAGGCTTTCTATGTCTCTTTGACAAGCAGAGAATATCCTCTATGGTTTGGATGGTCCTTTCTGACTGTCCATCAGTCTGTGGGTGGAACGCAGTACTAAAATCCAATCTCGTGCCCATCGCACTTTGCAGACTCCGCCAAAAGCGGGAGGTAAACTGAGGTCCTCTGTCTGAAACTATAGATACTAGAACTCCATGTAATCTCACTATCTCATCCAGATAGACCTGTGCCAACCTATCCACAGCATAGTTACTCCGTACTGGAAGAAAATGAGCAGATTTCGTGAGTCTGTCCACAATCACCCATATCGAGTCTATCCTGTTGGACGCTACTGGTAAACCCACTACAAAATCCATGGCTATGTTCTCCCATTTCCATTCTGGAATCGGTAATGGGTTAAGCATTCCGGCTGGTTTCTGATGCTCTAATTTCACCCTCTGACAAACCTCACAGGCTGTCACGAACTGCGCCACTTCTTTCTTCATGGCTGGCCACCAATAAACCTTTTTCAGATCCTGATACATCTTGGTAGCTCCTGGGTGAACACTATACCTCGCATTATGAGCTTCCCTCATAATGTCTTCCTTCACACTGCCCCTATCTGGTACACAAAGTCGACTCCCATAGCGAAGGATCCCTTTGCTGTCAAATCTGAACTCTACCCTATTGCCTGACTGAACAGTCCTGGCAATTTTCATCAACTCAGGGTCCTCATGCTGTCTCTGAGCTATCTGCTCCAGAAACACAGGTGTCACCCTCATCTGTGCTATCAACGCACTTGTACCAGACAACTCTAGCTGTAATCCTTCGTCAAAGAGCTTATAAAGCTCCATCACAACAGGTCTCCGCTCTGCTGCTATATGGGATAAACTGCCTAGTGATTTCCGGCTGAGGGCGTCTGCCACAACATTCGCCTTACCCGGATGATACTGGATCTTACAATCATAATCACTGAGCAATTCGACCCACCTTCTCTGCCGCAAATTCAGCTCTCTCTGACTTAAGATGTACTGTAAACTCTTGTGATCAGTAAAGATCTCGCATTTAACCCCGTAGAGGTAATGCCGCCACATCTTAAGTGCAAAGATCACTGCTGCCATCTCGAGGTCATGGGTAGGGTAATTCAACTCGTGCTTCTTCAACTGTCTCGAAGCATAAGCGATTACTCTATCACGCTGCATCAATACACAACCCAATCCCACTCGAGATGCATCACAGAACACTGTGAAATCCTCATGACTGACAGGCAGAGCTAACACTGGTGCTGTTGTCAATTTCCTCTTGAGCTCCTCAAAGCTCTCTTCACACTGGTCTGACCAGATAAACTTCTGGTTCTTCTGCATCAATTTGGTCATAGGAGCTGCTATCTTTGAGAAGTTCTGAACGAACCTCCTGTAGTAACCTGCCAGTCCCAGAAAACTTTTAATCTCAGTCACTGTAGTGGGTCTGGGCCAGTTAGCTACAGCCTCTATCTTCTTGGGGTCTACCTCAATACCCTCTGCTGATACCACATGTCCCAAGAAGGCAATGCTCCGTAACCAAAACTCACACTTCGAGAACTTGGCATATAAACCATGTTCTCTCAGTGTCTGCAAAACTATCCTCAGATGCTGGACATGCTCCTCTGCATCTCTGGAGTACACTAAGATATCATCGATAAACACAATGACAAAGTGATCCAAAAACTCACTGAATACCCTGTTCATGAGATCCATAAATGCTGCAGGGGCGTTAGTCAACCCGAACGGCATCACTAAGAACTCATAATGCCCATATCTGGTCCGGAAAGCTGTCTTAGGCACATCTGCCTCTCTGACTCTCAACTGATGATACCCAGATCTCAGATCTATTTTCGAGAAACAACCTGCTCCAGCTAGCTGGTCAAATAGATCATCAATCCTAGGTAGAGGATACCTATTCTTGATAGTGACCTTGTTCAACTGTCTGTAGTCGATACAAAGTCTAAGGGATCCATCCTTCTTTCTGACAAAAAGCACTGGAGCACCCCAAGGTGAGGTACTAGGGCGGATGAAACCCTTATCTACCAAATCCTGCAACTGGTCTTTCAACTCTGTTAACTCAGCTGGCGCCATCCTGTAGGGAGGAATAGAGATAGGTCTGGTACCTGGCAATAATTCAATTTCAAACCCTATCTCCCTATCAGGTGGTAGTCCTGGCAAATCGTCTGGGAACACATCAAGAAACTCTTGAACTACTGGTACTGTGGCTGGTTCCCTCACCTGACTGTCTAGCTCTCTCACATGAGCTAGAAACCCCTGACAACCCCTCCTAAGCAAACGACGAGCCTGAAGGGCTGAAATCATACCTCTGGGTGTACCTCTCCTGTCTCCTCTGAAGACACACTCTGACCCATCCTGGTCTCTGAGACTCACTAACTTTTCTCGACAGTCCAATGTAGCACTATATGCAGATAGCCAATCCATCCCTAGAATGACATCAAAATCTGTCAAGTCTAGAACCACAAGGTCAGCTGGAAGGCATCTACCCTTTATGAATACTGGACTGAAACGACAAACTGACACTGCCACTGATGGGTCACATCTAGGTCCACTGACCCAGAGAGGATACTCTAACTCAGAACTGATCAAACCCAACCGCTCTATGGCTCTCGAAGCAATAAAGGAATGAGAAGCACCGGGGTCCATCAAAGCATACACATCGGAACACCCAATGATGAGATTACCTGACACCACTGTGTTCGACGTGTTAGCCTCCTCCTGTGTCACTGTGAAAATCCGTGCTGGGGCTACCGGATTTCCACCTCGGGAACCTGCTGCTGAAGTAGAGGCTACCCCTCTACCTCTGCCTCTGCCACTAGTCTGAGGCATGACTGGAGCTACTGGCCGTACAACTGGCTGTACCACACTGCCTGAACTCATCTGCTGGGATGGTGCAAAAGTCATCTGCGGACAATCCCGAGCAATATGCCCTTCCTGTCCACATCGAAAACAAGCTGTAGATCCCAACCGACAAACTCCTCCATGTGGTTTTCCGCATCGTCTGCAGACTGGAGCTGTGCCAGAGCTTGAGCCACTACCTATTCCCAGACCTGACTTGACTTTACTCCAGAACCCTTTCCTTGTTCCTCTCGCTCTATCCCATCTCTTACTGCCTATCGAACCTGAACTGGGGGCCTTAGAACCCGAAGCCTGTGCCTGTTTCTGACTCTTAGCACTAGCTTCCATCTTCCTAGCTGCATCTATAATAGAGTGAAAACTCTCCTTTTCTGCTGGAAGGATCAACGAAGAATACCTGGGATGAAGTCTCATGGTATATCTCCTTGCTTTCTTCTGATCAGTATCATAGGCCTGACCCACGTACTGAAGCAGATCTAAGAACTTATCTGTAAACTCATCAACAGTCATCTCATCTGTTTGTCTCAACTGTTCAAACTCAATTATCTTCATTTCTCTGGAACTGTCAGGAAAAGCCCACCCTGCAAACTCATTGGCGAACTCTCCCCATGACATGCTGTCCATTCTAGGCTCCACATAATTCTTAAACCATTCTCTGGCCTTCCTGCATTTTAATGTGAAACCTGCCATCTCAATGGCTCTCCTATCATCTGCTCCCAATTCGCTAGTGATCATCCTAACTGCTCTGAGGTAATCAAATGGATCATCTCCTGTGTTGTATTTAGGAGCATCCAATTTCAAGTACTCCGTCATTTGTACTTTACCTCCAGATGAGCTAGGTTCATGTCTGTCAACAACAGGGGCTACTGGTTCTGGTGGTAGTACTGGGTCATTTGGCTCTAGGTGTACTGCACTTGGATGGGTAGGGGAAGATGGATACATAGGATATGGTGGATATGATGGGTAATAGTGAGGATATGGCATATATGGCATGTATGTAGGATATGGGTCAAATCGAGAGTACTCCGACATCCCCTCCATCGGATACTCTGGCTCCTGAAACAAGGATGGAGAACCAAAACCTGAGGCCTGAGCACCTCCCTGCGACTCTCCCATACCTTCCTCAAAACTGCCTATACCCATGCTGTCATCTCCAGACTGATCAAACTCCATAGCTTCCCTCCTTTCCTCTGATCTTCCTCCCCTCACTGTACCTCTTCTGCTCTCGTCGACAGACCTTCTAGGGTCTATTGACATACCTTCCCTGCTAGATCTCTGAGACCTTGCCCTTGGCAATGCAGGAGGACGAGCAGCTGGTCTCTCATTCTCTGGTGGGACTCCAGTCAATCGAGCTGATCGACGAGTTCCTCGCATCTTTACTCTGGAAACACAACATATAACATACCACTTTAACACATAAACATCACATAGCAATCATATACATTCACTACTCATGGCATATCATAGCAGATAGGACTCAAGACCCTATCCTAGTGGACATGATATTTCCTATTGTGCTTGACCACTTCTAACCTATCTGAGCCCAACACTGTCTCTATAGGTCCGATCATGTGAACCTAGGGCTCTGATACCAATCTGTAACGACCTCAAAAAGGACCGTCACCGGCGCTAGGATTCAGGTCGGCTTAAGGCCGCCAGAACCCGTAGCAAGCCTGCTATACTCTCTGTGTACCTGTAAACCTCATACATGATCATACATTTTCTGTAAAAATAAAACTCTTTGCTGAACCAAGGCTTAACCTGTGCATGCACTATCTCTGTACTCTGTACTCATGTACTCTGTACTCTGTATCCCTAACTAGAGCTTGCTCTAGATGGGTCATTCATACCTGTTAAGCCTGGTTTTCACATACAGGAAAACATATATACATATACAGATCATGTACAAAACATACATCACTAGGTCTAGGTCAAGCAACAACTAATACATCTCTTTAATATTACATGTCCACTCTAAGCTATTACAGATCTCTTTACTCTTTCTCTTTCTGTACTCTGCTGGACTGTCCCTGTACACTGTACACTGAACCTGCAAAACTGGGGTTAAGGGAGTGGGATGAGCTCTATAGCCCAGTGAGTAGAACAGTAAAACATCTCAGTAAAATATGATCTCATGGAATGCGTCATATCACAGACAAGCCACATCAAGAGTAAACCTGTCACCACATAGTCCCAGTAACTCTGTGCCAGGGCGTAGAATCGAGCACCTGGTCTTCCTGTCATATATGTATATGTGTATATAACACCTGTGAACTTACCATTGCCAGGGCGTAGTCAAAGGCTCCTGGACTTTGCTATATACCTGCCAGGGCGTAGTCAAAGGCTCCTGGTCTTTGCTATACGTGCCAGGGCGTAGTCAAAGGCTCCTGGTCTTCCTGTCTGTGACTATTGGATCATTCAGCATTTACTCACATCATCAAATAACAATGCAATGCAACATATTCGTGAATACTAATGCAATCAACCTATGGCATAAACATGATGCATGAGATATGCTAAAAGCAGTTTGTGATTCAATTAAAAGTCATAAGTTTAGTTCCACTCACCTCTGGCTCTGGACTGACTGACTCTGCAGGTTCTGAATCTCTGGAGCAGTACTCACTGCTGCTCTCTCTGGTTCCTCTGGTCTGTACCTATACAGATGGACTCAAATGAGGGACCAAACTACCTTATCAATACTTCTATTAAACTCCCCAAGAAAACCCCTTCATCTCACTCTAAAACTCATGTAAAGCAAGCAAAAGAAAAACTGGACAGAACACTTTCGGCGGCAGGTTCGGCGGCCGAATGTCCTTTCCAGAGACGAAACTCAAGCACCTTCGGCGGCCGAATCTCAAGCTTCGGCGGCCGAACCCTTTCGGGGGCAAGTTTCGGGGGCCAAAACATACGCCAGAGACGAAAGTCTCTAACCTTCGGCGGCACCTTCGGCGGCCGAAGTCCCCAAACAGAGCCGAACATGCAAAACTCACGGGGGCAAGCTGTGGCAGCCTAAGCTACCATGCACGAGGTTCGGCGGCCGAATGAACCTTCGGCTGCCGAACCTGAGTTCATCCAGAACTCAGTTTCAACGGCAAACCATCTCCTTCTTTCCTTCAACTTCTCAAACCATGCAAACGTCACCTCCTCAACGTACATATACTCATGTATATGCTCACAGGGGTCCAAAACTAGCTAATAACCCCAAACAACAAATCAAACATAACACATAAACATTTAAACATGCATAACTCATCAAAAACACTACTTCTCACGTCAACATGCATCTCTCTCCCTTAACGTCCATAAAACCTTCAGAAAACATAGAACCATGGTCAAAAGCATCACTTACCTCCGTAGTTACACACTCTGACCAAGGGAAAACGGATCACCTCTTCTCACACTCTCAAACTCTCTCTCAAACCCACTTTTTGCTAAACCTCGCAAAACATGGTAAATGAGCAAACGCCTGCATGAGCTGCTCAAAACTCTTGCTGATGAGTCATAGCAGACGTGGCTAATTCCTGGCAAGAATCTGAAGCCAACATCTGTAAAAAACCATGACTCAGCTCACTGGCCAACTCATCGTCGGTTGCCCAATCACAGGCAAGACCATGCAACCTTCGGAGGCCGAACTTCCCTTCGGAAGCCAAACACTTTCGGCGGCCGAACTTACTTTCGGCGGCCGAACTTGGCTCAATTGCCTTAGGTCATTTCACCTCAATACTCATTTCCCTTAACCTTAAAACATCTCATAAAACACATCATAACACTTAGCAAACAAAACGCCTACCCTTTTTCTCGACTCCCAGCACCCTGGATTCCATCAGACAATTGGAATTCCGGTGTCGGACTCGAGCCGGATATTACATTCTCCCCTCCTTAAGAACATTCGTCCTCGAATGTTCCTAAAATACACAAAAACAAAACACAAGGAGGAAACGCACCTCAAAACAAATATGGATACTGCTGGAGCATAGCCTCCCGTGTCTCCCATGTGCACTCTTCTAGATTATGGTGGTTCCATAAAACTTTCACCATCGGAATCTCCTTGTTCCTTAGCTGTCTGATCTGCGTGTCCAGAATCCGCACTGGTTGTTCTATATAGGTGAGATCTGTCTGAATCTCCACCTCAGGCTCACTCAGAACCTGATTCGGATCTGACACAAACTGTCGTAGCATAGAAACATGAAATACCGGGTGAATCCTCTCCATAGAAGCAGGTAAATCCAGCTTATACGACACATTTCCGATCCTCTGCAATACCTCAAAGGGTCCAATGTACCGTGGAGCTAATTTACCTTTCTTCCCAAAACGAACCACTCCTTTTATTGGAGACACTTTCAGCAATACCCAATTACCCTCTTGAAACTCCAACTGCTTTCTGCGAACGTCTGCATAACTTTTCTGTCTACTCTGAGCTGTTCTGATTCTCTCTCTGATTATGGGCACCATTCGACTGGTAATGTCTACTAACTCTGGCCCTGCAAGAGCCTTCTCTCCTACCTCTTCCCAGCAAACAGGGGATCTGCACTTCCTCCCATATAATGCTTCATAAGGAGCCATCCCAATGCTAGCATGATGACTGTTATTGTAGGCAAACTCTACCAAAGGTAGATGCTGCCTCTAAGAACCGCCAAAGTCTAACACACAAAGGCGAAGCATATCCTCTATGGTTTGGATGGTCCTTTCTGACTGTCCATCAGTCTGTGGGTGGAACGCAGTACTAAAATCCAATCTCGTGCCCATCGCACTTTGCAGACTCCGCCAAAAGCGGGAGGTAAACTGAGGTCCTCTGTCTGAAACTATAGATACTAGAACTCCATGTAATCTCACTATCTCATCCAGATAGACCTGTGCCAACCTATCCACAGCATAGTTACTCCGTACTGGAAGAAAATGAGCAGATTTCGTGAGTCTGTCCACAATCACCCATATCGAGTCTATCCTGTTGGACGCTACTGGTAAACCCACTACAAAATCCATGGCTATGTTCTCCCATTTCCATTCTGGAATCGGTAATGGGTTAAGCATTCCGGCTGGTTTCTGATGCTCTAATTTCACCCTCTGACAAACCTCACAGGCTGTCACGAACTGCGCCACTTCTTTCTTCATGGCTGGCCACCAATAAACCTTTTTCAGATCCTGATACATCTTGGTAGCTCCTGGGTGAACACTATACCTCGCATTATGAGCTTCCCTCATAATGTCTTCCTTCACACTGCCCCTATCTGGTACACAAAGTCGACTCCCATAGCGAAGGATCCCTTTGCTGTCAAATCTGAACTCTACCCTATTGCCTGACTGAACAGTCCTGGCAATTTTCATCAACTCAGGGTCCTCATGCTGTCTCTGAGCTATCTGCTCCAGAAACACAGGTGTCACCCTCATCTGTGCTATCAACGCACTTGTACCAGACAACTCTAGCTGTAATCCTTCGTCAAAGAGCTTATAAAGCTCCATCACAACAGGTCTCCGCTCTGCTGCTATATGGGATAAACTGCCTAGTGATTTCCGGCTGAGGGCGTCTGCCACAACATTCGCCTTACCCGGATGATACTGGATCTTACAATCATAATCACTGAGCAATTCGACCCACCTTCTCTGCCGCAAATTCAGCTCTCTCTGACTTAAGATGTACTGTAAACTCTTGTGATCAGTAAAGATCTCGCATTTAACCCCGTAGAGGTAATGCCGCCACATCTTAAGTGCAAAGATCACTGCTGCCATCTCGAGGTCATGGGTAGGGTAATTCAACTCGTGCTTCTTCAACTGTCTCGAAGCATAAGCGATTACTCTATCACGCTGCATCAATACACAACCCAATCCCACTCGAGATGCATCACAGAACACTGTGAAATCCTCATGACTGACAGGCAGAGCTAACACTGGTGCTGTTGTCAATTTCCTCTTGAGCTCCTCAAAGCTCTCTTCACACTGGTCTGACCAGATAAACTTCTGGTTCTTCTGCATCAATTTGGTCATAGGAGCTGCTATCTTTGAGAAGTTCTGAACGAACCTCCTGTAGTAACCTGCCAGTCCCAGAAAACTTTTAATCTCAGTCACTGTAGTGGGTCTGGGCCAGTTAGCTACAGCCTCTATCTTCTTGGGGTCTACCTCAATACCCTCTGCTGATACCACATGTCCCAAGAAGGCAATGCTCCGTAACCAAAACTCACACTTCGAGAACTTGGCATATAAACCATGTTCTCTCAGTGTCTGCAAAACTATCCTCAGATGCTGGACATGCTCCTCTGCATCTCTGGAGTACACTAAGATATCATCGATAAACACAATGACAAAGTGATCCAAAAACTCACTGAATACCCTGTTCATGAGATCCATAAATGCTGCAGGGGCGTTAGTCAACCCGAACGGCATCACTAAGAACTCATAATGCCCATATCTGGTCCGGAAAGCTGTCTTAGGCACATCTGCCTCTCTGACTCTCAACTGATGATACCCAGATCTCAGATCTATTTTCGAGAAACAACCTGCTCCAGCTAGCTGGTCAAATAGATCATCAATCCTAGGTAGAGGATACCTATTCTTGATAGTGACCTTGTTCAACTGTCTGTAGTCGATACAAAGTCTAAGGGATCCATCCTTCTTTCTGACAAAAAGCACTGGAGCACCCCAAGGTGAGGTACTAGGGCGGATGAAACCCTTATCTACCAAATCCTGCAACTGGTCTTTCAACTCTGTTAACTCAGCTGGCGCCATCCTGTAGGGAGGAATAGAGATAGGTCTGGTACCTGGCAATAATTCAATTTCAAACCCTATCTCCCTATCAGGTGGTAGTCCTGGCAAATCGTCTGGGAACACATCAAGAAACTCTTGAACTACTGGTACTGTGGCTGGTTCCCTCACCTGACTGTCTAGCTCTCTCACATGAGCTAGAAACCCCTGACAACCCCTCCTAAGCAAACGACGAGCCTGAAGGGCTGAAATCATACCTCTGGGTGTACCTCTCCTGTCTCCTCTGAAGACACACTCTGACCCATCCTGGTCTCTGAGACTCACTAACTTTTCTCGACAGTCCAATGTAGCACTATATGCAGATAGCCAATCCATCCCTAGAATGACATCAAAATCTGTCAAGTCTAGAACCACAAGGTCAGCTGGAAGGCATCTACCCTTTATGAATACTGGACTGAAACGACAAACTGACACTGCCACTGATGGGTCACATCTAGGTCCACTGACCCAGAGAGGATACTCTAACTCAGAACTGATCAAACCCAACCGCTCTATGGCTCTCGAAGCAATAAAGGAATGAGAAGCACCGGGGTCCATCAAAGCATACACATCGGAACACCCAATGATGAGATTACCTGACACCACTGTGTTCGACGTGTTAGCCTCCTCCTGTGTCACTGTGAAAATCCGTGCTGGGGCTACCGGATTTCCACCTCGGGAACCTGCTGCTGAAGTAGAGGCTACCCCTCTACCTCTGCCTCTGCCACTAGTCTGAGGCATGACTGGAGCTACTGGCCGTACAACTGGCTGTACCACACTGCCTGAACTCATCTGCTGGGATGGTGCAAAAGTCATCTGCGGACAATCCCGAGCAATATGCCCTTCCTGTCCACATCGAAAACAAGCTGTAGATCCCAACCGACAAACTCCTCCATGTGGTTTTCCGCATCGTCTGCAGACTGGAGCTGTGCCAGAGCTTGAGCCACTACCTATTCCCAGACCTGACTTGACTTTACTCCAGAACCCTTTCCTTGTTCCTCTCGCTCTATCCCATCTCTTACTGCCTATCGAACCTGAACTGGGGGCCTTAGAACCCGAAGCCTGTGCCTGTTTCTGACTCTTAGCACTAGCTTCCATCTTCCTAGCTGCATCTATAATAGAGTGAAAACTCTCCTTTTCTGCTGGAAGGATCAACGAAGAATACCTGGGATGAAGTCTCATGGTATATCTCCTTGCTTTCTTCTGATCAGTATCATAGGCCTGACCCACGTACTGAAGCAGATCTAAGAACTTATCTGTAAACTCATCAACAGTCATCTCATCTGTTTGTCTCAACTGTTCAAACTCAATTATCTTCATTTCTCTGGAACTGTCAGGAAAAGCCCACCCTGCAAACTCATTGGCGAACTCTCCCCATGACATGCTGTCCATTCTAGGCTCCACATAATTCTTAAACCATTCTCTGGCCTTCCTGCATTTTAATGTGAAACCTGCCATCTCAATGGCTCTCCTATCATCTGCTCCCAATTCGCTAGTGATCATCCTAACTGCTCTGAGGTAATCAAATGGATCATCTCCTGTGTTGTATTTAGGAGCATCCAATTTCAAGTACTCCGTCATTTGTACTTTACCTCCAGATGAGCTAGGTTCATGTCTGTCAACAACAGGGGCTACTGGTTCTGGTGGTAGTACTGGGTCATTTGGCTCTAGGTGTACTGCACTTGGATGGGTAGGGGAAGATGGATACATAGGATATGGTGGATATGATGGGTAATAGTGAGGATATGGCATATATGGCATGTATGTAGGATATGGGTCAAATCGAGAGTACTCCGACATCCCCTCCATCGGATACTCTGGCTCCTGAAACAAGGATGGAGAACCAAAACCTGAGGCCTGAGCACCTCCCTGCGACTCTCCCATACCTTCCTCAAAACTGCCTATACCCATGCTGTCATCTCCAGACTGATCAAACTCCATAGCTTCCCTCCTTTCCTCTGATCTTCCTCCCCTCACTGTACCTCTTCTGCTCTCGTCGACAGACCTTCTAGGGTCTATTGACATACCTTCCCTGCTAGATCTCTGAGACCTTGCCCTTGGCAATGCAGGAGGACGAGCAGCTGGTCTCTCATTCTCTGGTGGGACTCCAGTCAATCGAGCTGATCGACGAGTTCCTCGCATCTTTACTCTGGAAACACAACATATAACATACCACTTTAACACATAAACATCACATAGCAATCATATACATTCACTACTCATGGCATATCATAGCAGATAGGACTCAAGACCCTATCCTAGTGGACATGATATTTCCTATTGTGCTTGACCACTTCTAACCTATCTGAGCCCAACACTGTCTCTATAGGTCCGATCATGTGAACCTAGGGCTCTGATACCAATCTGTAACGACCTCAAAAAGGACCGTCACCGGCGCTAGGATTCAGGTCGGCTTAAGGCCGCCAGAACCCGTAGCAAGCCTGCTATACTCTCTGTGTACCTGTAAACCTCATACATGATCATACATTTTCTGTAAAAATAAAACTCTTTGCTGAACCAAGGCTTAACCTGTGCATGCACTATCTCTGTACTCTGTACTCATGTACTCTGTACTCTGTATCCCTAACTAGAGCTTGCTCTAGATGGGTCATTCATACCTGTTAAGCCTGGTTTTCACATACAGGAAAACATATATACATATACAGATCATGTACAAAACATACATCACTAGGTCTAGGTCAAGCAACAACTAATACATCTCTTTAATATTACATGTCCACTCTAAGCTATTACAGATCTCTTTACTCTTTCTCTTTCTGTACTCTGCTGGACTGTCCCTGTACACTGTACACTGAACCTGCAAAACTGGGGTTAAGGGAGTGGGATGAGCTCTATAGCCCAGTGAGTAGAACAGTAAAACATCTCAGTAAAATATGATCTCATGGAATGCGTCATATCACAGACAAGCCACATCAAGAGTAAACCTGTCACCACATAGTCCCAGTAACTCTGTGCCAGGGCGTAGAATCGAGCACCTGGTCTTCCTGTCATATATGTATATGTGTATATAACACCTGTGAACTTACCATTGCCAGGGCGTAGTCAAAGGCTCCTGGACTTTGCTATATACCTGCCAGGGCGTAGTCAAAGGCTCCTGGTCTTTGCTATACGTGCCAGGGCGTAGTCAAAGGCTCCTGGTCTTCCTGTCTGTGACTATTGGATCATTCAGCATTTACTCACATCATCAAATAACAATGCAATGCAACATATTCGTGAATACTAATGCAATCAACCTATGGCATAAACATGATGCATGAGATATGCTAAAAGCAGTTTGTGATTCAATTAAAAGTCATAAGTTTAGTTCCACTCACCTCTGGCTCTGGACTGACTGACTCTGCAGGTTCTGAATCTCTGGAGCAGTACTCACTGCTGCTCTCTCTGGTTCCTCTGGTCTGTACCTATACAGATGGACTCAAATGAGGGACCAAACTACCTTATCAATACTTCTATTAAACTCCCCAAGAAAACCCCTTCATCTCACTCTAAAACTCATGTAAAGCAAGCAAAAGAAAAACTGGACAGAACACTTTCGGCGGCAGGTTCGGCGGCCGAATGTCCTTTCCAGAGACGAAACTCAAGCACCTTCGGCGGCCGAATCTCAAGCTTCGGCGGCCGAACCCTTTCGGGGGCAAGTTTCGGGGGCCAAAACATACGCCAGAGACGAAAGTCTCTAACCTTCGGCGGCACCTTCGGCGGCCGAAGTCCCCAAACAGAGCCGAACATGCAAAACTCACGGGGGCAAGCTGTGGCAGCCTAAGCTACCATGCACGAGGTTCGGCGGCCGAATGAACCTTCGGCTGCCGAACCTGAGTTCATCCAGAACTCAGTTTCAACGGCAAACCATCTCCTTCTTTCCTTCAACTTCTCAAACCATGCAAACGTCACCTCCTCAACGTACATATACTCATGTATATGCTCACAGGGGTCCAAAACTAGCTAATAACCCCAAACAACAAATCAAACATAACACATAAACATTTAAACATGCATAACTCATCAAAAACACTACTTCTCACGTCAACATGCATCTCTCTCCCTTAACGTCCATAAAACCTTCAGAAAACATAGAACCATGGTCAAAAGCATCACTTACCTCCGTAGTTACACACTCTGACCAAGGGAAAACGGATCACCTCTTCTCACACTCTCAAACTCTCTCTCAAACCCACTTTTTGCTAAACCTCGCAAAACATGGTAAATGAGCAAACGCCTGCATGAGCTGCTCAAAACTCTTGCTGATGAGTCATAGCAGACGTGGCTAATTCCTGGCAAGAATCTGAAGCCAACATCTGTCAAAAACCATGACTCAGCTCACTGGCCAACTCATCGTCGGTTGCCCAATCACAGGCAAGACCATGCAACCTTCGGAGGCCGAACTTCCCTTCGGAAGCCAAACACTTTCGGCGGCCGAACTTACTTTCGGCGGCCGAACTTGGCTCAATTGCCTTAGGTCATTTCACCTCAATACTCATTTCCCTTAACCTTAAAACATCTCATAAAACACATCATAACACTTAGCAAACAAAACGCCTACCCTTTTTCTCGACTCCCAGCACCCTGGATTCCATCAGACAATTGGAATTCCGGTGTCGGACTCGAGCCGGATATTACAATAGACTTCCAATCACACTTCTATAGAGAGTTTTATCAACTTCAGGTTCTCCATTCCCATGCTTGCTCATCTTCACTTTCGGCTCCATGGGAATTGAACAAGAATTACACTCCCCCAATCATAGCTTCTCCAGTATTTTCTTTGCATAACCAGCCTGACATAGAGTGATTGAATCACAATTCTGACGTACTTCTATGCCCAAATAATAGCTCAATAATCCGAGGTCACTCATCTCGAATTGCTTCTGCATTTCCTTCTTAAATTGAGCTATAACTTTTTTATTTGAGCCAGTTATAATTAGATCATCCACATATGTGCCAACCATCAACATTTCATCTCCATTTACTCTTTTATAAAGTGCATGTTCCTGTGGACATCTAATAAAATCAAGAAACTGCAAACTCTGATCAAGTTTAAAATTCTAGGCTCTAAGAGCCTGTTTTAATCCATACAAGGCTTTATAGAGTTTTAATACATTGTTTGGATTTTCCTTATCAACGAATCCTTCTGGCTGAACAACATACACTTCCTCTTTTAAATCGCCATTCAGAAAGGCTGTCTTTACATCCATGTGATGTACCTCCCAGTTCTTCATTGCTGCAAATGCCAAAATTAGACGTACTGTTTCTAATCTGGCCACTGGTGCAAAGACTTCGCCATAATCTACACCAAACTGCTGTGCATATCCCTTCGCCACAAGTCTCGCCTTGTGCTTCACAATCTTCCCTTCTGGGTTTCTTTTTAACTTAAAAACCCATTTCATTCCAATTGCCTTTTGATTCTTTGGCAAATCTGCAAGCTCCTAAGTACCGTTCTTTTCAATTGAAAAAATTTCTAATTTCATTGCATCTACCCAGTTTTCGTTCTTAGAAGCTTCCTCATATGAGGTTGGCTCTTCTATAGAAAGAAAACAAAGACCAACGGATGCCTCTTCTGCTTCGTTCAGCTCTTTATAAATATCTTCTATAGATCTGAACTTTTTCGGTATTGATGAGCTTGAGGATGAAGCTGATGTAGTGATTTCTGGCGTTGCCGAAGTTGACGATGATGACTCTGTTTGTCTTTCACCTTGATCAAATTCGATTTGTTCGCTGTTTTCCTCCTCTGTTCTACTCTGTTTTTCTGAAAAATGAACAGTGAACGTTCCACTTTCTTTTTCAACGCCAGTTGAGTCTTTATTCCAAGACCATTGCTTCTCCTCTTCAAACACCATGTCTCTGCTCACCATTATTATGTTCTTCAATGGATCTAGTAGTCTATATGCTTTGCTACCCTCTTCATATCCCAACATGACTGTCTTTATACTGCTATCAGCAAGTTTAGGAAGATGTGTAGTGATATTCTTGACATGAGCAAGACAACCAAAGATTTTAAAGTGATGAACCTTTGGTGTCTTGTCATACCAAGCTTGATATGGAGTACCTGTTTCAACAGCTTTCGTTGTTGATCTGTTCAAGATGTAGACTGCAGTTTTAACAGCTTCTCCCCAAAATTTTGCGGGCATCTCCTTGCTCTTTAGCATGCACCTGGCCATTTCCACAACTGTCTGATTTCGCCTTTCCACCACACCGTTTTGTTGCAGCGAGTATGGTGCTGTAAGGAACCTCTTCAAGCCTTCCTTTTCACAAAATTCTTTGAAGGCAGTGAACACAAATTCTCCTCCTCGATCTGTCCTGAAACTTTTAATCTTCTTGCCCTTTTCTACTTCAACACTGGTTTTAAACTTTTTGAACACAACCAGCGTTTCACTCTTATACTTCAAAAAGAACACCCACATGATACGAGAAAAATCATCCACCAATAATAAAAAATATCTGTTACCTCCAAATGTTATTGGCGAAATCGGTCCACACAAATCTCCATGAATGAGGTCCAGCGGTTCCTTTGCACGATAATTTGCTGTTCGTGGAAAAGGAATTCTGTGCAACTTCCCAATTAAACATCCATCACAGAACTTATTAACTTGGGTTATTTTCGGCAACTCCTCTACCAATCTTCTGTTAGTCAATTGTCTCAATGAGTGGAAATTCAGATGGCCATACCGAGCATGCCAGAGCCATCCTTCATCTTCAATTTTCGCCATTAAACACATCTGCTCTGCAAGACTCAGCTTCGCTACATACAATCTGTTAGATTGCCTGTTCACCATGATAATTAAGCTCCGGGCTTTATCATAAACTTTCATTATACCATTTTCAATAATTACCTTATTTCCACTCTCATCCAGCTGACCCAAACTTATTATATTGCTTTTAAGTTTGGGTATGTAATAAACTTGTGACAAGATCAAGTGCTCATTAGTTTTACATTTAAAGAGCACTATCCCTCGACCACAGATTTCTATTACAGAATTATCTCCAAAGCGTACTTTTCCCACAATCGATGTGTTGAGCTCATGAAACACCTTCCTTTCTCCAGACATATGATTGCTCGCACCTGTATCCAAAAACCAGGAATTTTCGGCTCCAGTATTTGAAGGTGGAGGTACGATCATTTCATTCAACATCACAAACTTAGCTTGTCCGTCATGTGTGTTTTGCACTTCACACGTTTCTATCATCAGCAGTGAAGACTCCTCATCCTTCTGTTTTTCCGCCAGGTTCAGTTGTTCAGTCTTGTTAGAACACTCCGATGCGAAGTGCCCCATTTGTTTACAACTGTAGCATTTGATTTTACTTTTATCAAACTTTTTCTTCTGAGTTTGTGACCCTCCTTCAACTCCTTGGTATGAATCACTTCTTCCTCAGCGTCTTCCTCTTCCACGACCCCTACCCCTACCACCTCGCGAACTGCCTTGATCCCTCACTTTTTTCTTCGAGGAATTTGAGTTCTCTCGTGCCTTCCATTCTGCACGAGTGAAAAGAACAGTCTCATCCTTATCTCCAAAACCTTGCAACCTTTCTTCATGTGCTTTGAGGGATCCAATGATCTCATCGACAGTTTTCGAATTGAGATCACTAAACTCCTCAATTGTAGAGGTAATTTGAAGAAATTTTGCAGAGGTAGATCGCAGAAGTTTTTTTACCACTTTAACGTCCAACACAGTATTTCCGAGGCCTCTTAATTTGTTAACAATGATAGTGAGTTTCCCAGAATACTCATCAACACTTTCTGAGTCACCCATTTTGAGATCGTCAAATTCACGCCATAGAGTCTGCGTTCGAACCTCCTTCACCTTTTCTGCACCGAGATTCATGTTTTTCAACATGTTCCATGCCTCCTTGGAGTTTTCCTGGCTCCCAGCTGTAGCAGCACATCTTCACTTATGCTTTGATAAATGGCTGCCAAAGCCATCTTATCTCTGCGGCTATCTACAATTTCAGGTGTTTCGATTGCTTCCCAAACACCCTGTGCCATCATGAAAACTTCCATCTCAATTGCCCAAGCTGCATAATTACTTCTGGTCAGCATTGGGTATTTAAGCGTGACTGACCCTTCCTTCTCTTGAATCCTCACACTTACTTCATTCGAGGTACCATCTCCAGTATCACTCTTTTCCTCTCTTTATTTTTGTTCTCTTTCTCTTTGCTCTCTTCTTGACCGCTCAATTTCTAAATGAGACATTAACGAAATCAGGCCTTGATCTTATGGCTCTGATACCAAATGTAAGCAAAAACAGAAATAAAGAACAAGCAAAGACTAATGTAAGCAAAAACAGAAATAAAGAACAAGCAAAGACTCTCAAGATTTTCAATCTTTTTGTGGTGTGTTACACAAATGCAACTAACACCGTTTTCTTTATATAATAGAAAAACAAAACAGGTTCTGCTATAATTCAGCTATCACTACTTCCACTAATTCCACTTCCTAAAAACTAGTTCAACCTCATAACAAACTAATCCTAACATTATGGAGAAATAACAAACAAATAAAACTAAATGCTTACTGCTGCAATTTTTTTAGCAGAAGCTTATGACAGCAAATAAAATAAACAAAACAAGTTTAATAACTAACAGTTTCGGTTACTTAAATTTTCAAGCTCTCAGAAATCTCATTAATGCAAAAATGGTGGATGGAATGCCACACTTTAAACAGGTGAATCAGTTATGCAATGGGTGTGTACTTGCTAAGCAGCATAGTGTCCTATTTCCTCAATCAACTAATTATTGAGCTAGCAGAACACTAGAGCTCGTGCATGGCAACCTATGTGGGCCAATCACATCCGAGTTAACATGTATTTTTTTGTTACTGCACATACGTGTGGATTAAGATGTTTAAGAGCAAAGGTCAAGCATTTGGAGCATTCAAGAAGGTAATGACATGTGCAGAGAGGGAAGTAGCGCACAAGCTAAAAGTATTTCACAGTGATCATGGTGGAGAGTTCATGTCAAAAGCTTTCATTGAACATTGTGAGAAGCTTAGGATCAAACGACATTTGACGACACCATACTCTCCTTAACAAAATGGTGTCATTGAGCATCGAAATCAAACGATCATGGTAATAACAAGGAGTCTCTTGAAGAGCTAAGGGATGCCTGCCATGTTCTAGGCAGAAGCGGCACAAACAACAGTCTTCATTTTAAACAGATCCCTAACGAAGAGTGTAGAATGGGTGACGCCGTATCAAGCCTAGTCGGGACAGAAGCCTAATGTACAACACTTGCATGTGTTTTGATGCCTAGCACATGTGAAAGATGTCTCTCCACATCTCAGGAAACTTGAAGACATAAGTAATACAATACTCTTTATCGGTTATGAACCTGAGTCTAAGACTTATAGAGTTTATAATCCAAAGATAGGAAGGGTGCATGTGAGCAGAGATATCCTATTTTAGGAAGACAACCAATGGTGTTGGGAGTCCACTCGAAGTGAAACTGTATTCAATTCAGGTGAAAAATTGACTATATATAATGAGTTTGAAAAAGGTGTAGGGAATGGAGCTAAACACATTGCTCATTCTGATGGATGATCTAAAGAAGATGCAAGCTCGGCAAGGAGTGTGCCGTGAACGCTGATGAGCCATGATCCAATGTCTGCAGCACAAACTGCTGAAACAGCAGCACCTTCCTCGGCGATGCCGTTTTCCTCAAGTGAATTCGGTTCCAATTTAGAAGATGCCATCTTCATATAATGTTGCTATGTCTCCTTGAGTAAAATTTATGATGTCATTTCTCATCCTTACATTCTTCACTTGTAGAAAGAATTTAGATAGGAATTGTTGTGTTAACTCAACCCATGTAGTGATACTACCTATAGGAAGATAATTCAACCAATCTTTAACTTTATTCCTTAAGGAAAATAGAAATAATCACAATTTAATAGCATCTTCTGACACTCAATTATGCTTAAAAGTATTACGAATTTTGAGAAAGTTAGAAAGATGAGTGTTTGGATCATTATAAATCAATCCTCCAAGTTGAAGAGAAGTTTGAATCATATGTATGATTGTCGGTTTGATTTCAAAATTGTTAGCTTGCACCATCGGTCTCACTATGCTTGAGGTGACCTCAATCACTGTGGGCATAGCATAATCTCTCAAGACTCTTGCATCTCTTTTGTCACCGACTATTTTATTTACGAAGGAAAAAAAATATTTAAATATATTTCTCAAAATATAGGATTGACTTGTTAATAATAGTAATATCCAAAAATTTATTGAGGGCAAATTTGAATTTTAAAAATTTTCTCTCTCATTTTTCATCTATTTTTAACGAAAAAGATGATGAAAGTACTATTTCATCGACTAAAAGAAAAGATAAGAACGTTTGAATATATTTATGAAAATATATGAATTGACTTATTAATAATAGTACTACCCAGGAATAAAATAAGGGAATTTATCGAGTACAAAATTTGATTTTAAAAATTTGATTTTTTATTTATTTTTAACGAAAAAGAGAATAAAAGAATTATTTTGTTGACGGAGAAATAAAATAAATACGTTTTAATAGATTTTTAAAATATGGAGATTAAATTGTTAACCATGTTAATATTAAAAAATTAAATAATAAATCTTTAAAAAAAATTGCTTTTTTACGTTGAGATATGATGACTGCTGGATTTCTCTACCCCGATCACGGGCCTAGACTACGGCCCCAGCCCATGAAATGAAGGCCCTTGTAACATCTAAGTGAAGCGGGCCCGGCTCATCTGACTTTTGAGGCCGGGCTCCACCAGGATTCTTCACCCCGATCAGCCCGGCCCGTATGACCTTGCATGCAGATCTCCTTCTCCTGGGCTTAGCGTTCAGTTCATCTATCGGCCCAGCCCAGAATCAAGAACGAAACACGCCAATCAGCCCTGCAGATCCATTCGTGCGTATGTACGGGGAGAATCGGAAGCCGTTACGCATGGGACAGACGCCTGATACCTTCGTACGTCCAGATCCAAATAGCAGAGATGCGTGGCCCAATGATAGGAAGGCTGTTACACGTCACTAGCAAGGGGGAAGGAAAGGATAAAACCCTATTTTATTCCAGACAAGAAACCCTTGTAAAACCCTATTTTATTGGATCTCAGATCATCAATTTGCGCCGTCTGTGGGAAACGAAGGAGATCTTTTCATCACCGGAGTTTCACTCTTCAAAAAAAAAAAAAAAAAACCACTGAGATCCACGATGGCAAATCACCATGAAAACAACCTTAACATCCCAAATGACCTGAGTTCTGCCCAAGAGGGGCAGCAGTTCTCCTTTTCTAGCCCTACGGCACTAAATAACCAAACACCTGTTCCCCTCAATCCCTCGCCAAGCCTGGCAGGGAATACTCCCACCGCTACCTTATCTAACCAGAACCTTCAAACCATGGCTCTCCAGTTACAGAATACCGCCCACTGGCTGGGGCAGATAATGCAACAAAGGGGCCTCAGCACCCCAATAAACACGCTCCCAGTGGTGGAAGAACCTCAAACCCATGAGCCTCGACCTGCCCCTGATCGCCTTCAAAACAGTAGCCACAATACCGGGGAAAAGGGGAGAGGAGCTGGGAAAGAGGAAGAACCGGAGGCCCGGATCCATGGAAGAAGGGCGAGAGAAATGATAGAAAATGAGGAGGCTGATAACTATTCCGCCGAGACAACCAGGTGGACGAGGAATGAAGCAGAGGAGGAGGAATACCACCTGGAGAAAAAACCCAGGCTGGAGGACGAGAATGTGGACTAAAAGCTGCAGAAGTTGAGAGAGCAGCTCTTGGCTAAGCTGGGCAAGAAGGATCAGAGCCAAATCTTCTTACCCACTTCTTCCCCCTTCTCAAAATGGGTGCAACAGGAGACTGTTCCTAAGAAATTTATGATGCCGTCGATGGCGGCCTATGACGGAGCTGGTAACCCGAGGGAGCATGTCATGAACTACAAGACCTTCATGGAGCTGCAAACTCTATCGGATGCCTTAATGTGCAAGGTATTCCCAACGACGCTCTCGGGACCAGCACGGGCATGGTTCAATAGCCTTGAGACTGGAAGCATTAGAAGTTTCGGAGATCTAGCCACTCGCTTCATTAGCCGGTTCATAGCCGGGGTGCCAGCAGATAGGAAGACGAGCTACCTGGAAACAATAAGATAGAAAAGAGATGAATCACTCAGGGAGTATGTCGCTCGTTTCAATACGGAGGCTCTGCAGATTCCCGAGCTCGATGAAGGAAGGGCGGTAGAAGCTATGCAAAAGGGGACAACCTCTGCCGAGTTCTTCGGCTCTTTAAGCAGGAAGCCTCCGACCTCATTAGCCGAGCTGATGAAGAGGGCTGAGAAGTATATAAGGCAGGATGACGCCTTGATAACAAGTCGATTTGCCAAGGGGATGGCAGGAAAAGAAAAGGCCTCGGAAGAAAGGAGGCCGGAGAGACACGAAAAGAAACACGACAAGAGACCTGATCCGCACAAGCAATCTTGGGAGCGAAGAGATCAAAGGTTTCCCCCTCCTCAAGTTCCTGAGCAAAGATTACTTCCTCCTTGGGTTCCTGAGAAGCCAACCCCGCTCAACGCCTCCAGAGCCGAGGTGCTCATGGCTGTTCAGGATAAGGAGTTCCTCTAGTGGCCCAAACCGATGAAATCGAAAGCAAACCAGCGGGATCCTGACAAATATTGTCAATACCATCGGACGCATGGCCATGATACCAATCACTGTTTCCAGTTGATCGCGGAGATCGAGAGGTTGATAAGGAGAGGGCATCTCAAGAACTTCGTGAAGAAATCAGAGGGACAGAGGCCTCAACCCAGCCCGGCGACTCAAACGCCGAGGAGAGCAGGAACTGGACCAGTGAATGATGGATCCAGTGGGACCATCAACATGATCGTTGGGGGAACAGGGGGTCGGATGAGCCGCAGAGGAAAGAAGAGAAATCGGGAAGGGGAGAGCAGCAGTATCGAAGTCATGCAAATCGTGGAACACTCTCCTATGACCATCACTTTCTCTTCGGAAGATGCTCAGGGTATTCAGATGCCCCATGATGATGCGCTCGTCATTGAAACCGTCATTCATAATTATCGGGTGAAAAAGGTCCTAGTGGATGACGGGAGCAAGGTCAACTTACTGCCATATCGGGTTTTTCAGCAGATGAGAGTTCCAGAAGAACAGTTGGTCCAGGACCAGGCCCCAATCAAGGGGATCGGAGGAGTACCGGTGCTCGTAGAGGGAAAGGTGAAGCTGGCTCTTACCTTAGACAAAGCACCTAGAACCCGTACCCATCACGAGGTGTTTTTGGTGGTCAAACTTCCGTTGAGCTATAATGCAATCCTGGGGAGGCCGGCGCTGTTCAACTTCGAGGCTGTCACTAGTATCAGGTATTTGGCGCTTAAATTCCTAACGGAGGAAGGAGTGGGGATAGTTCGGGGTAGCCAGGAAGAAGCAAGAACAGTATATTTAGCCACCATAGCAGAGCCGAGCTCAATTGCAGAAAAGCCTGACTCGGAAGTGCTGGAGGTCAGAGACGAGACGAAAGAAGCCAGGACAGAGCCAGTTGGGGAATTGAAGGCTTTTCCTTTATCAGAAGCAGAGGCAGATAAGGTCTTCAGTGTCAATGCCGGCCTCACTGAAGAATAAGAAATTGAAGCCATGGCCCTGATCCGAGATCACGCGTCGAGTTTCGCGTGGAAGCCTTCCGACATGCCTGGGATCGATCCTGAGGTAATGACACACAAATTGAATGTCCTCCCCGAGGCCAGGCCAGTGAAGCAGAAAAAGAGGGTAGTAGGGAGAGAGAAGCAGCAGGCCACTAGGGAGAAAGTACAGAAACTAGAGGAGGCAAGCTTTATTAGGGAAGTTATGTACCCGCAGTGGTTGGCAAATCCTGTATTAGTCAAAAAGGCCAATGGCAAGTATAGGATGTGCATAGATTTTACTGACCTGAATAAGGCCTGCCCTAAAGACTGTTATCCCCTCCCTGATATTAATAAAATGGTCGATTCTACGGCCGGTTTCGATTATATGTCTTCTTTGGATGCTATGTCTGGTTATCATCAAATCCCAATGGACAGGTCGGATGAGGAAAAGACCTCGTTCATAACTGAAGATGGGACTTACTATTATAAAGCTATGCCATTTGGATTGAGGAATGCCGGGGCAACATACCAAAGATTGATGAATAAAATCTTCAAGAATCAAATCGGCAGAAATGTAGAAGTTTACGTAGATGATATGGTGGTCAAGAGCCCAACTTTCCAACAGCACATAGCAGATTTGAGGGAGGTATTCGGAGTATTAGATCAGTACAGAATGAAGTTGAACCCAGCAAAATGTGCCTTCTTCATTAGGGGAGGAAAATTCCTGGGGTACATGGTGAGTGGAAAAGGTATCGAGCCCAACCCGGAGAAGGTAGAAGCCATATTGAATATGCCAGAGCCAACCTGTGTAAGGGACGTCCAGAGACTGACCGGGAGAGTAGTGGCGCTTAATCGATTCCTGTCAAGATCGGCAGAGAAGTGTTTACCATTCTTCAAAAAGTTGAGGAAGGTGCCAAACTTTGAATGGACAGAAGACTGCCAAAAAGCTTTCATAGAGTTTAAGAGATATCTTAGCTCGCCTCATGTGCTCAGCAGTCCCATGAAAGGAGAATAACTTCTGATATACCTGGCCGCCTCAGAACAAGCAGTCAGCGCAGTATTGTAAGGGTAGAAGAAGGGGAGCAGAAACTCGTTTTCTATGTTAGCAAGGTACTCAGAGATATCGAGGTCAGATATTCGAATATTGAAAAAATGGCTTACGCTCTATTACTAGCAGTCCGGAAATTCAAAGTTTATCTGGAAGGCCATCAGGGAGTCGTGATGACAGACCAGTCCTTGAAGAAAATTCTACGCAGGCCGGAGACTTCAGGTCGGATGTTGGCTTGGTCCATAGAGATCGGCCCTTACTGTCTAGAGTATCGACCTCGGACAGCTATAAAATCTCAAGCTCTGGCTGACTTCATAGCAGAGTGCACATTCAGTGAGGAACAGGGAAGATCATCCTCAGAGATATCAGGAAAGGGAGGTGAAGGAGAACCTTTCCAAGAATTTAACTGGAAGTTGTATGTAGACGGAGCATCAGGTACTGAGGGCAGTGGTGCTGGAATAGTGCTTAAGGGGCCAGAGGATTTTAAGGTATGCTACGCCTTACGCCTAGAGTTCAAGGCTTCTAATAATGTGGCAGAATATGAAGCCCTAATAAATGGGATGTTGGTGGCCCTGGAAGTAGGGGTAACCGATCTCGAGGTAAATAGCGATTCTCAGCTGGTGATCAACCATGTAACAGGGGTATATCAGGCTAGAGACCCCATCATGCAGAATTATTTGGCTAAAGTAAAAACTTTAGAAGCCGAGCTCACAAGTCGGGGAATTACCATCAGATTTCAAAGAATACCTCGAGAGGAGAATGAGGAAGCAGACCTGCTTAGTCGATTGTCCAAAGAAGAATTAGAGCAGCTCCCTGATGAAGTGTACATACAGCATGTCCATATGCCTGCTTTTAATAAAACAAACATGGTGTTGCAGGTAGAACAAAGCCCGACTTCGATGACCCCCTAGCTAGAATACCTGTAAAAGGGCAAGCTCCCAGAAGATAAAGGTGAAGCTAGAAAGATAGCAGCTCGTACCGCCAATTATCAAGCAATAAGGGGGACCTTATATAGAAAAGGGAAATCTAGCCCTTGGCTCCGGTGTGTAAGCCCGGAAGAGGCTACGAAGGTGATGGAAGAGATACATAGAGGCATGTGTGGAGCCCACGAGGGGGCAGGGACGTTAGCCATTAAAGTATTCAAACAATGGTACTATTGGCCCACTGTTAAAAGAGAAGCAGAAGAGTTCGTCCGAAGGTGTGACGTATGCCAAAGATTTGCTAACGCCATTAAAGCTCCAGCCACTCCTCAATCCAGCATATCCAGCCTATGGCCTTTCTCGCAATGGGGAATTGACATCCTGGGACCCTTCCCCAAGACCACGGGGCAGAGGAAATTTGTAGTAGTGGCCGTAGAGTACTTCTCAAAATGGCCAGAGGCGGAAGCAATAGCTACAATCACAGCCCGCAAGATGATAGATTTTGTGTGGGGACATATCATCTGCAGATTTGGCATACCAAGAGTGCTCATCTCAGATAATGGCAGACAATTTGATTGCGACACCTTCAGAGCATTTACGGTAAACATGGGCATATGGCACAAGTTTTCCTCCGTGGCTCATCCTCAAACTAACGGCCAAACAGAAGTCACCAACAAAGCTATCCTACAAGGATTAAAGAAACAGCTGGATGGGGCAAAAGCGAATTGGGCAGAAGAGCTCAACAGTATCCTGTGGGCACTCCGAACTACCCCGAGAGCGCCCACCCAAGAAACGCCCTTTACACTTGCTTACGGTACAGAGGCCGTAGTCCCAGTCGAGCTACAAATCCCCACTCATCGAGTCCAATTTGTTAGCGAGAACGCTAATGATGACAAGTTAAGAAGCAACCTGGATGCTCTCGAAGAAATCAGGGAAGAAGCTCAAGTCTGAACTACAGCTTACCAACAACGAGCAGCACGATATTACAACCAAAAGGTCAGAGAAAGAAGCTTGAAAGTGGGAGACCTGGCATTAAGAAACCTGGAAGCTACAGGAAAAAGAGCGGCAGCGGGCAAGCTAGCACTGACCTGGGAGGGCCCATTCAGGGTGGCAAAGGTGGTCAAGCCAGGGGTATACCGGATCGAAGATATGCAAGGAAATCCTGAGCCCCACGCTTGGAATATCCAGCACCTAAAGAGGTATTTCCCCTGATATATTTGTAAAGAAAAACATTGTATTTTGACAAACATGAATGAACAAAATTGTTTACATAATGAGATTATCTTTTATGAATAATAATCCTCCATAAGACAGAAAGAACAGGGCTCAGAAAGACCCCCTGGAGGAACAAGACCGGGATCCTCTAAGAACTCCCGGGTAACCAAACAAGACTGGGATCCCCTAAGAACTCCCGGGTAACCAAACAAGACCGGGATCCCCTAAGAACTCCCGGATAACCAAACAAGACCGGGATTCCCTAAGAACTCCCGGGTAACCAAACAAGACCGGGATCCCCTAAGAACTCCCGGGTCACCAAAACAAAAACGGCTGATGAAGGTCTTAAGGCCCGCCTGGGGCAAAAATTCCCCATATCGTATGCAAGGACGATTCATAAAAATATAATTCTGATCTCACGTGAAAGATGAGTCCTAAGTTACCAAGGAAAAACTCGACTCCGACCTCCCGAAGAAGCTCGGGGCATAATAGCCAAGAGGCACCGACCTCGAGAAGGGACCGCTGACACAAAACTAGCTCAACTAGCTTAAAGAGAGATCTAAACAGCAAAGAGCCCGGAAAAGACTCAGGGGTGTAAAAAACGTCACAGGCTATAGGCATAAAAGTCTGAGCAAAGAGAAAAGGACCGAACTTCCAGCTTGGATAGACTCGCGACATGAAAACGAAGCTGAGAAGAGGAAACAACAGATAACCAAGCTCCCTCTATGAAAAAGCCCATAAATGCAGCAACACATAGGAGAATAAACGAAGGCAAAGGACTATGCTCACAGCTCAAGTCAGTCTGCCATGAACAGACATCCGAGCTCATAACTAATAAGAAAGGTAAAATTATCTAAAATAAGCCCACACAGGCGCAAAAAAAGTTTAGGGATTTACCCCCTCACCACACATGTAATGAAATGTTGAGGAGATAAAGGGGCAGCTCGGGAAGAAAAGACATCTTCATTCCCTGACGAGTCAGAACTAAAAGCAAAAAGTCAGTCCTGCCAGTCACCACTAAAAGGTACGCGACCTAACTTCTCATAAGCTCGGACAATTAGCTAAAAATCGAGCTCATGGCTAAAGGTCAGTTCAGCCCGGAAAGAACTTGTGGATAAAAATATCCTAGTAAAATAGATAAATCCACAAAGCCAGGAGCTCAGCCAAATGATGGAATTGCAGTTCTAAGGGGCTTAAAAGCAAGAAGAAAAAGACATCATAAAGGACCCCTCAGGGAAAGTCACGAAGTATGCAGTGTAAGTATTCCAATTATGATAAGAAGAGATAAATTCCAGGATGTATGAAAAATAAAAAATAGTCCAAGTAAAAGAAATTAAAAATCCATTAAGAGAAAATGTCATTACAATCTATTTATCAGACGAGGTTGAAGGAAAAACAGTCCTCAAGGGACTCACATTTCTAAGAATACCTTCGCCTACACTATCTCTATTTACATTTGTATCTGAAGGAGGCTCGACATCCTCTAGCTTAGATCTCTCAATGCCAGTAAAAGGCAAAATCTCCTGACCTGGGCTAGGGTCTCCTCCTTTAGGCTCAAGGTCATCTCCTTCAGATCCGAGGACCTCCATGTCCTCCCCATCCAGCTCGGAAAAAGTAAACCAAAAGTTCAATTGGCTAAGTGGATTCAGAGCTCAGAGCTCAACTGACTAGTTAAAAACAGAGCTCACGAATACAGTCAGTCCAGTTCAGAAGAAGCAAAACAGAGCTCGGTCGACTAGAATCACAAAGCGAGCAGTCTAAATACTTCATACATAATAAGGAAAGAACAGCTTGAGTATGGACGAAAAACAAGAATTTCATTAAAAGAAAAATACATTACAGCATGTCGCGAACACCTACACTACGGGATGAAAAGCTATCCTTAAAGGACTTACATGCCCAGGTACATAGTCATCTACGTTTACATTACTGACACCTACCCCACTATTTTAGCTGTCGATTCAGAAGAATTCTTGTAGTTAGGAAAATGAGCTTCGCAGGTCGGTTGAGCTATGCTTCGTTATTATAGGAGAACTGAACAAGTTGATTCCCATAAGCATTTCTCACCGTTCCATTATAGGCAAACATTCTGTTGCCCAAGTGTGATTCACGGTACATACGAACAAGCTGAGATATTATGTGTTGATCGCATATCACGCGTAAAAAACATAAATCTTCGAGTTACGGCCTCAAGAAGATCACAGAGTATATATTCGAAGGCATTGACAGAAGCTTGACTGAGTGTAGCAGATCTCAGTCTCTCATAACGCAAGCACTCCACACTGAAGGTGACAATAAGCTGATCATTTTCGCCACTTCCATTTAAATCAAAAGCAGACTTTTCAGCAGCCCGGAACCTATGTAGAGCTAGAACAACAGCCAGGAGAGGAGGTCGGCCAGACGACCTGGGCGAGATCGTTTCAATGACTTGCAGAGTGGTCCCACCCATCAACCGCTCTACTAAGAGGACGTCCAAGGCGATGCCTAGACTCCCTAGGGGCAACGTACGCTTTTCAAGAGGCCCGGACTGACTCATCTTCATCTCAGATACCGCAAAAAAATCTAAAATCGGAGCAAGTCTGTAATACCCGGCTAGATTCCGGCATCGGAATTCCTATCTTCCGGTGGAATTTCCGTTGGAATCAGGGAATTCTGAAGATGCCAAAGGCTTCTAGAGGGGTAAGATGTGTTTTCTAAAATATTTTTACACGATTTTTATGGTTTTAAATGGAAAGGAATGAGTTTTTGAAAGAAAAGACCAAGGAGGTGCTTACCAGGTTCGGCCGCCGAAAGTTAAGTTCGGCCGCCGAACATGAGAAGGCTTCGGGAGCGTTTTTGGCCTCCGAAAGCCTTGTTTGAACGAGCCAAGGTTCGGCCGCCGAACCTCAAGTTCGGCCGCCGAACATGCATGAGTTTAGGGGGCACGTTAGGCTGCCGAAGGTCTTCGACCAGGCCACCTATAAAGAGCCCTTAGATCGGAAATGGGCGAGTTTTCTCCCCATTCTTGAGCTCAGGTGAGTTCTTGTCCTCCTTTGGTCGTTTTCATGCTTTCTCAACCCATTCCTCAAGTTTTTCATGAGTTCTACCTTTGTTTTGAAGTTTTGAAGCTTAAATAGGAGTTTTGGGAGCTTGGAGGCTTTTGGAGCTTGGATCCTCCACACCTCCGAGTTAGGGATCGTATCACTCCTCGATCTTCAAGAGGTAAGTGTAGATCCTTGTTTTCCTAGTGTTTTAATGAAGTTTTAAGTAAGTTTAATGTTGTTTTGATGGTTGAGTATGGGTAGATATGCATGTTTAGGCTTATGTGGGTTTTTATGACCAATGTATGCTATGTATGTTTATGTGATGTTTGTGTTGAGGAGTTTATGTTAGTTTATGCTCCTTTATGCATGTGGGAGAGTGTATGCATGATTGGGAAAGAGTAAGTGAGGTTATGGGTTGTTTTGGTGGTTTTGGCTCATGTGGGTCATAAGCCGTTTATGTATGCTTTATGATGTTCTTGGTTGGAGTTTAAGCTCCTTTGTGTATGGTTAAGGGTTTATGTATGTTTTAGGAGGTTGAGTGCTTGGTTTGGAGTGATTGGAAGAGTTGGGAGGCTTGTATGCATGAGAGGCTGAGTTCTGGATGAACTCAGGTTCGGCCCCCGAAGGTAGTTTCGGCCGCCGAACCTGCCTGTGGATACATGGATTGGCCGCCTAACCTTGCCCCCGAAAGTTGAGTTTTGGCTTGAAAGCAGACTTTCGGCCGCCGAAGGAAAGTTCGGCCGCCGAAAGTGCCTGACTTTCGTCTCTGGAGAAGGACTTTCGGCCGCCGAAGGTGCCGCCGAAAGTACCCGAGTTTCGTCTCTGGAGAGAGGGTTCGGCCGCCGAAGGTGCCGCCGAAAGTGCCCTGTCCAGCCTTTTCAAGGTTGTTTTCTATGCATGTTTCAGTGATGTTTTGAGGGGTTTTTGGGGAGTTTCTTATGAGTTGTTAGAATGTGTTTGGCACCTCATTCGAGTCCACCTGTGTAGGATCGGACCCAAGGGACCGAGGAGGCCATCAGTGTTAGCTGTACAGAGTCAGTCAGCGTCTGCCAGGAGGTGAGTAGAACTAAACCTAATCTTTTATATACAAAAATCTAATGCCTAAAGCATGTTCATGCATCATGATTATATGGAGTAGGTTGATTGCACTAGTTTCACGAATGTGACGCATTGCATTATTTCATGTTGATGTTGAGGAAGGGTGGACCGAGGCGACTTCAATAGCCCATATCTGTCACGAGTCTTGTCTTAGTCCTTTGAGAGCCGGACAAGTACATGTAGGAAAGTCCATGTGAGCTCTCTGTGGACCAGACACCATGTTATATATGAGGTTGTCCCGTGTGAGCTCCTTTGGGGGAGCCGGGGATTGACAGAGGGAATTTTGATGTCATGTCCATCCTCTGAGAGGAAAGATGCATGCAAAAAGACAGACTCTCAGAAACCAGGGTCCGTGGGGAATAAATAATTGCACGAGCCCCGAGACGGACAAGATTATGTGATTTCTCTGTGTTATGATGCATTCCATGAAAGCATGAAATTAATGAACTGTTTTTCTCTGTTTCTACTCACTGGACTTTTTAGCTCACCCCTTTCCCCTAAGCCCAGTGTTGCAGGTTTATGTCAGAGCTCAGGAGTCAGCAGGGTAAAGGCTAAGTTACGAGTTTGTATTAAGATAGTTATGTTTTGTTTATGTATCAGCTTAGTAGTTTTAGAAATGGACATGTAATATAAGTTGATGTAATATAATTTGAGATAATGTATGTAATTGATAGTAGAGTTTATGTTTATGGATTAGAGTGTGCTTGGCCCTATAGACTGGTTAATCCCTGTTGATGCATGGTTATGTAATGTTTTATGTTGAGTTGAGAACCAGGCTTGATGTATGTAATGTTGACCTAGCTAGAGCATTTGATGAGGGCTCTGGCATGGGAAAGTTTATGTTCACAGCTATGATGTAGCATACGGATCAAGCTTGGTGTATGTTCAGAGTACAGGTTTTATGTTAAAGTTTTTAATCATGTATGGGATTTGACCAGGTAATAGCATGTATGTTTTGGCTTACTACGGGTCCCGGCGGCCTTAAGCCGATCTGGATCCTAGTGTCGGTGGCGGTTCGGGCCGTTATGGAAGGGTGGCGGTTTTCGGGCTGTTACAAAGTCAGAATAATCTTCTATCAGAATCATGTAAGTGAGATTGAAGTAGATTTCAGGGGAAACAGAGTAACAAAATTTTAGGCTCACCTCTACCAGTCTGAGGAAAGCATCGAATAGATCCTCTACAGATGAAAAATTCTTGTTCTAACAGACAAATTTGAAAGAAAAACCCCCTTTGCTCCCACAAAGTGCCTGAGAATGAAGAAGAGGTAATGCTAATATATACCCGAAAGTTAGGGTTTTGGCGCAAGGTAGGGTGGTGTTGGACTCCAAGCTAACGATGTCAGGATCCTTAAAGGCTATTCATGGAAGAAGAAAGAAAAGGCATGTCCGGACGATAATGGCAGGAAAACAAGGATGGCAGGGTACACGAAGAGTAAAGAAAAGCCAGAAAGGGAAAAAGGCATACCAAGTTCAAAAGCTGAAAAATGGCAATAAGATAAAAGGGTGTTATAAAGGTTTCTGCACCCGAACAGGCGCGGTCATAATGGTTCTTGGTATTTACCCCCTCGGCAGTCGAAGCCATAACTGCCGAGAAGGTAAAGGGGCAATTGATGACCGCTGGATTTCTCTACCCCGATCACGGGCCTAGACTACGGCCCCAGCCCATGAAATGAAGGCCCTTGTAACATCTAAGTGAAGCGGGCCCGGCTCATCCGACTTTTGAGGCCGGGCTCCACCAGGATTCTTCACCCCGATCAGCCTGACCCGTATGACCTTGCATGCAGATCTCCTTCTCCTAGGCTCAGCGTTCAGTTCATCTATCGGCCCAGCCCAGAATCAAGAACAAAACACGCCAATCAGCCCTGCAGATCCGTTCGTGCGTATGTACGGGAAGAATTGGAAGCCGTTACGCATGGGACAGACGCCTGATACCAAATCCGAATAGCAGAGATGCGTGGCCCAATGATAGGAAGGCTGTTACACGTCACTAGCAAGGGGGAAGGAAAGGATAAAAGGGGAAACTCCTCCCCTCAGACTCCAAGCTTTTTGATTCCAGACAAGAAACCCTTGTAAAACCCTATTTTATTGGATCTCAGATCATCAAGATATATGCCCATCCAACTAATAAAATATATGTATATATGAAACTTATTTGTGTTTTAATTAAAATGATAATCCTTTTATTTTTTTATTATTCTAGCATTTATTTTTCTAAATAATTGATCTTTTATGATTATAATATTTTATTAATTTTTTTTTTTTACCATTCTGAAGTATTTCTAAAATATTACTCCCTCTATTTTTTTCATCTGTTATTTAAATTTTTTGCACTCGAATTAATAAGGAGAATAAATATACTAAATTGATTAGAAATAAAGATAAAAAACTATATTACTTATCAATTAAAATATCAATACAATTATGATAAATCTAATTCATGTTTTAAAAAATTTACATAAAAAAATATTTAATAAAATATTAAAATCATAAGACGTCATTTATTTAAAAACATAGAAACTTGTAAAACGATATATAAATAAAAAAATGAATAATTACATTATATTTATATAAACATTTCAATAGAGAGAAATGTTAGTAACAATCATGTGGAGAGGTAATTTTTCAACCCTCATTATTATCGATCAAAATATATTTATTATATTAATTATTATTTTCTCTTGTCTCAATTAATTATTATAAATTTCAACTAATAAGAAAATATTAGAATCACATCTTCATTAGCATTTCTCTTTAATGGAAGAGTAATTATGTTTTTTTTTTAATCTTTTATCTTTCTAAAAAATTTAGTAGGTTTATTGATTCATTTAATTCGTTTTGAAAACTTTAAACGATAAATTTAAGGGAGATTTGCTTTAAAAAAAATTAAGAGAGATTTACAATTTAGTTTCTGAATATTACCATTATTAATAAGTCGATCCTTATATTTTTAAAAACCTATTAAAACGTTCTTATTTTTTCTCTCCGTCAACAAAATAGACATTCCATCTATTTCTACAGTTAAAAATATAGCAAAAGACCAAATTACCCTCCTCCTCCTTCTTCAACGATTTTTCCTCCTTTTTCATTGATTATTCCTCTTCTTCTTCTTCCTCTTTGGTTCTTCTTTTTCTTCTTTAATTTTTCTTTTTATTCTTGTTATTTAAAGATGAGGAGGAGAAGACGATTCTTTTTCTTTTTCTTTTTCTTCATCATCATCATCTTCTTCCTCCTCTTTGGTTCTTCTTTTTTTTTCTTTAATTTTTCTTTTTATTCTTCTTCTTTAAGGATGAGGAGGATGAGACGATTCTTTTTCTTTTTCTTCATCATCACCATCTTCTTCTTCTCCTTTTTCTTCTTCTTCTTCTTCTTCTTCTTCATCATCTTCTTCTTCTTCTCCTTCTTCCTCTTTTTTCTTCTTTTTCTTCTTCTTCTCCTTCATCATCATCATCATCTTTTTTTTCTTTTTTTTTTTTAGGAGAAGGAGGAGGAGGAGGAGGGCCTATTTCGTTGACGGAAAAAAATGATAAGGATATTTTAATAGATATGATAAAAGATAAGGACATTTTAATAGATTTCTAAAAATGTAGAGACTAACTTGTTAATAATAGAAATATTCAAAGACTAAATAAATGGTTTTATTTGAGGGTAAAATTTAAAAATTTTATCTCTCTTCATTTATCTATTTTTAACGAAAAAGATGACGGAATAACTATTTTGTTGATAGAGAGAAAAAGATAAGGACGTTTTAATAAGTTTTTGAAAATACAAGGACCGACTTATTAATAATGACAATATTCAGGGACTAAATTATAAATATTTTTAAATTTAAAAAGGATGGGGTTTTTATTTATAAATTGGGCTATACATTTTTGTGTACATAGGACTTATTCTTCACCAATTAAGTCACGAAGTTTTGTGGAAAATGTCGTAGGTTGGGTCTTTGAATATCTAATGTAAAATGTTAAAATTTGATGAATTCATAGTGCGAAACAGCCTTAAATTAGTCTTTTGAATATTTAATATAAAATCCAAATGGACCGGAGAACAATAAGTAACCCAATCTAATGCTATTCTAAAAATTATTTAAAATATAATATCCCACAAATAATTTAAAAGGATAATAAGTGAGGTTGTTATATTTTATGTGCAACT
This sequence comes from Manihot esculenta, assembly GCF_001659605.2. Taxonomy (NCBI): domain Eukaryota; kingdom Viridiplantae; phylum Streptophyta; class Magnoliopsida; order Malpighiales; family Euphorbiaceae; genus Manihot; species Manihot esculenta. The sequence continues at coordinate 26,488,256 of NC_035170.2, read as the reverse complement.
AATTTTAACGTTGCAACATAATATTTTAAGTGTTAAGAATAGTATATTTTGAATATTGATCTTTAGATTTTGATTGTTTTCATATTGTAAAAAAGGTTAATTGCTTTTTGCCCATTAAATTTAAGAGGGTTGTGGACTTTGAACGATTCACTCATTAGGTGAGAGTCACCCCATTAATTCAATCATCAACCAAGGATCGAGTTATAGCCATATAATTAAAGAGTGCTAATCAAACTTGGTCAAAAGAAGTCCATTGAACAGGCGAGGCATGAGTTATATATCTTTTTAAAATAAAATGTATATTTTATGCCGACCATTTCTTTCCTAATTTTCGGCTTCTTGCTAAATATTTAATTGGCAATGAAAGGCCAATACTTTATAAAAAAAGGATTAATTAGATTCTGTCAAAAATTTTAATCAATATCATTTGGTTAATAGAATAGATCGAATGACTCTTTTTGAAATTTTTTAAAAATTGAAAAGTGAGTTTTTAATAGTTAAATAAGGTTATTTATAATAGAAATAAAATATTAGTATGTAAAATTATAAAAATATTTAAAATATATAAAAAATTAATTAAAGTGTAAAACTAAAAATATTTAAAATATATAAAAAAAATAATTAAAATATAAAATTTACTCTATACGAAAAATTTTTATATCAAATTTTGTCAGAAAAGTTACTCGGATCTCTGTAGGATCAGAGGTATGCCGTGGAGTTTCCATGTCACTTTTATTTAAGTAGTTGGCAGCCAGCAGGTATCGACCAAACATTGTAATCAACATTAATTTTCATTTTGTTTCCCTCCATTGCGTTTGAGCTCTGCAACACTTACCTCTCGGCTCACCTGCTATAGAGTCTAAGAGAGGCTGCTTGCTTCTCCATTTATCCCTTAAATGCTACCTAACACCAAACCTGTTGCCAATTCCTCAAGTGAAAGAAGCCATAGAAGTCAGAAGATCTCTCATCCAGAGTCCATGGCGTGGCCGTTTGGTGAGGCTGAACCCATCCAATTATTCGTCAAAATGATGAATTCGGAAGCTCGACAAATAGAAATCAATGCGGATGCTAATGATACTATAAAGATTATCCACGAGAAAGTTTTAGTGAGCTGGCAAATTCCAGTTACGGAACAGAAATTATTTTATGAAACAAAGCAGCTAGAGCACAGGGTCACGCTTAAAGAGTGCTCAATTCAAAACAAAGCTTGCCTTGAGTTGATGGTTAGATGGGACGACAAGGACGACCCTTCGGCACTTCCCCAAATGATTCACCAAATGTGTTCAAACATTTGTCGCATGTGCCAAGGTGAATCTGATTCCAAGTACGAAGACTGCTGTAGTATCATTAGCCAAGCGTTGGATTGCATGACTGAAGAGAATTCGGAGATTCTCTCTTTGTATTCTGTCCCTGCGACTTTAGTTATGCTTTATGGCTCACCAATTGAAGGTAACAAATTCGATGGTAATAATTTGATAAGGCTTTCCATGGAACTCATATTGATGACCGAGAATCAGCTTTCTGATGATGAAATAGCTTCTTTGGGATTAGAATTTTGTAATTTGCTCAGGGAAGTATCTTCTGAAGATCCTCTGTATAATTCATGCCGGACTATGCTAGCTGAGTACTTAGAAGACAATTATGAGATCTATTACCATTGTTATCCAAGGACAGTGATCCAAATTCTACTATTTTCTGTCAAGTTATCACAAGATTTGTCCAATGGATTGGCTAATCTCTCCTATCGAAGAGAACACATTGAGCCACTGAGCATTCAAGTTCGTGATTTGGGGAAATTTTTATGCGTATCGCATGAAGCAATCAATGTTCTGATAAATGAGGATGAGGATGATGAGCAGAATAGGATGGTCAAATTTATAGTTGATGTGATTGGAGTTCTTTTTCATCTTCACTTGAAAGATATGGAGCAGAATCTTACTCGCCTTGCGGATATGAAACAAATATTTGAAAAACTTGATACGGTGCGTCCTGTTTCACTTCTGTATTTGGCCATTCTGAAGGAATTGAATAGAATGTCTCAACTTGTGGAGGGTGCTGTAGATGAGTTTCGGCGTGTATTAGAGGGCCAGAAGAATTCACTGCATATAATGATTGAAAAAATTATTCGGAGTGATGATTATGATTGGCTTCTTGAGCACAGTGCTGTGCTTCATTCTGAATCAAGGATGCATTTACTCATGATGAAGATGATCCCTGAGAAAAAACTACACGACCCAGTGCTCTATAAGCCTCTTATTCGCTGGTCTAAAAATCTGGACGAAAAGCTGTATGAGAAGTTCGGAAAGAAGGATCTTACAGATTCTCAAGTATTGCAGGATTGGTTATGCAAGTTGTGCCAAATTCTATTCAAACCACACAATCTTCTTTTCCTGGCTTGCCCAAATGATCCCACAAAATTCTATCCTAATCCTGGTAAGATCTCAACTCTTTTTTAATATTTTCCCTGAATTACCATCCATAATTAAATTACAAAGAAGTGTTAGAGTATAATTTTTTTTTTTCATTTAACATATGTGCAGAATTGAAACGACAACCGTTACACTTGGATAGTTTTGAAATTTGTGGTATGGTGATTGCACTGGCATTGATGCATGAAATACACATAGGCATTGCCTTTCATAATTTGTTTCTTTTGCAACTGGCTGGAAATGATATTTCTATAGAAGAAATAAGGGAAGCATGTCCATCTTTTTACAATAAGAAGGCCAAGGATCCTTCTCATGGTGATGATCGAATTCAGAATGAATTCATGGAGTCGGTCTCTGAAAAGATACACTTTTTCAGACAAGGCTTTCATAGAGTATTTGGAAAATCAGTCCAGCAACTGCTATCCCATAGGGGAATAGAGCTTGAAGATCTTAACCAGGTGCTAAAAGGAAACTTAAACCTTGAATTTAATTTTGGGAAAAAGAGAAAATATGAAGACGATGAAAGTGATCCCCCGACGTCCCAGAATAATGAAAGTGATCCTCTGATGTACCAGTTCTTAAAGGTATGTGCTTCTAGGATTTCCTTTGTGTTACTTAGCATAATTATGGTTTACATTTTCTATTAGCATAATTATGGTTTACATTTCCTTTGTGTTACTTAACAATTTAGAGCAATTTATGGACATTCACAGATCTCTTCAAATAAGTTTTCTACGATTTAAAGACATGTCAGTCTTTGATTTCTTTAGTTTTCTATAGTTTAGGGATTTGCTTGTCTAAAACATTAATTTAGTTTGTAGACATGATGGTTTAAAATATGAGTTTCATGAAGGTATTCTTTAACAAATGCTATTTTGTATATATCAGTTCCCTCATATAAATTTTTGAGAAAACCTCTAATAAAGAAGATAAAAACTTAATCTTTCACAACTTCTCAATTTAGAAAGTGGATGAAAATGGAAGAAAACAATAAGTTTGATAAACATACTTCACTTGAATAAAAAAAAATATAAATGTTTTGAAATAATTCTCTCAAAGATCATTTGGGCTCTGACGTCATTATTAGATTTAAAATGGAAAAATAGCTTTGTAAAAGCTGAAAATAGCTAACTAAAAGCAAAAAATAGATACATGAAAATAGAACAGGAATAGAGATTTAAGAACGGCAAAAAGATGCGAAAAATTCTCCAGAAAAATACGAAATATATGCAACAACAAAAACAAAAAAAGAAAAGCTGGATTTTTAGCTTTTACAAACATATCCTAAAACATAAAATTTAACATGTTTAAAAAAAAAAAAAAAAGAGAACAGAGAGAAGAACAACTCAAATTTCACTGGTAAAAACAGAGGATGTACAAATACTTCTTTTTCTTCTTTATCTTTTGAGGTCTCCAACTCTCTTTAAGCTAAGCAGCAATTCCACCTTTTTATAGGAAAAGAAAAGTCTTTTACAGGTTACCTATTGACACTTTCATTTAATGTTACTAGACTAGGTGTTGAAAATGTTTTAGAAAAAATCCTACTGTGATCTGGTTTCATTAGCATAATCATGATTTGTATTGCTATTCCTATTAGATCATAAGATGAAATTAACTATGTTGAGTACTTGGCAGGTTAATAGACGAGGAGTTAGTTTTACAGGATGGCAAAAGGGTATGCGTTTGGGAAAGGGGGGTTTTGGAGAAGTGTACGAAGGATATGCTCCCAGTGGTTTCTTTTTTGCCTTCAAGGAAATAGAAATTAAAAATGAGGGGATGATTGAGGAAATTAATCATGAGATTGATTTATTATGTCAATTGAGACATCCAAACATAGTAAGTTATTATGGCATGGAGAGGCGTGAATCAAAGATTTATATTTTTCTTGAAATTGTGAGACCAGGTTCCCTCAAAGAAATATGCAAAAATTTCAAACTGAAAGATTCCCAAGTGTTCCACTACACGAAACAAATACTTGAAGGTCTGAATTATCTCCATGGGCGAAGTGTGGCCCACAGAGATATCAAATGCTCAAATATATTGGTGAATGATAAAGGATGTGTCAAAATTGCAGATTTTGGATTGGCAAAAGTGCCCGAATTAAATGCTCTTATGAAGTCTTGTTGCGGCACAACACCCTGGATGGCTCCTGAGGTTATTAAAGGGGACAATAAATATGGATTTGAAGCTGATATTTGGAGTCTTGGTTGCACAGTCTTGCAGATGTTAACCGGGAAGAGTCCATACTCAGATTTGGACTGTGGGACTAGAACTCTAGAAAACGAGATTGTTAGAGGAAAATTGCCAACTTTGCCTGATTTTCTGTCTGAGCTTTCACGAGATTTTATCCTGAAGTGTCTGCAAGATAATCCACATGATCGTCCAACTGCTGCTAAGCTTTTGCAGCATCCTTTTGTGAAAGGTTCTGGCTTTTAGCATTTTCAATTTTCAGTCAACTCTCTTACAATATTCCTTTAGCTTGAACTATATGAATATTTCAATGAGTGCTCATTAATTGGCATTTCTTCTTGTTGCGTCCTTTTTTTTTAAAAAAAATAAAAACCTCCAACAGCTTTTTCTGGACTATATTTGGACATTGATTTATCTTCTTTAGCAATTTTATAATGTCAGTTAAACTTTCACTTCCACTGATTGCTCTATCCACTATATTGGAGTGATTTATATTTAGCCAATATCGAATGACTGTCACATATTTTGAATTTTGTAAATTTCTCTATAATTAAATTCATATTGTGTGGTAAAGAATTTCAATTTTTAGTATAATTTTTCTTAAATAAGTGATTTTTTTTTAAGAGAAAATAGGTGAAGTTATTAAAAATTTCAATCTCCAACCTTGTTATTATTTGAAAATTAAATATTGCACACGATCTATACATTGAGATAATATCATACTTATCTTATCAAAATAGAATTAGAATTTTAAATGTAATCTTATCAGCATAGAGTTTATCTCGTAAACGTTGTATTTGTATATATTATTGTATTCTAATCAATAAAAATCACATAAAATACTTTTTCATATACGTTCTCATGGTATTAAAGCCTTTAAGGTTTCAATAGGTTAAGTTCTGAGATTTTTTTTTTCCGTTTCACTTTTTTTCCGTTTTGCTATTCTTTTTCGTTTTCTACTCAAAATGTCAACCACTTTTGCTTCTTGATAGCAGTTGTCGAAACCGTCAAAAATAAATATATTATCAATCAATAAAATAACTTATAGACAGTGGCAATAGAGTTGAACCACTGGGATTTGACACCAAGGATCTTCCTAATAATGATTTGGGCAAATAAATAACAAAAGTAAAATAAAAAGAGGGGGTTTTGATTTGATGATAGTGAACTAAAATTAAAACTAAGTAGTAAGAGAAAGCAGTAATTAAAAAAATGAGTAAATCAATGGGAGAAGGAATCTAGTTGAAGCATGGATCTATTTCAGTTTTAGAATTGATCATTGATTCTTTTATATTCCTATTTATTTCAATAAATTAGTTTAGGGTGTGGAAAACGCTTCTCACAATCAAATTCCTCCTTAGTTTTAATTCTATTAAGAAACATTCGCTAATCAAACACTAGTTAACAAGTTGCCAAGGAATGTCCTTGGGGTTTTTTACTTTTTAACGGTTAACTGCATTAAGACTTAGAGAAATCTAATTCTAACCTTGCCAACAGCGTGGTCAAGTTTAGATCATGCAACCAATTGTACTTGTGTTCAAATAATCTAAGCAATTACGGACCCAAATGATTCAAACTAACAATATATTATTTATACAATTAAAAGCAACATGCCTTAATTGATTCTAATAGCAAAGCAATAATAGCATGAAAAACAAGTTGCATAAATATTGAAAAATAGAAGTTTAACAATGGAGTTTTAAATCTCCCAATTCATCACAAACTGAAAATTCTCCAATTTCAACTAGATAAAAAGATATTTAGTTACTCATGGTGGAAAAAAGAACAGAAAAAGAAAGAAGAAAAGTAGAGAGAAGTTGCTGCCGAAAATCTGAATAAAATCTGATGATATTTTGCTGGTTGGTTGCTGTCCCTTTTTATAGATGAGGAGTCCTAATCCTTCTCGGAATTGGAATCCTATTTTGACTTGGTCTCTTGATGGTCTTTTAATTCCTTATTTGTCTTTGTATTTTATCATGAATAAAACTCCTTTGGTGAATGATTTTCTTTGGTGTGGCTTTTGGAGTTGTCATAGGATTGGTCTTGTGGTGTTTGAAGTAGGGTAGGACTCCAACACTTTTAAAATTTTGAATTTCCTTCTTTTCCCGCACTGCTGTAATTTGCTGGAGACAGTCGATTGGATCAGTTGATTTGGGCAAATCGCTTGCCCAAATAATTTCTGGAAGTCAATTCCAGTTTTCAACTTCAGCTTTCTGCAAGTGATTTGGCCAAATCACTTCAGCCAAATCGATTTTCCATCTTTTTTTGTAATTTTTCTCCAAGTTTCCATTTTCTTTCTTTTCTGCAAAAATATCATAAAAATATAAATTAAACTAGAAAAATGCGTATTTAAACAGTAATAAAAATAATAAAAATGTGGCTAAATTATGCTCAATCACTTCTTCTGTGTTTGATATCCAAAACTCATCTAACCAAGTTTTTCATCCTTCCTTTAGTGTCTCCAACATTCGCAACTATGTTAGCGAAACTCTATTATTCACTAATTTTCTGCTTTGGCATTCTCTCATTGTCCCTGTTCTTCAAGGCTATGATGTTTATAGCCATGTTGATGGTTCCGTAGATCCTCCAGCCGAGACTATAACTATAATCTAAGGAGCATCTATCCCAAATCCTGATTTTCTTGTTTGGAAACAAGTTGATTCTCTTGTTTTGTCATGGATCCAAGCCACTGTCAATTCTGATGTTCTTTGTAGTCTTATCAAACCAAATGTCTCTCTTACTGCTAAATAAGCTTGGGAAGCCATACAAACTCTTTTCACAGATCAAGCCCATGCTAAAGTTCTCTAACTCAAAGCTGAATTTTACAGTATCACAAAAGATACCCTTTTTATTGATGAGTATCTTCAAAAACTCAAAACTATCTATGACTCCCTTTGTACCGTTGGTCATGAGATTAGTGAAGATAATCTTGTTATGCAAATTCTAGAGGGTTTGCCATTTGAGTGTGAGAATGTTGTTATAAACTTGAGTAGCCACAAACCCCTCCCTTTCTTTGTCGAAACTCGTACTACCCTTTATTTACAAGAATTTCGAATGCAAAATCATTCAAAACGGTAGCCTTCTTCATCTGTTCCTAACTCTAGTTCTCAGATTGTCCTTGTTGCTTTTGAACGTCCTAATATTGGTTCCTATCGTGGTCGAGGGGGTCCTGGCCAAAACCACAATTCCACTCCTGAGTATTATTTTCATAATAATAACTCTTCCTATCGTGGTCATGGTCAGCGTGGATGTAGTGGTGGTGGTTATTACCAATCTCGACAACAATACAATTCTTCATTTAATCTTGGACTTCTTAGTCCACGACTAGCCATTGCTTCTGCTTATCAACCTCAGCAATCTGTTCAACGTCAAGTCTGTTTTGATTTTACTCACTCCACTCATCATTGTCCTCTATTCCTGCGTCAAAATCCATCACCCACACTAGATGCTTTGAATAGGTCTTTTGTTGCACTGCATCTTTAAAAACCAGGACCGTTGTCTTGGCTTCTAGACACTGAAGCCTCTTCTCATATGACTAATAATCCAGGTATTCTTTCAAAAAGTGATCCCTATCATGATTCTAATTCTGTTATATTTGGTAATGGATTGTCTCTTCCCATTTCTCATATAGGTCAGTCTAGTTTGCTTCTTTCAAATGAATGGTTTTTGTTGCGTAATGTTCTTGTTGTTCCGTTTTTAACAAATAATCTTATTTCCGTAAAAAAATTTACTTGTGAAAATTCTTGTTCTATTGAATTTGATCCTTATGGTTTTTCTGTGAAGGACCTTCAGACACGGAAGCCACTTCTCAGTTGTAATAGTCCAGGAGACCTTTATGAGTTCCCTTCTGCATTTTTATCCTCTCTAATTGGTTCTAGAAGTCTCAAAGCCATGGATAGTTCGCCTCTGCTATGGCATCATCGTTTGGGTCATTCAAATTCCGCTATTCTTTCAAAAGTTTTTCGTTTAAGTCCTATTTCTGTTAATTTCAATAAATTGTCTTGTATTGCTTGTCCTTTAGTTAAGCATTCTTATTTGTCTTTTTCGGCAAGTCATGTACAAGCTACTGCCCCTTTTAATTTAAAACATTTTGATATTTGGGCTTCACCTGTTGCTTTCTTTAGTGGCTTCAAATACTATATGATTTTTATGGAGGACTATTCTCGTTTTGTGTGGTTGTTTCCACTTAAATAAAAGAATGAGGTTTATTATAATTTTAAGAGATTTTATAATTTTGTTACCAATCAGTTTAATTGCTCAATTAAAACTTTGTAATGTGATGGTGGTGGTGAGTATACAAGTAAAGATTTTCAAAATTTTACTTACAAGAAAGGTATTAAGTTACAGTACTCTTATCCCTATACTCCGCAACGAAACAGAGCTACTGGAAGATTGCACAATACCCTTATTAATATGGTTCACACTTTATTGGTTCAATCAAAGTTGTCTTATGAGTTTTGGATTGAGGCCATTCATACTTTTGTGCATATCTACAACATTTTGTACGCTCCAACATTATCTTCAGTTTGCCTTCATGAAATATTGACAAAACAGCCTCTTTTGTACTCTCACCTCTGTGTTTTTTGTTGTTCATATTTTCTAAATTTATCGGCTCAAACCTCACACAAACTTGCTCCTCGTTCAATTCACTACATTTTCTTAAGTTATCTAACGAATTACAAGAGTTATCGTTACTATGATCCTATTATAAAAAAGGTTTACAAAAAAGGTTTATATTTCCAGACATGTTGTGTTAATGAATTTGAGTTCCCTTATACTTCTTTATTTGTTTCACAAGACTTCAACTCTAAGCTAAATTCGTTCACTACACTCCCTCATTTTCCTCAACACGTTACTAATCTTCAAAACCGAAGCCCACTCCCTAATTCTTCCGCTTTTAATTCTCCCCTAAACGTTATTGCCTTATCTCCTACAACCGTATCTCCTCTAACTCTCTCTCCTATAATCGATTCTTAGTCCAATACTTTAGACCCTATTCATCTTCAAATCATTTCAGATCCTCAAAATGTCGATAATACTTCTTCTCATCCTATTCCTAATACCCATCCTATGCTTACTCGTTCTAAAACATGTCATAGTAAACCCAAATACCTTCTTTTCTTGTCTGCGATTCATACCTCTGCTTCTTCAATATTATTCGAACCATGTTCTTTTAAGGAAGCTAAAAAACATATTGAATGGCACCAAGCCATGTCTTAGGGGTATGATACACTTATAGCCAATGAAACTTGGAAATTGGTACCAAGTCCAGTTGACAAAAATGTAATTGGTTCGAGATGGATTTACAAAGTGAAATTAAGGTCTGATGGTACTTTAGAGCGGTATAAGGCTCGTCTAGTTGCCCAAGGCTTTGCTCAAGCTGTTGGAATTGACTATGATGATACATACAGTCCGGTTGTCAAGCCAACTATAGTTCGAACTGTGCTCTCTTTGGCTACTTCAAATGATTGGCACATTTGTAACATCCTCAAACCCATAGCTAGAGTAGTGCCATCATTAGGTATGAGTTAGACTATTTTATTACTAGAGTAAGTGGCATTAGGGGAGGTGCTAGCTTAACTCTAGGCTGCTAATAATTGAATGATAGAAAACTTAAATAAAGAAACAGACATATCCAGAAATGAAGTAGACAATGTGATTAGCAAGTCGAGAACAAGTCACTTTCGGAAGGTGCTTAGGGTTTCCCGACGTGCTTGCTTGAGGTGCTTGTTTAAATTCGTCATGCTTACCTAAGTAAAAAGGACTTCTAAAGGCTAAATGTATAGTTTAGTAGGTCAATCTATGAATATTGAAAGTTTGAAAATTAAATTGAAACATGGTAAAGAGTTTAGTAGGTTAAAGTGTGAATATGGAAAGTTAAAACACAAAATTCAGATTTACTTTCCATGTGTCACCTATCTAAGGAAAGAAGAAATGACCAAGCAAATTGAAAAAGGGATTGTCATCTTCTCCATCACACAATTGTCGTAGCTCACACCATAGAAGACCAAAGATTTGTTTTGTCTTCCTCCCACCAAAGCCAAGCCAAAACCTCACCAAATCAATTTCTTCCTTTAACCAAAATTCATCCTAAGATCAAGACCTAAAGGAAAAGCCATATATTGAAGGGATTGAAGAAGAAAAGTTTAGGGTTCCATATACATCAAGTTTGAAAAGCAAAGGTAAGCTTAGAAATGTGTAGGAAATAACATCTTCTCATTTCTTCATGCATGGATTTGAATTATAAAGCTTTAATTTATAGTTTATTCAATCCTTTCCTAAGACATAAATTGACCTAGGTGAAGGAACATCAAAGGGAAAGGAGATAGCTAGAGAATAGAAGAGGAAAAGAAAGAGGAATTCAAGAAAGGTTTGGTGTTTGAATGATTTTCTGTTTTCCTTTGATTCTACCATGAATAAGTGAAATTAGGGGTTGATTTTACTTGCTGGAAATGTTGCTTTGATTGTATAAATATGTTATATGAATGTTAAAATGATGTTTGAAAGGCTTAGAGTAAAGAAATTTATCATGAGAGCTAAAAGTGCAAACCTGGCAGAATAGGTTGTAACAGGGCAGTTTGTGTTGACATCCTTATAACTTATTTTGTGTTTATTGAAATTAGGCCTAAGATATATCAAATGAAAGCTGAGACAAAGATCTAAATTTTTTATGAATTGACCAAATTCTGAATCTATAGGGAAAATGATGAAAATTTCAAGTGAACCTAAACTGGACACAGAGTTAGTGCATCCGGAACAGTGTATATTGATTATATCATAACTAATTATGTATGCAGTGAAATTTGTTAAGACCAGTGCCAAATGAATCTTAAGAAGTGTACCTAAAACTTTGTAGAAGACACTTAAGCTTGAATATGTATGAAAATGCATGAATTTGATATGTTTTATGATACTATAAACAAGTACCAATACTGGACTGATTAAGATCTTATTGAGCAGCTTGTAAAGAAAAATTCATAACTTAAGATAGGGTGATCAGAATTGCATGAATTATACCTTGTTGGAAAGATAAGACAAGATGTACAATTGTTATGAAGAAACTGAAGTCAAATTATAACTCTAAATAGCTTGAAAAGTGTATGCAATATATGGCAGAATGCATTTTACTCATATTGGAATGCTAAGTCAATAAAGTTTTGCACTATTTGCCATGAGTTTTCCATATTGTAAACCTTGACATATGATATATGTACTTTGGAAAATGAATTCAAATAGTTTCAAATGACATGCATTTACACTGAATTAATGATACTTGGCCCTGGTAAACGTAATAGGAGTCGAGGTTAGCTTAAGGGTATGACATGCCATATGAACATACAGAGTTCGCAGTACTGCTACCGATACATGATTTTTATTTGAGGTTACATATCAGGTACCTCATAAGCACGGTCATAGAGCCCTGCTATCACAGTTTTGGCCTCTGAGCCTACCGTTCGGCACTCTGTGCCTACCGTTATAACTCCTTATCTACCTAGTCGATCCTACTATGTGTTTATAAGGGCTAAGATCTTAATTAAGATTGATACTTGATTTTGTGAACTTATTGGTGAATGTTAACATGTTTGCATCTAGTAGCTTATAATTGTTTACTTAATTATCTATATATGTGAACTTGTTTGTTTTATTATGTTATTTGTTGCTATCACCCACTGAGCATTAGCTCAGCGTGTTGATTTTTACCTCATGCAGGTTGTAGATAAAGTAGGCACGTGAAGTTCATCAAAGGTCTACATCAGATATCAAGGTCATTATCATAGCTAGTTGTTTTGAGTCTCTGAGTCATAGTGCAGTTATATTTTGGCATGTACATATTTAATAAAGTGAGTTGTAAAGGTTATGTAATCAAAGAATAGTAAGATATCAAATAACAGTTGTTAGTGTAATTATAAGTGTGATTTTTATATGTATTATAGGTTAAAGTGCTAATGAAACAGAGGAAACTCTGCCGAAAATTTTGGTTTAAAAATCTCACATTTATTTTAATTGCTTGATAAAATTTACATGCATTACCTAAAAGCTTGGTAATTACAGATAAAGGAAATTGTTTAGTCTTGATATATCTGAATAGGTATAGTTTGTGACATTCCTTGCTCTGTCTACTCTTTGATAGGGTAAGGGGTGTTACAACATTCATCAATTACACGTTAATAATGCATTTTTGTATGGTTCTTAAAGTAAGATGTTTGCATGACTCAATGATAGCAGTTGTCGAAGCCATAAAAAATAAACCTATTATCAATCAACAAAATAATTTGTAGATAGTGGCAATAGGGTCAAACCACAGGGATTTGACACTACGGATTTTTCTAATAATGACTTGGACAAGTAAATAACAAATAAATAAAAGAGAAGGTTTGATTTGATGATAATAAATTAAAACTAAATAGCAAGAGAAAACAATAATTTAAATAGTTGAGAATTTCAATGGGAGAAGAATTCTAGTTGAAGTATGGAACTAATTCAGTTGTTTAGAATTGATCATTGATTTTTTTTTTATACCCCTATTTAATTCAATAAATTAGTTTAGGTTGTGGAAGACGCTTCTCACAACCAAATTCCTCCTTAGTTTTAGTTTGATTAGGAGACGTTCACTAATCAAACACTAGTTAATAAGTTGCCAAGGAACGTCTTTGGGATTTTTTACTTTTCAACTGTTAACTGCATTAAGACTTAGAGAAACCTAATTCTAACCTTGCCAACCGCGTGGTCAAGTTTAGATTATGCAATCAAGTATGCTTGTGTTCAAACAATCTAAGTAATTACGGACCTAAATCATTTAAACTAACAATTTATTACTTATGCAATTAAAAGTAACAGGCCTTAATTGATTCTAATAACAGAGTAATAAAAGCATGAAGATCAAGTTGCATAAATATTGAAAAATAGGAGTTTAACAATTGAGTTTTAAATCTTCCAATTCATCACAATTGAATTTTTCCAACTTCAACTAGAAAAGAAGATATTTAGCCACTCATGGTGGACAAAAATACACAAAAAGAAAGAAGAAAAGAAGAAGGAGAAGGCTGTCGAAAATCTGGAGATATTCTGCAGTGAATTCTGATGCCCCCCTACTGGTTTTGGTGATGTCCCTTTTATAGGTGAAGAATCCTAATCCAATTAGGATTTGTAATCCTAATTTGAATTGGTTTTTTTGTAGTCTTTTATTCCTTCTTTGCTTTTGTATTTAATCATGAATGAATCTTCTCTTTAAGAAAGTATTTCTTGGGAGTGACTCTTGGAGATGTCATAGGATTGATCTTGAAGTGTTTGAAGTAGGATAGGACTTTGATGCTTTTGAAATTTGAAATTTGCCTTTTTCCCGCGCTGCTATCCTTGCCTGTGTCAGTTTGATTTGGACAGTTGATTTGCCCAAATCACTTCGACCCAATCACTTTTCCAGCTTTTTCTGCACTTTTTCTCCAACTTTCCATTTTCTTCCTTTTCTGCAAAAACATGATGAAAACATAAGTTAAGCTGAAAAAATGTATAATTAAACAGTAATAAAGTGATATGGAGCAGTTAGCCTTGGACTTTACGGCAGACTTGGACCGGACCTAACTTTTGCTGCCGACATCCGATAGAGACCCACGATAGCTTTTCGGAAAGGGAATTTCGAGACGCACGACTTTCAAAAGTGTGACGAGGGCCATAGGCTTGGTCACAAAGTTCGACATGGAAATTCCATCGTTTAGGGGGTCAATTTTGCAGTTTAATTATTTTTTTAGATATTTTAGGTATTTTCATAATTTTGCATATTAGGGTTTTATTTCTATTATAAATAGCCTCCCTTGGCTATTAGAAACCTACTTTCAATCTTTGAGGAATTTCAATAAGACTTTTAGTCTCTTATCCTATTTTTTCTCTTATTTCGTCTTAGCCAAACGATATTGGTTGAAACTCCTGACGGAGTCTAACTAGTCCTTTATCATAAAGATAACAAAAATGTGGCTAAATTATGTTTGATCACTCAACCAAAGGGCTTTGTTCATCCAAGTTACTCGAATTACGTTTGTAAATTGACCAATGCACTATATGGTTTAAAACAGGCTCCAAGGGCTTGGTTCATGAGGTTTATTGCTTTTTTAAAGGTAATGGGTTTCGGTGTGGTAGAGCTAATTCATCAATGTTTGTTTTGCACCAAGATTCTAATATTGCTATCTTGTTATTGTACGTTGATGACATAATTTTGACCGCTTCTTTTGTTTGTTTTCAAAAATTATGTCTCAACTGAAGTCTGAATTTGCAATGAGTGATTTGAGTTGCCTACACTAGTTTCTTAGAATTTACGTGGTAAAGAACAAGAGTGGATTATTTTTGCATCAAGCAAAATATGCTGCGGATTTGCTTGTGCGTGCAGGTTTGGAATTTACAAAACCTATGCTTACTCCATTATTATGAACCTTTAGCTGCATCTAAGGATAATCCATTGATTGATGATCCAAAGCTTTATCGGAGTTTAATTGATGCTCTTTAATACTTAACCTTCACACGGCTAAACAATGCTTTCGCAGTAAATCAAAATTTTCAATTTGTGCATTCTCCTCGCAAGATTCATCTTAAGGCAGTTAAGCAGATACTCCGCTATATAAAAACTATTGTTTCTTATGGGTTACAGTTATTTAAATTGTCTACGCCATCTCTCCTAGCTTATTCAGATGTTGATTGGACTGGTTGTCGTTGCTCAGCAACTGGTATTTGTGTGTTTTTGGGAAATAATTTAATTTCATAGTCTGCAAAGAAATAAGCTACGGTTTCATGTTCAAGTCCCGAAGCGAAATACCAAGCAGCTGCAAGCGTTGTTATTGAGTTGTATTGGATTCAAAATTTACTTCAAGAATTGTCTGTGCTGTTGCAATCCTCCTTTGGTTTTATATGATAATGTCAGCATAACGTATATGGCAGCAAACCCAATTCAGCATGCTAGAACCAAGCATATTGAATTGGATATTCACTTTGTTAGAGAAAAAGTTATGGTAGGAGAACTTTTGATTAGTCATGTTTCAATTTGTGATCAAACTGCTGATATCTTTATTAAGGGATTTTGTGCATCACAATTTTAGTTGCATCGAAACAATCTCTATATTCACTCACACACAGATTGAGGAAGGATATTGAGATAATATCACACTTATCTTATCAAAATAGAATTACAATTTTAAATGTAATCTTATTAGTATAGAGCTTATCTCTTAAGTTTTATATTTATGTATATAATTGTATTCTAATCGATACAAATTCCAGAGAATATTTTTCCATAAACATTTTCACTATACAATTAAACTTTCACAACACTCACCTAATATCATACATATTGCCTTTTGGATATAAGAAGTACTTAATTAGGAAAAATTATTGAAATGTAAATCTGTAACCTTTTATATAATGGAAAATGGCTAAAAAAATTTAAACAAAAGCCAATTAATTTAAATAAATCAAACGTTTTGGTTTATATATTGAATTTTTAATTTTGAATAATTAAATCAAACCTTTAAGATTTATCAATTTTATTTATGAATCTAAATTAATTTTCACTAGAATCTGAGATTGTCATCTTGTCATTCTACTTGGAATTTTTATTATTTTTTTAATTTATATTTTTTACTTATTGGCTAAAATAATCTAAACATTTTTATGAATCTATATTTATATCCCAACCTTTTTAGTTTATTGTATAAAATAGTCCAAACTTTTTAAAAAACTCACATTTATATCTTAATTTTTTAATAATAAACAGTTACGAAAATAATTATCAAGATATCCAAGAGATCAATAGTTTCATCTTTAACTAAGGCACTGGTGGAAAAAAAAAAACCAAATTGGTAAGTGATTTTTTTTGTAATTTTGACGGTAATCAAGATGATAGAATTTAAACGAATGGTAATAAAAATATAAATAATAGATAAGGGAGGCTAGTTTGGAGAATAAGACCGTTAGAAAGAGATAAATAATTGTTTTATTCTCAAATTAATTTCTCTTATTATTTTTTTTATTACCACTCTATTTATTTAAATTATATTATCTCTCTTACAATTAGACCTGCAAAGAAAGTTATTGACTAATTTAATTTTTTTTCTATACCGATGCTTTGGTCAAGAACGCATGTCTTTAGTGATTTTTTGTGTATGTTGATAATTATAATTTCCACTCTTTAAGATTTAAATATTAAGATATAAATATAAATTTGTAAAAGGATTTAGTATATTTTTTTAATAGATAAAAATATTGAGATATAAATGTGAAAGGTAAAAAAAAAAAATTAGATTATTTTATTTAAAAAAATATAATTAATTAAAAAATAATAGAAAAAAAACCCATATAACAATATGTGTGTATTTTTAAATTTTGATCAAAACTAATTTAAATTCACAGATAAAATCATAAAAATTTATGGGCTTGCTTCTCTTTCGATGCCGCTTCATCCATTGGAGAATCAGAAAATGTAGAATGAGGTTAAGAAAATGCATTAACTTTTTAATTATTAGTTATGCATGAAAATGGATGAATATTTTTTTTATTTTAAATTCACCATCTCAATATATAATCAATTATTGAAAAATTATTGCTCATATAAATATATACTTTCATGAACTTCTCCCATATATAATAGTAGAAAATATTTTAATTATTATAAAGTTAGTATAAAAATGTGGGATTTAGCTCATTCAATGAATGTTAGTTTTGATTGTGATGTCTTCTGCTGGAGTATCAAAGTATTTTGTGGTAAATATTTTATTCTTTTGCTTTACATTGGTTCTTCCTTTCTTGTGCACGATTCTATTTGATTATATTCCGGGTAATTTACACCAAGTTTTTAGTTTTAGTAAAATTCACAAATTAATATTTATTTAAATTTTTTGTAATAATTAAGTTTTAAAGTTCAAATTCGTTAAATTTATAAATAAAAATAAAATAAAATAATAATTTTCTCGAGTAATTATTTGATCTTTTATTAAATCTAGGTCTCAAATCAAATATTCAGGATCAATATTAAGCCCAAAGTCTCAAAGTGTTTAGATATTTTATGTGTGGTTTTCTTCATGACAGTTTTATAGTATAAGATTTTTTAATAAATAAAATGGAAATTAAGGGCTCATCAATTCAATTGAGACTGATGTCAGATAACAGTACAATGATTATCAGCTAAACGTTGAAAACAAGAATTTCCTTGCGCTCTCCTCAATCTTCAGCTCTATAACCTAAATCAAACAAGAATCAGAAAATCACATTCTTTTCTGCACAATCAGAGCTTTGATTGTGATGCAAACTCGAGATCTCACAGTGGTCAAGCATTCATATTTTTCATGGAAGAAAATGCAAAATTGAGAAACGTAAGAAATAAGAAAAGAAAGATGAGTTCTAAATGGATCATGCCTTTAATGCAAACACCTGCTCAGTCCACTTGTGTTGAACCAGCTGCACAATTCCACCGTTTCCCTTTCCAACGACCTTAATGGTTTCTAAGTCGGCCAAAGCCAACTCGTGATCTGATGGCCTAATAAGGGGTGCCTGATACTGGGCATACACTTTAAGCATTGTATTTCAATCTAATAAACAGGAAATTTATAAAATCTTACAGCTTCGGTTTCGCTTTGCGAGACGATTCGAATTCCATCGCGATTCACTCTCAGATCCCCATCGAGAAATGTACCGCTAGGGGTTCTGCCACCGATCGGACACCAGAAATCAGTAAAATTATAACTGCGTTGTACAAAGAGAAAGAATGAGAAAAAGTGTTGCAGGCTTACAGGAACTCGGCGAATGAAACTCCATGAGGAGGAGGAGGAGGAGGAGGAGGAGGAGGAGGGAGAGCTAGAGCATAAGCTTGAGTTTAGGGTCCTTTAAGGCTCCATTTCCCTCAGTTTTCATTGTAATTGTTGTAGCCAGAAGAGCGTGGAACAGAATTTTGCAAATCCTTGGAGGATGAAGTCAGCAACTTTAGTATTCTTAAAGGCCTAAAGAAAAGAGCAACCACCATCGCTGAAACAGTCGAGATATCAGAAATTATATAATAATGAAGACTTTCCCGTTTACTTCGTCGTCATTTTATTCGCGCCATTTTCCTTTTTGAATTCCTGTTTTTAATCCGCTTTCCATTTGATAATTTAATTATCAAAAATTAATAGAAAAAATAAAAAAAATTAGAAAAATTTTATAATAAGAATTAAAGAGTAAATAAATTTTAAAATTATAATAATTTTGACTCACTATCTACGTCTAAGTGTATCCGAATAAATTTGAGAAATTTTATATTTTATTCTTTTAATTTTAAATTTTAATTTAAAAAAATAATTATAATAATTTTGTCTCAAGCGATTAATGAAACTGCAAGACAATACATCATGAAAATTTTAATTTTAAATAATAAAACTTTCAAATATCCGTGTACCATAAAACAATAAGACATTTTTATTTTACGACCTATTTAAAAACAATTACAAATTTTTATATTTATATTCTGAAAAATAACCTCAATTTTAATTATTAATTTCTATCGATTTTAAAAATTTTTTAACCTAAGTGCCATGCCATATAAATTATTATTTAAAAGACTCATTTAATAAAAAAAATTTTAAATATTTACATTAAATTCATATTTGTATACAAAATTTTAAAATTTGAATAATAAAAATAAATTTTCAATTCATTATAATTATATGTTAGAGAACTAAATTGAATTGGAAAAATTAATGATAAATTATAATACAATCCATAAAATTTTAGATTAATAAATCATAGTCTTTTAATTTAAATTTTTGTATTAAAAATTAATTTATTTTATATTTATTCTATATAATATTAATAAGTATTTAATTTTCATTAAATAAAATATTATATATTTAATATTATAAATTATATGTATATTTTAAATATAGGAAAAAACTATACTTTATATCAATACTACAAATGAAGTTCCCACTTTGTTGCAAGCTAATGTAATTATAAATTACATTTTTTTTATATTGAATTTGAGTAGATAAAAAATATTTTATTTAAAATAAATATGAAATTGCTGGAGTTTATTTTAATAAAATAAAGCTAAAGTGTTTAAAATAAAATCACTATTTAAGTTGTGGGACATTCATGGGAGATACGGAATGCATGCAACCGATTAGAGGTAGTGATATTCCTTCTATCTCAGCCCTATTAGGGTCTTTATTATCTGTTAAAAATAAAATTGAAGTTAAAAATAAAAATTCTAAATATATAATTAATAGCATAAATATTATAAATATATTTATATTTTAATTATATAAAAATAATATCACTAACATGATAGTTTAAAATTTTCGTATTTCTTATAAATTATAAAAACTTTAAATTTAGAATATAGAGCGAGTTGAATTATAAAATAATAGAGGTTGAGAAGTAAAATTGAGAGATTTATATTGGATTGGTAAACTTAAAATCCTTAAGTGTGAAGGAGTCTAAACATAAACATTAAAAGATCTAACTTAATGCAACAATTTCCTTCCAAAAATCTTTCACTCTTCCAAATGTGGCCATCAACAATCATGTTATTTGATAGAAACCCTAAATATTTTAAATACTATGGATAATGCACGACAAAACCTTCTTATATTTTCATACTTTATCTGCAAAGTGGTATAAAACATTTCTTACGAAGTTGGGTTCTTTACCAAAATCATTAAATCTAGCAGCTTGGACAAGCTCATGTGCTGCCAAATTAGCTGTGCGAGGTAGTCAACAATGCAGCAGCAGCCTTGCATTTAAGGCTTCAATACTTTGATATCTTCAAATGTCTTTAGTTGAATAATAGATGAGTTAATCAGAAAAAACAAAGTGAAAAATACCCTCTAATCAAACAGTTTACAGTATAATTCAACCAAATGGGAAATCAAGTGGTAAAATTCAAATCGATTATATTATGATGCAATGAATTCACCTGTTTGGAATGATTATTCAGAAAACAATATAATTCCAACTAAATTTTAGTATTTTAAATAATTATAAGACGAATTGTGATAATATGATATTCAGAAAATAAAATTTTATAATAGGTTCTGTAAGTTTAGTCTGAGAGAAGGGTGCTCCTCTCCTTTTGTTCTTTTCCTTTGTTTACCAATGACGTATAACGGCCTCACTGTCATTGGGCCACTTGTCTCTGCCATACGGATACGAACGTACGAGAATATCAGATTTCTGCTCCATGTGTAACGGCCATTTAATTCTCCCGACACGTTGCAGATAAACCCACTAGATGAATGGGCTGACTACCTTTTCTCCTCCGGACTGGACAGGTTGGTGAGATTAGGACTGAAGTCAGGGGAGGTCTGATCTTAGAGCCAAAAGGACGAGGCCGGCCCAATTGAGAGGCTTTAGGGGAGTCCGGTCTTAAGGCCAAGCGGGCTGAACCTGGTTCACTTGGGAGGCTTAAGAGCCTTCAAATAAAGGGTTTTGATCATGGACCAAGCCTCAAACCGGGGTAGTGAAATCATCAAATCGGGTTGGTGATGACAGCTAAAATCATCAAACCGGATTGGTGAAATCCAGCCGTCATCAAATTGGATTTATATAATTTAAAATATCTATTTGATTTTCAAGAATGGCCACACCATCATTAGTAAACACGTAAACACATGCATACTCAAGTTTGATTCTTCCAAAATGACTATCACTCTACAGAGTTTACAAACAAGAAAATTGCGCAAGTAGAAATGTAGAATTGAATTCTGTTAGGAATTTGATACTCACATAATGCACTCAAATAGGAAACCATGTGCAGTAACAGATTAACACCTTGTTAAAGACAAATCAAGTGGTTGAATTCTTTTAATTGTGAATTTCAACACGGGGAATATGAGAGATGACAGGCCAGTAGTCTCCCCCTTTATCTTTTAAGCAACGGTCTCGAAGCAGAGGGCAGTTGCCAATAGATAGGCATTCAAGTGTAGCAGGGAAGCCCTCAGCTGGGAAGGACTGGAGTTTTGGGCACGACCAAATTTCTAATTCTTTAAGAGAGGTGAGGTTTTGGATGCCCATGGATATGGATTTTAGATTCTTGAATCCAGCAATGAAGAGGTGGGTAAGATAAGCAGGAAGCAGAAAGCCGTCGTCATCTGGAAAGGAAACAATATCTTCAGTTGACTTCATGCTGCCAATGGTCAATTTTCTAAGAGAGGTGAGCCTGTGGAGTCCCCACTCTGGCATTGGCTGTTTCAGATTCAAGCATGCACCAATGGAAAGCATAGTGAGGTTTGGAGGTAAACATTCTATTGAGCACTCTATACCTCCTCCACAATCAGTCACAGAGATAGATTGAAGGGAAGTGAGGCTTTGCATCTGATTGGGTAGAGACCTCAAATTTTTGCACCGATGAATATGAAAATAGACAAGCTTGGGATTGGGCAATCCCATCTCTGGGAACAACTCTAATTGATGACAGCCCCCTATTTCTAAATTTTGGAGACTCTGGAAGTTTTGCATATGATTGGATAGAGACCTCAATCCTTGACAGTCGGCGATCTTTAAAGAGACAAGAGAAGGGATGGGCAATTCCTTACCAGGAAACGATTCTAATTGAGGACAGTTCCATATTTGTAAATCTGTAAGATGAGAAAGCCCATAATATAGCGAGTTTAATAATTGTGTCGTCCAGTTGCAAATGTTAAGAGTCTTGAGGGAATCAGGAAACTTTCCATTTGAAGAAGAATCGAGAGATCCGCATCCAAAGATACACAATTCCTCGAGATGAGACGTCTCACTACTGTAATTACTGTGACACACAATTCCCTCCGGCAGAGACTCCAAAGATTCACAGTTATTCATGCTAAGATATATCAAGTTGTGCGGCAAACCCCCTACTGGGAAGGAGACTAAACTCCTACATTGGCTTATTTTCAAATCTTCAAGAGATTTGAGGTCTTTCAGTCCACTTGGTAACTCCTTCAGATTTGGACACAAATCTATGTCCAAAACTTCAAGGTTGCAAGGCAAAAGCCCTTCCTCTCCATCTACCAATGACACAAGCTCATGACATCCTCCAATTTCCAAACGCTTTAGGCTAGTAAGACAGGTGGCATTAGTCACACTCTTGAGAAATGCTACTTGACATCTTCTAATATTGAGTGTTATAAGTGATGGGAGCACTTTTGGTAATTCAACCAAGAGCGGGCAATTAATAATGACAAGTTTTTCCAGGGAAGGAAGGAAGTTGGGCAATTTTTCAACCAACTTGGAACAATTTTGTATATGGAGTTCTTGCAGCTTAGGAAATTTTGCCACAGAATCTTCATCCAGCCCATTTGACCAAGCCCACTGCTCCCACTCACCCATATTAACAATCTCTAGCGTTTCCAAACAAGAAAAACATGATTCATCCCCATAAAACTCCACACCAACTTCCTTCACTCCACTTAAGCCTTTTATGCTCAACCTTTTTAATGACTTTAATCGTCCGAGTGGTGGCAGTGAAGTAATTTGATGACAGTTGCTCAGCTCCACCTGCACCGTGCCAGAGAATGAAGGCTCACCTAGCCACAATGGGAATTTCCTCCCACCAAATGATGTAATTGATAGGCTTGATAGACTTTGATGTGGCCGTATTGAGTTGAGAACTTGTTCTTCATGACTTGGGTTTCTCGAATCATAAGAAAATTCATCAGTCCATTTCAAGTATAACTCGGTGATACCAGGCTTATCCTTCAGAATGGCAAAAGCCGCATCTCCAATATCTTCCACTTCGACATTCTCCAAACTTGTAATATGAAGCTGCCCTCGAAGATCACAAAGTTTCTTCAGCTCTGTGATCCGTCCATTGCTTTTCCCCACGATAAATTTGGTCAACACGCAGAGACTAGTCAAATTACCAATATGTGGTGGCATCTCTTTCAATTTTGTTGTGCCAATAATATCAAGATGCAGCAAGTTGAGTAAATTGCAAATGCCTTTAGGTAACTCAATAAGCTCATAACAATCGAACAACTTTAATGTCTGCAAGTTGAAGAGTTTATCCACTGATTCAGGCAATCTTTTGATTAAAGTAACAGACAAGTTGAGGTAGCGCAAGTGTTTCAAGTCACCAATAGAATCCGGCAACTCCTCAATCACAAGGTGAGGTAGAGATAGTGACCTTAAGCATTTTAATTTTGGCACCAAGTCATGCACCACCTTACTAGTTAGGTAGCATCTCCCCACATCACGACCCCGGGATAACAATGTCCGCAAATTCTTCATTTCATAGAAGCTTTGAAATCTTTGTAAAGTGTTCATAAAATGAGGAATAAATGAAGAATGTCTAATCTTTGCATATGATTTTGCATTATCCAACTTATCAACCATATGCAAACATATTTCTCTGCTAACAAAGCAAGCTAAATCAATGATTAGGTCGTGCATTATATATTTTGATTCATTATCATTTGATTGTTGGAAAAACGATCTTGATAATAAATCATCGAAATATTTATGACCCAAACCTTCACTCTCCTTCATTTTCTTCTGGTCATACAAGAAACCCTCAGCCATCCACAGCAAAACCAATTCATTCCTATCAAACTCACGATCTTTTGGTAGTATTGCACAATAAGAGAAACATTGCTTCAAATGAGGTGGAAGATGAAGATAACTCAACCTTAAGGCTGGAAGAATATTGTTGTCGTTGTCTGGTAACTCCCATATCTGACTGCTCAATACTTCCTTCCACAAATTAGGATTTGGTTTACCCCTTAATATGCCTCCAAGAGCTTTTGCTGCCAAAGGTAATCCTCCACATCGTTTGACAATCCCTTCACCCATTTCTTTCAGCTTCAAGTGCTTGTCAAAATTATTTGCTCCCAAAGCATGCTGGGCAAACACAGACATGCTTTCATGGTGTGACAGCTTGTTAAGAGCATATGCTTGAGTAGCACCCACCTTTAATGAAACATCCTGACTTCGAGTCGTGACGATAACTCTGCTTTGAGGAGCCCCTGCTTCAAAAGGACCCCAAAACAGAGTCCATTGCTCATAGTTCTGAGTCCAAACATCATCTAGGACAACTAAAAACTTCTTCCCAGACAACTTTTGCTTCAATTTTACCTGAAGCAAATTTAAATCATTATCATCACCACCATCACCCAATTGAAAAAGAACTGTTTTTGTGACCCTAAAAACATCAAAACCTTCGCCAACAGAAACCCAGGCTTTCAAATCAAGCTCCAACGTGGGGTCATTGTAGACTAGCTGAGCTAGAGTTGTCTTGCCAAGGCCTCCCATCCCAACTATGGAAATCACAGACACCTGGGCATCACTTGTCTCAGCATTCAACAATTTCAACATCGCCTTCTTATCTTCCTCCCTACCATAAACCTTTGCTTCATTAACCAAAGAGGTCGAGGGTGGTCTTTCTGTCACATGGCTGACCCTCCTTCTGATAGACTCTACTAAACGGAGTTCATCTTTCTGCTTTATTATCTCATCTAATCGAGCACTAGTTTCCTCTATTTTGGCAACCATCTCAGCATTGAACTTAATAGCATTTAGAGTAAGATTCGCCCCACCACACATAACAGAGAAAAATTTGTGCACCTTATTTGGACGAACAGGTTTGTCTTCCAACTTGCGTCGCCGAAACTCCGTGGCAAGTTCATCAATGATATCCTCCAGGTCGTAAGCCAAGTCTCTGAGATCGCTTAACCAGATCTCCACCAATCGATTTGCCGTCTGCTTCTCCTCTGCATCTTCAAGCACCGCATAAATTCTCTTGAGAATCTTTTCCCACTTCTTGAGTTCAGCCAAGACTTGACCTTGGCCTACATATTTCATCAAGTCAATGGAATTCAACCTATCGAGAAGCCCCTGAAAGCAAACAGAGAGGATAGAGCCTCCAACAGCAGTGACAATATCCATGGAAAATAGTGAGTTGTGAGAGAAAAATTAAACTATAAAGTTTCGAGTTTGAAGGCAAGAGTTTGCAAAGACAGCTTGTCTGATGCTCTTTTGCTGCCTTTACCGAAGGGTCTCGGAGCTCTACAGTCATGGCGTCCCCGCCAAACTAGTGGTCGATTATTTAATAATCAGATGAGCTAATCAATGATCAGTTGCTTTAACTTTTGAGGACCTGAGAGGCAACAATGAAAAAGAAGGCATAATAATGGGTTTTTGGTGATCTCCCACTTCCACATTTTTTAATGCAAATATTCCATCGCACCATGATTTTTCGAAATTAAAAAAAAAAAAAAAGCAAAGTATAAAGATGAAAATCTTATTAATTAATCCAAAATTAAAATAATTAAATATAAATTAATCATTCTATTGATAAATTATAAAAAAAAATATTGAGGCAATCTCATCAACTATTAATTTATATTCTAAATTTATTAATTGTTGATACTATATTATAATTATTTAAAATAAGTTATAAATTATTACCCCAAAATAAATTTATATGGTAAAAATTTGAATAGTAATACGATTTCACTGAAGAAATAAAGATCCGTACATCTTTTAACACCTGAATCTCGACACAAAGAGATAGATTGGAGG
Source organism: Manihot esculenta (assembly GCF_001659605.2). Classification (NCBI taxonomy): domain Eukaryota; kingdom Viridiplantae; phylum Streptophyta; class Magnoliopsida; order Malpighiales; family Euphorbiaceae; genus Manihot; species Manihot esculenta. The sequence goes on along the minus strand of NC_035170.2, from coordinate 26,462,133 downwards.
TAAACATTCTATTGAGCACTCTATACCTCCTCCACAATCAGACACAGAGATAGATTGAAGGGAAGTGAGGCTTTGCATCTGATTGGGTAGAGACCTCAAATTTTTGCACGGATGAATTTGAAAATAGACAAGCTTGGGATTGGGCAATCCCATCTCTGGGAACAACTCTAATTGATGACAGCCCCTATTTCTAACTTTTGGAGACTCTGGAAGTTTTGCATATGATTGGATAGAGACCTCAATCCTTGACAATCGGCGATTTTTAAAGAGACAAGAGAAGAGATGGGCAATTCCTTACCAGAAAACAATTCTAATTGAGGACAGTTCCATATTTCTAAATCTGTAAGATGAGAAAGCCCATAATATAGCGAGTTTAATAATTGTGTCGTCCAGCAGTTGTGAATGTTAAGATGCTTAAGGGAATCAGGAAACTTTCCATTTGAAGAAGAATCGAGGGATCCACAATTCCTCGAGATGAGATGTCTCACTAATGTAATTACTGTGACACACAATTCCCTTCGGCAGAGACTCCAAAGACCCACAGTTTTCCATACTAAGATATATCAAATTGTGCGGCAAAGCCCCCACTGGGAAGGAGACTAAACTCCTACATTGGCTTATTTTCAAATCTTCGAGAGATTTGAGGTCTTTCAGTCCACTAGGTAACTCCTTCAGATTTGGACACAAATCTATGTCCAAAACTTCCAGGTTGCAAGGCAAAAGCCCTTCCTCTCCATCTACCAATGACACAAGCTCATGACATCCCCCAATTTCCAAACGCTTTAGGCTAGTAAGACAGGTGGCATTAGTCACACTCTTGAGAAATGCCTCTTGACATCTTCTAATATAGAGTGTTATAAATGATGGGAGCACTTTTGGTAATTCAACCAAGAGCGGGCAATTATCAATGACAATATTTTCCAGGGAAGAAAGGAAGTTGGGCAATTTTTCAACCAACCTGGAACAATTTTGTATTTGGAGTTCATACAGCTTAGGAAATTTTGCCACAGAATCTTCACCCAGACCATTAGACCAAGCCCACTGCTCCCACTCACCCATATCAACAATCTCTAGCGTTTCCAAACAGGAAAAACATGATTCATCCTCATAAAACTCCACACCCACTTCTTTCACTCCACTTAAGCCTTTTATGCTCAACTTTTTTAATGACTTTAATCGTCCGAGTGGTGGCAGTGAAGTAATTTGATGACAGTTGCTCAGCTCCACCTGCACCATGCCAGAGAATGAAATAATACTTCTGTTTTGCATGTCATTTTTGTCAAAAATATAATGTCATTGAATTGGTTTTATGAAATAATACTTCTGGAATTCTTTTGTTTTTTCAGTCTGCAGAAAGACCCAACAAAAAGATGGTCAGCATATGACCTTCTGGTAAGTGAAACTTTTTTTTTTCCCTCCTCCTTGACATCCAAATGTAATACCATCAATTTGTGTTGATCAGCTGACGTTTCTAATATTTGATTTTCTTTTTAATATTTTCAATTGCAATGGAAGAAACATCCATTCATGATCAAGTATGATGACCTGCAAGCAGAAGCTCTCAAATCTTACTTCACAAACACAGGCTCTCCAGAAACTACTAGTGAGTGATTGTGATCGAACAGCTCTTCTTCAAGAAACTGATTAAAGAATGTTTTTCACTACATCGAATTGCAAAGCATGATGCCATATCAACACAGCTAAAGCATCTCCTCGTGCGTGTTTTCTACCTTATATAGATGTGTGTATTCTATAAATTTGTTGCTCAAGAATGACAAGGCCACAAAAAATCTGTCGATCAGGCATCGAATCTATCTTTTTATTGAAATAGTTAAGTTTCTGTTTATCAACTGTTGAATATTATAGTGCCCTGATCCGCATTAATAAACAGGTGTCTTATTTGTGAAACAATATGTGTAGTTTTATTTTTTTGTTGAGATAATAAAATTTTTTATTTAAAGAATTCCTTATCATATGCATATTACTGTTACAGAAAAATATACATAGGAGAATAAGTGGAATTCTAAAGATAGAATAAAATAATTTTGATTTGATTTAATAGATATGGTAGTTAAGACTTGTATTCTGTTAAGATTTTTTGTTATATTTTTTTTTATATATAATCATGCTTCAATGAATAAAGATTTAGGACAATTAAGTCTCAAAATACATCACTTCTTCTCATTCTCCTCTTTCAAGACCTAACAATCCTTGTTCAAAGAAAAACCCAGTATATAGTAGTGAAAGATCTCACATGTCTCTCATTTACTTCTTTCAATAAACAGAAGCAAGATGTTGTGAGGGGAAAAAAAAAGGGAAAAACAGAAGCAAGATGTTGAATTCTGCTCCTTGTCTATCAGGAGTTCAATAAACAGCATTTATTCTATCAATTGCACACATATCCTCCAGATTTTTTATTTTTGAAAGCAAAATTTGATTTCATTAAGCAACACACTAACACAATTTCAGGAGGTGACAAAAACCAAATGCATGGAACATGAGAGAAAAAAAAAAAAAAAAAGAAGATAAAACAACAGAACATGTGTCATTCATCCATCTCAAAGCAATAGCTCTTAGCTTTTAGAGCAGAAAACCCAATCTGTTTCCTTCAATAAAGCCTTATGTCTCTGCTACATCTCCATCAAATATCTCTTTGCCAATTGTATTTGCTTGCCCAATTCATCCATCTCTAACTGAATGGAAGGAAATTCACAACGTTTGTGATGGACCTGTTAAGAGAAGACAAAACAATGTGTCTTGAGCCACATATACAAAGCAACTAAAACTTCCTTGTAGTGTTCTGAATTATCATCTTCTAATTTCATTGTAGTTTTCAATAATTAGTTTGGACATGCTACTCAATTCATTCAGAATGTACAGCGTCATTGAAATAGTTCTTACAAGAAACGCAGAAGCACAATTTATTGAGATGCAAACATGCTAAGAGCGGCGCCCCTTTACAAATGGATGCTCTAAAAGCTTAGCAGCAGTCGGACGATCATCTGGATTAACTTGCAAGCATTGCAGGATGAAATCTCGTGAATGCTCTGTGAGAGAATCAGGAAGAGGTGGTAGGTTACCCTCTCCAATGCTGTAATCTACAGCTCCAGGTTCCAAATGAGAGTAAGGAATTTGGCGGGTGGACATTTCTAGCACTGTGCAGCCAACGCTCCATATATCAGCTTTAAATCCATACCCTCCTCCCTTCCCATTGACAACCTCAGGAGGCATCCAACGAGGATTCCACCAGCAAGACTTCATGAGAGTTTTTAAGTTGGTCACCTTTGACAATCCAAAATCTGCAATTTTCACACATCCTTTCTCATCAATTAAAATGTTTGCACATTTAATGTCTCTGTGGACTACATTTCGATCATGAAGGTACTTTAAACCTTTCAGTATTTGCTTGGTGTACAGAGACACTTGAGAATTTTGAAGTTGAAACTTGTGATAAAGTTTTTCAAGGGAACCTGCTCGTACAAGCTCAAGAAAAATATAGAGATTCATTTCATCCTTATGCGTGCCAAAATATTTCACTACATTTGGATGACTGAACTGACGTAGCAAAGCAATCTCTTGCTCAATTTGGTCAACCTTTTTTCCTTCTAATAATGGAGCTACCTTTACTGCAAAAAAGAAACCATCAGCAGCATAACCTTCATACACTCGTCCAAATGACCCACTGCCTAGGAAAGCACCCCATTGCCAATCCGTAATATTAATTCTCCGTTTTCTAATCTGCAAAGTATTCAACAAAGTTTACATATTATACTTTGAGGAAGTAATTTTGTATTAAATATCATTGTTGGAGTTGATGAGCTTTTATGTTGAGTGAAGATAGAGAAAGTATTTGCATGCAACAAAAGTAATGTATCCATTGTCAGAATGGGTATGTGTTGACTTTCCAAAAGCTTACCTTTATCTATAAAATGGTTTTATTGGAGCTGGAAAACAGCGAGAGATGGAGAGTTTTCTGTAAATGGTTATTAGAAAATGAGAAAGAAAAAAAAAATCTCTGTATTGTATTTCTCTGTTTCTGTTTTTGATGAAGTTTGATGTTTGTTTTTTTCTCCATCTTTTCTCTCTTGTTATGATAACCTCATGTTTATCAGAGATGTATTTGTTAAATCTAAGTTCGAGTTATTTTCATTTTTGTTTTGCTGCCGTATATTCTATAGAAACTTTGATTTCTGATTTGTATTCGTGATGTTCTGTTTTCTTGGTTATTTTTGTCTAATTTTATATCTATTTTCTATTTTGGATATGCAATTTCAGTTTTAGACACCTATTTTCTGTTCTAAATCTAGCATGTTATCAGAGCTTTTTATGTTTTTATTTCAATAATGGCATCAAAGGTTCTTTTAATTTTTTTAACAATGGTTATATTAATGAATAGTTCCCAAAGTTAAGAAAATTTCATCTAAAATATTAGCTGAACTTGCTCCAGTATTATACAATTGTTGGAAGTTCTTGAATAGCAAAAGTTTTCAAGGAGCCCTTTTATTTCCAAAAGAATTCCAGCAATAAAGCAGCTCATGCAATAATATCTCCAAAGCAAGCTTCAGAGCTGTGATATGCAAGAAAAAGTAAAGGAAACTCTACAAGCACGTACCTTTTGCAACTGGGACATCAGAGGATCACTTTCATTGCATTCATGTTTCAGATATTTTCTCTTCTTATCAAAATTAGACCCAGCATTTACCTTTCCTTTTAGCACGTTGTTAATATCTTCAAGCTCTAGTCCTTCAAAATCTTCAAGCAGCTGGCTTATTGACGTTTTAAAAATCATCTCAAAGCCTTCACTGAAAAAGGACACCTGTTTTGAGATTGAGCGGACAAAGCAATGCCAAAGTAGAGATTCACTAACTTTAGGAGATTCCAAAGCTGACAAGTCATCCTTATTTATCAACTCCTTGCACCTATTGTAGAAGCATGGATCTGCATCCTTTACATCTTCCAACGAAATATTCTTTCCAGCCAATTGCATAAGAAACACACGGTCCAAGGCAACACCTACTTGCATTTCATGCATCAGTGCTAGTGCAATAACTTTACCAGCAAAGCTGATACAGTCAAGATGAAAGGGTTCTGGCTCCAATTCTGCATATGCAATCATGAACTTATGATTTGAGCAAATGACCACGATAAAATGTAATCCAAATCCAAATCCAGAAAATGAAATGTTTATTACTTGTGCAAAACTTTTGGAGAACCCCGTAGTCTAACTCTACCCATTGAACTAAACAAATGCATATCATGTTCTTCCGTTGAATTACCATAGTGCAGGTTGTGTTCTCTTCAATTGCTGTATGGTGGCATCTTCTGATATTCTTAATGGCTTCTATTTCGTTCACCTAAATTTTATATCAGTGCCCTAAGATCTCAACTAGTACTACTTTTGTTGAATTACTATTTTTCCAACTCTCTGACCTGATCATTGTTTTATCAAGTGATGGAAAATAATAATGAACTCAAAGATTTGAAAGCAAATAATGTTCAGATAACAATGTGTAATAATAAGAAAAATCTTCTGCCAGTTCAAATATTCAATGCCGTTAATGATATCTCAGAAAGTTAATATATGACAAAGTTGCAGCAAGAAGATAGGGATGAATCATTTCGATCTCAAGGAAAAAAAACACAAGCATGCCAATTCAAAGAAAGGCTCACTAAAATGACAAAAAAGGATCAGAAGGTGTGATCTTACCAGGATTAGGATAGAACTCCGGAGGATTATCTCGACATGCTCGGAAAAGGAGATTTTTTGGTTCGAATAAAACTTGGCATACCTTGCATAACCAATGATGTAGCACTTTAGGATCTGTAAGATCCTTGCCTTTGAATGCATTGAACAGCTTTTTGTCCACCTTTTCAGACCAGCAGAAGAGAGTGTTGAGGAGCCCTGCATTGTGTAACTTTTTCACAGGGAACATCGTCATCATTATTAAATGCATCCTGGATTCAGAATCAAGCACATCAATGTGCTCAAGGAGCCAATCATAGTCATCACTCCGCATAATGTTTTTAACCATTATTTGTAGTGAATTCTTCTGGCCTTCTAATAAACGCTTGAATTCATCCACAGCACCCTCCACAAGTGTAGACATGCCATTCAATTCATTCAGAATGGCCAAATACAGAAGGGAAACAGGACGCCCCGTGTCAAAATTTTCAAATATTGGTTTCATATGCGCAAGGCGAGTAAGATTCTGCTCCATATCTTCCAAGTGAAGATGAAAAAGATCTTTAATCACATCAACTATAAATTTGACCATCCTATTCTGCTCATCATCCTCATCCTCATATTTCAGAATATTGATTGCTTCATGCGATAAGATTAAAAAATCTCCCAAATCACGAACTTGAATTCTCAGTGGCTCAATGTGTTCGCTTCGATAGAAGAGATTAGCCAATCCATTGGACAAGTCTTGTGATAACTTGACAGTAAAGAGTAGAATTTGGATCATTGTCCATGGATAAGAATCATAATAGATCTCATAATTATACACTAAATACTCCGCTAGCATAGTCCGGCATGAATTATACAGAGGATCTTCAGAAGATACTTCCCTGAGCAAATTACAAAATTCTAATCCTAAAGAAGCTATTTCATCATGAGAAGGCTGATTCTCGGTCATCAATATGAGTTCCATGGAAAGCCTTATCAAATTATTACCATAGAATTTGTTACCTTCAATTGGTGAGCTATAAAGCATAACCAAAGTCGCAGGGACAGAATACAAAGAGAGAATGTCCGAATTCTCTTCACTCATGCGATCCAACACTTGTCTAATGATGCTACAGCAGTCTCCGTATTTGGAATCACATTCACCTTGGCACATGCGACAAATGTTTGAACTCATTTGGTGAATCATTTGGGGAAGTGCCGAAGGGTCGTCCTTGTCGTCCCATCTAACCATTAACTCAAGGCAAGCTTTGTTTTGAATTGAACACTCTTTAAGCGTGTCCCAGTGCTTTAGCTGCTTTGTTTCATAAAATAATTTCTGTTCCGTAACTGGAATTTTCCAGGTCACTAGAATTTTCTCGTGGATAATCTTTATAATATCATTAGCATCCACGTTGATTTCCATGGGTGGAGCTTGCGAATTCATCATTTTGACGAATAATTGGATGGGTTCAGCTCCACCGAACGGCCAGGCCATCGACTCTGGATGAGAGGTCTTCTGACTTCTATGTCTTGTTTCACTTGAGGAATTGGCGACAGGGTTTAGTGTTAGGTAGCATTTGAGGGATAAATCGAGAAGCAAGCAGCCTCCAGCCGAGACGTAAGTGTTGCAGAGCTCAAACGCAATGGAGGGAAACAAAATGAAAATTAATTTTGAATAATAGAACAAATTACAATGTTTGGTCAATACCTGCTGGCTGCCAACTACTTAAAGAAAAGAGAAAAAAAAAAAAAAAAGCTGTTCCCTGAAAAAGTTACTGGGCGTTCCATTGCCAATTAAAGCAAGAACCCGAAAATTAGGAAAGAAATGGTCGGCAAGTTCACAAGTAAAATATACATTTTATTTTAAAAAGATATATAACTCATGCCTCGCCTGTTCAATGGACTTCTTTTGACCAAGTTTGATTAGCACTCTTTAATTATATGGCTATAACTCGGTCCTTGGTTGATGATTGAATCAATTGGGTGACTCTCACCTAATGAGTGAATCGTTCAAAGCCCAAAACAGCCACAACCCTCTTGAATTTAATGTGCAAAAAGCAATTAACCTTTGCTACAATATGAAAACAATCAAAAACTAAAAATTAATATTTAAAATATATAATTTTTAACACTTAAAATATTATATTACACCATAAACTCATTTAATTATATAAATTATTAATATCTAAAATTAACGAAAAACTGATTAAAATTAAAAAATAAACTACTCTTTCTTTTTCAATTAAATGGACAAAATTATTATAATTTTAAAATTCATTTACTCTTTAATTTTTATTACAAAAATTTTCTTTTTTTTTTCTTTTAATTTTTAATAATTAAATTATTAAATCGAAAGAGAATTAAAAAAAGGGAAATCGAAAAGGAAAATGGCGCTAATAAAATGACGACGAAGTAAACGGGGAGGTCTTCATTATTATATAATTTCTTACATCTCGACTGGTTCAGCCATGGTGGCTGCTCTTTTCTTCAAGCCCTTAAGGATAGTAAAGTTGCTGATTTCATCTTCTGGCTACACCAATTACAATGAAAACTGAGGGAAAGGACTCTAAATCCTCCTCCTCATGGAGTTTCCTTCGCTGAGTTCCTGTAAAAAAGCACTGATGCATGAAATGTGTAATTGAGGACAGTTCCATATTTGTAAATCTGTAAGATGAGAAAGCCCATAATATAGCGAGTTCAATAATTGTGTCGTCCAGCAGTTGTGAATGTTAAGAGTCTTAAGGGAATCAGGAAACTTTCCATTTGAAGAAGAATCGAGGGATCCACATCCAAAGATACATAATTCCTCGAGGAATCAGGAAACTTCTTCTCATTCTCCTCTTTCAAGACCTAACAATCCTTGTTCAAAGAAAAACCCAGTATATAGTAGTGAAAGATCTCACATGTCTCTCATTTACTTCTTTCAATAAACAGAAGCAAGATGTTGTGAGGGAAAAAAAAAAGGGAAAAACAGAAGCAAGATGTTGAATTCTGCTCCTTATCTATCAGGAGTTCAATAAACAACACAAGGATTATTGTGCCGCCACTTATCATACCGTGCCTCACCTTCAGCATTTATTCTATCAATTGCACACATATCCTCCACATTTTTTATTTTTGAAAGCAAAATTTGATTTCATTAAGCAACACACTAACACAATTTCAGGAGGTGACAAAAACCAAATGCATGGAACATGAGAGAAAAAAATAAAAAAATAAAAAAGAAGATAAAACAACAGAACATGTGTCATTCATCCATCTCAAAGCAATAGCTCTTAGCTTTTAGAGCAGAAAACCCAATCTGTTTCCTTCAATAAAGCCTTATGTCTCTGCTACATCTCCATCAAATATCTCTTTGCCAATTGTATTTGCTTGCCCAATTCATCCATCTCTAACTGAATGGAAGGAAATTCACAACGTTTGTGATGGGCCTGTGAAGAGAAGTCAAAACAATGAGTCTTGAGCCACATATACAAAGCAACTAAAACTTCCTTGTAGTGTTCTGAATTATCATCTTCTAATTTCATTGTAGTTTTCAATAATTAGTTTCGACATGCTACTCAATTCATTCAGAATGTACAGCGTCATTGAAATAGTTCTTACAAGAAATACAGAAGCACATCTTATTGAGATGCGAACAAACTAAGGGCAGCGCCCTTTTACAAATGGATGCTCTAAAAGCTCAGCAGCAGTCGGACGATCATTTGGATTAACTTGCAAGCATTGCAGGATGAAATCTCGTGAATGCTCTGTCAGAGAATCAGGAAGAGGAGGTAGCTTACCCTCTCCAATGCTGTAATCTACAGCTCCAGGTTCCAAATGAGAATAAGGAATTTTGCGGGTGGACATTTCCAACACTGTGCAACCAACGCTCCATATATCAATTTTAAATCCATACCCTCCTCCCTTTCCATTAACAACCTCAGGAGGCATCCAACGAGGATTCCACCAGCAAAACTTGAAGAGAGTTTTTAAGTTGGTCACCCTTGACAATCCAAAATCTGCAATTTTCACGCATTTTTTCACATCAACTAAAATGTTTGCACATTTAATGTCTCCATGGACTACATTTCGATCATGAAGGTACTTTAAACCTTTCAGTATTTGCTTGGTGTACAAAGACACTTCAGAATCTTGAAGTTGAAACTTCTGATAATGTTTTTCAAGGGAACCTGCTCCTACAAGCTCAAGAAAAATATAGAGATTCATTTCATCCTTATCTGTGCCAAAATATTTCACTATATTTGGATGACTGAACTGACGTAGTAAAGCAATCTCTTGCTCAATTTGGTCAACTTTTTTTCTTTCTAACAATGGAGCTACCTTTACTGCCAAAAGGGGACAATCAGCAACATAACCTTCATACACTTTTCCAAATGACCCACTGCCTAGGAAGTCACCCAATTGACAATCCTTCATATTAATTCTTGGTCTTCTAATCTGCAAAGTATTCAACATAGTTTATGTATTATACTTTAAAAGGAAGTAATTGAGAATTAAGCACGGTATATTAATGAATAGTTCCCAAAACTAAGAATATTTCATCTAACACATTGGCTGAACTTGCTCCAGTATTATACAATTGTTGGAAGTTCTTGAATAGAAGTTCAAAAGTTTAGAAGGAACCCTTTTATTTCAAAAAGAATTCCAGTAAGGAAGCAGCTCATGCAATGATATTTCCAAAGCAAGATTCAGAGCTGTGATATGCATGAGAAAGTAAAGGAAAAAAATAGTTTTAAATGCTCGAGTAACACTAAACTCTACAAGCACATACCTTTTGCAGTTGGGACATCAGAGGATCACTTTCATTGCATTCATGATTAAGAGATTTTCCCTTCTTACCAAAATTAGATCCAGCATTTACATTTCCTTTTAGCACCCAGTTAAGATCTTTAAGCTCTAGTCCTTTAAAATCTTCAAGTAGCTGGCTTATTGATGTTCCAAAAATCATTTGAAAGCCTTCACTGAATATGGACACCTGTTTTGAGATTGAGCGGACAAAGCAATGCCGAACTAGAGATTCAAAATAACCCTTGCTTGGGTAAAGTTTCATGGTCTTGCCAGTCTTGAATCCAAACTTCACTTTAGGAGATTCCAAAGTTGACAAGTCATCCTTATTTATGAACTCCTTGCACCTATTGTAGAAGCATGGATCTGCATTCTTTACATCTTCTAACGAAATATTCTTTCCAGCCAATTGCATAAGAAACACACGATCTAAGGCAACACCTACTTGTATTTCATGCTTCAATGCTAGTGCAATCACTTTACCAGCAAAGTTGAAACAGTCAAGATGAAAGGGTTCTGGCTGCAATTCTGCATATACAATCATGAACTTATGATTTGAGCAAATGACCATGATAAAATGTAATCCAAATCCAAGGGTGATGTTGAATTATACCCAAAGCAAACTCGAAAATGAAATGTTTATTACTTGTGCAAAACTTTTGGAGAACCTGGTGGTCTAACTCAACCCATAGAACTAAACAAATGCATATCATGTTCTTTCATTGAATTACCATAGTGTTGTGTTATCTTCATTTGCTGTTTGGTGGCATCTTCCGATATTCTTAATCGCTTCTCTTTCCTTTGCCTAAATTTCCTATCAGTGCCCTAATGTCTCAACTAGTACTACTTTTGTTGAATTACTATTTTTACAACTCTCTGACCTTATCATTGTTTTATCAAGTGATGGAAAATAATGATGAACTCGAAGATTTGGAAAAAACAAAAAAAAGAGCACATGATAAAGTTTAATTGCAATCCAACAGTAACCGTAGTACATATATGCTATCAATGTTTAGATAACAATGTTAATAATATGAAATATCTTCTGCCAGTTCAATATTGTATGCCCAGATGACATCTCAAAAAGTAAGTATATGATAAAGTTGCAGCAAAAAGATATGGATCAATCAATTCTTAAGGAAAAAAAAGCATGCTAATTCATAGAAAGGCTCACTAAACAGGCCAAAAAAAGCATCAGAAGGTGTGTTGAAGCAAGTGATACTTTCGCTTCAAACTCCAAAATTTTACAAGTTCCAATAATTCTAGTTTATGTATTTTGTTTGTTTTATGTCCTGAACTCCAGCTGCAAAAGAGATGTGATAGATTAACTTGTAAGAGTAGTTCTTAAAGTAAGGTGTTTTGATGGTTAGGTAGAAAATATTTGACTTTTTGCTCTATATATTTAGCTATTTTGCTGCAAGCAAGTATGAAAACAAAAGAAGTATCTCTTTCTTAGTTTTCTTTTCTCCCTCCAAATCCAACGAATGGTATCAGAGCTTCTAGATCTTAAGGAACCTGTTTAGAGCATGTTATTATTGTTAAAGCATGCATAGCTACACAACTAAGGAAGTTATGATAGCCCACAAGAGGAGGATCACTCCAAGAAGAAAATTGCAGTCAAGAACGGTTGGAGACATGGCTGCTCCTCAACCAGAATGTTTGGAGACAAAGTTGCTCCAAGAAGATGAATTTTCAAAAAGGAACTTTTTTGCTAAAGATGAAGTGCGCCAAAAAAAGAAGAAAACAAGGTAAGCAAGTGCACCAAAAGGAAAACAATGGTGAGCAAGTGCACCAGAAAAAGAAGAAGAGCAATGGTGAGAAGTGCACCAGAAAAAGCAAACAAAAGGTGAGAAGTGCACCTAAAGTCAATGAAGATTATTGGAGAGAAGTGTTCCATGAAAGAGTCGGAGAGAAGTGCTCCACCAACAACAAATCAAAACAGAAAATTGGTGGGATGTGCTCCAATATAATTTAATTTGGAGTTTTCACCAAAAGCATCAAAGGAGGAGTGTTGAAGCAAGTGATACTTTAACTTCAAACTCCAAAATTTCTACAAGTTTCAAGAATTCTAATTTGTGTATTTTGTTTGTTTTACGTCCTGAACTCCAGCTGCAAAATAGATGTGATAGATTAACTTGTAAGAGTAGTTCACAAAGTAAGGTGTTTAGATGGTTAGGTAGAAAATATTTGACTTCTTGCTCTGTATATTTAGCTATTCTGCTGCAAGCATGTATGAAAACAAAAGAAGTAAAAAATCAGATCTTGTTCCCGCAACTCTTTATCTCTTTCTTAGTTTTCTCTTCTCCCTCCAAATCCAACAGAATTACAATAGTGCATGTTGTGTTCTCTTCATTTGCTGTTTGGTGGCATCTTTTGATATTCTTAATCGCTTCGCTTTCCTTCGCCTAAATTTCCTACCAGTGCCCTAATGTCTCAACTAGTACTACTTTTGTTGAATTACTAATTTTCCAACTCTCTGACCCTTATCATTGTTTTATCAGGTGATGGAAAATAATGATGAACTCGAAGATTTGGAAAAAAAAGAGAGCACATGATAAAGTTTAATTGCAATCCAACAGTAATCTAGTACATATTTGCTATCAATGTTTAGATAACAATGTTTAATAATATGAAATATCTTCTGCCAGTTCAATATTCTATGCCCAAATGACATCTCAGAAAGTAAGTATATGATAAAGTTGCAGCAAAAAGATATGGATCAATCAATTCTTAAGGAAAAAAAAGCATGCTAATTCATAGAAAGGCTCACTAAACAAGAAAAAAAAAGCATCAGGTGTGTGATCTTACCAGGATTAGGATAGAACTCTGTAGGATAATCTGGGCATACTCGGAAAAGGAGATTTTTTGGTTCGAATAAAACTTGGCATACCTTGCATAACCAATGATGCAGCACTTTAGGATCTGTAAGATCCTTGCCTTTGAATGCATTGAACAGCTTTTTGTCCACCTTTTCAGACCAGCAAAAGAGAGTGTTGAGGAGCCCTGCATTGTGTAACTTTTTCTCAGGGAACATCTTCATCATTATTAAATGCATCCTGGATTCAGAATCAAGCACATCAATGTGCTCAAGGAGCCAATCATAATCATCACTCCGCATAATGTTTTTAATCATTATTTGTAGTGAATTCTTCTGGCCTTCTAATACACGCTTGAATTCATCCGCAGCACTCTCCACAAGTTGAGGCATGCTATTCAATTCATTCAGAATGGCCAAATACAGAAGTGAAACAGGACGCGCCGTATCAAGTTTTTCAAATATTTGTTTCATATCCGCAAGGCGAGTAAGATTCTGCTCCATATCTTTCAAGTGAAGATGAAAAAGAACTTTAATCACATCAACTATAAATTTGACCATCCTATTCTGCTCATCATCCTCATCCTCATTTATCAGAACATTGATTGCTTTACGCAATACGCATAAAAATTTCCCCAAATCACGAACTTGAATTCTCAGTGGCTCAATGTGTTCGCTTCGATAGAAGAGATTAGCCAATCCATTGGACAAGTCTTGTGATAACTTGACAGCAAAGAGTAGAATTTGGATCACTGTCCTTAGATAACAACCGTAATAGATCTCATATTTATCTTCTAAATACTCCGCTAGCATAGTCCGGCATGAATTATACAGAGGATCTTCAGAAGATACTTCCCTGAGCAAATTACAAAATTCTAATCCTAAAGAAGCTATTTCATCATGAGAAAGCTGATTCTCGGTCATCAATATGAGATCCATGGAAAGCCTTATCAAATTATTACCATCGAATTTGTTACCTTCAATTGGTGAGCTATAAAGCATAACCAAAGTCGCAGGGACAGAACACAAAGAGAGAATCTCCGAATTCTCTTCAGTCATGCAATCCAACGCTTGGCTAATGATACTACAGCAGTCTTCGTATTTGGAATCAGATTCACCTTGGCACATGCGACAAATGCTTGAACTCATTTGGTGAACCATATGGAGAAGTGCCGACGTGCCGTCCATGTCATCCCATCGAACCGTCAACTCAAGGCAGGCTTTGTTTTGAATTGAGCACTGTTTAAGCGTGTCCCAGTATTGTAGCTGCTTTGTCCCATAAAATAACTTCTGTTCAGTAACTGGAATTTTCCAGGTCACTAGAATTTTCTCGTGGATAATCTTTATAATATCATTAGCATCCACGTTGATTTCCATGGGTGGAGCTTGCGAATTCATCATTTTGACGAATAATTGGATGGGTTCAGCTCCACCGAACGGCCACGCCATCGACTCTGGATGAGAGGTCATCTGACTTCTATGTCTTGTTTCACTTGAGGAATTGGCGACAGGGTTTAGTGTTAGGTAGCATTTGAGGGATAAATGGAGAAGCAAGCAGCCTCACTTAGACTCTATAGCAGGTGAGCCGAGAGGTAAGTGTTGCAGAGCTCAAACGCAATGGAGGGAAACAAAATGAAAATTAATGTTGAATAATAGAACAAATTACAATGTTTGGTCAATACCTGCTGGCTGCAAACTACTTAAACAAAAGAGGATAAAAAAAAACGCTGTTCCCTGAAAAAGTTACTGGGCCTTCCATGGCCAATTAAATATTTAGCAAGAAGCCGAAAATTAGGAAAGAAATGGTCGGCAAGTTCACAAGTAAAATATACATAGATATAACTCATGCCTCGCCTGTTCAATGGACTTCTTTTGACCAAGTTTGATTAGCACTCTTTAATTATGTGGCTATAACTCGATCTTTGGTTGAAGATTGAATCAATTGGGTGACTCTCACCTAATGAGTGAATCATTCAAAGCCCAAAACAGCCACAACCCTCTTGAATTTAATGGGCAAAAAGCAATTAAACTTTGCTACAATATGAAAACAATCAAAAACTAAAGATTAATATTTAAAATATATAATTTTTAACACTTAAAATATTATATTACACCATAAACTCATTTAATTATATAAATTATTAATATCTAAAATTAACGAAAAACTTATTAAAATTAAAAAATAATCTACTCTTTCTTTTTCAATTAAATGGACAAAATTATTATAATTTTAAAATTCATTTACTCTTTAATTTTTATTACAAAAATTTTCTTATTTTTTTATTTTTTTCCTTTTAATTTTTGATAAATAAATTATTAAATCGAAAGAGGATTAAAAAAGGGAAATCGAAAAGGAAAATGGCGCGAATAAAATGACGACCAAGTAAACGGGGAGGTCTTCATTATTATATAATTTCTGACATCTCGACTGGTTCAGCGATTGTGGCTGCTCTTTTCTTCAAGCCTTTAAGGATAGTAAAGTTGCTGATTTCATCTTCTGGCTACACCAATTACAATGAAAACTGAGGGAAAGGACTCTAAACTCAAGCTTAAGCTCTCTCTCCCTCCTCCTCCTCCTCAAGGAGTTTCCTTCGCTGAGTTCCTGTAAGCTGCAAACCCTTTTTCTCATTCTTTCTCTCTTTGTGCAATGTAGTTTTAATTTTACTGATTTCTGGTCTCGGATCGGTGGCAGAACC
The DNA here is from genome assembly GCF_001659605.2 of Manihot esculenta. NCBI lineage: Eukaryota > Viridiplantae > Streptophyta > Magnoliopsida > Malpighiales > Euphorbiaceae > Manihot > Manihot esculenta. The sequence goes on along the minus strand of NC_035170.2, from coordinate 26,446,166 downwards.
CCTAGCGGTACATTTCTCGATGGGGATCTGAGAGTGAATCGCGATGGAATTCGAATTGTCTCCCAAAGCGAAACCGAAGCTGTAAGATTTTATTAATTTCTAATAAATATAAGATTTTATATTCCTTTTTATTAGACTGAAATACAATACTTAAATTCCTCATTTGAAATTAAAGATTTTGCAAAAATTTAATTCAATTTATATTTTTTCTATCAAATTTTTTGTTTGTGTGGAAAGAATTCATTTATTAATTTTTAGAATTTATTTAGATATTTTTTTTTAAAATTAATACTGCTAAACAAAGGGAAAGTGTGTGCCCTGTATCAGGCGCCCCTTATTAGGCCATCAGATCAACAGTTGGCTTTGGCTGACTTAGAAACCATTAAGGTCCTTGGAAAGGGCAACGGTGGAATTGTGCAGCTGGTTCAACACAAGTGGACTCAGCAGTTGTTTGCATTAAAGGTATGATCCGTTCAGACTCATCTCTATATTTTGCATTTCAATCAAAGCTAATTGTACAGAAAAAGAATGTGATTTTGTGGTTCTTGTTTGATTTAGGTTATGGAGCTGAAGATTGAGGAGAGCGCAAGGAAATTAATTGCTAGGGAATTAAGAATCAATTTAACCTCACAATGTCCAAACGTGGTCATGTTTTACGAGTCTTTCTACGACAATGGCAAAATTTCGATTGTCTTGGAGTATATGGATGGTGGATCTTTGGCTGATCTTCTCAACAAAGTTAAAAAAATTGCAGAAGCATATCTTGCTGCCATCTGTAAACAGGTGAAATATCTGGAAAACCCACAAGACTACGAGCTTCAGCTATTTAATTATTGTAGATAAAGATTTATTTGTTGCCCAATTATTTTTGTTAATAGCTTTTACTTTTATTTTATTTTTATTGCTGCAGGTACTCCAGGGTTTATTGTATCTTCATCATGAAAAACATATCATTCATAGGGACCTGAAACCTTGTAACATACTGATAAATCATGAAGGAGAAGTCAAGATTGCTGACTTTGGTGTAAGTGCAATAATGGCAAGCACTTCTGGACATGCAAATACTTACGTTGGTACATACCACTATATGTCTGTGAGTATTTAATTGCATTATTTTTCTTAATTATGCTTGTGGCAATATGCAAGAATTTTTCCTCTTTCCTCTGGCAGCAAATTTCAGAGGTTGCCCATAATTCTGCTTATTTTTTGTAGCCTGAAAGGATTAGCAGTGAAGTTAGTGGAGGAGAGCACAACTACAGAAGTGACATTTGGAGCCTGGGTATAGTAATGCTGCAGTGTGCAACTGGTCAATTCCCATATTCTCCGCCAGACCGGAGTGAAGACTGGGCTAGCGTTTATCAACTTGTGGCAGCTATTGTTAAGCAACCAGAACCTTGTGCACCCTCTGATCAATTTTCCCCAGAGTTTTGCTCATTCATATCTTCATGGTAAAGATTAAACATGTGGTGCTTACAGAAGGAATGTTCCATCTCAATTTTGCTGTCCGTTGTTAAAAAAGTGATTTCAGGGTTTCAGTATGATATTGATGAGTCCTGAATAACCTTGCATGTCTTTATTTACTTGTTATGTTGATCGACTCTTGTGAGTATCAAGCAATTTAATAGAAATATTTAATCTTTATTTGGAATATTTCATATAATGTCATTGAATTGGTTTTATGAAATAATACTCTGGGCTTCTTTTGTCTTTTTCCAGTCTGCAGAAAGACCCAACAAAAAGATGGTCAGCACGTGACCTTCTGGTAACTGAAACTTTTATTTTTCTCCTCCTTGACATCCAAATGAAATACCATCAATTTTGTGCTGATCAGCAGACATTTCTAACATTTTATTTTCCTTTTAATATTTTCAATTGCAATGGCAGGAACATCCATTCATGATCAGGTATGGCGACCTGCAAGCAGAAGCCCTCAAATCTTACTTCACAAACGCAGGCTCTCCAGAAACTTCTAGTAAGTAAGTATGATCAGACAGCTCTACTTCAAGAACTGGCTAAAGAATGTTTACCACTACTTCGAATTGCAAAGCATCTGCCATATCAACACAGCTAAAGCATCTCCTCGTGGGTGTTTTCTACCTTATATATATGTGTGTATTCTATGAATTTGTTGCTCAAGAAAGACAGGGCCACAAAAAATCTATCAATCAGGCATCGAATCTATCTTTGTATTAAAATCGCTAGGTTTCTATTTATCAACTGTTGAATATTATAGTGCCCTGATCCGCATTGATAAACAGGTGTCTTATTTGTAAAACAATATGTGTAGCTTTATTTTTTGTCAAGATAATAAAAATTTTCATTTAGAGAATTCCTTATCATTTCATTTCAATTATGCTCCAACTCTACAACAAATCTCTTGTCGAAATATGCATACTTTCCTGTCGGAGAAAAATATACCTAAGAGAATAAGTTGAATTCTGAAGATAGGATAAAATAATTTTGATTGATTTTGTTTTAATTTGATTTGATAGATATAGTTGTTAAGGCTTTTTGTTTTGTTTTCTCTATGTATAATCATGCTTCAATGAATAAAGATTTAGGACAATTAAGTCTCAAGTTAAATCTCTTGTTCTCCTTTCAAAACCTAACAATCCTTGTTCAAAGAAAAAACCCAGCATATAGTAGTGATACGTCTATCATTTGCTTCTTTCAATAAATAGAAGCAAGATGTGCGAGAAAAAAAAAAACAAAAGGAAAAACAAAAGCAAGATGTCGAATTCTGCATTCATTCCATCAATTGCATGCAGATCCTCCACAATTTTTTTTTTTTAAAAGCAAAAATTTAATTTTCATCAATCAACAAACTTTATACACAATTTCAGGAAGTGAATTGACAAAAACCAAATGCATGGGACATGAGAAAAAAAAGAAGATAACACTACAGAACACGTGACATTCATCCATCTCACAACAATAGCTCTTAGCTTTTAGAGCAGAGTGCCCAATGCTCTTTCCTGCATTAAAACCTTATGTCTCTGCACATCTCCATCAAATGTCTCTTTGCCAATTGAATTTGCTTGCCCAATTCATCCATCTCTAACCGAATGGAAGGAAATTCACAATGTTGGTGATGGGCCTGTGAAGAGAAGTCAAAACAATGAGTCTTGAGCCTCATATATGAAGCAGCTAAAACTTCCTTATAGTGTTAATCATAATCTTCTAATTTCCTTGGTACTGTTTTTAATCATTAGTTGTAACGAAAAATGAACAGCATCATTTAATTCCATTGGTTGCAATACAATTGGCCGACTACTAACATGAGTAAATCTTATTTAAATTATAATTTCTGAATTAATTTAGAAAAAAAAATAAAAATAGGAAGAAAACCCAGAAGTTTCTTACAAGAAACGCAGAAGCAAGTTATTGAGATGCAAACATGCTAAGAGCAGCGCCCCTTTACAAATGGATGCCCTAAAAGCTTAGCAGCTGTCGGACGATCATCTGGATTAACTTGCAAGCATTGCAGGATGAAATCTCGTGAATGCTTCGAGAGAGAATCAGGAAGAGGAGGTAGGTTACCCTCTCCAATGCTGTAATCTACAGCTCCAGGTTCCAAATGAGAGTAAGGAATTTGGCGGGTGGACATTTCTAACACTGTGCAGCCAATGCTCCAAATATCAGCTTTAAATCCATACCCTCCTCCCTTCCCATTAACAACCTCAGGAGGCATCCAACGAGGATTCCACCAGCAAGACTTCATGAGAGTTTTTAAGTTGGTCACCTTTGACAATCCAAAATCTGCAATTTTCACACATCCTTTCTCATCAACTAAAATGTTTGCACATTTAATGTCTCTGTGGACTACATTTCGATCATGAAGGTACTTTAAACCTTTCAGTATTTGCATGGTGTACAAAGACACTTGAGAATCTCGAAGTTGAAACTTCTGATAAAGTTTTTCGAGGGAACCTGCTCTTACAAGCTCAAGAAAAATATAGAGATTTCATCCTTATGTGTGCCAAAGTATTTCACTATATTTGGATGACTGAACTGACATAGCAAAGCAATCTCTTGCTCAATTTGGTCAACTTTTTTCCCTTCTAATAACGGAGCTACCTTTACTGCGAAAAAGAAACCATCAGCAGCATAACCTATTAACCTTCATACACTCGTCCAAATGACCCACTGCCCAGGAAATCACCCCATTGCCAATCTGTAATATTAATTCTCTGTCTTCTAATCTGCAAATTATTCAACATAGTTTATGTATTATACTTTAAAAGGAATTAATTGAGTGTTAAGCATGGTTATATTAATGAAATAGTTCCCAAAACTTAGAATATTTCATCTAAAACATTAGCTGAACTTGCTCCAGTATTATACAATTGTTGGAAGTTCTTGAATAGAAGTTCAAAAGTTTACAAGGAAGCCTTTAATTCCCAAAAAGAATTCCAGTAAGGAAGCAGCTCATGCGATAATATTTCCAAAGCAAGCTTCAGAGCTGTGATATACATGAAAAGTAAAGGAAACAAAAGTTTTATATGCTAGAGTAACACACAGTAAACTCTACAAGCACATACCTTTTGCAGTTGGGACATCAGAGGATCACTTTCAAAATTATTTACTCTAGTAACAATAAGAAATTGATGAAAGAGCTAGATATTCAGCAACCTACAATTTCTTCAGAAAAATGAAAAAATACAAGCCATTTATTTCCAAAGAAGGTTCCAATGATAAAGCGGCTCATGCAATAATATTTTGAAATGAAGCTTCTGAGCCGTGATAAGCATGAAAAAGTGAAGGAAACAATAGCTCCGTTAAGAGTAAGAAAAATTTACAAGCACATACCTCTTGTAATTGGGACATCAGAGGATCACTTTCATCGAAGTCATGATTCACATATTTTTTCTTCTTACTAGAATTAGATGTAAGATTTATTTTTCCTTTTAGCACCTGGTTAAGATCTTCAAGCTCTAGTCCCTTAAAAGATAGCAGTTGTAAAATTGGTGTCCCAAAAATACTCTCAAAGCCTTTTGTGAAAAAGGATACCTGTTTAGAGATATCCTTGCCCGCATTGTGAAGGCATGAATCTACATTCCTTGCATCTTCTAACGAAATATTCTTTCCAGCCAGTTGCATAAGAAACAAAAGATCTAAGGCAATACCTACTTGTATTTCATGCATCAGTGCTACTGCAATCACTTTACCAGCAAAACTCAAACAATCAAGATGAAAGGGTTCTGGCTCCAACTCTGCATACACAATCTTTTTTTCTCAAACATATATATTTATCTAGTTCAGATAACAATATTTAATAGTAACATGAAAAATCTTCTGCCAGTTCAATATTCTATGCCCTAATGATATCTCAGAAAGTAATATATGACAAAGCTGCTGAAAAAAGATATGGATCAATCATTTCTCAAGGAAATAAAAGTACAAGCAGGAAAACTCAAAGAAAGGCATCAAAAGGTGCGATTTTACCAGGATTAGGATAGAACTTTGTAGGATCATTTGTGCATGCCCGGAACAGGAGATTTTTTGGTTCGAATAAAATTTGACATAACTTGCATAACCAAAGATGCAATACTTTAGGATCTCTAAGATCCGTATTTTTTACTGCATTGAACAGCTTTTTGTCCAAATTTTCGGACCACCAGATGAGAGGCTTGTAGAGCTCTGCGTCGCGTAATCTTTTCTCCGGGATCATCTTCATCATTACTAAATGCATCCTGGATTCAGAATCAAGCATAGCAATGTACTCAAGAAGCCAATCATAATCATCACCCCGCATGATGTTCTTAATCATTATTTGTAGTGAATTCTTCTGGCATTCTAATAAACGCTGAAATTCATCCGGAGCACCCTCCAGAAGTTGAGACATGCTATTCAATTCATTCAGAATGGCCAAATACAGAAGTGAAACAGAACGCAGCGTATCAATTTTTTCAAATACTTGTATCATATTGGCAAAACAAGCAAGATTCTGCTCCATATCTTTCAAGTGAACTTGAAAAATAATTCCAATTCCGGCAACTATTAATTCAACCATCGAATTCTGATCATCATTCTCATCGACTTTTATCTGAACATCAATAGCCTTACGTAATACGCATAAGAATTTTCCAAACTCACCAAATTGAATTCTCAGTAATTCAATGTGTTCCCATCGATAGAAGGACTTGGCCAATCCATTCGACAAGTCTTGTGATAACTTGAAAGCGAATAGTAGAATTTCGGTTATCATGCATTCATCATAATCGGAATGAATCTCATAATCTCCTAAAAGCTCTGCTAGAATAGTCCTGCAAGATTTGTACAGAGGATCTTCAGCAGATAATTCTCTGAGCAAATTACAAAATTCTAATCCCAAAGAAGCTTTTTCATCTGGAAAATCCTCATCATCGTTCATCAATATAAGTTCCATGTAAAGCATTATCAAATTATGACCATAGAATTTGTTACCTTCAATCGGCGAGCTATAAAGCATAACCAAAGTCGCAGGGACAGAATACAAAGAAAGACTGTCCAATTTCTCTTCTCTTAGGCGCTCCAACGCCGCCGTAATAATATTACGGCAGTCTTCATTTTTGGAATCGGATTCACCTTGGCACATGCGACAAATGCTTGAACTCATTTGATGAACCATTTGGAGAAGTGCCGACGTGCCGTCCATGTCATCCCATCGAACCATCAACTCAAGGCAGGCTTTGTTTTGAATTGAGCACTGTTTAACCGTGTCCCAGTATTGTAGCTGCTTTGTCCCATAAAAGAACTTCTGTTCAGTAACTGGAATTTTCCAGGTCACTAGAATTTTCTCGTGGATAATCTTTATAATATCATTAGCATCCACGTTGATTTCCATGGGTGGAGCTTGCGAATTCATCATTTTGACGAATAATTGGATGGGTTCAGCTCCAGCGAACGGCCACGCCATCGACTCTGGATGAGAGGTCTTCTGACTTCTATAATTCAAGGCTGTTTCTCACTGAAAACTCATCAAATTGCAAATTTACTACCCAACTCCATCTACGACCTTTTCCACAATACACTTAAATATATACACTCAATTCATAAACAAATGCATTTTAATTTTATTTAATAAATAATCTAATACTATAAAAATATTAGAAAGAGCATCAACATTTAACAAAACCCCAACAACGATGGTGGTTTTCTTAGAAGCGGCAGCGGTGATGGCTGTGTCTGCTTTATGGTTTCTAAGGAAAGGAATAGTTTTATTTGACGAGCGCTTTGATTTAATTTTGTATTTGATCGAATTTTCCTTGTGAGTAATAAAGCTACAATTGCCGTTAATATTACTCTTTATTAAATAGCTTGCTGGAAATATAATTCTAAATTGTTTGCCGAAGCATTAGTCAAAAAAGAGTTGACCTAATCACAAGTAAGGTCTTAAATTTGGGTATATTTGAAAAAAAAAAATTTAATCATATAAGAAGTCTTTGTATTTTACTTTAAAAATATCTTTGAATTTTTAATAAAAAACTAAAGATGTTGTCCAAATCAATTGAGTAGAATATAATCCACTTTCAGATTCTGATAAACATAGTTTTAATTAACTCTTTTAATCACAGTTTAGGGATATTTTTAGATAAAAAAATTAAATTTGATATTTTCGGCTTCTATTATATAATTGAGAGACAAATTTGGATTAACTTGTTTAATTTTAAAAATCAAGGGACCATTTCATTATTAATGCCGAAACCCCATGGATATAATTGTAATTTTCCAAGAATTTAATGTAACTAACTTCTTTTTTGAAGGGACCCAGACGAACGTCCACGACGGGGAGAATGGCGCCAGAAAGTAATGAAAAAAGATAAACGGGAAAGTTAGTATACAATTTATGTTTTCGCTGACCGGTTGACCTTTTAGTTTTTAGAGATAGTGAAGTTAACTATTTCCGTTATCTCCTTCCAAGGATTTGCAATTCTGTTCCACACTCTTCAGACTTGACCAATTGTAATGAAGACGAACGGCAAAGGTGCTGCCTTAAACGGCCGTAAAGCCGACCTCCAGCTCTCTCTCCCTTCCTCTCCTCATGGAGTTTCCATCGCCGACTTCCTGTAAGCCTGCAACTCTCTTCTCATTCGCTCTTTGTAAAAATATATCAATTTTTATTGCAGTTTTACTGATTTCTGGTGCCGGATCGGGGGCAGAACCGAAAGCGGTACGTTTGTCGATGGTGATCTGCGCGTGAATCGTGACGGAATTCGAATTGTCTCGCAAACCGAAACTAAAGCTGTAAGACTGTCAGATAATTTATATCTTTTTTTTTCTCTTATGAGGACTTCGCCACTGATTTGTTGACATACCGTTGTAAGTAAAGAAAGATATGATTTGTGACCATGAATTCGTTTTTTGTCTGGGGAGAGAGGTTCAACATTTCTTGAATATGTTGAACTAGTTTAATTAGTAACTTTACATTGTGCATCATAACAAACTGTTTAATTTAATTTGAAATATCTTATTCTATAATCTTAATGTATTTCTTTCATTGTTTATATACCAACTCTTGAAAGAGTTCTCTTAATTGCAAAAATAGGCCAATTCACAGTGTGTTTGGATGAAGTGAAAAAGGGAATTTTTTGTCTGGTGGACCATAAAATGAAAGTGGGATTCACATAGAATCCAGGTCCTTGTAGACCCATCTAGGTAATTTTTTCCAAAAAAAAAAAAAGTATCAAAACTTCTCCAACTCTCCAAATTGATGACTAAATAAGTGAGATTTTTGGTGGGTTTCGAACTTACCTTTCTTGAAAAATCCTCCTTCTATATATGAACACTATTTTGAAAAACCTTACTTTACCTCTAAAACTTCCTCCCAAAACAGTGTTACTAGAAAGCAAGAATTAATATTAAAAAAATGTAAGATTGTATCTCCTGTATTCAGGCAGCCCCTATAAAGCCATCAGACCACCAATTGTCTTTAGCTGATTTAGAAGCCATTAAGGTCATTGGGAAGGGAAGTAGTGGAATTGTGCAACTGGTGCGACATAAGTGGACTGAACAGTTTTTCGCATTAAAGGTATGATCTGTTCTGGACTTATTTTTCTTTTCTTGTGATACGTTTGGTATACCGTAATATAATATAATGCAATCAATCGATTAAATCTCAATAGAAATTATGAACACTTCCAGCCATTGATTGTGCATGAGATGGGTAATACTTGAACCAAAAAGAAAACTTTCAACTATCTCCATACATAACGAGCACGTATTTTTATTGGCTTCACTCCTTAGAAAAATGAGGAGGAAAGAAAAAACTCTGTTTCTGTTTGTATGTCCTCTGTTTTCAGGAATAATAATTTGAGTTTCTTTCCTCTCTGGCTTATCTCTTTTGTTATGTTAAATATTAAGCTTCTGCAATGTCATGGTGAAAGCTAAAATCCAGCTTTCCATTTACTCAATCTTCCAACGAGTTATACTGATGCTTTCTATCATGAATTTTGTGATTCTTGTTTGATTTAGGTCATACAGCTGAGGATTGAGGAAAAGGCAAGGAAAGCAATTGCCAGGGAATTAAGAATTAATCTAACCTCACAATGTCCATATGTGGTCAAGTTTTACGATTCATTCTATAACAATGGTGACATTTCAACTGTATTAGAGTATATGGATGGTGGATCTTTGGCAGAGTTTCTGAAAAGAAATACAAGAATTGCAGAACCATATCTTGCTGCCATCTGTAAGCAGGTGAAAAATTTGAAAACTCATAAGACCCATGAACTTCAGTTATTTATAGTAGATAAAGATTTATTGTGCCCTATCATTTTTCTTAATATTTAAAATGAAAAATATTGCTGCAGGTGCTCCAGGGTTTATCGTATCTTCATCATGAAAAACATATTATTCATAGGGACTTGAAACCTTCAAATATATTGATAAATCATAAAGGAGAAGTTAAGATTGCTGACTTTGGTGTGAGTGCAATAATGGCAAGCACCTCTGGACAGGCAAATACTTATGTTGGCACATACCACTACATGTCTGTGGGTATTTAATTGTATTATTTTCCTTAATTGTACCTGTGGCAATGTCTAATTTCTTTTTCTTCCTTGCAAGAATTTTTCCTCTTTCCCTGGCTGCAAAGTTCATAGGTTACCCATTATTCTGCTTGTATTTAAAACTTGATCATGTGCAATTGTGCTTTGTAGCCTGAGAGAATTAGCAGTGAAATTAGTGAAGGATCGCACGACTACAAAAGTGACATTTGGAGCATGGGAATAGTAATGCTGGAGTGTGCAACTGGTCAATTCCCATATTCCTCTCCGGACCAGGGTGAAGTCTGGGCTAACCTTTTTGAACTTATGGAAGCTATTGTTGAGCAACCTGAACCTTGTGCACCTTCTGATCAATTTTCCTCCGAGTTTTGCTCATTCATATCTTCATGGTAAGGTTTAATTGTGTGGTGCTAACGAAAGACATGTTCTATATCAGTTTTGCTGTCTTTAGTTATAAGAGTGATTCGTGGCTTTCAATATGACATTGACAAGTCCATACTTTAGGATATTGAAAAATTATACAGTGCATCTGGGTAACACGTGACATGTACCTTTACTCACAAAAATCAGTTTTTCTTAAATTATGAATATATAATCCAGTTCTTATGAGTAAGAGTACATGAATTGAGTGCACAGTATAATTTAGAAATATGTTCATGTTGATTAATTCTTATCAGTGTCAAGCAATCTAATGGAAAATATTTTATCTATATTTGGAATATTTGATATAATAAGGTTTTTTGCATCTCATTTCTGTCTTTGTTTTCTTTTGATGAAATAATATTTCTTGTACACTCGTCTACTCAAAACTACAATAACAAAGATTGGATTGGTAATTTTCTTTTGTCTTACAAAAAATATGAATTATGAGGTCACTAATCCTCCCATGGGATGCTAATGTCTTTTTCAGTTTGCAGAAGGATCCAAAAAAGAGACGGTCAACATCTGAACTTTTGGTATGTATGTGAAATTCTTAATTTTTTTTCTCCTCAACGTCGAACAGAAATCCCATAATTTCTTCTGATCACCAATTTCTATATTTGATTTTTTTCTTAATGCTTTCACTTGCAATGCCAGACACATGCATTCATGAACAAGTATGATTACCTGCAAGTAGATCTCTCATCTTACTTCACAAACGAAGTCTCTCAAGAAACTTCTGGTAAGTAAGTGTCAACAGCTCTCCTTTAAGTACTTTTTAAACAAGGTTTCCACTTCATCAAATTGCTACCCTTTTCCACTAGCATTCTGCCATAAAAACACAGCTGAACCATCTCCTCGTGTATATGATGTATGTTCTATGATTTGATTCTTCATGGTTGTTTAGCCTACAAACACTATTAAAATATTGTCATCTACTGGAACTTCTTGCTTACGAATAACAAAGGCCATGAGAAAAATCTATCAATTGTTTGCCTACAAGTGCATTTGCATTGGTTTTTTTTTTTTTATTTTTTTTATTTTTTTTGACAATGTATACGACAATGGTCCTGCAATTTCTGTCTCATATGATCAATTGCCTGTCTCAATGTAATAAGAACATCAAGATAATATTATTTAATTAATCTAATGTGATCAATTATTATCATCTCAAGACTTTTTTTTTAATATTTTCCTTTGTCCAATTTTTGTTTTTTTTTTTTTTTAATTTTCCCAATATCCATCTGAAAAAATTCCAACGTGTCATTGAATCCAATGTATTTTTTTTGAAAATGATGGTTTGAATACTATTTTGATATTGCATAATTTTATGTCATATTATGTAAAAAAAATGATATTTTTTATATAAAATTATTTATAATAAATAATTGTATTCAATGAATTATTTTAAAACAAAATATTTTAAATAAATAAAAAAAACCCTTTAAATTTATTTAAGATAAATTTAGTTCTAAAATGGGTAAGCCGAATATCTATTTTATATTTAGAGATAATAAATAAATTATTGAATAATAATTTCAAAAATAATAGTATTTAGTATTTTAACTCAATTAAATATTAACATTTAGAAATTTAGAGAATAAATTAAAAAAAAAATTACTAATAATTTTGACTAACTACTATCAAATTATAAGCTATTAAAACATATTAAGTTTTATAATAGTAAAACTAATATCATTATAAAATATTTGCTGTTAATTTTAATAGTTATTGCAACGATACTGACTTTTTTAAAAGATATCGATCCAATGTTTTATTAGCAATTTTTTTATTTCCCTTTTTAAAATTATCGGCTATATGCATTTTTCCTTTTTAACTACTCCTACAGAGACAACCAATACAATTTATTACTGATAAACTAAAAATATTAATAATAAATATCCTGCATAATAATTTTATTAACTTGTGATAGAAGAAGTATACAAGTTGTCTGAACATAAGCATTTATTTAACTTTATTTTCCAACCATTCATCTTTTCCTAAAAAATAAATACTTTTAAAAGCCATATAAATTCAAAAAGAATGCCTAAAAATTTAATACAAAAGGACAGAGCATTTCTTAATATGTAGAAGTTTATATTGTAGAAAATTATAAAGTAACTTTTAAAAATTCAAAATAAATTCATGGAAAATTGTAAAATAATACAATTGAAACATGTTTTTTCAGGTGCATTCAACCTGCAGATTCTGTAGGACTGCACATGTTCTCTCAAGGTGTGAATCTCCCCAAGCCTGCAGAAGCAGAAAGTAAAGGACCAAATATAAGAAGTGAATAAAATATATAAGTTTTGTAACTCACTATAACATTGAGTCACTATGTCTACCAAAATTCTTGATAGAATTAAACAGTGAACAGAGTTTTAAAGTACCTAGCTATTATTATATTCATTAATAAGATAAATTAAGATAAATCAATACCTTGGATAGTAAAATACAGTAAATGGCATAGTAGCAGCAGCAGCAGCAAGAATTCCAATAAGCATGTTGCCACTGGATATGACTGATGAAGAGAGTGCCGACTAATTATCTCCACATCAAATCAGAATATTACAGCTAAAAACAATAACAAGCTGACTATATTGTGTAAACCTTTTGAATAGAATATAAATATAATCACCAGCAAATAGTCTTTTTGTGCTAACAAAGAAGCTCCAAGCTGAAGTTCATATCAAAAGCTACCTGAAATTGCTTTAATTTAATGTTTATACATGTTTAAAAAAATATTGCTAAAAAATCATAAGATACAAGTATGCTGCCCACAAAATGCAAATATCATAACTAAGGAGTTGCAAAAGCATAAAAAAACAAGCTTCACTTGAAATAAAGACATGCACTTTTGCAAACCATCACAACTTAATCTTATAAATCCTTAGTTTTTCTTTTTTCCATTTCCTCAAGACAATCTGCGGGTTGCTTCATCCTTGTACATGTTATAAAGTATTCCACAATCTCTGTATAATGACTGCACCATGTATGAGAGAACAATATTGTGAATTTCATGTCTTTGATGGCCTCTAAAAAATATAACAAGGAGAGAAGAATCCATTTGTGATAAAATGATGAGCCTTCCTTGAGATGCATAAAGCTTCTCCTGCTTCATCATGTCCACAATATTCTCCGTGAATCACTGCATTTCAGCATGAAATTACAAGAATCAACCAAACAATAGTAAGTAAAACCTTGAATCAGTTTGAAACTCCACTCAATGAATAAAATGTAACCCAAGAGGAAAGCCACTCGGAAAAGAGAAAAAAATCAATTAGAACACGATTATGCATCAATTTCAAGTAGTTATCAAGATTAAAAAGAGAAGGGAATAAATTATAGCATGACTTCTGCTAGCTTTATAAGAAAATCAATACGCAATGTAGAGAATGGAACCACTGGATGTGTGTTGCGTGACTGGACCAGGGGGAGGCGAGCTATGCGATTGGACCAGCGGGGCTGCAGGATGTGTGTTGTCGTCAACTAACCTAAACTGACTGAAGCCTATGTTTAGCAAACTTGCCCATAACAGATGGACTTTCTCCTTGAGATCTTCCCTCCTAGCACGTAATGGCTGATATTGAATGTTTGAATAATTTTTCTTGTGTTTTTAAGTATTTGTTATAGTTCATTGAATTTTTTCTATTCCAAAAAATAACTCAGTTTTCTGAAAATTCTTCAATATGCAATACCAATACGAGCAGATTGCAAAGATTGTGTTTATGGGCCTACTATGTGTCGCAGTCACTGTTCAGAATGTGAATAAAACCAGTCAAGCCAACCCAATTCAATTAGATCGGATTGGTTGATTTACATTAACAACTCTCTTCATTTGATTGGTTGATCAAATATCCACACCTGAAAATCCCAATTTTTTATTTTTTGATTTGCTTGTATTGAAGCTGGTCTGGTACGGACTGTGAATTGGTTTTTGTAAAGTGTTGATTTGATTTATTGTGCTTTGGCAATAGTAAAACCTATTATTGACTAAAAAATAAGATGAGAAAAAAAAATCTGCATATTGCAGAGTTGCAAAGAGAGTTATCAAAGGAAAATAAGCAAAGCCACCTGATCTACAGGCTGATTTTTCAAAAAGCAAAATGAAATTGAAATTTAAGATTTTGTTACATGGGTAGTGCTGATTTCATAGTCTTTAGGCAGCCATCACCGTGGGACGTCTCTTGGGTATCAAATTCAAAGTTACAAGTTTTCTCACAACTATCCCAACAAGTTCTCTCATATCTAAGGTCTCAGGAGTTGTGTCCTTGTCAAATTCCCAATCAAAACAATGAATCAAAGCTGCCAGACTAAGAACAACTACTCGTTGAGCCAGCAACACACCTACGCAAATCCTCCTCCCTGATCCAAACGGAATTAGTTCATAATTCTGCCCCTTGTAGTCAATGTTTGAACCTAAAAATCTCTCAGGCTTAAAGCTCAAGGGATCTTCCCAAGAATCTGGGTCTCTTCCCATTGCCCATGCACTCACCAAAACTTGTGTATCTTTTGGAATGTGATATCCCATGAAATCTGTATCTTGCATTGTGTTTCTTGGAACAAGCAAAGGAACTGGAGGATGTAACCGAAATGCTTCCTTTACTGCAGCTTGCAAATACGGTAGTTTCTCTATGTCACTCTCTTCAACGATTCTTCTTTCTCCAACAACTTCATTAAGTTCTTCTTTGACCTTTCTCATTGCTTCAGGGTGGCGAAGCAACTCTGCCATGGCCCATTCGATTCCTGCACTTGTAGTCTCTGACCCACCAAAAAACATTTCCTTCAACATCGAACACAACCAACAATAATTAGTTAGTTAAGCTCGTTGATACTACAGTAATCTGTAAGATTAAGAGTTTAAACTCTAGTCGAAT
The DNA here is from genome assembly GCF_001659605.2 of Manihot esculenta. NCBI lineage: Eukaryota > Viridiplantae > Streptophyta > Magnoliopsida > Malpighiales > Euphorbiaceae > Manihot > Manihot esculenta. The sequence goes on along the minus strand of NC_035170.2, from coordinate 26,430,883 downwards.
TCAATTATACCCAAAAAAAAAAAAAAAAAAACTATGTAATGTAATTATGTACTTACCAATATGAGTATAATGATGTTTTCATATGGGATCTTGCCATTCCAATTTTTACCATCACCTTCATATTCCAATAACGTGTCTAGGAAATCCTTCTTGTGCTTCTCCTCATTCCCTAGTTTTTCTTGAATCCTTTCTTTGACAAACCCTTCAACAATCTCCAAAGCTCGTCCCATATCTTTTGAAGTTTTCTTCTTCAACCCCTGTGGATCTAACCATTTCAAAAATGGTAAATAATCTGCAATGTTTGGCTTTCCTGCCCACACTATAAGCTTGTCCATGACATGGAAAAATTCACGTCCTACTTTGCACTGAGAATCGAAAAGGTCTCTTGAGAGCATGATATTAGCAACTATGTTTATTGACATTAGGAAGAGATAGTGAGTTAAATTCACCATCCCTGACTCTCCTCTTGCTTTTGCTGCTGCTGAATCATTTTCAATGCTCCTGCATATATATGAATTCTTACAACATAAATTAATTGAACAAGAACTAAAACATTAACGAATGATGGAATTCACGTCCTACTTTGCACTTAGATCTAAGTTCAAGTTTGATTAAAAACCCTTCATGATTGAGCTACCCAAATCAGCACTTAATGGATAAAAACGAGTTTATAAAAAGTTTATATTTAAAGTAAACAGAAGGGCTAACAAGCTCTGGCAAATCCAAATCTGTAAGACTATAGCTGACATAAAAAATATAATATAATATATGTGTATGTGTGAAATAAGGTAACCTTATCATCTGGAGGATGCATTTTTGGCGAATTGTAGCTTTTTCACTGATTCGCTTATTGGTCATCATTTCTGTCGTGCAAATCCGCCTAACCATAAGCCAGTAGGGACTGAACCGACCGACAGCAAGTGACCCATCACTAAAGTTATGAGATGTTAACACCTCAAGAGGCTTGCGGTCACAGAAGTTGGCGTCGTGATTCTTGAATAGCTCTGCTGCAGCCTTGGCTGACTGTATCACCATCGTGTCCCTAAAACCTAGTCTCAGCCAAAGAACAGGTCCATACTTCAACTTAAGCTCATATAGAACTCGGTGTGGCTCAGTTCCAAGATCGAAAATATTGCCAAAAATTGGCCAACCAGGAGGTCCTGGAGGGAGGTTCTTGGTTCTATTTCCCAAAATTTTCCACTTTAGGCATAGAATGACTGCAAGGGATAAGAAGCTTGAGGAAACAAGGAAACTGAAGATGGACTCCATTAATGATATATCTAGTTGTGAGAGAAACTGGTGCTGTAAAGCTGCCAACCCCAGCTCAACTTATATAGGAAAACAAAACCCTAATATAAAAAAACGCTTTGATCTCACAAATGGATATAATATTGGATATAATAAATATGGATGTCATCGGATAGGGTATTTTCGGATACTCGATCCGACCGAACCTTAATAAAATAGATTTAGATAGTTATAATTGGATTTGAAACGGGTTCGAGTTTTAAAAATAATACTCATTGCGGATTCGGATTGAATTCAGATTTTATGTACAGGTACCCATTATCCGAACCCGTTTATATAAATAATTAATTTAATATAAAAAATATATTTTATAATAATATTTATAAATTATTTTATATATTTTTATTTAAAAATTTAAATTTAAATATTCTTTAAAAATATTAAACTTTTTAAATGAAAATTATTAATGAAAAATATTTTTTATATAAATTATTAATTAAAATATATAAGATTAAACGGGTTGGAATTTTATCCAAATAATAATAATCGAGTTTGGGACGGATTCGGATAGTTTAAATTAATTTTTAATCAGATTCAGAACGAATTGAGATATTACTAATATAAATTGAATTTGAATTCGGGTAGTTTAATTTTTACGGATATACTATCCGTTTACATCCCTAATTGCAAGTGATCAGCCGTTGCGCCTTTTCTACAGCAAGGAGAACTACCGGTCGACCGAATAGAAATATAATATTAGTAATTAAAAAAGGAAAATTACTGTAAAATACTTCAATTTTGTGAAAATTCATTAATTTGTACATATTTCAAAATTACTCGATTAAAAATATATTTTATTTTAATCAATTAAATTTTTTTAATTCCTCTATTAAAAATTTATTATTCACTTTAAATATTTGTATTGTTTAACTTTTCATGGGAATATTAAACGGTTTAATTTTATAAAATATAAAAAAAAATTAAATTGAACAATTTTAAAATAAATGTGAAGTAATGAATTTTTAAAAAATTTAAAAATTTGATAGTAATTTTTTTTTAAAAAAATTATTTCAAAAATTAAATTTACAGAATTAATTTTGACAAATATATCGGCCCCAGTAACAGCCTATTTTGTATTTAGTTTTAAATTAATTTACTTTAGTTCTTCAATTAATATTTTTGGGAATTTACTTCCTTATACAAATGTGTGATCTTAACTTTCCAATCCTTCAATGGCGAGATCAAGGATGGGACAGATGGCGGCACATCCCCTTCGCCATTATTCAGTGCCACAACTAGGGGGTGAGCATTCGGTCGGTTCGGTTCAAAATCGAACCGAATTGAATAAATCAAAAACCAAAATTTTAGTGTTTATGAAAATTGAATCGAACTGATTTTGATCAGAAATCGAATCGAATCAAACCGATCTGATTCGGTTCGATTCGGTTTGGTTTGATCGGTTTCAATTTTTAATAATTTTTTTATTTTTTACATTTTATTTTTAATATTTTAAAATTTAATTAAAATATTTTAATATTAATATGATTTAATTTCTCTATTGAAAAAATATATTATTATCACTAATCGGTTCGGTTCGGTTATTTCGATTTTTTTCTTATCAAAACCGAACCGAACCGAAATAACCGAAAATTCTAAAATTAAAAACCGAACTAAATTTTCAAATCGATTCGGTTCGATCGATTTTTTCGATTTGAACGGAATACTGCTCACCCCTAGCCACAACTGATGTTATCATATCCAACTCTTATCTTAATAAAAATAATAATAATTAATTAATTAAATATATTAATCATTTTAGTTTGATTAAGCTTATTTATTAATTTGATTTTTTTAATTATTTTAATTTTGTTTAGTTTGAAATCAAATCGACAACTTTTTGCAATAGATATTCTATGAGAAATTTTTTATTTTTTGAATTATCAACTCAATACTATATTCTTCAATGTTGCAATTGGCTAATATGAATCTAAAATTTCAATTTTCCTATAAAGTTATATAGATGAGCTTATATATATATATCCGCAAGATATAAATTATCGCTTAATTTCATTAATAATAATTGATAATTTAATAATAAGAATAATTATAAAAAAAAGTTTAATTTAAATTTATATTAGTATAGAAGTGTTATAAAATATTTATACCAGCTGCTGATTGAGATTGTGAGTTCATTTTAATTTTATTTTTAAATAATTTAGATGTTTATCAAATATTTTTAAAATTAAAAATCTTATAAAATTTCATAAACTTAACGTACAAATTAAATATTATTTTTTTGATAAATAATTTAATTCAATTATATATATATATATGATAACGTATAAAAAATAATTTTCATTAAAATTATAGTACGTATATATAAAATTCAGAAGGATAATACAAATCTTTTTATTTTATCCGATTGAACAGTAAAAAAATCTGATTTATTAAGAAGGAGAATCAAATTATCAATATCCTTCACTCTTCCAAAATTTGAAGCGGACCAATAAATCTCTTTAAAATGATACTATTAAGGAGACATTAAATGTGGGTACTACCGATCTCAGTTATCAAAATAAACTCAACTTTATATAAATTGAGTGAGCCGGACATGACTTGATGACATCAGGGTAAAGTACAGACCTCCAATATGTTAGTCATCTCTTCGGTATACCATCAGAATCATAAATGCGCATGCAGTAAAATAGACTGCTATATGATAAATAGGATATGGATTAACTTACTCTGTATTTATTAGTTAACTTCTCACCTTTAATGAACTGTCTGATATTTCTGCACTGCAATAGAATATTCAATTTAATTCGATGAACACAATATAAGGAATGTCAAAATATCAACCAATATATATATATATATCATTAATCTAATTCAAAAGGTATTTCTTCCGCACTTCTCCATTAATCGAACCAATCATAATTAATTCATCACTCGATAAATTAAATCACAATTCAAATTTCCATATCTAATGACCTATAAAATCTCAGTATACATATATTGCTCTAATTTTCAAAATTGATATTGCATAAACCACATCCAAAATTTATGTCCCATTTAATTATTTAAGCTAAAAATAATTTTTTAACCTTAGTCATGCAATCGTGCAGTACTGTCCAATTTATCTTGTATAATATGGCCAAATCCCAACAATCTCAACTACTCAATAATTTATAACACCATTGTCTTTGTAACTTCATGTCTTGACAAATTATTTTCTCATATCTTATACTTTATCCATTGGTAATTAAAAAACAATTTAAAAAAAAAAAACTCAAGCTATATATGCATAAAATTAATGTCAACGAGAAGCTCATACTTGTATTAAAAAATAAAATCAAAGGCAAAGTAAGAGTCAAAAAATAAAACCAATAATAAATTAAGGGCGATATTGATGAACACAAATTTAAGAAAATATACCCCTTCTTATGACAAAATTGAACTAAATAATTTAATTCAAGTAAATATATATTATTTTTCTTTGTAATTTTCAAAATTAATATTGCAGCATTCACATTCAGAATTGAAATAACCTTATCATAAAAAACTAATGACAATCCGTCAAAAATTTTAATCAATATCGTTTGAATAAAATGATATAAAAGAAAAAATAGATCGAGAGATAAACAATTTTATTGAAATTCCATTAAAAAGTGAGTTTATAATATGTAAGAAAGGATATTTATAATAAAAATAACACCTTATATGTAAAATTACTATTTAAAAAATAATTAAAATATAAAATTAACTCTAAAATATAAAATTTTCATATCGAATTTTACGGTAGATCTACGTCTCTTTTCAAAATTTTAAAAATCATGGGTTATAAAATTTTTTTTTCAAAAAATTATTATGAGTTTTTATTGTATATCGATATTAAAAATTAAATCCGGTCTAAATTTATTATATACTTTAAAATTATTCACTCCATGTCATATTAATATAAATTTTAAAATTTATATAATATCATAATTTTATGAAGTATCATTATGATATAAAATTAAATTATAAATTTTAAAATAAATAATAATAAAATTACTTTATATTTTTTATATATTTTTTTAAAATTTATGTTTAGTTGATTATTTAAAATTAAAAATATTTTTTTTTCAACTTTAGTCATGCAGTCGTGTCATACTGTCCATAAAGAGCGGGTATATCACTTGTAAAAATTAGAGTTTTGCATGTGCCATGGCAATCTGGGATTTGACTTGATGATAAAAACTTTTTTCAAAATTTTAATTACATATCATTCTAGCTAGTTTCCTTATTTGGTCTGAACCATCCAACCTCCTTCTTAATATTATTATTTTTTTATGTTTTTTCTTTTTTTAATATTTTAGACTTTAGATTAGGCTTTTATTATTTTCTGATTGGATTTAATGGAGCCTAATTTATGAATTGTGCAGATGTTTTCATAATACAATAAATTATTATGCAAGTATCCTAAAAATTCATTAATTTGTTTGTATTCGATTAAAATATTTTTATATTTTATAAAATTTATTTTTTTTTTAATTTTTTTATTAAAAAATTATTAACTATTTTAAATATATTTATTATTTAATTACTTAAATATATTATTTAATTTTTAGAATTTTAAATATTTATGATATTTATTTTATTTTATTAAAACTGAAATAAAATGAATAATGAAAACACATGGATAATATTTTAAATAAATATAAATTAATAAATTTTTAAAAATTTTATAGATTTCATAGTAATTTTCCATAATAATATTATGAATTAAAAAAATTTATTTTTTTTTTCGAAATACAGGATAATTAACATATTTATTTTTCTATTTTTAAAATTTAATACTTTAATACTCGATAAATTTATTTCTCTATTTTAAAAATTTAATACACGTTTGATCGATTTCATCTAAATTTAAAATCTTTTTTCTATTTTAAAATTTTAATACACGTTTGATTTCATCTAAATTCAAAATCTTTCTATTAAAAAATTTCTATTGAATCAATAATATAAATCTAGTCAAAGAAAAAAAATATATAATCTGAAAAATAACCGTTATCATCTTTTTCCCTTTTGTTCTTTCTCTTCTCTCTATTCTTTTTCATCCATCCCTCAAATCACCTCCTCCCTTCTCCCATAATCATCGCCAGCTCATTGCCACTATTGAAGAAGAAGTACCAGTTGTTGTTTTCATTGCCTTCATCATAGCCACAATAAGAATTCCTCATTATCGTTGCTGCTTTTGTCATTGCCGCTCGAAAAAGCACTCATCTTGCTACCTTAGTTAAAGCCGCAAAGCCTCGTCCTCTTGCTACCTTCATCGAAGCTGTGAAGCCTCGTCATCGCCGCTTATTGCCTTCATTAAAACCTTGAAAAAGCTCTCATCACCATCACGAGTGGAAGCAGCAACTTGAGTGGAAGACGGAGTTAATAGCAATGATGTAAACAACGAGCAATGAACGACAAAGCAATAATGGTGGATGGTATAGGGACATCATCGAGTAACAATAGTGTGAAGGGGGAGAATCAAGCGACTACAAATAAGTTAATTATTGAAAAAGACACATTTAAATTTGATAAAATTAAATTTTAAAAATTAAAATATTGAATTTTAAAAAATATAATTTCATCATTTTTATGCTATTAATAGTTTTTTTTATAGAAGTATATTTAATTTTGATAAAATTAAATTTTAGAAAATGAATTATTAGATTTTAAAAGTAAAAGGTTAAATTTATTAATTAAATTATATTTTAAAAATAAAAAAAATTAATTTTTTTTGTAAAAAATAGTCCACTCGGTCATTGATTTATGCAGAAGAAATGTGAAGACATTTATAGAGTCGGGATAAAATGAAAGAGTTTATACAGCCTGGGAAGTGATGGCTTATCACGTAAACCTAGGCATGCATCCTTTGCCAGCAAATCAAGGAGTTGCATTAATGGGAACCGTAATTACTTGGAGGTCAACTTTTTCAAATCATATATACTCGAGTTTTTATTTTTTCTATTTTTTTACATATTAAAAAAATAATTTTTTAATTATATTCATCTTAAAAATATTAAAATTTATTAATTATTAAAAAAACTAAAAAATTTATTAAAAATAAAATAAAATTAAATAGAATTATAATAATTAAATTATATATTATTATAGTATAAAAAAATTAATAATAATTTTAAAATAATAATAATAAATAGATAAAAATATAATTTTTTATCATTACACTTTTTTAAAAATAAAATTTTGCTCTCGTTAGTTTATTAAATTATCAATTATTATAGTTTAATATTAATATTTATTTGTTAAATTTGACAAATTAATAAATATTTTAACCCTTAATTTCGAATAAATTATTTACCTGCTCTAAAATTAAATAATGGATACGCCCATGCACTGAGGTGTGGGTAGACATTCTCAATGTGAATACTGAATGCTCTCATTCATTCATCTTCTGTACATGTTTAGTTTTGCTTTTAATAAGACAACGCTTCTGTTAGGAAAAATCATAAAGTATAGCCATAGCATTCATGACTGTCGATAAGAAAATACGGGCAAAATGTAGCGTTTTAAAATATTTTGACCGGTCAACGTAGCAAACACCGACTTTGTCCCGTCCACACGCGTTTTGATAAAAAAAGAAAAAATAGTAATAGGGTATGCTCCATTCATTGATTTTTTTTAAATTTAATTTATATGGACTATTTTGCCTATTTTATAATTTTTATTTATTTATTATTTTAAAATTATTATTATTTTTAAAATTATAGTAATATATAAATTTATTATTATAAATTTATTTTATTTTTAATATATTTTTTTAATTTTTATTTTTATTTTATTTTATTTTATTTATAAAAATTGTCTCAAAATATTTTTTAATTTTTTAATAAAAATTTAATATTTTTTAAGATGAATATAATTAAAAATTAAAAAAATATTTTTTTAATATATATAAAAAAATAAAAATTATAAAATCAAAGAAGTATAAAATAGAGTTGGAGCATTAATGCATGTAGAGTAAAAAATATGGGCAAAAATGCAGCATTTTAAAATATTAATTTTTCAGTCAACATAACCGACATTGACTTTATCACGTCCACACGCCTTTTGAAGAAAAATTAATAGTGCATGCATGCTCCATTCAACGATTTATACTTAATTTAAACTACTATCTATAATGTTTAGGTAAAGTCAAAATTTTATATTTAATTATTATTATTATTTTTTTAATCATAATTATTATTATATTTAAAATGTTCAATTTACATCATAAAATTAAAATTTTTAAATTTATTGTCATGATAAGCGATCTATTAAATAATTTGTCTAATTAAAAGTTTAAAATTATTTAATTACAATTATAATTAAAAATTTTAATTTTATTAAAATTGCAACCAACTTTTAAATTAATTTTAAATCATAAAGCTAAAACTTTAAATTTGTTATAATTATAATCAATTTTCAATGTAATTAATCTAATAAAATAATTTAAAATTTAGATTTAATTATTTTTAAATCAAAATTTTTAATATTATATACAAATATTTTAATTTTTTATAATTATAATTCTTAAAATAATTTTAAATTAATATATATATCATAGTCTGTGTCATTTATTTATTCTTTTTAAATATTAATTAAATTTATGTAAATAATCAGTTTACCTAATTAATTATATATCCTAAAAATATTAACATTTATTATTCTAATTTCTTAATTAAAATTTGAAATCTCCATTTTAAATATTTTAACTATAATTATATATATATGAAAAGAGGGGAAATATTGACATCTCTATATATACTCTTAAAGATATTCAATAATTAGAAAATTATTTTATTTTATTTTTGTTTTAAAATCTTTAATTTTATGGATTAATTATATTTATATTATATTTAAATTCAATTAGTTGAAGAAATATTTTAATATTTAAATTCTATATAAATATATTTTATTAAAAATCTAAAACAAAATTTTCAAAAAAAATAACTAAAAATAAAATTTAAAATTTGTATTTAAAAATGACAAAAAGTAATATTTTAGTGACAAACATTTGAATTCGTTTGAAAATAAAACCATCACTAAGCTAATAAGTAACTATAATATTTTAATGGTAAAATTAGTATTTAATTTTTATAATATAAAAAATTCATTAGTTAATTTTTTAAACTTTTTAAAATTATATTAATTAGTCCTTTTATATTAGGATATTTTAAATTTTTTTATAAAATTTAACAATTAAAATTAATAAATTGACTAATTAATATATTTTTAAATATTAAAAATAATTTAATATATTTTTAAAATAAAAAAATCAACCATTAAATTTTCTAAAAATATAAAAATTTAATGGTAAATTTCTCCATTTTAAAGTGCTGAATGTATTCTGTTTCACTTAGATTTTCATTGTTGTATTAAAAACCTTTTGCTTTGATGTGTTTTCTGCTATATCGTTTTATATGTTTTGAAATTTAAAAATTAGAATTATGAAATTATTTTAATTTAAATATAATATTTTTTAGTTTAAATATCAAAAATAATATATTATTATCACTAATCGATTTAATTTTTTTAATTTTTTTATCAAAATTAAACCGAAACAAAATAATTAAAATTTTTAAAATTAAAAATCGAACCGAATTAAAATACATAAAAAATCAAACTGAATTTTTAAATTAATTCAGTTCGATTAGTTTTTTCAATTTGAACTAAATACTACTCACTCTAAGTATTGCAGTAAATAAACAAGCTACATGAAAAATTAAATTAGAAATAAATCAATTTAAAGAAACTAATATATTTAAAATAAGAAGTAAGGTAGACTAAAGTCCAGTATCATCCAAACAAGCAAACTATCCTAAAAGAATTAATATATCAAATAGTCACTAATACTTGGTAAACATGCCATCCAAAGGAACTAATATATCAAATGTTAAACTACCTAAGCAAGCCACTCCAAAGAACTAATATATCAAATGGTCAATACCATCCAAGTAAGTAACCATGTCTAATGAACTAATATATCAAAATGGTCAATAGCACCAACAAGCAAGCACGTAGTTTCAAAGGAATTTGATAAAAGACTATTTAAATTTCGTTATAAGTTTTAATCAATATCGTTTGATTAAAACAATATAAGAGAAAAGATAGGTTAATGGTCGAAAAATCTTATTGAAACTCTTTATAGATTGAAAAATGTCTCTGTAATAGTTAAGGAAGACTATTTATAATAAAAAAAAATTCTAATATATAAAATTATAAAAATATCCAAAAAAATTAATTAAAATGCAAAATTAACTCCTAAACTATAGAATTTTCATATCGAATTTTATAACAAGGCCTACAATCCTTGTCATACTTTTGAAAATCGTGCGTCTCAAAATTTGCTTTTCGAAAAAATTATTGTAGGTCTCCATTAAACGCAGACACTAAAAATTAAATCCGATTTAAATCTGCTGTAAAATCTAATATTAATAGCTTAGATTAAATGGTCAATATTACCCAAGCAAGTAATATATCAAATGGTAAATATTACCTAAGCAAATAGCCCATCCTAACGGAATTAATATATCACTTAGTAACTAACACTAAGTAAGCATGCCATCTTAAAGGAACTAAAATATCAAATAGTCAATATCACTCAAGAAAATAAGTCATCCCAAAAGATCTAATATATCAAATGGTCAATAGCAATGGAACTTCCATTGAAACAAAAAATTATCGATAATATATATTTCTCTTTCTCTCCCCGATCTGTGCAGCGCATTTCTCGAGAATGACCCAATGGAGAAATCAATGTTGAGGAGAAGCTTCTCCATAGCAATGGAACTTCCATTGTTGCTGGTGTCAACTTCAACGACAGCCGTGGTGGTGGGCGTGACTCTATGGGTGGCAAACTGGGATCGAGCACGCTTAAAAACTCTAGATCACAGCAAAATTGAAACAACCAATGGAAACTTCCCTGAGTTGTCCTGGTTTGCTATTAGAATAAGAGCCTTGTTCCTGAATTTTTCTTCTTCACACTTGAAATGATGTCACTCAGCTAATCAAAAAGTAGTCCCTCACACACCTAAACTCATGAAAATTTATCTTAATTTATATTTTCTAGATTTTTAAAAAAAATTTCATGTCATTATTTTCTAAATTTTCACTTTCTGTTTTATACGTAAATTCACGCTCTTTGCGGACTAGAATAATAAAATTCACTTAATTTCACTTTTTATAAATGTAAGTATGAAATGGTACGATCGTAAAGGAGAATGTCACAAAATATTTTTGATAAAATTTAAGAGTGAATTTACGTATTTAGCCATAAATAATTATCAACCATCAGTAAAATATATTTTACACCTTTAAATATAAAAGTTAATATACCAACATTTTTAAAAAATTTATAGTACATATCAAAGGGTTAATATCACCCAAGAAGCAAAGCAAGGCAAAACAAAGTCTCCCTCAATAGTTTACTAAGGTTATAAATTTATAAATAAATGTTTAATATGTAATATTATTTAATTTTAATTAAAAATACAAATATTATTTCAAACCTATTATGAGACTAAATATTTAATATTTTATACTATTTATGAGACTAAATGTGCAATGTTTTAAAAATTATTATGAGGTTAAATATAAGATTAAACTTATTATCAAGCCCTAATTAACTTGTAATAGACTAAATATGTAATATTATTTAATCAACTAAAATTTTGTCATATTATATAATCTCTAAATATTATGTCTTTTCTAATCAAAATCCTTTTTAAATATATTAAATATATACTTTCTCTATTTTATAATTTTTATTCACTTTATTGTTTAACATATATTAAAAAATAATTTTTTATTAACTTTTTAATTATAATCATTTTAAAAATAATAATTTTTATTAAATATTAAAAGATATTTTGAAATTTTTTTTAAAAATAAGATAAAATTAAATAAAATTATAATCATCAATTTATATTTTACTATAGTATAAAAAAAGAAAATAGATAATAATTTTGAGGTAACTAAAAAAATAGATAAAAATTATTGAACGAAAAAGTAATATTATTTGACAAATCAAAACCTTATTACATTATATCACTCCCTAACCAAAATCTAGTTATATTACATAAATTTTAACCAAAACTATGTTAGCACTACTATATCTTAGGGTTTATTCAGCAATATCGTAGTAATAGTTATAAAATTGTTATCTTAATATTACTAAGTCAATAATTTAATAAAAATTTAAAATTATTGCAAATGAAAATTTATTTTTTTTATTATATAATGTAATATATTTTAATAAATGATTTAGTTATATTTAATAAAATTATAATTTTAATGATACTTTTTATTAATTACAAAAAAATAAATAAACCATTATTTTTGTATAAAAATAAAGTAAATGCAGTGAATTTCAAACTATTACTGTGGGCTTATGGTTATAATTTAAGTATATGAAATAATAATTTTTAGCTGTTAATTTAGATATATTTTTGTAGCAATTTAAATAAAGTAAGTTTGAAGAAAGCAAAGAAAAAATTAAAATTCAAAAAAGAGAAAAAGTTAAAAAAGGAAAAAAAAGTGAGGAGCTTTTAATCTTCAAAACATTGTTAGGTTATGTAATCTTAATCAAAATCTACTTATATTTTATATCTTTAACTAAAATCATCTTTAAGTAAAGAAAACTTATGGCAACCATGAATGGCAAGCGGGAGGATGGATGGTGGTCAGCCGATGGTCTCCAAGGCGATGGTGGTGAGATTTGGTCTCCACAAGGGGGCCTCCTACTATTCCTATTGGGTTGGGAGGGAACAAAAGTGGAGAGGTAAAATTGGGAGAACTTTTCTAAATACTTGGATATATTGCCATTTTCTGATGGAATTAGCAACGGAAGTACTAATTCTTATTAATTCTGTTGCAAATTTGCAGCTAAGTTATAGCTGAAGCACTGATTATTTTTCATTGTGGATCTGTCATAGATGTGGTTGGCAATTTTATTTTTTTTTTTTAAAAAAATTTTGGCATTAACAAGAAAAAAATTCATCTAAGAATTATAATGAGTTGAAAACATAGCATTACAAATCGGATATGTTAGCCTCCATTGTTTGAATTTTATTTATGCCTCCTAACATAGAAAACTATTGAATTATAAGATTTGGAAGTATATTTTACAAATAAATATAGTTTCAAGTGGTATTATAAGGAGAAATTTATTCTCATTAATCAAATGTAACGACGTGTTTACTGCATATTCAAGTCTCATCTTTTTTATACTAGTTTAAAAGATACATAATTGATTCAAGTCTCTCTGATCTCTAGTTGATAGAGAAAGGATTTTTCAATCATTAAGGATCGAGTGTTTATTTAGTTTTTATCTATCCGTTCAGTTGCTATGCATGAGACTTCTCTGTCAGGGACCACGTAACAAGGATTTGACAAGTGAAAAATGCGGTCTCGTCACAGAAAAGAGAGACCGGAACACTTTAATACTCGAATTATCATCAATACTCATCCTCTCTTAATAGACTGAGCGTTACTACAGAGTTATTGTTATCAAGCACAATCCGTATACCACTTGTGATAGCGGGATCACCAATCTATTAGCCGACAATATCTATTATCGAGCAGCCGACCATATAATCGCTGGATTTTTAGGAAATAATATATTTATCTCCGTTTCTTGGAGTATAAAATGCTATATTTATCTCCATTTCTTAGAGTATAAAGGGGAAACGATCGCAGAGATAAAAATATGATATATCTAATACTATTCAATATCTAATACTACTCAAACTCTAAGTAATCTATTGTGTTCTTTTTATTTTTCAGGATATTGACTTGAACGTTGGAGTGGTTGCCATGAGTACTCACCATCACCTCACGTTTTCTCTCTTAGATTCTAGCCAATCACATTACAATTCCATTACAGTTACGTCATCAATCTAATCTCAGCAATATCAATAGTATGTACGGTTTTAATTTTTTAGTCAAATTCAATATTTTTTTTAGAGGTTATTGGTTGGTGTATGTTTTACTTGGTTTTGTGGTCTTAAGATCTACGCTCCCTTGATTTGATCGACCATTGTCGGAGCGGAAGACAGGTGTGGAATGCTAATGCCTCATATCAGCGGGTCAAAATGCTGAAATTATTATGGGTCGGACCTTCTCTAGTAGTATAATGGAATTGGAATGAAAAAGATAACATTATTGAATTTTTTTTAACAATGAAATGTTTGGGCTTTTAATTAAGAATAATTATTTATTTTGAAAGGTCAATAATTATCCAAAATTTGAGGTCACAATTCATCTCTTCATAGATTTGGTCTTTTTTGTGCTTTATAAGCATTTTAAAGTAATATTTTAGGTTTTTATTTTTTTTTTTAAAGTAAAGCTAGTGGTTATATTAATAAAACTCCATTAAACAAAAAAAATATCATTTTAAACAGAAAAACGATTCATTTTAAAATTTAAATCGCGGCTAATGTATAAAAAAATATAAATTTTATTTCAAAATTGAAATGGGAAAGGTAATTTGAATTTTTATCTAGAATAACTTTAGGAGCAGAGGTTTTTGAGATCATAAGAAAAAAAAAATCATCTACTGAAGCACAGAAATGACTAAATCCAAAAAAATACCAAACACCTTATGAATTTTAGAAGTCAAAAATAAAATAAAATCAAAGAGAGCAAAGCAATAGTTGTGAAAGAGAATGCAAAGAAGAGCCCACCACCAATCTAATTAGGAGTCTTGAGGATGGATCTACTAAACTTAGTAGAGAACAACTAAAGAACCAAATTCCCTCAGCATGAGAGCCTGATAAGAGATCTTTTACTCAACTAATTAAGGTAGATCCACAGCAGTTCAGGACTCATGCAGATGAAGAAAAATGCTATCCAACAGAAGAAGAAGGTGTCACAAAGGAAGAAGCCCATTTTTTCCAAGAGCTAGAGTAGGTTAAGTCGAGTTTCAAAGACTTAATTTGGTGATACAATACTAAACCTGTAGGCAAAATAAAATTAAAAAAAAATACAATTAAGAACAAACAACTAAAAAACACTATAGATCTAAAAAGACCATCTTTCTTTTTTTACCATTTTACTTGTAAAATAATGTCAAAAAAGTAGTATAAAATAAAACAAAAGGTGAAAGAGAAAAATATGGATATAAATGAATTAAACTGTTTAGTAAACGAACCAAACTTGAAATTTATAGTATTTGACTCGTTAAAAATTTTGTGAACTCGACTTATTTCTAAATTTATGAATAAATTCGCGAACAAAATCGTAAATAATATCTTTAAATAGGCTGAAATTAATATTATAAGAGAAATAAACTCAAATCCTGCATTATATTATCTGATTTGTCATTATAAAAGCATTCTAATTTCACTTGTAAATTACCTTATAATAAGTTTCATAATCAAAATTTACAATTACTCAAAATTAAACCCAGTTCAGAAATATCTAAATGTGGAGACTAAAGAGATTGAATCACTTGCAAATAATCTATAAGAATACAACTATTAAAAGGTAAAAATTCCGTCGCAAAGAGCAAACAGTGACCGAGAGTTAAAGTTTCAACAATTACCGGCGTACCATTTCCTTCCGAAAAACCAAAAATACCACGTTGAAATATACCCTCAGAGTTTTCCATAATAAAACCGTAGCCAATAAAATCTTGAATTTGAAACAAAACCCCATTAACTTGAAAGTCAACTGAAATTATCCAAGCTTGAAGATGACACACAAATTTGGAGAGGAATGGCTTCAGGATCATGAGCAGAGTTGAAGGAATAAAACAAGTTCCTGCTATGATATAAAGTAGCACTGATATTTCTATACAATCCAAAATATGAGGCATGACGTCTTCCACAAGGTGAGCAGCTGAATTTTGCACCTGATTCCATAATAATGAGTTCCTTACTGATTATAATCTCTATGCACAGACTATTATAAAGGTTTTTCGAAACTTATCTTAAAACTTCAAAATATGTAGTAAAAAATTAAAAAAATTATCATTAGGCTGCAAATCTCCCACTCCTCCTAACCTCCAAACTTCTTTAGACACATGACAATGCAACAAAATAAATTTGACACTTTCATCTTCATGGCACCAAGGACATCTAGCATCCACATCCACACCCTTGTGCCTTAAGTTATCCTTTGTAGGCAATATATTCCTACAAGCTCTCAAATAGAAATCATTCACTTTTCGAGTAACCAAAACATTCAATAAACTAGTCCACAACTCACCCCTCACATTAAAAGATGATCTTCCTAGCAAGTTCATACAAACAAAGTATGCGAACTTCACCGTATACACACCTCATTTATTAAAGTGCCACAAGAAGGAATTTTCCTTATTGATAAATACTAATAGGAATACTAATAATGCCCTTGATATCTCTAGGAGAAAAAAGCTCCAATAAAATAGCAATATTCCAATCCCTCCCATTACCTTCAAAAATATCACAAACATGCAAATGTGGTTCAATAAAATCGAGGCCATCATCTGCAAAAAATGTATCCTCCTTAGGAATCTAGGGATCTGAAGCCGCTAAAATCTTCTCTCTATTACTCACCCTCCACCTTGTACCCCTTCGAATCAACTCCCTTGATGCCATTACACTTTTCCAAACAGCTAGCTCAGGAATATGCTGCTCCATGAATTAATCATCTTCCACATTCTTTCTTTCAGAAAACCAAAAATTGCTTTTTTATTCCTCCCAATAAGAGAAGGTAACCCAAGGTAGGCACTATGATTCAATGGTGAATGAATATCTAGAATATTACTGATATTAGACCTTATAGAGGAGACCACATTGGGACTGAAGGAAATGCCTGATTTATTAAAGTTCACCACTTCTCCAGAAGCAGCCGCATAGCTATTGAGAATAGATTTAATATTATCTGCTTCCTCCAATTTAGCATTAAAAAATAGCAGAGAATCATCTGCAAAGAATAAATGTGAGATCTTTGGGCATCTAACACCTGCCCTATAGCCTTGCAACCAGCCCCTATATTCAACATCTTTAAGTAGTAACGATAAGCCTTTTGCACACACCAAATAGAGATACAGAGATAGGATCTCTCTGTCGAAGACCTCTACTAAGCACAATATGACCAATCCAATCACCATTAAAATTGATATTGTAAGAAACATCTGAAAAACACATAGTCAACCACCTAATCCATTGTGTAGAAAAACCAAATCGTTCCAGCATGCCTTTTAGAAACTCCCACTCTACCATATCATAAGCCTTAGAAATATCAATTTTAAGTGCACAATTACCATCATTTCTACCCTTATTAATTTTCATATTATGAATCATTCCAAACGCAACTATAACATTATCGGTAATCAACCGATGAGGGATAAAGGAAAACTGATTCTCAGAGATAATCATAGGACCTTTTAAATCTGTTGGCCAAAACTTTAGCCACAATATTATATAACATTAACATAACGCAATTGGACGAAAGTTTTTAACTGTTTCAAGACTATCTACTTTAGGGATCAAAACAATCAATGTTTCAGTAAGAGAATAAGGAAAAGTACCTTATTGAAGCCATAGGCGACAACCATCAAAAATATCATTACCAATCAAGTGCCAAAATCTCTAATAAAATGCAGGATTTAACCCATCCGGCCCAGGTGCCTTGTTTGGATGCATCTGAAAAAGAGCAGCTCTAAATTCCTCATTCGAAAAGGGAGCACAAAGATCAGCATTATTGGCATCACTAATCAAGGGCGGCACCAATTCAAAAATCCGTTCACAATCCACAGAACCGCCATAAAAAATAGACTGAAAATAATACAGAACATGATTTTTAATTTCCTGCTCATCCTCAATCCAGGTACCTGACAACTCCTTTAATTTAGTAATACGGTTCATTCTTCGTCTACCATTAATTTGTGCATGAAAAAATTTTATATTTCGATCCCCATTTTTAAGCCAAAAGCTCTTTGCCTGCTATTTAAGTCTAGCTTCTTCCTGCTTAAGAAAACGATTTCAGTCTTCCTTTAAAGAGGCGTGAGAAACAGTACTGGGCCCATTATCCAATAATCTCTGTATAGTCTTCTTATTTTCCCAAAACTCTCTATTTCTACTCCTACCCCACAACGAAAGAGCAAAAACTAAATCACCATGTTTCATCAAAAGGTTGCTTGGTATAGAATTAACCCAAGCTCCTTTAACAACCTCAGCCAGACCCTCATCACATAACCATGCATTATCAAATCGAAATCTCCTTCTATCTCCCCTATTATCCTTAGGAGTTGTATTAATCACCAACGGTTTGTGATCCGATTTAGGAACATGAACAATCGAGCAGACAACATTAGTGAATTTACGAGCCTAATCCTCAGTAGCAAGGGCTCTATCAAGCTTCTCTCTAACCAGATTTTTCAACTCCCTGCCCTTCTCCCATGTGAAGAAAGAGCAAACAGTGAGTATTTGAACAAGATTATTGTCTTCAAGTGCTTGTCTAAACTCCTGCATAATATAATTTGGCAAAGATACTCCTCCTTCTTTCTCATCTCTCGAGCATAAATCATTAAAATCTTCCGAATAAAATTACGGAAAAGAGTTTTTACGAAATAAAGTTTGAATAAGGTTACAAGACTGACGTCGTCGTTGCGATTTCGAAAACCCATAATAATCAATAAATCTCTATTGAACATTACCTTCCGGAACAGCCGAATCAATAAAATTTAAGAAAAAATTAACTACAGATATAAACACATGACTCTTTCACATTAATCAAAAATCTCCTTCCAATCCTTGTTAATTGATTGAGAAGCAATTATCAAAATGTAAAAAAATTAAGAAAAAAAAGTCGATTCTGGCTCTATAATTTTATAATTTTATCACAAGGATAATTATAAAATTATCAACTAATTCTTTAAAACGATAATTTTATAATAATCACATTTTCAAATCAACGATAGAGGAATTAACTCCAAAAAAAAAAAAAAAAAAAAAAAAAAAAAACTCTATCGTCAAACAGGCCCTTTTAAGAATCGATTGTGGCGTGGGAAAGTCGCACCGGCCACGGTCCACCACCTTCGGTGAAAATAAGAAAATATATTGACGACCGACTAGTTTGCCTGGTCGGCTAGTTCAATGGGGTCACTCTTCATAATGAACAAATTCCCTATAATACTGTCATCTTCATCCCCACTAGCTTGCACTCATTTTACAAGAAAATGGACAGGAAATTCCATTCACGCCAAACAGTAGAGTGCATGTTTATCAGTAATTTGATATCTCGTGGTGAAACCCAAGAAATTCAAAAGAAATGGAACGAAACTATGGATTCTATTGATCAGAAAATCCAAGCCATTATCAGAATTCCACTTGTCAGATTAAGGTTAATTCGAATTGGGAAGCAGCTAGAGTGCGAGAAAATGCACGTGCATGGTTCAATTCAAAACACTGGACGCATTCACTTGGTGAGCCCAAGCCACCTACGGCCTTGGCAAATTGTTGATAAGATGATTTCGGTGATCTGCTTTTACGGGAGATACGTGCCTTCAGCGTATACCCAGATGGAGAATTGCATAAATGAGTTCTTCTCAATGTGCCCATATGAGAACAAATGTTATCTAGAGGTAATTCGGCTGTCCTTTGTTCCAGAATTGTTGGTCTCCCTTTACTTGTCACCGTATCAAGTGGACAAAGCCATTGCTGCTGGAATGATTATGCATATTCTGAAGTTGAGTAGAATAGTATTATCGAAAGATTGGCGAAACGAATGTGCACGTTTGGTGTTAGAGTTTTGTGAATTGCTCAGGAGGGTGTCTCATGAGGATTCTCTGTATCTTTCTTGCCGGAGTGCTCTTGGGTTGTTACTCAAAAACATGGACATTGCTAGTTGGTTGTATGGAGAGGATGCCAAGGGAGCCAACTGTTTGATGAAGGAGATTTTTTCTTTTGTTGGTGAGCTGGGGAATAGGTTGTGTGAAGATTTGGTTTCCAGTACAGAATCTCCCTGGAATTCAGGGCCCTTTTTTGGTGATGTTTGTGACTTCAAGGCTTTTTTGCGCCCTTTGTTTGCTGTTATTAAGAGAGATCCTAGTTCTGATCCCATTATCAAGAGGGATTACGAGGAAGCCTTTGAGTTTCTTTATGCTACATTTTGTAAATTGTTGAGAAAGATGGATGAGTGTCTTCTTAAGATGCAGTGTTGTTTTCCTTTGAACACAACATGGGTAGATGTTACTGTCTGGAATGGATGGTTTCAGCATCTTGCCATTTTGGAGGAACTGCATAGAATCAGTGAATTTTACGAGGTCGCTGAAAGAGAATTGTGGATGTCTTTACGGCAGAGAGAGTTTGCACTATGTGTGCTGCTTGTTAAATATTTGAAGCCAACAGATGATATTAGGTGGCTACTAGAGCATAAGAATGAGCATGGCTATGAATTTAGAAGGCATTTGGCCAGGCAGATGATTCCCAAGGCAAATGAAGATCTCCAAAGATCGCTTCAGATAGTAATTGACAAGTACATCAACATGGAAGCATCATTCATCCATGTTGAAGGCCATCAGCTGCTGCCTAACGATTTGTTTTTACAACTCAGGGTACAAGAAGGGAGTGGAGCAGGACTCAATAACTACAGGACATGTTATTTGAAGGAGAAGTGGTTTCCCTCAATATTCCAGGCCATATTCAATCCAGAAAATGCTCTTTTTGTGGCATGTCCAAATGATCCTACACGGCTTTATCCTAATCCTGGTAAGCTTTCTACTGAATATAATGCATGTTTCCTTCAACAGGATCTTATTGTTTTGTATTCATGAATTTTTCCGATAGAAATGATAATCTATCTTGCATTAATAAAGCATCGGTTCCCATATTATTTTAGAATTTGCTGACACTTTAAGATTTATATTTATAACATTGGTCGAGCACCACTGTATTGAATTGAATGAAATGTAAACAAAAGCTATTAAGTATTTCATTTTCTTATCAAATTGTGAGAGATAATTATGCAGTGGCATACCAGGAGATGTTTACTGACAAATTAAAAAAATTAATGATGAATAGGAAGAAAATGAAGTCATTCATATATTGAAATAGTGCTCTGATAGAAACAAATGCTTCCTAAATTGAAAGTCTGGATTATGTATGTGATACTCTCCTCTGACATCTCCTTATTCCAATTGTGTTTTTGTTTCAATTAATATAATTAGAATTGCACATCTTTTATTCCTTCAAAAAGGATTTAGTGCTCATACATTTCTAACATATGCAGCAATTAAGCCGAAGACCTTGCACCTTCAGTATTTCCAGTTGGCTGGTCAACTGATAGCATTAGCTTTGATTCATAAAGTGCGAGTAGGTGTTGTCTTTGATCGTACATTTTTCTTACAATTGGCTGGAAAGACTATTTCATTAGAAGATATACGGGATGCAGATCCATCCTTTTATAGTAACTGCAAGCAGATAATGGAGATGGTATCCAAGCCTATTGTTTCTGATGCTTTAGAACTAAGGTTTATTGGAGGTGCAGAGTACAAGAGGAGCGCAGACCTTTGCCCTGATGGAAAGAGCATAGTTGTGAATAGAAAAAATTGGAAAATATTTGTTGATCTTATCATTGAACACCGCTTTGTTACGTCTATCTCTAAACAGGTTTCTTATTTTACTCAAGGCCTTACTGATGTCCTTGGTGACATACATCTCCAGAAGTTCTTTTTCCATTGTTTAGATCTTGAAGATCTTGATTGGATGATGCAAGGAAGTGGAAGCAGTGTTTCTCTTTATGATTTGAAGGCAAATGCAGCAAGCTTCAAGTATTATGTAAGTGATTTTCTTCCAATTTGCTTATGCTATCTGCTTGCAGCATTGCGCATATCAACTCTCATTGAAATTATCTCTTCATTTTTCATTTCTTCTAACATTTGGACAATCACCATGAATATTTGGCAGAGTGACAGAAGGAGACATGTTATTGCAAATTGGGAAAAAGGTAGGCTTTTGGGACGCGGGTCATTTGGATCCGTGTATGAAGGATATGCAGCTGGGGGTTTCTTTTTTGCTGTGAAGGAAGTTCAATTGCTTGATCAAGGAAATCAAGAAATTCAAACAAAGCAGTGTATTTACCAAATAGAGCAGGAGATTGCTTTATTAAGCCAGTTCAACCATCCAAACATAGTTCAATATTACGGCACAGACAAGGACGAAGCAAAGCTTTATATTTTTCTAGAGCTTGTAAGTAGTGGCTCTCTTGCAGAAATTTACAGCAGGTATCATCTCAAGGATTCCCAAGTGGCTGCTTACACTAGACAGATACTACATGGCTTGAAGTACCTTCACGAGCACAATGTTATTCACAGGGACATCAAATGCGCAAATATATTGGTGAATGTTGGTGGAACTGTGAGACTTGCAGATTTTGGATTGGCAAAAGTGACCGAATTTAATAACCTTATAAAATCCTGCAAGGGAACTCCATGTTGGATGGCCCCGGAGGTCGTCAACCCAAAAAGAAGAGGAGGGTATGGGCTTCCAGCAGACATATGGAGTCTCGGATGCACTGTATTGGAAATGTTAATCAGGAGACGTCCATATTCTCATCTGGAACCTGCACAGGTTTTGTACAGGATTGGAATCGGTGAGCCACCTCCAGTTCCTGATTTTCTGTCTGGTTTATCACAGGACTTTATACTGAAATGCCTGCAAGTCAATCCAGATGATCGTCCCACTGCTGCTGAGCTCTTGGACCATCCATTTTTAAGGAGGTCATCTCATGCCTAATTAGTCTCAGTAATTGTAAGTTTCAATTGATAATTACTCTTTAATCAATATTTACTCTTTAATCAATTGGTTAAGAAATTAAACTCCAAAGAGAATATCAAACCTGCACACTCAAATACAGGCAAAAACACGCATATAGGCATCACAAAAGAAGGTTATGCCTTAGTTTTGTGCATTAATTAAATGCATTTCTTCTTCTTCTTATTATTATTATTATTATTATTATGAATTTATAATGCAGATGAAAGCTTATTATAACCCCATTTTAGCTTTCCTTTGGAAAGGCTAGCCTCACGAGCAGCAGTAAACTTGGCAATGAGCTTGTCCCTAGGTGGCCAGCTTTCTTGGATTGTTGGGATATCGGAGAATTCCTGCATCCAAGCAGTTAATAGTGGGAATTTTTGCTGGTTTATTAGTTTTGCACCACTTATCTCTTCATAAATTTCAAGATAATAAGCAAGCCACCCTAATGCAAGATCTACTATTCCAATTTTCTCCCCTCCAAAGAATTTCTTTCCCTTTAACTCTTCCTCTAAATATTTCAAAGTTTGCTCCGCTACATGTATTACTTCTTCTTGTTCTTTGCCTTGTGTCAAAAGAACTCCAAAGCTTATTGACTGTAACACCTTTATCAAGTTAAAAATAATCAAGAATATATATATAGATTGGATACATAAATTAATCCCTAATCTTTATTAGCGATGATAGCTAATTACAAATAACTTGTCTTCACCAAATCTGACCCAGAACCGAGCCATGGCTTTCGAAAGGTCACTCTTGATTGAAATAATCATGTGAAAATTTAAGTATAACCCTTACAAGTGCAAGTTTTATTGTTCATTTGTCCAAAATTATTCGAGTAATAGATTTTAACTATACAACATATGAAAAATTAATTATTTTTAACTATACAACATATGAAAAATTAATTATACAACCTTAATTAAACACAATCTAATTAAATACAATAAATTGAACTCATACGTGATAAAAATCCCAATGGAGATAATCAGGAGGATGGACTTCCTCGCGTGGTCACAAAAAAAATTAACACAGGGATTGCACAGAAGTGAGGAAATTAGCAGAATCTCTAGTGCTTTTATAGAGAAGAGAGATTGCCATTGAGTTCATTTGACAATAACCTGGTGCTCAATTGGCCACAATTTCCCAGTAGAATTTTGAAATATGACCTCCGACGTTTTTCTCCTAAAACCATAAAGGCAATAATCAAAACTCCCACACAAGCTCAGATGGCACTTAATCTGCAGGTCGAAGCTAAAGAGAAGAAGCCTACATTGTTCTCTGTGAGATTAGAGAACTCTATGTCTGACTATTAAGGATTAAGACTTCTAGCTTGAGAAACGATCCCTACAATACCTTTAGGTTGTTGGGTTAGAGATGAGAGCTTAGGTGAGGGATGAAAGATTAAGGAGATGATAAGGAAACGAAATAAGAATTGAAATTAAAAAAGAAAATAAAGCTATTAAATTTCTTATTTATTTTAAAATAAATAACTTTTTCTCATAAATACTTAATAGCGTGCTCAATTTGGTGCCTTTTATTTACTTATCAGTGGCGAAAACATCACCATGTGAGATGTAAATTGCTTTTGTCATTATTCTGAAATTCTAATTTACTTTTAGTGGTGATTTTTTTTTGCCACTAAAAATTTGCCACAAAAGGATCAATTTTTTGTAGTGTTCTAAGTATCTTGAGCAACAATGGAGTTTGGTTCCATGTCTCATCCAAGTATTCAAGAATGACAAGAGATTCACAGATGGGGTTTTCCATTGTGAACAAGCACAGGAATCTTCTTATGAACAGGATTATATTGCAAAAGTGAAGGGCTCTTCTTGGTGAGATCTTCATATATTTCTTCATGCTCAATGCCTTTCAGTTTTAGTGCCCAAACCACCCTTAATACATATAGACTTGACCATGCCCTCAACACCTCCTCTTCTTCTCCCATGGCTAATTTCATAACACCAACTACTTCTCAGCTAGGCTAACCCACTCCCTTCTTTAAAACCAATTCCCTGCACTCCGCTCCTTTAAATTTGTAAAAAATTTACCATCAAATTCTTGAATTTAAAAAAAAAAAAAAGAAATAGTCTATACCTATTTCAAAATCACTCAAGTCCTTTATTTTGTAAAATCAAACTCTTCAATAATTTTTTAAATAAGTCGTTAATCAATTTATTCTAACTTTAATCAAAGAAGGTAAATAGTATGAGTATTTAAAATTATAGAAACTAAATAATACGTATAATTAAAATTAGCCTTATTGAATAAAAATTTCAAACGTTTACCACTTTTCACATTTATATTCTAACTTTAAATTTTTGGACAATAAAATTAATCATTTCACATTTGCTTCAATTTTAACTATTTACCTTAATTAATTTTGATAAAAAAACATTTTCGTACACTATAATGCCGTATAAGATTATTTGTTAAAAGACTTGTTGAATTTTTTCAAACCCTTACGTTAATTTATATTTATATTCAAAATTTTAAAATTTAGATAATAAAATTAAATTTTTTTTAATTTATCACAATTATAACTAAGAGAATTAAATTGAATCTGTTAATGATAAATTATAATATAGTTCTTAAAGTTTTATTTGAGTAATAAAATAATTCTTAAAATACATATTTTTATATCAATAATATCTTTTTTTATTAATCTTATTATTCACTTTTTATTTTCATTTTTATACATATATCGTAGTTTAATAGAAATTTAAAATGTAAAAAAAATTATAGTATAAAATATATAATATTTTATTTTTATTTAATATTATTAATATGAAATACGATTTTTTATCGAATCAGCCAATAAATTAATATACATTTATTTGTTGTATAGATGAAAAAATAAAAATATTGAATATCTCAAATAACTTACGATAAATAGATTAATATATAATTTTTATAAAAATCATAAAAAAGATAATTTTACATAAAAAATTGTAATATTTTATTTGATTTAATATTATTAATATAAAATTTTATATATTAAAAATATATACATAATTTATAATAATAAATATAAATTTTCAATAAAATACTTTAATATATAATATTTTATATAATAAAAATTTATTTGTAATCATTATTTATTTAATATTATATATAATAAATATAAAATAAAAATGTTCTTTCAATATAAATTTTAAATTAAAGGATTATATATTTATTAATATAAAAACTTTAAGTATTATATTATAATTTATCAATAACTTTTCAAATTCAATTTAATACTCTGACAAAGTTTGAATTTTTTTTCAATAACCCTTAAAATTATAAATTATATAATTACCCCAAGACTTTCTCTCTGGTTGATAGAGAGAAGTTTTTCACTTAACAAGGGTGAGTATATAGTGATGCCATAACATTGGTGGAGTGAGATATATAATCCTAACTTGAAAATTCTACAATAATATATATGATTTGAGTGACAAGATATTAAACTCAAAGCTGATCGTAGTTATTTTAGTCCATACCATACATCACACGTACGATCATATAGTGTCTAGCTAGATGTTATATTCTTTACCCAGCCATCCCTCTCGAACATCTCTTGGGTATCACATTCAAAGGTATAAGTTTTCGAACAGATATCCCAACCTTTTCTCTCATATCTAAGGTCTCATGGGTTGAATCTTTGTCAAGTTCCCAATTAAAACAGTGAATTAAAGATGCTAGACCAAGGAGAATTACTCTTTGAGCAAATAACATACCTACACAAATCCTCCTTCCTGATCCAAATGGAATTAGCTCAAAATTTTGCCCCTTGTAGTCAATGTTTAAACCTAAAAACCTCTCAGGCTTGAAGCTCAAGGGATCTTCCCAAGAATCTGGATCTCTTCCTATTGCCCATGCATTCACTAAAACTTGAGTATCTTTAGGTACATCGTACCCAACGAACTTTGTGTCTTGTATTGTGTTTCTTGGAAGGAGCAAAGGAAGTGGGGGATGTAATCTAAGTGTTTCCTTCACGACAACTTGCAAATATGGTAGTTTCTCTATGTCACTCTCTTCAACATTTCTGTTTTCTCCAACAACTTCAATGAGTTCTTCTTTAACCTTTCTCATGGCTTCAGGTTGACGAAGTAACTCTGCCATGGCCCATTCTATTACTGTACTCGTAGTCTCTGACCCAGCAAAAAACATTTCCTTCAACGTCAGACAAAACCAAGAATAATTAGTTAATTAGCCTTTATTATTGTGCTTTGCAAATTAGCAATTACAAGACATAATACAAAATCTTCAAGTAATGCAAGTATATGCTTACCAATACGAGTATGATGAGCCTTTCATATGGGATCTTCTCATGCCAATCTTTGCCATCACCTTCAAATTCCAACAAAGTGTCTAAGAAGTCCTTACTAGCTTTCTCCTTATCCCCAAATTTGTATTCCTCAATCCTTTCTTTCACAAACCCTTCAACAATCTCCAAAGCTCGTCCCATATCTCTCGTCATGTTTCTCTTTAGTCCTTGTGGATCTAACCATTTCAAGAATGGAAAAAAATCTGCTAAATTTGGCTTCCCAGCCCACACTGAAACCATTCCCATAGCTTGAAAAAATTCATACCCTTCTTTACACTGTGAATCCACAACGTCTCTCGAGAGCATAAGGTTACCAACTATGTTGAATGACATTAGGAAGAGATAGTGAGGTAAATTCACTACCCCTGACTCTCCCCTTGCAGTTGCAGCTGCTGTATCATCTTCAATACTCCTGAACATCAAAGCAATGGTAGTATCACTATTTCAATCTAACTTCATACAAAAATACTATATCTATAAACAGGATTCAAAAGTCAGTGGTTACCTAATCATCTGGAGGATGCACTTCCGCCGAATGGAAGCTGTATCATTGACTCGCTTGACGGTCATCATTTCCACCGAGCAAAGACGCCTAATCATACGCCAGTAGGGGCTAAACTGGCCAACAGCAAGTGACCCATCTCTGTAGTTAAGACAGTTAAATACTTCAAGAGACTTACGGTCACAGAAGCTGGTATCGTGATTCTTAAGCAGCTCAGCCGCAGTCTTAGCTGATTGTATCACAACTGTATCCATGGATCCTAGTCTGAGCCAGAGAACAGGTCCATACTTAAACTTAAGCTCCTCTAAAGCTTGGTGTGGTGCAATTCCTAGATCAAAAATATTGCCCAAGATTGGCCAACCTGGAGGCCCTGGAGGCAAATTCTTGGTTCCTTGTCCCAAAATTTTCCCTCTCCGGCATACAATCACAGCCAAAGATAAGAACAAACTTGCCCAAACAAGGAAACCGCAGATGAACTCCATTATTTCTCTTGAGTTCAAAGACTGCCCGTTCTAGTCGTTGTTCTATGCTTCTGTTTTATATTCTCACGTAGGAATATAATATTGCAATTAGTCATATTTTTGCGGCCACTGTTCTTACACATGCTTGTTTGGAGGGTTGAATAAAAATCAAATTGGGTCTGTGGAATTCAATTACTGCTTTTTAGAGAAATTAGTTTTAAATTTTTATTTTACTATTTTTATTAAAAAATTTAGAAATCTTTTGTATTTTTATAAACATTTCTTAAATATAATATATAATCTATAGAATTTTTTTCAAAATAATTTACAATATTATATGTTAAAAAAAGAAGAGAAATTTATTTTTTTAGAAGCCCAAATAGGATACGCTCAAAATACCAAATCTAATTAAACTGAATTATATATAATTTGATTGGATTCATTCAATTAAATAAATATTATTACTTAATTTATTTTTTAATTATTTATATCGAATTCAGTTTGAAAGAGTCTTATTTAATTTCAATATGATCACTTATTAATTATTATTTTTCTAAATAAATATTTAAAATATCTTTCATATTTAACAAAATTAAATATTAAATATTTTTTAAATGGATATAATTAGAGGGGAGTATTCGGTCGGTTCGGTTCAAAATCAAATCGAATCGAATAAATTGAAAATCAAAATTTTTAGTATTTATGAAAACTGAATCGAACTGATTTTGATCAGAAATCAAATCAAATCGAACCAGTCTGATTCGATTCGATTTGATTCGGTTTGATCAGTTTAAATTTTTAATAAATTTTTTATTTACACTTTATTTTTATTTTTAGTATTTTAAAATTTAAGTAAAATATTTTAATTTTAATATAATTTAATCTCTTTATATTATTTAAAATAATATATTATTATCACTAATCGTTTCGATTTTTTTAATTTTGTTATTAAATTTGAATCGAATTAAAATAACTAAAATTTTTAAAATTAAATATTAAATCAAATTGAAATGAATAAAAAATCAAATCAAATTTTTAAATTAATTTGATTCGTTGAATTTTTTCGATTTAAATCTAATACTGCTCACCCTTAAATATAATTTAAAAATTAATAAAATATTATTTTTTAACATTAAAAAAATAAAATAAATAAAAATTATCAGATAAAAAATACTAACTTTATATAAAAATATCAATTTTTTATATAATATAAAATTATGCAATATCAAATATATATACATATATGTGGTGGCGGCTTTAGGATTAAAAAAATTGGATAAAAGGCAAAGATAATGGAGTCCATGAGAGCAAATTGAATGATTCTAAACGATAAGTTTTAAGATGTTGATGTTCCTATTACATTGACATATTGGGGGACCATCGTCATAATCATGCTTCATAGTTAGACTTTAATTTAGATATATTATGGCTCACACAGTATTGAACTCGATAATAAATATATTTAAATAAATTTAAAAAATTTAAATTTTTATTTTTTTATTTTCAATTTTCTTTAAAGAAAAAGAAAATTTTATTGTAAAAAAAATAATTATTTTATTTATTTATTTCTACAAAATTAATTATTTCTTTTTCTTATCTCAAAAAAATACATTGTTAATAACTCAAAAAAAAAATTTTCAAATTTTCTTTTATTAAAACTTATTCTGGTTAACAATCATTTTGCATTCTATCCAAACACTCCCTTATAATGAAGGCCAAGTAAAAGCCAAACCCATGATTAAGAAATCAAAACTCCAAAGACAATATCATACTTCAATCAAATACAGACAAAAACACACATATAGGCATCACAAAAGAAGGTGATGCCTTTTGTTCTGTGCATTATTTTGTGGGGAAACTTTTGGCTGCATCAGAGAGTATTACACTAAATTAATGGGTGAGTCTCAATTGGCTTAAGCAATTGAGTCTTATTATTATTAACTTCATTTTGGGTGTCCTTTCGAAAGGCTAGCCTCACGAGCAGCTGTAAACTTGGCAATGAGCTTGTCCCTAGGTGGCCAGCTTTCTTGGATTGTTGGGATATTGGAGAATTCCTGCATCCAAGAAGTTAACACTGGGAATTTTTGCTGGTTTATTAGTTTTACTGTGCTATTACTGTTGCTTATTCTTCTTCTCCCATGGCTGATTTCATACCACCAACTACTTATCAGCTAGGCTAACCCACTCCCTTCTTTAAAACCAATTCCCTGCACTCCGCTCCTTTAATTTTTTTAAAAAAATTACTTTTAAATTCTTGAATTTAAAAAAAAAATAGTCCACATCTATTTCAAAATCACTCACGTCCTTTATTTTGTAAAATCAAACCTTTTAATATTTTTTAAAAAAAATCATTAGTCAATTTATTAACTTTAATTAAAAAGATTAAAAGGTATGAATGTTTAAAATTATAAAAACTAAATAATATATGATGATCTGAAATCCAATACAATAGGGTTTTACAAGGGCTTTTGTACTCAAGAAGAACTCTCTCCTCTCTCTAGAGGGGTATCCCTTTTATCCTTTTCTTCCTGCCTACTGATGACGTATAACGGCTCTCCCCTTATTGGACCACGCGTCTCTGCCACACAGATATGGGCGTACGAGAAAATCAGGCGCCTGCTCCATGCGTAACAGCCTCTGATTCTCCCCCGTGCGTACACTCGAACGGATCTGCCAGGCTGTATGACGAGTCTCGTTCTGGATTCTGGGCCGGGCCGTAAGCTGGGCTGGACGCTGAACCTTGGAGAAGAAGGAATCCGTGGGGAGGTTGTATGGGCTGGGCCGATCTCGATGAGGGAGAATCTGGTGGAGTCCGGCCTCAAGGATCTGGTGGTCCGGGCCTGTTTTACTTGAGAAGGCGTGCGGGCCTTCCTTTCATGGGCCATGGCCATAATCTAGGCCCAGGATTGGGGGTAGAGAAATCCAGCGGTCATCAATATATATAATTAAAATTAGATTTATTGGATAAAAAAATTTAAACATTCACTATTTTTTATATTTATATTCTAACCTTAAAATCTTGTATAATAAAATCAATTCTTTCATATTTATCTCAATTTTAGCTATTTATGTTAATCAATTTTGATAAAAGAAATTTATTACACTCTCATGCCACATAAAATTATTTCTTAAAAGACTTATTGAATAAAAAAATTCAAATATTTATGTTAATTTATATTTATATTCAAAACTTTAAAATTTAAATAATAAAATTAAAATTTTTTAATTTATCATAATTATAATAAAAAAATAAATTGAATTTGAAAATTTTATGTTAAATTATAATATATTTCTTAAATTTTTATTTAACTAATAAAACAGTTCTTAAAATATATATTTTTATTTTAATAATAATTTTTTTTATTAAATCCATTATTTACTTTTCATTTTCATTTTTATACATGCATAGTAGTTTAATAAAAATTTAAAATGTTAAAAAATTATAATATAAAATATATAATATTTTATTTTTATTTAATATTATTAATATAAAGTACAATTTTTTATCGGATCAGATAATAAATTAATATACATCACAAATTTACTTATTATACAGATAAGAAAATAAAAATATTAAATATTTTAAATAACTTATAATAAATATAATTAATATATCTAAATTTTTATGAAAATCATAAAAGGAATAATTTTACATACTAAAAAATGTAATATTTCATTTGAATTAATATTATTAATATAAAATTCATATATTAAAAATATATGCATAATTTATAATAGTGAATATAAATCTTCAATAAATTATTTTAATATATAATATTTACATGTGATATTTTACATAGTGAAAATTTATTTATAATAATTATTTATTTAGTATTACATATGATAAATATAAAATAAAAATATACTTTTAATATAAATTTTAAATTAAAGAACTATATATTTATTAATATAAAAACTTTAAGAACAATAACTTTTCAAATTCAATTTTATACCTCAATTAAAATTATGATAAAAGTTTGATTTTTTTTTCCAATAACCCTTAGAATTATAAATTATATAATTACCCCAAGACTCTCTCTGGTTGATAGAGAGAAAGAGATATATAATCCTAACTTGAAAATTCTACAATAATATATATGATTTGAGTGACAAGATATTAAACTCAAAGCCAGTCGTAGTTATTTTAATCCATACCATACATCACACAACCATATAGTATCTAGCTAGATGTTACATTCTTTAGCCAGCCATCACTCCCGAACATCTCTTGGGTATCACATTCAAAGGTATAAGTTTTCGAACAGATATCCCAACCTTTTCTCTCATATCTAAAGTCTCATGGGTTGAATCCTTATCAAGTTCCCAATTAAAACAGTGAATTAAAGATGCTAGACCAAGGAGAATTACTCTTTGAGCAAATAACATACCTACACAAATCCTCCTTCCTGATCCAAATGGAATTAGCTCAAAATTTTGCCCCTTGTAGTCAATGTTTAAACCTAGAAACCTCTCAGGCTTGAAGCTCAAGGGATCTTCCCAAGAATCTGGATCTCTTCCTATTGCCCATGCATTCACTAAAACTTGAGTATCTTTGGGTACATCGTACCCAACGAACTTTGTGTCTTGTATTGTGTTTCTTGGCAGGAGCAAAGGAAGTGGGGGATGTAACCTAAGTGTTTCCTTCACAACAACTTGCAAATATGGTAGTTTGTCTATGTCACTCTCTTCAACATTTCTGTTTTCTCCAACAACTTCAATGAGTTCTTCTTTCACCTTTCTCATGGCTTCAGGTTGACGAAGTAACTCTGCCATGGCCCATTCTATTACTGTACTCGTAGTCTCTGACCCAGCAAAAAACATTTCCTTCAACGTCAGACAAAACCAAGAATAATTAGTTAATTAGCCTTTATTATTGCGCTTTGCAAATTAGCAATTACAAGACATTATACAAACTCTTCAAGTAATGCAAGTATATGCTTACCAATACGAGTATGATGAGTCTTTCATATGGGATCTTCTCATGCCAATCTTTGCCATCACCTTCAAATTCCAACAAAGTGTCTAAGAAGTCCTTACTAGCTTTCTCCTTATCCCCAAATTTGTATTCCTCAATCCTTTCTTTCACAAACCCTTCAACAATCTCCAAAGCTCGTCCCATATCTCTCGTCATGTTTCTCTTTAGTCCTTGTGGATCTAACCATTTCAAGAATGGAAAAAAATCTGCTAAATTTGGCTTCCCAGCCCACACTGAAACCATTCCCATAGCTTGAAAAAATTCATACCCTTCTTTACACTGTGAATCCACAACGTCTCTCGAGAGCATAAGGTTACCAACTATGTTGAATGACATTAGGAAG
The DNA here is from genome assembly GCF_001659605.2 of Manihot esculenta. Lineage (NCBI taxonomy): Eukaryota > Viridiplantae > Streptophyta > Magnoliopsida > Malpighiales > Euphorbiaceae > Manihot > Manihot esculenta. Next base: position 26,397,266 of record NC_035170.2, on the reverse strand, counting down.
AGATAGTGAGGTAAATTCACTACCCCTGACTCTCCCCTTGCAGTTGCAGCTGCTGTATCATCTTCAATACTCCTGAACATCAAAGCAATGGTAGTATCACTATTTCAATCTAACTTCATACAAAAATACTATATCTATAAACAGGATTCAAAAGTCAGTGGTTACCTAATCATCTGGTGGATGCACTTCCGCCGAGTGGAAGCTGTATCATTGACTCGCTTGACTGTCATCATTTCCACCGAGCAAAGACGCCTAATCATACGCCAGTAGGGGCTAAACTGGCCAACAGCAAGTGACCCATCTCTGTAGTTATGACAATTAAATACTTCAAGAGACTTACGGTCACAGAAGCTGGTATCGTGATTCTTAAGCAGCTCAGCCGCAGTCTTAGCTGATTGTATCACCACTGTATCCATGGATCCTAGTCTGAGCCAGAGAACAGGTCCATACTTAAACTTAAGCTCCTCTAAAGCTTTGTGTGGTGCAATTCCTAGATCAAAAATATTGCCCAAGATTGGCCAACCTGGAGGCCCTGGAGGCAAATTCTTGGTTCCTTGTCCCAAAATTTTCCCTCTCCGGCATAGAATCACAGCCAAAGATAAGAACAAACTTGCCCAAACAAGGAAACCGCAGATGAACTCCATTGTTTCTCTTGAGTTCAAAGACTGCCAGTGCTAGTCGTTGTTCTATGCTTCTGTTTTATATTCTCACGTAGGAATATAATATTGCAACTAGTCATATTTTGCAGCCACTGTTCTTAAACATGCTTTTTTGGAGGGTTGAATAAAAATCAATTTGGTTCTGTGGAATTCAATTACTGCTTTTTAGAAAAATTAGTTTTAAATTAATATTTTACTATTTTTATTAAAAAATTTAGAAAATTTGTGTCGAATTCAATTACTATTTTTATTTTACTATTTTTATTAAAAAATTTAGAAAAATTATTTTTTAATTATTTATGTCGAATTCAGTCTGAAATAGTCTTATTTATTTCTTACCCCTAAATATAAAATAGATATTCTCTATGTTACACATTTTAAAACTAGTAAATTAACTTAAACAAATTTAAAGTGTTTTTTTATTTATTTAAAATATTTCAAAATTTTTAAATAAATTCATGAAATTATCTGTCTCATAATTTTTATTCATTCTTTATTTTTTAATTATTTTAAAATTATTATCCACTTTTCTTTTTTATATTATAATTAATATATAAATTAATTATTATAATCTTATTTAATTTTATCTTATTTTTAATATAATTTCTTATTAATATTTTATTTTTCTAAATAAATATTCAAAATATCTATTTAAAATAGATATAATAAAAAATTATTTTTTAATATATTTAAAAAAATAAAATAAATAAAAATTATAAAAATATTAATTTTATATAAAATATCAATTTTTTATATAATATAAAATTATGCAATATCAAATATATATATATAAGGTGGCGACATTAGGAATAAAAAATTGGATAAAAGGAAAAGATAATGGAGGCCATGAGAGCAAATTCAATGAGTCCAAAATGGAAAGTTTAAAGATGTTGATAATTAATCACATAGATTCATTGAATGACAGACATTGATGTTCTTATTACATTGACATATTGTGGGAGACAGAAATTGTGGGACCATTGTCATAATCATGCTTCATAGTTTAGTCATAAATTTAGGTATATTTGACTTTAGGAAAAATAATTGTTTTATTTATTTATTTCTACAAAATTAATTATTTCATTTTCTTATCTCCAAAAAATACATTATTAATTACTAAAAAAAATTTCAAATTTTCTTTTATTAAAATTTATTCTGGTTAACAATCATTTTGCATTCTATCCAAACACTCCCTTATAATGAAGGCCAAGTAAAAGCCAAACCCATGATTAAGAAATCAAAACTCCAAAGACAATATCACACTTAGTCAATCAAATACAGACAAAAACACACATATAGGCATCACAAAAGAAGGTGATGCCTTTTGTTCTGTGCATTATTTTGTGGGGAAACTTTTGGCTGCATCAGAGAGTATTACACTAAATTAATGGGTGAGTCTCAATTGGCTTAAGCAATTGAGTCTTATTATTATTAACTTCATTTTGGGTGTCCTTTGGAATGAGCTTGTCCCTAGGTGGCCAGCTTTCTTGGATTGTTGGGATATTGGAGAATTCCTGCATCCAAGCAGTTAACACTGGGAATTTTTGCTGGTTTATTAGTTTTACACCACTTACCTCTTCATATATTTCAAGATAATAAGCAAGCCACCCTAATGCAAGATCTACCATTCCAATTTCCTCCCCTCCAAAGAATTTCTTTCCCCTCAATTCTTCTTCTAAATATTTCAAGTTTTCCTGTGCTATAAGTGTTGCTTCTTCTTGTTCTTTGCCTTATGCCAAAAGAACTCCAAACCTTATTGACTGTAACACCTGCATCAAATAAAAAGACAAAGAATAAAAATAAGAGATTCAGAGATGGGTTTTCCATTGTGAACAAGCACAGGAATCTTCTTATGAACAGGGTTATATTGCAAAAGTGAAGGGCTCTTCTTTCTGAGATCTTCGTATATTTCTTCATGCTCAATGCCCTTCAGTCTCAGTGCCCAAACCACCCTTAATGCATATAGACTAGACCATGTCCTCAAAACCTTCACTTCTTCTTCTCCCATGGCTGATTTCATATCATCAACTTCTCTGCACTTCCCTCCTTTAATTTTTATTTTAAAATTTATTATTTTACTCTATATTATAAAAAAATTATTAATTCGTCTTTTAATTTTAAAATAAACCTATTAATTAATGCTTTCATATTAATACTTCATCTGTTTTATAAAATCATCCAATTAAAATATCATAATATTATATATTATTTTTAATTTTTTTAACTATTAAATATAATTAAAATTATAAAGAGTAAATAATATAAACAATTACATACAAGTAACGAATTTTTAAAAGACGGAATTGTTGAATTTTGCAATGATTTTGTCGCGATAAAATAATTAAAAATTAAATTGAAAACTAATCATGCTTGTTTGTTTTAACATTACTCAATAATTTTGTAAAATATTATATAATGCCAATGATACAATTGAAAAATATATTTTATAAAAAGATTTATTGTTTAAGTTGGAATCTAATCATGCTTCTTTGTTTTCATATGTAAAAGAAGGTCCACAATAATACAGAGGGTCGTTGAATTCAATTTAAATTGAAAAAATTAATTAAATTAAATTAAATTAAAATTTTAGTTTTATTTTTTATTTATTTTGATTTAGTTTAATTTTTAATTTTAAAATTTTATATTATTTCGATTCAATTTAATTTTAATAAAAAAATAAAAAAATCAAACCGAACTAATTAGTGATAATAGTATATTATTTTCAATAATATAGAGATTAGACTATATTAAAATTAAAATATTTTAATTAAATTTTAAAATATTAAAAATAAAGTGTAAAAAATAAAAAAATATTAAATATTCAAATCGATCAAATTGAATCAAATCAGATGGGTTCAGTTCGATTTGATTTCTGATAAAATCGATTTGATTTAATTTTTATAAATACTAGAATTTTAATTTTTAATTTATTCGGTTTGATTTAATTTTAAATCGAACTGATTGAATGTTCATCTTGTGTAGTGCAATAATTAAATTTTTTTATATTAAAAAAATAAAAAAAAATAATAGTAGCAAAAATTATCGATTAAATTATATAAAAAAATCATTAAAATAAATTATCCACCATATGAATATTTACAATGAAATTATTTATTATATATCAATAAAAATTTATAATTATATTTAGAGTGGAATGAAATAATATATAAGTATAAATAAAACTCTCTTTTGAAGATGATTTCTGCATTGATCATATATGCCGGCAACTACTCTTAACTAAATTGTTTTATATAGATAAATTAAAATAAATACGTTATATTTTTTTAATCTTTTCATATCTTTAAATTTTGATTTTATATTTAATAAAAATAATTTAAGTAACTCATTAGTAATATCGTATTGATCTTGCAAAAGAAAAAGGGTTTCCTAATTTTATATTTATTTATAATTTGTTTTAAATATATTTCTATGTCTATTTTATATTTTGTTTTATAATTTTTAATCATAAAAAATAAACTTTCAGCAATGAATTTTACAAACTACTGACTATGTAAATTTATGTTTCTCTCTTGATTATCTCTTTTTTCTTATTTTCAGGTATATATTTATGGTACATGTTTATGTAATTTTTGGAATAAATATTTTTTAAATATATTAATTAAAGGCTATTTTAAAAATTATTTTAAATTAAATATAATTTATTTTAATCATTAATAATTGAAACAGTTAAATAACTTTTCAAATTATTTTTTAATTGATTTTTTTTTTAAAAAATCCAATTTAATCATTGCAAACAGTTCCCAGTACTTTTATTAGCAAATCCAAAGAGTACACGGGCAAGAAAGCCCAATTCAAGATGCAAGAAGCCAAATACATAAGATGGCACAGAGGGCTTGTTTAGTTTCCTATTTGCGCGACAAGTGAAAGCTCAGAACAACCTTAAAGTCCTGCTTTTGCAAGGGCGGCCTCACGACAGGCAGCAAACTTGGCAATAAGCTTGTCTCGAGGTGGCCAATTTTCTTGGATGATTGGGACATTTGAGAATTCTTGAATCCATTGTGCCAATTGTGGGAATTTTTGTTGGTCTATGAGTTTTAGACCCATCACTTCCTCAAATATACCCAACTCATATGCAAGCCATCCCAATGCAAGATCCACTAATCCAATTTCCTCTCCTCCAAAGAATTTCTTTCCTTTTAGTTCCTCTTCTAAAAACTGCAAATTCTCCATTGCTTTTGGTATTTCTTCCTCTTGCTCTTTTCCTTGCTTGAACAGAATCCCATATACTATTGATGGTAATACCTGCATCATTCTTAGTGCTGTAAGAGTCTCGACTCGAGCCACATCTAAAGTAAATGCTATTATATAATAAATCTAAGAAAGCAATTGTACCTTATCATCGCCAAACTTGGCCCAGAAGCGAGCCATGGCTCGCTCATGAGGATCTTGAGGCAACAACGGAACTTGTGGCCATGTCTCATCTACATATTCAAGAATAACAAGAGATTCACAGATGGGTTTCCCATTGTGCAGAAGCACAGGGACCTTCTTATGAACAGGGTTGTATTTGAGAAGCAAAGGGCTCTTGTTGGAGAGATCTTCATACACAGTATCAAACTCAACCCCTTTCAGTTTGAGTGCCCATATCACTCTTAAAGCAAATGGACTTGACCATGTTCTGAAAACCTTTACTTCTTCTTCTGCCATAGCTTCTTTGCTTTGTTCTTTCCAATGACTCTAGCCCACTGAGCCTGCCACTTATATACAATTTTTTTTTGCTCCATTCTCTATGTTTTTTCTTTATTTTATTTTATTTTAAAGCCAAGCTTTCATTGAATTTTCACACTCAACCCCTTATTCTTCCTTTCATGCGCGTGCATATTCGGCTTAAATTAAAAAAATTGACATATTTGAATTAATTTAAAATTTTAATTTAATTTTTTATTATTTTAGGGAAAATTACTTCTTAGTCCCTGAGGTTTAACGTAATTAACACTTCTGTCTCTTTATTTTGACGATCCAATACTTAAGTCCCTCACTTTCTCTTCCGTCCAAATTCGTAGTCCCTCCGTCCATTTAAACCGTTTGGTCAAAGAGTCAAAAGTGAGAGGTGATAATTTTTTCCAGAAATACCCTTTTCTTAATGTGAAATTCCTATTTTTTTTTCTCTTTCATGTTTTCTCCAGTTGCAGAAGAAGAAGAAGAAGAAGAAGAAGAAGAAGAAGAAGAAGAAGAAGAAAAAGAAGAAGAAGAAGAAGAAGAAGTTGCAGCAAGGGTAGGAAGAAAAAGAAGAAAGAAGAAGAAGAAAATGAAGAAGTTGCAAAAAGGGTAGGAAGAAGAAGAAGAAGAAGAAGAAGAAGAAGAAGAAGAAGAAGTTGCAGAAAGGAGGGTAGGAAGAAGAAGAAGAAGAAGAAGTTGCAGAAAAGGGTAGGAAGAAGAGGAGAAGAAGAAGAAGAGGCATTTGGGTTTGGGTTTAGTGAGAGTTAATTTTGTCAATTCACGTGTCCCAAACGGCTATTTTGGACGGAAGGACTATGAATTTGGACAGAAAATAAAGTGAGGGACTTAAGTGTTGGGTCGCCAAAATAGAGGGACAGAAGTGTTAATTACGTTAAACCTCAGGGACTAAAAAGTAATTTTCCCTTCATTTTAATTTAATTTAATTTTTAATTTTAAAAAATTTTAATTATTTTAATTTAATTTAATTTTAATTAAAAAATTAAAAAAATCAAATCGAATCTATTAGTGATAATAATATATTATTTTTAATAGTACAAAGATATTATATCATATCAAAATTAAAATATTATAATTAAATTTTAAAATAATAAAAATAAAGTGTAAAAAATAAAAAATTTATTAAAACTTTAAATTATCAAATTAAATTGAATCAAATTAAATCAGATTGGTTCGATTCGATTTGATTTTTAATCACAATCAATTCAGTTCAGTTTTTATAAATACCAAACTTTTAATATTTTATTTATTTGATTCAATTCGATTTTGAATTGAACCGATCGAATGCCTACCTCTAACTGAGATAGAATGACAAGTCTCATTTTTTTTTAATGAATGGTTGAAATTTGAATTCTAAATATAAAATAATTTTAAAATTTATGAAAAAATATTTATTTTTTTAGTAAATTATTTACTGTGAATTCAAATTAATTGATGTAATAAAATTTTAAATATTGAATAGTTTAAATAAAAAATATTTTAATAATATATAGAAATATTTTAAAAACAAATAGTTAAGGTTTATTTGAATAGTCGACATATTACATTAATTATAGAAATTTAATCATTGGTTTAATAGAAAAACGAAAACTTGAAGGACTATATCATAATTACAACATCACAAATTAAAAATTTACTCTGCCAATTTTATAATTTGTATCTATTTTTTATTTTTAATTATTAAAATTTTATTTGCTTTCTTCTTTTAAATTATAATTAACATACAAATTAAGTATTATAAATATATTTATTTTGTTTTGTTTTTAATATAATTTTTTATTATTTATTTTTAAATAAAATTTTAAAATATCTTTTAATATTTAATTCAAACTATATGTTATTAATAATATTTTTATTATTTAATTTAATATTTTTTGTATTAAAAATAAATATAATTGAAAAGTTAATAGAAGAATTTATTTTTTAATTAATTGAAAATAAGTATTATTTCATGAATACATAATAAATAACAAGTGTTTAGGGCAAAATGTATAAGAAATTATTCAATATTTCTGATAATATCACATATGAATGATGTGATATTTTTTATTAATAAAATTAAAATTTTTATTTATATGAAATAATTAAAATTTTTATTTATATGAAATAATTAAAAAATATAATTATCAATTCATTATTTTATTTTTATTCATAAATTATAATATAAATTGTTAGAAATACCACCTCATCTCATCATGAGATACTTTTGATATATTGTATAATTTTACACAGCCTTCGTTTTCAAATTCCAAATTTGACTCTCAAGCATTCCTCTTTCTTGACGGCTTCCTACTTTACGAAAATCGAAAAGTTTAGTTTGACTAAATATGAGCGCACTTTAAATTCCGCCCATGCAAATTCTTATTATATTATTATTAGGAGCACAAACGAATTAAATTATTTATAAATTTTATTGAGTGAATTTAATTTTTAAATAAATTAAATTTAAATTTAATTTTTAATATTATTTATTAAATAAATTAAATTTAAATTTTATAATATTCGATTCGTAAATTAATTTATTAAAAAACTCATAAACAGATTTATTTCTTAATATAAATGAATTCATTAAAAAATTTATAAACAGACTCGTTAAGAGACTTATGAACAGACTCATTAAGATATTCATAAATAGACTCGTTAAAATACTCATTACGTAAATTCATTAAGATGTTATCGAACAAATTTATTAAGAGATTTAATTCAATTAATTTATATATTTATATATTTATTTTTAAATATAACCGTAAATATACTTTTTAAATTATTAAATCTCTTAATAAAGTATTGTTATTATTATTAGTTTTATATGTTTATATGTATAAATATATATATATTTGTATGATTTTTTTTTTATAAATAAATATGATTCTATTGTTAAAATTTGAATATAATGTATAAATATAATTATATAACTTAAATTGATTATACTTATATTAATATATTTATTTTATATAATATTTTATATTTATATTATATATAAAATATTTTTATATAATAAAATAATTTAATATAAATTATATATTTAAATAAAAATAAATAATGATATATTATTTGAAATGATAACATATAAAAAAATAATGATAGTATATTAATAAATTTTATATAAAAAGTATATTAATACTAATAATAAAATTATATAGATTTAATTAAGATTATATATTGTTTATATTTAAATTTATATATTTATTATATATATTTCAATTAATTTTTCATATAATATAAATATTTAAATAAATAATTATTAAATTTAGTATTATATCATTAATTTTATATTAAATATATTTTATATAATTAATTAATTTTTTTTAAAATAAATTAATTAAAAGTTTATAATTAGTATTTAAATAATAAATATTATTTGATGTTATAAATAAATATGTAAATATTAAAATTTAAATAATAAAAGAAAATTTTAACCATTGTGAATGATAACAAAAACTCAACTTTTAAAAATTCACCTTTCATTTACCGGTAAATTATAGTTATTTTATTTATTAGGTATTAATATTTATTAAAATAATATTTTTTATCAAAAATTTATAGAGATGAAGAAGTCTATAAATAAAGATTTCACTTTCTATTGTACTTTAAATTAAAGATTTGATTACAGTAGATTTTAATTAAATTATATTTAATTTTATAAAAATATCTTTTAACTTTTTAATTTAAAACTTAAATATTTAAAATTTTAAATTAATTAAATTTTACTCATGAGTTTTTTAATTAAAGTTTCAAACTTGGATTTGAATTAGACTTATTATTAATTTAAGCGAACTTTTTAATTGAATTTTCAAGTTCGAATTTCAATTAGACTCGTTATTAGTTTAAACGATATTTTCATGAGTCGAATTAGAATCAAACTCGAATCGAGTTTGATAAAAATATTTAATTTTTGAGTCGAGTTCAAGCTCAATATTAGAGTTTGAGCTCGAATTTATAAAATTTTTTAATAAATGAGTTTAAATTTTACAAATTTTAATTTGACTTGATTTGATTACCCTACTTATTAGAAAAAATTTAAGGAAAATTATTATTTAGTTATAAAAATTTATTAATTGTAGAAAGAATATTAAAATATTTTAAAATTTTAAAAAATTATTAATTAATTCTTTTATTATGTATTTTAAAAAATTTAAAATATATTTATATAAAAAAATTAATTAGTAAATATTTTTATATAATTGAAAAATTATAAAATCTAAATAAAATACTTAATAATTAAAATTAATAGAATAATTAATTTATAAGTTTAAAAAATTTTAAAATATTTTAATTTATTTTTAAAATTAAAAAATTAATTAATTTTTTTATATTATAAAAATTAAATAATATATTTTTAAAATAAATCATTTAATTTTCATAATTTAATAAAATAATTATTTTATCTATTTATTTTTTAAAAAATATATTAGATAATTTATTTATTTTTGAAATATTAATTATTTATTTTCCCTTGTAAATTATAAAAACTAAACGGTCATACTTTTTGAATTATAAAAACTAAATAATGGCATCTTAGTCTTTTCATAGGTTACTAACGTTAGACTAATATAAAAATAAATCAATTGAAGTAAGATTCAATTTTTTAAATATTTATTAATTTATCATAATATAGTAAACTTTTAATAAATAATAATATTTAGAAGACTAATATCTTATTAAAACTAATTTTTTTCTATAATTAGAATTGCTATTAAAATAATTGTTAATATTTAATTTATATTAACCACAGCAATATTATATTTCAATTTTATATATGGATTCAAATTACCATTTAAATTTTTATTACTAAAAATTATTAGTGACAAGTTCTTCATGGCTAAAAGTTATTAGTAACAAATTAATATGTATTTGTGATTTAAATCTATTAATTCCTTCATTTTATAATTTTTATTTGTTTTTTTTTATTCCATAATTATTTTCCATTTTTTTTCTTTAGACTACGATAACAGATAAATCGACTATTATAATCTATTTAATTTCATGTTATTTTTAAAAAAAAATTTAAAATATTTTTTAATATTTAATAAAATTTAATATATTTAAAATAAATATAATTAAAAAGTTAATAAAATAAATTATATATTTTAATATATATGAAAAATAATGTGAAAAAAATTATAGTACGGAAGAGTATTAGCAATAAATTTAAATATCTATCACTAAAGAACTATTATTATTATTATTATCTTGAATTTTTGAAAAGAAATAAGTATTTTTATTTAATTTTTACCCTCAATCACTTCCTTTATTTTTTTTTCTCATTGGAATTAAAAATTTAAAAGAATTAAATTTATTTTATTTCATTTTATTTTTATCAATTTTCTTATTTAAAATGAAAAAAAATTTTAAACAGAATGAAATAACTCAAAATTTTTAACTTACAAAAAGATTATTTTAAAAGAAACTAAAATTTAATTCTAATTCAATTATTAAAGTGATGCCGAATAATTAGTTTTAGATTTTTTAGAAGATTTAAATAGAACTTAACTTTTACTATTGACGTCCGTTAGAGGCTCACAATAACTTACCAGAAAAGAAATTTTGAGAATGATAACTTTCGAAAGTGTGACGAGAACTGCAAGTCTATCACAAAATTTGAGACCCAAATTCTATTATTTAGAGAGTTAATTTTGTATTTTAATTATTTTTTTATTTTTTTTCGTAATTTTCTGCATTAATATTTTTGTTATTATAAATAGCATTTTTTTTGTTGTTTGAGACACTTTTCAATTTTCGAAAATTCAATAAGAAATGTTGACTTCTATCTTTTTGTTCTCTGAATTTCATCTTAACTAAACGTTATTAGTTAAAACTCTTAACGGAGGCTTAACAGTTTTATTCAGTTGGTATCAGAGTGAAGTTCATCCATCGCCGACAACTAAGAGGCGTGACTTAATGCAATTAAGCCATCCTTGGCAGAATGAAGGGAAATGATCGAATAGCTAACTCTACAACGGGGTAACAACCAACCTGCTGCATCCAAAAGCCAGCAGCCAGTTCTAAATTTTGTGGTCGCAAATCCTGTGGTCGCAAATCCTATGATCGCAAATTATCATGAAGGTTACAAGATTAAGATAGACTTTCAAAATTTTTTGATTCGTTGGATGTAGAAACTATTCTGGATTGGTTAGCGAAGGTTGATCGATTTCTCGAAGTTATGAACGTGAAAGAGGATTGAAAGGTTTCGATTGTGCTTTATAATTTAAATGGTGGTGCAACAGTATGGTGAAATTCTATTCAAAATGAACGCTATTGCAGGAGGCTTGAACCTATATGAAATTGGCTGTTGATGAAATAGATGATTGAACAACGGTTCTTGCCTAGTGATCACGCCTTGGTTTTGAATAACCTGCATCATGACTGTATTTAAGGGAGTCGAAGGGTGGATAAATATACATAGGAGTTTTCGAAGTTGAAAGCGAGGTGTGATAACTGTGAGAATGAAGCCTAGCAGATTACTTATTATCAGAGGGAACTGTATCACGTAATTCGTTATATGATAAGAGTAATGGTGATTTTCACTTTGGCAGATGCTATTGAGATAGCGAAAAGAGCGAAAGAACGTATTGCATTGCAGCCTCGACATCAGCTTAATCGAAATTTTAATTACAGAAATTCTCGTTCGATAGGGAATCAATAATAGAGGTAATTACAGCGGATAATCTTCTGGGATTGTAAATTATGGCAATCAACAAACTACTGTGAAAGAAATGAGAAACAGTAAGGGAAAAACAATTATCAATATAATTAACAAAGGAGGTAAAATCAATCCTTATCAGAAACCAATTGGAGACATATATTATCGTTGCAGGCAACCTGACCATCGATCGAATAATTATTTATGTAACTGTAACATCCTCTGGGCCCACACCAGTGAATATTGTCCGCTTTGGGTTCACGCCCAACGTCCTTCCCCTCACGGTTTTGTTTCTAGGTCAAGGGATTTACTACCCTGTCTTCCCAAAATGCGTCTACTGGGGTGTCCAGGGCTTGACCTTATAAGGCCCTCACCTTTTCAATCTCTTTCCGATGTGTGATACTTTAAATCCACCTACAAGGGGTATTATATTCTTCCCCCCATAAGGCCTGAGCATCCTCGCTCAGCACACCGTACTCATGAGGCCCAGGCTCTGATACCAATTGTAACATCCTCTGGGCCCACACCAGTGAATATTGTCCACTTTGGGTTCACGTCCAGCGTCCTTCCCCTCACGGTTTTGTTTCTGGGTCAAGGGATTTACTACCCTGTCTTCCCAAAACGCGTCCACTGGGGTGTCCAGGGCTTGACCTTATAAGGCCCCCACCCTTTCAACCTCTTTCTGATGTGGGATACTTTAAATCCACCTACAAGGGGTATTATATTTTTTAACTTTTTGGGGGAGAATGTAATACCCGGCTAGACTCCGGTATCGGAATTCCTACCGTCCGGTGGAATCTCGAATGTCGGAGACCTCTAGAAGGGTAAAATCATGTTTTCATGAAATGTTTTAATGTATTTTATAGTTTTAAGCAAGAAGAAAATTGAGTTTTGAATGAAAATAACCAAGGAGGGAAATCCAGGCTCGGCCGCCGAACTTGCATGCGTTTTGGAGTCACCTTCAGCCTCCGAAGGTGGTCTGGCCAGCCACCTATAAAAGGCCCCAAGGCCGAAAACGGGTGAGTTTCCTCCCCCATTTTCGGCCAACGGTGAGTCCATGCCCTCCCATGGTTGATTTTGATGATTTTCCTCAAATCTTTCAAGTTTTAACTAGTTTTTAACTTGGTTTGAAGATTTTTAAGCTCAAGACCAAGTTTTGGAACTTGGAGACCAAGGAGTTGATTTCTCCCCATCTCCAGGCTAGGATCGTCTCTCCTCTCGATTTTCAAGAGGTAAGCTTAGATCCTACTCTCCTTCAATGTTTTACTAAGTTTTTATGATGGTTTATGGGGTAGAAATGCTTGTTTAGGATAGTTGGATGTTGATAGGGTTTATGTGCTTTTCATGACAATGTATGTTGTATATGTATGTTAGATGTGTTTTTGTTGGGGTTTATGTTAGTTTGAGACCCTTCTGGAAGAACACAGGTTCGGCAGCCGAAGGTACTTTCGGCCGCCGAACCTGCTTGTGAAGGCAGCTTTTGGCTGTCGAACCCTGCCCACGAAAGTTGGACTTTCGTCTCTGGAGGGCAGTTTCGGCCGTCGAAAGTGCCACCGAACATGCATGAGTTTCGTCTCTGGAGGGGACTTTCGGCTGCCGAAGGTGCCGCCGAAAGTGACTGAGTTTCGGCTCTGGAGGGACTTTCGGCCGCCGAACCTGCCACCGAAAGTGCCCTGTTCAGCCTTCCTTTGCATGTTTTCTATGATTGTTTTATGAGGTTTTAGGGGGTTTTTGGGGGGGTTGTTTAGTGTCATGTTAGTCTTTGTTCGGTCCCTCATTTGAGTCCACCTGTGTAGGTTCGGACCCGAGGAACCAAGGACCCCAGCAGTGAGCTAGCTGCTTCAGAGTCAGCCAGAGGTGAGTGGAATAAACTCTTATGTTTTAAATTAAAGAAAGTTTTAGCATGACTCATGCATCATAAATGCCATAGATATATTAGGTTGTTTGCATTAGAATTCGCGAATATGTTGCATTGCATATCATGTTGTTGATGTGGATGAATATTGGATGATCCATTGGCCATCGTATGCTATGATGATGTTATATGATATGATGATACGGTATGGAAGTCCAGGAAGACCCATTCTATGTCCCTGGCACTATGTAAGAGAAAGTCCAGGAAGACCCATTCTACGTCCCTGGCATCTTGGAATGTTATGATATGCTATGTAAGAGAAAGACCAGGACCCATTCTACGTTCTGGCACTATTGGACATGTAGAGGGCTATTGGTGACAAGTTCATCCTTATGTGATTTGTTTGTGATGTGATGCATTCCATGTTATCATATGCTTTAAATGTTTTTTTTTTTATTATTCTGCTCGCTGGGCTCTAGTAGCTCACCCCACTCCCTTAACCCCCAGGTTTGCAGGTACGGGCTAGACCAGGAAGTCAAGAAGAGAGAAGTCATATGTAATGTTATAGTTAGAGTGGACATGATGAATTGTAAAATGTTGTAATGTAAAGTATTGAATAGTCATGTTATGTAATGACGTTATTGAGGATTAGAATTGTGCTTGACCCTAGTATGTTTGGTCATCCCTTTGATACATGATCTATAAAATATTTTGATGATGTTTAAGATAGACTAATGTTTATGATAGACAAAGCTTAATGTATGTTATGATACCCCATTGGAGCATTTGATGAGGGCTCCAGTGTGAGGTTTTATGTTTATGAGTATGTATATGCACAGGTTAAGCTTGGTAAAAGAAAGAAAAAGTTTACATGTTTATGTATATGTATGATCATGTATGAGATTTAACAGGTATACAGGATGTATGTTAGGCTTGCTACGGGTCCCGGCGACCTTAAGTCGATTTGGATCCTAGTGCTGGTAGCGGTCCGGATTTCCAGGTCGTTACAGTAACATCCTCTGGGCCCATACCAGTGAATATTGTCCGCTTTGGGTCAAGGGATTGAAACCCTGTCTTCCCCCACGGTTTTGTTTTCGAGTCAAGAGATTTACTATCATGTCTTCCCAAAACGCGTCCACTGGGGTCTTTTGGGCATAGGCTTATAAGGCCCTCTCCCTTTCAACCTCTTTCTGATGTGGGATACCTTTGATCCACCTACATAGGGTTCCTTCCCCCGATACAGGCCTGAGCATCCTCGCTTAGCACACCGTACTCATAAGGCCTAGGCTCTGATACCAATTGTAACATCCTCTGGACCCACACCAGTGAATATTGTCCGCTTTGGGTCAAGGGATTGAAACCCTGACTTCCCTCACTGTTTTGTTTCCAGGTCAAGGGATTTACTACCCTGTCTTCCCAAAACGCGTCCACTGGGGTCTCTTGGGCATAGGCTTATAAGGCCCTCTCCCTTTCAACCTCTTTCCGATGTGGGATACCTTTGATCCACCTACATAAGGTACAATATGAGTCTGTAACGACCCGAAAACCGGACCGCTACTGGCGCTAGGATTCAGATCTACTTAAGGTCGCCGGAACCCGTAGCAAGCCTACTATGCATCCTGTATACCTGATAATATCCCATACATGATCATATATTTCCATAAAAATTTAAAACTTTTCATATACCAAGCTTGACTTGTGCATGCATCAAAACTGTAACATAATACCCATACTAGACCCCTCATCAAATGCTCTATTGTGGTCAACATCTCATGTATCAAGCTTGGTTCAACATACATCATTATTAAAAACATTTACATAAAGATCATGTACAAAAGGGATTACAACTGACATTAGGGCCAAGCACAATACTAATCCACAATACATTACATGTCCACTACTAATCTATTATATTAAGTTTGAACCCAAAACCTTGCTGACTCTCCCAGAGCTACATGTGATCCTGCAAACCTGGGGTTAGAGGAAAGGGGTGAGCTACTAAAGCCCAGTGAGCAGAACAGTAAAAACAATTTAATTAACATATGCTTTCATGAAATGCACCACAATACAAACAATTCACATCACGGATGGACTTGTCACCAATAACCCTCTACATATCCAATGTGCCCGGCCCACAACGGAGCTCCTCAGGACTTTCGCTTAAACATAACATAACTTATCCAACTGTGCCAGGGGCGTAGAATGGGCCTCGACCTGGACTTCCATATCATATCATATCATATCATATTGAGGGTTAGTGGGTCATCCAATATCCATCCACATCAACAGCAAATTATGCAATGCATCATATTCGTGAATTCTAATGCAAACAACTTATTACATAACATGGCATTCATGATGCATGAGCATGCTTAAAAGTTTGATAACTTTAAAAGAATAGATTAGTTTAGTTCTACTCACCTCAAGCTGACACTGGAACAGCTAACTCACTGCTGGCCTTCTCGGTTCCTTGGGTCCGATCCTACACAGGTGGACTCAAATGAGGGACCAAATCAACTCTAACATGACACTAAACATCTCCCCAAAAACCCCTAAAACACTACAAAACATGCATAAGAAACAAGCAAAGAAAGGCTGGGCAGGGGACTTTCGGCGGTAGGTTCGGCGGCCGAAAGCCCCTATAGATCCGAAAGTCAGGCACTTTCGGGGGTAGGTTCGGCGGCCGAAGGCCTTCACAGATTCGAAAGTCACTAACCTTCGGGAGCAGGTTTGGCGGCCGAAACTCCCCCACAGATCCAAAAGTCCATCTTTCGGGGGCGAGTTTAAGCGGCCAAAGCTGCCTCTCCTAGCAGGTTCAGCTGTTGAACCTTGCTTCGACGGCCGAACCTGGGTCTTCCTGGGTGACAGCACTCGATTCTGCCATCATGCCAAAGCCACCAAAACTCTCCAAAACACACATCCAACTATTCTAAAACATACATACACATTGCAACATGCATAAGGCGCATAAAACTAGCCTAAACCTCAACAAACAACACATAAACATCACATTAAGCATAAAGCTAACATAAACCCTAATATTTTAATCTACTAAAAAACATGCATTATATATCCTTAACCCCTTTTAAAACTTTCTTAAAACATAAGAATAGATGATGATTTACACTTACCTCTTGAAGATCGAAGGTAGGCGTGACCCAAACTTGGAGATGAGGAGGAAACGAGCTCCGGAGGTCTCCAAGCTTAAAAACTTTGATTTAAGCTTAAAATCTTCAAAACAAAGCAAAAACTTATAAAAATCTTGAAAGATTTGAAGGAAAAACATAAAATCAACCATGGAAGGGCAGAACCTCACCTATACCCTAAAACGGAGAGAGAAAGCTCGCCCATTTTCGGATAGAGGGCCATTTATAGGTGGCTGGCCAGATCACCTTCGGGGGCCAAAAGAGCTTCCGCAACAGCACCATGTTCGGCGGCCGAACCTGGGCTTTTCCCTCCAAGGCATTTTCTTTTAAAAACTCACTTTTCTTTCTTCATTAAAACCATAAAACATATAAAACATTTCAGAAAACCTTAATTTTCACCCTTCTAAAGGATTTCGGCCTCGGAATTTCGGATTCCAATGGAGATTCCGCTGGAAAGTTAGGATTCCGATACCGGAGCTTAGCCGGATATTACAATCTAGAACACAGAGGAGTTAATAATGATCGTCGACATGTTAATGTAGTTGAGGAGGTGGTTAAATCTGAGGTGGAAGTGAATAAAGATTATAGGTCTACTATTGGTTCTGAAGATGGGGAGGACACCTATGTGGTGAATAAAATTTTATGTCCGACGAAAGAGGAGGGCAAAGGAGGAAGATTTTTCAGGCGAAGTGTCAAGTGGGAGAAGCAATTTGTAGGCTAATTATAGAAAGTTGCAGTTGTGAAATTCTGATAGCTAAGCAATTGATGAAAAAACTGTAGTTATCACCCTTCGCCATACAAAGTTGGGTGGATTAAGGAAGGTCCAACAATTAAAGTCAACAGAATTTACAGTATGTCTATTTCTATCGGTAAATCTTATACTGAATCTGTTAATTGTGACGTTGTGGATATGGATTGCTGTGAATTTTGTTAGGTCGTCCTTGGCAGTTTGATATTGATGCTTTGCATAAGGGGAAAGATAATTCATACATATTTACATAGAATAGGAAGAAGATGACTATTTTGCCTTCTGGTTTTGCAAAACATTCTAAAGTGAAAGGGAAATTTGTTGCTGCTGTTTTTATGTTGAGAAGTCTAGATGCACATTGGCTTTATTGGTAAGAACAGAAGGTGAAATAGAGGATGCACCATCTTTACCACCTATCAAAGAGCTATTGGAGGAGTTTTCTAGGGTAGTAGATGAGCTTTCAAATCTTCCACCTTTATGGGATATTCAACATCAGATTGATCTCATTCCTGGATTCAAATTACTAAATCTGCCTCATTATAAGATGAGTTCAAAGGAGAGGAAAATCCTTCAGGAACAAGTTGAAGAGTTATTGAAGAAATGGCATGTTCGAGAGAGCATTAACCCTTGCGGAGTTCCTGCCTTATTAGTTCCAAAGAAAGGTGAAACTTGGAGAATGTGTGTAGACAGCAAAGCAATCAATAAGATTACGGTTCACTATCGATTTCCTATTCCTCGCCTAGATGACATGCTGGATCAGTTATCAGGGTCTAAAGTTTTCTCAAAGATCGATCTTAAAAGTAGCTACCATCAAGTTTAAATTAAGGAGGGAGATGAATGGAAAACAACCTTTAAAACTAAGGAAAGTTTGTACAAGTGGCTGGTTATGCCGTTTGATTTAATGAATGCACCAAGTACGTTCATGCGACTTATGAACCAGGTTTTGCGCTCTTTCTTATGCAAATTCATGATTGTTTATTTTGATGATATTTTAATTTTTAGTCACGATGAATAAGAATATTTACCGCACCTCCGTTAAATCATGACAATCTTACAAAAAAATGAACTAGTTATTAATTTAAAAAAAAAACATTTTTATGACAAAGCATGTTCTGTTTCTTGAATATGTTGTTAGCACTGAGATACATGTTGATGAAAAGAAGATAGAAACAATTTGGAATTGGCCCATTATATGAAAATTTTAAAGGGAAAATATATTTTTTAAAACTTATTTTGCAAAAGCCTAAAAAGTTTGACCCAAAAAAAATTGGTCCATTTCAAATTATTCAAAAGATTAATGATAATACATATATTCTTGACCTCCTAAATTATATGAAAATTTTCAAAATGTTTAACATGACAGATCTATTTCAGTATTACCCTGCTGATAACAATTCGAGGTCGAATTATTTAAACGTGAAAGGAAACGATGCAGAATAATTAGTTTTAAATTTTATGAAAAATTTAGACTTAGTTTAACTTTTATTGTCAATATCTGTTGGAGGCCAAAATAGTTTTTCGAAAATAAAATTTCGAGATGGATGACTTTCAAAAGTGTAACGAGAACCGTATGTCTATCACAAAATTTAAGGTATAAATTTTATCATTTAAAAGTTAATTTTACATTTTAATTATTTTTTAAAATTTTTTTCATAATTTTCTGAATGAGAATTTTTGTTATTATAAATAACTCTTTTATTGACTATTTAAAATACCTTTCAATTTTTGAAAATTTAATAAAAAATTTTAATTTCTAAACTTTTATTTTATAAATTATCTTAATCAAATATTGTAACGACTCAAAAATCCGGACCGCTATCGGCGCTAGGATACAGATCGACTTAAGGTCGCCGGGACCCGTAGCAAGCCTAACATACATCCTGTATACCTGTTAAATCCCATACATGATCGAACATACACATAAATATGTAAACTTTTTCTTTCCTTTACCAAGCTTAAGCTGTGCATGCACATAATCATAAACATAAACCTCACACTGGAGCCCTCATCAAATGCTCCAATGGGCTATCATAACATACATTAAGCTTGGTTAAACATAAACATCATAAAACATTTTATAGATCATGTATTAAAGGGATAACCAAACATACTAGGGTCAAGCACAATTCTAATCCTCAATATCATTATTACATGACTAGCCAGTACTATACATTACAGCATTTTACAATTCATCATGTCCACTCTAACTATAACATTACACCTAACTTTACTCTTCTTGACCTCCTGGCCTATCCCGTACCTGCAAACCTGGGGGATTAGGGAAAGGAGTGAGCTACTAGAGCCTAGTGAGCAGAATAATAAAACATTTAAAACATATGCTTAACATGGAATGCATCACATCACAAACAAATCACATCAAGGATGGAATTGTCACCAATAGCCCTCTACATAGTCCAATTGTGCCAGGGGCGTAGAATGGGCCTCACTGGTCTTCCATACCGTATCATCATCATATCGTATCATACGAGGACTAAAGGATCATCCAATATCCACCCACATCAACATCATAAAATGCAATGCAGCATATTCGTGAATTCTAATGCAAACAACCTAGTATATCACATGGCATTCGTGATGCATGAATCATGCTAAAACTTTTATTAATTTAAAACATAAAGGTTTATTCTATTCACCTCTGGCTGACTCTGAAACAGCTAGCTCACTGCTGGGGTGTAATACCCGGCTAGACTCCGGTATCGGAATTCCTACCGTCCGGTGGAATCTCGGATGTCGGAAGCCTCTAGTAGGGTAGAATCATGTTTTCATAAAATGTTTTAAGGTATTTCATGGTTTTAAGTATGGAAATTTAATGAGTTTTTGCATGAAAAGTCTTTGGAGGAAAACCCAGGTTCGGCCGCCGAACATGCATGCGTTTTGGAGGCACGTTAGGCCCCCGAAAGCATGAGGGAGGGAAGTCCAGGTTCGGCCGCCGAAAGTCAAGTTCGGCCGCCGAACATGGCATGGATGCGGAGGCACTTTCGGCCCCTGAACGTGGCCTGGCCAGCCACCTATAAAAGGGTCGCTTAGCCGAAATGGGCGAGCTTTCCCCTATTTTCGGCCATAGCTAGCTTCCGACCTCCCTCTCCCCAGATCTTGTGTTCTTTCTCCAAATCTCCTCCATTTTTCTTGAGTTTTCACCTCTCATTGCAAGTTTTGAGCATTTAAGACAAGTTTTGGAGCTTTGGGAACTCAGGAGCTCTTTTGCTTGGATCTCCGAGTTTAGGTCGTCTCTCTCTCGATCTTCAAGAGGTAAGAGCCGATCTTAAGCTCATTGTATGTTTTAAGTAAGTTTTAAGTGATTTTATGGGGTAGAATGGCATGTATAGGGTTGTATGAGTTTTTAAGCAAATGTTATGTTTTTGAACAATGTGAGTTGCTTGTGTGTTGTAGTTGGGGTTTTTGTTGGTTTGATGCCCCTAGGAGCTTGTATGTTTGCTTGTGAATGCTTGGGAATATTGTAGAATAGGTTTATGCTTGATTGGTTAGTTTTGGAGGCATAAATGCATAAGGGAGCCAAGTTTCTGCCCTTTGGCAGAAACCAGGTTCGGCAGCCGAAGGAGCTTTCGGCAGCCGAAGGAGCTTTCGGCCGCCGAACATGGCTGGGGAGGCAGGCCTTTCGGCTGCCGAAGTTGCCCCCGAAAAGAGACTTTCGTCTCTGTCTGGGAGTTTCGGCCGCCGAAGGTGCCGCCGAACCTGCCTGACTTTCGGCTCTGGAGGGACTTTCGGCCGCCGAACCTGCCGCCGAAAGTGCCCTGTCCAGCCATTTATTGCATGTTTTTATGTGGTTATTTTATGATGTTTTAGGGGGTTTTGGGGAGTATATTAGAGTTATGTTTATGTATGTTTGGTCCCTCATTGGAGTCCACCTGTGTAGGTTCGGACCCGAGGAACCGAGGACCCCAACAGTGAGCCAGCTGCTACAGAGTTTGTCAGAGCTAGCCAGAGGTGAGTGGAATAAACCTTAAGTTTTAAAATAAAATGAAATATGAATTTTGAGCATGATCCATGCATCATGAATGCCATGAGATATAGTAGGTTGTTTGCATTAGTATTCACGAATATGTTGCATTGCATTTATGATGTTGATGTGGATTGGTTATTGGATGATCCTTTAGTCCTCATATGGCATGATGATGTTACGGCATGATATGGTATGGAAGTCCAGGTTGTACCCATTCTACGTCCCTGGCACATTGGTATGTTATGATATGTTATGATAAGAGAAAGACCGGTTGTACCCATTCTACGTCCCGGCACAGTTGGACTATGTTGAGGACTATTGGTGACAATACCATCCGAGATGTGATTTGTTGTGATGTGTTGCATTACATAATGGCATGAAATTTTAATATATGATTTCACTATTCTGCTCACTGGGCTTTGTAGCTCACCCCTCTCCCCTAACCCCAGCTGTGCAGGTACAGGGTAGACCAGGAGGTTAGCCAGAGTTTTGAAGTATGTTTATGTAATAGTTAGATGGTGGACATGACAGTTGTACTATAATGTAATGTAAGAGATTACAGTATGTTATGTAATGAGGTATATTGAGGTTATAGATGTGCTTGACCCTATGAATATTGTTATCCCTTTTGATGCATGATCTTAGATATTTGATGATACAGATGTAAGCCAACTCATTTCATGTTATAGTGCTCATTGGGGCATTGTTGAGATCCCACAGAGGGGTCATGATTATGGTTATGTAATGTATGTTCAGGTTGAGTTGGATGAATGAAAGAAAAGTTTAAATTTTTATGCATGTTGTTGATCATGTATGGGATTATACAGGTTTACAGGTTATATGTCAGGCTTGCTACGGGTCCCGGCGGCCTTAAGCCGATCTGGATCCTAGCGCCGGTAGCGGTCCGATTTTCGGGTCGTTACAGAATGGTATCAGAGCCCTAGGTTCATAGGATCGGACCTAGAGTGTCGGGCTCATAGATGTTTGACTCGCGGTTGTCGAGGCCGGTCAAAAATAACCTTTCTGGTTATCAACAATTTACAACTGCAGATAGTGGTGAAAGGATCGAATCCACAGAGAATTGATTACCTATTTATTTTTCTCAACAAGACCAATAAAATGAACTGAAACAATAATAAATTAATGATGAGATAAAAGACTGAAAGTGGGATCAAATGAGATAAACTGGAAACAGAATAAAAATAAATTGCAGTAAAAGTAAAATGGGGGGGTTTGAGATTGATTGTAGTAACTAATAATGAGAGTAATAATAGAAAGCAAATAATTAAAATAAAAGAGTAAATCAATATGAGAAAAGCCTAGTTGAAGATATGGATCCACTTTGGTTGTTTGGGTTGATCATTGAAACTTAAATTATCTTGATTGGTTCAATAGATTAGTTATGGGGGTGGAAGACGCTTCTCACCACCATGTCTCTACTTATGATTAAATTAATTAGGGAACGTCCTCTAATTAATTACTAATTAACAAATTGCCAAGGAACGTCCTTGGGCCCTAGGCATCAAACAATTGTCAATTGCATAAAGAAATAGAAAGATCCAATCCTAACTACCCAAACGTATGGAGATAACGCTAGATCATGCAATTCCCTTGGGTTTTATCCCAAGTGTTCTAAGGTCAGAATATTTCCAGCAATTACGGACTAAAAATAATCCCAACTAACAATTAATTAACTTTGCAATTAAAATCAAGTGGCCAGTTTGATCAAAACAACAAAGTAATCATGTAATTAAAGCATCAATTGCATAAATATTGAACAAAATCAAAGACAATAATTTATGTTCAGATCTCACAACCCATTTAAATAACCTTAGTTTCAACCAATCCTCAACTAGAATTAAAGAAATCAGCCACTCATTGGCTGATTAAAAATCAAATAATAAAAGGAAAATAAAAGAGGAAGAAGGAACCGAAGGATGGAGGCAGAATCTGCCTTGCGCCGACACTGCCGAATTGAAGAAAATTGAATTGTGAAAATTCTTTCGTTCGGCCACTGGAAGTTCTTTAAATAGAGAAGAGGAGATGTGCGCCCTAGGTTCCTTCATTGCTGTCCACGTGAGGCGCTCTGGGCCATTTGAAGGTGGATGTGTAAGAGCGGGCCCGTTGCGTGAATTGATGAGATGAATTGAGGGGCTCGGTCCACGTGCCTGGTCCATGCAAAGGTGCAGGAGTTGGCGTGAGTGTTGGTCCACTGTGAGTGAAGTTGGAATGTGCGGATCCACGTGCATGAATTGATGAACGTGCGGGTCCTACGGTCCATGTGCAGAGTGCGGGCCCAAGTTGCGCATGAAGAGATCGTGGGCGTGAATTGAGTTTGGCGTTGAATTTGCCTTGGCGTGGGAATTGAAGCGCCTTGGTCCACGTGTGCATGTGCGGTTGATTGTGCGTGGACTGGTCCACGCGAAGGCAAGGTGGAGTTGCGGCCATGAGCTGGTGAATGGGTTGTCCACGATGCGAATGGGAGCGTTGAAGCGGCAGGGCCCATCCGTGGGCTGGAGCTGAGGAAATGCGCTGCCCATGTATTAGTGAATGGGCTTTGATTTGAGCTTGCGGAAATGGGCCGTCCAATTGCTTCAACATTCACACTTCAAAATATTTTCTTCTCATTTAGCTTGATTTGAATCCAACTTGGCAGGGTTGCTCTCTTTTGCTCCAAACAAGTCAGTTTTAAGGGGATTTTCTCCAAATTATCCTTTTACACCATTTTCTGCAAAATAATATTAAAAGCAATAAATTAAGCAGAAATCATGTAAATATTTATCAATAATATTAATATAAAATGGACTAAATTACGCTCTATCAAATACCCCCACACTTAGCCTTTCGCTTGTCCTCAAGCAAATAAACATAGTCAAATAAGCTTTCCTTGCTCTAGATCCTTATTACCACTTAAACTCTTACTCTAGACACCCATTTTGAAGCATTGCAGTGAAGAATATATGCATGAAGATTACTCACCTCCTTTCCTTGTTTCGCTTTGCTTACCATGGCTAGGATTTGTTTTCCTCAAGAGAGACCATACATGCACATTTTTGTTAAGACTTTTTCTAGCTTTTGGATTGACTTACCCTTACCTTGAAATACTTTATTCAGGCTTTTGAACTTTAGATCTCGCTTGGAAAGGTCACCAACCTATTTTTGATTTGAAGGTTTATATTTTTCAGTTGGTCACCTATCCAAGTGGCTACTTGCCTTGTTCATAGTCTTTTGACCATTGGAGCAATTTTCAATTTCTGCTTTTGAGGTCTTTGCCTTTGCTGAATTTTCTTTCTCTCAATGATTTGGGCAAATCAACACCAATCGCTAAATCAAGTCACATTAAGTTCATTCACACAATTTTAATTTATTCTCAATCAATTGAGGGTCATCAATATATTTTTCACCATGGCAAACTCAAAGATTCAATTCAAAAGGCAATTCTCAAGCATGAATATAACCCACTGCAAGTGATTCAACATAAGTTTAAAGAGTTTTCACATCAATGGGGTCATGGAAAGAAAGATTCATTCAACATAGTTCATCAGTTTTGAGTAGAGCAAAACAAAAAGAAGAAGATGGTTGTGGTTGTGTGTGTATTATTGAAAGCAAAAATATACTAAAAGAAAACTGAAAGCATAAATCGCATAACTGAATTTTTTTTTTTTTTTTTTTGAAAAATCTGAAAGGAGAAACTGCAAAAGAGGGAAGAAGAAGATAGAAAGAAAGAGAAAGAAAAAGGAGAAGAGATATGCACCCCCACACTTAAATCATGCATTGTCCTCAATGTAAAAGAAGAGAGAAAAAGAGAACAAAGGAAACTGAGTACTCCCCTGGGGTGTGGTGTGCATGGCATGATCACTATTCAGACCGAGAGAGTGGAATTTCTTCCACTACTTGAACTGCGAATCCTTCATAATATGGTTTCAATCGATGCCCATTTACTTTGAAGATTTTTCCAGTTTCTATGCTTTTGACGTCTACAGCTCCATGGGGGTAGACATGTTCCACAATGAATGGTCCAATCCACCTAGAACGTAGCTTTCCTGGAAACAATTTCAAACGAGAGTCAAAGAGTAAAACTTTATCACCAACCTCAAATTGTTTTCTTGAAAGATGACTGTCATGGGAGGCTTTGGTTTTTATTTTGTAGTTCCAAGAGTTCTCATATGCATCTCGTCTTATCTCTTCTAGCTCTTGTAGTTGCAACTTGCGATGGTGTCCAGCTTCTTTGAGGTCCATGTTGCAATTCTTTACAGCCCAATATGCCTTATGTTCAAGTTCAACTGGAAGGTGACAAGCTTTTCCATAGATCAATCTGTAAGGTGACATACCTATAGGGGTCTTGTATGCTGTCCTGTAGGCCCATAAAGTATCTTCCAAACGTGAACTCCAATCCTTTCGGTTGGGGGACACTGTTTTTTCTAGGATGGCCTTGATTTCTCTGTTGGATACTTCAGCTTGCCCATTTGTCTGAGGGTGGTAGGCTGTGGATGTTTTATGGATCACATTGTGCTTTTTTAGGAGACTTTCTACTACCTTGTTGCAAAAGTGGGTCCCTTTATCACTGATGATTGCCTTTGGCACTCCATGTCTGGCAAAGATGTTGGTTTTCACAAAGTCTATCACTGCCTTGGCATCATCAGTCTTTGTTGCTCTAGCTTCCACCCACTTGGATACATAATCCACTGCAAGAATGATGTAAGTGTATCCAAAGGATGGTGGGAAAGGGCCCATGAAATCTATGCCCCATACATCAAACACCTCGCAGACCATGATGGGGTTCTGTGGCATTTGATTCCTTTTGCTCAGATTTCCAGTCTGTTGACACCTAGCACAAGATCTGCAAAACAGAAAAGCATCTCGAAAAATAGTGGGCCAAAACAGGCCACTTTCAAGTATTTTATGAGCAGTCTTTCTTGGGCCAAAGTGTCCACCACAACTATATGAATGACAAAAAGTAAGAACAGAAGCTATTTCTTGGTCTGGGATACATCTCCTTATCATCTGATCAGCACAATGTTTCCACAAATATGGCTCATCCCAAACATAGTGTTTGGCATCTTTCTTTATCTTGTCTTTAGTGTGCCTTGGCATGTCAGAGGGTAAGTTACCTGTGGCCAAGTAGTTCACCATGTCTGCATACCATGGTTCGTCAGTTTGAGCAAGGAAGATTTGTTCAAGGAGATCATCCTTACATTCTTCAGAGTCAGGAGGGTGTTGCAAAGGAGGACTAGAAGAGCTTGCTTGTGTTGGAATCTTGTCAGAAAGGACTTCAGATTGTTTACCTTGAGCAGGACTGGACTGAAAGGGAGGCGGAAGGAGACAGCTTTGCGCGGGAGGCTGTAAGGACATGCCTGAGAGGCTTTCAGGTTCTTCTTTTTGCGCAGGAAGGGTCTGCACACCATTCTGAAGTGGTGCAACTGAGTTTTCTCCAATCTGTGCTTGACTGCAAACTATCTGTTGGATGCTACAGACTGTTTCCTTTAGTTTTGGCTCTTTCTGGCTCTCAATTTGTACCTGATCAGTATCTCTGCAGAAATCACTGTTAAGAATATCATCTTGATTTTCATCAAAAACTTCCTGGCTCAAGCAGTCAACAATATCAAGACCGTAAACAGGGGACATATCATGTGGATATTTCATAGAATCATAGACATTATATTTAATGACTTCCCCTTCAAATTCCATGGTAAGAGTACCATCATGCACATCAATTTTAGTTCTAGCAGTACTCAAGAAAGGACGTCCAAGAAGAATATCAGAACTAGTATTACAACTATCTTCCTTAGTATCAATCACATAAAAATCTGCAGGAAAGACAAGTTCATTTACTTGGACTAACACATCTTCTAGAACACCTATAGGATATACCACAGATCTATCAGCTAATTGAATCACAACTCTTGTGTCTTTTAGTGCACATGCATTCAGAGATTTATAGATGGAGAGAGGCATGACATTAATGGATGCACCAAGATCACACATAGCTTTCTTTATACCAACATTCCCTATCTTGCAAGAGATAGCAAACATACCTTTGTCTTTGCATTTAGTAGAGAGTTCTCTTTTAATAATAGCAGTCACAACCTCACCTACACTTACTTTTTCTCTTTCTGCAAGCTTTCTTCTATTAGTGCAAAGTTCTTTCAGAAATTTAGCGTACCTGGGAATCTGCTTAACAGCATCTAGCAGAGGTATATTGATTTTTACTTTTCTGAAAGTGTCAAGGATCTCCTTTTCTTCCTTTTCTTTTTGTGTTCTTTCAAATCTTTTTGGAAAAGGAGGTGGAATCTGAAAGCGTACCTTTTGTTCAGTCTTTTGCACAGGGGAAGCTGCAGATGGCGTTGGAGAGGCTTCAAGTGACTTTGGCTCTTGCGCAAGTGTTTCAGAGGGCACAAGGATGGTTTCAGATTGTGTGGGCCTTTGCTTTTCTTCCTCACATCTAGCATCTTGAAGTTCTTTCCCACTTCTCAAAGTAATGGCACTTACATTTTGTTTGGGATTTTCCTCAGTTTGGGATGGCAACTTTCCTTGAGCTTCAAGCCTATTTATGGAGATGGCCATTTGTCCCATCTGTTGTTGCATCATTTGCAAGGTCTTCATTACCTCATTATTAGTGTCCATTGGTGGTGCTGGTTGGACTTGGCTTCTTTGATAACCTTGGTAATTCTGATCACTGTTGGGCTTTCCATAGCTCAAATTGGGGTGATCTCTCCAACCTGGATTGTATGTATTGGAGTATGGATCATATCTAGGTTGGTTGTTGTACCTCCCAATTGCATTGACTTGTTGATTATCTTCTTGGAGGTTGGGACATTGATCAGTGGAATGTCCTACATATAAGCAGATCCCACATGTCCTAGGAGGCTGGGGTGCTTGGGTCTGTTGGACCTGGTTAAGGGCGATCTTTTCCACAAGAGAAGTTAGTTTAGAAATTTGAGATTCAACATAGGGTGTACTTACCTCATAGATTCCTCTTTGCGTTTGCTCCTCTTCATCATATTGCTTGGATGAAGCTGCAAGGCTGGATATTAGTTCTTTCATCTCCCTGGGTGTCTTGTCTAGGATAGATCCTCCACAGGCTACATTTATGAGTTTTCTTTCTGATGGAATCAATCCTCCATAGAAGAACTGAATGAGGGCTTTGTCTGACATATCATGTTGTGGACAACCTGTGCATAGTCTTTCAAACCTTTCCCAATAATCATATAAGTCCTCATTTTTTCTTTGCCTTATGCTGGTTATTTCTCTTATTATGCCAATTGATTTAGATGGTGGGAAGTATTTGTCCAAAAAGGCTTGGACCATATCATCCCAAGAAGTTATAGATCCAGGTGGCAAATAAAATAACCAATCCTTAGCATGGTCATCTAATGAAAAAGGGAAGGCTCTTAGCTTAACATGATCTTCAGAAACACCTTGAGGTGCCATGGATGAGCAAATAATTTTAAATTCTTTTAAGTGCTTATGTGGATTTTCATTTTGCAAACCTCTAAATTTAGGGAGATGATGAATCAAACCTGATTTCAGTTCAAAGGGAACTGTAAGAGGTGGATAGGTGATGCAAAGTGGAGCATAATCACCTATGGGAGTTGCTAACTCCCTCATGGTTCTTTCCCTTTGTGCTTGCGGCCTATTTGCTGGATTTTCTTGAATTAATTGGCCTTGGACAACATGTCCATCATGGGCAGCAGCTGGTGCTTGAGGTTCTGCCATTGGTGCGGCTTGTTGGCAAAATTCGGTTGCTTCAGATGAAGCTTCTGCGGCTTGCTTTCTAAGTCTTCTGAGAGTGCGTTCAATTTCTGGATCAAAGGGCAGTGTGTCCCTACGTTCAGATCTGGTCATAAAAGAAAAAATAAACAAGTTAAATCAATTCCCCGGCAACGGCGCCAATTTTTGACTCGCGGTTGTCGAGGCCGGTCAAAAATAACCTTTCTGGTTATCAACAATTTACAACTGCAGATAGTGGTGAAAGGATCGAATCCACAGAGAATTGATTACCTATTTATTTTTCTCAACAAGACCAATAAAATGAACTGAAACAATAATAAATTAAAGATGAGATAAAAGACTGAAAGTGGGATCAAATGAGATAAACTGGAAACAGAATAAAAATAAATTGCAGTAAAAGTAAAATGGGGGGTTTGAGATTGATTGTAGTAACTAATAATGAGAGTAATAATAGAAAGCAAATAATTAAAATAAAAGAGTAAATCAATATGAGAAAAGCCTAGTTGAAGATATGGATCCACTTTGGTTGTTTGGGTTGATCATTGAAACTTAAATTATCTTGATTGGTTCAATAGATTAGTTATGGGGGTGGAAGACGCTTCTCACCACCATGTCTCTACTTATGATTAAATTAATTAGGGAACGTCCTCTAATTAATTACTAATTAACAAATTGCCAAGGAACGTCCTTGGGCCCTAGGCATCAAACAATTGTCAATTGCATAAAGAAATAGAAAGATCCAATCCTAGCTACCCAAACGTATGGAGATAACGCTAGATCATGCAATTCCCTTGGGTTTTATCCCAAGTGTTCTAAGGTCAGAATATTTCCAGCAATTACGGACTAAAAATAATCCCAACTAACAATTAATTAACTTTGCAATTAAAATCAAGTGGCCAGTTTGATCAAAACAACAAAGTAATCATGTAATTAAAGCATCAATTGCATAAATATTGAACAAAATCAAAGACAATAATTTATGTTCAGATCTCACAACCCATTTAAACAACCTTAGTTTCAACCAATCCTCAACTAGAATTAAAGAAATCAGCCACTCATTGGCTGATTAAAAATCAAATAATAAAAGGAAAATAAAAGAGGAAGAAGGAACCGAAGGATGGAGGCAGAATCTGCCTTGCGCCGACACTGCCGAATTGAAGAAAATTGAATTGTGAAAATTCTTTCGTTCGGCCACTGGAAGTTCTTTAAATAGAGAAGAGGAGATGTGCGCCCTAGGTTCCTTCATTGCTGTCCACGTGAGGCGCTCTGGGCCATTTGAAGGTGGATGTGTAAGAGCGGGCCCGTTGCGTGAATTGATGAGATGAATTGAGGGGCTCGGTCCACGTGCCTGGTCCATGCAAAGGTGCAGGAGTTGGCGTGAGTGTTGGTCCACTGTGAGTGAAGTTGGAATGTGCGGATCCACGTGCATGAATTGATGAACGTGCGGGTCCTACGGTCCATGTGCAGAGTGCGGGCCCAAGTTGTGCATGAAGAGATCGTGGGCGTGAATTGAGTTTGGCGTTGAATTTGCTTTGGCGTGGGAATTGAAGCGCCTTGGTCCACGTGTGCATGTGCGGTTGATTGTGCGTGGACTGGTCCACGTGAAGGCAAGGTGGAGTTGCGGCCATGAGCTGGTGAATGGGTTGTCCACGATGCGAATGGGAGCGTTGAAGCGGCAGGGCCCATCCGTGGGCTGGAGCTGAGGAAATGCGCTGCCCATGTATTAGTGAATGGGCTTTGATTTGAGCTTGCGGAAATGGGCCGTCCAATTGCTTCAACATTCACACTTCAAAATATTTTCTTCTCATTTAGCTTGATTTGAATCCAACTTGGTAGGGTTGCTCTCTTTTGCTCCAAACAAGTCAGTTTTAAGGGGATTTTCTCCAAATTATCCTTTTACACCATTTTCTGCAAAATAATATTAAAAGCAATAAATTAAGCAGAAATCATGTAAATATTTATCAATAATATTAATATAAAATGGACTAAATTACGCTCTATCAATGTTATAGAAGGTCAAGCACAATAGGAAGATCATGTCCACTAGGATAGGATGTGGAGTCCTGTCTTGTTTGATGATGTGAATTGCCATGACTTTGTGCATGTGCATTAATGATATGCTATGTTATGTGATGTATGTGATGAGGGTTCATGTGTGCCCACATGAACCATATGATGCTAATGTTTGTATGATGTGTACTGTTTTTCAGAAAACAGGATGAGAGGAACTCGTCGATCTGCACGATTGACTGGAGTGCCACCTGAGGATGAGGGCACGAGCGCCCGTCCTCCTACATTGCCTAGGGCAATGTCTTGTAGAGCCAACAGAGAAAGAGTGTCAAGGGACCCTAGAAGGTCTTTTGATGCTAGCAGAAGGGGGACAGATAGAGGAGGAAGTTCTTCAGATGTGAGGGAGGTTACAGAAGAGGATCAGAGGAGGGATGGGAACTTGGATGTGAGCATGGAGGAAGAAGGGACAGGGGAATCTCAAGGAGGCGTTCAGGCCTCGGGGTATGGTTTTCCACCCCACTATCCACCCTTCCCACAGGGTTCAGGGTACCCGATGGGAGGTACATCGGATTTCTCCAGCTTTAACCCCTACCCTACCTACATGCCTTATCCACCTTTCTATCCACCTTATACACAGTACCCAGCTTATCCACCCTCACCCTTCTATCCAAACCCGGCAAACCCCACCTCGGGGAATGCTGCACCCCCACCTCCACCACCTACAGAACCAGTAGCCCCAGTTACTCAACCTCCTAGACCTAGCTCAGCTGGTGGGAGCAAGGTAAAGATGACAGATTACCTCAAGCTGGATGCTCCCAAATACAAGTCAGGGGATGACCCCTTTCAGTATCTGAGAGTGGTGAAGACAATAACTGATGAGCTAGGGGCAAGTGACAGCAGGGCCATTCAGATGGCAGGGTTCACTTTAAAGTGCAAGAAGGCACGGGAATGGTTCAAGTGTTATGTGGACCCGAGACTAGACGGTATGACATGGGAGGAATTTGCGAATGAGTTCGCTGGATGGGCTTTTCCAGACAGTTCCAGAGAACTGAAGATGATTGAGTTTGAGCAACTGAGGCAGTCAGAGCACATGGGTGTAGAGGAGTTCACGGATAAATTCTTGGAGTTATTGCCTTTTTCAGGGCAAGCTCTAGATACAGATACGAAGAAAGCCAAGAGGTATGTTATGAAGCTGCATTCCAGGTACTCCTCGTTGATTCAGTCAGCTGAGAGAGAAAGTTTCCACACTGTGGTGGATATGGCTCGAAGGATGGAGGCGAGTGCTATAGTTGAGGGGTCAGTGAAGCAGTCAGTGACCCAGTCTTCAGGGTTTAAGACCCCAGGCAGAGGAGGACCAGGTTTCTCTTCTCAGAGCTCAGGTAAGAAGAGGTGGGATAACACCACCAGGAAGCCGAAAAAGAATAAGTTTTGGAACAAGTTGAAATCCGGTCTGGGATTTGGCGGTGGCTCGAGCTCAGGCTTAGATGGTACAAAATGCCAGAGATGTGGAAGACCGCACAGGGAGTGTGTCGAGCTGGGACTAACACATGTTTCAAATGTGGACAGGAGGGACACATAGCTCGGGAGTGTCCTAGAGCGCCTTTTATGGGCCAGCCCCAGCAGACAGCTTCTGGTAGTGTGGCACAGCCAGCAGCTCCAGCCACAACTCAGGGCAGTGGCAGAGGTAGAGGGAGAGGGGCAGCCTCTTCTTCTGGTTCCCGAGGTGAAGGTCCATCAGCTCCAGCCAGGATCTTCACCATGACTCAGCAGGAGGCTAACACATCCAACACCGTGGTGTCAGGTAATCTCGTCATTGGGTGTTCTGATGTGTATGCATTAATGGACCCGGGTGCATCTCATTCATTTATTGCTCCGACAGCCGTTGAGAGGTTGGGTCTGATAGTCTCTGGGTTAGAGTGTCCCCTATGGGTCAGTGGACCCAAGTGTGACCCGTCAGTGGCAGTGTCAGTCTGCCAGTACAGTCCAGTTTTTGTTGAGGGAAGATGCCTCTCCGCCGACCTTGTGGTTCTAGATTTGACAGACTTTGACGTCATTCTAGGGATGGATTGGCTATCTACCCATGGTGCTACCTTGGACTGCAGGGACAAGGTAGTCAGGTTCAGAGATCAGAACGGGTCAGAGGTCGTCTTCAGAGGAGACAAGAGGGGCACACCTAGAGGTCTGATATCAGCTCTTCAGGCTCGTAGGTTACTTAGGAAGGGATGTCAGGGGTACTTAGCTCATGTGAGAGAGCTAGACAGTCAGGTCAGGGAGCCGGCCTCGGTGCCAGTTGTCAGAGAGTTTCAGGATGTTTTTCCGGATGAGCTTCCAGGTTTACCACCTGCTAGGGAGATAGAGTTCGAGATAGAGTTGGTGCCTGGAGCTAGACCGATCTCTATTCCTCCCTACAGGATGGCCCCAGCCGAGTTAAAGGAGTTGAAAGAACAGTTGCAAGAGTTGGTAGAAAAGGGCTTCATTCGACCGAGCACTTCACCTTGGGGTGCACCAGTTTTATTCGTAAGAAAGAAGGATGGATCCCTTAGACTTTGTATCGACTACAGACAGTTGAACAAAGTCACTACCAAGAATAAGTACCCATTGCCAAGGATCGATGATCTATTCGACCAGCTAGCAGGAGCGGGTTGTTTCTCCAAAATAGATCTGAGATCGGGGTACCATCAGTTAAGGATAAGGGAGGAGGATGTGCCGAAGACAGCCTTCAGGACCAGATATGGGCATTTTGAGTTCCTTGTAATGCCGTTCGGGTTAACCAACGCCCCTGCAGCATTCATGGATCTCATGAACAGGGTGTTTAGCCAATACCTGGATCACTTCGTCATTGTCTTCATAGATGATATCTTAGTGTATTCCAGGAATGCAGAGGAGCATGCCCATCATCTGCGGTTGGTCTTGCAGACTTTGAGGGAACATGGCTTGTATGCCAAGTTCTCTAAATGTGAGTTCTGGCTGAGGAGCATTTTGTTCTTGGAGCATGTAGTGTCAGAGAATGGGATTGAGGTGGACCCCAAGAAGACAGAAACTGTGGCTAACTGGCCTAGACCCACTTCAGTGACAGAGATTAGAAGTTTCTTGGGTTTGGCAGGTTACTACAGGAGGTTCGTTCAGGACTTCTCTAAGATTGCAGCTCCTCTGACCAGACTAACCAGGAAGATTCAGAAGTTTATGTGGACCGACCAGTGCGAAGAGAGTTTTGAAGAGCTTAAGAAGAGGTTGACTTCAGCACCAGTTTTAGCTCTGCCATCTAGTGATGAGGACTTTACAGTCTTTTGTGATGCGTCCTGTGTGGGACTGGGTTGTGTACTGATGCAGAATGAGAAGGTGATTGCTTATGCTTCTAGGCAGCTGAAGAAGCATGAGTTGAATTACCCCACACATGACCTTGAGATGGCAGCAGTAATCTTTGCACTCAAGATGTGGAGGCATTACCTCTATGGGGTTAAATGTGAGATCTTCACGGATCATAAGAGCCTACAGTACATCTTGAGTCAAAGAGATTTGAATTTGAGACAGAGGAGATGGGTGGAGCTGCTGAGTGACTATGATTGCAAAATTCAGTATCATCCGGGTAAGGCGAATGTCGTGGCAGACGCCCTAAGCCGGAAGTCACTAGGCAATTTATCCCATATATCGGCAGAAAGGAGGCCAGTGGTGAAGGAGTTTTACAAGCTCATTGAGGAAGGTCTACAGTTGGAGTTGTCTGGTACAGGTGCCTTGGTGGCCCAGATGAGAGTAGCACCCGTGTTTCTGGAGTAGGTGGCTCAGAAACAGCATGAGGACCCGGAGTTAGTAAAGATTGCCAGGACTGTTCAGTCAGGCAACGATAGTGAGTTCAGATTTGACAGCAAGGGGATCCTCCGCTATGGGAGCAGACTATGTGTACCAGATGACATTGGGCTAAAAGGAGACATTATGAGAGAGGCTCATAATGCAAGATACAGCATTCACCCCGGAGCTACCAAGATGTATCAAGATTTGAAGAAAGTTTATTGGTGGCCAGCTATGAAGAAAGAAGTGGCACAGTTTGTGTCAGCCTGCGAAGTGTGTCAGAGGGTGAAGCTGGAACATCAGAAGCCGGCTGGAATGCTTAACCCGCTACCTATTCCAGAATGGAAATGGGAAAATATAGCTATGGATTTCGTAGTGGGGTTACCGGCGGCGTCCAACAGAGTGGACTCCATATGGGTGATCGTGGACAGACTCACCAAATCTGCTCACTTCATTCCTGTCAGGAGTGGTTATTCTGTGGACAAGTTAGCACAGGTGTATGTCGACGAGATCGTCAGGCTGCATGGGGTTCATGTTTCGATAGTGTCAGATAGAGGGCCCCAGTTCACCTCCAGGTTCTGGCGGAGTCTGCAGAATGCCATGGGTACTAGGCTGGATTTCAGTACTGCCTTCCACCCCCAGACTGACGGACAGTCAGAAAGGACCATCCAAACTATCGAGGATATGCTCAGAATGTGTGTGCTGGACTTTGGCGGTTCTTGGAGGCAGCATCTACCTTTGGTGGAGTTTGACTACAATAACAGCCATCATGCTAGCATCGGGATGGCTCCATATGAAGCGTTGTACGGAAGGAAGTGCAGATCACCTTTTTGCTGGGAGGAAGTTGGAGAAAAGGCCTTGGCAGGGCCTGAGCTAGTAGAGATCACCAGCAGGGTGGTACCCATAATCAGAGAGAGAATCAAGACTGCTGCCAGCAGACAGAAGAGCTATGCAGACGTCCGCAGGAGACAGTTAGAGTTTCAGGAGGGGGATCTGGTATTGCTCAAAGTGTCTCCAATGAGAGGAGTGGTTCGCTTTGGGAAGAAAGGTAAACTAGCCCCACGATACATCGGACCCTTTGAAATCTTGCAGAAGATTGGGAATGTGTCGTACAAGCTAGATTTGCCTGCTTCGATGGCAAGAATCCATCCGGTTTTCCATGTTTCAATGTTGAGGAAGTTTGTGTCAGATCCGAGCAAGGTTCTTAGTGAGCCTGATGTGGAGGTCCAAGAGGATCTCACCTATGTTGAACAGTCAGTTCGGATCATGGACACCCAGATCAGAAAGTTAAGGAACAAGGAAATCCCGATGGTGAAAGTCCTGTGGAACCACCACAATTTGGAGGAATGCACTTGGGAGACACGGGAGTCTATGCTCCAGCAGTACCCTCATCTCTTTTAAGGTTAGATCTCTATGTGTTTATGTGTTATGTGTGTATGTTATGTTTGATGCCTTGTTGTGTGCTAGTTGAGGTACATTCGGGGACGAATGTTCTTCAGGGGGGGAGAATGTAATACCCTGCTAGACTCCGGTATCAGAATTCCTACCGTCCGATGGAATCTCGGATGTCGGAAGCCTCTAGTAGGGTAGAATCATGTTTTCATAAAATGTTTTAAGGTATTTCATGGTTTTAAGTATGGAAATTTAATGAGTTTTTGCATGAAAAGTCTTTGGAGGAAAACCCAGGTTCGGCCGCCGAAAGTCAAGTTCGGCCGCCGAACATGCATGCGTTTTGGAGGCACGTTAGGCCCCCGAAAGCATGAGGGAGGGAAGTCCAGGTTCGGCCGCCGAAAGTCAAGTTCGGCCGCCGAACATGGCATGGATGCGGAGGCACTTTCGGCCCCCGAACGTGGCCTGGCCAGCCACCTATAAAAGGGTCGCTTAGCCGAAATGGGCGAGCTTTCCCCTATTTTCGGCCATAGCTAGCTTCCGACCTCCCTCTCCCCAGATCTTGTGTTCTTTCTCCAAATCTCCTCCATTTTTCTTGAGTTTTCACCTCTCATTGCAAGTTTTGAGCATTTAAGACAAGTTTTGGAGCTTTGGGAACTCAGGAGCTCTTTTGCTTGGATCTCCGAGTTTAGGTCGTCTCTCTCTCGATCTTCAAGAGGTAAGAGCCGATCTTAAGCTCATTGTATGTTTTAAGTAAGTTTTAAGTGATTTTATGGGGTAGAATGGCATGTATAGGGTTGTATGAGTTTTTAAGCAAATGTTATGTTTTTGAACAATGTGAGTTGCTTGTGTGTTGTAGTTGGGGTTTTTGTTGGTTTGATGCCCCTAGGAGCTTGTATGTTTGCTTGTGAATGCTTGGGAATGTTGTAGAATAGGTTTATGCTTGATTGGTTAGTTTTGGAGGCATAAATGCATAAGGGAGCCAAGTTTCTGCCCTTTGGCAGAAACCAGGTTCGGCAGCCGAAGGAGCTTTCGGCAGCCGAAGGAGCTTTCGGCCGCCGAACATGGCTGGGGAGGCAGGCCTTTCGGCTGCCGAAGTTGCCCCCGAAAAGAGACTTTCGTCTCTGTCTGGGAGTTTCGGCCGCCGAAGGTGCCGCCGAACCTGCCTGACTTTCGGCTCTGGAGGGACTTTCGGCCGCCGAACCTGCCGCCGAAAGTGCCCTGTCCAGCCATTTCTTGCATGTTTTTATGTGGTTGTTTTATGATGTTTTAGGGGGTTTTTGGGGAGTATATTAGAGTTATGTTTATGTATGTTTGGTCCCTCATTGGAGTCCACCTGTGTAGGTTCGGACCCGAGGAACCGAGGACCCCAGCAGTGAGCCAGTTGCTACAGAGTTTGTCAGAGCTAGCCAGAGGTGAGTGGAATAAACCTTAAGTTTTAAAATAAAATGAAATATGAATTTTGAGCATGATCCATGCATCATGAATGCCATGAGATATAGTAGGTTGTTTGCATTAGTATTCACGAATATGTTGCATTGCATTTATGATATTGATATGGATTGGTTATTGGATGATCCTTTAGTCCTCATATGGCATGATGATGTTACGGCATGATATGGTATGGAAGTCCAGGTTGTACCCATTCTACGTCCCTGGCACGATGTAAGAGAAAGTCCAGGTTGTACCCATTCTACGTCCCTGGCACATTGGTATGTTATGATATGTTATGATAAGAGAAAGACCGGTTGTACCCATTCTACGTCCCGGCACAGTTGGACTATGTTGAGGACTATTGGTGACAATACCATCCGAGATGTGATTTGTTGTGATGTGTTGCATTACATAATGGCATGAAATTTTAATATATGATTTCACTATTCTGCTCACTGGGCTTTGTAGCTCACCCCTCTCCCCTAACCCCAGCTGTGCAGGTACAGGGTAGACCAGGAGGTTAGCCAGAGTTTTGAAGTATGTTTATGTAATAGTTAGATGGTGGACATGACAGTTGTACTATAATGTAATGTAAGAGATTACAGTATGTTATGTAATGAGGTATATTGAGGTTATAGATGTGCTTGACCCTATGAATATTGTTATCCCTTTTGATGCATGATCTTAGATATTTGATGATACAGATGTAAGCCAACTCATTTCATGTTATAGTGCTCATTGGGGCATTGTTGAGATCCCACAGAGGGGTCATGATTATGGTTATGTAATGTATGTTCAGGTTGAGTTGGATGAATGAAAGAAAAGTTTAAATTTTTATGCATGTTGTTGATCATGTATGGGATTATACAGGTTTACAGGTTATATGTCAGGCTTGCTACGGGTCCCGGCGGCCTTAAGCCGATCTGGATCCTAGCGCCGGTAGCGGTCCGATTTTCGGGTCGTTACATGGGGTCCTCGGTTCCTCGGGTCCGAACCTACACAGGTGGACTCAAATGAGGGACCAAACATAGACTAACATGACACTAAACAACCCCCCAAAAATCTCTTAAAACACCTTAAAACATACATAGAAATCATGCAAAGGAAGGCTGAACAGGGCACTTTCAGCGGCAGGTTCGGCGGCCGAAAGTCCCTCCAGAGCCGAAACTCAGTCACTTTCGGCTGCACCTTCGGCAGCCGAAAGTCCCCTTCCAGAGACGAAACTCATGCATGTTCGGCGGCACCTTCGGCGGCCGAAACTGCCCTCCTGAGACGAAAGTTGAAACTTTCGAGGGCAGGGTTCGGCAGCCAAAAGCCTGCCTCCACAAGCAGGTTCGGCAGCCGAAAGTGCCTTCGGCTGCCGAACCTGAGTTCTTCCAGAAATGGCAGAACTCAGCTCTCACATGCACAAATGCCTCCCAAACTTCTCAACTCAACCAAAACATGCATACACACTTCCATAAGCATATAGGGGTCTCAAACTAACTTAAACCCCAACAAAAACACAAAGCATAAACACATACAACATACATTGTCCCTAAACTCACATAAACCCTATCAACAAACAACTAACCTAAACATGCATTTCTACCCCATAAACCATCATAAAACTTGTTTAAAACATACAAGAAGGGTAGGATCTAAGCTTACCTCTTGAAAATCGAGAGGAGAGACGATCCTAGCTCGGAGATGGGGAGAAATCAACTCTTTGGTCTTCAAGTTCCCAAAACTCGTTCTTTGCTCAAAATCTTCAAAAACAAGTTGAAAACTCATAAAAATCAGAAGAGATTTGAAGGAAGAACACAAGATCGGCAAGGGGATGACGGAGACTCACCTTGGCCGGAAATGGGGAGAAAAAGCTCGCCCATTTCGGACAGGAGACCCCTTTATAGGTGGCTGGCCAGGCCACTTTCGGGAGCCTAACGTGCCTCCGCATGCATGCCATATTCGGCGGCCGAACATAAGGTTCGGCCGCCGAACCTGGATTTTTCCTTCATTCCCTTTCTTTCTTTTCTTTAAAACTTTAACTCAAAAATAAACTTTAAAAACATGAAAAACATTTGTAAAAACATGATTTTACCATTCTAGAGATTTCCGACATCCGAAATTCCATCGGACGGTAGGAATTCCGATACCGGAGTCTAGCCGGGTATTACAAATATTATTAATTAAACTCTTAACAAATATTAAATAGTTCTATTTCATAAAAACTTTAAAATCATTAAAAAAATAAAAAGAAATACTTTAAATAAAGATATATAAGTATTTTTTTTTAAACTAAAACCTAGAGATAAATCTGAAATCTCTCATATTTATTTAGATATACTTATTATAAGATTAAGTTTCCAGTGAATATAAGTATTTATTTTATATTTTTTAATTAATTTTAAAATTTATTTGAATAATCAATATATTACATTAAATTATAAATATTTGAGCATTGGTTTAATAGATTAATGATAATAAAATAAACCATTAAATTTTCATAATTGCTATTTGTCGACTTTTTTCTTTAATGTTAAAAAAATTATACTCGTCCAGATTCAATTTTTGATAATCATCCTCGCTTTAATTGCTCATAGAAAAGCTTTCATGTTTGGGAAGAAACTAAGAAAAACGAAAAGTTGAAGGACTATATCATAATAATTACACCATCACAAATTAAAAATCTAACCTTATGAGTACGCAAGTGATGACGTTGACGAGCGTCTTAGTAGAAAGCGTTGCCTCAGTGTCTAAAGTCTAATTTGACGGCTCTGTATTCCATGAAAATCAAAGACTTCAATTCTGCTTTTATAATCCATTCGGTATTTGAATATCACAACTGGACAAATTAAAATTTGTACCGATTAAATTTATTAAAAAGTAAAACGCTTTTAAATCTTAAATAGTTTATATTTAACTGTTGATACTAAAATCTCTAATTAATAGAGGAAAATTTTATCTTTATTTTTATAAAATTTAGTTATTGTATCCGTAAATATTTTGACATGTTAATAAATTTAATAAAAGATTATAATTTAAAAATAAAAATTGACTTTAAAAATGATCGCAATCCATATATTAATATTTTCTTTTAAATAATACAAAAATTGTATTTATAAAGTTATAAGAGATTC
Source organism: Manihot esculenta (assembly GCF_001659605.2). Taxonomy (NCBI): domain Eukaryota; kingdom Viridiplantae; phylum Streptophyta; class Magnoliopsida; order Malpighiales; family Euphorbiaceae; genus Manihot; species Manihot esculenta. The sequence goes on along the minus strand of NC_035170.2, from coordinate 26,356,066 downwards.
AAAATATAAAAAAATTCAAAAATCTGTATATAGTACAAACCAAACCAGAAAAATAAAATGCAACTAAATCAATTTAAATCAGCCTAAAACCTAGGACCGAGCGTTCGATCAGTTTAATTTAAAATTAAATCGAATTGAATAAATCGAAAATTGATATTTCAGTATTTATAAAAATCAAATCGAATCGATTTTATTCAAAAACTGAATCGAATCAAATCGGTCTGATTCGGTTCGATTCAATTCGATTTGATCGGTTTCAATTTCTAATAAATTTTTTACTTTTTACACTTTTTTAATTTTTTAAAATTTAATTAAAATATTTTAATTTTAATATAATTTAATTTCTCTATATTATTAAAAATAACATATTATCATCACTAATTGGTTCGGTTTGATTTTTTAAATTTTTTCTAATTAAAATCGAACTGAACCAAAATAACTGAAATTTTTAAAATTAAAAATTAAACCGAACCAAATTAAATAAAAAATTAAATTAAATTTTAAAATTAATTCGATTCGGTTATTTTTTTTCAGTTGAATTAATAAGTGCCCACCCTGCTAAAACCCACTCAATTCGGCTGCAGAACCCAATACAATGTATAAAGAGAGAAATCTCAATTGTCATCGTCATAGGAGAAATCGAAACCCACCATCATCATCACCAACCAAAATGAAAAATTAGTCAAATACAGGGATAATAAAATTAAAAATAACAATGAAAAGACAAGTACGTAAAGAAAAAAAATTATGTATATCCAACTGAAAGCTCCATATGAACACAAATCTAAAACAGTACTTATTAAAAATAGATTTTAATATCAACATAGATCAATAAGAGCGTGATTCTCCAAACGTAGTGGAACAATTCTAAAATATCAATATCATAATAATGATATTTTTCTATAATAATGAAATTCGAGTACAATAGATAATTCAGACCGTCGAAATTACAAAATAAAAAAAAAATAAAAAAATAAATATAGACAATTATGAGAAAAAAAATTAAAATCGATGAATTATCGTTCTTGTTCCAAAGCAAGAAAAATCAAAACAATCTAAGAAAAAAGCAAGAAAAATCAAAACGATATAAGAAAAAATCAAAACAAAAAGGAAAACAAAACAAAACAAAACCATCAACAAACTCAATCAAGAAAGAAGTTATATTCATTGGTTGCTGTCTTTTTTGTCTAACCCCAATTTTTCTCCTTGCTCCTCTTTTTCCCTGTCATTCTCTCTCTCTCGCTCAATATTAAAGAACATCGAAAACAATGACAAATATCATACAGTATTTTAAAATTTGTTTCGCATAAGATACTAGTCGAGTGAAGATGGCTGACGGCCCACCTAAAATTAGGCCCATGCATATTCATATATTAGTTTTTCATAAAAAAAATATTATTTAATTTTTATTTTTTAAAAATACATTTTTTTTTCTTTAAATGTATTAATATTTTTGTCTCTCTTGAGAAGATTGGAAATTAAATAATTAAAATCTCAAAATTAAAAAAATTAAATAATTATAATTTTAAATTACAGTAATTAATTATAGTCATATTTTAAAATAGCAAGATCAAATTAGAAATAACAACATAATACTATTTTAATATAATTGAATTATAAATTCTGAAATAAAAAATTAATAAAATCATAAAATATTTTTTATACTTTTATTAAAAAAATCTTAAATCCTATCACAATCCATTACAATAAACGAACATTGCCACGTTTTTATTCTTGAAAAAAAAAGCCCAAAACTAATACAACTCCATAGAAATTTTCATTTTGGTGTGTCTTCCCCAAGGGCAGCCTTACGAAAACCAGAGTATCTATCAAGGAGCTTGTCTCTTGGAGGCCAATTCTCATGGATTATTGGGATATTTGAGAATTGTTGGATCCATGCCATTAACAGTGGGAATTTTTCTTGGTCTACCAATTTCACACCAATAATCTCCTCAATTATATTGAGGTAATAAGCAATCCAACCCAAAGCTAGATCCACTAGTCCAATGCTTTCTCCTCCAAAGAATTTCTTGCCCTTTAGCTCTTCTTCTAAATATTTCAACTTCTCTTTGATTGAAACTATTGCTTCTTCTTGTTCTCTTCCTTGCTTTGAAAGAACATCAAATCTCATTGCTTGTAATATCTATATTCAAGAAAATCACCCAAAAAAAATTATTCACGGTAATAGAAATAAAAAATAATAATAAAATTTACTGATCAAATTATAAAAAAAAAGAGAATTGAAATAATAAATAAATAATTGAAAATTCCTCAAATTTGCTTTATAATTTGGGAAGTAATTAATCGGCAAAAAGAACATGAACAAGGTTACCTTTTCATCGGCGAAGTTAGCCCAGAAGCGAGCCGTGGCTCGCTGGTGAGGATTTTGTGGAAGCAGTGGATACTGTTTGAAAGTCTCTTCCAGGTATTCAAGAATGAGAAGAGATTCACAGATGGGTTTGCCATTATGAACAAGTACAGGGATCTTTTTGTAAACTGGATTATACTTGAGAAGCAAAGAGCTCTTGTTTGAAAGATCTTCAAACACTTCTTCATACTCAATGCCCTTCAGTTTTAGCGCCCACACCACTCTCAGTGGATATGGACTTGACCAATTCCTGAATAGCTTCACTTCTTCTGCCATTTTCTCTTTCTTTTTCCTATTTGCAGACTCCAGCTTTAGTTATTAGACAACACCCCACTCATATAAATAGAAGAGAGTCTGCCCAGAGGACTAAAATGTAAATTGAAGCTCAAAATTTGAGTTAAATCCTCGAAAAGTGTAAAGTGGAGGACTATTTTATAAATATGACATGTCAGCTCGTGATGTGCTAGAAGGCCTTTGCATCCGTTGATAAAATCAAAATAATTAAACTTTTTAAACATAAAAATTAAATTAAACTATTTTATTAAAAAAATCGAACCAAATTATTTTGATTAAATTAAATTTGATTCAAATTATATTTAATTTTAAATTAATTTTATAAAATTTATTTAATTGAACTTCAATTTTTCCTCATGAATTCTCTAAATTTGGTTTGATTGAAGTTTTTTGCCTAAATATAAATTAAATCCATCAGACTAAAATTATTAAAATTGAAAATTAAATTATTTTATTTTAAAATTAAATATAATTTCTAAATTATATCATTTTAGTTGATTTATGTTTGAATTAAACAGTGAAATTATCGTTATAAAACTAAATCATTTAAAATTTAAAAATTAAAAGGAATTATATAATTATATTTTTAAATTAGGAATTAATTAAATTTAAACTAATGCTTAAATTTATCCATAAATTATGCTAGAATTTAAATATTATTTTTTAAATAAATAATTTATTTCCCTTAAAAGTAATAAGTCAACGAGTGGCGTGTAAAAGTTTTTTTGGGGTCATAACCGGCATGTGATTAACCTTAAAAGTAGCGTGGACTTGGAAATGGATTTGAAAATTGATTTGAAATTAGTGTAATTAAATATTTATCATAATTATTCAATATATTTAAATATATTTATGTGTTTATTTTAAAGTCAAAATGTTAATTTTTTTATTTATATTAATTACTTAATATTTAATTTTTGGAATAAATGAAGCTATAAATATTCACCTTATATTAATAGATTAATAATAATTTACTCTATTATTTATTGCTAATTATGAAAATATATATATATTAATTTTAAAATATTTTAAAAATTATAGAAGAGAGAGAATATATAATATTTTATTTAATATAAATACATTTTATGAAAAAAGCTCTATCAATACTCATACCTTATTATGTTTCAAAAAAAAAACTTATACTTTACCTGATGGCAATGATTTATCGAATGTGAAATGATTTATTTCTTTTTTTTTTAAATTACAAAATTTTAGTTAAATTAAATTTTATCACCTTATCTGATGACAATATGAAGTTTATCATCAAAATTGGAATAATTTTCTTTAACTAAAATCTATAACTATCAAATATATTCTATATTTTTATTTTTTAATACAATTTGTTGTCCGTAAGTTAAATCATACAAATCAATAAAATTTTTGTACAATTTTTCCATGAAAAATATCTTTTTGTAGGACCTAACGACTAAAAACCTATTGGCTGTTGGAAGGATACACCAAAGATCATACAAGTTAAATAAAAAATTATTTAGCGATCAAGAAAGCAAATCAAATGCAACATTGATATCTCAGCAGCATTTAAATAAATACGAAGTCTGGCCTAGAAGACTGGGACATGTGTCTAGAAACAAGGTGTTACATCTAAATGTATTTGAGTCTAGTGATTGTGATCTTTATGTGTGTATTGTTTGTCCTATAGAAAAACAATAAAGGCTGAGTTTTAATAAAAGCAAGTTTACTACCACAGCACCCTTTGAGCTAGTTCATATGGACCTTTGGGGTCTATACTCAATAGTTTCGATTTCAAATGCAAGATATATGCTGACTATTGTGGATGACTATACTAGGACAACTTGGACGTACTTATTACAACATAAAGAATCTGTATTTTTCATATTGAAAAAATTCATTGTCATAATTCAAAATTAGTTCCATAAAATAGTGAAGCAATTAAGAACATACAATGGAACAGAGTTTGTGAATTCAGAATGCAACAAATGGCTTAAAGAAAGAGGTATCATCCACTAGAACTCGTGTCTATAAACCCCATAACAGAACAAGATGGTCGAAAGAAAGCACAAACACTTGCTACAAGTTTCAAGAGTCTTAATGTTTCAGTCAAAATTACCACAAAGATTTTGGGGAGAATCCATACTCACAGCCACCCACATTATCAACAGATTCCCTAACTCAGTTCTAAACTGTAAAATCCCATTTGCCCGTTTATATGGAAAACCTCCTAACATTGACCTTCTTAAAACATTTGGTTGCTTATACTTTACAACCAATACCCTACCCCACAAGACAAAATTTGTAGAAAGAGCCTTCAAGTGCATCTTTCTTGATTACATTCCTAGAATGAAAGCTTATAAAGTGTATGCAATCTTAACAAAATTCTCATTTCTCGCGATGTTATTTTCCATGAAACCATATTTCCTTTCAGTTTCCAGCAAGATATACACTATCCCCACAAACTAGTGCTACCAAAGACAATAGAAGAACCCAATTCAGAACCTGATTCACTATCCCCACCTCAAAAAAATACTCTCTGTTTCCACACAGACACCCATCACAAACCTTCATATGAGTCCCTAAGAGCAATGAACCCTTATTTGAAATCTAATATATCTAATCCATTGGATGTATCAACAGAAACTACTGAAGCAATGACAGCCCTAACACCAACAAGAAAGAGCACAAGACTCTCCACGAGACCCAGATGGCTAAATGATTTTGTGGCAGCTTCTATACACCATGATAATCCTAGTGCATTCCCCAATTTAGCTGCATGTACTTTTACTAATCACCTATCTTGTACTTTTACATTTGAACATATCTTTGCACCTTATTATTTGAGCTTTGTGACAAATGTATCTATGACTCATGAACCTAAATCATATCTTTAAGCAAAAGGGGACAACAAATGGGTGCAAGCCATGCATGACGAGCTGAATGCCTTAGAGCTAAACAACAATTGGTACTTAGCTACTCTACCAAAAGGGAAAAGGGCAATTGCTTCTAAATGGGTCTACCGGATCAAACATAAACCAGATGGATCCATTGACCGGTTTAAAGCCAGACTGATAGCCAAAGCCTTCAACCAGCTATCCGAAGTCGATTACACCAATAATTTCTCTTCGTTCGCCAAATTGGTGATTGTAAGAATGTTTATGGCCATAGCCACTGCCAAGAACTAGCTAATACACCAGTTATGTAACGACCCGAAATCGGACCGCTACCGGCGCTAGGATCCAGATCGACTTAAGATCGCCGGGACCCGTAGCAAACCTAACATACAACCTGTCATACCTAATAAATCTCATACATGATCAAACATTTACATAAAAATTTAAACTTTATCAATTACCAAGCTTGTACTGTGCATGCACTATCAACATCACATAAAACCCCAAACTAAAGCCCTCATCAAATGCTCTAGTAGGTTATCATAACATACAACAAGCTTGGACTATCATTTCTTATCATAGAACATTTCATTAAAAGATCATGTACAAGGGAACTAACATTTACTATTCGGGCCAAGCACAATACTAAACCATAAAACATTCTCTACATTACATTACATAAAAATCATTTTTCAATACATGTCCATTCTAACTATTACATTTAACTTAACTTCAACCTTGAAGACTCCCCGGTCTATCCTGAACCTGCAAGCCTGGGGGTTAGGGGAAAGGGGTGAGCTACTAGAGCCTAGTGAGCAGAATAGTAAAACATTATATTAAAATCCATGCTTTCATGAAATGCATCACATCACAAACAAATCACATCAAGGATGGACTTGTCACCAATAGCCCTCTACATAATCCAATCATGTCATGGGCGTAGTACAGGCCACACCTGGTCTTTCTCTTACACATAACATATCATGCATATCCAATTGTGCCGGGGGCGTAGTGCAGGCCACACCCGGACTTTCTCTTACATTGTACCAGGGGCGTAGTGCAGGCCACACCTGGACTTTCACATCATATCATATCTCATCATATCGAGGACTAATGGGTCATTCAACATCCATCCACATCAACATCATAATATGCAATGCAACATATTCGTGGATTCTAATGCAAACAACCTAGTAATTAACATGGTATTCATAATGCATGAACGTGCTCAAAGCTGATTTAATTTGATACATAAATATTTATCCTACTCACCTCAGGCTGATTGTAATACCCGGCTAGACCCCGGCGTCGAAATTCCCACTTTCTGGCGGAATCTCCGTTGGAATCCGGAATTCAAGGATGTCGGAGCTATTTAGAAGGGTAAAAGAAAGGTTTTTCAAAATGTTTTTACATGTTTTTAGTGATTTGAGTAAGAAAACTTGGAGTTTTGAAAAGAAAAGACCAAGGAGGGAAATGTAAGGTTCGGCCGCCGAACCTCACTTTCGGCCGCCGAAGGTGGCATACTTTCGTTGCCACCGAAGCCCAAGTTCGGCTTCCGAAAGTGGTGAAGCTGTGGAGGCAGCTTTGACTGCCGAAGGTGGTTGACCGGCCACCTATAAAAGGGTCCCTTATCCGAATTTGAGGTGAGTTTTCTCTCTCTTTTCGGGTATAGGTGAGTTCTTACACTTCCTTGGGTGATTTCTTAGTTTTCTTTCAAGTTGAGCAAGTTTTAAGTTGTTTTCATATTGGTTTTGAAGTTTTTGAGCAAAGAAGCTAAGTTGTGAGGCTTGGAGGTTCTAGATCTGTTTTTCCTTGCATCTCCAAGTGAAGACCATCAATCCTCTCGATCTTCAAGAGGTAAGCATGGATCCTCACCTTTTCTGATGTTTTAAGGGTGTTTGAAGGGTTTAAGTGAGGTTTTTGCATGGGTTTTGCATGGTTTGCATGGGTAGGGTTTATGTTGATCATAAGCCATATGTGTGTATTTGTGTTGTTTTTGGGGTTTAAGCTAGTTCTAAAGCCCCTATATGCATGAAGAAGGGTATATGTATGTGTTTGAGAGCTTGTTGGTGAGTTATGCATGCTTTGGAGAGGTTTTGGAGGCTGGAAACTTAAGGTTGGATCGAGTTCTGCCTTCATGGAGAACTCAGGTTCGGCCGCCGAACCCCTTGAGGAGGTTGTTTTGGCCGCCTAAACTTGTCCCCGAAAGTTTGGATTTTCGGCTTTGGAGTGGAGTTTCGGCCACCGAACATGCCGCCGAAGGTTGTGACTTTCGTCTCTAGAAAGGACTTTCGGCTGCCGAACCTGCCTCCGAAAGTGCATGACTTTCGGCTTTGGAGAGACCTTCGGCCGCCGAACCTGCCGCCGAAAGTCCCCTGTCCAGCCTTCCTTTGCTTGTTTTTCCATGCATGTTTATGATGTTTTAGGGGGTTTTGGGGGGAATGTTTAGAGTTATGCTAGAGTATGTCGGTATCTCATTTGAGTCCACCTGTGTAGGTTCGGACCCGAGGAACCAATGAGGCCCTCAGTGTTAGCTGGTTCAGAGGTATGCCAGCGTCTACTAGAGGTGAGTAGAACTTAACTATATTTTAAATTCAAGGAAAGGTTTTAGCATGACTCATGCATCATAAATGCCATGGATATATGAGGTTGTATTGCATTAGAACTCACGAATATGTTGCACTGCATTATATGTTATTGATGTGGATGGATGTTGGATGATCCTTTAGTCCTTGAGGGAAGTCCAGGTCCCATTCTACACCCTGGCATGATATATGAGAAAGTCCAGAGGCCCATGCTACGCCCTGGCACCATGTAAGAGAAAGACCAGAGGCCCATGCTACGCCACTGGTATTATGTTATTATTATGTTATGAGAAAGACCAGGAGCCCATGCTACGCCCTGGCACTATGGCATGTGTGAGGACTATTGGTGACAGGTTCATCCTTGCTATGACTTGTTTGTGATGTGATGCATTTCATAGAGGCATGTTTTATTGATTTTCTTGGTGCTCTACTCACTGGGCTCTAGTAGCTCATCCCTCTCCTTAACCCCCAGGTTGCAGGGCCAGAGATAGCATGGGATAGCTACAGGAGAAAAGCTTATGTAATAGTGGTAGTGGACATGGATTGTAAAAGGATGTAAGGTCATGTAATGTATAATGATGATAGAGTTGTGCTTGGCCCTAGAACTGGTTGATCCCTTTTGTACATGATTTGTATATTATTATGGGTTATAATGATATATGTTGATGACCAAGCTTAAGATATGAAATGATGACCCAACTAGAGCATTTGATGAGGGCTCAGTATGGGGTTTATGTTTACAGAGATTGTGTGCATGCACAGGTTAAGCTTGGTAGATGTAAAATTTCAATTTTTTTATGGAAATTGTTGATCATGTATGGGATTTACCAGGTTTACAGAATGCATAGTAGGCTTGCTACGGGTCCCGGCGGCCTTAAACCGATCTGGATCCTAGCACCGGTAGCGGTCCGGTCATCGGGTCGTTACACTGATACTGAAGGAGCTAGCTCACTGCTGGGGTCCTCGGTTCCTCGAGTCCGAACCTACACAGGTGGACTCAAAATGAGGGACCAAACATCCACTAACATAACTCTAAACTACTCCCCAAAAACCCCCTAAAACACCCTAAAACAATCATAGAAAACATGCAAAGGAAGGCTGAACAAGGCACTTTCGGTGGCAGGTTCGGCGGCCGAAAGTCCCTCCAGAGCCGAAACTCAGCCACTTTCGGCGGCCGAAAGTCCCTTCCAGAGACGAAACTCATGCACCTTCGGCGGCCGAAACTCCCTTCCAGAGCCGAAAGTCCAACTTTCGGGGGCAAGGTTTGACAGCCAAAAGCTTGCCTCCACAGGCACTTTCGGCCGCCGAACCTGAGTTCTTCCAGAAGTGGCAGAACTCAGCCCTTAGGCACATTTTGCCTCCCAAACCTTCCAAACTCAAGCACAATACTCCCAAACATACATAAACACATTCATAAGCATATAGGGGTCTCAAACTGTAACGACCTGAAAATCGGACCGCTACCGGCGCTAGGATCCGGGTCGACTTAAGGCCGCCGGGACTCGTAGCAATCCTAACATGCATCCTGAAAACCTGCTTAATCCCCTACATGATCAACAACATATATAAAAATTAAAACTTTTCTTTCCATATACATCAACCATACTCAACCTGTGCATGCACTGTATATAACATAACTCATAAACATTGATCCCTCAGTGGGATCTCATCAGTGCCCCCAATGGGTGACATAACATATGTCGAGTTGGTTTACATAAACATCATAAAAATCTCTAAGATCATGTATTAAAAGGGATAACAACAATCTACGGTCAAGCACACCTCTAACATCCATATATATATCATCTCATTACATAACTATACTGATTAAGACATTACAATACAATTCGATCATGTCCATTGCTAGCTATTACATAAACATGACTTCCTTACTCTCTCCGGACTCCTGCTCTATACTGTACCTGCAAGCCTAGGGGTAAAAGGGAGAGGGGTGAGCTAAAAGCCCAGTGAGTTGAACTATAAAACATAATAACACTATGCTCCAATGAAATGCATCATAACACAGACAATTCACATAAGAGTTGGGTGAACTTGTCACCAATTAGTCCAAGTTAACTCTGTGCCAGGCCGTAGCATGGGTCCTGGTCTTCCTGTCATAACATACATTACTTACCATTTGCCCCAGGGCCTCCTCTGGGCTCCTGGTCTTCGAGTCCCATAACCGTGCCAGGCCGTAGAATGGGGTCCTGGTCTTTCCTTACATAGTGCCAGGCCGTAGAATGGGGTCCTGGTCTTCCTGTCATGGACTAATTGGGTCATCCAATATTCACCCACATCAACAACAATCGATGCAATGCGACATATTCGTGGAAACTAATGCAATCATCCTATTGCATAATCATGATGCATGAAACATGATAAAACATTTAATTTAAAGGATTAAGTTTAGTTCCACTCACCTCTGGCTGACTCTGATAACACCAAAGCAGCTGAACTCACTGCTGGGGTCCTCGGCTCCTCGGGTCCGAACCTACACAGGTGGACTCAAATGAGGGACCAAACATACCTGAACATATCTCTAAACTACTCCCCAAAAACCCCCTAAAACATCATGAAACAACCATAGAAAAACATGCAAGGAAGGCCTGGACAGGGCACTTTCGGCGGCAGGTTCGGCGGCCGAAAGTCCTTTCAGAGCCGAAAGTCAGGCAGGTTCGGCGGCACCTTCGGCGGCTGAAACTCCCAGACAGAGACGAAACTCATGCATGTTTGGCGGCACCTTTGGCGACCGAAACTGCCAGACAGAGACGAAGGTCTCCTTTCGGGGGCAAGCTTCGGCAGCCGAAAGGCTGCCTCCCCAGCCATGTTCGGCGGCCGAAAGTCCTTCGGCTGCCGAACCTGGTTTCTGCCAAAGGGCAGAAACTTGGCTCCCTATGCACATTTCGCCTCCAAACCTTTCCAACATGCATCAAACCTATTCTACAACACACAAACACAAGCATACATGTTCCTAGGGGCCTCAAACCATCATAAACCCCATCTACAACACATCAAGAAAATCACATTGTTCATGAACATACATTTATACCCATAAACTCCAAAAACATAACCATAACCTAAACATGCATTCTAACCCATAGATCTACTTAAAACTTACTTAAAACATGCAATGAGTTTAAGATCGGCTCTTACCTCTTGAAGATCGAGAGAGAGACGACCTAAACTCGAAGTTGGGAGAGATTGGGTTCTTGAACCTCCAAGCTCCAAAACTTTGCTCAAATGCTCAAATCTTCAAAATAAAGTTAAAACAAATGAAAACCTTGAAAGATCTAGAGGAAAGGCGTCAAAGATGGGTGAGGGACGGCGGAGACTCACCTTGGCCGAAAATGGGGAAAAAGCTCGCCCGTTTTCGGCTAAGGGACCCTTTTATAGTGGCTGGCCAGACCACGTTCGGGGGCCGAATGTGCCTCCGCATGCATGCCATGTTCGGCGGCCGAACTTGAGATTCGGCGGCCGAACCTGGACTTCCCTCACTTATGCTTTCGGGGGCCTAAAGCACACCCGCAACGCATGCATGTTCGGCGGCCGAACTTGAGGTTCGACGGCCGAACCTGAGTTTTCCTCCAAAGCTATTTTCATGCAAAAACTCATTTTCTTTCATGCTTAAAACATAAAACACATTAAAACATTTCATAAAAACATGGTTTTACCCTACTAGAGGCTTCCGACATCCGAGATTCCACCGGACGGTAGGAATTCCGATACCGGAGTCTAGCCGGGTATTACACAAACTATCCTATACCCCAACAAACATCAACATGGCAACTCATTTAAGCACACATTTATCCTTAAACTAACATTTACACAACTAACCTAAACATGCATTTCTACCCCATAAACCTTCATAAAACTTACTTAAGACATCGAAGGAGGCGAGAATCGATGCTTACCTCTTGAAGATCAAGAGAAAACGTGACCCAACTTAGAGATTTTGGGGAAAAGGGTTCCGGAGGTCTCCAAGCTTCCAAACTTCGATCTTTGCTTAAAAACTTCAAAACCAAGCTAAAACTTGTTAAAAACTTGCAGGATTTGAGGAGAAAACACAAAATCATCAAAGGGGTGGCGGAGACTCACCTTGCCCAAAAATAGAGAGAGAAAACTCACCCATTTTCGGACAGGGGCCTTTTATAGGTGGCTGGCCAGACCACCTTCGAAAGCCAAAGTTGCCTCTGCAACTCCACCAAGTTCGGCGGCCGAACCTGGATTTTTCTCCTTTGTCCTTTTTCTTTTCAAACTCAATTCTTTCTTACTTAAAACCTTAAAAACATGTAAAAACATTTATAAAAACATGATTTTACCCTTCTAGAGGTTTCTTGTAACGACCCGAAAATCGGACCGCTACCGGCGCTAGGATCCAGATCGGCTTAAGGCCGCCGGGACCCGTAGCAAGCCAAACCTTCATCCTGAATACCTGCTTAATCCCATACATGATCAACAATTACATAAAAATTTAAAACTTTCTCATTTAATCATTCATTCTATCATTCATTCTTTCATTCATTCTTAACCTGTGCAAGCACAAATCATAATATAAACCTCGCACTGGAGTCCTCATCAATTACTCCAATGGGGTAACATAACATACATTAAGCCTGTTTTACAATAATCATCATTAAACATTTAAGATCATGTACTAGAAAGGGATTAACATAATACTATGGTCAAGCACAACTCTAAACTTCCATAAGCATCAATACATTACATTTCTATACCATGCTTTTACATTACATCATATTCATGTCCACATCTAGCTATTACATAACATGACTCTACTCCTGCTGACCTCCTAGTCTACCCTGTACCTACAAACCTGGGGTTAAGGGAGTGGGGTGAGCTACTAGAGCTCAGTGAGCAGAATAATAAAACATTGCATTTAAAACATATGCTATCATGGAATGCATCACAGCACAGACAAATCACATCAAGGATGAACTTGTCACCAATAGCCCTCTACATTTCCATTAGTGCCAGAACGTAGAATGGGTCCTGGTCTTTCTCTTACATAACATAATATAACATAACATTCCAAGATGGCAGGGACGTAGAATGGGTCTTCCTGGACTTTCTCTTACATAGTGCCAGGGACGTAGAATGGGTCTTCCTGGACTTCCATACCGTATCATCATCATATCATGACATAACATACGAGGGCTAATGGATCACTCAACATTCATCCACATCAACAACATAATATGCAATGCAACATATTCGTGAATACTAATGCAAACACCCTAAAATATCACATGGTATCCATGATGCGTGAATCATGCTGAAATATTCATTATTTACTTTAAAACATAAAGGGTTATTCCACTCACCTCTGGCTAGCTCTGACCAGACACTAGAGCAGCTGACTCACTGCTGGGGTCCTCGGTTCCTCGGGTCCGAACCTACACAGGTGGACTCAAATGAGGGACCAAACATACAAGAATATGACTCTAAAATACTCCCCAAAATCCCCCTAAAACACCTCAAAACAATCATAGAAAACATGCAAAGGAGGGCTGCACAGGGCACTTTCGGCGGCAGGTTCGGCGGCCGAAAGGCCCTCCAGAGCCAAAAGTCATGCACCTTCGGCGGCACTTTCGGCGGCCGAAGGTTCCTTCCAGAGACGAAACTCATGCATGTTCGGAGGCACCTTCGGCGGCCGAAACTCCCTTCCAGAGCCGAAAGTCCTCTTTCGGGGGCAGGGTTCGGCAGCCGATACATGCTACCACAGGCAGGTTTGGCGGCCGAAAGAGCCTTCGGCTGCCTAACCTGAGTTCTTCCCAAAGGGCAGAAACTCAGCTCCAACATGCACAAAAGCCTCCCAACTCATTCAACATGCATTTACCTATTCTACAACAAGCAAACTCAAGCCAACAAGCACATGGGTGTAACGACCCAAAAATCGGACCACTACCGGCGCTAGGATCCAGATCGGCTTAAGGCCGCCGGGACCCGTAGCAAGCCTGACATACAACCTGTAAACCTGTTTAATCCCATACATGATCCACAACATACATAAAAATTTGAACTTTTCTTTACATTCATTCACCAAACTCAACCTGTGCATGCACTATACATAACATAGTCATAAACATTAACTCCTCTTTGGAGTCCCAACAGTGCCCCAATGGGGTGACATCATAAATATTGAGTTTGGTTACATAAGCATCATAAAATATAGATCATGTTTACAAAAGGGATTACTATACAAACTCGGTCAAGCACAATTTCTAAACCCAATCTCAAAATCAACATATACATGACATAACTATTCATAACTTTTACATCATTATACAATTTATCATGTCCACATTCTATCTATCACATACACATGACTTCATTCATCTTGACTTCTCTGTCTAGCCCGTACCTGCAATCCTGGGGGATTAGGGAAAGGGGTGAGCTACAAGAGCCCAGTGAGCAGAATAATAAAACAATTAAAATCTCATGCTCTCATGTAATGCAACACATCACAACTAATCACATCAAGGATGGTATTGTCACCAATAGTCCTCTACATACCAAAGTGCCGGGACGTAGAATGGGTCAACCGGTCTTTCTCTTAAACATATCATAACATAACATTCCAAGATGCTGGGACGTAGAATGGGTCAACCGGTCTTTCTCTTACATAGTGCCGGGACGTAGAATGGGTCAACCGGACTTCCATACCATATCATGCCGTATCATCATCATATCATATCATATGAGGACTAAAGGATCATTCAATAACCAATCCGTATCAACATCATAAAATGCAATGCAACATATTCGTGAATTCTAATGCAAACAACCTAAATCATCACATGGCATTCATGATGCATGAACATGCTCAAAACTTTATAATTTATTTGCTTTAAAACATAAAGGTTTATTCTACTCACCTCAGCTAGCTCTGACAATGAACGAAGCAGCTGACTCACTGCTAGGGTCCTCGGTTTCTACCCCATGAATCAACTTAAAACTTGTTTAAAACATATAGTGAGCTCAAGATCGGCCCTTACCTCTTGAAGATCGAGAGGAAAATGACCCTAGCTCGGAGATGGGAGAGATTGAGTTTCTTGAACCTCAAAGCTCCAAAACTTGCTTTATACTCGAAAATCTTCAAAACAAAGTGAAAACTTGTGAAAATCGTGAGAGATTTGAAGGAAGAAACTCAAGATCGGTGAGGGACGGTGGAGAGCTCACCTTGGCCGACAATGGGGAGAAAAGCTCACCCATTTCGGCTAAGGGACCCCTTTATAGGTGGCTGGCCAGGCCACATTCGGGAGCCGAACGTGCCTCCGCATGCATGCCATGTTCGGCGGCCGAACATAAGGTTCGGCAGCCGAACCTGGTTTCCCTCACTTATGCCTTCGGGGGCCTAAGGCACACCCGAAACGCCTGCATGTTCGGCGGCCGAACTTGAGTTTCGGCGGCCGAACCTGAGTTTTCCTCCAAGGCTATTTTCATGCAAAAACTCATTTTCTTTCTTGATTAAAAACATAAAACTCATTAAAACATTTTATGAAAACATGGTTTTACCCTTCTAGAGGTCTCCGACACCCGAGATTCCACCGGACGGTAGGAAT
Organism: Manihot esculenta; assembly: GCF_001659605.2. Lineage (NCBI taxonomy): Eukaryota > Viridiplantae > Streptophyta > Magnoliopsida > Malpighiales > Euphorbiaceae > Manihot > Manihot esculenta. The sequence continues at coordinate 26,340,372 of NC_035170.2, read as the reverse complement.
TTCGATACCGGAGTCTAGCCGGGTATTACAATGGGGGTCTCAAACTAACTTAAACCCCAACCAAAATACATCAAACATGCATATTCAACATACATTGTTCATAAATACACATTTAACCAAAAACTCATCATAAACCTACACATGCATATCTACCCTAAGAAACTTCATAAAACTTGCTTAAAACATGAAATGAACTATGGATTTACTCTTACCTCTTGAAGAACCAGAGGAGAGACGATCCTAGCTCGGAGATGGGAAGAAATCAACTCTTTGGTCTCCACGCTTCAAAACTTGCTCTTTTTGTTCAAATATCTTCAAATCAACATAAAGCTTGTTAAAACATGAAAGATCGAAGGAAAAACATCAAAGATCAACCATGGGAGAGCATTGTAACGATCCGAAAATCGGACCGCTACCAGCGCTAGGATCCAGGTCGGCTTAAGGCCGCCGGGACCCGTAGCAAGCCTAACATGCATCCTGTGAACCTGATTAATCCCATACATGATCAACAATATACATAGAAATTAAAACTTTTCTTTCATACATTCGCTCATACACCAAACTCAACCTGTGCATGCACTATACATAGTCATAATCATAAACATTGACCCCTCTATGGGATCTCATCAATGTCCCCAAAGGGGTGACATAACATGTGTTGAGTTGGTTTACATAAACATCATAAAACATCTAAGATCATGTATTAAAAGGGATAACAACATCCATAGAGTCAAGCACAACTTCTAATCCTCAATATCATTATACATAACATGACTATTCAAACTTTACATCATCTTACAATTTATCATGTCCACTTTCTATCTATTACAAGCATGACTTTACTCTTCTTGACTTCTCTGTCTAGCCCGTACCTGCAATCCTGGGGGATTAGGGAAAAGGGGTGAGCTACTAGAGCCCAGTGAGCAGAATAATAGAAAACAGCATTTAAAATCTCATGCCATCATGTAATGCAACACATCACAACAAATCACATCTCGGATGGTATTGTCACCAATAGTCCTCTACATTCCAAAGTGCCGGGACGTAGAATGGGTCAACCGGTCTTTCTCTTAACATAACATAACATAGCATTCCAATGTGCCAGGGACGTAGAATGGGTACAACCTGGACTTTCTCTCACATCGTGCCAGGGACGTAGAATGGGTACAACCTGGACTTCCATACCGTATCATGCCGTAACATCATCATATCATATGAGGACTAAAGGATCATCCTGTAACGATCCGAAAATCGGACCGCTACCGGCGCTAGGATCCGGGTCGACTTAAGGCCGCCGGGACCCGTAGCAAGCCAAACATACATCCTGGAAACCTGTTTAATCCCATACATGATCAAGAAAATACATAAAAATTAAAACTTTTCTTTCATACATTCTATCATACGCCAAACTCAACCTGTGCATGCACTGAACATATACATAATCATATCTTGACCCCTCTGTGGGATCTCATCAATGCCCCCAATGGGTGGCATAACATGTGTTGAGTTGGCTAAACATAGTCATCAATAAACATAAGATCATGTAATAAAAAGGGATTACAACATCTATAGGGTCAAGCACAACTTCTAATCCTCAATATCACTATACATAACATAACTATTTAACTTTACATCATCTTACAATTTATCATGTCCACATTCTAACTATTACATACATATGACTTTACTCTTCTTGACTTCTCTGTCTAGCCCGTACCTGCAATCCTGGGGGATTAGGGAAAGGGGTGAGCTACAAGAGCCCAGTGAGCAGAATAATAGAAAACATTTAAATCTCATGCCATCATGTAATGCAACACATCACAACAAATCACATCTCGGATGGTATTGTCACCAATAGTCCTCTACATTTCCAAAGTGCCGGGACGTAGAATGGGTACAACCGGTCTTTCTCTTAACATAACATATCATACATACCAATGTGCCAGGGACGTAGAATGGGTACAACCTGGACTTTCTCTTACATAGTGCCAGGGATGTAGAATGGGTACAACCTGGACTTCCATACCGTATCATGCCATAACATCATCATATCATATGAGGACTAAAGGGTCATCCAATAACCAATCCACATCAACATCATAAATGCAATGCAACATATTCGTGAGTTCTAATGCAAACAACCTAATTCATCACATGGCATTCATGATGCATGAACATGCTCAACTGTATAATTCATTTGCTTTAAAACATAAAGGTTTATTCTACTCACCTCTTGCTGAAGCTCTACTGACTCAGAAGCAGCTGAACTCACTGCTGGGGTCCTCGGTTCCTCGGGTCCGAACCTACACATGTGGACTCAAATGAGGGACCAAACAACTAGAACATAACTCTAAAAACATCCCCCAAAAACCCCCTAAAACATCTCAAACAAACATGCAAAAACATGCAAAGGAAGGCTGAACAGGGCAGGTTCGGCGGCACCTTCGGCGGCCGAAAGTCCCAGACAGAGACGAAAGTCTCTTTTCGGGGGCAACTTCGGCAGCCGAAAGGCCTGCCTCCCCAGCCATGTTCGGCGGCCGAAAGTTCCTTCGGCTGCCGAACCTGGTTTCTGCCAAAGGGCAGAAACTTGGCTCCTTTATGCACATTTGCCTCCCAAATCCCTCAACATGCATATAACTCATCCAAATCATGCAAATATACATACATTGGCTCCTAGGGGCTTCAAACTAACTTAAACCCCAACTACAACACACAACAACAACTCAAATCCAACATACATGCTCAAAACATAACATTAACTCAAAAACCTAACTATGAGCTAAACATGCATTCTACCCCATAGATCTTGCATAAAACTTACTTTAAACATGAAGTGAGCTTAAGATCGGCTCTTACCTCTTGAAGATCGAGAGAGAGACGTCCTAAACTCGAAGGTGGGAGATTTTGGGTTCTTGAACCTCAAAGCTCCAAAACTTGCTTTAAACTCGAAAATCTTCAAAACAACGTAAAAACTTGTGAAAATCTTGAAAGATTCGAAGGAAAGAACTCAAGGATGGTGAGGAATGGCGGAAGGACTCACCTTGGCCGAAAATGGGGAAAAAGCTCGCCCGTTTTCGGCTAAGGGACCCTTTTATAGTGGCTGGCCAGGCCACGTTCGGGGGCCGAAAGTGCCTCCGCATGCATGCCATGTTCGGCGGCCGAACTTGAGGATCGGCGGCCGAACCTGGGCTTCCCTCACTTATGCCTTCGGGGGCCTAAAGCACTCCCGAAGTGCATGCATGTTCGGCGGCCGAACTTTGAGTTTCGGCAGCCGAACCTGAGTTTCCTCCAAGGGTGTTTTTATTCAAAAACTCATTTCCTCTTTACTTAAAATCATCAAAAACATTAAAACATTTCATGAAAATATGGTTTTACCCTTCTAGAGGTCTCCGACATCTGAAATTCCACCGGACGGTAGGAATTCAGATACCGAAGTCTAGCCGGGTATTACATTATCCCCCCCTTAAGAACATTCGTCCCCGAATGTTCCTCAACTAGCACATAGCATGGCATACACATAACATACATGAAACATACAAGAACTAACCTTAGAAAAGATAAGGGTATTGCTGGAGCATGGACTCCCGTGTCTCCCAAGTGCATTCTTCCAAATTGTGGTGGTTCCAAAGGACTTTCACCATCGGGATTTCCTTGTTTCTTAGCTTTCTGATCTGGGTGTCTATGATCCGCACTAGCTGCTCAACATAGGTGAGATCCTCTTGGATCTCCACATCAGGCTCACTAAAAACCTTGCCTGGATCTGACACAAACTTTCTTAACATGGAAACATGGAAAACCGGATGGATTCTTTCCATTGAAGCAGGTAAATCCAGCTTGTACGACACATTCCCAATCTTTTGCAAGACTTCAAAGGGTCCGATGTATCGTGGGGCTAGTTTACCTTTCTTCCCAAAACGAACCACTCCTTTCATTGGAGACACCTTGAGCAATACCAGATCCCCCTCCTGAAACTCTACCTGTCTTCTGCGGATGTCTGCATAACTCTTCTGTCTGCTTGCAGCAGTCTTGATTCTCTCTCTGATTATGGGTACCACCCTGCTGGTAATCTCTACTAACTCAGGCCCTGCCAAGGCCTTCTCTCCAACTTCCTCCCAGCAAACAGGTGACCTGCACTTCCTCCCATATAAAGCTTCATATGGAGCCATCCCGATGCTAGCATGATGGCTGTTATTGTAGGCAAACTCCACCAAAGGTAGATGCTGCCTCCAAGAACCGCCAAAGTCCAGCACACACATTCTAAGCATATCCTCGATAGTCTGGATGGTCCTTTCTGACTGTCCGTCAGTCTGCAGACTCCGCCAAAACCTGGAGGTGAACTGGGGCCCTCTATCTGACACTATCGAAACAGGAACCCCATGCAGCCTGACGATCTCATTAACATATACCTGCGCCAACTTGTCCACAGAATAGCCACTCCTGACAAAGATGAAGTGAGCAGATTTGGTGAGTCTGTCCACAATCACCCATATGGAGTCCAATCTGTTGGACGCTGCCGGTAACCCCACTACGAAGTCCATAGCTATATTCTCCCATTTCCATTCTGGAATAGGTAGCGGGTTAAGCATTCCAGCCGGCTTCTGATGTTCCAGCTTCACCCTCTGACACACTTCGCAGGCTGACACAAACTGTGCCACTTCTTTCTTCATAGCCGGCCACCAATAAACCTTCTTTAGATCTTGATACATCTTGGTGGCCCCGGGGTGAATGCTGTATCTTGCATTATGAGCCTCTCTCATAATGTCTCCATTTAGCCCTATGTCATCTGGTACACACAATCGACTCCCATAGCGGAGGATCCCCTTATTGTCAAATCTGAACTCACTGTCCTTGCCTGACTGAACAGTTCTGGCAATCTTCACTAACTCTGGGTCCTCATGCTGTTTCTGAGCCACCTGCTCCAGAAACACGGGTGTCACTTTATCTGAGCAACCAAGGCACCTGTACCAGACAACTCCAACTGTAGACCTTCATCAATGAGCTTGTAAAACTCCTTCACCACTGGTCTCCTCTCTGCTGTGATGTGGGATAGACTGCCTAGTGACTTCCGGCTTAGGGCATCTGCCACGATATTCGCCTTACCCGGATGATACTGAATCTTGCAATCGTAGTCACTCAGCAGCTCTACCCATCTCCTCTGTCTCAAGTTCAAATCTCTTTGACTCAAGATGTACTGCAGGCTCTTATGATCTGTAAAGATCTCACATTTTACCCCATAGAGGTAGTGCCTCCACATCTTGAGCGCAAAGATTACTGCTGCCATCTCAAGGTCATGTGTGGGGTAATTCAACTCATGCTTCTTCAGTTGCCTAGAAGCATAAGTAATCACCCTCTCATTCTGCATCAGTACACAACCGAGTCCCACACGGGACGCATCACAAAATACTGTAAAGTCCTCATCACTAGATGGCAAAGCTAAAACTGGTGCTGAAGTCAACCTCTTCTTAAGCTCTTCAAAACTCTCTTCGCACTGGTCGGTCCACAGAAACTTCTGATTCTTCCTGGTTAGTCTGGTCAGAGGAGCTGCTATTTTTGAGAAGTCCTGAACGAACCTCCTGTAGTAACCTGCCAAACCCAAGAAACTCCTGATCTCCGTCACTGAAGTGGGTCTAGGCCAGTTAGCCACAATTTCTGTCTTCTTGGGGTCCACCTCTATCCCATTCTCTGACACTACATGCCCCAAGAACGAAATGCTCCTCAGCCAGAACTCACTTTTAGAGAACTTGGCATACAAGCCATGTTCCCTCAAGGTCTGCAAGACCAACCGCAGATGATGGGCATGCTCCTCTGCATTCCTGGAATACACTAAGATATCATCTATGAAGACAATAACGAAGTGATCCAGGTACTGGCTAAACACTCTGTTCATGAGATCCATGAATGCTGCAGGGGCATTGGTTAACCCGAACGGCATTACAAGGAACTCAAAATGCCCATATCTGGTCCTGAAGGCTGTCTTCGGCACATCCTCATCCCTTATCCTTAGCTGATGGTACCCCGATCTCAGATCTATTTTGGAGAAACAACTTGCTCCAGCTAGCTGGTCGAATAGATCGTCGATCCTTGGTAATGGGTACTTATTCTTGGTAGTGACTTTGTTCAACTGCCTGTAGTCGATACAAAGCCTAAGGGATCCATCCTTCTTTCTCACGAACAAGACTGGTGCACCCCAAGGTGAGGTGCTCGGTCGGATGAAGCCCTTTTCTACCAACTCTTGCAACTGTTCCTTCAATTCTTTCAACTCGGCTGGAGCCATCCTGTAGGGAGGGATAGAGATCGGTCGGGTTCCAGGCATCAGTTCTATCTCAAACTCTATCTCCCTAGCAGGTGGTAAACCTGGCAGCTCGTCTGGGAAGACGTCTAGAAACTCTCTAACCACTGGCACCGAGGCGGGCTCTCTAACCTGACTGTTAAGCTCTCTCACATGAGCTAAATACCCCTGACACCCCTTCCTAAGTAACCTACGAGCCTGAAGAGCTGATATCAGACCTCTAGGTGTACCCCTCCTGTCTCCTCTGAAGACAACCTCTGACCCATCCTGAACTCTGAACCTGACTACCTTGTCCCTGCAGTCCAAGGTAGCACCATGGGTAGATAGCCAGTCCATCCCTAGAATGACGTCAAAATCTGTCAAATCTAGAACCACCAGGTCGGCGGACAAGCATCTTCCCTCAACAAACACAGGACTACACTAGCAGACTGACTCTGCCACTGATGGATCACACTTGGGTCCACTGACCCAGAGAGGACACTCTAACTCAGAGATCATCAACCCCAACCTCTGGACGGCTCTCGGAGCAATAAAAGAATGAGATGCACCAGGGTCCATCAAGGCATACACATCTGAACAACCAATGACTAATTTACCTGCCACCACGGTGTTAGATGCGTCTGCCTCCTGCTGAGTCATCGTGAAGATCCGTGCTGGAGCTGATGGACCTTCACCTCTGAAACCCGCTGAAGAAGAGGCTGCCCCTCTCCCTCTGCCTCTGCCGCTGGCCTGAGTCATGGCTGGAGCTGCTGACTGAGCTACATTGCCAGAGCTGTCTGCTGAGACTGTGCTCCAAAAGCTGCCCTAGGACACTCCCGAGCCATGTGTCCCTCTTGCCCGCATCTGAAGCAGGCTGCTGTCCCAGCCCGACAAACTCCCCTGTGTAGCCTACCACATTTTGCGCAAACTGCATTATCCGCGCTAGAGCTTGAGCCACTCCCTAGTCCCAGACTAGACTTGACTTTGTTCCAAAACTTGTTCTTCTTGGGCTTCCTAGTGGTGTTACTCCACCTTTTGCTACCTGAAGCTGCTGCACTAAAAGAAGAAGAGCCTGGGGTCTTAGAACCAGAAGGCTGTGCCACTGACTGCTTAACTGTTCCCCGAACGATGGCACTGGCCTCCATTTTCCGGGCCATATCCACTATGGCGTGGAAGCTCTCCCTATCTGCTGACTGGATCAAGGAGGAATATCTAGAGTGGAGTTTCATGATATACCTCCTTGACCTTTTCTAGTCTGAGTCAAGATTCTGCCCTGCAAATGGCAACAGCTCCAAGAATCTGTCTGTGAACTCCTCTACACCCATATCCTCGGTCTGCCTCAACTGCTCAAACTCTATCATCTTCAGCTCCCTTGAACTATCTGGGAAAGCCCATCCTGCAAACTCGTTTGCAAACTCCTCCCAAGACATGCTATCTACTCTAGGGTTCACATAATTCTTGAACCACTCTCGTGGCTTCTTGCACTTAAGTGTGAACCCAGCCATCTGAATGGCTCTACTGTCATCAGCCCCAATCTCATCCGTGATCACCTTAACCCTTTCCAGATACACGAATGGGTCATCCCCTTTTTCATACTGGGGAGCACCCAGTTTCATGTAGTCGGTCATCTTGACATTGCTCCCACTGGCTGAGCTAGGTCTAGGAGGTTGGGCAACTGGGGCTGCTGGTTTTGTAGGTGGTGGAGGTGGTGCAACATTTTCTGAAGTAGGGTTTGGATAGTAAGGTGGAGGTGGATACATTGGGTATTGTGAATATGGTGGGTAGTAGGGTGGGTATGGCATCTGTGTGGGATAAGGGGTGAAGCTAGGGTAATCCGATGTACCTCCCATCGAATACCCGGGATTTTGTGAGAAGTGTGGGTAGTGGGGTGGCTGAACAAATCCCGAGGCCTGAGTGCCTCCTTGGGACTCTCCCATTCCCTCTTCTGACATACTAACTCCCAAACTGCCATCCCTTCTCTGCTCTACATCCATATCATCCCCCATGTCCTCTGACGCTCCTCCCTGAACTGTTCCTCTGACTGATCTGCTTCTACCCAGATCCAAAGACCTTCTAGGGTCTCTTATTGTTTTGTCCCTGTTGGACCTGCTTGACATTGCCCTAGGCAATGTAGGAGGACGGGCGCTCATGCCCTCATCCTCAGGTGGCACTCCAGTCAATCGTGCAGATCGACGAGTTCCCCTCATCCTGTTTTCTGAAAAACAGCACATCACATAAACATTAGCATCATATGGTTCATGTGGGCACACATGAACCCTCATCACATACATCACATATCATTAATGCACATGCATATAATCATGGCATTTCACATCATCAAACAAGACAGGACTCCACATCCTATCCTAGTGGACATGATCTTCCTATTGTGCTTGACCTTCTATAACATCTATGAGCCCGACACTCTAGGTCCGACCATATGAACCTAGGGCTCTGATACCATTCTGTAACGACCCGAAAATCGGACCGCTACCTGCCTAGGATTCGGGTCGACTTAAGGCCGCCGGGACCCGTAGCAAGCCAAACATACATCCTGGAAACCTGTTTAATCCCATACATGATCAAGAAAATACATAAAAATTAAAACTTTTCTTTCATACATTCTATCATACGCCAAACTCAACCTGTGCATGCACTGAACATATACATAATCATATCTTGACCCCTCTGTGGGATCTCATCAATGCCCCCAATGGGTGGCATAACATGTGTTGAGTTGGCTAAACATAGTCATCAATAAACATAAGATCATGTAATAAAAAGGGATTACAACATCTATAGGGTCAAGTACAACTTCTAATCCTCAATATCACTATACATAACATAACTATTTAACTTTACATCATCTTACAATTTATCATGTCCACATTCTAACTATTACATACATATGACTTTACTCTTCTTGACTTCTCTGTCTAGCCCGTACCTGCAATCCTGGGGGATTAGGGAAAGGGGTGAGCTACAAGAGCCCAGTGAGCAGAATAATAGAAAACATTTAAATCTCATGCCATCATGTAATGCAACACATCACAACAAATCACATCTCGGATGGTATTGTCACCAATAGTCCTCTACATTTCCAAAGTGTCGGGACGTAGAATGGGTACAACCGGTCTTTCTCTTAACATAACATATCATACATACCAATGTGCCAGGGACGTAGAATGGGTACAACCTGGACTTTCTCTTACATAGTGCCAGGGACGTAGAATGGGTACAACCTGGACTTTCTCTTACATAGTGCCAGGGACGTAGAATGGGTACAACCTGGACTTCCATACCGTATCATGCCATAACATCATCATATCATATGAGGACTAAAGGGTCATCCAATAACCAATCCACATCAACATCATAAATGCAATGCAACATATTCGTGAGTTCTAATGCAAACAACCTAATTCATCACATGGCATTCATGATGCATGAACATGCTCAACTATATAATTCATTTGCTTTAAAACATAAAGGTTTATTCTACTCACCTCTTGCTGAAGCTCTACTGACTCAGAAGCAGCTGAACTCACTGCTGGGGTCCTCGGTTCCTCGGGTCCGAACCTACACATGTGGACTCAAATGAGGGACCAAACAACTAGAACATAACTCTAAAAACATCCCCCAAAAACCCCCTAAAACATCTCAAACAAACATGCAAAAACATGCAAAGGAAGGCTGAACAGGGCAGGTTCGGCGGCACCTTCGGCGGCCGAAAGTCCCAGACAGAGACGAAAGTCTCTTTTCGGGGGCAACTTCGGCAGCCGAAAGGCCTGCCTCCCCAGCCATGTTCGGCGGCCGAAAGTTCCTTCGGCTGCCGAACCTGGTTTCTGCCAAAGGGCAGAAACTTGGCTCCTTTATGCACATTTGCCTCCCAAATCCCTCAACATGCATATAACTCATCCAAATCATGCAAATATACATACATTGGCTCCTAGGGGCTTCAAACTAACTTAAACCCCAACTACAACACACAACAACAACTCAAATCCAACATACATGCTCAAAACATAACATTAACTCAAAAACCTAACTATGAGCTAAACATGCATTCTACCCCATAGATCTTGCATAAAACTTACTTTAAACATGAAGTGAGCTTAAGATCGGCTCTTACCTCTTGAAGATCGAGAGAGAGACGTCCTAAACTCGAAGGTGGGAGATTTTGGGTTCTTGAACCTCAAAGCTCCAAAACTTGCTTTAAACTCGAAAATCTTCAAAACAACGTAAAAACTTGTGAAAATCTTGAAAGATTCGAAGGAAAGAACTCAAGGATGGTGAGGAATGGCGGAAGGACTCACCTTGGCCGAAAATGGGAAAAAAGCTCGCCCGTTTTCGGCTAAGGGACCCTTTTATAGTGGCTGGCCAGGCCACGTTCGGGGGCCGAAAGTGCCTCCGCATGCATGCTATGTTCGGCGGCCGAACTTGAGGTTCGGCGGCCGAACCTGGGCTTCCCTCACTTATGCCTTCGGGGGCCTAAAGCACTCCCGAAGTGCATGCATGTTCGGCGGCTGAGCTTTGAGTTTCGACGGCCGAACCTGAGTTTCCTCCAAGGGTGTTTTTATTCAAAAACTCATTTCCTCTTTACTTAAAATCATCAAAAACATTAAAACATTTCATGAAAACATGGTTTTACCCTTCTAGAGGTCTCCGACATCTGAAATTCCACCGGACGGTAGGAATTCCGATACCGGAGTCTAGCCGGGTATTACACATCCAATAACCAATCCACATCAACATCATAAATGCAATGCAACATATTCGTGAATTCTAATGCAAACAACCTAATTCATCACATGGCATTCATGATGCATGAACATGCTAAAAACTTTATAATTTATTTGCTTTAAATCGTAAAGGTTTATTCTACTCACCTCTTGGCTAGTTCTGACAAAGACTGATGCAGCTAACTCACTGCTGGGGTCCTCGGTTCCTCGGGTCCGAACCTACACAGGTGGACTCAAATGAGGGACCAAACAACTAGAACATAACTCTAAAAACATCCCCCAAAAACCCCTTAAAACACCTCAAAACAATCATGCAAAAACATGCAAAGGAAGGCTGAACAGGACAGGTTCGGCGGCACCTTCGGCGGCCGAAAGTCCCTCCAGAGCCGAAACCCAGCCAGGTTCAGCGGCACCTTCAGCGGCCGAAAGTCCCAGACAGAGACGAAAGTCTCTTTTCGGAGGCAGGCTTCGGCAGCCGAAAGGCTTGCCTCCCCAGCCATGTTCGGCGGCCGAAAGTCCTTCGGCTGCCGAACCTGGTTTCTGCCAAAGGGCAGAAACTTGGCTCCTCAATGCACATTTGCCTCCAAAACTTCCAATCATGCATAAACCTATTCTACAACACACATACTCAAGCATACAAGCTCCTAGGGGCTTCAAACCAACTAAAACCCCATCTACAACACATCAAACAACACAAATCCAACATACATTGCCCATAAACCAACATAAACCCAAAAACTCATAAAATCCTACACATGCATTTCTACTTCAAGAATCAACTTAAAACTTGTTAAAAACATATAGTGAGCTCAAGATCGGCCCTTACCTCTTGAAGATCGAGAGGAAAACAACCCTAGCTCGAAGATGGGAGAGATTTGAGTTCTTGAACCTCAAAGCTCCAAAACTCGCTTTAAACTCGAAAATCTTCAAAACAAGGTGAAAACTCATAAGAAAAACATGAAAACTCGAAGGGAGAAGCTCAAAACAGAGGAGGGGCGGTGGAGAACTCACCTTGGCCAAAAACGGGAAGAAAAGCTTGCCCGTTTCGGCCATGGGGTCCTTTTATAGGGCTGTCCTTACCACCTTTCGGCGGCCTAACGTGCCCCCACAGCGCATGCAAGTTCAGCGGCCGAACATGAGGTTCGGCGGCCGAACCTTGGCTGATTTAAACAAGGCTTTCGGAGGCCTAAAGCGCTCCCAAAACCTCCCCACGTTCAGCGGCCGAACATGACTTTCGGCGGCCGAACCTGGCAAAGTCTCCAAGGCCCTCTCCACTCAAAACTTGGATTTATTTTCATTAAAAACCATAAAATACATCAAAACATTTTAAGAAAACATGGTTTTACCCTTCTAGAGGTCTCCGATATCCGAGATTCCACCGGACGGTAGGAATTTTGATACCGGAGTCTAGCCGGGTATTACAAGCATGGACTCACTGTTGGCCGAAAATGGGGAGAAAGCTCGCCCATTTCGGCCATGGAGCCCTTTTATAGGGGCCTCCAGACCACCTTTCGGCAGCCTAAAGTGCCTCCAAAACTCATACAAGTTCGGCGACCGAACATGAGGTTCGGCGGCCGAACCTTTGAAACTTTCAGAAGCCTAACTTGCCCCCCTAAACTATCCAATGTTCGGCGGCCGAACTTGAGGTTCTGCGGCCGAACCTGGAAATGCCTCCTTGGTCTTTTTCATTCAAAACTAAATTTCCTTTCTTGCTTAAAACCATAAAATACATTAAAACATTTTATGAAAACATGGTTTTACCCTTCTAGAGGTTTTCGACATCCGAGATTCCACCGGACGGTAGGAATTTGGATACCAGAGTGTAGCCGGGTATTACATTCTCCCCCCCTTAAGAACATTCATCCCCGAATGTTCACCAAACAAACATAGCATGGCATAAAACATAAACATTCATATAAAACACATAACACTTACTTTAAAAAAGATGAGGATATTGCTGGAGCATGGACTCCCGTGTCTCCCAGGTACACTCTTCGATGTTGTGGTGATTCCAAAGGACTTTCACCATCGGGATTTCCTTGTTTCGCAACTTTCTAATCTGGGTGTCTATGATTCGCACTGGTTGTTCAACATAGGTGAGATCTTCTTGGATCTCCACATCAGGCTCACTAAGAACCTTGCTCGGATCTGACACGAACTTTCTTAACATAGAAACATGAAATACCGGATGGATTCTCTCCATAGAAGCAGGTAAGTCCAACTTATACGATACATTCCCGATCTTTTGCAAGATTTCAAAGGGTCCGATGTACCGTGGAGCTAGCTTACCTTTCTTCCCGAACCGAATCACCCCTTTCATTGGAGACACTTTGAGCAATACCAAATCCCCCTCCTGAAACTCTACTTGCCTTCTACGGATATCTGCATAACTCTTTTGCCTGCTTGCAGCAGTCTTGATCCTTTCTCTGATTATGGGTACCACTCTGCTGGTGATCTCTACTAGCTCAGGACCTGTCAAGGCCCTTTCTCCAACTTCTTCCCAATAGACAGGCGACCTGCACTTTCTTCCATACAAAACTTCATATGGAGCCATCCCTATGCTAGCATGATGGCTGTTATTGTAGGCAAACTCCACTAGAGGTAGATGCTGCCTCCAAGAACCGCCAAAATCTAGCACACATATTCTGAGCATATCCTCTATTGTCTGGATGGTCCTCTCTGACTGTCCGTCCGTCTGAGGATGGAAAGCAGTGCTAAAATCCAACCTGGTACCCATAGCGTTCTGCAGACTCCGCCAAAACCTGGAAGTGAACTGGGGCCCTTTATCAGACACTATTGAAACAGGGACCCCATGCAGCCTGACAATCTCATCTACATACACCTGCGCCAACTTGTCCACAGAATAGCCACTCCTGACCGGGATGAAGTGAGTAGATTTGGTCAGTCTGTCCACAATCACCCATATGGAGTCCAATCTGTTGGACGCCGCCGGTAGCCCCACCACGAAGTCCATAGCTATATTCTCCCATTTCCACTCTGGAATAGGTAGTGGGTTAAGCATTTCAGCCGGCTTCTGATGTTCCAGCTTCACCCTCTGACATATTTCGCAGGCTGACACAAACTGTGCCACTTCTCTCTTCATAGCTGGCCACCAATACACTCTCTTCAGATCTTGATACATTTTGGTGGCTCCAGGGTGAACACTGTATCTGGCATTATGAGCTTCCCTCATAATGTCTCCCTTCAGTCCCACGTCATCTGGTGCACACAATCTATTCCCATAGCGGAGGATCCCCTTACTGTCAAATCTGAACTCTTCGTTCTTGCCTGACTGAACAGTCCTGGCAATCTTTACTAACTCTGGGTCCTCATGCTGTTTCTGAGCCACCTGCTCCAGAAACATGGGTGCCACTCTCATCTGGGCTATCAAAGCACCTGTACCAGACAACTCCAACTGTAGACCTTCATTGATGAGCTCGAAGAACTCCCTCACTACTGGCCTCCTCTCTGCTGAAATATGGGACAAACTGCCAAGTGATTTCCGGCTTAAGGCGTCTGCCACAACATTCGCCTTACCCGGATGGTATTGGATCTTGCAATCATAGTCACTGAGCAGTTCTACCCATCTTTTCTGCCTCATATTCAATTCCCTCTGACTCAAGATGTACTGCAGGCTCTTATGATCTGTGAAGATCTCGCATTTTACCCCATAAAGGTAATGCCTCCACATCTTGAGTGCAAAGATTACCGCTGCCATTTCTAGGTCATGTGTAGGGTAATTCAACTCATGCTTCTTTAGCTGCCTAGAAGCATAAGCAATCACCCTTTCATTCTGCATTAGCACACAATCCAGTCCCACACGGGACGCATCACAATACACTGAGAAGTCTTCATTACTAGTTGGCAGAGCTAACACTGGTGCTGAAGTCAACCTCTTCTTGAGCTCCTCAAAGCTTTCTTCATACTGGTCGGTCCACACAAACCTCTGATTCTTCTTAGTCAATCTAGTCATGGGAGCTGCAATCTTAGAGAAGTCCTGGACGAACCTCCTGTAGTAACCTGCCAAACCCAAGAAGCTCTTGATCTCTGTCACTGTGGTGGGTCTAGGCCAGTTAGCTACAGCTTCCACTTTCTTGGGGTCTACCTCGATTCCATTTTCTGACACCACATGCCCCAAGAATGAAATGCTCCTCAGCCAGAATTCACACTTGGAGAACTTGGCATACAAGCCGTGTTCCCTCAAGGTCTGCAAAACCAACCTCAGATGATGGGCATGCTCCTCTGCATTCCTGGAATACACTAAGATATCATCTATGAAGACAATAACAAAGTGATCCAGGTATTGACTGAAAACTCTGTTCATGAGATCCATGAATGCTGCAGGGGCATTGGTTAACCCGAACGGCATCACAAGGAACTCATAGTGCCCATATCTGGTTTTGAACGTTGTCTTCGGCACATCCTCTTCTCTTATCCTCAGCTGATGATACCCCGATCTCAGATCTATTTTGGAGAAACAACCTGCTCCTGCTAGCTGGTCGAATAGATCGTCGATCCTTGGCAACGGGTACTTATTCTTGGTAGTGACCTTGTTCAACTGCCTGTAGTCGATACAAAGTCTGAGAGATCCATCCTTCTTTTTCATAAATAGCACTGGAGCACCTCAAGGCGAGGTACTCGGTCGGATGAATCCTCTATCTACCAACTCTTGCAACTGCTCCTTAAGCTCCTTCAATTCTGCTGGTGCCATTCTGTAGGGAGGGATAGAGATCGGTCTAGTTCCAGGCATCAACTCAATTTCAAACTCTATCTCCCTAGCAGGTGGTAAACCTGGCAGCTCGTCTGGGAACACATCTAAAAACTCACTGACCACGGGTACTGAGGCGGGCTCTCTGACATGACTATCCAGCTCTCTCACATGAGCTAGAAAACCCTGACAACCCCTCCTGAGTAGCCTACGAGCCTGTAGGGCTGATATCAAACCTCTAGGTGTACTCCCCCTGTCTCCTCTGAAGACAACCTCTGACCCATCCTGACATCTGAACTTGACTACCTTGTCTCTGCAATCCAAGGTAGCACCATGGGTAGATAGCCAATCCATCCCTAGAATGACGTCAAAATCTGTCAAATCTAGAACCACAAGGTCGGCAAAAAGGCATCTTCCCTCAACAAAAACTGGACTACACTGGCAGACTGACTCTGCCATTGACGGGTCACACTTGGGTCCACTGACCCATAGGGGACACTCTAACCTAGAGACTATCAAACCTAATCTCTCGACGGCCCTCGGAGCAATGAAAGAATGAGATGCACCAGGGTCCATTAAGGCATAAACATCTGAACAACCAATGATGAGATTACCTGACACCACGGTGTTTGATGCATTTGCCTCCTACTGTGTCATGGTGAAGATCCGCGCTAGAGCTGATGGACCTTCACCTCTGAAACCCGCTGAAGAAGAGGCTGCCCCTTTCCCTCTGCCTCTGCCACTAGCCTGAGTCGCGGCTGGAGCTGCTGGCTGAGCCACACTACCAGAAGCTGTCTGCTGAGACTGTGCCATAAAAGTTGCTCTAGGACACTCCCGAGCCATGTGTCCCTCCTGCCCACATCTAAAGCAGGCTGTCGTCCCAACCAGACATACACCCTTGTGCGGCTTCCCACACTTCCTACATACTGCATTATCTGCACCTGAGCTCGAGCCACTTCCTAATCCCAGACCTGACTTGATCTTGTTCCAGAACTTGTTCTTCTTTGACTTCTTGGTGGTATTGCTCCACCTCTTACTGCCAAAACTCAAAGAAGAAGGGTCTAACCTTCCCCCACCTGGGGTCTTGGAACCAGAAGGCTGTGCCATTGACTGCTTGAATTTTCCCTCGATGATTGCACTAGCCTCTATCCTCCGGGCCATATCCACTATGGTATGGAAACTCTCCCTCTCTGCTGACTGAATCAAGGAGGAATACCTGGAATGGAGCCTCATGATATACTTCCTTGACTTCTTCTGATCTGTTTCCAGATTCTGCCCAGCAAATGGCAATAGCTCCAAGAATCTGTCTGTATACTCATCCACACTCATCTCTTCCGTCTGCCTCAACTGCTCAAATTCGATCATTTTCAATTCCCTTGAACTGTCAGGGAAGGCCCATCCTGCAAACTCATTTGCAAACTCCTCCTATGATAGGTTGTCCAAACTCGGGTTCACATAGTTTTTAAACCACTCTCGAGCCTTCTTGCATTTTAGTGTGAACCCAGCTATCTGAATGGCTCTACTGTCATCAGCTCCTATCTCATCTGTAATCGTTCTGACCCTCTCAAGATACACAAACGGATCATCACCGGTTTCATACTGGGGAGCACCCAGCTTCATGTAGTCGGTCATCTTGACCTTGCTCCCTCCAGATGAGCTAGGTTTAGGCATTTGGGTTTCTGGGACAGTAGGTGCTGGTGGTGGTGGAGGAGGTGCAGCATCCCCTGGGGTAGGGTTTGCTGTACCTGGGTAGAAGGACGGGAGTGGGTACATAGGGTACTGTGGGTATGGTGGGTAGAAAGGTGGATATGGCATGTGGGAGTGGTAAGGGTTAAAGCTGGGGTAATCCGATGTACCTCCCATCGAATACCCGGGATTCTAAGAAAAGGGTGGGTACTGGGGTGGCTGAATAAATCCCGAGGCCTGAGTGCCTCCTTGGGACTCTCCCATACCCTCCTCCGACATACTCACTCCAAGACTGCCATCCCTCCTCTGATCCACATCCATATCATCCCCCACATCTTCTGACATTCCTCCTTGAACTGTTCCCCTTACTGATCTGCTTCTGTTCATATCCAAAGACCTTCTAGGGTCTCTCACTGCTCTTTCCCTGCTAGACCTGCTAGACATTGCCCTTGGCAATGCAGGGGGATGGGCATTCATGCCCTCATCCTCCGGTGGTACTCTAGTCAATCGTGCAGATCGACGAGTTCCTCTCATCCTGTTTACTGAAAAACAGCACACATCACATAAACATTAGCATCAAATGGTTCAAGTGCAAACACATGAACCCGCATCACATACATCACATACATAGCATATCATTAATGCATATGCATATAATCATGGCATTTCACATCATTATTCAAGACAGGACTCTACATCCTATCCTAGTGGACATGATTTTCCTATTGTGCTTGATCTTCTAGAACATCTATGAGCCCGACACTCTAGGTCCGACTGTAACAGCCCGCTTACCGGACCATCACCGGCACTAGGATCCAGATCGGCTTAAAGCCGCCGGGACCCGTAGTAAGCCTACTGTCAACTCTGTGTACCTGATAAATCCCATACATGATCATACTTAAGCTTAAAACTGTTACTTACTCTTTTTTTTTTCTTTGCTTGACTATCTTTTCTTTCTGTATAACTTCCACTAAGCCTGGACTATGCATGCTCTGTCTGTATGCACTCGAAGAGTGATACCTGCTATGGTACCATACAGTAACTACAGAGATAGAGATACTACCATGCACCAAGCCTAGCTCTCATAACAACATTATCTCAAACATATATAACATAAAAAGATCATGTATAAAGGAATAACAAGCACTAGGGCCAAGCACAATTCTATAACTCAGTACATAACTTACTATTACATCATTTCTATACATTACATAAACTCTGTACTGTACATCATTATCATGTCCACTATTCTATACTATTACATATGCCTTTTACCCTTGCTATCTCTTTCTCTTTCTCTTCTCTGAGGCCCTGTAAAATGGGGTTAGGGAGAGGGATGAGCTACTAAAGCCCAGTGAGCGGAATCTATAAAAAACATCACAATTAAAACATGCTATCATATGATGCATCACTGCACAAACATTTCACATCTCGGATTGGACATGATCCCAAAACTCCCTCTGTCAGTGCCCGGCCCCCAAAGAAGCTCACACAGGACTTTCACTAATCTACTCATGGTGCCCGACCCTAAAAGGGCTCTCACAGGACTTATCCAAGTAAAATGCCCGGCCCCAAAGGAGCTCACACAGGACATACAATAATGACAGACTTATGGGCTATTGAGATCGCCTCGGTCCAATCCACATATACAAGTAATAATGCAATGCATCAACTTGGTGTATACTAATGCAGAACATCCTACATACACATGGCATTAATGATGCATGAATCATGCTAAAACAGTTCTTAACTTTTAAAATAAAGTTCTGTTCCACTCACCTCTGTCAACTGCTGAGCAGTCTCTGTAACTCTAACTCTGTGGGCCTCCTTGGTCTCTCGGGTCCGTACCTACACAGGTGGACTCAAATGAGGACCAAACTTACTTAAACATAACTCTTACTATCTCCCCAAAACCCCTCTAAAACATCATAGGCATGCATGGAAAAATGGGCAAAAGAAGGCTGGACTGGGCACTTTCGGCGGCTGGTTCGGCGGCCGAAACCTCCCTCCAGAGACGAAACTCATGCATGTTCGGCGGCACCTTCGGCGGCCGAAAGTCTCATCCAGAGACGAAACTCATGCACTTTCGGCGGCCGAACTCCCTCTTTCGGCGGCCGAAAGTCTCTTTCTCACCCAAAAGCCTAGCTTTCGGGGGCAAGGTTTGGCAGCCGAAACTGCCTCCACAAGGGGTTCGGCGGCCGAACCTTGCTTCGGCGGCCGAACCTGGATTCTCCAGAAAGGCAGAATCCGAGCACAACTCATGCTCACAGCCTCCAAACTCTTAGCAAACACCCATAACATGCATACCAACACTTCTCAACTAACATATAACATAACTCAAGCATATAGAGGCCTAAAAACTAGTTCAAGCCCCAAAAACAACAACAAAACACATATGAGCAACATATGCTCAAACTCATGCTTATACCCCAAAACATGCCATAAACCTCTCCAAAACTTCTAAAACTTGCTTAAAACATAAGGGGAGGTGAGGATCCATGCTTACCTCTTGCAGAACTAGAGGATTGATGATCCAAGCTTGGAGATGGGGAAAAACTCAATCAAACTCTCCAAGTGCTCAACTTTGCTTCCTTTTGCTCAAATCTCTAAAACAAAGTTCAAATCAAGTGAAAACATGCAAGATTTGAGGAAAACATGAGAAATCACACCAAGGAGAGCTTAAACCTACCTTTGACCCAAAAACAGAGTGTTTAACACTCAAGTCTCGGGCAAAAGGGGCTTTTGTAGTGGCCAACCGACTCTTCCTTCGGCGGCCTAACGTGCATGCGAAACCATGCAACTTTCGGCGGCCGAACTTCACCTTCGGCGGCCGAACCTGGCTTTTGTCCCCTTGGCCTTTTCATTTCAAAACTCAATTTTCTTAACTCAAAACATGCAAACATGATAAAAACACTTAAAATACATCTTAAAAACCTTTCTTATACCCTTAGGGCAAGCTCCAACATCCACGAATCCCGACTTCCAACGGAAAAACCGCCGGAACGTAGGAATTCCGATACCGGGGACTAGCCGGGTATTACATTCTCCCCCCCTTAAGAACATTCGTCCCCGAATGTTCCTCTCTAACTCAAACATACTCCAAACATAACATAAGGCACATAAAGAACAAAAGAAACTAGAACTAACCTCAAAAGAGATGGGGGTACTGTTGGAGCATAGACTCCCTTGTCTCCCAGGTGCACTCTTCGATATTATGGTGGTTCCAGAGGACTTTTACCATCGGGATCTCTTTGTTCCTTAGCTTTCTGATTTGGGTGTCAATGATCCGTACTGGCTGCTCTACATACGTGAGATCACCTAGGATCTCCACATCTGGTTCGCTGAGAACCTTACTCGGATCTGACACAAACTTCCTTAGCATCGAAACATGGAAGACTGGATGGATTCTTTCCATAGACATAGGCAAATCAAGCTTATACGACACATTTCCGACCTTCTGCAAAATCTCAAAAGGTCCAATGTACCGCGGAGCCAGTTTACCTTTCCTCCCAAAACGAACCACCCCTTTCATTGGAGACACCTTCAACAAGACCAGATCCCCCTCCTCAAACTCTATGTGCTTTCTGCGAACGTCTGCATAGCTCTTCTGCCGACTAACAGCAGTCTTAAGCCTCTCTCTGATGATGGGCACCACCCTGTTTGTGATCTCCACTAACTCAGGCCCTGCTAGGGACCTTTCTCCAACCTCTTCCCAACAAACTGGTGACCTGCACTTCCTTCCATACAGAGCTTCATATGGGGCCATCCCTATGCTAGCATGATGACTATTGTTGTAGGCAAACTCCACTAAGGGTAGATGCTGCCTCCAAGATCCGCCAAAATCTAGCACACACATTCGAAGCATATCTTCTATGGTCTGGATGGTCCTCTCTGACTGTCCGTCAGTCTGTGGATGGAAAGCAGTGCTGAAGTCTAATCTTGTGCCCATAGCCTCTTGCAGACTTCGCCAAAACCTGGAGGTAAACTGGGGTCCTCTGTCAGACACTATAGAAACAGGAGCCCCATGTAACCGCACAACTTCCTCAACATATACCTGCGCTAGCTTGTCCACAGAGTAGCCACTCCTGACAGGAATGAAGTGAGCAGATTTAGTCAGTCTATCCACAATCACCCATATGGAGTCTAGTCTGTTGGACCGAGGCGATCTCAATAGCCCATAAGTCTGTCATTATTGTATGTCCTGTGTGAGCTCCTTTGGGGCCGGGCATTTTACTTGGATAAGTCCTGTGAGAGCCCTTTTAGGGTCGGGCACCATGAGTAGATTAGTGAAAGTCCTGTGTGAGCTTCTTTGGGGGCCGGGCACTGACAGAGGGAGTTTTGGGATCATGTCCAATCCGAGATGTGAAATGTTTGTGCAGTGATGCATCATATGATAGCATGTTTTAATTGTGATGTTTTTTATAGATTCCGCTCACTGGGCTTTAGTAGCTCATCCCTCTCCCTAACCCCATTTTACAAGGCCTCAGAGAAGAGAAAGAGAAAGAGATAGCAAGGGTAAAAGGCATATGTAATAGTATAGAATAGTGGACATGATAATGATGTACAGTACAGAGTTTATGTAATGTATAGAAATGATGTAATAGTAAGTTATGTACTGAGTTATAGAATTGTGCTTGGCCCTAGTGCTTGTTATTCCTTTATACATGATCTTTTTATGTTATATATGTTTGAGATAATGTTGTTATGAGAGCTAGGCTTGGTGCATGGTAGTATCTCTATCTCTGTAGTTACTGTATGGTACCATAGCAGGTATCACTCTTCGAGTGCATACAGACAGAGCATGCATAGTCCAGGCTTAGTGGAAGTTATACAGAAAGAAAAGATAGTCAAGCAAAGAAAAAAAAAAAAAGAGTAAGTAACAGTTTTAAGCTTAAGTATGATCATGTATGGGATTTATCAGGTACACAGAGTTGACAGTAGGCTTACTACGGGTCCCGGCGGCTTTAAGCCGATCTGGATCCTAGTGCCGGTGATGGTCCGGTAAGCGGGCTGTTACAGATTGGTATCAGAGCATAGGGCCTCTAGAGTACGGTGTGCTGAGCTAAAATGCTCAGGGATTAGAGAGATCTCACATCGGAAAGAGGTTGTTTTAGAGGGCAAGCACAATAGGAAGATCATGTCCACTAGGATAGGATGTTGAGTCCTGTCTTGATGTGTAATGCCATGATTTTATGCATGTGCATTTAATGCTGTGCTATGATATGTTATGTTATGAGTTGCGGGTTCATGTTGTTACATGGATCCTATGATGCTAAAGTTTTTGTTATGTTTTCAGAAGCTAAGATGAGAGGCACCCGTCGATCCGCTAGATTGACTGGAGCTCCGCCCGAGAATGAGGGTATGGAAGGGCGTCCCCCTGCTTTGCCAAGAGCTATGTCCCAAAGGGCAGGCAGAGAAAGATCATCAAGGGACCCTAGAAGGTCTTTTGATGAAAGCAGGAGGGAGACAGAACAGAGAAGAAGATCTAGTGATACAAGGGAAGAGATGGATGTGGATCCAAGAAGGGATGGAGGGTTAGGTGTTGGCACTACGGAGGAGGATGTGGGATCATCACAGGGAGGCGGTCAGGCCTCGGGGTATGGTTATCCACCCCACTATCAGCCCTACCCACAGGGCCCAGGATATTCGATGGGAGGTACATCGGATTATCCTAGTTTTCACCCATATCCCACATATATGCCTTATCCACCGTATTACCCCCCATATCCACCATATCCCATGTATCCACCCTCACCTTTTTACCCCAGTCCAGCATACTCTACACCAGAAAGTTCTGCACCTCCCCCACCACCACCACCAGTGGTACAACCAGAAGCCCCAGTTATCCAAACGCCTCAACCTGGCCCATCTGTGAGGAGCAAGGTAAAGATGACTGATTACCTAAAGTTAGATGCTCCTAAATATCAATGCAGAACATCCTACATACACATGGCATTAATGATGCATGAATCATGCTAAAACAGTTCTTAACTTTTAAAATAAAGTTCTGTTCCACTCACCTCTGTCAACTGCTGAGCAGTCTCTGTAACTCTAACTCTGTGGGCCTCCTTGGTCTCTCGGGTCCGTACCTACACAGGTGGACTCAAATGAGGACCAAACTTACTTAAACATAACTCTTACTATCTCCCCAAAACCCCTCTAAAACATCATAGGCATGCATGGAAAAATGGGCAAAAGAAGGCTGGACTGGGCACTTTCGGCGGCTGGTTCGGCGGCCGAAACCTCCCTCCAGAGACGAAACTCATGCATGTTCGGCGGCACCTTCGGCGGCCGAAAGTCTCATCCAGAGACGAAACTCATGCACTTTCGGCGGCCGAACTCCCTCTTTCGGCGGCCGAAAGTCTCTTTCTCACCCAAAAGCCTAGCTTTCGGGGGCAAGGTTTGGCAGCCGAAACTGCCTCCACAAGGGGTTCGGCGGCCGAACCTTGCTTCGGCGGCCGAACCTGGATTCTCCAGAAAGGCAGAATCCGAGCACAACTCATGCTCACAGCCTCCAAACTCTTAGCAAACACCCATAACATGCATACCAACACTTCTCAACTAACATATAACATAACTCAAGCATATAGAGGCCTAAAAACTAGTTCAAGCCCCAAAAACAACAACAAAACACATATGAGCAACATATGCTCAAACTCATGCTTATACCCCAAAACATGCCATAAACCTCTCCAAAACTTCTAAAACTTGCTTAAAACATAAGGGGAGGTGAGGATCCATGCTTACCTCTTGCAGAACTAGAGGATTGATGATCCAAGCTTGGAGATGGGGAAAAACTCAATCAAACTCTCCAAGTGCTCAACTTTGCTTCCTTTTGCTCAAATCTCTAAAACAAAGTTCAAATCAAGTGAAAACATGCAAGATTTGAGGAAAACATGAGAAATCACACCAAGGAGAGCTTAAACCTACCTTTGACCCAAAAACAGAGTGTTTAACACTCAAGTCTCGGGCAAAAGGGGCTTTTGTAGTGGCCAACCGACTCTTCCTTCGGCGGCCTAACGTGCATGCGAAACCATGCAACTTTCGGCGGCCGAACTTCACCTTCGGCGGCCGAACCTGGCTTTTGTCCCCTTGGCCTTTTCATTTCAAAACTCAATTTTCTTAACTCAAAACATGCAAACATGATAAAAACACTTAAAATACATCTTAAAAACCTTTCTTATACCCTTAGGGCAAGCTCCAACATCCACGAATCCCGACTTCCAACGGAAAAACCGCCGGAACGTAGGAATTCCGATACCGGGGACTAGCCGGGTATTACACCGACCATATGAACCTAGGGCTCTGATACCAATCTGTAACGACCCGAAAATCGGACCGCTACCGGCGCTAGGATCCAGATCGGCTTAAGGCCGCCAGGACCCGTAGCAAGCCAAACCTTCATCCTGAATACCTGCTTAATCCCATACATGATCAACAATTACATAAAAATTTAAAACTTTCTCATTTAATCATTCATTCTATCATTCATTAATCATTCATTCTATCATTCATTCTTTCATTCATTCTTAACCTGTGCAAGCACAAATCATAATATAAACCTCGCACTGGAGTCCTCATCAATTACTCCAATGGGGTAACATAACATACATTAAGCCTGGTTTACAATAATCATCATTAAACATTTAAGATCATGTACTAGAAAGGGATTAACATAATACTATGGTCAAGCACAACTCTAAACTTCCATAAGCATCAATACATTACATTTCTATACCATGCTTTTACATTACATCATATTCATGTCCACATCTAGCTATTACATAACATGACTCTACTCCTGCTGACCTCCTGGTCTACCCTGTACCTGCAAACCTCGGGTTAAGGGAGTAGGGTGAGCTACTAGAGCCCAGTGAGCAGAATAATAAAACATTGCATTTAAAACATATGCTATCATGGAATGCATCACAGCACAGACAAATCACATCAAGGATGAACTTGTCACCAATAGCCCTCTACATTTCCATTAGTGCCAGAACGTAGAATGGGTCCTGGTCTTTCTCTTACATAACATAACATAACATAACATTCCAAGATGCTAGGGACGTAGAATGGGTCTTCCTGGACTTCCATACCGTATCATCATCATATCATGACATAACATACGAGGGCTAATGGATCACTCAACATTCATCCACATCAACAACATAATATGCAATGCAACATATTCGTGAATACTAATGCAAACACCCTAACATATCACATGGTATCCATGATGCGTGAATCATGCTGAAATATTCATTATTTACTTTAAAACATAAAGGGTTATTCCACTCACCTCTGGCTAGCTCTGATCAGACACTGGAGCAGCTGATTCACTGCTGGGGTCCTCGGTTCCTCGGGTCCGAACCTACACAGGTGGACTCAAATGAGGGACCAAACATACAAGAACATGACTCTAAAATACTCCCCAAAATTCCCCTAAAACACCTCAAAACAATCATAGAAAACATGCAAAGGAGGGCTGCACAGGGCACTTTCGGCGGCAGGTTCAGCGGCCGAAAGGCCCTCCAGAGCCGAAAGTCATGCACTTTCGGCGGCCGAAGGTTCCCTCCAGAGATGAAACTCATGCATGTTCGGTGGCACCTTCGGCGGCCGAAACACCCTTTCAGAGCCGAAAATCCTCTTTTGGGGGCAGGGTTCGGCAGCCGATACATGCTACCACAGGCAGGTTTGGCGGCCGAAAGAGCCTTCGGCTGCCGAACCTGAGTTTTTCCCAAAGGGCAGAAACTCAGCTCCAACATGCACAAAAGCCTCCCAACTCATTCAACATGCATTTACCTATTCTACAACAAGCAAACTCAAGCCAACAAGCACATGGGGGTCTCAAACTAACTTAAACCCCAACCAAAACACATCAAACATGCATATTCAACATACATTGTTCATAAATACACATTTAACCAAAAACTCATCATAAACCTACACATGCATATCTACCCCAAGAAACTTCATAAAACTTGGTTAAAACATGAAATAAACTATGGATCTACTCTTACCTCTTGAAGAACCAGAGGAGAGACGATCCTAGCTCGGAGATGGGGAGAAATCAACTCTTTGGTCTCCAAGCTTCAAAACTTGCTCTTTTTGTTCAAATATCTTCAAATCAACATAAAACTTGTTAAAACATGAAATATCGGAGGAAAAACATCAAAGATCAACCATGGGAGAGCATGGACTCACCGTTGGCCGAAAATGGGGAGAAAGCTCGCCCATTTCGGCCATGGAGCCCTTTTATAGGGGTCACCAGACCACCTTTCGGCAGCCTAAAGTGCCTCCAAAACTCATGCAAGTTCGGCGGCCGAACCTTTGAAACTTTCGAAAGCTTAACTTGCCCCCCTAAACTATCCAATATTCGGCGGCCGAATTTGAGGTTCGGCGGCCGAACTTGAGATTTGGCGGCCGAACCTGAAAATGCCTCATTGGTCTTTTTCATTCAAAAATCAATTTCCTTTCTTGCTTAAAACCATAAAATACATTAAAACATTTTATGAAAACATGGTTTTACCCTTCTAGAGGTTTCCGACATCCGAGATTCCACCGGACGGTAGGAATTCCGATACCAGAGTCTAGCCGGGTATTACATTTTCGACATCCGAGATTCCACCGAAAAAATAGAAATTCCGATGTCGGGGTCTAGCCGGGTATTACAAGTTAGATGAGAACAATACATATTTACACGGTCATGTCAAAGAAGACTTGTATATGCTACCACTAGAAGGGTATGACAGAGCTTAACTAAGACAAGTATGCAAATTGATTAAAAGCATCTACAGCCTAAAACAAGTAGGGAGTATGTGGAACAAACAACTTACCAACTGCTTGAAACACTAAGGATTCAACCAATCCACTTTTGACCACTGCCTGCTCATAAGATAACAAGAGAATAAATTTTTAGCCTTACTAGTTTATATTGACTATATACTCATAACAGGGTAATCAAAAGAAGACATATCAAGTGTAAAAGCTCACTTAGATGGACTCTTTACAATTAAAGATTTGGCGTATGTCATATACTTTATGGGGTTAGAAGTCACTCATTTTGAAACCGGTATTTTCCTTAACCAAAAGAAATATGTGTTAGATATTCTCCAAGATACTGGATTCACACATGCTAAAACGTCTGATATTCCTTTACCACAAGGACTCAAATTAGACAATGAGACTAGACCAGTCTTACAAGACCCAAATAGGTAACGAAAGCTAATAGGTAAACCAAGCCAGACATCTCCTTTGCAACCCAATACTTCGGTTAGTTCATGCAACAACCACGCCAACAACATTGGGATGCAACCTTTCATATACTTCGTTACTTAAAAGGTTGTCCAATACGGGATTTATTCTTTCTAGCCCAAAATAACTTCAAGATCCGAGCTTTCTCCAACGCAAATTGGGCTTCTTGCCCAATGACCAAAAAATCCCTCATCGATTATTGCCTCTTTCTTAGAGAATCACTAATATATTGGAAAACCAAAAAATAGAACACTGTTAGTAGATCTTCTGCAAAAGCTGAGCATCAAAGCATGGCAATCACAGTATGCGAACTTTAATGGATCACTTACCTATTAAAGGAGTTCCGTATACAGCCGGAGCTCCCCATTCCTTTGCATTGTGACAACCAAGCAGCTCAACATATAGCAGCCAACCTCGTATTCCATGAAAGAGCAAAGAATCTGGACATCGATTGCTACATTATCCATGATCAACTCTCCATAGGCTTTGTTTCGACGATGCATGTACCATCTCACCAATCGTAGATAAAGAAGTAAAACGATAATGTTTTATTTATAAATACAACTCTTCCTAGATAATTCTAGAAAGATATAGAGAGTTTTAGTTTGTTAGCCTGTTAAGAATCTATTACATCCAAACCGTGTATATAAACATTCATGCATAATCAATGGTAATTCAATTTTTTCCTTCCTAAAATTACAATTACTTTCTCAAAGGTCGAGAGTTTCATTCTCATGAATGGTCTAAATATTCGCTCGAAGCATTTTACCTCTTAATGGGCTGATCCGGTGCAAACTGAATAATTTGAGCAGTTTTGATTACCATCCCTTCTTGTAGAGTAAAAATAAATTACTAGAAAACCATTTGCTAACTTTTAGAAATCTCCAATTGCATTTTGAATGCTCAAATGAGTGTAAGCTTGAATGTCTTTTTTCAACCAAAATTTATTAAAATTGAAAATTTGACTTAAAATTTAGTTTTTAGATGATGATGGAGGTTCTATTAATAAGAAGTATTTGGAATAAAGATGGTCTATATTTTTTAAAGATATTCGTGATGTGAAGAATATCATGAAGAGATGGTAATAAGATTAAAATCTTAGAGTTTACAAATTAAAGGTAATTGTTTTTGAATTTTGTAGAACTAGTGTAGCCAAAAATCAAATGAGTCATTGGATTCATCTAAGATGGATGAAATTCAATCAAATCTAGTCATTTTCACAATTCTTCCATTTGATTGTGCGGATTTTCAACATAAGCATTGACGAATTTAAAGGTAGGCAGGGCTATGGCTTCCCTTAAAATTTTAATTTTTAATTAAAAATTAATTGAATTTGAATTTGATTAAATACGAGTCTATTTTTAATATAATGTTTTGCTCATTTTTTTAAAAAGATGAAGCGTCGGAAGTAAATTAATTATGATTTTATTTTTAATGTAATGCTATGTTTAACCTCTTCCAAATAAAACTTTGACTTTTTATTGGTCTAATTTAAAAAAAATTAATGAGTTTAGAATTATATTTTTACTAAATTTATTTTAATTAAATTATAATTAATTTAATATAATTATATTAAATTTAAATTTATTAAATATATATTTTACTTATAATAAGATAAATACCATAGTAGTGAAGATTTTAACTTTTAAATATAAATATTACATCCATCAATGGAAATTAAAAATATATATAATTTATTTTTTTTTTAATTTTAGATCAAATATAAAATATATTTATTATTTAATTTATATAAACTCAAAATACAAAATGAGTGAATTTATGAAATTTAGACTTTATAATTGATAATTTTTATCTATATTCCTCAATTAATTTCGTGTTCATATTTTTTTTATCTACAATTCATTTCAATAAACTGCTCTTTTGTTACTTTATGTTCCAGAAAAATCCATGTAATACCCGGCTAGACTCCGGTATCGGAATTCCTACCGTCCGGTGGAATCTCGGATGTCGGAAGCCTCTAGTAGGGTAAAACCCTGTTTTTATGAAATGTTTTAATGTGTTTTATGTTTTAAGCATGAAAGAAAATGAGTTTTTGCATGAAAATAGCATTGGAGGAAAACTCAGGTTCGGCCGCCGAACCTCAAGTTCGGCCGCCGAACATGCATGCGTTGCGGGTGTGCTTTAGGCCCCCAAAAGCATAAGTGAGGGAAGTCCAGGTTCGGCCGCCGAACCCCAAGTTCGGCCGCCGAACATGGCATGCATGCGGAGGCACATTCGGCCCCCGAACGTGGTCTGGCCAGCCACTATAAAAGGGTCCTTTAGCCGAAAACGGGCGAGTTTTTTCCCCATTTTCGGCCAAGGTGAGTCTCCGCCGCCCCTCACCCATCTTTGGCGTCTTTCCTCTAGATCTTTCAAGATTTTCATTTGTTTTAACTTTGTTTTGAAGATTTGAGCTTTTGAGCAAAGTTTTGGAGCTTGGAGGTTCAAGAACCCACTCTCTCCCACCTCCGAGTTTTAGGTCGTCTCTCTCTCGATCTTCAAGAGGTAAGAGCCGATCTTAAGCTCATTGCATGTTTAAAGTAAGTTTTAAGTAGATCTATGGGGGTAGAATGCATGTTTAGGTTATGGTTATGTTTATGGGTATAATATGTTCTTGAACAATGTGGATGCTTGATGTGTTGTAGATGGGGTTTATGATGGTTTGAGGTCCCTAGGAACATGTATGCTTGTGTATGTGTGTTGTAGAATAGGTTTAATTCATGTTGGAAAGGTTTGGAGGCGAAATGTGCATAGGGAGCCAAGTTTCTGCCCTTTGGCAGAAACCAGGTTCGGCAGCCGAAGGATTTTCGGCCGCCGAACATGGCAGGGGAGGCAGCCTTTCGGCTGCCGAAGCTTGCCCCCGAAAGGAGACTTTCGTCTCTGTCTGGCAGTTTCGGCCGCCGAAAGTGCCGCCGAACATACATGAGTTTCGTCTCTGTCTGGGAGTTTCGGCCGCCGAAGGTGCCGCCGAACCTGCCTGACTTTCGGCTCTAGAAGGACTTTCGGTCGCCGAACCTGCCGCCGAAAGTGCCCTGTCCAGGCCTCCTTTGCATGTTTTTCTATGGTTGTTTCTTGATGTTTTAGGGGGTTTTTGGGGAGTAGTTTATAGTTATGTTTAGGTATGTTTGGTCCCTCATTTGAGTCCACCTGTGTAGGTTCGGACCCGAGGAACCGAGGACCCCAGCAGTGAGTTCAGCTGCTTCGGTGTTGTCAGAGTCTGCCAGAGGTGAGTGGAACTAAACTTGATCCTTTAAATTGAGAAATTAAATGTTTTATCATGTTTCATGCATCATGATTATGCAATAGGATGATTGCATTAGATTTCACGAATATGCCGCATTGCATCGATTGTTGTTGATGTGGGTGAATGTTGGATGACCCAATTAGTCCATGACAGGAAGACCAGGACCCCATTCTACGGCCTGGCACAGAGTAAGGAAAGACCAGAACCCCATTCTACGGCCTGACACGGTTATGGGACTCGAAGACCAGGAGCCCAGAGGAGGCCCTGGGGCAATGGTAAGTAATGTATGTATGACAGGAAGACCAGGACCCCATGCTACGGCCTGGCACAGAGTTAGCTTGGACTAATTGGTGACAAGTTCACCCAACCCTTATGTGAATTGTCTGTGTTATGACGCATTTCATGGAGCATAGTGTTAATATGTTTTTATAGTCCTACTCACTGGGCTTTTAGCTCACCCCTCTCCCTTTTCCCCCAGACTTGCAGGTACAGGATAGAGCAGGAGTCCGGATAGAGTAAAGAAGTCATGTTTATGTAGTAGTTAGTAATGGACATGATCATATTGTATTGTAATGTTTTAATCAGTATAGATGATGTTTATGGATGCTAGAGGTGTGCTTGACCATAGATTGTTGTTATCCCTTTTATTACATGATCGTAGAGATTTTTATGATGTTTATGTAAACCAACTCAACACATGTTATGTCACCCATTTGGGGGCACTGATGAGATCCCACAGAGGGATCAATGTTATGTTAATGTTTATGCACAGGTTGAGTTTGGTTGATGAGTATGGAAAGGAAAGCTTTAATTTTTATGTATGTTGTTGATCATGTATGGGATTATACAGGTTTATAGGTTATATGTCAGGCTTGCTACGGGTCCCGGCGGCCTTAAGCCGATCTGGATCCTAGCGCCGGTAGCGGTCCGATTTTCGGATCGTTACAGAATGGTATCAGAGCCCTAGGTTCATATGGTCGGACCTAGAGTGTCGGGCTCATAGATGTTATAGAAGGTCAAGCACAATAGGAAAGATCATGTCCACTAGGATAGGATGTGGAGTCCTGTCTTGAATAATGATGTGAAATGCCATGATGATATGCATATGCATTAATGATATGCTATGATATGTGATGTATGTGATGCGGGTTCATGTGTTCCCACATGAACCATATGATGCTAATGTTTATATGATGTGCACTGTTTTCAGAAAACAGGATGAGAGGAACTCGTCGATCTGCACGATTGACTGGAGTGCCACCTGAGGATGAGGGCACGAGCGCCCGTCCTCCTACATTGCCTAGGGCATTGTCTAGTAGGTCTAGCAGAGAAAGAGCAGCAAGAGACCCTAGAAGGTCTCTGGATTTGGGTAGGAGCAGATCAGTTAGAGGAACAGTTCAGGGAGGAGCGTCTGAGGACATGGGGGATGATATGGATGTAGAGCAGAGGAGGGATGGCAGTCTGGGAGTTAGCATGTCAGAAGAGGGAATGGGAGAGTCCCAAGGAGGCACTCAGGCCTCGGGATTTGTTCAGCCACCCCACTACCCACACTTCTCACAACATCCCGGGTATTCGATGGGAGGCACGTCGGATTACCCTAGCTTCACCCCTTATCCCACACAGATGCCATACCCACCATACTACCCACCATATTCACAATACCCAATGTATCCACCCCCACCTTACTATCCAAATCCAGCAAACCCTACCTCAGAAAATGTTGCACCACCTCCACCACCTACAGAACCAGCAGCCCCAGTTACTCAACCTTCTAGACCTAGCTCAGCCAGTGGGAGCAAGGTCAGGATGACAGATTACATGAAACTGGGTGCTCCTCAGTATGAAAAAGGGGATGACCCATTTGTATATCTTGAAAGGGTTAAAGTGATCACAGAGGAGATTGGGGTTGATGACAGTAGAGCCATTCAGATGGCTGGGTTCACGCTTAAGTGCAAGAAGGCACGAGAGTGGTTCAAGAATTATGTGAACCCAAGAGTGGACAGCATGTCCTGGGAAGAGTTTGCAAACGAGTTTGCAGGATGGGCTTTTCCCGATAGTTCAAGGGAGCTGAAGATGATAGAGTTTGAACAGTTGAGGCAGACGGATGAAATGAGTGTAGAGGAGTACACCGAAAGATTCTTGGAGCTGTTGCCTTTTGCTGGGCAGAGTCTGGATACAGATTTGAAGAAGTCAAGGAGGTATGTTATGAAACTTCATTCCAGGTATTCCTCCTTGATTCAGTCCGTGGACAGGGAGAGCTTCCATGCCATAGTAGATATGGCTAGGAAAATGGAGGCCAGTGCCATCATTCAGGGGACAGTTAAGCAGACAGTGGCACAGCCTTCTGGTTCTAAAACTCCGGGTGGGGGAAGATTAGATCCTTCTACCCTGAGTGCAGCAGCTTCAGGCAGTAAGAAATGGGGTAAGCCCAAGGGTAAGAAGAACAAGTTCTGGAATAAGGTTAAGTCTAGTCTGGGATTTGGAAGTGGCTCAAGCTCTGGTGCGGATAATGCAGTTTGTGCGAAGTGTGGTAGGCCACACAAGGGAGTATGTCGGTTTGGGATGAACGCCTGCTTCAGATGTGGTCAGGAGGGGCATATGGCTCGAGAATGTCCAAGAGCAGTCCCGATGGCTCAGTCCCAGCAGACAGCTTCAGGCAGTGTAGCGCAGCCAGCGGCTCCAGCCATGACTCAGGCCAGTGGCAGAGGCAGAGGAAGAGGGGCAGCCTCTTCTTCAGCGGGTTTCAGAGGTGAAGGTCCATCAGCTCCAGCACGGATCTTCACAATGACACAGCAGGAGGCAGATGCATCTAACACCGTGGTGGCAGGTAACTTAATCATTGGTTGTTCAGATGTGTATGCCTTGATAGACCCTGGTGCATCTCATTCTTTTATTGCTCCGAGAGCCGTGGGGAGGTTAGGTCTGATGACTTCTGGGTTAGAGTGTCCTCTCTGGGTCAGTGGACCCAAGTGTGATCCATCAGTGGTAGAGTCAGTCTGCCAGTGTAGTCCTGTGTTTGTTGAGGGAAGATGCCTGTCCGCCGACCTGGTGGTTCTAGATTTGACAGATTTTGACGTCATTCTAGGGATGGACTGGTTATCTACCCATGGTGCTACCTTGGACTGCAGGGACAAGGTAGTCAGGTTCAGAGGTCAGGATGGGTCTGAGGTTGTCTTCAGAGGAGACAGGAGGGGTACACCTAGAGGTCTGATATCAGCTCTTCAGGCTCGTAGGTTGCTCAGGAGGGGATGTCAGGGGTATTTGGCTCATGTGAGAGAGCTCAGCAGTCAGGTCAGAGAGCCCGCCTCAGTGCTAGTGGTTAGAGAGTTCTTAGATGTGTTCCTAGACGAGCTGCCAGGTTTACCACCTGCTAGGGAGATAGAGTTCGAGATAGAACTGATGCCTGGAACCCGACCGATCTCTATCCCTCCCTACAGGATGGCGCCAGCAGAATTGAAAGAGTTGAAGGAGCAGTTGCAGGAGCTGGTAGACAAGGGCTTCATCCGACTGAGTACCTCACCCTGGGGTGCTCCAGTTTTGTTCGTAAGAAAGAAGGATGGATCCCTTAGACTTTGTATCGACTACAGGCAGTTGAACAAAGTCACTACCAAGAACAAGTACCCATTGCCGAGGATCGACGATCTATTCGACCAGCTAGCAGGAGCGGGCTGTTTCTCCAAAATAGATCTGAGATCTGGGTACCACCAGCTGAGGATCAGAGATGAGGATGTGCCAAAGACGGCTTTCAGGACTAGATATGGGCATTTTGAGTTCCTTGTAATGCTGTTCGGGTTAACCAACGCCCCTGCAGCATTCATGGATCTCATGAATAGAGTGTTTAGCCAGTACCTGGATCACTTCGTTATTGTCTTCATAGATGATATCCTAGTGTATTCCAGGAATGCAGAGGAGCATGCCCATCATCTGAGGTTGGTTCTACAGACCTTGAGGGAACATGGCTTGTATGCCAAGTTCTCTAAGTGTGAGTTCTGGCTGAGGAGCATTTCGTTCTTGGGGCATGTAGTGTCGGAGAATGGGATAGAGGTGGACCCCAAGAAGACGGAAACTGTGGCTAACTGGCCTAGACCCACTTCAGTGACGGAGATCAGGAGTTTCTTGGGTTTGGCAGGTTACTACAAGAGGTTCGTTCAGGACTTCTCGAAAATAGCAGCTCCTCTGACCAGACTAACCAGGAAGAATCAGAAATTTCTGTGGACCGACCAGTGCGAAGAGAGTTTTGAAGAGCTTAAGAAGAGGTTGACTTCAGCGCCAGTTTTAGCTCTGCCATCTAGTGATGAGGACTTTACAGTCTTTTGTGATGCGTCCCGTGTGGGACTAGGTTGTGTACTGATGCAAAATGAGAGGGTGATTGCTTATGCTTCGAGGCAACTAAAGAAGCATGAGTTGAATTACCCCACACATGACCTTGAGATGGCGATAGTAATCTTTGCACTCAAGATGTGGAGGCACTACCTCTATGGGATAAAATGTGAGATCTTTACAGATCATAAGAGCCTGCAGTACATCCTGAGTCAAAGAGATTTGAACTTGAGATAGAGGAGATGGGTGGAGCTGTTGAGTGACTATGATTGCAAGATTTAGTATCATCCGGATAAGGCGAATGTCGTGGCAGACGCCTTAAGCCGGAAGTCACTAGGCAGTCTATCCCACATCACGACAGAGAGGAGACCAGTGGTGAAGGAGTTTTACAAGCTCATTGATGAAGGTCTACAGTTGGAGTTGTCTGGTACAGGTGCCTTGGTTGCTCAGATGAAAGTGACACCCGTGTTTCTGGAGCAGGTGGCTCAGAAACAGCATGAGGACCCAGAGTTAGTGAAGATTGCCAGGACTGTTCAGTCAGGCAAGGACAGTGAGTTCAGATTTGACAATAAGGGGATCCTCCGCTATGGGAGTCGTTTGTGTGTACCAGATGACATAGGGCTAAAAGGAGACATTATGAGAGAGGCTCATAATGCAAGATACAGCATTCACCCCGGGGCCACCAAGATGTATCAGGATCTGAAAAAGGTTTATTGGTGGCCAGCTATGAAGAGAGAAGTGGCACAGTTTGTGTCAACCTGCGAAGTGTGTCAGAGGGTGAAGCTGGAACATCAGAAGCCGGCTGGAATGCTTAACCCGCTACCTATTCCAGAGTGGAAATGGGAGAATATAGCTATGGACTTCGTAGTGGGGTTACCGGCGACGTCCAACAGATTAGACTCCATATGGGTGATTGTGGACAGACTCACCAAATCTGCTCACTTCATCCCTATCAGGAGTGGCTATTCTGTGGACAAATTAGCGCAGGTGTATGTTGAAGAGATAGTCAGACTGCATGGGGTTCCTGTTTCTATAGTGTCAGATAGAGGATCCCAGTTCACCTCCAGGTTTTGGCGGAGTCTGCAGGATGCCATGGGTACCGGGTTGGATTTCAGTACTGCCTTCCATCCACAGACTGACGGACAGTCAGAAAGGACCATCCAGACTATCGAGGATATGCTTAGAATGTGTGTGCTGGACTTTGGCGGTTCTTGGAGGCAGCATCTACCTTTGGTGGAGTTTGCTTACAACAACAGCCATCATGCTAGCATCGGGATGGCTCCATATGAAGCCTTATATGGAAGGAAGTGCAGGTCACCTGTTTGCTGGGAAGAAGTTGGAGAAAAGGCCTTGGCAGGGCCTGAGCTAGTAGAGATCACCAGCAGGGTGGTACCCTTAATCAGAGAAAGAATCAAGACTGCTGCAAGCAGACAGAAGAGTTATGCAGACATCCGTAGAAGGCAAGTAGAGTTTCAGGAGGGGGATCTGGTATTGCTCAAGGTGTCTCCAATGAAAGGAGTGGTTCGGTTCGGGAAGAAGGGTAAGCTGGCTCCGCGGTACATCGGACCCTTTGAAGTCCTGCAAAGGATTGGGAATGTATCGTACAAACTGGATTTACCTGCTTCAATGGAGAGAATCCATCCGGTTTTTCATGTTTCTATGTTGAGAAAGTTCGTGTCAGATCCGGGCAAGGTTCTTAGTGAGCCTGATGTGGAGATCCAAGAGGATCTCACCTATGTTGAGCAGCCGGTACGGATTCTGGACACTCAAATCAGGAAGCTGAGAAACAAGGAAATCCCGATAGTGAAAGTCCTTTGGAACCACCACAATATGGAAGAATGCACCTGGGAGACACGGGAGTCCATGCTCCAACAGTACCCTTATCTTTTCTAAGGTTAGTTCCTTGTGAGTTTTATGTGCTTTGTGTGTATGTTATGTTGTATGCCTTGCATGTGCTAGTTGAGGAACATTCGGGGACGAATGTTCTTAAGGGGGGGAGAATGTAATACCCGGCTAGACTCCGGTATCGGAATTCCTACCGTCCGGTGGAATCTCGGATGTCGGAAGCCTCTAGTAGGGTAAAACCCTGTTTTTATGAAATGTTTTAATGTGTTTTATGTTTTAAGCATGAAAGAAAATGAGTTTTTGCATGAAAATAGCATTGGAGGAAAACTCAGGTTCGGCCGCCGAACATGCATGCGTTGCGGGTGTGCTTTAGGCCCCCGAAAGCATAAGTGAGGGAAGTCCAGGTTCGGCCGCCGAACCCCAAGTTCGGCCGCCGAACATGGCATGCATGCGGAGGCACATTCGGCCCCCGAACGTGGTCTAGCCAGCCACTATAAAAGGGTCCCTTAGCCGAAAACGGGCGAGCTTTTTCCCCATTTTCGGCCAAGGTGAGTCTCCGCCGCCCCTCACCCATCTTTGGCGTCTTTCCTCTAGATCTTTCAAGATTTTCATTTGTTTTAACTTTGTTTTGAAGATTTGAGCTTTTGAGCAAAGTTTTGGAGCTTGGAGGTTCAAGAACCCACTCTCTCCCAACTCCGAGTTTTAGGTCGTCTCTCTCTCGATCTTCAAGAGGTAAGAGCCGATCTTAAGCTCATTGCATGTTTAAAGTAAGTTTTAAGTAGATCTATGGGGGTAGAATGCATGTTTAGTTTATGGTTATGTTTATGGGTATAAATGTATGTTCTTGAACAATGTGGATGCTTGATGTGTTGTAGATGGGGTTTATGATGGTTTGAGGCCC
Source organism: Manihot esculenta (assembly GCF_001659605.2). NCBI lineage: Eukaryota > Viridiplantae > Streptophyta > Magnoliopsida > Malpighiales > Euphorbiaceae > Manihot > Manihot esculenta. Next base: position 26,302,404 of record NC_035170.2, on the reverse strand, counting down.
CTAGGAACATGTATGCTTGTGTATGTGTGTTGTAGAATAGGTTTAATGCATGTTGGAAAGGTTTGGAGGCGAAATGTGCATAGGGAGCCAAGTTTCTGCCCTTTGGCAGAAACCAGGTTCGGCAGCCGAAGGATTTTCGGCCGCCGAACATGGCAGGGGAGGCAGCCTTTCGGCTGCCGAAGCTTGCCCCTGAAAGGAGACTTTCGTCTCTGTCTGGCAGTTTCGGCCGCCGAAAGTGCCGCCGAACATACATGAGTTTCGTCTCTGTCTGGGAGTTTCGGCTGCCGAAGGTGCCGCCGAACCTGCCTGACTTTCGGCTCTGGAAGGACTTTCGGCCGCCGAACCTGCCGCCAAAAGTGCCCTGTCCAGGCCTCCTTTGCATGTTTTTCTATGGTTGTTTCTTGATGTTTTAGGGGGTTTTTGGGAAGTAGTTTATAGTTATGTTTAGGTATGTTTGGTCCCTCATTTGAGTCCACCTGTGTAGGTTCGGACCCGAGGAACCGAGGACCCCAGCAGTGAGTTCAGCTGCTTCGGTGTTGTCAGAGTCTGCCAGAGGTGAGTGGAGCTAAACTTGATCCTTTAAATTGAGAAATTAAATGTTTTATCATGTTTCATGCATCATGATTATGCAATAGGATGATTGCATTAGATTTCATGAATATGCCGCATTGCATCGATTGTTGTTGATGTGGGTGAATGTTGGATGACCCAATTAGTCCATGACAGGAAGACCAGGACCCCATTCTACGGCCTGGCACAGAGTAAGGAAAGACCAGGACCCCATTCTACGGCCTAGCACGGTTATGGGACTCGAAGACCAGGAGCCCAGAGGAGGCCCTGGGGCAATGGTAAGTAATGTATGTATGACAGGAAGACCAGGACCCTATGCTACGGCCTGGCACAGAGTTAGCTTGGACTAATTGGTGACAAGTTCACCCAACCCTTATGTGAATTGTCTGTGTTATGACGCATTTCATGGAGCATAGTGTTAATATGTTTTTATAGTCCTACTCACTGGGCTTTTAGCTCACCCCTCTCCCTTTTCCCCCAGGCTTGCAGGTACAGGATAGAGCAGGAGTCCGGATAGAGTAAAGAAGCCATGTTTATGTAGTAGTTAGTAATGGACATGATCATATTGTATTGTAATGTTTTAATCAGTATAGATGATGTTTATGGATGCTAGAGGTGTGCTTGACCATAGATTGTTGTTATCCCTTTTATTACATGATCGTAGAGATTTTTATGATGTTTATGTAAACCAACTCAACACATGTTATGTCACCCATTTGGGGGCACTGATGAGATCCCGCAGAGGGATCAATGTTATGTTAATGTTTATGCACAGGTTGAGTTTGGTTGATGAGTATGGAAAGGAAAGTTTTAATTTTTATGTATGTTATTGATCATGTATGAGATTATACAGGTTTACAGGTTATATGTCAGGCTTGCTACGGGTCCCGGCGGCTTTAAGCCGATCTGGATCCTAGCACCGGTAGCGGTCCGATTTTCGGGTCGTTACAATCCATTTATCATGTTATAAAAAATTTTCATATTATAAAAAGAAATTAATATTTGCAGTCATATCTCCATTCTCTTTCTCTGTCTCCTCCTCATCTTTCTTACTCTCTCTCAGTTATTTTTATTTTATTTGAATTTTATTTGTTACAATTATTAATTTAAGTTTTAATTATTTTTGTCACATTTTATAAATTATCAATTAACTATTATGTTTTAATTTATAAAATATTATGTTTATATATGATTTTTTTAAAATATTTTATTTTACAATGATTTAAAATACTTACTAAAACAAAAACACTTTATATAAAAGTAAATAATATAGTATTAATTTCATAAAATAATAATTTTAATGGTTTTTTTTTTTTTTTTTCTGAAATAGAAAGGAAAAATGTAAGAAACGAAGTACTTGCACAATCCAGCTGATTACGATATTCCCGGATTCCGGAAGCATCCACTGCTGAGCATACACAGCGACTGATCATTACCGAGACACAGATCCAATCGGAAATAAACCCTAGCTAGAATAGGACTACCGGAGATAACAACAATAGTTTTCGTCGGAACAAATAGAAGATGGCAGAACCAACTGTTAGGGCAGAAGAGGAAGACGAGGAAGGAGAGACAGGGAAACAGGAGAAATCGGAGGTGGTGAGCAGGAAAGGGAAGAGGAAGGAGAGGAAGAAGATGAAGAGGAAGCAACTGAGAAGGGAGATTGCTGAGAAGGAGAGAGAAGACGAGGAGAGGAAAATGAACGATCCGGAGGAGCAGAGGAGAGTGAAGGAGATGGAGGAGGAGGAGAGGCAGAGAATGGAGAGGGAGAGGATGGAATTTATAGAGAGAGAGAGGAAGTGGCTGGAAGAGATGGAAAGGAAGAGGAAGGAGGAGGAAGAAGAAGAGGAAAGGAGGAAAGCCTTGGAAGAGGAAGAGTCTAAGAGATTGCAGGTAACTTTTTTTTGTTTTTTTGCCATTTTGCATATATTTGACTAATTTGCGTATGTATTTTTCTTTTCAATTCCCTCAGTTTCTTGTGGATTCCATCTATGCTTGGTTGCTGAGATATGCTAAACTAATTGCATACTTGCTATGTAATCGCTGATAAAAGTTGGGATACCTGTGTCAAAAGGGGTTAGGGTAGAATTGTTGTCCTACAATCATAAAAAATTTATCTCGTTTTATACTTCTCACATTATCTTACCCTTATGAACTGAACCCTGGGATTTGAGATATTTCGGTTGAGCAATCCTTAACTGTAAGGAAAGTTCCAGAAAGCAGGAAAATGATTCTTCCTCTGCGTCAGATGCGATAAACTCACTCTATGTTGTGTGGTTTCTCTCTCTATGTGTTTTCTGAGGTGTAAAAGAATGGAGTGGGAGTATTTGGTGTTGTGATTAGTACTTTCAATTCAAATACTTTTTTCCCCATCTGGCAGGTTGAAAAGGAGAATGAATGTAATGAGGATGATGATTGGGAATATGTAGAAGAGGGGCCTGCAGAAATTATCTGGCAAGGAAACGAGATAATTGTTCGGAAGAAAAGGGTCAGGGTTCCAAAGAAGAGTGCAGATCAACAGAATAAAAATGAGGTGAAGCAACATTTTTCTCCAGCTTCGATTATAGTAGTTTCTAGTTTTATCTTTGTTTTTCTCATTTGTTTTGGCTGTTACAGAAATTTTATTTGAAGATGTTATGCATTGCTTTGCAGGATTCTGATAGACCTACGTCAAATCCTCTTCCTCCACAATCTGAAGCTTTTGCTGATTACCAAAATGCATCAATGGCTTCAGCGGAACAGATGCTTGATAATGTAGCTCAACAAATACCTAATTTTGGAACTGAACAGGTATGCTTTTGTGTTAGTTAACTTATCAGAATGACCTCGATTCATGCTATTGTTTCTAATTCTCCATGTATTGACTTGTGGCTACCTTCAGTGTTATGGTTTTGATTTATGAAGGATAATTTGTCTAATCTCTCAGCTTTCTCTTGGCAGGATAAAGCTCATTGTCCTTTCCATTTAAAGACTGGAGCTTGTCGGTTTGGCCAGCGCTGCAGCAGAGTTCATTTTTATCCTGATAAAGCATATACGTTACTCATGAAGAACATGTATAATGGTCCTGGCCTTGCTTGGGAACAAGATGAGGGGCTCGAGGTCTGTTAAATGCTGCCTTCTGTGTCTTGTATCCTAATATCAGATCTTTCAAGCTTCTGATTGTGGCAGAATCATCATAAACATATTCAATTTTTTTTTTGTTATTTGATAAAGCATTTAATCCATTTTCTGCTTGTATCCTTATTTTTTTCAGAAAGAAACTTAAATTTTTAGTAGAAGTTTGATGTCTACAGTTCAATATATTACATCTCTGACATTCAGTCTTTGCTGTCATGAACTAGTTTATGAATGAACTTGGAATTTTTTATAATTAAGGTAAGCTGAAAGATTAGGCATCACATTTCTTAGCACACTTCATTTTAAAACATTTTACCATGTTGATTATGCTTTTTAATGATGAAAGATTTGCTGTCTACTTACCTAGAAAAGTTTTAAGCAATTGAAATTTTTTTACTTGTCTGTCTTTGATATTGTGCTTTTGTAGTCAAATACTGCACAAAACAGCAAGTGCCTCTTGTATTTGCTTTAGGAAATAATGCATTAGGAGTAAGAGTACATGTCATTATAAATTTGCAAATGCTTCTTGTATTGGCTTAGGTCACATTTGTCTTCTTTTTCTAAAATTTTCAATGGGTTAAAAAAAAAAATCTTACTCTTAATATTTTAATTTCATGTCCTTTGAAACTTTTTCATTCGTTTCAGCCTTTCTTTTAGTTGATAATATTAATCCTCTATTGTATAGTTTTTTTACCACCTTTTTTCTTCTTCGTGATTACTTTTGTTGTGCTTGACAAAAGTTAAGAGTCAGAGTTTCCTTACAAGTGTTACTTTGATGGAAGTCCATGGTTTTGGCCTTAGTTGGGCGAAGAAAATGATTTTGTTCTCCTGTATCCTCCTTACTGAAAATGGAATTATGGGGCGGTCACTGAATTTCTCTTGTTTATCTTAATTTTGTTAATCCATGTGAATGGCATAATTGATCTTGATATTAGTTCTGTGCAGTTATCTTATGTTTCCTTTTCTTCTCCTATTCCTATATCTTATATTAGATTTGAGATGTGGTAAGTGTGCCTAGAAATGTGTTGCCATCAATGAGGTCTTAACTCCTAACAACTTTGACTTTCTATTTTAGCATGTTAATTTGTTTATATTTCAAATTTGAGGGTTTTCTGGCTTAGAAATTATTTGATAGTTTTACTAGTTTGTTGATTTCACCATGAATTTTGAGTCTTTTGGCTCCTTAACCATTAGTAGTTGTTGGGCATATCTGGGACAGCGGAGCTATGTTCTTGATGACAGTTATTGCTTTTCAAGGATACCATTTGAAGGCAGCAAATTATATTTGTATGTGTTACAGTAGAAATATTCACATGCTTTAGAATGTGTTCAGAAAAAATGGAAAGTGAAAGAGCTTACTTATATTTTATGTTCTTCACTTAAATGATGACTACAGGATAAGTGTTACATTATTATATGTAACAAGGACTGCAAAATGTAAAATGTTTTTAAATTATTTTGAATTAACTATTAAGATGGTGTGATGTAACATTAATTAGGGCTTCATGAGTCTGATTGTTTTGGTAACATCAGTCATCTGGTGCTTTGCATTTGCATATCCTAGTTAACATTCTTAGAGTTTATTTTGTATTTATCACTATTTTGTTGGGGATTGATTATATTTACATTGTGAGAGACTTTAGTCGGAAGGTTCATCAGTTGCTTCTTTTGTAGTATATTTGCTTATGTATTACAGGAAAATTGCTCTTGATTTGTCATGTTCCTATTTCAGTATACGGATGAAGAGGTTGAGCGCAGTTATGAAGAATTTTATGAGGATGTGCACACCGAGTTATTGAAGTATGGGGAAATAGTGAATTTTAAGGTTGCTAATTGCACTCGCATCTTTTTACTAGCCTGCAGTTTATATAACATGTTTCTGACACACTTCATGATCAATCTTCTTGTCTTTTACCTTTGAGGAACTTGTGTATTACTTTTTTAAACATCCTGTTATTTCAAGGCTTGTGGATTGACAAAATGAAGAATATGGGGGCCAAACCAACTAATAAGAAGGATAGTGTTTCACTTCCCAGAGAAAATATAGCTGATACCTTTCACTCTGTCTCTGCTCAATCTCATCTCAAACCTGCTAAAACTGATCCAAGATAACTTAGAGCATTCATATTATTCTTTTCTTTAACATGAGGTTCTTATGCATGTTTATTCTCTCCTTGTCCTCTTTACTTTTCCTTTGGAATAATAAATGTGATGCTCATGGCAGGTTTGTAAGAACGGTTCGTTCCACTTGCGAGGGAATGTTTATGTCCAATATAAATCGTTGGATTCTGCTGTACTTGCTTATCATTCTATCAATGGTCGCTACTTTGCTGGAAAACAGGTACTAGTTATCATTCAAATTCAAGCAAGTACTTTTGTGGTTTTAGCTTGCAAATTTGTTGTCAGCTCGGTCTAGCTGATTTGTTGGCATTTAAGGATTTTTCCAGTCATCTTCGACTCTAGAAAAGGTTATGAATGTATGTTTATGTTTTGAGGTTATTGTGTCAGTTGCATCCTTCTTCTATATTGGAACCTAGAAATTCAAACTCTCAGCTCTTTTCTTAATGGTTTTTGGAAAGGAAAATAATGTTTTTGTGACAAATAATGTTTTTGTGACAAACAATGTGACGTGGTGGTGGCCATCTTGTGAGTGGAATAACTATTAACACCATATCGATGGTTTTCGAATTCAAGAAGCAATGCTGAATTCAACGGAAGAGAGCCTAGGAAGAAAGGTTCTTGGTTAACCCTGGGGTCATTCCACCTTTAGAATCTCAAAATTGCACTGATTTCATACTTTATATGACATATGCTTTTGCATATACCTGCGTGAACAGTAGAAATAAATGACACTATGTTTTCAGTGGATGAGTCTGTGTGTTGTTTTTCAGTGCAGGGGTGAAATGTAGTATGTGTTTTGTGCTGCTGTGTAGTTTGTGCAATCTGTGCTTGCTACTCCCAGCTTTCCTTGAACTACTTTTTGGAAAAGCATCAAATAAGTTTTGAAAAGCATCACCAAACTCAATGTAAAATGAAGCTATATTTCAGTGTAGTTATGGATATGCATCTGCAGTGTTTTCAAAATTTAGCTACTTCATTGTTCAAAGTGATCAATTGATTTCATGGCGTTGCTCTATTAGTAATTTTTTTCATAAGCAATGCATTTTTAATCAGGGAGCTATCACATGATTCTTTGTAGGTAAAATGTGAATTTGTTAATGTGACAAGATGGAAGGTTGCCATATGTGGAGATTATATGAAGTCAAGGTTCAAGGTATATGTAATGTGCTACTTCTCTCTCTTCTATCTTAATTAGGGATATCCTCCTTATCAGTTGATGTGGGGTTATAAGGTACCATTTTAGGTAGAAATAGAACTTTCACATACAAAAAGAAGGTTGATAATTTCCTGAAAATTTGCTGCATTTGATACCTTTCGTTTTTGTATACGATATTTTATTTTTTGGTACTTGTACTAATGATTTTGTGTTATCATCTTATCATCAGACATGTTCCCATGGAACGGCTTGCAATTTTATCCACTGTTTCCGAAATCCAGGTGGGGACTATGAATGGGCTGATTGGGATAAACCTCCACCTAGATATTGGGTGAAAAGGATGGCTGCTCTATATGGTTACTCTGATAAATCTGAATACGAGATGGACAAAGAAAAACTTGAGCATAGGAGAATGTCTAGAGTACCAGCTGATACAGACAGGTATAAACTCAAAGAATTGGTAGTGGATCAACATACATTAGTGGAATTTCTAGTAGTGATGAATTTATGCTTTCTTGAACAAGAATAGTGATTGCAGAATTCTGAAACTGCATTTCTAAGATTTTCAGTTAAATCTTCTACTTTCTTTAGGGATAAGATTATCGTAGATTAATGATATTTGTGAAGTTTGTGATTCATATATATCTTTTATGTAGTCTAAAGTACTTTGCAAGGGTGTTGTTTTTGTGGTTCTAAACTTACATGCTTTTAGTCATGATCTTTTATTGCAAACTCAACCTATGCTCTCTGTTTTGTTTCTTTTTGCTTTCTTCCCACTCTTTCCTCCTTAGTCTTCAATGCACATGCAAGCGATGAGGCATTTCTGCTCTTATATGTCAGTTACTTCCTTTGCTCAGAATTCTAATTCTTTTATTCAGGTTTCGTGCAAGATCTAGATCTAGGGGTGTGGATCACTTGCTCCCTTGTTCTGGTAAAAGCAGTGACCATGAAGATAGGGTTCAGCAGGGCACTCACTGGCATAGGCATAGAGATGATGACCGGAAACGAGATAGAACCCTTGATGAAAAATCATGCGAAAAGGGCTATTATAGTAGTGATCACAGAAGTCATGATTCTAATTCTGATGGAAGCTGGTCGGATAGGGATTTTAAGTTGGACAGGAAACAAAATAAGCATCGTAGTTATGTGAGAAAAAGGTCAAAAGACCAACATGAAGTGTCAGAATGCTCTAGTGATTGGGCTGGTGGGAAGAGTAAGCAGAGCATCGATGAGGCTGATTCTGATAGGAGCAGAAAAAGAAAAAAAGCACACCATGCACACAACAAAAGTTCAAAAATATTGGAAAAAGAGGCATTGCTGGATGATAATAGAGATATGAAGAATGAATCTCATGCAACGGATGGATATAGGTCGGATAGAGACAGAGATAGAGAAAAATGCAATAGGGCAAGAAGCTCAAGACACCAGAGCAAAGCAAGGTCCACAGATTATCATGGAGATGTAACTATTGGTACTGGTTCCATGGAAGAGTTGTCGCACAGAGACAAAAACAAGGGCAGACTTGATCATCCCATAAGGAAAAGCTCAAGACATAAGAGCAATTTTTCTGATTTCACAGATGATCATTGGGATGATAGGCACAGGACTTATGATTCTGATTCCAATGATGAGTGGTTAGATAAGGAAATACATCATAGTCATAAAAGGAGACGCTCAAAGAAAATTGAACTAGAGATTTCAGATGATGGATGGGTAATTGCAGAGAAGTTGAAAGAAAAGTCTTACTGTGAGGAGACTGAAACAGGAAAATCTCACCTAAAAAGAAAGACATTGGATCGTCCTTTGAGCAGAAGCAGCCATTCAGGCAGAGAAAGTAATGAAACAAATTCTCATGAAGAGGAGTTCAATTACGTGGACCCATATAATGAAAGATACATGTTTGATCATGATCCAAGATACAAACCCATTGAAGAAATTAATGGGCAGGACCGGTGGAAACCTGAAAGTCCTGATAGAGATGGAAACTCTATTTGAAAAATCTGTTAGCGTCAGGAGTAATGGTTCTGGCACTCCGGGTCAATATGATGGAAGATCTAATTAATAGGATGGGGCTTCTGGTTGGTTACAGAACAATGACATTGAAAAAGAATGTTTGCTAATCTGAAAAAAAAAACACTCCTTTGGAACCCCATAGTTCTAATAATGAAGTTGGTGCGTTGACAAGACTGTAAATTAAGTTGTTGGGGCTAGATATGTTGCAAGCTTTACCATGAATCCGCATCGAAGAGTCGAGGGACAAGATCACTAGAAAACTTGTGGACAAGTATGCAGATTTCGCCTGATGAGGAGGACCCATCTTAAAGTATCTGGGTCATAAATGGCACATGATAACAAGGTGTGTCTTGTAATACCAGGATTTTATTTTCTTGCCCTCCTTTTCTATTTAAATCTGAGCAAAAAGAAGAAGAGTGGCCTTGTTGCTCTATATTTGGAGAATTTGGCTATTTCAATTTGAAGTCTGGAGGGATAATCTGAGTATCTGTAAATGTGGTCAAGTTTTGAATGTATAAAAATCATAGGTTTCCATTTAACTGTTCTTGCATTCCAGCTTCGGGCAGAGTATAAGATTGAACGAACGTCTAATTTAACCAGTGTGTTTCCCTATGAAAACATGGGGGCTGTTTCACTGTAAAGTAAAAGATTCAAATAAAATCAAAGTACACATAGTGTGTTGATCTTGAATTATAATTAGTCTAGTAGTACGTGTATTTAAATAAATTTGAGAGATTTTAAATTTAAATAAATTTGAGAGATTTTAAATTTTATTTTTTAATTTTTATTTTAAAAAAATATATATAATGTGCATCACATAAAATTATTTCTATTATAAAATATGTTTATTTAATTTTTTAGAATAAAAAAATATTCAATTTTATTCCATTTAACTCGGTATTTTATGAAAGTAATTATGACACTCCTAAAATCCCAATAAACAAAACATTTGAATAAACCATCAATTAGTCAATTGAAAATGATACAATATTATGGTCATCAAAATTTATATAATTATAAGAATTAATTAAAGTATAATAACTAATTATCAAAATTAAATAAATTATAATAACTTATCTAACTCTACTTTCTCATTAGAAAATTCTACTAATTTGAGCACCATTGGTAATGAAACGAGGATATGGGAGTTGACCGATTTCAGAAAATTAATGATTTTCTTATTTATAATGTTGAGAAATAAAAGATATTAATAATTTTTATGTATAAAAAAATTAGTGATATTAATAAAAATATCAAAATCTAAAAAATAATTTTTTTTAAAAAAACATAAATTATCTTAACAATGACTTAAAAATAAAATATTTTATATTAATTAATTTTTATTAAGAGCTCAAATGTAAAAAAAAATCTGAAAACTATTTATAAAAAAATAATTTTCATACAACAAACAAACAGATCCTAAATTATGTAAATTTAATTTTTGTAATAATTACTCAATTATAAAGAGTGAAATTTTGTGCAAAAACCCAACTTGTTGGGTAACCTTTTAGACCAGTTAGAGAGCCCAATGACATTTATTTAAAAATAAATAAAGACAAAAAAAAGTGAAAATGCCCTGTGACACTAGAAAGAGCGAGAAGAGCAGCAACCAGATGACTGGTGAGAAACCAGCAGCAGGTACAGTGGAACACAACTCAGCATTCTGCAAGTGAGAAATCTCGTCCTTTTTTCCTTTTAATCCGTGCAATTTTAAGTTTAATCCATGCTCCATTTTATCTAATTGTCATAGATATTTGTCTGGTTTCTCTTTTATATCATAATGAAAGCGTGAACCTTTGTTGAATATTTCTACACCATTTACCAAATTGGGTGCTTGTTTTATGTGGCAAGCAATGATCAGTTCTTAATTCCCTGTTTTTCTGCTGATGATTGACATGGGTATTTCATAGAATTAGGCAATTGATAGTTCTTTCCATGATTTCATTTTCTTGCTTGATAATTTCTATTCATTTCAGTTATAGAACAATCATTGAGTACTGGGGGATCTCTTTCTTAACATGGAACCAGACATCCTCAAAATCTTCCATGAAAGAGGAAAGGAAGGAGGAAGTAATGTCCTGAAAATGGAATCACATAAAAGTGCATGATTTTATATGCTATTTTCAACTTATTGATAATGTATGCAGTTTCTGGTTTCATCTTTCTTTCTTATACACAAGGCACTAACCCTAAAAATTGAAAATTTATTGCTGATATCATTATTTCTCAATAAAACTTTTTCTTTTTTTTTCGCTTTTTGTCCATTAGCTTTAAGAAAGAAAAACTTTTGCTTTTTGACTAGAGACGTTTGGAACTATCTTATTTTGTTTGCTAGTCTAGCTTCAAAAATTAAATTTGGACACAGATTGCTCATATCCTCCAGATTCTAACTGTATTTAATTATAATGACATAGCTCTAAACTGAAAGAGAGTTTCATCAGCTTCTTCTTTATGCTGTAAATCATTCTCTTTTGTAAGTTAATCAACAGCATACTTTATTCTTTCTTTGCTTATTTGGTTCTGATGCTGTCTGCAGATTTGGAAGGATTGATGTTTCTACAAATCTTGATTGCTCTCCGAATTCACAGAGAATAGCAAACAAACAGAGGTCATATTTCTTTCTACATTATGAAACATTTTTCTATTTAGATTCCACTGTTTATTCATTGCATCTTATCTCCTTTGAAAAGCTGGCAACTCCAATGAGCTTTGCTTCTCTGTTGATGATTATAGAATGCAATGATAAATGCCTTTAACATGGGAATCTTTACTGATCACGGGAGGGATTCTACATTAGACTGCTGTCAATTGCTGCCATTCATAATTTGCTTTATCTTCTGAACTTGAATCATCCTTTGCCCTCAATTGATATCACCACATTGCATTTGATTCAGAAAGAGTAGTTGAATTGCAGAAGTTAAGGTACTAAAACAATTTTTTTTTTAAGGAAAAAAGAAGAACAAGCGAAATTCAGACACTATTTAAAGTGCATTAAATATGAAATACAAAAGTATGAAAGCTAAGGCCAACACTATGCTTATAAGTTGTTTGTTAGATGTCTCCCTTAAGATCTTATTTAACACTTGCTTCTTTCATCAGATAATGATTGCTGCAAAAACTCAATAGGCCTTCAATACAGTTTCCCTTGCCATTGTCTTGTTCTTGGCTACCATGAAACCTCCTTGCAATTTATCATTCTTTTCCTCCACCACCACTGTCACATATGCTTTCCATAATGACCACACAACTCCTAAAGAAACCAAGGAAATTCCCATTGATTCCCCTTCCGAGGTTCCTGTTGTTGCCACAATCAACCATCTTCCTCAACCAGATGCTGCCACCAAGATCCAATCTGCCTACAGGGCCCATGTAGTCCGCACTCTCTACAGAAAGATCTCATCTGTCAATTCTGAAGCTGATCAACTGCAGCGCCAAATCCAACGGCAGGAGACAGTGGATGCCATTAGGACTGATGAACGAGAGAAGCTCAAAATTAATGAGGCCTTGATGGGGTTACTCTTAAGGCTGGACTCTGTACCTGGGTTTAATCCGATGATAAGGGAGGCACGGAGGAAAGTGAGCCATAGGATAGTGGGGCTGCAGGAGATTGTGGATGGGATATGTGGAAGTGATGGCCCTGATTGGTATGTTGGTTGTCGATATGTAAAGGATTGGGATGAGATGGTGGCAGAGATGGAGAAGGAGGTATGTAAGGAGAGAGGCGGCGAGGAGATGGAGCAGTTTTGTGCTGAATATCTTGGGTTTAGATGCTTGAAGAGGTTTCTGTATGAGCCATGAAATTGTTGAGGTTACTGCCTATTCTTGTGGAAGCATATGTATAAATGGAAGGATGTCATGGTTATTTTCTTGTAATGGTATATGCATATAACGTAACATATGTATAGATGAAGGCTAGCTCTAAATGTGTATCTTGTTTGTAGTAGATACTTTCTCTGCAGCCATTCAAGTTTGGATGATAATTAATCTTTGCAAGAAAGATCATTTTTACCCTTAAATTTTTGAATGATGTCAAAAAAAATCTCAAAATTAAGTTTTTGGTCAAATTAACTCAAATCTTTTGTTTTTAGTCAATATTTACCCAATTTTTGGCAAAAAATAATAAAATAATATTTTTTCTTAATTTGTATTGATAAAATATTAATTATGATATTTTTTTTCAAATAAAAATTATTTAAAATTTTAGTTAAATAAAAATGAAAGCTCAACTAAATTCCAGATCTATGATCGTATATTTTCTTCTCTTTTCTTTTTCTTTCATCCTCTTCAATCTCTGTGTAACATCACCAATATCAAATGTATCTATTTTTTTTGAAATAGGGGGTTGGGGGAGTCGAACCTCAAACCTCCTCTGATCTATCAGGATGCACTTTTCACCGGGTTAAGTCTCGGAGTGCATCATCAATGTATCTATTTTCTTTTTCCTTTTTAATTTAGAATAATTTTTTATATAAAAAATATCAAAAATTAATATTTTATTAATAAATGATTAGAAAAATTATTATTTTATTATTTTTAACTAAAAATTGAATAAATATAGACTTAAATCACAAGGTTTGGATGAATTTATTAAAAACTTAATTTTAGACTTTTTTTTAGATTATCAATCAAAAGTTTAAGGACAAAAATGATTTTTCTTCTATTCTACCTCTTTCCAATTGGTTTTTATTGTTGGAATTTAAATTCAAATTAGTCAACCGAACTGAGCTGAATTAATTAAAATGTTAACTAAGTAAAAATGAAATTGAGAAAAAATACAAAACGAAAAAAAACACTCATCATATTTATCAAAATTTACTCATGAAAGATATAAAAAATAAAAATAATAGTGAATACTAAATTATAAGATTTTCTTATTAATTTAAAAAATATAATTAAATTTTAATAATAAATATAAATATTAAAAAATTTTAGTTATTAGACAATTACACAATAAAAATTCTATTACTTGAAAAAAATAAAAATTAGTTAGCATTGAAGTAGGATATCAAATTATGCAAAATAAAAACTAAATATAAATTCTAAATAGTTAGACTATAGCATAAGAATAAAAATCCTTATTAAATTAAAGAAATAAAAATTAAAAACATATAAATAACAAAATAAATATATTATCAAAATATAAATATATGTTTAAGTTAATCACTGAAATTACTCGTATTAGGAGCATTTTAATTTTTTAAAATATATTAAAATATATTTAAAATTTTCAAAAATATATTAATTAAAAAACTAATTTTAATTATTAAATATTTTTATTATTTAATTTATATGATATTAAAAAAATTTATTTATTAATTTTTCAATTTTTAAAATATTTATTAACCAGTCCTTGAAATATATCTTAAACTTTTTTACATTATTTTTCAAAAACCTATGGAAGTAATTTTACGTTACTCTGTTGGTAATGACGAGGACCACATAAAAGACCATTATACCCTTGTCTCACAGCAATGTATAAATTGTCCTCCTATTAAAAACTAGAAACACTTGTACTTACAACACCTTCTGTAATTGTTCAATTTCCCTCAAAACCAACAATGGCAGAGCTAGTTCTCTTCGATATTATTGGGAACATCATTAAAAAATTAGGTTCAAGAGCCATTGATGAGATTAACCTATATAGGGGCTTCAAAGACTTCACAAACTCAATAGAACGGTATCCACCATCAAAGCACTGCTTCTTCATGCGGAGGAGATGTCGTCGGAGAATGTTCAAGTCAAAGATTGGCTTTCAATGCTCAAAGATGCAGTTTATGATGCTGATGATTTGTTGGATGAGTTATCGCTCAAGGCTTTGCAAAAACAAGTGATGACTGGCAAAAGGGTGGCCAAGGAGGTACGCCTTTTCTTTTCCATCTCAAATCCTTGTGTTTATGGTCTTAAAATGGCTCATAAGATTAAGTCAATTAGAGATAGATTGGATGAGATTGCTCCGAATAGGAAGTTTTTCTTGGAGAAACGTCCTGGGGAAAGATTTATTGCAGCTAAATTTAGGGACCAAACTCACTCCTCCCCACCTCAAGTAGTTGTTGGGAGAGAACATGACAAGGAGGCCATTATTGAGCTTTTGTTGACCTATGATGATAATGAGAATGTGTCAATTATTCCCATAGTTGGAATGGGTGGATTAGGAAAGACAACATTAGCTCAACTTGTATACAATGATGAAAAACTTGAAGGGCAATTTGAGCTAAAAGCATGGACATGCGTTTCAGATAATTTTGATTTAAAATTAATAGTCGAGAAAATTTTAGAATCGGTTTCTTGTCAAGAAACTTGAAGAGTTTGTATCTCTTCAGAACAGTTGAGGGCTGGTCTTTATTATCTTTGAAAAACTAACTTTGGTACTTTCATCCTCTATGAATTCCCATTTACAGTAAAAAATCTCGCACTTATTTGAGTACTAATTGGTAATACGTCCCAACTTCTTCTGTTATTCATTTTCCTATGAACAGGAAGATCTAAAAACTGCAGTAAGAAATTTCATCTTAAACAAGGTTGGCATAAGGACAACGCATCGAAGGTTTATTGATTTCAACCTTAAATATGATTCATCAAACTTGTGACATCCCAGTGAATGATAGTACTTCAGAATTGGTAAGTAACTAAAGATCAATGCCAGAACAGAATTGTTGTGGAATTTTTTTCCTTATGCTGGTAGGATGTGATTATCTTGCAAATAAGTATGTCTACAAAGAAAAGTGATTGAATGTTTGAGGGAATCAACGTAGCTTGCCTCGATTTCAGACATTACTAAATTGCTAGTTGGTAACTGGAAAAAGAAAGCATGGAAATTGAAGACATTTAGTTTTTTCCTGTTTTTCACATGAATGTCTTGTCTGACAGGGATCAAGATTGCTGGTTGAGTAGATTTGTCATGACATGAAGATCAGTTTTTATCCAAGTTGAGAGTTTATGAAGGTAAAATATTGACACTTCATGCTTGGCAATATTCTTTAGCTTATGTAGTTGGTCTAATGCTTAAATTAAATGTTTTTTTCCTCTTGGGAAATACCTTCTTACATCCTCAGTATACAAAAAACATAGAAATTAGGTTTTATGTTTTTAATAAAACCCTTACCATATTTCATATTGATAATTTATTTGTCTTTTTAAACCGAATACTTGTAATTTTCCATAAACTGACTTGGAACATTGTTCTCTGCATGTTAAAAATTGTATTGAAGTCCTGTAAAAAATGATTCATTCCAGTATAGATCTATTGGCTTTCCATACGAGTTTGATGAAGGTGATAAAATCTGAAAACCTTGCATATAAGTTTGTAGTGGAAGTATTGATTTTCTTTCCAATTATTTTGTAAAAAAATATATTCAATTAAAGATGCTTGATGTACTCTTAACAGCATTCCAGGTTCTTCACAAAGTCCATCTCTTACAATTCTCGTTTGAAAACTGGTATTTCTCTAAAATTGATAATTAAATCTTAACATGCATCAGCTTCATCAACGTATACGTACAGAAGGTATATCTTGAAACATGGCTAATTCAATTCTTTTGATGGTGAACACTGCAAATCTCTGAGATTAGCAGTAAGAGCTGGTAGTGGAACAAAACAAGAAACATCAGACAACATTGAGAACCTTTCTTTAACCTTTTCCAACTGGTCTCCACGTGATCGCCCTTAACTCTTTCCTATACAGACAAGCCGAATCAGCCTCCATCCCCAAAATGTACCTCGTCTTCTCTCCATCCATCTTCTTCTTCTTCCTTGATAACATTCCGAAACCCAGATGTACTAGACTCTCCATTTCAAATTTTACTCTGTTTTTGAGCTGAAAGTTGTGTGCTTTTTCAATACGAAAGAAGAGTTCACAGTGCTCCTGCAACAGTGAAAAATGTGTTATGTGGGCAAAGCAACAAAGATCTTTATTTTTGTAGTGACAGTTCTCATCGTTCTTGGTCTTACATTGGGATTCGGGCTCTTTCGCCACAAATCTCATAAATGCTCTGGTGATTCTTGCCACTCTTCGCCACCCATTACTTTTCCTAACCCAAATACTCCTGTTAATCCATCGCCACCGGATTCTAACCCTTTTTATACCGATACTCAGCCTACCCCTCCTGGCTCCAATCCAACTTCTCCTCCTCCTCCTCCTCCACCTGATCCTACTCTTGCTCCTCCTCCGCCAGCACCATTGGTATTGTCTCCGCCTCCGCCGCCAATTGGGCCTTCTATAACAGGGTCGCCACCGCCGTCGTACAGTCCACCGAGTAATACGGTGTTGGTGACTCCGGGTCCTGTGCATGCTTAGTCGCTTACTAGTCGAAGGTTCTTTAACTTTTTTTTGTTAAATTTTTGACGGGGTTGTATAGAGGTGGTATTAAGCTGGGGCTACTTTTTAATTAATTTTTAAATCTTTCTGGGGTTTGGATTGTAATGGTAGATCCTGCTTGTCGCAATTTTTGAGAAATTAAATTCGTTGCTTCTTTTATTTAGCTGATTAAGCAAATGTGTACCATATTTTCCCTGTTTTCTCCTTTTTGGCATCGACATTATGTTGTAGAATGTGGTAATTTTCATTAAATGAATAGTTGCTATAGCTTCATCACTTGCTATATTTTCAAGATAATTTATACAATAAATGAAGCACAGCGATATTCTGCAATAAGAAGTTGTAGTAAAACTGCTGCGTTGACATTGCATACCGAAAATTCATTTTTGTTCAAGCGCTTTTTGAAAATTCATTTTTGTTCAAGCACTTTATGAAATTTTGAATACCTTCCAGCAAAATAACCCTTTTCATATTAGAAATCTTATCGAGTTCCTGTGATTATACATGGAGATAGAAGAAGCTGTGGTGAGTCTAATAGCTATCCATGTGTTAAACAAACTTCAATTCAAGGGGTAAATCATAAAGCAGTTCTGTTTTAAGTTTTTCTAGGAAAAATTATTATTTAGTTTATGGGTTATTGACTAACTCGTAAATCAGTCATTTGATTTTTAAAAATTGGAGTTATGTGGAAGGAGGACAATTTAAACTGAAACAGCATTTGTTTAAAACCGTACAATACTTAATTTGAAAAATCAAAAAAATTGGAGTTACGTGGAAGGAGGACAATTTGAACTGAACCAGCATTTGTTTAAAACCGTACAATTAATTTGAACTCTTTCAAATTAAGTAAGCCTTAAGAATCACTAATCATATTATCTCGATAATCAAGGTTGATTTCAGACTATCTCATACTATCTCGATAATCAAGGTTACATAAAGATTCTAACAAAACCATCAAACAACATATAATTACAAGTCTCACAATATCTCTAAGAAAATAGAATGGGTTATGAAAACTCGTGAACAGTTTACTTATTTTATTTTGAGGGTAAAATCATAATTATATATTTACATTAATTCAATCATTACAATAATTCTCACATTACTTGAAGACATGGGATGATCTACAAGAAATAAAGGCACAACTTTAACAATATTTCAAATCCATGATGCTCAGCTAAATACAGTTTTCATTGTTGGCCAATTAGTCCCTTCTCTGAAAAGTCTTAAGAACAAATAGAACTATAATAAAAAGATATCAATATGTTTAGAATGACACTTTCCTTAATAAATAAAACTCTAGGCCCTTGACACCTAGACAGCTTGAGCTTACTATACATAAAAAATAATAATAACGCATCACTTTAAAAATTAAAATTTAATAAAATCAACCACTTAATCTCTACATTTTCATTTCTTATATTAAATTATAATAATTTAATCTTTTAATTTTTTTTATAATAATTTAGTCGTTTTAATTTTAATAATTATAGTAATTTATTTCTTTTAATTTGACTTAACTTCAATTCCTAATTGATTAATGATAAATTTAATAAAATGGTTATTTTATTAATAAAATAAAAATTTAATATTAAATTTTTTTTTTGAAAAAATTTATATTACTGGTCCTTAAAGAGGTAAAGCGAAAAGTATAAAGTTTAATTGTACCAAACGATCGATTACAGAAAAAAGGGTTATCAACTATTGCCTTTTTTGCTAGACAATGAGCTGCTTTATTCTTCTTCCTATGGACATGACTAAAAGTGATATTTGAACAACTTGCCATAAGAAAAATAGAGTATGCTATTATCCTTTTTGATCGCCAGACTAGGCTTAGCTCCTCTTAAGACTTGAACAACTTCCATAGAATCTCCTTCGATATAGACTCTTTTGACCTTATAATTAGCTACTACACTAACTGCCATAATTAGCTGCTATACTCACCGCCTCTCTTGCTGCTATCATTTCTAGAGTTAAAGGGTCAGTTATCCCTATGATTCTCTTGCACCTCTAGCTCAGAACCGTTCCTTCCTCAGTTCGGACAATCATTGCAATTGATCCTCTATTTTCTATGCTATCCATTACCCCATCAAAATTGATTTTAACTGTTCCTTTAGCAAGTCTTTCCCATCTCATATCAATTTGATCAATTTGTGATTGTATTAGACACATATTTGGCAGACTACTTAGAAACTCATCCAAATATCTCAATGCTGCACTTACTAAATGATCTGATTATATTTTTAAAGATGTGCTCATTTTGCCCTTTCCATAACTGCCATAATAGAAAGATTGTCATTCTCTCCCACTTGGCAGTGTCATCATTGCTCCTTAGGACTGACTTAATTTCATTCCAGTATTCTTTCAGTGATGAGCTGTTCAAACCTGCTCCCTCAACATTAAGGACAAGATCAACCAAACTTGTATTGCTCGAGGACATTGGAAGAAAATGTGGCATGATGATTCTGTCATACCATAAAGCTTACAATTAGAGCACGAAGAGATTCCCAGGCGATACAACCTCTCATTTGTTGGTAGACGGTCATGAAGAAACTTCCACATCAAGACTGCAAGCTTTGGAGGGACTTTTAGCTTCCATAGCTCTTGCCAAGTCTAAATATCACCATTTGGACAATATTGATCCACTATGGTTCGTTCCGAGATAAACAATCGGTCCTTTAAATCATAAGCTATTCGGTATCCGGATTTGACCAAATATTCTTCTGGTTTGACTACCGGATTTGACCAAATATTCTTCTGATTTTGAAAAAAGTCAAACACGTTCGTCCTCTCCTCTAAACAGATTGATCGGAATTACCATAATATTTTTTATTTCAATATCTTTAAAAACTCCTTTCAATTTTTAGATGACTTAAGAGTGAGAAGCTGTGTTCTAACAATTGGGATACCCAATGTATTGATGGCTTCGGATCTTGCTTCACTCTAGGGATTTGAGGGAAGGTTTTTAGGATTCAATTAGCATAGTATAGAGCTTCCATCATTGACATTCCACCATATCCCTTTCTCTAGGACTTGCCGACCCCACAGTATACTTTGCCATGCCTAGAATGGTCTAGAACCTTGTGCAGCTTTCCTAAAATCTGAATAAGAGAAACATTTGCCTTTGAGAACCCTTGCTAGTAGAGAATTAGGCTGTTAAATGATTCTCCATCCTTACTTAGCCAAAAGAGTCATATTGAAGCATTCTAAGTCTCTAAAACCCAAGCCACTATAACTCTTTAGTTTGCACATTTGGCTCGTGAAATCCAATGAATTTTCCTTTCATCTTCTTTTTGATCCCACTAGAACCTTGCTAACAAGATATTGACTAATTGACAAAAGGATGAAGGCAACTGAAAGCAACTCATAGCATAAGTTGGGATTGTTGAGGCTACTGCTTTAATTAAAACTTCTCTACCTCCTTATGACAACATCTTCACTTTCCAACTGGTAATCTTTCTCTAAATTTGATCTCTAATTTCTGCAAAGGATTGGGATTTAGATCTAGTGATTGCTGCTGGTAGGCCTAGGAATTTATCTTGACCACCTACATTATGCACTCCCAACCATGATGCAATATCTCCTTTAACCTGTGTTGGAGTATTATGGCTGAAGAACAAAGAAGATTTAGCAAGGTTGATGGTTTGACCACTAGCCTTTGCATATATATGCAGGATAGTTCGAATATACCTTGCTTGAACCATGTCCGCTTTAGTGTAGATGATGGAGTCATCAGCAAAAACTAGGTGCTTGATTTTTGGACCCTGTCTAGAAATAGCAATTCCTTCCAGGGGTGATGTTCTAATAAGATGTGAAAGCCCTTCTGTACAAATCAAATATAGGAAGGGTGATAGTGGATCACTTTGCCTTAACCCTCTCGATGGCTTAATTAAACCAAATCTATGACCATTTATTTACACTGAGTATGAAACTGATGATACACATTCCATGATCCACCTGATTTAAAGCTCATGAAATCTCAGGCATTTTAGCATATATCCATAAAGACTATTCCACACAATCATATGCTTTGCTGAAGTCAAGTTTGAAAGCCATACCTCTCTTGCCCCCATTTTGTTGTTTCTTCAAAAATTGGACGATCTCATGGTTTAGAATGATGTTTTCTGCAATTAATCTCTCTCTAGTAAAAGCTTTTGCTCCTTACCAATGATAATTGGCATTAATGGTTGCATACAGAGTACCAAAACTTTAGATATGATCTTATAAAACCATTGCAGAGGCCAATAGGACACAGATCTTTCATATTAACGACATTTTTAACTTTAGGAATAAGTGAGATCATTGTGTGGTTAGCACTTTTAAGCATTTTACTATTTTGGAAGAAACTAGTCACTGCAGTGGTTACTTCATCTCCCAGGATGTGCCAGTAATGCTGATAGCGGTTGTCGAAGTCGTAAAAAATAAACCTATTATCAATCAACAAAATAATTTGTAGATAGTGGTAATAGAGTCGAACCACAGGGATTTAAAACTACGAATTTTCCTAATAATGACTTGGACAAGTAAATAACAAAATTAAATAAAAGAGGAGAGTTTTGTTTTGATGATAATGAATTAAAACTGAATAGCAAGAGAAAGCGATAATTAAAAAGATGGGTAAATCAATGTGAGAAAAGCTCTAGTTAAAGTATGGATCTATTTCAGTTGTTTAGAATTGATCATTGATTCTTTGATACTCCTATTTATTTCAATAAATTAGTTTAGGTTGTGAAAGACGCTTCTCACAACCAAATTCCTCCTTAGTTTTAGTTTGACTAGGAAACGTTCGCTAATCAAACACTAGTCAATAAGTTGCCAAGGAACATCCTTGGAGTTTTTTACTTTTCAACTGTTGACTGCATTAAGACTTAGAAAAACCTAATTCTAACATTGCCAACCGCGTGGTCAAGTTTAGATTATACAACCAAGTGTGCTTGTGTTCAAACAATCTAAGCAATTACGGACCTAAATTATTTAAACTAACAATTTATCACTTATGCAATTAAAAGCAACAGGCCTTAATTGATTTTAATAGCAAAACAATAATAGTATGAAGAACAAGTTGCATAAATATTGAAAAATAGAAGTTTAATAATGGAGTTTTAAATCTCTCAATTCATCACAAAACTGAAATTTCCCAATTTCAACTAGAAAAGAAGGAGTTTAGCCACTCATGGTGGACAAAAGTACACAAAAAGAAAGAAGAAAAATAGAAGAAGAAAGCTGTTGTGTTGCTGCCAAAATTTTGCAGTAATTCCGATGCCCCTTTGCTGGTTTTGGAGCTGTCCCTTTTATAGATGGAGAGTCCTAATTCATTTAGGACTTGGAATTATTTTTTAAATTGGACTTCATGATGGTCTTTTAATTCCTCCTTGCTTTTGTATTTTATAGTGAATAAAATTTCTTTGGTGAAGGATTCTCTTTGGTGTGCTTTTAGGGTTGTCATAGGATTGATCTTGTAGTATTTGAAGTAGGATAGGACTTCAATGCTTTTGAAATTTGATTTTTTCCTTTTTCCCGCGCTGCTGTCCTCCTCTGCGTCAGTTTGATTTGGGCAGTGATTTGCCCAAATCGCTTGCCCAAATCATTTCTGCAAGTCAGTTCCAGTTTTCTGCTTCAGCTTCCTGCGAGTGATTTGGCCAAATCACTTTGACCCAATCAATTTTTCAGCTTTTTCTGCACTTTTTCTCCAACTTTTCATTTTCTTTATTTTCTACAAAAACATCACAAAAACATAATTAAGCTGAAAAAATGTGTAATTAGATAATAATAAAAATAATAAAAATGTGGCTAAATTATGTTTGATCAAATGCTAAAAGAAAAGGCAACTCTTTTGATCTCCTCTCTACTTACAGGTTGGATTAGTCATTCATTCATATCCATATCCATTTTAGCTTGAAATGCAGTAAGTTGATCAATATTGGTGGGATTAGAAGATGTATACAATTTTCTGAAATAGTCTAAAGCAATTTGAGTAATTTGACTCTGAGAGGTTCTCCACACTCCTCTGTCATCCTGCAACCTTAATATGTGATTTCTCCTTCTTCATGGAAATACACTTGCATGAAAAAAGACTGTATTTCTATCCCCTCTCTATAACCAATTTATTCTTATTTCTATCCCCTCTATGTAACCAATTTTTTCTTACTTTCTATACCAAGTAACACTCCTCATTCTGAATTTCAGTTTTAAACTCATATTCTAACCACTTAACTTTCTTTTCATTCCAAGTTGGTTTACTCTTTACTTCATGGAGCTGTTTTTGAATAGATTTTATGCATTGCCTTGAATTCGGGTTGGATGTTCGCTTCCATTCCACTAATATTTCCCTGCAGGATTTGATTTTCTCAGCCACTTGGTACATAGCATTCCCAAACACTTGCTTCTACCATGTTGTCTTAATAAGCTCCTCTGTTTCATTAATATTCAACCACCTTTCATCAAAATAGAATAAGGTTTTCAGCTTTGGACAATTGCTATTTGTGTTAAGCAAAATCGACCTGTGATCTGATTCATCGTCTTCTAAGGGCATAATTGAAGCATTGGAGTAGCAGCATAACCATTGCAGAGACACCAAACCTCTATCTAATCTTTCCCGAATGTTTGCATTCTCTCCTCTTTTATTATTCCAGGTAAACGGATCAGCACTAAAACCTCGGTCCTTTCCATATCCTCAGTGAAGTTCCTGAAGGCTTGAATCTTTGATAGAAAATGCTGATCTCCTCCCAACTTTTCTAATGGTAGCAAGAATGTGTTAAAATCTTTCATCATCAAAAGAGTGGGATGGAAAGACCATTTCAAAGATACCAGGTTACTGTATTGGCTTTCCCGAATATTATGAGCTAAGATGTACCAAAACAAAATCTCAAACAACATCCGTTTGTAAATCATTAACAACAATATGAATATAGTGGGAATCACTAGAGTTAACATTGATAATAAAAGCATCATTATAGGTAATACAAAGCTCCCTAGCTTGACCTTTAGGGTCAACACAAAATAAATTATGAAAATCCTTACATCCCTATACAATTTTTTGCACCTTCATTGCACTGTTTTTAGTTTCCAGGAGACACAAAATATATGGAGAATGGATCTTTAGCATCCTTTTAAGATTATGGATTGTCAGGGGGTTTCCCGCACCCTGACAATTCCATGTTAAAATCTTCATTTGGTTGATTGGGACTATTTGGGTTTGGTTTCCTCCACCCTTGCAGTAAAAGAGATTTCTGTCTCTAGACACATTTTCTTGTTCTTATATGTCTCTTTCAGCTTATTTCCTCTTCCAAAACAACCCATTCTCCTCTTCTTGTGGCTTAATTTCTTCCAGAGTTACTCCTAAAGGAGCATGAGTTTTTTTTGTCTTGCAAGCCTTTTCCAGTAGTGCTTAGTTGTTCAGTTGCTGTTGTTCATTCATCTTGTTAGTCTCTCCACCTTGATGTGCGATTTCAGACCTAAACTCCCAACCTTGCTTTTGTGAATAAAACATAGTAAGGGCCATAGGAATAAGATGGTCTAATGACGTCATTTCTTCAGACCCTAGTCCGTTATTTGGGATCTGAATTGGTTTGAATTTGTTGGCTGGGCCTTTCTTCCTTTCCTCCCATTTTCTAGCTTTCTGTGTGAGAGTATGGTCTTTTCTATCAGTTTCTTTGGGCCCAGCCTGTGGGTGTGACTTGGAGTCGAAATGGGCCTCTTCCTGCTTTTTGAAACTTTGGTCCATATCTTGGCTCCCTATTTCCCCTCCTTTTGCGCTTTGCACTTAAGATATGTTCCTTGTACCCACAAAGTTCATTATTTCATCGTAACTTTCCTTCTGACATGCCACTTCAATCACCAATACTAAATGATCGAGGAGAAACAGATACTTTCCAAAAAGCTTATTAGTATTAAATTCCTCGTACCTTTTGCTTCTTCATGTATTCTTCAAAAAGGCTCTGGATCAATGGTTTGGATAGTAAGTGGGCTTACTGGGCATCAGATTATTGCAGGTATGTTGTCAAATCCATTTCGGTCTCCAAGGTTTTATTGGAAACAAAAGGTGTATTCCGATGTCACTATGGTTTGGTTCCTTTTCGAAATAGGACCGTCTGAATTTTCAGACCATCATGACAGCTGCAACATGCGGTGGTTTGTAGCTATTTGCTTTGGTGGTTCAAGGTTAGAAGTCAAAAAAGGTACACTTGTTTCTAGTATTTGCAGGTTTTGCATTTGTGGTTTGAGTAAGTGCATCATCATGTGTTGTGTTTGATTTTTGGTTAGGGAAGATTGTGATTGGGTATGGTCTTGGTTGTGTCCATGAGGGGTTTGTGGATTTTGTGGTTGCGTGGAAGGTAATGATGAGATGGATGTACACATTGTTGAAGGTGGCTTCGAGACTCTGCCTTCTCCCACCGATTGCTCTTTCATCCAAAATCCAAATCAGTTCTTCCTTGCTCTAAGATTGCTACCCTATTCTGCTTCTTGTAGTGAGAAAGACTTGTTAAGATGTTCCACAATACCACATTTGAAACATATATCTAGCATCCTCTCCTATTTTATTGTTACCCATGCAACAAACTCATCCAAACGCTTGCTATGAAAGCCTGGGCATAAGAACTTGGTGATGTGAAGATTGACTCTTATCCTTAAGAAGTTTTGGGTATCCAATTTGCCCATCCTGTGTGAGATCTACCTCTACAAACTCTCCAACTAGGTTCCCAATCGCCATTGCATTTTGTTTGTTAACTTGGTTTGGAGCTAGATGATGAGCTTAAATCCAAAAGGGAAAAATTAAAAAATTTAAATCTTCGAATGCCAAATCTAGGGGCCATTCTCGGATGCACAAGTGTTGATTATGGATTGTTCAAGGTCTGTTGTTGAGCACATACCTAAAATCCACTTCATGCTCAAAGGTAAACTGAAACAGATTTGAGCGAAATGAACTATATCTTTGAGAGAAAAAAAAATTGAAATAGATTTGCCCCTTTGGAGACAACCATGTAAATCTTTCTAGTACACCAAGGCATGCTTAGAGCCGCTCTAACTGCTGTAGTATTCAGAATTTTATAGGATATAATTCCACTAGAATGTAATTAGTGGCTAAGATCGGAATTGGATTCATCCTCTATTATCTTCTGAGCACTGTATATTCTTTGCTTTGTTAATGAGCTTAGAGACGTTTTGTTCTAAATTTTCCATCAAGCAGG
Source organism: Manihot esculenta (assembly GCF_001659605.2). Taxonomy (NCBI): domain Eukaryota; kingdom Viridiplantae; phylum Streptophyta; class Magnoliopsida; order Malpighiales; family Euphorbiaceae; genus Manihot; species Manihot esculenta. The sequence goes on along the minus strand of NC_035170.2, from coordinate 26,275,925 downwards.
GGTTGAGGAGTTAAGGCGGTAGGTGGGTGGGAGTAAAGAAGGTGAGCTTTTAGGAAAAGGACGCGGATGAGAGGGAGTGTTAGAAACAGTTTGGAGAGGCGAAAAAGCTAGAAGTTGGTAAGTAAAAGGAAACATAGGAAATTTAAAAAAGATCTCAAGGAATAAAAAGATACCCAACAAAAACAAGCAAACAAACTGGTATTGAAACCAGAGAGAAAATTCAAAGCTACACGGGCAGAACTCGATAATCCAATATTAAATTATTTACAAAAAGAAAAAGTAGGAATTAAATTGTACATCCTACTAAATCTCAATGACTTGCTACTAAAAGTTATTTTTAGTAAGAGAGTCACTCCCCCTGCCCTGCACGTGGAGGATCGGGGATCTCAACGCCTATCAATATTCTTGTAAAGCGATTCCATGTGAGGTTTCCATCAACATCAAATTGGTGTGGGCTTGATCGAAGATGATGAACTGTGATTGAGTCTCCCATTTGAAGATTTGGTTCAAATTCTGAAGTTACTTTTCTTTTCTAGCCTCAACTGAGATTGATCCAACAACAATCAAACCTATGATTATAGCTTGCACCTTCATCATCAATCTGTACACCAAATTAAAAACTCATAATTAATTAAGTTTTATATATATTATTTCAATAATTATTTTTTTTTTTCATTTTAATCTGTCACATATAAGAATATAATTTAATATGCAAAATAGAATACTAATGAAGAAAAAAAACATGCAATATGAAAAGGATGAAAATTTGTATACCTCGCCATCACCAACAATTGATGGAGCAAATGACTTGTGTGAGATTATATGAAATCTATGCTTCTATTTATAGACTTGAAAATGAAACTTCAAAGAAGGTGGCATCAATTAATTATAAATAAATAAATAAAATCGAAAATTAAAAAAAGAAATCAAATTGGGTGGTGGCTCTTAAATCAATCCACAAGTCAGTCTATCGATGAATTATAATTAGAATTGCATCTCTTTTTTTTTTTTTTAGTTAATGGTGAATTGGTGTAATTAAAATTTTAATTCTTTTTTAGTTAATGGTAAATAGGCTTAAGTAAAATTTTTCAATTAAAGAAATCTTTTGTAAGGACACTTGTAAAGATATGATTGGAACACAAAATGCAATTGTGGGTGTTTTTTTTTTCTCTCATAATCTAATTATGGCTCCAATCCAAACTAAACAGGAATAGGCTTCTAATTAATTAATAATATGTTTGTGTGTTTTCCTTTCCTTTTCCTGTTCTTTCTCGGAAAACAGAAGTCCAATCCAAACAGGATTTGTTCTCTCTCTTTATATGTATATATATATCTATATATCATAACACTCCAACAAATTCTATATTCCCTTGTTCGATCAAATCATTAGCAAAACTATCATCATAATCATGGCTTCCACAGCAAAACTGCAAGTAAACTTGAGATACAAAAAGTTTGATCTTGAAGAGAATTGTCCACCAGTTCTCCACATCAGAATTCTTCCAAGCTCCACACACTGTCAAGTATGGGGCAGCCAACTCGAAATACGAACTCAAATCATGGGTAACACTGTAGAGCTCACTGAAGAACAATTTCTCTGCGATGATATTTCTGAAATAATCTCAACCTTGTTGCCTTGTTCCATAGACATACATCCCAAGCTCAGAAGCTTTGTCATCTCCAAGATAATATGCAACGCTATGGATGTTTTGGCAGAGATTTCCAGGATTAAGAAGAAATGGGTCATGAACGTAGAGATTCGTATTATTACCCAATATGATATTGAAGAAGAAGAAGAAGAAGAAGAAGAAGAAGAAGATAGAGATTCTGTTGAGCAACTTAATGGCCGTTTCGTTGCAGCAGCGAGGTTATAAATCGAAGGGTTGGAGAAGAAGAGATTAAAAGCTAATAAAAGGGAAAGCAGATCTGAATGGAGAAACTCCGAGTTGGGTCGCTATTGAGTTGCATGTTTCATGGTTCAGTGTGTCGGTTTAATGCTTAAGAGTCCTTTCTGTCCTTGTCATCGTTTTAAGATGCATTTATCCAATTGGTCGAAAAAAATTCAATCGTTTGCGTTATTTAAATTTTGAATAAATTAAATCAACGTGTGCATTAAAATATAATTTTCATTAATTTTTAAAATTAAAATTAAAAATAAATAATCAAATTATTAAATACATAATTCATACGATAATAATAATAAATATTTTACAACAGTTATATATTATTTAATTCAAAATAGTAATATATATAAGATAATTAAGAACAATTTATTTGTTATAAATTTTTATAATTAATTTTAAAATTAAATATATCAGTTACTATAATTAAATATTAATTAATATTTTTTTATATATAAAATTAGTTTTTATAATAAACACAATGTGTTAAAAGTAAATATAATGCTCTACTGTAACCAGCAGTTAATATCCATCATGGAGTTCCTTCTCCATCTATGGCAGGAGAAAGTGTCGTCCATGGTAATGTCCTCAGCTTTCCTAATGCTAGTCTAGTTTTTTTTTTTTTTTTTAAATTAAACACGCATCAAGTCTTGCCTATAGACTTTTTGGGAGCAAAAGACTTGTTGGTCCAAGTCAAGCCCACCAACGCCCGGTCGCATTTTCCGAGCACCTTGGCAACTTCAATAATTTTCATAATGAATCGGAAAATTCAAAAAATTATATAGATTATTCAATATTTATTTGTAAGAACACAATGTGTTAATTAAATAAATTTATCAATACTCCACTGTGAGTTCAAGTTACATAATTAAATGTAAAATTTATATAATGAAAAGAATATTCACATTTATTTATGAATATCACAACAAAGCAAATTTAATAAAAAAAATTCCATCCCAATAATATATATATTTTTATATATACTATTATTTTAATCTTACACCGTTTCTCTTCACTATATAATTAAAAAATTTCTTATGCACATTCTATGTAAGTATACCTATATAATAAAATTTAATTAAATGTAAAATTTATTATAATTATACTTTATTTATTATTTATTTATTGACTAGATGTATATACATAATTATGTTTAATAATTTCTCGCATAATTAACTATGATGATAGGTGCAACTGATGTGAAGCAATTAATTTTGAATTTTATAGCAAATTTAGACCGAATTTAATTTATGCTACCAACGTTTGTTGGAAACTCACGATAACTTTTCGAAAAGAAAATTTTAAGATGCACGATTTTTAAAAGTGTGACAAGAGCGGTAGACTTGATTATAAAATTCGAGGTAAAAATTTCATTCTTTAGGGATCAATTTTATATTTTTATTATTTTTTAAAATTTTTTCATATTTTTTTATATTAGAGTTTTTGCTATTATAAAGAGTAATTTTCTTAGCTATTTTGAGGGACTTTCAATTTTTAATAATTCAATAAGAAATTTTGGCTTTTAGTCTTTCGTATTCTAAATTTCATTTTACTCAAACATTATTGGTTAAAACTCCTGAAGGAGTTTAATCAGTCCTATTTCAGTTGGTATTAGAGCGAAGTTCATCCATGACCGACAACCAAGAGGCGCGACTCGCTGTAATTGAGGCATCCTTAGCAGAATTGAGAGAGATGATCGAATAGCTAGCCCTATAACGGGATAACAACCAACCCACCGCAGCCGAACGCCCACAGTCAGTTCTAAATCATGTGGTCACAAATCCTATGGTTGTAAATTTCGAATAGGATTATCACGAAGATTACAAAAAAAAGATAGACCTTCAAAACTTTTTCTGGATGTACAATCTGTCCTTAATTGGTTAGCGGAGGTTGATCGATTTTTTGAAATTATGAACGTGGAAGAGGATTGAAAGGTTCTGATTGTGCCTTATAAATTAAAGTGTGATGCAACAATATGGTGGAATTCTGTTCAAAACGAAAGCTATTTCAGGAGGCTGGAACCTATACGAAACTGGTTGTTGATGAAGCAGATGATTGAACAACGATTTTTGCCTAGTGATCACGCTTAGGTTATGTATAACTGGTATCATGATTATATTCAAGTGAGTCGAAGGGTGAATGAATATACAAAGGAGTTTTTGAGGTTGCAGGCGAGGTGCGAAAACTGTGAGAATGAAGTCCAGCAGGTTTCTCATTATCAGAGGGGACTGAATCACGAAATTCACTGTATGATGGGAGTAGCTGCAATTTTCACCTTGGTAGATGCCATTGAGACGACAAAAAGAGCAGAAGAACGTGTTGATTGGCAGCCTCGACATCAATGTAAGCCAAATTTTAATTACAGAAATTCTGGTTCGATAGGAATTCAACAGTATAGAGGTAATTACAGCGGACAGTCTTCTAGGGTTATAAATTCTGGCAATCCTCAAAATACTGTAAAAGAAAGGAGAGATAGTAAGGGAAAAGCTGTCATTAATACAGCAGTCATCAATACAGCAGACAAAGAAAGCAAACCAATCCTTATTAGAAACCAACCAGAGACCTATGTTCTCACTACATGCAACCTAGTCATCGATCGAATAATTGTCTAGAACACAGAAAACTTAATAATGCTCGCGATAGATTAATGTAGCTGAGTAGGTGGTTGGATCTGAGGAGGAAGTGGATGACGACGATGGATCTATTGTTGGTTCTGAAGATGGAGAGGTTACCTATGTGATGAAGAAAATTCTATGCTCGACGAAATAGGAGGATGAGACACAAAGGAGAAAGATTTTCCAGATGAAGTATCGAGTGGGAGAAGCGATTTGCAGGCTAATTATCGATAGTTGTAGTTGTGAGAATATGATAGTTAAGCAATTGGTGAAGAAGTTGTAGTTGCCTACACAGCCTCACCTTTCGCCCATACAAAGTCGGGTGAATTAAGAAAGGTTCGACAATTACAGTCAACATAATCTATATCGTGCCTATTTCGATCAGTAAATCTTAGACTGAATCTGTTAATTGTGATGTTGTAGATATGGATTGCTGTGAAATTTTATTAGGTCGTCTTGGTAGTTTGATGTTGATGCATTGCATAAGAGAAAGGAGAATTTATACATGTTTACATTGAATCAAAAGAAGATTATTATTTTGCCTTCTAATTTTGCGAAACATTCTAAAGTGGATGAAAAAACTATTGTTGCTGTTTCTATAAAGGTGCAAAGCTATCTGGCGTAGTTGAGAAATCTGAAGGCACACTGACTTTATTGATGAGTGTAAAAGGTACAGTAGAGGATGCACTATTTTTACCACCATTTGTCAAAGAGCTGTTGAAGGAGTTTTCTAGGGTAGTGGAGGAAACTTTAAACCTTCCACCTTTGCAGGATATCAACATCGGATTGATCTCATTCTGGGATCAAAATTACCGAATCTGTCTCATTGCAAAATGAGTCCAAAGAAGAGCGAAATCGTCAAAAAACAGGTTGAAGAGTTATTAAAAAAGGGGCACATTCAGGAGAGGAATTTGGAGAATGTGTGTGGATGGTAGAGCCATCAACAAAATTATGGTTTAGTATCGATTTCCTATTCTTCGACTAGATGATATCAGGGTCTAGAGTTTCTCTAAGATCAACCTTAAAAGTGGCTACCATCAAGTTTTGATTAAGGAGAGAAATAAATGGAAGACAACTTTTAAAACTAAGGAAGGCTTGTATGAGTGGTTAGTTATACCATTTTGTTTGACGAATGCACCTAGCACGTTCGTGCGACTTATGAATCAGGTTTTGCATCCTTTCCTACGCAAATTCATGGTTGTTTATTTTGATAATATCTTGATTTTTAGTCGTAGTGATCAAGTCATGATAACCTTGTAAGAAAGTGAGCTAGTTATTAATTTGAAAAAAATGCATCTATATGACGGAGCGAGTTCTATTTTTTGGATTTATTATTAGTGCAGAAGAGATACACGTTGATGAGAAGAAGGTAGAAGCAATATGGAACTGGTCTATTCTAAAAAATATTTCATAAGTTCGCAACTTTTATAGACTTGATACTTTCTATCAGCGGTTTATCATAAATTTTAGCAGCTTTGTTGCCCCTATTATAGATTATTTGAAGAAAGAGAGAGTGCAAAAGTTTACTTGGATTGACACTGCCGACAAGAGCTTTGAGGAGATTAAAGATAAGCTTACTTCTGCCCCTATTCTTGCTCTACCTGATTGTGATAAACTGTTTGAGGTTGAATGTGATGCTTGTGGAGTTGGCATTGGCGGTGTGTTATCGCAGTCTAATAAGCCTATTGCATTCTTTAGTGAGAAATTGAATGACGCTAAAAAGAAGTGGTCTACTTATGAGCAAGAATTATATGCAGTGTTCCGGACCCTTAAAACTTGGGAATAATATCTGATAGGGCGGGAGTTTATCATTCACACAAATTATCAATTTTTGATTCACTTAAGACTCAAAAACATGTGAATAATATGCATACTCGATAGGCAACTTATTTTGGAGCTTTTTATTATGTCATAAAATATAAAGCTGACCATAGTAATAAGGTAGCAGACGCTTTGAGTAGGAGGGCTGCTTTATTGATTACAATTAGTAAGGAGATCGTGGATTTTGAATTTTTGAAGAATTTATATGATGCAGATGATGATTTTGCTGATATATGGGCGAAGATCTAAACTCGCTAGCCTGCTGATAGATTTTTGATACATGATAGCTTTCTTTTTAAGGAGAATAGGTTATGTATTCCTCACCTTTCTCTGTGGAAAAAATTGATTCGAAAGGTCCATGAAGGAGGCTTGAGTGATCATTTGGGGCATGATAAGACTATTGCTGATTTAGATGAGTGTTTTTATTAGCCACAATTTAAAAAAAAAGATACATGTCGAATGGTTTAGAAGTGCCCAGTTTGTCAAACTCAGAAGGGTAATTTGCAGAATACGGGCTTATACACTCAATTGCTTATTTCAAAATATCCTTAGGAGGACTTGTTTATGGATTTTGTTCCTAGCCTTCCACATACTCAACGTGGATCTGATTCTATTTTTGTTGTTGTTGAAAGATTCTCTAAAATGATGCATTTCATTCATTGTAAGAAAACTAATGATATTTCTCATATTGTAAAATTGGCTTTCCAGGAGGTTGTTTGTTTACATAGCATTCTTAAGACCATTACCTCTGACAGAGATGTGAAGCTTCTAGTTCACTTTTGGGTGACTTTATGGAAGCGTTTTAGGACTGAACTTCGATATAGTAGTACTGCCCATCCCCAAAATGATGGCCAAACTGAAGGTTGAACCGCACTCTTGGCAATCTTCTGCGTTGCATCTGCAGTGATAAGAAAAATGCTTGGGATCTTGCTCTTGCCTAAGCAGAATTTGCTTACAACAGCTCTGTCCACAGTTCTATAAAAATGTCACTCTTTGTAGTTGTGTACAGGAAAATTTCTGCGTATATAGTTAATTTTATTACCCTTCCTATAGGTTTTCATAATAGTATTGCAACAAACAATTTGGCAAATCAACATGTGGAAATTTTCAAACAGGTACAACAGTGCCTTATGGAAGCTAATGACAAGTATAAAGTTGCAGCTGATAAACACATGCATTTCAAGTTTTTCAATGTCGGTAATTAAGTAATGGTGTATTTGCGCAAAAAACGTTATGGAAGACAGAAAAAGCTTGATCCAAAGAAAATTGGTCCATTCCAGATTATTTAGAAGATTAATAGCAATTCTTATGTTCTTGACCTCCCAGATTATATGAAAATTTTCAAGACGTTTAACGTGGCGAATCTATTTTAGTATCACTCTGTTAATGACAACTTGAGATCGAGTTCTTTACAAGTGAAAGAGAATGATGCGGAGCAATTGGTCTTGAAGTTTATAGCAGACTTAGACCAAACTTAACTTCTACTGTCGACGTCCATTAGAGGCCCGTGATAGCTTTTTGAAAAGGAAATTTCGAGACGCACGACTTTTAAAAACATAGCGAGGATCGTAGGCCTGATCACAAAGTTTGAGTAAAAAATTTCATTGTTTAGAGGATTAATTTTGCATTTTTATTATTTTTTTAAATTTTTTCATAATTTTTCATATTAGGGTTTTTACTATTATAAATAACCATTTTTTTTTAATGTTTGAGAAAATTTTCAATTTTCGAGAATTCAATAAAAAATTTCGGCTTCTAGCATTTTATTTTCTAGTTTTTGTCTTAACTAAACGTTATTGGTTAAAATTCCTAACATAGTCTAATAAGTCTTATTTCAATAATTGACACCATCTAGAGCATGACTACAAGAATCACGACCTTTACAGGTAGAAGGTCCCTTTTGTTGTAGTCTTAGCATTATAATTTGATTGTATCTTAAATCGATAATTTGCTGAGAAGGCTATAGAGTTTCATATCCTCAGTGAAGTTCCTGAAGGCTTGAATCTTTGATAGAAAATGCTAATCTCCTTCCAACTTTTCTAATGGTAGCAAGAATGTATTAAAATCTCTCGTCATCAAAAGAGCGGGATGGAAAGACCATTTCAAAGATACCAGGTTACTGTATTGGCTTTCTCGAATATTATCATTAGAGCTAAGATGTACCAAAATAAAATCTCAAACAACATCCATCTGTAAATCATTAACAACAACAAGAATATAGTGGGAATCACTAGAGTTAACATTGATAACAAAAGCATCATTCTAGGTAATACAAAGCTCCCTAGCTTGACCTTTAGGGTCAACACAAAATAAATTATGAAAATCCTTGCATCCTTATACAATTTTTTGCACCTTCATTGCACTGTTTTTAGTTTCCAGGAGCCCCAAAATATCTGGAGAATGGATCTTTAGCATCCTTTTAAGATTATGGATTGTCAAGGTTCCCCACACCCTCACAATTCCATGTTAAAATCTTCATTTGGTTGATTGGAACTATTTGGGTTTTGTTTCCTCCACCCTTGCAGTGAAAGAGATTTTTGTCTCTAGACACATTTTCTTGTTCTTATATGTCTCCTTCAGCTTGTTTCCTCTTCCACGGCAACCCATTCTCATCTTCTTGTGGCTTAATTTCTTCCAGAGTTACTCCTAAAGGAGCATGAGTTTTTTTTATCTTGCAAGCCTTTTCCAGCAGTGCTTAGTTGTTCAATTGTTGTTGTTCGTTCATCTTGTTAGTCTCTCCACCTTGATGTGCGATTTTAGACCCAACCTCCCAACCTTGTTGTTGTGAATAAAACATAGTAAGAGCCATAGGAATCAGATAGTCTAATGACATCATTTCTTCAGACCCTAGACCCTTATTTGGGATCTGAATTGGTTTGCATTTGTGGGCTAGGCCTTTCTTCCTTTCCTCCCGTTTTCTAGCTTTCTGCATGAGAGTATGGTCTTTTTTATCAGTTTCTTTGGGCCCAGTCTGTGGGTGTGACTTGGAGCTCAAATGGGCCTCTTCCTGCTTCTTGAAACTTTGGTCCATATCTTGGCTTCCTATTTCCCCTCCTTTTGCGCTTTGCCCTTAAGATATGTTCCTTGTACCCTTAAAGTTCATTATTTCATTATAACTTTCCTTCTGACGTGCCACTTCAATCACCACTAGTAAATGATTGAGGAGAAACAGATACTTGCCAAAAAGTTTATTAGCATTAAATTCCTCGTACTTTTGCTTCTTCATGTATTTTCAAAAAGGCTCTAAATCAATAGTTTGGATAGTAAGTGGGCTTACTGGGCATTAGATTATTGCAGATATGCTGTCAGATCCATTTTGGTCTCCAAGTTTTTATTGGAAACAAAAGGTGTTTTCCGATGTCACTATGTTTTGGTTCCTTTTCGAAACAGGACTATCTGAATTTTCCGACCACCATGACAGCTGCAACATGCGGTGGTTTGTGGCTATTTGCTTTGGTGGTTCAAGGTTAGACGTCAATAAAAGTACACTTGGTTCTAGTATTTGCAGGTTTTGCATTTGTGATTTGAGTAAGTGCATCATCATGTGTTGTGTTTGATTTTTGGTTGGGGAAGATTGTGATTGAGTATGGCCTTGGTTGTGTCCATGAGGGGTCTATGGATTTTGTGGTTGCATGGAAGGTAATGATGAGATCGATGTTCACACTATTGACGGTGGCTTCGAGACCCTGCCTTCTCCCACTGATTGTGCTTTCATCCAAAATCCAAATCGGTTCTTCCTGCTTTGAGATCGCTACCCTTTTCTGCTTCTTGTAGTGAGCAAGACTTGTTAAGATGTTCCACAATACCACATTTGAAGCATATATCTGGCATCCTCTCATATTTTATTGTTACCCATGCAACAAACCCATCCAAACACTTGCTATGAAAGCCTGGGCATAAGAACTTGGTGATATGAAGATTGACTCTTATCCTTAAGAAGTTTGGGTATCCAATTTGCCCATCCTGTGTGAGATCTACCTCTACAAACTCCTCAACTAGGTTCACAATCGCCATTGCATTTTGTTTGTTAACTTGGTTTGGAGTTAGATCACGAGCTTAAATCCAAAAGAGTGAAGTTAAAAAATTTAAATCTTCGAATGCTAAATCTAGGGGCCATTCTCAGATGCACAAGTGTTGACTGTGGATTGTTCAATGTCTGTTGTTGACACATACCTAAAATCCACTTCGTGCTCAAAGGTAAACTGAAACAGATTTGAGCGAAATGAACTATATCTTTGAGAGAAAAAAAAATTAAAATAGATTTGCCCCTTTGGAGATAACCATGTAGATCTTGCTAGTACACCAAGTCATGCTTAGAGCCGCCCTAACTGCTATAGTATTTAGAATTTTATAGGATATGATTCTACTAGAATGTACTTGTGGCTAAGATTGGAATTAGAATCATCCTCCATTAATTGTAGAGTATCCTCTGAGCACTGTATATTCTTTGCTTTGGTAATGAGCTTAGAGACGTTTTGTTCCAAATTTTCCATCAAGCAGGGGTTGTGGAGTTAAGGCGGTAGGTGGGTGGGAGTAAAGAAGGTGAGCTTTTAAGAAAAGGGCGTGGGTGAGAGGGAGTGTTAGAAACAGTTTGGGGAGGTGTGAAAAAACTAGAGGTTGGTAAATAAAAGGAAACATAGGAAATTAAAAAAAGATCTCAAGGGATAGAAAGATACCCAATAAAAACAAGCAAATAAACTGGTATCCAAATCAAAAAGAAAATTCAAAGCTACACGGACAGAATTCGATAATCCAATATTAAATTATTTACAATAAAAAAAAATAGAAATTGAATTGTACATCCTATTCGATCTCAATGACTTGCTACTAAAAGATATTTTTGGTAAGAGGGTCACTCCCCCCTGCCCTGCAGGTGGAGGATCGGGGATCTCAATGCCTATCAATATTCTTATAAAGCGATTCCATGTGAGGTTTCCATCAACAGCAATTTGGTGTGGGCTTGATCGAAGATGATGAACTGTGTTTGAGTCTCCCATTTGACGATTTGATTCAAATTCTGAAGTTACTTTTCTTTTCTAGCCTCAACTTAGATTGATCCAACAACAATCAAACCTATGATTATAGCTTGCACCTTCATCATCAATCTGTACACCAAATTAAAAACCCATAATTAATTAAGTTTTATATATATATTATTTCAATAATTAGTCAATTTTTTTTTTCATTTTAATCAGTCACATATAAGAATATAATTTAATATGCAAAATAGAATACTAATGAAGAAAAAAGAATATGCAATATGAAAAGGAGAAAAATTTGCATACCTCGCCATGACCAACAATTGATAGAGGAAATGACTTGTGTGAGATTATATGAAATCTAATGCTTCTATTTATATACTTGAAAATGAAACTTCAAAGAAGGTGCCATCAATTAATTATAAATAAATAAATAAATAAAATTGAAAAAAAAAAAAAAAATCAAATTGGATGGTGGCTGTTAAGTCGATCCACAAGTCAGTCTATCGACGAACTATAACTAGACTTGCTTCTTTTCTTTTTTTTTTTTTTTAGTTAATGGTGAATCGGTGTAATTAAAATTTTAAGTTTTTTTTTGAGTTAATGGTAAATAGGTATAAGTAAAATTTTTCAATTAAAGAAATCTTTTGTAAGGACACTTGTAAAGATATGATTGGAACACAAAATGCAATTGTGGATGTTTTTTTCTTCTCTCATGATCTAATTATGGCTCCAATCCAAACTAAACGGGACTAGGCTTCTAATTAATTAATAATATGTTCATCTGTTTTCCTTTCCTTTTCCTGTTCTTTCTCGGAAAACAGAAGTCCAATCCAAACAGGATTGGTTCTCTCTCTATATGTATATATATCTATATACCATAACAGTCCAACAAATTCTATATTTTTTTGTTCGATCAAAACACTAGCTAAACTATCATCATAATCATGGCTTCCACAGCAAAACTGCAAGTAAACATAAGATACAAAAAGTTGGATCTTGAAGAGAATTGTCCACGAGTTCTCCACATCAGAATTCTTCCAAGCTCCACACACCGCCAAGTATGGGGCACACAACTCGAAATCCGAACTCAAATCAGGGGTAACTCTGTAGAGCTCACTGAAGAACAATTTCTCGGCGATGATGTTTCTGAAATAATCTCAACCTTGTTGCCATGTTCCATAGACATACATCCCAAGCTCAGAAGCTTTGTCATCTCCAAGATAATATGCAACGCTATGGATATTTTGGCAGAGATTTCCAGGATTAAGAAGAAATGGGTCATGAACGTAGAGATTCGTATTATTACCCAATATGATATTGAAGAAGAAGAAGAAGAAGAAGAAGATAGAGATTCTGTTGAGCAACTTAATGGCCGTTTCGTTGCAGCAGCGAGGTTATAAATCGAAGGGTTGGAGAAGAAGAGATTAAAAGCTAATAAAAGGGAAAGCAGATCTGAATGGAGAAACTCCGAGTTGGGTCGCTAATGAGGTGCATGTTTCATGGTCAGTGTGTCGGTTTAATGGTTAAGAGTCCTTTCTCTCCATGTCGTCGTTTTAAGATGCATTTATCCAATTGGTCGAAAAAATTCAACGTTTGTGTTATTTAAATTTTGAATCAATTAAATCAGCATATGCATTAAAATATAATTTTGATTAATTTTTAAAACTAAAATTAAAAATAAATAATCAAATTATTAAATACATAATTCACACAATAATAATAATAAATATTTTACAACAGTTTTTTTTTGGAACTGAATATTTTACAACCGTTATATGTTATTTAATTCAAAATAGTAATATATATAAAATAATTAAGAATAATTTATTTATTATAAATCTTTATAATTAATTTTAAAATTAAATATATTTATTGACTAAATGTATATATATCTGAATGTGCTTAATAATTTCTCGCATAATTACCCATGACCACCGGTACAACTGACACTACCTACAACATGACTACAAGGATCAGGACCTTTACCAGTAGAAGGTCCCTTAGCTAGTAGCCTTCGCATTATAATTTGATTGTATCTTAAAACGACAATTTGCTGAGAAGCAGAAGGCTGTAGAGTTTCATATTTCCTCAAATTTTCCTTCGCTTTCTTCTGGTTTATTTTCACATCTCCACAAGCCAAGAAGCTAGCCGTCGTCCTAATATTTGCTTTTCCTGCAAGTTGACAAGCAATTTCCTGTTTTCTTCCCTCTCGATAAGGCAAGCTTTCAAGTTCAACTCCAATTGAACAAGAGATTGATCCACCAAGAATCAAAACTAAGAACAGCAGCTTCATCAACAAGCTGCAAATATATATCTAGTTTACAAAATATATATATGAAATTTGGTATTAAGAAAAGAAGATTTACCTCTCCTTAGCGCAAATTTTGATGGATTTGGTTGAATGCTTATTGTGCCTTGGTGCAGCTCATGCGTAGTATTTATATATACTTGAAGGCTAATGCCTTTTTTTTTATTTTTAAAGATAATTTATAAAAGTACCCTTGAATATTTTATTATTAATAATTTCTTTCTTATCATAAACTCATTAAAATATCCTTAAATTATAACTTTGTCAAACATTTTACTTAATTTATTATTTTTAAGTATATTACAATATATTACGTCTTCAAATAAATTACTATTTAATATTTAAATTTTATATTTTTAACATTTCAGATTTATTTAAAAAAAATAAAATATCCGTCGCTACTATAAATATATTTTAATTTTCTTTTCCTTTAGACACTACCAACTAAATGACCAGGAGGTTGGAAGTGTTGAATAGAATCAAAAACTAAAAATGTTTCAATGAAATTTATTTTTAGAAATGAGATTATTTTTAAAAATATTTTTTGCAAATCATTTTTTTTTTCAAAATGCAAATTTGCATTACTAAGGCCTAAGGGCAGAAGATAATGCTTATAATTAATTAAATATTCTGACCAGGAGACTTTTTGGTATAAAAATACTTTTTTTTTTGTGAAAATTTAAATGGGTAGCAATTTTCAAGTCAAGCCTACCGCGTTTTTATTTTCCACGTTGGGATGATACACTAAAATAATTTAAATTTTAATAAATTTAAATTTTATGTAAATATATTTTTTGTGGTAATATTAATTTAATAAATAATTTTTATTTTTTATTATATATCTTAATATCATTGATTTGATACACCACAGCTCAACTTATTGTTATATATAAATATTACAAAGTCGAAATTGTTATTTTTATAAGTATTTTTTTTTTAAAAAAAATCAGATTAAAGGTTTAATAATTTGTATATTGATAATATTATTAAAATCTAGTCCAAAGATTATGAAATCAAAAGTTTATATGAAATTTCTTGTACGCCATATAATCAATAAAAAAATATATTATCATTTTAATAGGCACCATGATGATGAGTCGTTAAATTTATTATTTTTTTATATTAATTTTATAATTTTATTATATTTTTAATAATAAAAAATAAATTTTTATTTAAAATTTAATCTTAATAGATTTAGAATTTAAAAGTGTTAACAGCAGAAATTATTTTAGAGTTATTTTAAATTAAAAAATTTCGCTTCTCCAAGATCTTGATTCAAGCACAACGGTCAAACAGATAAAATTCAGATTTAACTGTTGTATAAAATTTAAATTATTTCATATAGTTACAAATATGATCAAATTAAAAATTAAGATAATAATAGAATGATTTATATGTAAAGAGCTGTTTAATTAGGTGTAGGGTGCATTTCTTAATTCATTTCTTCTCTTTTATCTTTCGATGTCTTCAGCATCTTTGTGCTGAAATTTTTTTTTTTTTTATATTTTTCTGCATTTTTATAATGGATTTCATTAGCTAAATTTTTTTATCATTTAAAAATTAATCAAATTGAAATTTTTATAAAATTGTGTTATTTAATCTCATTCTCCTTTCATCTTAAATTTATGTTTTCATTTTTTTTTATTTTTATAAAATTAAATTAATACAAATAACAATTAATATATGTATTTATATTAAAAAATTAAATAATTTATTTATAATTATTAATTAAGTTTGAATTTTATTTTATTTGTAATTAATTAAATTTATACGATTTATTAAAATTATTAATTAATTGTGTAATTATATTTTAAGGATTCAATGTGCGTTACTCACCATAGTTTTAGTTATAACCCATCATAATTTTAAATAAAAAAAAATTACTTTTTTTTTTATTGATATAGTGTAATTAACATATTCATTTCTCTATTTTTAGAACCAATATTTTTGTCTTTAAAATTTAATTTTGTTAAATTTAGAAATTTTTCCATAAAAAAGACTGTTAGTATAAAAAAAATAATCGAACTACCCATTCTAAAATCCAACACTTTAGTTCTTGAAATTTAATTCATATAAATTTATATTCTTTCTCTTAAAGAATTGAAGGAAAAAATACAATTTCGTTCCTAAGATATTACATAATTAACAGATTTATTTCTCTATTTTTTGAATTCAACAGTTTAATTCCTGAAGTTTAATTTCATCAAAATTCAAGGAAGAAAATCTCAAATTCAATCTCTATGAACAAATAAAAATTTCAATAAATTTAAGATTCAAATTAAGTAAAAATAATAAAAATTTAAATATATAAAATTTAAATTATTAAAAATAAAAAATTAAAATTTAATAAAAATTATTTTTATGATACTGTTAACTATCGATCACTGCTCGCAATTTTAAAAAATTTATTAAAACGTTTTTTATATTTTAAAAGTCTACTATTTAGTCTTTCTATTAATTTTAACCGTTAAATATTATAAAAAAATTAAAATATCTCTGATATAGAGGAATTAATTAATAAATTTTTTAATAATTTGAGAGATCAATTAATAATTTTTTTTAATCTATAGGAACTAAATAATAAAATATTTAGAGATAAATTAATAGAAGAATTAATTAGTAGATTTTTAAAAGTATTAGAAATATTTTAATATATTTTTTAAATTTAAAAAATTAAATAGCAAATTTTTCCATACAATAAAAATTAAATAATAATTTTTTTATTTTATTATTGATAAAAATATTTTTGAAATTATATTTATTCTTTATTTTTAATCAAGCGAATATTATTGATTTCACACAAATTTTTTTAAAAGAAATTTAAATTTTAACGAAATTAAAATTTAAAAAATTAAAAAAATAAAAAAATAAATTCATTAATGGTAATATATGTCAAAAACTCAAAAACAATCTTTCCCTAAAATAATACAATATTTCTTAACTAGTTAGGATGTAGGGGACCTACCTGTTACGCGATGAGGGCATTCTGGGGCAGAGCTATGCATGGGCCTAAGAGGCCATGGGTCTTTTCTTGAAATTTTTTAAATTATTTAGAGAAGTTCAATTAATTTTCTATTAATTCAAAAAAAATTACTATTTGAATCTTTTAATTTTTATAAAATTTATTAATTTATTCCATTTAAAAATTATCTAATTAAATTTTTTTTGTATTTTACAAAATTAAATTTTTAATTTTTATATTAAAAAATCATTAATTTATCTTGAATATTTATATTATTTAATCTATATAATTTTAATTATATATATTATTTAGTCTCTATAATTTCAGATATTCATAATATTTAATTTATTTAGTAAAGAGTAAAAATAAATTGATTAACTATTTTTTAAAATAAACTAAATAATTTAACTTCATAAAATATAAAAGTATTTTAATGAATAGATTTTAACATAGAGATAAACTAATAATTTTTTAAAAAATTTGAAAATTTGATAATATTCACTCATAAATAAAACTCCTAATATCTAATATTATTTTTACAGCAACTAGCTTCGCCCCATATTCCTCTCCATCTTTATTTTTTTACAAGTCAAAAATTTTATTTTTAATCTTTATAATTTAACTCCAAATATTTTATTTAATTTTTTAAAAAAAAATATTTATAAAATAAAATTATTCGTTTATTATTTAGTTTATTTTTATATATCATTTTTATTATTAAAAAATAAGAATTCTTTTTTCAATTGCTCTAATTAAATTTAAATATCAATTTAAAATTTTCTTCTTTAGTATGCATTTGGATGGAAATCTTTCTGAAATGAACGAAATTAAAGGTATTGCTAAAAAATGGAATTGGATCTCCTGACTTAAGTTTTTGCATTGCCACTGGAGCATTATTTTTCTTTAAATATATATATATATATATAATATATTTTAGAAATAAATGTTTTAATATATTCATTATAATAATATAGAAGATAGATAATGAAAAATTATCATAGTTTTGCTTCTAAATTATTATTGTGGTTTAAAAGACTTTTCAATATGTTACAAATGATGATAGAGGTGGATTAATATGTTATCCAATGTTGATAATTGATCATATTATAAACCTTTTTTAATCTTTAGAGTTATATTATGTTTCTATTTTAGGTTAAGTTACAAAGCTAATGAAACTGCTCATTAAGGAGGACGACGTTATTACATAGTAGTTTACTAGCCTTGTATGTTGAAAAGAATTTGTAATTGCTATGGCTCGGTATTTTCACCAGTTTTGATTGGTTGAACCATTGTGTCTCGATAGTAATATATATGCCGATGTGCCGATGTGACTCACTATCATCTTATTCAATTATTTTATGGCTAAAAATAAGCGATATTCAATTAAATTGATTTAATTAGTTTATAAATAAAAATAAATAATATTTAATTTAAATCAAAAAAATTGACTGAAAATAATTAATTTAAAAATTCAATTTAGCATTTTATGGGATATGATTTTTCCACTACTAGAATGTACTTGCGGCTAAGATTGGAATTGAAATCATCCTCCATTAATTATAGAGTATCTTCTGAGCACTGTATGTATATTTTTTACCTTGTTAATGAGCTTAGAGACGTTTTGTTTCAAATTTTCCATCAAGTAGAAGTTGTGGCGGTAGGTGGGTGGGAGTAAAGAGTGTGAGCTTTTAGGAAAAGGACGTGGGTAAGAGGGAGTGTTAGAAACAGTTTGGAGAGGCGAAAAAGCTAAAGGAAGAAAACATAGGAAATTAAAAAAAGATTTCAAAGGATAGAAAGATATCCAACAAAAACAAGCAAATAAACTGGTATTCAAACCAGATAAAAAATCCAAAGATATACGAGCAGAACTTGATAACCCAAAATTAAATTATTTACAAAAAGAAAAAATAGGAATTAAATTATATATCCTACTAAATCTCAATGACTTACTATTAAATCTCAATGACTTGCTAAAAAAAACAGAACTCAATGACTTGCTATTAAATTATTTACAAAAATAAATAAAATCGAAAAATTAAAAAATAAATCAAATTGGGTGGTGGCTGTAAGTCAATCCACAAGTCAGTCTTTCGACGAATTATAACTAGACTTGCTTCTTTTCTTTTCTATTTTTTTTTAGTTAACGATGAATCGGTGTAATTAAAATTTTAATTTTTTTTTAGTTAACGGTAAATAGGTGTAAGTAAAATTTTCCAATTAAAGAAATCTTTTGTAAGGACACTTGTAAAGATATGATTGGAACACAAAATGCAATTGTGGATTGTTTTTTTCTTCTCTCATAATCTAATTATGGCTCCAATCCAAACTAAACAGGACTAGGCTTCTAATTAATTAATAATATGTTTGTGTGTTTTCCTTTCCTTTTCCTGTTCTTTCTCGGAAAACAGAAGTCCAATCCAAACAGGATTGGTTCTCTCTCTATATATATATATCTATATACCATAACACTCCAACAAATTCTATATTCCCTTGTTCGATCAAAACACTAGCAAAACTATCATTATAATCATGGCTTCCACAGCAAAACTGCAAGTAAACATAAGATACAAAAAGTTTGATCTTGAAGAGAATTGTCCACCAGTTCTCCACATCAGAATTCTTCCAAGCTCCACACACTGCCAAGTATGGGGCACCCAACTCGAAATACGAACTCAAATCATGGGTAACACTGTAGAGCTCACTGAAGAACAATTTCTCGGCGATGATGTTTCTGAAATAATCTCAACCTTGTTGCCTTGTTCCATAGACATACATCCCAAGCTCAGAAGCTTTGTCATCTCCAAGATAATATGCAACGCTATGGATATTTTGGCAGAGATTTCCAGGATTAAGAAGAAATGGGTCATGAACGTAGAGATTCGTATTATTACCCAATATGATATTGAAGAAGAAGAAGAAGATAGAGATTCTGTTGAGCAACTTAATGGCCGTTTCGTTGCAGCAGCGAGGTCATAAATCGAAGGGTTGGAGAAGAAGAGATTAAAAGCTAATAAAAGGGAAAGCAGATCTGAATGGAGAAACTCCGACTTGGGTCGCTAATGAGTTGCATGTTTCATGTTCAGTGTGTCGGTTTAGTGGTTAAGAGTCCTTTCTGTCCATGTCGTCGTTTTAAGATGCATTTATCTAATTGGTCGAAAAAATTCAACGCTTGCGTTATTTTAATTTTGAATAAATTAATTCAATATGTGCATTATAATATAATTTTAGTTAATTTTTAAAATTAAAAATAAAAATAAATTATTAAATATATAATTTACACCTTTAATAATAATAAATTTTATTTACAATAATAATAATAATAAATATTTTATAACAGTCATGTGTTATTTAATTTAATTCAAAATAGTAATATATATAAGACAATTAAGAATAATTTATTTGTTATAAATTTTTATAATTATTATCGTAAAATAAAATTTATATATTATTGAAATTAATTTATATTTAGTACTTAAATTACTATTCAATTTTTTAAAATGGAAATTACTATTAATTTAAAATTAAATATTAATTAATATTATTTTTATATATAAAATTAATTTTTTTTATTTTTAATATTATTTTGGAGAATGAGATTTCTGATATTTTGTCAAGGGCTACTTCTAGCCATGGTGCCACTCTCTGCTATGCAATTTGCTAAAGGCATGATGAGAGATGAGCCTATTTACTTGGTGGCAGTAAAAGAGGAAAGAGATGTCCAAGCCGAAGCCATACCCGATTCTGTCCTTGACGTATTTGATGAGTTCAAGAAAGTAATGTCATCCGAGTTGCCGAAAAAGCTGCCTCCAAGAAGAGAAGTGGATCATAAGATCGATTTGGAGTTTAATGTAAGACCACCTCATGGAGTGCCCTACAGGCTGAGCCCTCCTGAGCTGGATGAGTTGAAAAGGCAACTTAATGAGCTAGTTGAAGCTGGGTACATCCAACCATCTAAAGCCCCTTATGGAGCACATGTGCTGTTCCAGAAGAAGAAAGATGGCTCGCTCAGAATGTGCATTGACTACCGAGCTCTCAACAAGGTAATGGTGAAAAATAAATACCCCATTCCTCTAATTGTTGATCTATTTGACCAGTTGGGAGAAGGTAGATGGTTCTCAAAACTGGATTTGAGGTCGGGATATTACCAAGTAAGGATTGCTGAGGGAGATGACTGAAAACTACATGTGTAACAAGGTATGGATCCTATAAATTCTTTGACATGCCATTTGGTCTCACAAATGCACCAGCCACATTCTATACTTTGATAAACAAGATATTTCAGCCCTTCATTGATAAATTTGTGGTAGTGTATTTGGATGATATTGTGATTTATAGTAAATCCTTGCGAGACCATGTTGAGCACTTGAGATAGGTTTTCAAGGTGCTGCGGGAGAACCAACTTTATGTGAAACAGGGGAAATGTACCTTTGCTCAATAAGAAGTACCATTCCTCGGGCACATTGTTGGCAGAGGAAAGATCAAAATGGACGAAGCAAATATTCGAGCTATCCAAGAATGGGAGGTTCCAAAGAAAGTAACCGAATTGCGGTCTTTCCTTGGGCTTGCAAACTACTACCACCGGTTCATCAAGAGGTATTCAGCCTTGGCAGCCCCTTTGACAAATTTATTAAAGAAGGACCGACCATGGGATTAGGGAGACAAATGTCAGGAGGCCTTTGATGCTTTGAAGAAGGCCATGATTGAGGAGCTAGTGCTGATGTTGCCTAATTACAACAAACCATTTGAAGTCCACACTAACGCATCTGATTTTGCAATAGGGGGCGTTCTTATGTAGGAGGGTCACCCCATTGCTTATGAGAGCCGGAAGTTGAATGATACCGAAAGGCGCTACACCGTGCAAGAGAAAGAAATGACTGTAGTGGTCTATTGTTTGCGGACTTGGCACCATTATTTACTGGGATCCAAGTTTGTGGTCAAAACTGATAACGTTGCCACAAGCTACTTCCTCACCCAGAAGAAGCTGTCCCTAGAGCATGCACGATGACATGTATTCTTGGCTGAATTTGACTTCACCATGGAGTATAAGTGTAATACCCGGCTAGACCTCGGCACCGAAATTCCTACCTTCCGGCGAAATCTCCGTTGGAATCCGGAATTTCTCGAATGTCGGAATCTTCTAAAAGGGTAAAATGAAGGTTTTCTAAAATGTTTTTACATGTTTTTATGGTTTGGTCAAGAAAGAAAATTGAGTTTTGAAAGAAAAGAAAATTTTGAAGGGGAAATGCCAGGTTCGGCCGCCGAACCTCATGTTCGGCCGCCGAAAGTGGCTCCCTTTTGCTGTCGCCGAATGTCAAGTTCGGCCGCCGAACGTGGTAGAGTTTTGGAAGCACCTTTGGCCTCTGAAGGTGGTCTAGCTAGCCACCTATAAAAGGCCCCATGTTCGAAAATGTGCGAGCTTTCTTCTCCATTTTCGGGCAGAGGTGAGTCCATGCCCTTCCATGATTGGTTTTGATGCTTTCCTTCAAATCATTCATGTTTTGATGAGTTTTAACTTGGTTTTGAAGATTTTTGAGCAAAGATCGAAGTTTGGAAGCTTGGAGACCTCAGGAGTTAGTTTCTCAACATCTCTAAGCTTGGATCCCCTCTCCTCTCGATCTTCAAGAGGTAAGAGTAGATCCTCATCCTTTCCTATGTTTTAAGTAAGTTTTGAGGGGTTTTAAGGGTAAATGATGCATGTTTAGAGTAGATTTAAAGTGATAGGGTTTATGTACCCATTATGGTAAATGTATGTTAAATGTGTTGCTATGTGATGTTTGTTGGGGTTTAGGCTAGTTTTAAGCCCCTAAATACTTGAATACATGTTTATGCATGCTTGGGAAGTGTTGTGTTTGAGTTTGGAGAGTTTGGGAGGCAAATGTGTATGTGTGAGGCATGAGTTCTCCCATTCTGGAAGAACTCAGGTTCGGCAGCCGAAGCCATGTTCGGCCGCCGAACCTGCCTGTGGTGGCATGTTTTGGCCGCCTAAGCTCACCCTCGAAAGTTGGACTTTCGGCTCTGGAGGGAGTTTCGGCCGCCGAAGGTGCCTGAGTTTCGGCTCTGGAGGGACTTTCGGCCGCCGAACCTGCCGCCGAAAGTGCCTGTCCAGCCTTCCTTTGCATGTTTTCTATGAATATTTTGTGATATTTCAGGGGGTTTTTGGGGAGCTGTTTAGAGTTATGTTAGAGTATGTTTGGTCCTTCATTTGAGTCCACCTATGTAGGATCGGACCTGAGAGACCGAGGAGGTCAGCAGTGAGCTAGCTGCTACAGAGTCAGTAAAGCATCAGCCAGAGGTGAGTAGAACACAACTTGTTTATGTTAAAGAAATGAAATCTTTTTAGCATGACTCATGCATCACGAATGCCATGATATGTATTAGGTTGTTTTGCATTAGAATTCACGAATATGATGCATTGCATTATTTATTGTTGTTGTGGATGGATATTAGATGAACCATTAGCCCTTGATGTGATATGATATGATATGAGATGGAAAGACCAGGTGTGGCCTAATCGCCCTTGGCACAATTGGACATGTTATGTTATGTTAAGAACAAGTTCTGAGGAGCTCCGTCGAGGGCTGGGCATTATTGGATATGTAGAGGGCTATTGGTGACAATACCATCTAAAGGTGATTTACTTGTGATGTGACGCATTTCATGATAGCATATCTTTATAAATTGTTTTATTGTTCTGCTCACGGGGCTCTAGTAGCTCACTCCTTTCCCTTAACCCCCAATTTTGCAGGTTCAGGTTAGACCGAAAAGTCGTCAAGAGTAAAAGAGGTGTCTATGTAATAGAATAGGAGCGGACATGATGAAATGGCATGTAATGTAATGAATTGTAAAATAATCTAATGATGATTAGTTTTGTGCTTGGCCCTAATATTTATAGTTAATCCCTGTTGTACATGATCTTGATGTAAATATTTTAATGTTATGGTATGTTGAACCAAGCTTGATGTATGAGATGTTGACCCAACTGGAGCATTTGATGAGGGCTCCAGTAAGGGGTTTTATGTTTTCAGTTTCAGTGCATGCACAGGTCGAGCTTGGTAAATGGAAAGTTTAAAGTTTTTATGAAAATATGTGATCATGTACGGGATTGTATCAGATGACAGGATGTATTGTAGGCTTACTATGGGTCCCGGCGACCTTAAGTCGATCTGGATCCTAGCGCCGGTAGCGGTCCGGTTTCCGGGTCGTTACAATAAGCCAGGACGGGCTAACTTGGTGGCAGATGCATGGAGTCGTAAAACTGAGCTGGCAGCCACTAGCCAACCCAACTTCCTCATGAAGGATCCTATTCGGTAGGGGATGGAGCATGATCCATAAGCAAGGGATTCGCTAAAGCTTGCAAAAGACGGCCAATTGCGAAGATTCAATGCTGATGGGGAATTAGTACGCACCAAGACAGGTTGCCTATTTCTACCACAGTTGGAAAGCTTAAGGAAGGAGATCATTCGGGAATGCCATGATTCCCTTTGGGCTGGGCATCCAGGAGTCAACCGCATATTAGCCCTAGTTGAACGGGCTTACTGTTGGCCAAGAATGAGAGATGAGGTGGAGCAGTATGTGCGGACTTGTTTTGTTTGCCCAGTCCATTTGAAGTGGCTACAGGGCAACAACCACTTACTCCTCACACTCTTGCCATTGGATATTCTGGAAGGAGTCCAGGGGCATATAAATTTGCCAAGAGTTGGCATGAGAAGAATGAAGTCGCAAGGTCTCATCTTGAGAAGGCTATAAAGAAGATGAAGAAATGGGCCGACACTAAGAGGAAACATGTAGAGTTCAAAGAGAGAGACTTGGTGATGGTAAAACTCTTCCCTCACACCGTTTGCAACTATGACAAGGTGCATAAGGGACTGCTCCGTCGTTATGAAGGACCCTTCCCCATTGAGAGAAAAATTGGCAGGGTGGCATATAGAGTCAAATTGCCTACCCATATTGAGGCATAGCCAGTTTTTCATGTAAGCATGCTCAAATTGTTCCATGGAGATAATGACGAACCAGGTAGAATTGAGTCCCATCAAGCTCCTACCGCAATTGCTCATCGAGTGGTTCCAAGAAAGGGCAATCATCCGAGCTACAAGGAATACCTTGTGAATACCTTGTGAAGTGGAAGGGACTTTCTGATTCAGAGGCAACATGGGAGCCTGAACTGACTTTGTGGAACAAAGAGGAACATGTGCTCGAATACTGGCAATGAGGACGTTGCCCGAATTAAGTGGAGGAGAATGTAACACCTCCCCAATTTTCTCTCTAAAATCCAAAATTTTTCTCGTAGGAGAGAGGCACCTTCCATGTGGGATGATTAGGGGAACAGGCTGATTTCTAGGCAATTCAGGACTGATGGGCCCGATTGGCCTGTGGACAGGCTGGTCGCATCACAGTCTGGGCACCAAACAGGAAGCTGGCAGGCTTACGGAGGAGAACTAGGGGGCAACGTACCAGTCTGGGCGCCAGCAGGAAGCTGGCTGGCCAACGGATGAAAGTTGGGGCACAGGAGCTACTGGCGAGAACAAGGCAAAGATTGCTTGGGACGAATCTGTAGGCCAACTGGGAAGGCACCAGCCTGAGGATGTGCCAGGTAGATTGGGGTGCGCGGCAGGCCTACTAGGCTAAGGCAGACTATACAGAATTTGGCCAATTCAGGCAGAAGCAGGCTGGGGCGATGGGCTACGTTTGGCAGCCCGTTTGAGCAAATCTGGGCCAATTTCCAGCCAGTAATAGGCAGTTTGAAACAAGGGGTCAGTACAAGAAAGTCTCCAGAATACTCTCCACATGGGCAAAAGAGCAACTTGCTGTGGAATGACAAGACAACAGCCTGCTGGAGAAGCCATGACAGCAGCCTGCTGGAGAAGCCATGGCAGCAGCCTGCTGGAGAAGCCGAGACAGC
Organism: Manihot esculenta; assembly: GCF_001659605.2. Taxonomy (NCBI): domain Eukaryota; kingdom Viridiplantae; phylum Streptophyta; class Magnoliopsida; order Malpighiales; family Euphorbiaceae; genus Manihot; species Manihot esculenta. The sequence continues at coordinate 26,250,437 of NC_035170.2, read as the reverse complement.
AACTTGCTGGGGCAGCCAGAACAACAACTTATTGGGGAAGATAAGGCAGCAGCCTGTAGAAGAAGCCAAGACAGCAGCTTACTGGGCAGCCAAAACAACAACTTGTTGGAGATGACAAGACAACAACCTACTGGGGGAGCTTCACAAGACCACTTAACAGATTCAATGAATCTGCCAACTTGTGAATAAATTAATGGGAGCTTCTCTTGAAAGCTTTATTCTCAGCCATACATTAGGGAGGTGTAGTAACTATAAATAGGGGTCCCTTTGAACAGATGGGGACATCAGGAGAGAGCTTTGTACAGGCTGGTCGCATCACAGTCTGGGCACCAAACAGGAAGCTGGCAGGCTTACGGAGGAGAACTAGGGGGCAACGTACCAGTCTGGGCGCCAGCAGGAAGCTGGCTGGCCAACGGATGAAAGTTGGGGCACAGGAGCTACTGGCGAGAACAAGGCAAAGATTGCTTGGGCTGAATCCATAGGCCAACTGGGAAGGCACCAGCCTGAGGATGTGCCAGGTAGATTGGGGTGCGCGGCAGGCCTACTAGGCTAAGGCAGACTACACAGAATTTGGCCAATTCAGGCAGAAGCAGGCTGGGGCGATGGGCTACGTTTGGCAGCCCGTTTGAGCAAATCTGGGCCAATTTCCAGCCAGTAATAGGCAGTTTGAAACAAGGGGTTAGTACTAGAAAGTCTCCAGAATACTCTCCACATGGGCAAAAGAGCAACTTGCTGTGGAATGACAAGACAACAGCCTGCTGGAGAAGCCATGACAGCAGCCTACTGGAGAAGCCATGGCAGCAGCCTGCTGGAGAAGCCGAGACAGCAACTTGCTGGGGCAGCCAAAACAAGCCAAAATAGCAACTTGCTGGGGATGACAAGACAACAGCCTGCAACAGCAACTTGCTGGGGCAGCCAGAACAACAACTTATTGGGGAAGATAAGGCAGCAGCCTGTAGAAGAAGCCAAGACAGCAGCTTATTGGGCAGCCAAAACAATAACTTGTTGGAGATGACAAGACAACAACCTACTGGGGGAGCTTCACAAGACCACTTAACAGATTCAATGAATCTGCCAACTTGTGAATAAATTAATGGGAGCTTCTCTTGAAAGCTTTATTCTCAGCCATACATTAGGGAGGTGTAGTAACTATAAATAGAGGTCCCTTTGAACAGATGGGGACATCAGGAGAGAGCTTTGTAAAGAAAGAGTGAGCTACTAAAATCACACTTGTAAAGCTTCATTTACTTGGTGAAATTCTACCCATTTGCTCATTTGTCTTCCCAATTGTTTTCCTTTCATTGTGCCACTCTTGTGCTATTTTTTTCTACTTTTTCTATTCAAGTGTCATTATTTTTTGCACTTGCTGGTGTGGGAGGCTGACTTAATTCATTTGAGGAGCTAAGGCCGCACGAAATTGGGGATAAGCTGCAAGTTCCGTGACATTATACATGGAGATAAAAGAAACTGTGGACTGATGAGTCTGATAGCTATCGATGTGTTAAGCAAGTTCAAGATGTAAATCAAAAAACAATTCTGTCTAAATTTTTTCGAGGATGTGTGTTGCTGAGAAACTCACTGATCAGACTTTTAATCTCTAAAATTTCTAAAAATTTGAATTGGGGAAGAAGGATAATTTGAAATGAGCCCTAGGAAGCTTGAACTCACTAGCGGGGCAGAAACAAGTCCACTACTTAATTCCTAAATTTTCATTTTTTTATATTAAACTAAATGTTTTTTTATTTTTATAATTGTAATACCCGGCTAGACTCCAGTATCGGAATTCCTACCGTCCGGTGGAATCTCGGACGTCGGAAGCCTCTAGTAGGGTAGAAACATGTTTTCATAAAATGTTTTAATGTTTTTCATGATTTTAAATGAAAAGGAAATGAGTTTTTGCATGAAAACAACTTTGGAGGAAAACTCAGGTTCGGCCGCCGAAACACAAAGTTCGGCCGCCGAACATGCATGCATTTCGGGTGAGCCTTAGACCCCCGAAGGCATAAGTGAGGGAAGCCCAGGTTCGGCCACCGAACCTCAAGTTCGGCCGCCGAACATGGCATGCATGCGGAGGCACGTTCGGCTCCCGAATGTGGCCTGGCCAGCCACTATAAAAGAGCCCCTTAGCCGAAATGGGCGAGCTTTCTCCCCATTTTCGGCCAAGGTGAGCCCTTCCGCCGTTCCTCACCATCCTTGAGTTCTTTCCTTCAAATCTTTCACGATTTTCACAAGTTATCATCTTGTTTTGAAGATTTTCAAGTTTTGAGCAAGTTTTGGAGCTTTGAGGTTCAAGAACTCAAATCTCTCCCATCTCCGAGTTTAGGTCGTCTCTCTCTCGATCTTCAAGAGGTAAGAGCCGATCTTAAGCTCATTGCATGTTTTAAGTAAGTTTTATGTAAGATCTATGGGGTAGAATGCATGTTTAGCTTAAGGTTAGGTTTATGAGCTTAAGTTGTGTTTTTGAGCAATGTGTTGTTGTTGTGTGTTGTAGTTGGGGTTTAAGGTAGTTTGAAACCCCTAGGAGCCAATGTATGTATATTTGCATGATTTGAATGAGTTATATGCATTTTGGAATGGGAAGGAGAGGTTTTTGTGCAAAGGGAACCAAGTTTCTGCCCTTTGGCAGGAACCAGGTTCGGCAGCCGAAGGACTTTCGGCCGCCGAACCTGCCTGGGAGGCAGGCCTTTCGGCTGCCGAAGTTGCCCCCGAAAAGAGACTTTCGTCTCTGTCTGGGACTTTCGGCCGCCGAAGGTGCCACCGAACCTGCCCTGTTCAGCCTTCCTTTGCATGTTTTTGCATAGTTGTTTTGAGGTGTTTTAGGGGGTTTTTGGGGGATGTTTTTAGAGTTATGTTCTAGTTGTTTGGTCCCTCATTTGAGTCCACCTGTGTAGGTTCGGACCCGAGGAACCGAGGACCCCAGCAGTGAGTTCAGCTGCTTCTGAGTCAGTAGAGCTTCAGCCAGAGGTGAGTAGAATAAACCTTTATGTTTTAAAGTAAATGAATTATACAGTTGAGCATGTTCATGCATCATGAATGCCATGAGATGAATTAGGTTGTTTGCATTAGAAATCACAAATATGTTGCATTGCATTTATGATGTTGATGTGGATTGGTTATTGGATGATCCTTTAGTCCTCATATGATATGATGATGTTATGGCATGATACGGTATGGAAGTCCAGGTTGTACCCATTCTACGTCCCTGGCACGATGTAAGAGAAAGTCCAGATTGTACCTATTCTACGTCCCTGGCACATTGGAATGCTATGTTATGTTATGTTAAAAGAAAGACCGGTTGACCCATTCTACGTCCCGGCACTTTAGAATGTAGAGGACTATTGGTGACAATACCATCCGAGATGTGATTTGTTGTGATGTGTTGCATTACATGATGGCATGAGATTTTAAATATTGTTTTCTATTATTCTGCTCACTGGGCTCTAGTAGCTCACCCCTTTTCCCTAATCCCCCAGGATTTGCAGGTACGGGCTAGACAGAGAAGTTAAGAAGAGTAAAGTCACGTGTTTGTAATAGATAGAAAGTGGACATGATAAATTGTAATATGATGTAAAGATTGAATTAGTCATGTTATGTGTAACGATATTGAGGATTAGAAGTTGTGCTTGACCCTATGGATGTTGTTATCCCTTTAATACATGATCTTAGATGTTTTATGGCGTAGATGTAAACCAACTCAACATATGTTATGCCACCCATTGGGGGCATTGATGAGATCCCACAGAGGGGTCAAGTTTATGATTATGATCATGTTCAGTGCATGCACAGGTTGAGTTTGGTGTATGATAGAATGTATGAAAGAAAAGTTTTAAAATTTTTATGTATGATTGTTGATCATGTATGGGATTAAACAGGTTTACAGGTTGCATGTCAGGCTTGCTACGGGTCCCGGCGGCCTTAAGCCGATCTGGATCCTAGCGCCGGTAGCGGTCCGATTTTCGGGTCGTTACAATAATAATTTAATTTTTTTAATTTTAATAATCGTAATAAATTATAAATTTAATAGAATAATTATTTTATTAATAAAATAAAAATTAAAAATTAAATTATCTACAATAAGAAAAAATAGAAATTAAATTGTATGATGCTATTCAATCTCAATGACTTGCTACTAAAAGTTATTTTTGGTAAGAGGATCACTCCCCCTGCCCTGCATATTACAGACATTTTTAACTTTAGGACACAGATCTTTCATATTACAGACATTTTTAACTTTAGGAATAAGTGAGATCATTGTATGGTTAGCACTTTTAAGCATTCTACTATTTTGAAAGAAACTAGTCACTGCAGTGGTTATCTCATCTCCCAGGATGTGCCAGGCATGCTAAAAGAAATGGCCAGTCTTGCCATCATGCCTCAAAGCTTTTGAAGGGTTGATAGAGAAGGCAACTCTTTTGATCTCCTCTCTACTTCCAGGTTGGATTAGTCATTCATTCATATCCATATCCATTTTAGCTTGAAATCCTGCAGTAAGTTGATCAATATTGGTGGGATTAGAAGATGTATACAATTTTTTGAAATAGTCTAGAGCAATTTGAGTAATTTGACTCTGAGAGGTTCTCCACACTCCTCTGTCATCCTGCAACCTTAATATGTGATTTCTCCTTCTTCATGGAAGTACACTTGCATGAAAAAATACTGTATTTCTATCCCCCTCTCTATAACCAATTTATTCTTATTTCTATCCCCTCTCTGTAACCAATTTATTCTTACTTTCTATGCTCAGTAACACTCCTCATTCTGAATTTCAGTTTTAAGCTCATATTCTAACCACTTAACTTTCTTTTCATTCCAAATTGGTTTACTCTTTACTTCATGGAGCTGTTTTTGAATAGATTTTATGCACTACCTTGAATTCGGGTTAGATGTTCGCTTCCATTCCACTAGTCTTTCCCTGCAGGATTTGATTTTCTCAGCCATTTGGTACATAGCATTCCCAAACACTTGCTTCTCCCATGCTATCTTAATAAGCTCTTCTATTTCATTATTATTCAACCACCTTTCATCAAAATAGAATAAGGTTTTCAGCTTTGGACAATTGCTATTTGTGTTAAGCAAAATCGATCTGTGATCTGATTCATCGTCTTCTAAGGGCATAATTGAGGCATTGGAGTAGCAGCATAACCATTGCGGAGACACCAAACCTCTATCTAATCTTTCCCGAATGTTAGCATTCCCTCCTCTTCTATTATTCCAGGTAAATGAATCACCACTAAAACCTAGGTCTTTTCCATATCCTCAGTGAAGTTCCTAAAGGCTTGAATCTTTGATAACAAATGCTAATGTCCTCCCAACTTTTCTAATGGTAGCAAGAATGTGTTAAAAGCTCCCATCATCAAAAGAGCAGGACGAAAAGACCGTTTCAAAAATACCAGGTTATTGAATTGACTTTCCCGAATATTATCATTAGAGCTAAGATGTACCAAAATAAAATCTCAAACAACATCCATCTGTAAATCATTAACAACAACATGAATATAGTGGGAATCACTAGAGTTAACATTGATAACCAAAGCATCATTCTAGTTAATACAAAGCTCCCTAGCTTGACTTTTAGGGTCAACACAAAATAAATTATGAAAATCCTTGCATCTCTATACAATTTTTTGCACCTTCATTGCACTGTTTTTAGTTTTTAGGAGACACAAAATATCTGGAGAATGGATCTTTAGCATCCTTTTAAGATTATGGATTGTCAGAGGGTTCCTCACACCCTGACAATTCCATGTTAAAATCTTCATTTGGTTGACTGGGACTATTTGGGTTTGATTTCCTCCACCCTTGTAGTAAAAGAGATTTCTGTCTCTGGACACATTTTCTTATTCTTATATGTCTCCTTCATCTTGTTTCCTCTTCCACAGCAAACCATTCTCCTCTTTTTGTGTCTCAATTTCTTCCAGAGTTACCCCTAAAGGAGCATGAGTTTTTTTGTCTTGCAAGCCTTTTCCAGCAGTGCTTAGTTGTTCAGTTGCTGTTATTCGTTCATCCTGTTAGTCTCTCCACCTTGATGGGCAATTTTAGACCCAACCTCCCATCCTTGCTTTTGTGAATAAAACATAGTTAGGGCCATAGGAATCAGATGGTTTAATGACATCATTTCTTTAGACCCTAGGCCCTTATTTGGGATCTGAATTGGTTTGCATTTTTGGGCTAGGCCTTTTTTCCTTTCCTCCCATTTTCTAGCTTTCTACGTGAGAGTATGGTCTTTTCTATCAATTCCTTTAGGCCCAGCCTGTGGGTGTGACTTGGAGCTCAAATGGGCCTCTTCCTGCTTCTTGAAACTTTGGTCCATATCTTGGCTTCCTATTTCCCCTCCTTCTTTTGTGCTTTGCCTTAAGATATATGTTCCTTGTACCCACAAAGTTCATTATTTTATCGTAACTTTTCTTCTGACGCACCACTTCAATCACCAATAGTAAATGATCGAGGAGAAACAAATACTTGCCAAAAAGCTTATAAGCATTAAATTTCTCGTACCTTTGCTTCTTTATGTATTCTTCAAAAAGGCTTTGAATCAATGGTTTGGATAGTAAGCGCACTTACTGGACATCAGATTATTGCAAGTATGCTGTTAGATCCATTTCGGTCTCCAAGGTTTTATTGGAAACAAAAGGTGTTTCTCGATGTCACTATGGTTTGGTTCATTTTCAAAACAAGACCGTCTGAATTTTTTGACCACCATAACAGCTGCAACATGTGATGTTTTGTGGCTATTTGCTTTGGTGGTTCAAGGTTAGATGTCAATAAAGGTACACTTGTTTCTAATATTTGTAGGTTTTGCATTTGTGGCCTGAGTAAGTGCATCATCATGTGTTGTGTTTGATTTTTGGATGGGGAAGACTATGATTGGGTATGGTCTTGGTTGTGTCCATTAGGAGTCTGTGGATTTTATGGTTGCGTGGAAGGTAATGATGAGATGGATGTACACACTGTTGAAGGTGGCTTCGAGACCTCGCCTTCTCCCACTGATTGCGCTTTCATCCATAATCCAAATCGGTTCTTCCCTGCTCTAAGATAGCTACCCTATTCTGCTTTTTGTAGTGAGCAAGACTTGTTAAGATGTTCTACAATACCACATTTGAAGCATATATCTGGCATCCTTTCATATTTTATTGTTACCCATGCAACAAACCCATCCAAACGCTTGCTATGAAAGCCTGGGCATAAGAACTTGGTGATGTGAAGATTAACTTTTATCCATAAGAACTTTGGGTATCCAATTTGCCCATCTTATGTGAGATCTACTTCTACAAACTCCCCAACTAGATTCCCAATCGCCATTGCATTTTGTTTGTTAACTTGTTTTGGAGCTAGATCATGACCTTAAATCCAAAAGGGTGAAGTTAAAAAATTTAAATTTTCGAAAGCCAAATCTAGGGCCATTCTAGGATGCATAAGTATTGATTGTGGATTGTTCAAGTTCTGTTGTTGAGCACATACCTAAAATCCACTTCACTGAAACAGATTTGAGCGATAGAAAGATATCCAATAAAAACCAGCAAACAAACTGGTATTGAAACTAGAGAGAAAATCCAACGGTACACAAGCAGAACTCAATAATTCAACATTAAATTATTTACAAAAAGAAAAAATAGGAATTAAATTATACATCCTACTAAATTTCAATGACTTGCTACTAAAAGTTATTTTTGGTAAGAGGATCACTCCCCCTCCCCCTGCAGGTGGAGGATCGGGGATCTCAACTTCTATCAATATTCTTATAAAGCGATTCCATGTAAGGTTTCCATCACCAGCAATTTGGTGTGGGCTTTGATCGAAGATGATGACCTGTGTTTGAGTCTCCCATTTGAAAATTGGGTTCAAATTCTGAAATTACTTTTCTAGCCTCAACTGAGATTGATCCAACAACAATCAAACCTATGATTATAGCTTGCACCTTCATCATCAATCTGTACACCAAATTAAAAACCCATAATTAATTAAGTTTTACACATATTATTTTAGTAATTATTAATTCATTTTTTTTTCATTTTAATCAGTCACATATAAGAAATATAATTTAATATATATGCAAAATAGAATACTAATGATGAAAAAAAAATGCAATATGAAAAGGATGAAAATTTGTATACCTCGCCATGACCAACAATTGATGGAGCAAATGACTTGTGTGAGATTATATGAAATCTATGCTTCTATTTATAGACTTGAAAATGAAACTTCAAAGAAGGTGGCATCAATTAATTATAAATAAATAAATAAAATCGAAAAATTAAAAAAAGAAATCAAATTGGGTGGTGGCTCTTAAATCAATCCACAAGTCAGTCTATCGATGAATTATAATTAGAATTGCATCTCTTTTTTTTTTTTTTAGTTAATGGTGAATTGGTGTAATTAAAATTTTAATTTTTTTTGAGTTAATGGTAAATAGGTTTAGTAAAATTTTTCAATTAAAGAAATCTTTTGTAAGGACACTTGTAAAGATATGATTGGAACACAAAATGCAATTGTGGGTGTTTTTTTTTCTCTCATAATCTAATTATGGCTCCAATCCAAACTAAACAGGATTAGGCTTCTAATTAATAATATGTTTGTGTGTTTTCCTTTCCTTTTCCTGTTCTTTCTCGGAAAACAGAAGTCCAATCCAAACAGGATTGGTTCTCTCTCTATATATGTATATATATCTATATACCATAACACTCCAACAAATTCTATATTCCCTTGTTCGATCAAAACACTAGCAAAACTATCATCCTAATCATGGCTTCCACAGCAAAACTGCAAGTAAACATAAGATACAAAAAGTTTGATCTTGAAGAGAATTGTCCACCAGCAAAACTGAAAGGACTCTCATAATATGCAACGCTATGGATATTTTGGCAGAGATTTCCAGGATTAAGAAGAAATGGGTCATGAACGTAGAGATTCGTATTATTACCCAATATGATATTGAAGAAGAAGAAGAAGAAGAAGAAGAAGAAGATAGAGATTCTGTTGAGCAACTTAATGGCCGTTTCGTTGCAGCAGCGAGGTTATAAATCGAAGGGTTGGAGAAGAAGAGATTAAAAGCTAATAAAAGGGATAGCAGATCTGAACGGAGAAACTCCGAGTTGGGTCGCTAATGAGTTGCATGTTTCATGTTCAGTGTGTCGCTTTAATGGTTAAGAGTCCTTTCTGTCCATGTCGTCGTTTTAAGATGCATTTATCCAATTGGTCGAAAAAAATTCAACGTTTGCGTTATTTAAATTTTGAATAAATTAAATCAACATATGTATTAAAATATAATCTTGATTAATTTTTAAAATTAAAAATAAATAATCAAATTATTAAATACATAATTCACACAATAATAATAATAAATATTTTACAACAGCTATATGTTATTTAATTTAAAATAGTAATATATATAAGATAATTAAGATTAATTTATTTGTTATAAATTTTTATAATTAATTTTAAAATTAAATATATCAGTTATTATAATTAAATATTAATTATATATATAAAATTAGTTTTTATTTAAAAAATAATAAAATTATATATGTGGTATGTCAATAAATTTTTATATTTTAATTTTTGATAATCGGATAAGATTAATTCCAAATGCAAATAGACAAAATTTAAACATTTAAATTATTCAATATTTATTTATAAAAAACACAATGTGTTAAAGTAAATATAATGCTCTGCTGTAACCAGCAGTTGACATCCATCGTGGAGTTCCTTCTCCATCTATGGCAGGAGAAAGTGTCGTCCATGGTAATGTCCTCAGCTTTCCTAATGCTAGTCTAGTTTTTTTTTTTTTTTTAAATTAAACACGCATCAAGTCTTGCCTATAGACTTTTTGGGAGCAAAAGACTTGTTGGTCCAAGTCAAGCCCACCAACGCCCGGTCGCATTTTCCGAGCACCTTGGCAACTTCAATAATTTTCATAATGAATCGGAAAATTCAAAAAATTATATAGATTATTCAATATTTATCTGTAAGAACACAATGTGTTAATTAAATAAATTTATCAATACTCCACTGTAAGTTCAAGTTACATAATTAAATGTAAAATTTATATATTTGAATAGAAATATTTACATTTATTTATGAATATCACAACAAACCAAATTTAATAAAAAAATTTCATCGTAATAAAATATATATTTTTATATATACTATTATTTTAATCTTACACCGATTCTCTTCACTACATAATTAAAAAAATTCTTATGCACATCCTATGTATGTAGACCTATCTAATAAAATTTAATCTAATGTAAAATTTATTATAATTATAATTTATTTATTATTTATTTATTGACTAGATGCATATACATGAGTATGTTTTATAATTTCTCGCATAATTAACTATGATCATAATTACAATTGATATGAAACAATTAGTTTAAAATTTTATGATAGATTTAGACTAAATCTAATTTATATTGTCAACGTTTGTTAGAGGCCCACGATAGTTTTTTGAAAATAAAATTTCAAAACGCACGACTTTTAAAAATGTGACGAGGGCCGTAGACTTAATCATAAAATTTGAAATAAAAATTTCATTATTTAAGAGTCAATTTTATATTTTTATTATATTTTTAATTTTTTTCATAATTTTCTATATTAGAGTTTTTGCTATTATAAATAGCCTTTTTCTTAGCTATTTGAAGAACTTTTCAATTTTTGAGAATTCAATAAGAAATTTTGATTTCTAACCTTTCGTTTTCTAAATTCCGTCTTAGTCAAACATTATTAGTTAAAACTCCTGAAAGAGTTTAATCAGTCCTATTTCAGTTAGTATTAGAGCGAAGTTCATCCATGACCAACAACCAAGAGGTACGACTCGCTGCAATTGAGGTATCCTTGGCAGAATTGAGAGAGGTGATCGAATAGCTAGCCTTATAATGGGGTAACAACCAACCCGCCACAGCCGAACACCCATAGTCAGTTCCAAATCATGTGGTCGCAAATCCTATGGTTGTAAATTCCTAATAAGATTATCATGAAAGTTACAAGATAAAGATAGACCTTCAAAACTTTTCTTGTTTGCTGGATGTAGAATTTGTCCTTAATTGGTTGGCAGAGGTTGATTGGTTTTTCAAAATTATAAACATGCAAGAGGATTGAAAGGATCCGATTGTGCCTTATAAATTAAAGGGTGATTCAGCAGCATGGTGGAATTCTGTTCAAAACGAACACTATCGCAGGAGGTTGGAACCTATACGAAACTGGCTATTGATGAAGTAGATGATTAAACAACGATTCTTGCATAGTGATCACGCTCAGGTTTTGTATAACCGGTATCATGACTGTATTCAAGGAAGTCGAAGGGTGAATGAATATACAGAGGAGTTTTTGATGTTGCAGGCGAGATGTGAAAACTGTAAGAACGAAGCCCAACAGGTTGCTCATTATCAGAGGGGATTGAATCACGAAATTCATTGTATGATGGGAGTAGCTGCAATTTTCACCTTGGCAGATGCCATTAAGATGATAAAAAGAGCGAAGAACGTGTTGATTGGCAGCCTCGACATCAATGTAATTTGAATTTTAATTATAGAAATTGCGGTTCAATAGGAATGCAGCAGTATAAAGGTAATTATAGCGGACAGTCTTCTAGGGTTATAAATTCTGGCAATCCTCAAACTATGAAAGAAAGAAGAGACAGGAAGGGAAAAGCAGTCATTAATACAACAGTCATCAATACAGCAGATAAAGAAAGCAAAATCAATTCTTATTAGAAACCAACCAGAGACCTATGTTCTCGCTACATGCAACCTGGTCATTGATTGAGTAATTGTCTAAAACACAGAGGACTTAATAATGATTGTCGATAGGTTAATGTAGTTGAGCAGGTGGTTGAATCTGAGAAGAAAGTGGATGATGACGATAGATCTATTATTGGTTCTGAAGATGGAGAGGCCACCTATGTGATGAAGAAAATTCTATGCTCGATGAAACAGGAGGATGAGACGCAAATAAGAAAGATTTTCTAAGCAAACTATCAAGTGGGAGAAGTGATTTGCAGGCTAATTATCGATGGTTGCAGTTGTGAGAATATGATAGCTAAGCAATTGGTGGAGAAGCTATAGTTGCCTACACAGCCTCACCCTTCGCCATAAAAAGTCGGGTAGATTAATAAAGGTTCGACAATTGAAGTCAACAGAATCTGCAGCGTGCCTATTTCAATCGGTAAATCTTACACTGAATCTATTCATTTTGATGTTGTAGATATCGATTGCTATGAAATTTTATTAGGTTGTCCTTGTTAGTTTGATGTTGATGCATTGCATAATGGAAAGGAGAATTTATACATGTTTACATAGAATCAGAAGAAGATTACCATTTTGCCTTTTGGTTCTGCGAAACATCCTAAAGTAGATGAAAAAAATGTTGTTGTTTCTAGGAAGGTGCAAAGGTTATCAGGCGTAGTTGAGAAATCTGAAGGCACACTTACTTCTGCCCCTATTCTTGCTCTACCTAATTTTGATAAACTATTTGAGGTTGAATGTGATGCTTGTGGAGTTGGCATTGGCTGTAACGACCCGGAAACCGGTACCCCTCAGTAACGGTCCGAACCATCACTGGCACTAGGATCCAGATCGGCTTAAGGCCGCCAGGACCCGTAGTAAGCCGACTATACTCTCTGTGTACCTGATAAATCCCAGACATGATACAAATAGACTCAACAATCCTGTCAAACTCTGTAGGCTTAACTGCTGCTACTCAGATATGTCAATCTGAAATGGCCCTCAGGGCCTATACCAGGGACTACTATCTGCTGTGGGTCATGGAAATGAAACCCTTTTAATCTGTAACACATTCCACTGGTATCTTATCGAAGCCATACATTAAGCCTAACTCACACATTTCTCATCAAGAAACGTAAAACAGGATTCATGTACAGGGGATTAAGCATACATCATGCAACGGTAAAAAAACACTAGGGAAAGCACAAGTCTAACCGTATATGACTGTACAGATCTATACATTATAATTACAAATTACATCATGTCCACTACACTATTACAGCATACATTCACGCACAACTTTCCTCTGTACTCTTGCTGACTTGATTTCCCGTAGCTATCTCAGGACCTGCAAAACTGGGGTTAAGGGAGTGGGATGAGCTACTACAGCCCAGTGAGGAGGAACAGTAAAACAGTTCATTCCTTACATGTTCACATGAAATGCATCACATCACAATCATATCAGCTCAAAGATGAACCTGTCACCAATAGCCCTCAACTACATGTTAGAATACCAATAGTGCCAAGGAGACAATGTCATCACCTGGTCTTCCACTTATCTCTCTGATCTCAAACAGAACCAATAGTGCCAAGGAGACGATGTCATCACCTGGTCTTCCACTTATCTGTGCCAAGGAGACGATGTCATCACCTGGTCTTTTCTTAACTCTGATCTGACAGCCCAGCTGTCTCACTCATAGTACCAGGAGCGACCTGGACTATCCAGGGGCGACCTGGTATGGCTATCTCATGCCATAAATCTGTATCTGCTCTCTGTCAAAGGCTAAGGATCATCCAACATTCATCCACAGGAACAACAACATATGCAATGCATCATATTCGTGAATTCGAATGCAACACAACCTAAGATATAACATAGCAATGTATGATGCATGGAGCATGCAGTTTCGTGTCATTTCTCAAAATAAAATAGTTAGTTTAGTTCCACTCACCTGTAGCCTCTGCTTGGCTACCTCTGGGCTACCTTTACCTCTGAGACAGCTACGACTGCTAAACTCTTCGGTTCCTCGGGTCCAATCCTACAATGGAGGACGCAAATGAGGCACCAAAACATACTCGCTATAACTGATAAACACTGCCCCAAAACCCCTCTATAACACTTCAAAACATGCATGCAAAACAAGCAAAGGAAGGCTGGACAGAACACTTTCGGCGGCAGGTTCGGCGGCCGAATGTCCTCTCCAGAGCCGAAACTCAAGTACCTTCGGCGGCCGAATCCTTCTTCGGCTGCCGAACCTGAGTTCTTCACGAACTCAGCTTCTTCCGCAACCTAGCTCCTCCATCTTTTCCTCCTCGCTAACCATGCATAACTCCAAACCTCAACTTACATATACCCAAGTATATGCTCCAAGGGGTCCAAACCTACCTATCAACCCCAACAATCAACACACATAACACATAATCATGCATAAACCATTAAAACATCACAACTAAACCTATAACCATAACTCTACCCTTAGCCGCTTAAAAAACTATTAGAAATCATTAAAACAAGTATACAGACTTCCCTTACCTCCCGAAATCATAAGCTGGACACCCTGAACACCAAGCTATGCACCAACACCTCTTTTCCTTCACCAAAACACCAAAACTCTCTTCTTTTGGTTCACAACGTTCTAAACACTTTACCACCCTCAAACCTGTGCATGAGTGATGAAAAACTTATAGATGAGTCATGGGAGACGTGGCATAACCTCTGGGACGATTTGGAGGTAACATCTGTCCCAAATCAATGACTAAGGAGTGCCCACACATTGGCTGGCCAACTCAGCTTCGGCTGCCGAAACTGCATGCAAAACCATGCAACGTTCGGGGGCCGAACATAACCTTCGGGGGCCGAACATTAGGCACTTTCGGCGGCCGAACTTACCATTCGGGGGCCGAACATGACAGAAACTCCTTTGGCTAACCTTTTTATGTAACAGCCCGGCCCCGTACGACCGGCCCTGTTACCGCTCACAGCCCGTGACCTTCCTCTGGGCCCAGCCACTGTGAGCAGCTCTTAACATCCCTTCACCCTCACGGGTTCCAGGCAGGATTTGTCCCTCGGGGGAGCCATTACGGCCCGCCCTAGCCCGAGTGGATTTGGCCCAATTCCTTCCTCTGGGAATTAGGTCGCCTCCCCCACTGCTCGAACCCTTGACCTCCCACTTTAAGGGAATAGTCTGGTGAATCTGTAACGACCCGGAAACCGGTACCCCTCAGTAACGGTCCGAACCATCACTGGCACTAGGATCCAGATCGGCTTAAGGCCGCCAGGACCCGTAGTAAGCCGACTATACTCTCTGTGTACCTGATAAATCCCAGACATGATACAAATAGACTCAACAATCCTGTCAAACTCTGTAGGCTTAACTGCTGCTACTCAGATATGTCAATCTGAAATGGCCCTCAGGGCCTATACCAGGGACTACTATCTGCTGTGGGTCATGGAAATGAAACCCTTTTAATCTGTAACACATTCCACTGGTATCTTATCGAAGCCATACATTAAGCCTAACTCACACATTTCTCATCAAGAAACGTAAAACAGGATTCATGTACAGGGGATTAAGCATACATCATGCAACGGTAAAAAAACACTAGGGAAAGCACAAGTCTAACCGTATATGACTGTACAGATCTATACATTATAATTACAAATTACATCATGTCCACTACACTATTACAGCATACATTCACGCACAACTTTCCTCTGTACTCTTGCTGACTTGATTTCCCGTAGCTATCTCAGGACCTGCAAAACTGGGGTTAAGGGAGTGGGATGAGCTACTACAGCCCAGTGAGGAGGAACAGTAAAACAGTTCATTCCTTACATGTTCACATGAAATGCATCACATCACAATCATATCAGCTCAAAGATGAACCTGTCACCAATAGCCCTCAACTACATGTTAGAATACCAATAGTGCCAAGGAGACAATGTCATCACCTGGTCTTCCACTTATCTCTCTGATCTCAAACAGAACCAATAGTGCCAAGGAGACGATGTCATCACCTGGTCTTCCACTTATCTGTGCCAAGGAGACGATGTCATCACCTGGTCTTTTCTTAACTCTGATCTGACAGCCCAGCTGTCTCACTCATAGTACCAGGAGCGACCTGGACTATCCAGGGGCGACCTGGTATGGCTATCTCATGCCATAAATCTGTATCTGCTCTCTGTCAAAGGCTAAGGATCATCCAACATTCATCCACAGGAACAACAACATATGCAATGCATCATATTCGTGAATTCGAATGCAACACAACCTAAGATATAACATAGCAATGTATGATGCATGGAGCATGCAGTTTCGTGTCATTTCTCAAAATAAAATAGTTAGTTTAGTTCCACTCACCTGTAGCCTCTGCTTGGCTACCTCTGGGCTACCTTTACCTCTGAGACAGCTACGACTGCTACACTCTTCGGTTCCTCGGGTCCACTCCTACAATGGAGGACGTAAATGAGGTACCAAAACATACTCGATACAACTGAGAAACAACTCCCCAAAACCTCTCTAGAACACTTCAAAACATGCATGCAAAACAAGCAAAGGAAGGCTGGACAGAACACTTTCGGCGGCAGGTTCGGCGGCCGAATGTCCTCTCCAGAGACGAAACTCAGCCTACTTCGGCGGCCGCATGTCCTCTTTCGGCGGCCGAAGCCCTTTCGGAGGCAAGGTTCGGGGGCCAAACCATCACTCCGGAGACGAAAGTCTCTAACCTTCGGCGGCACCTTCGGCGGCCGAATCCCCTAAACAGAGCCGAACCTCAAAAACACTCGGGGCAAGCTGTGGCAGCCTAAGCCACCATGCAAGGGGTTCGGCGGCCGAATCCTTCTTCGGCTGCCGAACCTGAGTTCTTCACGAACTCAGCTTCTTCCGCAACGTCCCGCCTCCATCCTCTCCTCTTCTCTAACCATGCATAACTCCAAACCTCAACTTACATATACCCAAGTATATGCTCCAAGGGGTCCAAACCTACCTATCAACCCCAACAATCAACACACATAACACATAATCATGCATAAACCATTAAAACATCACAACTAAACCTATAACCATAACTCTACCCTTAGCCTCTTAAAAAGCTATTAGAACTCATTAAAACAAGTATACAGACTTCCCTTACCTCCTGAAATCAGAAGCTGGACACCCTGAACACCAAGCTATGCACCAACACCTCTTTTCCTTCACCAAAACACCAAAACTCTCTTCTTTTGGTTCACAACGTTCTAAACACTTTACCACCCTCAAACCTGTGCATGAGTGATGAAAAACTTATAGATGAGTCATGGGAGACGTGGCATAACCTCTGGGACGATTTGGAAGCAACACATGTCCAAACCAATGACTAAGGAGTGCCCCTACATTGGCTGGCCAACTCAGCTTCGGCTGCCGATACTGCATGCAAAACCATGCAACTTTCGGGGGCCGAACTTAACCTTCGGGGGCCGAACATTGGGCACTTTCGGCGGCCGAACTTACCATTCGGGGGCCGAACATGACAGAAACTCCTTTGGCTAATTCTCCACAAAACTCAATCCTTTTCTACGCTAAACCTTACAAAGTCTTAAAAAACAGTTAGCAACTCTTTCTACTACCTGACTAGAAGTCTCTGACATCCCCGAATTCCACCGGACGGTAGGAATTCCGATGTCTGACTTAGCCGGGTATTACATTCTTCCCTCCTTTAAAAACATTCGTCCTCGAATGTTAAACCGACAACACTAAACATACAGGGAAACAAGAAGAATCCTCGAATGTTAAACCAACAACACTAAACATACAGGGAAACAAGAAGAAAGCCTAACATCGTTCTCTACGAAGAGACACAGATACCCCTGGAGTAAAACTCCCGGGTTGACTATACGTTCTGACTCTGCTGACCCTTAACTGCTTAATCTGTGTCCACACTCTATCTGGTTTACTGAGCACTCTTGTACTTGACTCTCTTTGCTACTTACTGCCTTCCCTTTCTCTTTACCTTTTCTCAGTTCTATGCCCACTATGCTAGTTACACTCACCTTTGCTTCTCTGTACTCACCCGCTCAGAAGAGCAACAGCTCTCAGGAACGGCTAGATGACGTGAGTATAGCTTTCTCTATGGTGACACATCACGAGTCACACAGACATGCCCCAAAACCGAACTCAGATTACAGAACTTGGCCTCTATGCCGTGTTCTCTTATCTACACTACTTAGTAGACACTGGGCATGCTTCTCTATGTTTCTGAACTATTCTACGCTTTTGCTGCGCACTCTGATCCTTGCCCGCCTTTCTTCTTCTTTACTCTCCTGGCTTGTTCTCTTTTGATCCGTTGAACTACACTGGACTATCTCTAGTTCTTTAGCTCTCTAGGATCACCTGATAAGCGACTTTTCCCTGGGGGCAGCTAGCATCTCATCTGCCTTTCCCAGTAAATCGCTGAGCAGTGTTACCCCTTACCTCTGGTTTATTCATCTATTACACTGACTTTTCTCTCTTATTCGCAACATCTAGTTCCCACCCACCTCTTAGATCTATTGTGGAGGCTAATCAGCTCCAACTAGCGGTCTCCACCGATCTGCGTGGGAACACCTATCCTTGGTAGTAACCTTGTGCAACTGTGGATAGGTGTGACAAAATCTCAAGGTTTCATCCTTCGGTTCTCACAATGATACTGGAACCTTCCAGGATGTATGGTACTAAGTCGGATAAAATCCTTTGCTACCAAGAGCACACTGCTTTACTATCTCTTTCACTTGTTTCTTTCTAACTCTTACATGCTACAGGTACCATTTCACAGGAAGAGATGAAGATAAGTCTAGTCTTCATCCTCACTTGACTTCCTGACTCTATTGGTAATCCTGCTAACGTGGCTAGAATAACACATATAACTCTCTTTCTCTTTTTCTGTCTATGCGTACTGAGGCTGGTTCCCTGACCTGACTATTCTGCTCTCAACCAAGAGCAAGAAAACCCCTGACTACCTCCCAACGAAGTCACGAGCCTGTAGGGCTGATATCACACTTCTGGGAATACTATACTGTCCCCTCCTAAGGACTGCCTCTGATCCATCTTACTTTCTATACTTTCTTACCTTGTCTCTACAGACACAGGGAATACTATGAGTAGCTAGCCAATCCGCCCTAGAATGACATCACACAGTCAACTCTAGAACCATAAGGTCAGCTGGATCGCATCTACTCATAATGAACTATGAACTGCACTGACTGACTGACTCTGCCACAGATGGATCACACTCGGGTCTACCAACCCAAAGAGAGCACTCTAAGCCCAGAAGTTATCAAACCCCCCTCCATCAACGGCTCGCAAAACAATAGGGAAAGAAACATCAGGGTCCACGATAACCTACACATCTGAACACCTTCAAGTGCACGTATCTGACGTCACCGTGTTCGATGTGTTAGCCTCCTACTGAGTCAGGATAAAGATCCAAGCTAAAGCTCTTTCCTTGGGAACCGACCAAAGAAAAGGAGAACTCTCTCCTCCTGCCTCAACCACTGTCCTGTGACATGGCTAGAGCTACAGGCTGAGTTACACTACTAGCAGTCATCTGCTGGGACTGTGCCAATCAGGGCCGCAGTAGGATACTCACATAAAATGAGTCCTTCCTGCTCGCATCTATACATGCCGTAGTCCCATATCAACAGACTACTTTTGTGTACACTCCACGCCTCACGTATCCAGAACTATCTGAACTAAAGCTCACTCGCCATCTAATCCCAGACTAACTGAAATCTCTATCTGACCTTTCTTACTTTACGTTATTCTACTCTGTTCTTTCTCTGCTTTATTCTACCTCATTTATTCTTCTCTTTGCTTACTTTTCTCTTCCTTACTTTTCTTCTTTTTCTGACTCTTCTAGGTCTTACTCTTTCTTTCTTATTCACATACATAAGGGCTCTACTCAGAGATGAGAGATCACTCTTTCTAGCTGGATAGATAAAATCCACGGCTATAGCTATTAAGCTCTTTCCTGGCTCACTAAACTTTAACGATGCACTCGTTCTCTCTGACCATCTAACTCTCTTACACTTTACTATTGTCATATCAACTGATAGTCTACTAGTGTCCAGAAAACCATACACACAGCAGAACACTCAAAAGTGAGCTTACCTGGCACCACTGTGTTCGGTGTGTCTGTCTCTGGCTGAACCTGGGTGAAAATCCGAGCCGGAACTAACGGACTTCCACTTAAGGAACCTCCTGAAGAAGGGACTACTCCCCTTTCGCTACCTCTGGTTGGAGCTTCTGGTGGAATGATATGAGCTGAGGATGTCTGTGGGAACTGTGCGGATACGGTCATAATGGGACACTCTCGTGCCATGTGCCCCTCCTGTCCGCACCTGAAACAGGCTGTTGTCCCAGCCCGACAGACTCCTTTGTGCCTCCTACCACACGTCGCACATCTAGCACTATCCCAATCAGAACTCGACCCCTCACGCAAAATCATGCCAAACTTTACCCTATTCCAGAACTCTCTTTTCTTTGACCCTTTCAGGCCTCTCACTTTCTTTTTATTCTTTGCAACAGCCTCACCCAAAGGGAAACGATCAATGTTCTCTGGGTCCGGTTCTACACTCATGTTTTCTGTCTGCCCTGGCTGCTCACATTCACTCTCTTTACGTTCCCTTAAGCTATCTGGACAAGCCCATCCTGCAAACTCATGAGCAAACTGCTCCCAGGCTAAGCTTTCTACCCTCGGGTCCACATACTGGGTGAACCATTCCCTTGCCTATGCACAATTCAATGTGCTCCCTGCCATCTGAATGGCTCTCCTCTCACTGACTCCCAACTCATCTGTTATCATCTTGACCAGTCTAAGATACTCAACAGGGTCATCACCAGTCTCAAATTTGGGACCATCCAACCTCAAATAGTCTGTCATCTGCATCATACTTTCCCCAGGTGAACTAGGCTTGGGTGGTTGGACACTTGGGGCTACTGGTTCTACTGATGGTGGAGGAGGTGCAACATTCCCCGGGTTAGGGTGTACTGACCCTGGGTAACAAAAGAAGGGTGGAAACATGGTATACTGTGGATATGACGGGTAAAAGGAAGGATAGGGCATAAAGGTGGGATATGGGTTATGCCTAGGAAACCCTGATGTACCTCTCATCGGGTACTCTGCCCCCCATTGGTAGGGTGGATACTGAGGTGGAACAAACCTCGAGGCCTGAGTGCCTCCTTGGGACTCACCCATATCTCCTCCCAACCTATTCCTGCCAAAACTACCCTCTCTACTCTGCTCATCCTCCTCTATACCTCTCATACACCCTGACATACCACTCTGGACAACTCCCCTTCTACTCTCATCAACAGACCTTCTAGGGTCCCTTGATGTACCTTCTCTGCTTAAGCTATCTGATGTTGCCCTTTGCAGAATAGGGAGATGAGCATCCATGTCCTCATCCTCCGGCGGAGCTCCTGTCAATCTAACAGATCGACGAGTTCCTCTCATCCTGCCTCTGAAAAGCACAACATCACACAAATATATCAGGAAATGATCCATGTGAAACTACATGAATCCACAACACATATAAAACATATCATTAATGCACATGCAACTCATCATGGCATTTCACATCAGCATGCAAGACAGGACTCCACATCCTATCCTAGTGGACATGAGTTTAACTTATTGTGCTTTCCTGACTATACAAGACAACACCTCTTTCCGATGTGGGAATCTAATCCTTGAGCATCTTCGCTCAACACACCGTACTCGAACGATCTACAACTCTGACATCTTAACCTCTTTCCGATGTGAGATATCTCTGATCCCTGAGTATACTGACTCAGCACATCGTACTCTAGAGGCCCTATGCTCTGATACCAATCTGTAATGACCCGGAAACCGGTACCCCTCAGTAACGGTCCGAACCATCACTGGCACTAGGATCCAGATCGGCTTAAGGCCGCCAGGACCCGTAGTAAGCCGACTATACTCTCTGTGTACCTGATAAATCCCAGACATGATACAAATAGACTCAACAATCCTGTCAAACTCTGTAGGCTTAACTGCTGCTACTCAGATATGTCAATCTGAAATGGCCCTCAGGGCCTATACCAGGGACTACTATCTGCTGTGGGTCATGGAAATGAAACCCTTTTAATCTGTAACACATTCCACTGGTATCTTATCGAAGCCATACATTAAGCCTAACTCACACATTTCTCATCAAGAAACGTAAAACAGGATTCATGTACAGGGGATTAAGCATACATCATGCAACGGTAAAAAAACACTAGGGAAAGCACAAGTCTAACCGTATATGACTGTACAGATCTATACATTATAATTACAAATTACATCATGTCCACTACACTATTACAGCATACATTCACGCACAACTTTCCTCTGTACTCTTGCTGACTTGATTTCCCGTAGCTATCTCAGGACCTGCAAAACTGGGGTTAAGGGAGTGGGATGAGCTACTACAGCCCAGTGAGGAGGAACAGTAAAACAGTTCATTCCTTACATGTTCACATGAAATGCATCACATCACAATCATATCAGCTCAAAGATGAACCTGTCACCAATAGCCCTCAACTACATGTTAGAATACCAATAGTGCCAAGGAGACAATGTCATCACCTGGTCTTCCACTTATCTCTCTGATCTCAAACAGAACCAATAGTGCCAAGGAGACGATGTCATCACCTGGTCTTCCACTTATCTGTGCCAAGGAGACGATGTCATCACCTGGTCTTTTCTTAACTCTGATCTGACAGCCCAGCTGTCTCACTCATAGTACCAGGAGCGACCTGGACTATCCAGGGGCGACCTGGTATGGCTATCTCATGCCATAAATCTGTATCTGCTCTCTGTCAAAGGCTAAGGATCATCCAACATTCATCCACAGGAACAACAACATATGCAATGCATCATATTCGTGAATTCGAATGCAACACAACCTAAGATATAACATAGCAATGTATGATGCATGGAGCATGCAGTTTCGTGTCATTTCTCAAAATAAAATAGTTAGTTTAGTTCCACTCACCTGTAGCCTCTGCTTGGCTACCTCTGGGCTACCTTTACCTCTGAGACAGCTACGACTGCTAAACTCTTCGGTTCCTCGGGTCCAATCCTACAATGGAGGACGCAAATGAGGCACCAAAACATACTCGCTATAACTGATAAACACTGCCCCAAAACCCCTCTATAACACTTCAAAACATGCATGCAAAACAAGCAAAGGAAGGCTGGACAGAACACTTTCGGCGGCAGGTTCGGCGGCCGAATGTCCTCTCCAGAGCCGAAACTCAAGTACCTTCGGCGGCCGAATCCTTCTTCGGCTGCCGAACCTGAGTTCTTCACGAACTCAGCTTCTTCCGCAACCTAGCTCCTCCATCTTTTCCTCCTCGCTAACCATGCATAACTCCAAACCTCAACTTACATATACCCAAGTATATGCTCCAAGGGGTCCAAACCTACCTATCAACCCCAACAATCAACACACATAACACATAATCATGCATAAACCATTAAAACATCACAACTAAACCTATAACCATAACTCTACCCTTAGCCGCTTAAAAAACTATTAGAAATCATTAAAACAAGTATACAGACTTCCCTTACCTCCCGAAATCAGAAGCTGGACACCCTGAACACCAAGCTATGCACCAACACCTCTTTTCCTTCACCAAAACACCAAAACTCTCTTCTTTTGGTTCACAACGTTCTAAACACTTTACCACCCTCAAACCTGTGCATGAGTGATGAAAAACTTATAGATGAGTCATGGGAGACGTGGCATAACCTCTGGGACGATTTGGAGGTAACATCTGTCCCAAATCAATGACTAAGGAGTGCCCACACATTGGCTGGCCAACTCAGCTTCGGCTGCCGAAACTGCATGCAAAACCATGCAACGTTCGGGGGCCGAACATAACCTTCGGGGGCCGAACATTGGGCACTTTCGGCGGCCGAACTTACCATTCGGGGGCCGAACATGACAGAAACTCCTTTGGCTAATTCTCCACAAAACTCAATCCTTTTGGCTAATTCTCCACAAAACTCAATCCTTTTCTACGCTAAACCTTTCAAACACTTGAACCCATTCTAGAAAACCTGCACTCTTACCCTTCTAGACAACTCCGACATCAAGAATCCACCGGACGGTAGAAATTCCGATGCCTGAGCTAGCCGGGTATTACATTGGCGGTGTGTTATCACAGTCTAGTAGACCTATTGCATCCTTTAATGAGAAATTGAATGATGCTAGAAAAAAGTGATATACTTATGAGCAAAAATTATATACAATGCTCCAGGCCCTTAAAACTTGGGAATAATATTTGATGGGGCGAAAGTTTATTATTCATAGAGATCATCAATTTGTGATTTCCTTTAAGACTAAAAAATATGTGAATAAGATGCATACTCGATAGGCAGATTATTTTGGAGCTTTTTATTATGTCACAAAATATAAAGCTGGCCATGGTAATAAGGTAGCAGACGCTTTGAGCAGGAGGGCTGCTTTGTTATTTACAGTTAGTCAAGAGTTCGTGGATTTTGTGATTCACTTTAAGACTAAAAAACATGTGAATAAGATGCATACTCGATAGGCAGCTTATTTTAGAGCTTTTTATTATGTCACAAAATATAAGACTGGCCATAGTAATAAAGTAGCAGACACTTTGAGCAGGAGGACTGCTTTGTTGATTACAGTTAGTCAGGAGATTGTGAATTTTGAATTTCTAAAGGATTTATATGATACAGATGATGATTTTGTTGATACATGGGCGAAGGTACATACTCGCTAGCCTGCTGATGGGTTTTTGATACATAATGACTTTCTTTTTAAGCATAATAGATTATGCATTCCTCATATTTCTCTGCAGAAAAAATTATTTCGAAAGGTCCATGGAGGAGATTTGAGTAGTCATTTGGGGCGTTATAAGACTATTGCTAGTTTAGAAGAGTGTTTTTATTGGCCACAATTAAAAAAAAATATATATGTTGGATGGTTCAGAAGTACCCAGTTTGTCAAACTTAGAAGGGTCATTCGCAGAATATGGGCTTATACACGCCATTGCCTATTTCAGAATATCCTTGGGAGGATTTGTCTATGGATTTTATTCTTAGCCTTCCATGTACTCAACATGGATTTGATTTCATTTTTGTTGTTGTTGAAAGGTTCTCTAAAATGATGCATTTCACTCATTGCAAGAAAACTAATGACACTTCTCATATTATAAAACTAGCTTTCTAGGGGGTTGTTTGTTTACATAGCATTCTTAAGACCATTACCTCTGATAGAGATGTGAAGCTTCTAGCTCACTTTTGGGTGATTTTATAGAATTTTTTTAGGACTGAACTTCGATACAGTACTGCTGCCCATCCCCAAACTAATGGCCAAACTAAAGTGTTGAACCGCATTCTTGGTAATCTTCTGCATTGCATCTGCAGTGATAAGAAAACTGCTTTAGATCTTACTCTTGTCCAAACAGAATTTACTTACAACAGTTCTGTCCACAGGTTTATGAAGATGTCACTCTTTGCAATTGTGTACAAAAAAATTCATGCGTATACAGTTGACCTTATTGCCCTACCTATAGGTTTTCATAATAGTATTGCAATAAATAACTTGGCAAATCAACATGTTAACATTTTCAAACAGGTACAACAATGCCCTATGGAAGCTAATGACAAGTATAAAATTACAGCTGATAAATACAGACGTTTCAAGTCTTTTAATGTCGGTGATCAAGTTATGGTGTATTTGTGCAAAAAACATGGTGGAGGACATAAAAAGCTTAACTCTAAGAAAATTGGTCAATTCCGGATTATTCAAAAGATTAATGACAATTTCTATGTTCTTGACCTCCCAGATTATATGAAAATTTTTAAGACTTTTAACGTGGCGGATCTATTTCAATATTACTTTGCTAATGACAACTAGAGGTCGAGTTCTTTACAAGTGGAAGAGAATGATAAGGAGCAATTAGTCTTGAATTTTATGGCAGACTTGGACCGGACTTAACTTCTACTGCGGACGTCCGTTGGAGGCTTACGATAACTTTTCGAAAAGGGAATTTCAAGACACACAACTTTCAAAAGCGTGACGAGGGTCGTAAATCTGCTCACAAAGTTTGAGTAAAAAATTTCATTGTTTAGGAGGTTAATTTTGCATGTTTATTATTTTTTTTAAATTTTTTCATAATTTTTCATATTGGGAGTTTTACTATTATAAATAACCATTTTCTTGACTGTTTGAGAGACTTTTTAATTTTCGAGAATTCAATAAAAAATTTCAGCTTCTAGCATTTTATCTTTTAATTTTCATCTTAACCAAACGTTATTAATTAAAATTTATGACAGAATCTAATTAGTCTTAGTATTATTCCAATAACGGACACTATCTAGCGCATGACTACAAGGATCAGGACCTTTACTAGTAGAAGGTCGCTTTTGTAGTAGCCTTAGCATTATAATTTGATTGTATCTTAAATCGACAATTTGCTGAGAAGGCTGTAGAGTTTCATATTTTTCCTGTTTTTTTCTTTTTTGCATCGACATTATATTGTAAGAATTCATCAAATGGATAGTTGCTGTAGCTTCACCATTTGCTACATTTTCAAGATAATTTATCCAAAAAATGAAGCACAGTGATGTTGTGCAACAAGAAGTTGTAGTCAAACTGCTGCGTTCACATTTGCATACTGGAAATTTATTTTTGTTCAAGCGCTTTATGAAATTTTGGGTACCTTCCAATAAAATAACCCTTGTCATGTCAGAAATCTTATCGAGTTCCTGTGATTATACATAGGACAGAAGAAGTTGTGGACTGGTGAGTCTGATAGCTATCGATGTGTTAAGCAAGTTCAAGGTGTAAATTACAAAGCAATTCTAAGTTTTTCCGAGGAAGTGTGTTACTGAGAAACTCACTGATCAGACTTTTCATCTCTAAAATTTCTAAAAATTTGAGCTGGGGAAGAAGGACAATTTGAAATGAGCCCTAGGAAGCTTGAGCTCACTAGCGGGGCAGAAACAAGTCCACAACTTAATTCCTAAATTTTCATTTTTTATATTAAACTAAACGATTTTTTATTTTTATAATAATTTAATTTTTTAAATTTTAATAATTGTAATAATTTATAAATTTAATAGAATAATTATTTTACTAATAAAATAAAAATTAAATATTAAATTATTTATAATAAGAAAAAATAGGAATTAAATTGTACATCCTACTAAATCTCAATGACTTGCTACTAAAAGTTTTTTTGGTAGGAGGCCACGTGAAAATAACTGTGTTTGGGAGAAAAATTAGATGATTTTCATTGAATGATAGTTGGGTTTATATACACATTGGATAATGGAAATGTAACAGACTCTCAACAACTTTGGGACTCTCTACAATGTTCTGGAAGACTCTAGGGTACGCTGCAGTTATAATTAAAACGGCATTATTTTATTTCTTCGTGTACGGCGTCGTTTTCTTCCTTTGGTGGCGTGCCTTTCTATCTCCTTCCACGGCGTCGTTTGGGTTAAGTATATTATATCTCTTCAGCCCCCCCCCCCGCAAGATGGAGATGCCCTAGTTTTTGTGGAATCCCATCTTGGATAAGAGGGTTTGAAAATGCGCCGCACTAAGGGGTTTGGTGAACAAATCGGCGATCTGCTGTCAAGATGGCACATGCACTGTCGAGATGAAGCCGTTGGAAAGGTGATCGCGTATGATATGGTAGTCGATGTCCAGATGCTTCGTTCTTTCATGGAATACGGGGTTGGCTGCTATGTGTTGAGCTGCTTGATTATTGCAGTGCAGAGGAATGGGAAGCTCTGGGTCGACATGAAAGTCCCTTAACAGATAAGTTATCCATTTAAGTTCACACACTGTTACCGCCATACTTCTGTACTCGGCTTCAGCGGATGACCTGCTAACAGTGTTTTGTTTTTTACTTTTCCAGGATATCAAGGATTGTCCGAGGAAGATGCAGTAGCCGATAAGTGAT
This sequence comes from Manihot esculenta, assembly GCF_001659605.2. Classification (NCBI taxonomy): domain Eukaryota; kingdom Viridiplantae; phylum Streptophyta; class Magnoliopsida; order Malpighiales; family Euphorbiaceae; genus Manihot; species Manihot esculenta. The sequence continues at coordinate 26,222,743 of NC_035170.2, read as the reverse complement.
TTTCTGGTCAGTGGGTAAGAAGCCCAATCTGCGTCAGAGAAAGCTCGGATCTTGAAGTTATTTTGAGCTGGGAAGAATAGGCCTCGTGTTGGATGACCTTTCAAGTATTGGAGTACATGGAGAGCTGCATCCCAGTGTTGTTGTCGTGGCTGCTGCATGAACTGACTAAGGTGCTACGTTGCGTATGAGATGTCCGACCTGGTAACTCCGAGGTAAAGTAGCTTACCTATTAGTCTTCGATATCTGTCTGGGTCTGTCAAAGTCGATCCAGTTGTATTATCGAGTTTAAGCCCTTGTGGTAAAGGTTTCCGTCAGACGTGTTAGCATGCATGAATCTTGCTTCATTGAAGGATATCTAATACATATTTCTTTTGGTGAAGAAAAAAACTAGCTTCAGAACGTGCAACTTCCAGTCCTAGAAAGTATTTAACATAACCAAGATCTTTGATGGTGAAACGTTTGTCAAGGTATGTTTTTACATATGATATGTCTTCCTCTGAATGTCCTGATATGAGTATGTCATCAACATAAATGAGCAGAATTAAAAAACTATCCTTTTGTGATTTTGTGAACAGGCAGTGTTCAAAAGAGGATTGGGTGAACCCATACTCCTTCAAACAATTGGTGAGTTCTTTGTTCCACATTCTCCCTGCTTGTTTTAGGCCGTAGATACTCTTGATAAGTTTGCATACTTGTCCTGGTTTAGCTTTGTCATAGCCTTCTAGGGGTAGCATATATAGGTCTTCATCTATATATTCATGTAAGTAGGCATTGTTAATGTCTAACTGATGCACTGGCCATTTTTTGGTAATGGCTATAGCTAGGAACATTCTCACAGTAACTAGTTTAGCTACTGGAAAAAAATTATCAATGTAGTCAATCCCAGGATGTTGATTAAAACCTTTGGCTACCAATCGGGCTTTAAACCTGTCAAAAAATCCATCTAGTTTATGCTTGATTTTGTAAATCCATTTAGAGGTAATGTTCCTTTTTCCTTTTGGTAGAGTAGTCAGATACCAAGAATTGTTTAGCTCTAGTACACTTAGCTCATCTTGCATAGCTTGCACCCATCTGTTGTCCTCTTTTGCTTGAAGATATAACTTTGATTCATGAATCATAGATATATTTGCCATAAAACTCAAGTAAGGGGGCGTAAAGGTGGGTTTAGAAATAAAATAGGGTAAGCTATTAGGAATTTTACCTGAGATATTGGGGGATACACCGGGATTATCATGATATATAGAAGTTGCAACAAAATCATTTAGCCATCTAGGTTTGGTTGATAGTCTTGTGCTTCTCCTTATTGGTATTGTGTCTGTCCTTTCTTCAGTGTCTTCTGTTGAGATGTCTAGTGGTTCAGATGTGATGGGGGCTTCCTCTGCATATGGTGATTCTACTGTTCTGGGGTTTTCGTGGGAATGATTGTAATGAGTGTATATGTAGGGGCTTGTGGGTGTGTGTTTGAGGTGAGACTGATAAATCAAGTTCTGATATTGGGTTTGGTAAATGTAACGACCCGAAAATCGGACCGCTACCGGCGCTAGGATCCGGGTCGGCGGCCGCCAAGACCCGTAGCAAGCCTGACTTACAACCTGAAAACCTACTTAATCCCATACATGATCAACAACATACATGAAAATTTAAAACTTTTCTTTCACTCATAAGCCAAACTCAACCTGCACATGCACTGAACATACTCATAATCATAAACATGATCCCTCTGTGGGACCTCATCAATGCCCCAATGGGCGATACATCATAAGATGAGTTGGCTTTCATGAACATTATAAAACATTTATGATCATGTAATAAAAGGGATACCTCATACACAATGTCAAGCACAATATCTAATCCTCAATATCATTACATGACTGAACTGTACTTTTACATAACATTAAAACATTTATCATGTCCACACTATCTATTACATACACAGGACTTCAATACTCTTATGGATCTCCTGGTCTACCCTGTACCTGCAATCCTGGGGAAAATGGGAGAGGGATGAGCTACTAGAGCCCAGTGAGCAGAATAATAAAAACATTTAAATCATATGGATCATGGAATGCATCACATCACAGCTAATCACATCAAGGATGAACTTGTCACCAATAGCCCTCTACATAGTCCAACTGTGCCAGAACGTAGAATGGGTCCTGGTCTTTCCCTTACATATCATAACATAACAGTTGTCCAACTGTGCCAGAACGTAGAATGGGTCCTGGTCTTTCCCTTACATAGTGCCAGCGAACGTAGAATGGGTCCCACTGGTCTTACATTCCGTATCGTACATATCATATCGTCATATCATAGATCGAGGGCTATGGATCATCCAATATTCATCCACATCAACAAAAAAAATATGCAATGCAACATATTCGTGAATTCTAATGCAAGCAACCTAATTCATCACATGGCATTCATGATGCGTGAAACATGCTGAAAAGTCCATTCTTTGCTTTAAAACATAATAAGTTATTCCACTCACCTCTGGGTAGCTCTGACCAGACACTGGAGCAGCTGACTCACTGCTGGGGTGTAACGACCCGGAAATCCGACCCGTTACCGGCGCTAGGATCCAGATCGGCTTAAGGCCGCCGGGACCCGTAGCAAGCCAAGCATACCTCCTGTAACCTGTAATATCCCATACATGATCAACAACATACATAAAACTGTAAACTTTTTCTTTCTTTTTCCAAGCTTAACCTGAACATGTGCACATCTAATAACATAACCACCACTGGAGTCCTCATCAAATGCTCCAATGGGGTATTTCATCATTCGATAAGCTTGGACTATCAAATACATCATAAAAACATTTCTATAGATCATGTGTCAAGGGGATAACCATAAACATAGGGTCAAGCACACACTAATCCTCAATCATCATCATCATTTCATATCATAACTATACATTACTCATTCATTACATTAACATAGTCTTCACGTCCACTTCTAACTATTACATAAACTAAGACTTCTTTACTCTTCTAGACCTCCTGATCTAGCCCGAACCTGCAAACCTGGGGTTAGGGGAGAGGGATGAGCTACAAAGCCCAGTGAGCAGAATAGTAAAACATAATTTAACATTTATGCTTTCATGAATGCGTCATATCACAAACATTCCACAACAAGGATGAATTTGTCACCAATTAGCCCCTATCTTTCTTACTTATACATGCCGGGGGCGTAGAGCCGTAGCAGGCACACCCGGACTTCCATAATCTGTCATAGTGCCAGGGGCGTAGAGCCATAGCAGGCACACCTGGACTCACATAGGCTATCATGACATACAAGGGCTAATGGATCATTCAACATTCATCCACATCAACAACAAAGTATGCAATGCAACATATTCGTGAATTCTAATGCAAACAACCTAATATATCTCATGGCATTCATGATGCGTGAGTCATACTGAAACATTTCATTAATTTGCTTTAGAACTTAAAGTTTATTCCACTCACCTCTGGCTAGCTCTGAAGAGACTCTGAAGCAGCTGACTCACTGCTGGGGGTCTCGGTTCCTCGGGTCCGAACCTACACAGGTGGACTCAAATGAGGGACCAAACATACATGAATATGACTCTAAAATACTCCCCAAAAACCCCCTAAAACATCCTGAAAACATCACATGAAAACATGCAAGAAATGGCTGAACAGGGCACTTTCGGCGGCAGGTTCGGCGGCCGAAAGTCCCTCTGCAGCCGAAAGTCATGCAGGTTCGGCGGCACTTTCGGCGGCCGAACCTCCCAGACAGAGACGAAACTTGAGTTTCGGGGGCAGGCTTCGGCAGCCGAAACTGCCTCCACAAGGGGGTTCGGCGGCCGAAAGTCACTTCGGCGGCCGAACCTGAGTTTCTGCCGAAGGGCAGAAACTTGGCTCCCTTGTGTCCAAAGCCTCCAAAACGCCTCAAAACATGCATAAACTTGTTTCTACACATGCATACACATCATACATCACACCTAGGGGTCTCAAGCTACAATATACCCCAACTACAACACTTCAAACAACACATTTCCAACATACATTGTTCAAATCACAACATAAACCTATCAACAAGCCTAAACATGCATTCTACCCCATCAACTTGCATAAAACTTTCATAAATCATACGAGAAGCATAGATCGAAGCTTACCTCTTGAAGATCGAGAGGAAGAACGACCCTAGCTCGGAAAATGGAGGGATTTAGCTCCAAGACTTCCAAGCTCCAAAACTTGTTTCAAAAGCTTAAATCTTCAAAACCAAGGGAAAACAAGTGAAAATCTTGAAAGATTTAGAGGAAGAACATCAAAAATGGGTGAGGGGCGGCGGAAAGCTCACCTTGGCCGAAAATGGGGAAAAACTCGCCCGTTTTCGGCTAAGGGACCCTTTTATAGTGGCTGGCCAGACCACGTTCGGGGGCCGAATGTGCCTCCGCATGCATGCCATGTTCGGCGGCCGAACCTGGACTTCCCTCACTCATGCTTTCGGGCGCCTAAAGTCCCTCCGAAAGCATGCATGTTCGGCGGCCGATCTTTGGAGTTCGGCGGCCGAACCTGGGTTTTTCTCCAAGGATTTTTCATACAAAAACTCATTTAATTTCATACTTAAAATCATTAAAATACATGAAAACATTTCATAAAATCATAGTTTTACCCTTCTAGAGGTTTCCGACATCTGTGGTCCCACCGGACGGTAGGGATTCCGATACCGGAGTCTAGCCGGGTATTACATTCTCCCCCCCTTAAGAACATTCGTCCCCGAATGTTCCTCAACTAATACAAAGCATGGCATCAATCATAACATACAACATAGCATACAATATATCATACATGCAACACATAGAACAACTAACACTCACCTCAAAACAGATGGGGGTATTGCTGGAGCATGGACTCCCGTGTCTCCCAGGTGCATTCTTCAATATTGTGGTGGTTCCAAAGGACTTTCACCATTGGGATTTCCTTGTTCCTCAGCTTTATGATCTGAGTGTCTAGGATCCGCACTGGCTGTTCTACATAGGTGAGATCCTCTTGGATCTCTACATCAGGCTCACTAAGAACCTTGCTCGGATCTGACACGTACTTCCGTAACAGAGAAACATGGAAAACCGGATGGATTCTCTCCATCAAAGCAGGCAAGTCTAGCTTGTACGACACATTACCGACCCTCTGAAGCACCTCGAAAGGACCGATGTACCGTGGAGCTAACTTACCCTTCTTCCCGAACCGAACCACTCCTTTCATAGGAGACACCTTGAGCAAAACCAAATCCCCCTCCTGAAACTCTAGCTGTCTTTTGCGGATATCTGCATAACTCTTCTGCCGACTAGCAGCAGTCTTGATCCTCTCTCTGATTATGGGTACCACCCTGCTGGTAAGCTCTACTAACTCCGGACCCGCAAGAGTCCTCTCTCCTACTTCCTCCCAGCAGATAGGTGATCTGCACTTTCTCCCATACAAAGCTTCATATGGAGCCATCCCTATGCTAGCATGATAGCTGTTATTGTAGGCAAACTCCACCAAAGGTAGATGCTGCCTCCAAGAACCGCCAAAATCTAGCACACACATTCTGAGCATATCCTCTATTGTCTGGATGGTCCTCTCTGACTGTCCGTCTGTCTGTGGGTGGAAGGCAGTACTGAAGTCTAATCTGGTACCCATAGCGTTCTGCAGACTCCGCCAAAACCTGGAGGTGAACTGGGGCCCTCTATCTGACACTATAGATACCGGGACCCCATGCAGTCTGACAATCTCATCTACGTACACCTGCGCCAACTTGTCCACAGAGTAACCACTCCTGACAGGGATGAAGTGAGCAGATTTGGTGAGTCTGTCCACAATCACCCATATGGAGTCCAATCTGTTGGATGTCGCCGGTAACCCCACTACGAAGTCCATAGCTATATTCTCCCATTTCCACTCTGGAATCGGTAGTGGATTCAACATTCCAGCCGGCTTCTGATGCTCTAGTTTCACCCTCTGACACACATTGCAGGCTGACACGAACAGTGCCACGTCCTTCTTCATCGCTGGCCACCAATACACTCTCTTCAGATCCTGATACATCTTGGTGGCTCCAGGGTGAACACTATACCTGGTATTATGGGCTTCCCCCATAATATCTCCCTTCAGACCAATGTCATCTGGCACACATAATCTGTTCCCGTAGCGGAGGATCCCCTTATCATCAAACTTGAACTCATTACTCTGGCCTGACTGAACCGTTCTGGCTATCCTGACCAACTCTGGGTCCTCATGCTGTTTCTGAGCTACCTGCTCCAGAAACACGGGTGTCACTCTCATCTGAGCCACTAAGGCACCTGTGCCAGACAACTCCAATTGTAATCCCTCACTCATAAGTCTGTGGAACTCCTTCACCACCGGCCTCCTCTCTGCTGAAATGTGGGATAGACTGCCGAGTGATTTCCGGCTTAGGGCGTCTGCCACAACATTCGCCTTACCCGGATGGTACTGAATCTTGCAATCATAGTCACTCAACAGCTCTACCCATCTCCTCTGCCTCAAGTTCAGTTCTCTCTGACTCAGGATGTACTGCAGGCTCTTATGATCTGTGAAGATCTCACACTTTACCCCATAAAGGTAATGCCTCCACATCTTGAGTGCAAAGATCACTGCTGCCATCTCTAGGTCATGTGTGGGGTAATTCAGCTCATGCTTCTTCAGCTGCCTAGAAGCATAAGCGATCACCCTCTCATTTTGCATTAGCACACAACCCAGTCCCACACGGGACGCATCACAATATACTGAGAAGTCATCATCACTTTTTGGCAGAGCTAACACCGGTGCCGAAGTCAACCTCCTCTTAAGCTCCTCAAAGCTTTCCTCACACTGATCGGTCCATATGAACTTCTGATTCTTCTTTGTCAATTTGGTCATAGGAGCAGCAATCTTTGAGAAGTCCTGAACGAACCTCCTGTAGTAACCTGCTAAACCCAGAAAACTCTTGATCTCGGTCACTGTGGTGGGTCTAGGCCAGTTAGCTACAGCCTCTACCTTCTTGGGGTCTACTTCAATACCCTGTTCTGACACAATGTGCCCCAAGAATGAAATGCTCCTAAGCCAAAACTCACACTTGGAGAACTTGGCATACAAGCCATGCTCTCTCAAGGTCTGCAAAACTGTCCTCAGGTGATGGGCATGCTCCTCTGCATTTCTGGAATACACTAAGATATCATCTATGAAGACAATAACGAAGTGATCCAGATACTGACTGAATACTCTGTTCATGAGGTCCATGAATGCTGCAGGGGCGTTGGTCAACCCAAACGGCATCACAAGGAACTCATAGTGCCCATACCTGGTCCTGAAAGCTGTCTTCGGTACATCTTCATTCCTTATCCTCAACTGATGGTACCCTGATCTCAGATCTATTTTGGAGAAACAACCTGCTCCTGCTAGCTGGTCGAATAGATCGTCGATCCTCGGCAAAGGGTACTTGTTCTTGGTAGTGACCTTGTTCAACTGTCTGTAGTCGATACAAAGTCTGAGGGATCCATCCTTCTTCCTCACAAACAAAACCGGAGCACCCCAAGGTGAAGTACTCGGTCGGATGAAACCCTTATCTACCAGCTCTTGCAACTGTTCCTTCAGTTCTTTCAATTCAGCTAGTGCCATCCTGTAGGGAGGGATAGAGATCGGTCTGGTACCAGGCATTAACTCAATCTCGAACTCTATCTCCCTAGCAGGTGGTAACCCTGGCAGCTCGTCTGGGAAAACATCTAAGAACTCACTCACCACAGGCACTGAGGCGGGCTCTCTGACATGACTATCTAACTCCCTCACATGAGCTAGAAACCCCTGACATCCCCTCCTAAGCAACCTACGAGCCTGAAGAGCTGAGATCAGACCTCTAGGTGTACCCCTCTTGTCTCCTCTGAAGACGACCTCTGATCCATCCTGATCTCTGAATCTGACTACCTTGTCTCTACAGTCCAAGGTAGCACCATGGGTCGATAACCAATCCATCCCTAGAATGACGTCAAAATCTGTCAAATCTAGAACCACGAGGTCGGCGGAAAGGCATCTTCCCTCTATGAAAACTGGACTACATTGGCAGACTGCCTCTGCCACTGACGGGTCGCACTTGGGTGCACTGACCCATAGGGGACACTCTAACCCAGAGACCATCAATCCTACCCTCTCCACGACTCTCGGAGCAACAAAAGAATGAGATGCACCCGGGTCCATTAAGGCATACACATCAGAACAACCAATGATGAGATTACCTGCCACCACAGTGTTAGATGTGTTGGCCTCCTGCTGAGTCATAGTGAAGATCCGTGCCGGAGCTGATGGACCTTCACCTCTGTATCCTGCTGATGAAGAGGCTGACCCTCTCCCTCTGCCTCTGCCACTGGCCTGTGTTGCGGCTGGAGCTACTGGCTGCACCACACTGCCGGAGGCTGTCTGCTGAGACGGTGCGGCAAAGGCTGCTCTAGGACAATCTCGAGCCAAATGACCCGCCTGTCCGCATCTGAAACATGTGTTTGTCCCTGCCAGACATACTCCCTTGTGTGGTCTCCCACATCTCATACATGCTGTAACCTCTGCGCTAGAGCTTGAGCCACTGCCTAAACCCAGACCTGACTTGATCTTGTTCCAGAACTTATTCTTCTTAGATTTTCTGTGGCCTCTGTCCCACTTCTTACTGCCTGCAACTGCTGCACTCAGAGAAGAAGAGTCTAACCTTTCCCCACCTGGGGTCTTGGAACCAGAAGACTGTGCCACTGACTGTCTTACCTTCCCCTGAACGATAGCACTAGCCTCCATTCTCCTAGCCATATCCACTATGGCATGGAAACTCTCCCTCTCTGCTGACTGTATCAAAGAGGAATATCTGGAGTGCAGCCTCATAATATATCTCCTTGACTTCTTTTGATCTGTGTCCAAATTCTGCCCAGCATATGGCAACAACTCCAGGAACCTGTCTGTGTACTCCTCCACACTCATCTGTTCAGTCTGCCTCAACTGTTCGAATTCTATCATCTTCTGCTCTCTAGAGCTCTCAGGGAAAGCCCATCCTGCAAACTCATTTGCGAACTCCTCCCAGGACATACTGTCCGCTCTCGGGTTCACATAGTTCTTAAACCAATCACGTGCCTTCTTGCACTCCAGCGTGAACCCAGCCATCTGAATGGCTCTACTGTCATCAGCCCCTATCTCATCTGTAATAGTCTTGACCCTGCTCAGATACTCAAATGGGTCATCGCCTGCTCTGTACTGAGGAGCACCCAACTTCATGTAATCGGTCATCTTGACCTTGCTCCCTCCAGATGAGGTAGGTTTGGGTACTTGTGTTTCCGGGACAGTAGGTACTGGTGGTGGTGGAGGTGCAACATCCCCTGGGGTAGGGTTTGCTGTGCTGGTATAGGGAGGTGGAGGTGGGTACATGGGGTACTGAGAGTATGGTGGGTAGTAAGGTGGGTATGGCATATGTGGAGGATAAGGGCTAAAACTGGGGTTATCCGATGTACCTCCCATCGAATACCCTGGATGGTGTGAATAGGGTGGGTAGTGATGTGGCTGGACATAACTCGAGGCCTGAGTGCCTCCTTCTGATTCTCCCATGCCCTCTTCCGGCATGCTCACACCGAGACTGCCATCCCTTCTCTGATCCACTTCCATATCCTCAGACATTCCTCCCTGCACTGTTCCCCTTACTGATCTGCTTCTACCCAGATCCAAAGACCTTCTAGGGTCTCTAGCTACTCTGTCTCTGTTGGACCTACTGGACATTGCCCTAGGCAATGCTGGAGGACGGGCATCAGCGCCCTCGTCCTGAGGTGGCACTCCAGTCAATCGTGCAGATCGACGAGTTCCTCTCATTCTATCTTCTGAAAAACAGCACATAGCATAAGCAATCATTAGCATCATATGGTTCATGTGGAAACACATGAACCCTCATCACATACATAGCATCACATCATAGCATTTATGCACATGCATATCATCATGGCATATCATATCATCATATAGACAGGACTCTACATCCTATCCTAGTGGACATGATTTTCCTAGTGTGCTTGACCTTCTAGAACATCTATGAGCCCGACATTTTAGGTCCGACCATATGAACCTAGGGCTCTGATACCATTCTGTAACGACCCGGAAATCCGACCCGTTACCGGCGCTAGGATCCAGATCGGCTTAAGGCCGCCGGGACCCGTAGCAAGCCAAGCATACCTCCTGTAACCTGTAATATCCCATACATGATCAACAACATACATAAAACTGTAAACTTTTTCTTTCTTTTTCCAAGCTTAACCTGAACATGTGCACATCTAATAACATAACCACCACTGGAGTCCTCATCAAATGCTCCAATGGGGTATTTCATCATTCGATAAGCTTGGACTATCAAATACATCATAAAAACATTTCTATAGATCATGTGTCAAGGGGATAACCATAAACATAGGGTCAAGCACACACTAATCCTCAATCATCATCATCATTTCATATCATAACTATACATTACTCATTCATTACATTAACATAGTCTTCACGTCCACTTCTAACTATTACATAAACTAAGACTTCTTTACTCTTCTGGACCTCCTGATCTAGCCCGAACCTGCAAACCTGGGGTTAGGGGAGAGGGATGAGCTACAAAGCCCAGTGAGCAGAATAGTAAAATATAATTTAACATTTATGCTTTCATGAATGCGTCATATCACAAACATTCCACAACAAGGATGAATTTGTCACCAATTAGCCCCTATCTTTCTTACTTATACATGCCGGGGGCGTAGAGCCGTAGCAGGCACACCCGGACTTCCATAATCTGTCATAGTGCCAGGGGCGTAGAGCCGTAGCAGGCACACCTGGACTCACATAGGCTATCATGACATACAAGGGCTAATGGATCATTCAACATTCATCCACATCAACAACAAAGTATGCAATGCAACATATTCGTGAATTCTAATGCAAACAACCTAATATATCTCATGGCATTCATGATGCGTGAGTCATGCTGAAACATTTCATTAATTTGCTTTAGAACTTAAAGTTTATTCCACTCACCTCTGGCTAGCTCTGAAGAGACTCTGAAGCAGCTGGCTCACTGCTGGGGGTCTCGGTTCCTCGGGTCCGAACCTACACAGGTGGACTCAAATGAGGGACCAAACATACATGAATATGACTCTAAAATACTCCCCAAAAACCCCCTAAAACATCCTGAAAACATCACATGAAAACATGCAAGAAATGGCTGAACAGGGCACTTTCGGCGGCAGGTTCGGCGGCCGAAAGTCCCTCTGCAACCGAAAGTCATGCAGGTTCGGCGGCACTTTCGGCGGCCGAACCTCCCAGACAGAGACGAAACTTGAGTTTCGGGGGCAGGCTTCGGCAGCCGAAACTGCCTCCACAAGGGGGTTCGGCGGCCGAAAGTCACTTCGGCGGCCGAACCTGAGTTTCTGCCGAAGGGCAGAAACTTGGCTCCCTTGTGTCCAAAGCCTCCAAAACGCCTCAAAACATGCATAAACTTGTTTCTACACATGCATACACATCATACATCACACCTAGGGGTCTCAAGCTACAATATACCCCAACTACAACACTTCAAACAACACATTTCCAACATACATTGTTCAAATCACAACATAAACCTATCAACAAGCCTAAACATGCATTCTACCCCATCAACTTGCATAAAACTTTCATAAATCATACGAGAAGCATAGATCGAAGCTTACCTCTTGAAGATCGAGAGGAAGAACGACCCTAGCTCGGAAAATGGAGGGATTTAGCTCCAAGACTTCCAAGCTCCAAAACTTGTTTCAAAAGCTTAAATCTTCAAAACCAAGGGAAAACAAGTGAAAATCTTGAAAGATTTAGAGGAAGAACATCAAAAATGGGTGAGGGGCGGCGGAAAGCTCACCTTGGCCGAAAATGGGGAAAAACTCGCCCGTTTTCAGCTAAGGGACCCTTTTATAGTGGCTGGCCAGACCACGTTCGGGGGCCGAATGTGCCTCCGCATGCATGCCATGTTCGGCGGCCGAACATGAGGTTCGGCGGCCGAACCTGGACTTCCCTCACTCATGCTTTCGGGCGCCTAAAGTCCCTCCGAAAGCATGCATGTTCGGCGGCCGATCTTTGGAGTTCGGCGGCCGAACCTGGGTTTTCCTCCAAGGATTTTTCATACAAAAACTCATTTAATTTCATACTTAAAATCATTAAAATACATGAAAACATTTCATAAAATCATAGTTTTACCCTTCTAGAGGTTTCCGACATCCGTGGTCCCACCGGACGGTAGGGATTCCGATACCGGAGTCTAGCCGGGTATTACATGGGGTCCCCGGTTCCTCGGGTCCGAACCTACACAGGTGGACTCAAATGAGGGACCAAACAAACATGAACATAACTTTAAACTACTCTCCAAAAACCCCCTAAAGCATCAAGAAACAATCATAGCAAAACATGCAAAGGAAGGCAAAACAGGGCAGGTTCGACGGCACCTTCGGCGGCCGAAAGTCCCTCCAGAGCCGAAACCCAGGCAGGTTCGGCGGCACCTTCGGCGGCCGAAAGTCCCAGACAAAGACGAAAGTCTCTTTCCGGGGGCAACTTCGGCAGCCGAAAGGCCTGCCTCCCCAGCCATGTTCGGCGGCCGAAAGTTCCTTCGGTTGCCGAACCTGGTTTCTGCCAAAGGGCAGAAACTTGGCTCCCTTAAGCACATTTGCCTCCAAAACTTCCCATCATGCATTTAGCTCAACCAAAACATGCAAATATACATACATTGGCTCTTAGGGGCTTCAAACTAACTTAAACCCCAACTACAACACACAACAACAACACAATCCAACATACATTGCTCAAAACATAACATAAACTCAAAAACCTAACTATGAGCTAAACATGCATTCTACCCCATAGATCTTGCATAAAACTTACTTTAAACATGAAATGAGCTTAAGATCGGCTCTTACCTCTTGAAGATCGAGAGAGAGACATCCTAAACTCGGAGGTGGGAGGGGTTGAGTTCCCTTGGACCTCAAAGCTCCAAAACTTTGCTCAAAGCTTGAAAATCTTCAAAACAAGTGAAAACTCATGAAAATCGAGTAGGATTGGAAGAAAAGAACTCAAGATCGGTGAGGAACGGCGGAGAGCTCACCTTGGCCGGAAATGGGGAAAAAGCTCGCCCATTTTCGGCTAAGGGACCCTTTTATAGTGGCTGGCCAGGCCACGTTCGGGGGCCGAACGTGCCTCCGCATGCATGCCATGTTCGGCGGCCGAACTTGAGGTTCGGCAGCCGAACCTGGACTTTCCTCACTTATGCTTTCGGGGGCCTAAAGGCGCTCCCGAAGGCATGCATGTTCGGCGGCCGAACTTGAGGTTCGGCGGCCGAACCTGAGTTTTCCTCCAAGGTTGCTTTAATGCAAAAACTCATTTCCATTTTACTTAAAACCATGAAATACCTTAAAACATTTTATGAAAACATGTTTCTACCCTACTAGAGGCTCCCGACATCCGAGATTCTATCGGACGGTAGGAATTCCGATACCGGAGTCTAGCCGGGTATTACATTCTCCCCCCCTTAAGAACATTCGTCCCCGAATGTTCCTCAACTAGCACATAGCATGGCATAAAACATAACATACATACATAGCACATAAACACATAGAGATCTAACCTTAAAAGAGATGAGGGTACTGTTGGAGCATAGACTCCCGTGTCTCCCAAGTGCATTCTTCCAAATTGTGGTGGTTCCACAGGACTTTCACCATCGGGATTTCCTTGTTTCTTAGCTTTCTGATCTGGGTGTCTATGATCCATACTGGCTATTCAACATAGGTGAGATCCTCTTGGACCTCCACATCAGGCTCACTAAGAACCTTGCTCGGATCTGACACAAACTTCCTCAACATTGAAACATGGAAAACCGGATGGATTCTTTCCATTGAAGCAGGTAAATCCAGCTTGTACGACACATTCCCGATCTTTTGCAAGATTTCAAAGGGTCCGATGTATCGTGGGGCTAGTTTACCTTTCTTTCCGAAGCGAACCACTCCTTTCATAGGAGACACCTTGAGCAATACCAGATCCCCCTCCTGAAACTCTAACTGTCTTCTGCGGATGTCTGCATAGCTCTTCTGTCTGCTGACAGCAGTCTTGATTCTCTCTCTGATTATGGGTACCACCCTGCTGGTGATCTCTACTAGCTCAGGCCCTGCCAAGGCCTTTTCTCCAACTTCCTCCCAGCAAACAGGTGATCTGCACTTCCTTCCGTACAAAGCTTCATATGGAGCCATCCCGATGCTAGCATGATGGCTGTTATTGTAGGCAAACTCCACCAAAGGTAGATGCTGCCTCCAAGAACTGCCAAAGTCCAGCACACACATCCTGAGCATATCCTCGATAGTCTGGATGGTCCTTTCTGACTGTCCATCAGTCTAGGGGTGGAAGGCAGTACTGAAATCTAACCTGGTACCCATGGCGTTCTGCAGACTCCGCCAAAATCTGGAGGTGAACTGGGGCCCTCTATCTGACACTATCGAAACAGGAACCCCATGCAGCCTGACGATCTCATCCACATACACCTGCGCTAACTTGTCCACAGAATAGCCACTCCTGACAGGAATGAAGTGAGCAGATTTGGTGAGTCTGTCCACTATCACCCATATGGAGTCCAATCTGTTGGACGCCGCCGGTAACCCCACTACGAAGTCCATAGCTATATTTTCCCATTTCCACTCTGGAATAGGTAGCGGGTTAAGCATTCCAGCCGGCTTCTGATGTTCCAGCTTCACCCTCTAACACACCTCGCAGGCTGACACAAACTGTGCCACTTCTTTCTTCATAGCTGGCCACCAATAAACCTTCTTTAGATCTTGATACATCTTGGTGGCTCCGGGGTGAATGCTGTATCTTGCATTATGAGCCTCTCTCATAATGTCTCCTTTTAGCCCGATGTCATCTGGTACACATAGTCTGCTCCCATAGCGGAGGATCCCCTTGCTGTCAAATCTGAACTCACTATCATGGCCTGACTGAACAGTCCTGGCAATCTTCACTAACTCCGGGTCCTCATGCTGTTTCTGAGCCACCTGCTCCAGAAACACGGGTGCCACTCTCATCTGGGCCACCAAGGCACCTATACCAGACAACTCCATCTGTAGACCTTCCTCAACGAGTTTGTAGAACTCCTTCACCACTGGCCTCCTCTCTGCCGATATGTGGGATAAACTGCCTAGTGACTTCCGGCTTAATGCGTCTGCCACAACATTCGCCTTACCCGGATGGTACTGAATCTTGCAATCATAGTCACTCAGCAGCTCCACCCATCTTCTCTGTCTCAAATTCAAATCTCTTTGACTCAAGATGTACTGTAGGCTCTTATGATCCGTGAAGATCTCACATTTAACCCCATAGAGGTAGTGCCTCCACATCTTGAGTGCAAAGATTACTGCTGCCATCTCCAGGTCATGTGTGGGGTAATTCAACTCATGCTTCTTCAGTTGCCTAGAAGCATAAGCAATCACCCTCTCATTCTGCATTAGTACACAACCCAGTCCCACATGGGACGCATCACAGAAGACTGTAAAGTCCTCATCACTAGATGGCAGAGCTAACACTGGTGCCGAAGTCAACCTCTTCTTAAGCTCTTCAAAACTCTCTTCGCACTGGTCGTTCCACACAAACTTCTGATTCTTCCTTGTTAACCTGGTTAGAGGAGCTGCAATTTTTGAGAATTCCTGGACGAACCTCCTGTAGTAACCTGCCAAACCCAAGAAACTTCTAATCTCTGTCACTGAAGTGGGTCTAGGCCAGTTAGCCACAGCTTCTACCTTCTTGGGGTCCACCTCTATCCCGTTTTCTGACACCATATGCCCCAAGAATGAAATGCTCCTCAGCCAAAACTCACACTTAGAGAACTTGGCATACAAGCCATGTTCCCTCAAGGTCTGCAGAACCAACCTCAGATGATGGGCATGCTCCTCTGCGTTCCTAGAATACACTAAGATATCATCTATGAAGACAATAACGAAGTGATCCAGGTATTGGCTAAACACTCTGTTCATGAGATCCATGAATGCTGCAGGGGCATTGGTTAACCCGAACGGCATTACAAGGAACTCAAAATGCCCATATCTGCTCCTGAAAGCTGTCTTTGGCACGTCTTCTTCTCTTATCCTCAGCTGATGGTTCCCAGATCTCAGATCTATTTTTGAGAAACAACCCGCTCCGGCTAGCTGGTCAAATAGATCATCGATCCTTGGCAGAGGGTACCTATTTTTGGTAGTGACTTTGTTCAACTGCCTGTAGTCGATACAAAGTCTAAGGGATCCATCCTTCTTCCTCACAAACAAGACCAGAGCACCCCAAGGTGAGGTACTCTGTCGGATGAAACCCCTTTCTACCAGCTCTTGCAACTGCTCTTTCAATTCCTTCAACTCGGCTGGGGCCATCCTGTAGGGAGGGATAGAGATCGGTCTAGTTCCAGGCATCAACTCTATCTCGAACTCTACCTCCCTAGCAGGTGGTAAACCTGGAAGCTCGTCTGGAAAAACATCCTGAAATTCTCTGACAACTGGCACCGAGGCTGGCTCCCTGACCTGACTACTAAGCTCTCTCACATGAGCCAAATACCCCTGACATCCCTTCCTAAGCAACCTATGAGCCTGAAGGGCTGATATCAGACCTCTAGGTGTACCCCTCTTGTCTCCTCTGAAGACGACCTCTGACCCGTTCTGATCTCTGAACTTGACTACCTTGTCTCTGCAGTCCAAGGTAGCACCATGGGTAGATAGCCAATCCATCCCTAGAATGATGTCAAAGTCTGTCAAATCTAGAACCACAAGGTCGGCGGAGAGGCATCTTCCCTCAACAAAAACTGGACTGAACTGGCAGACTGACACTGCCACTGACGGGTCACACTTGGGTCCACTGACCCATAGGGGACACTCTAACCCAGAGACTATCAGACCCAACCTCTCAACGGCTCTCGGAGCAATAAATAAATGAGATGCACCCGGGTCCATTAAAGCATACACATCAGAACACCCAATGACGAGATTACCTGACACCACGGTGTTGGATTTGTTAGCCTCCTGCTGAGTCATGGTGAAGATCCTGGCTGGAGCTGATGGACCTTCACCTCGGGAACCAGAAGAAGAGGCTGCCCCTCTCCCTCTACCTCTGCCACTGCCCTGAGTTGTGGCTGGAGCTGCTGGCTGTGCCACACTACCAGAAGCTGTCTGCTGGGGCTGGCCCATAAAAGGTGCTCTAGGACACTCCCGAGCCATGTGTCCCTCCTGCCCGCATCTGAAACATGTATTAGTCCCAGCTCGACACACTCCCCTGTGCGGCCTTCCACATCTCTGGCATTCTGTACCATCTGAGCCTGAGCTCGAGCCACCGCCAAATCCCAGACCAGATTTCAACTTATTCCAAAACTTATTCTTCTTCGGCTTCTTGGTGGTGTTATCCCACCTCTTCTTACTTGAGCTCTGAGAAGAGAGACCTGGCCCTCCTCTGCCTGGGGTCTTAACCCCTGAAGACTGGGTCACTGACTGCTTTACTGACCCCTCAACTATAGCACTTGCCTCCATCCTTCGAGCCATATCCACCACAGTGTGGAAACTTTCTCTCTCAGCAGACTGAATCAACGAGGAGTACCTAGAATGCAGCTTCATAACATATCTCTTGGCTTTCTTCGTATCTGTATCTAGAGCTTGCCCTGAAAAAGGCAATAGCTCCAAGAATTTATCCGTGAACTCCTCTACACCCCTGTGCTCTGACTGCCTCAGTTGCTCAAACTCAATCATCTTCAGTTCTCTGGAACTGTCTGGGAAAGCCCATCCCGCGAACTCATTCGCAAATTCCTCCCATGTCATGCCGTTTAGTCTCGGGTCCACATAACACTTGAACCATTCCCGTGCCTTCTTGCACTTTAAGGTGAACCCTGCCATCTGAATGGCCCTGCTATCATCCGCCCCTAGCTCATCAGTTATTGTCTTCACTACTCTCAGATACTCAAAGGGGTCATCCCCTGACTTGTATTTGGGAGCATCCAGCTTGAGGCAATCTGTCATCTTTACTTTGCTCCCACCAGCTGAGCTAGGTCTAGGAGGTTGAGTAACTGGGGCTGCTGGTTCTGTAGGTGGTGGAGGTAGGGGTGCAGCATTCCCCAAGGTGGGGTTTGCCGGGTTAGGATAGAAGGGTGAGGGTGGATAAGCTGGGTACTGTGTGTAAGGTGGATAGAAAGGTGGATAAGGCATGTAGGTAGGGTAGGGGTTAAAGCTGGAATAATCCGATGTACCTCCCATCGGATACCCTGAACCCTGTGGGAAGGGTGGATAATGGGGTGGAAAATCATACCCCGAGGCCTGAACGCCTCCCTGAGACTCCCCCGTCCCTTCTTCCGCCATGCTGACATCCAGATTCCCATCCCTCCTCTGATCCTCTTCCATAACCTCCCTCACGTCTGAAGAACTTCCTCCTCTATCCGTTCCCCTTCTGCTAGCATCAAAAGACCTTCTAGGGTCCCTTGACACTCTTTCTCTGTTTGCTCTACAAGACATTGCCCTAGGCAATGTAGGAGGACGGGCGCTCGTGCCCTCATCCTCAGGTGGTACTCCAGTCAATCTTGCCGATCGACGGGTTCCTCTCATCCTATTTTCTGAAAAAAACAGTACACATAACAAGCAAACATTAGCATCATATGGTTCATGTGGGCACACATGAACCCTCATCACATATACATCATTCATATCATAGCATCAATGCACATGTATATAATCATGGCATTTCACATCATCATACAAGACAGGACTCAACATCCTATCCTAGTGGACATGATCTTCCTATTGTGCTTGACCTTCTAGAACATCTATGAGCCCGACACTCTAGGTCCGATCCTATGAACCTAGGGCTCTGATACCATTCTGTAACGACTCGAAAATCGGACCGCTACCGGCGCTAGGATCCGAGTCGGCTTAAGGCCGCCAAGACCCGTAGCAAGCCTGACTTACAACCTGAAAACCTGCTTAATCCCATACATGATCAACAACATACATGAAAATTTAAAACTTTTCTTTCACTCATAAGCTAAACTCAACCTGCACATGCACTGAACATACTCATAATCATAAACATGATCCCTCTGTGGGACCTCATCAATGCCCCAATGGGCGATACATCATAAGATGAGTTGGCTTTCATGAACATTATAAAACATTTATGATCATGTAATAAAAGGGATACCTCATACACAATGTCAAGCACAATATCTAATCCTCAATATCATTACATGACTGAACTGTACTTTTACATAACATTAATACATTTATCATGTCCACACTATCTATTACATACACAGGACTTCAATACTCTTATGGATCTCCTGGTCTACCCTGTACCTGCAATCCTGGGGAAAATGGGAGAGGGATGAGCTACTAGAGCCCAGTGAGCAGAATAATAAAAACATTTAAATCATATGGATCATGGAATGCATCACATCACAGCTAATCACATCAAGGATGAATTTGTCACCAATAGCCCTCGACATAGTCCAACTGTGCCAGAACGTAGAATGGATCCTGGTCTTTCCCTTACATATCATAACATAACAGTTGTCCAACTGTGCCAGAACGTAGAATGGGTCCTGGACTTTCCCTTACATAGTGCCAGCGAACGTAGAATGGGTCCCACTGGTCTTACATTCCGTATCGTACATATCATATCGTCATATCATAGATCGAGGGCTATGGATCATCCAATATTCATCCACATAACAAAAAAAATATGCAATGCAACATATTCATGAATTCTAATGCAAGCAACCTAATTCATCACATGGCATTCATGATGCGTGAAATATGCTGAAAAGTCCATTCTTTGCTTTAAAACATAATAAGTTATTCCACTCACCTCTGGGTAGCTCTGACCAGACACTGGAGCAGCTGACTCACTGCTGGGGTCCCCGGTTCCTCGGGTCCGAACCTACACAGGTGGACTCAAATGAGGGACCAAACAAACATGAACATAACTTTAAACTACTCTCCAAAAACCCCCTAAAGCATCAAGAAACAATCATAGCAAAACATGCAAAGGAAGGCAAAACAGGGCAGGTTCGATGGCCCCTTCGGCGGCCGAAAGTCCCTCCAGAGCCGAAACCCAGGCAGGTTCGGCGGCACCTTCGGCGGCCGAAAGTCCCAGACAGAGACAAAAGTCTCTTTTCGGGGGCAACTTCGGCAGCCGAAAGGCCTGCCTCCCCAGCCATGTTCGGCGGCTGAAAGTTCCTTCGGCTGCCGAACCTGGTTTCTGCCAAAGGGCAGAAACTTGGCTCCCTTAAGCACATTTGCCTCCAAAACTTCCCATCATGCATTTAGCTCAACCAAAACATGCAAATATACATACATTGGCTCCTAGGGGCTTCAAACTAACTTAAACCCCAACTACAACATACAACAACAACACAATCCAACATACATTGCTCAAAACATAACATAAACTCAAAAACCTAACTATGAGCTAAACATGCATTCTACCCCATAGATCTTGCATAAAACTTACTTTAAACATGAAATGAGCTTAAGATCGGCTCTTACCTCTTGAAGATCGAGAGAGAGACATCCTAAACTCGGAGGTGGGAGGGGTTGAGTTCCCTTGGACCTCAAAGCTCCAAAACTTTGCTCAAAGCTTGAAAATCTTCAAAACAAGTGAAAACTCATGAAAATCTAGTAGGATTGGAAGAAAAGAACTCAAGATCGATGAGGAACGGCGGAGAGCTCACCTTGGCCGGAAATGGGGAAAAAGCTCGCCCATTTTCGGCTAAGGGACCCTTTTATAGTGGCTGGCCAGGCCACGTTCGGGGGTCGAACGTGCCTCCGCATGCATGCCATGTTCGGCGGCCGAACTTGAGGTTCGGCGGCCGAACCTGGACTTTCCTCACTTATGCTTTCGGGGGCCTAAAGGCGCTCCCGAAGGCATGCATGTTCGGCGGCCGAACCTGAGTTTTCCTCCAAGGTTGCTTTAATGCAAAAACTCATTTCCATTTTACTTAAAACCATGAAATACCTTAAAACATTTTATGAAAACATGTTTCTACCCTACTAGAGGCTCCCGACATCCGAGATTCCACCGGACGGTAGGAATTCCGATACCGCAGTCTAGCCGGGTATTACAGTAAAACTGCTTTGGGAGAGTCATTGGTGTCCTGCTGGGATTTAAAGGGAAAAATGGTTTCATGAAATATGACATCCCTAGATATTATGATTTTGTTAAGGTCTAAAGCATAGACTTTGTAGGCTTTCATTCCAGGAACATACCCTAGGAAGATACTCTTAAAGGCTCTTTCTTCAAACTTTATTTTGTGGGGCAAGGTATTGGTTGTGAAACATAGACAACCAAAGGTTTTAAGAAGATGAAGGTTAGGGACTTCTTTATGTAGGCGAGTATAAGGGGTTTCCCAGTTGATTACTGAGCTAGGAAGTCTGTTAATGATGTGAGTGGCTGTAAATATGGATTCACCCCAGAATCTTTTTGGTAAATTTGACTGAAACATCAAAGCCCTTACAACTTGCAACAAGTGTTTGTGCTTTCTTTCTACTACTCCGTTATGTTGTGGTGTGTATGGGCATGATTTCTGATGGATGATACCATTTTCTTTCAACCATTTGCTACAATCTTGATTCACAAATTCTCTCCCATTGTCTGTTCTTAATTGCTTCACTGTTTTGTGAAACTGATTGTGAATAATGGCAATAAATTCCTTCAATACAGAAAATAAAGATTGTTTGTGTCGTAGTAAATCTGTCCAGGTGGCTTTAGTATAGTCATCAACTATAGTCAGCATATATCTTGTATTTGAGATTAAAAGTTGATAGTGGTTGTCGAAACCATAAAAAATAAACCTATTATCAATCAACAAAATAATTTGTAGATAGTGGTAATAGGGTCGAATCACAGGGATTTGACAATAAGGATCTTCCTAATAATGATTTGGACAAGTAAATAACAAAATTAAATAAAAAGAGGGGAGTTTGTTTTGATAACAATGAATTAAAACTAAATAGTAAGAGAAAGCAATAATTAAAAAGAAGAGTAAATTAATGGGAGAAAAGCTCTAGTTGAAGTATGGATCTATTTCAGTTGTTTAAAATTGATCATTGATTCTTTGATACTCCTATTTATTTCAATAAATTAGTTTAGGTTATGGAATACACTTCTCACAACCAAATTCCTCCTTAGTTTTAGTTTGACTAGGAAACATTTGCTAATCAAACACTAGTTAACAAGTTGCCAAAGAGCGTCCTTGGGGTTGTTTACTTTTCAACTGTTAACTACATTAAGACTTAGAGAAACTTAATTCTAACATTGCCAACCGCGTGGTCAAATTTAGATTATACAACCAAGTGTGCTTGTATTTAAACAATCTAAGCAATTATGGACCTAAATTATTTAAACTAACAATTTATCACTTATACAATTAAAAACAACAGGCCTTAATTGATTCTAATAACAAAGCAATAATAGCTTGAAGAATAAGTTGCATAAATATTTAAAAATAGAAGCTTAACAATGGAGTTTTAAATCTCCCAATTCATCACAAAACTGAAATTTCTCAACTTCAACTAGAAAAGAAGATGTTTAGCCACTCATGGTGGACAAAAATACACAAAAAGAGAAAGAAGAAAAGTAGAAAGGAGGCTGTTGTGTTACTGCTAAAGTTCTGCAGAATTTTCGATGCCTCCTCTGTTGGTTTGTGGCTGTCTCCCTTTATAGGTGAAGAGTCCTAGTCCAATTAGGATTTGGAATCCTAATTTGACTTGATCTTTTGTAGTATTTTATTCCTTCTTGTCTTTTGTAGTCTTTGATTTCTTCTTTACTTTTGTATTTAATTATGAATAAATCTTCTTCTTGGAGAAAGTCTTTCTTAGGAGTGACTCTTGGAGATGTCATAGGATTGGTCTTGTGATGTTTGAAGTAGGATAGGACTCCAACACTTTTGAAATTCTGATTTTCCCTTTTTTCCCGCGCTGCTATCCTTTTCTGCGTTAGTTTGATTTGGACAGTTGATTTGCCCAAATCGCTTGCCCAAATCGTTTCTGCAAGTCAGTTCCAGTTTTCTGTTTTAACTTCCTGCGAGTAATTTAGCCAAATCACTTTGACCCAATCGATTTTCCAGCTTTTTCTGTAATTTTTCTCTAAGTTTCCAGTTTTCTCATTTTCTGTAAAAACATCATAAAAACATGAATTAAACTAGAAAAATGTGTAATTAAACAGTAATAAAGATGATAAAAATGTGGGTAAATTATGTTTGATCAAATACCCCCACACTTAACCTTTTGCTTGTCCTCAAGCAACAAATAACTTAGTCAATCAAGCCCCTCTTTCTTTTGAGCCTAAGTACCACTTAATCAGTCCCTCCTAGACTCCTAATTGAAGCATTACAGTGTAGAATACATGCACTAAGGTTGTTATCTCTTTTCTTGTTTCCCTTCACCCACTATGGCCAAAAGTTCTTGATTTGATCATGCTTTTATTCTTTTCTTTTAGGCTTAATGCAAACCCTTAGAGTGACTTGCCCCCCTTTAAAGCATTTTATTCAGCAGCACTTATTCTTGCCTGAAAAAATTACCAACATTTTTCCGCGAAAGTGCATATTGGTGATATCCACCCCGGTTACTCAGTTGGTCACTTGTTCAAGTGGCTACTAGCTCTGTTTAGTCTTTGACCATCAAAACAGGTTATATTTTTTTTCCTAAAAAAATCACCAACCTTTTATGATTTTGCTGAGTTATTTTTTTCTTTTCTTTTTCTTTTTCATAATAGTTTGAGCAAATCAGCTCACAGAGAGTTACACTAACTTTTTATTGCATGTATTTATATTTTTCCCTTGACCATAGTAAGAGTAAAGATTCAATTTAAGAGAAAAACTCCCTAACTGAAGGTAACACACTGTAAATAATTCAATTTAGGTGTAAAGGGTTGGAAAATTTAATGGGGTCATGAGTTAGGAGGCTCTTTTAACTTTGTCATCTATGCTGAGTAGAGCAAAGGCTAAAACAAAATTTTTGTGCATAAAATCTGTGGGTGTGTGCATGTGTGCAGAAGTGAATATGAGTGCAAATAGAAATGTGTGTGAGAAAAAAAATTTGGTGTAATACCCAGCTTGAGTCCGGCATCGGAATTCCTGTAGTTCGGTGGAATTTCGGGTGTCGGAACCCTCGAGAAGGGTAAGACATATGTTTTCATGTGTTTTTAAGAGTTTTAAATGATTTAAAGTGTTAAAGGAAATGAGTTTTGAAAGAAAAGCAACAAGGGAGAAATGCAAAGGTTCGGCCGCCGAAGGTCACTTTCGGCCGCCGAACATTGCATGGTTTCGGGTTCTCCTTCGGCTGCCGAAGGTGGTCTGGCCAGCCACCTATAAAAGGGCCAAGGGTCGGTGGAAGGAGGATATTTCTCCTCCACTTGCAGCCAGAGGTGAGTTCAAGCCTCTCCCACGTTGACTTTCATGTTTTCCATGTTTTCCACCAAATCTTTTAAGGTTTTGAAGAGTTTTGATGTGTTTTTGAAGGTTTTGAGAGTTTTGAGCCAAAGAACCAAGTTGTGATGTTTGGAGAGTTGTGAGGAGCTTTCTCCCTATGTGTAGTGTGTAATGTATAGACTTGTGCTTGACTTAGAAGAGTTGTAATCCCTTTGTGTATACACATGATCAGTATTTTATTTGCATTGTATGTTTATGAGAAAACCAGGCTTAACATTATGAGTTATATCCGCCTAGAGTGGGGATAAAATAGCAGAGATATAGTGCATGCACAGGTTAAGCCTTGGAGTACAGAAAAGTTTTATGTTTTTACAGAAAATGTATGATCATGTGTGGGATATCACAGGTACACAGACAGTATAGCAGGCTTACTACGGATCCCGGCAACCTTAAGTCGATCTGGATCCTAGTGCCGGTAGCAGTTCGGTTTCCGGGCTGTTACATTTGATGTGTGTAACGGGGTAAAAAAATGCAAAAAGAGACAAAAAATAGCAAAAGATAGCAAAGAATAGTGCAAAAATATTTCCCTAGTACCCCCACACCTAGTCCAAACATTATCCTCAATGTAAAACATATAAAGAGAAGAATAAGAGAGAAAGGGACTCCCTGAGGTGGTGATTTAGCCAAATTGCCCCTGCTGGGTTGCCTCCCAGTAGCGCCCTGGTTTAAAGTCGTGGGCCGGACTTTTTTGACTTGATCAAGACTCAAGTAATTGGGGGAGAGAAAAGGGTCCCAACAGAATTAAGTAAGAAGTGCAGCACGCCTTTCGTTTTGGGTATAACTCATCCTGTTTCTTTCATGTACTCATAAAGTAACATGATTAGTTTCTCCTCTTTCAATTGAGGTGTGCCTCTAGCCCTTATGTTTGAATTTTTGAGGTGATTGGGTAGCACTTTGAACTCCAATTCATATTTCTCCATAAAAGGTGGCTGCAATCTGGTAATGAATTTGGGCAAATCAAATTCTGCTTGCACTGATGATTTGGACAAATCAAAATCTGTCTGCACTGTTGATTTGGGCAAAATGAATTCTGCCTGTTCAAGTGATTTGGGCAAATCGCCTCTGGACCAGTCTGTGCAGCATGCTGTCTCTTCCATTTCTGTTTCTTTCAAATTTTTCTTGTTCTCCTCATCCTCCTGGCTGATGTCCCTTGGTATTTGTTTGACAACATCAAGCAAAGGTATATTGATCTCCACTTTGCGAAAGGTTTCAAATATTTCTTTTTGTTCTTTTTCCTTTTAAGATTTTGCAAACCTTTTTGGAAAGGGAGGTGGTATCTTGAATTTTTCTTCTGGTTGTTGTTCTGTCTTCTTCTGCTTTGGCTTGGATTCTGCCTGGACTGTTGATTTGGACAAATCGTTCTTGCTGGGCAGTTCTATCTGTCTGTCAATTTGGCCAGTGATTTGGGCAAATCGACTTCCTGGATCACTTTCCAGCAGCATCTCTTCAGCAGCCTGTTTGTGCATTTGGGCAGTTCTATGCTCAATTCTGTTATTTTGAAGCTTTCTCCCACTTCTCAAAGTGATGGCACTAACATTTTGCTTTGGATTAATCTCTGTTTGTGAATGTAATTTCTCTTGTGACTCCAGTCTACTCACTGATGTGGCTACTTGGCTTATCTATCGTTCCAAATTTTGTACAGAATTAGTAAGAGAATTAATAATATCTTCAAGAGGCATACCTTGCTTTTGATGGGCTGTTTGTGCAGAATTCTTTTGCTGATAATTTTGGAATTGGTTTGCCCTAACATAACTGAAATTCGAGTGCTCTCTCTAATCTGGGTTGTAGGTGTTAGAGTATGGATTAAATCCCCCAAATGTATCGACTTGGTGCTTTTCCTCTTGAAGAGAAGGACACATGTCAGTTGGATGTCCTACCATGGCACATATCCTACATGGCCTTGATTGCTAAAGTTGTTGGGCTTGTTGGGCCTGTCCTACAACAAGGCTACAAACAATAGAGGTTAGATCAGAAATTTGGGAAGCTAAGGAAGATGTACTTACCTCATTTACTCTTGACAGGAGCGGTTGTCGAAGCCGGCCAAAAATAACCTTCTTTGGTTACCTACAATTTACAACTGTAGACAGTGGTGAAGGATCGTATCCACAGAGAATCGATTACCTATTTGTTTATTTCAATCAAGACCAATAAAACCAATTGAAAACACAATAGAAAGCAAGTGATTGCAAATAGAACAAAAGTAAAGTGCAAGGAAAGTAAAAAGGGGGGTTTTGAGATGATTTGATTAACAACTAATGAAAGTAATTAAAACAGCAAGTAATAAAAATAAAAAAGGAAATCAGTAAGAGAAAGGTCTAGTTGAAGATATGGATCCACTTTGGTTGTTTGGGTTGATCATTGAAACATGGTTACCTTGATTGATTCAATAGGTTGGTTATGGGGGTGGAAGACGCTTCTCACCACCATGTCTATCCTTATGAACAAATTGATTAGGGAACGTCCTCTAACCAATTACTAATCAACAAATTGCCAAGGAACGTCCTTGGGCCATAGGCATCAAAACAATTGCCAATTGCATGAAGAACAAGAAAGATCCAAACCCTAACTACTCAAACGTATGAGATGATGTTAGATCATGCAATTTCTTGGTTTTTTACACCAAGTGTTCTATGGACAGAATATTTCCAGCAATTACGGACTAACAAATATCCTAATCCAACAATCAATTAACTTTGCAATTAAGAATCAAGTGGCCAATTTGATCAAAACAACAAAGCAATCTTAGAATTAAGCATCAATTGCATGAATATTGAATAAAATCAAAGACAAAAGTTTCTGTTCAGATCTCACAACCCTTTAAACAACCTTAGTTTCAACCAAACTTCAACTAGAAATAAGGTTTCAGCCACTCATGGCTGAACCAAACAGAAAATAAAAGAAAAGAAAGCAAAAGATGAAGAACTAGAGTGGGAGAGAGCCTTAGAGGCCTTGCCGAATTTCCTTGGAGAAGAGGTGGAACAAAATCTGTCTTCTTGTCTTCTTGAAGCCTTTAAATATGTCTTGAGAGGCTGCCTAGGGTTTCATGGAAGTCCAGGAGACTTTTAGAGGCTGTCCAAAGTGCCCTTGGTGAGTTATGAGGCTTCTTTGTGCATAGGTGAAGGCAAAAACGAGTTGGAGGCAAGTGGGGGCACTTTGGTCTTCTTACTTGCTGCCCTAGGTCTTCAAGATGTTGCCTAAATAGTTAGGAGGCTGCCCATGCACTATTAAGGAAGGTAAAGACTCCTTTTGAATTTTGAATGTGCATGGCACTAAGTAGGAAGCATGTGATCTTTGGATTTTCTTTCCTTAATAAGGGGGATCTTGAAATCCAATAATTGAATGTGAATATTGAAGATTTGGATCTCAAGATATTTCCCTTATTTGGCTCCTCAAATATGGCAACTTGGGATATGGCTTCTTGGACAAGGAAGGAGTGCATTGAAGGCGATTTTTGGCTGCCTAAAATGAGTTTCGGAGGCTGGATTTCTTGGAGGTTCGGCGGCCGAAAGTTGAGATTCGGCGGCCGAAAGTAGTGGACTTTCGTCTCTGGACTTGACTTTAGGCCGCCGAAAGTGCCCCCGAAAGTGGGTGACTTTTGGCTTCCGAAAGTGCTTCCGAAGGTGCTTCCGAAAGTGGCTGTTTTTTTGGCATTCTTTGGCACTTTTAAGAGCATTTTCTCCAAATTGTTTCTTCACACCTAATATTTGCAAAACATGATTAAAACCACAAAATTAGGTAGAATAGGTGCAAATAAACATCAATAAGATCATGAAAATATGGACTAAAATATGCTCTATCAAATACCCCCACACTTAAGCTTTTGCTTGTCCTCAAGCAAACAAACATAGTTGAAATAAGTTTTCTTCCTCTAGATCCTTATTACCACTTAAGCTCATACTCTAGACCCCTATTTTGAATCATTGCAGTGAAGAATATATGCATGAAGATTACTTACCTCTTTTCCTTGTTTCCCTTTGCTTACCATGGCTAGGATTTGTTTTCCTCAAGAGAGACATGCACATTAATTTGTTAAGACTTTTTCTAGCTTTTGGATTGACTTGCCCTTACCTTGAAGTACTTTATTCAGGCTTTTGTACTTTAGATTTTGCTTGGAAAGGCCACCAACCTATTTTTGATATGAAGGTTTAGTTTTTCAGTTGGTCACCTATCCAAGTGGCTACTTGCCTTGTTCATAGTCTTTTGACCATTGGAACAATTTTCAATTTGTGCTTTTGAGGTCTTGCCTTTGCTGAATTTTCTTTCTCTCAATGATTTGGGCAAATCAACACCAATCGCTAAAGCAAGTCATGTTAAGTTCATTCACACAATTTTAATTTATTCTCAATCAATTGAGGGTCATCAATATATTTTTCACCATGGCAAACTCAAAGATTCAATTCAAAAGGCAATTCTCAAACATGAATACAACTCACTGCAAGTGATTCAACATAAGTTTAAAGAGTTTTCACATCAATGGGGTCATGGTAAGAAAAACTCATCTAACATAGTTCATAAGTTGAGTAGAGCAAAACAAAAAGAAGAAGAAGGTTGTGGTTGTGTGTGTTTTATTGAAAGCATAACAAAAATGAAAAATGAAAAATTTTTTCCTAATGCAAGCAAACTAAGAATCAAAGCAAAAATAAACTGAAAAGTAAAAATTAAGAGATATGCACCCCCACACTTAAATCATGCATTGTCCTCAATGTAAAAGAAGAGAGAAGAGAACAAAAGAAACTGAGTACTTCCCTGGGGTGTGGTGTGCTTGGCATGATCCTCTAGGCAGAAGGATGTTGTAGTGGAATTTCTTCCACCACTTGTACTGCGAACCCTTCAAAGTATGGTTTCAGACGATGTCCATTCACCTTGAAGATTTTCCCAGTTTCTGTGCTTCGGATGTCTACAGCTCCATGTGGGTATGCATGTTCTACAATGAATGGTCCAATCCACCTAGACCGTAGCTTTCCTGGGAACAGTTTCAGACGAGAGTCAAAGAGTAGGACTTTATCACCAACCTCAAATTGTTTTCTTGAAAGATGATTGTCATGGGAGGCTTTGGTCTTTGTTTTGTAATTCCACGAGTTCTCATATGCATCTCGTCTTATTTCCTCAAGCTCTTGTAGTTGCAACTTGCGATGATGGCCAGCTGCCTTGAGGTCCATGTTGCAATTCTTTACAGCCCAATATGCCTTGTGCTCAAGCTCAACTGGAAGGTGACAAGCTTTCCCATAGACAAGTCTATAAGGGGACATACCTATGGGGGTCTTGTAGGCAGTTCTGTAGGCCCATAAAGCATCTTCTAATCTTGAGCTCCAATCCTTTCGGTTGGGAGAAACTGTCTTTTCAAGGATGGCTTTGATTTCTCTGTTGGACACTTCAGCTTGTCCATTTGTCTGAGGGTGGTAGGCTGTGGATGTTCTATGGATCACATTGTGTTTTCTGAGAAGGCTTTCCACTACCCTATTGCAAAAGTGGGTTCCTCTATCACTGATGATTGCTTTTGGTACTCCATGTCTGGCAAAGATGTTGGTCTTCACAAAGTCTACCACTGCCTTGGCATCATCAGTCTTAGTTGCTCTAGCCTCCACCCACTTGGATACATAATCCACTGCAAGGATGATATATGTGTATCCAAAGGATGGTGGGAATGGTCCCATGAAGTCTATGCCCCAAACATCAAATACCTCACAGACCATGATGGGGTTCTGTGGCATTTGATTTCTTTTGCTCAGATTTCCAGTCTGTTGACACCTAGCACATGTCCTGCAAAATAGAAAAGCATCTCGAAACATGGTGGGCCAAAATAGGCCACTTTCAAGTATCTTGTGAGCAGTTTTCCTTGGACCAAAGTGTCCTCCACAACTATATGAATGACAAAAAGTAAGTACAGAGGCTATTTCTTGGTCAGGAATGCATCTCCTTATCATTTGGTCAGCACAATGTTTCCACAAATAAGGCTCATCCCAAACATAGTATTTGGCATCCTTTTTTATTTTATCTTTAGTGTGCTTAGGCATGTCAGAAGGTAAGTTACCTGTGGCCAAGTAGTTTACCATATCGGCGTACCATGGCTCATCAGACTGAGCAAGAAAGATTTGTTCAAGTAGGTCTTCCTTGGATTCTTCAGATTCGGGAAAGTGTTGCAAAGGAGGTTCGGAGGAGCTTGCTTGTGTTGGGACCTGCTGGGCGAGGTTCGGCGGCCGAAAAGGTTCTGGGTTCGGCGGCCGAATCTCTGCAATTTGCGGAGTGAGCTTTGGCGATGGGTTCGGCTTCCGCAAGTCAGTGGGGTTCGGCGGCCGAAGAATGTTCGGCGACCGAAGAATATCTTCTTTCTGCACAGTGTTTTCCTGAAGTGTTGCGACAGAATCTGGTTCTTGAGTAGCAGCGAGGTTCGGCGGCCGAAAGTGGGCTATGTTCGGCGGCCGAATGTTTTCTGTCTGCTTGATCTCCACTTGCTGAATGCTGCAGATTGATTCCTTGAGTTTCAGATTCTCAATCCTGCAAAGATCATCATCTAGAACAAGATCTTGATTTTCATTAAATACATCTTGGCTCAAACAATCAATAATATCAAGGCCATAAACAGGGGACATATCATGTGGATATTTCATGGCATCATAGACATTGTACTTTATGACTTCCCCTTCAAATTCCATGGTAAGAGTACCATCATGCACATCTATTTTAGTCCTAGCAGTGCTCAAGAAAGGGCGTCCAAGAAGAATGTCAGAACTAGTATTGCAACTATCTTCCTTAGTATCAATCACATAAAAATCAGCAGGGAAGACAAGTTCACCTACTTGGACTAAGACATCTTCTAGAACACCTATGGGGTATACCACAGATCTATCAGCCAATTGTATCACAACCCTTGTTTCCTTTAGTGCACATGCATTGAGAGATTTATAGATGGAGAGAGGCATGACATTAATAGATGCACCAAGATCACACATGGCTTTCTTGATACCAACATTCCCAATTTTGCAAGAGATAGCAAACATACCTTTGTCCTTGCATTTGGTTGGGAGTTCTCTTTTAATAACAGCGGTAACTACCTCACCTACACTTACTTTCTCTCTTTCAGCTAGCTTTCTTCTGTTGGTGCACAACTCTTTCAGAAATTTGGCATACCTTGGAATTTGCTTGACAGCATCTAGTAGTGGTATGTTGATCTCCACTTTTCTGAAAGTCTCAAGGATCTCCTTTTCCTCTTTTTCTTTTTGAGTTTTTTCAAATCTTTTTGGAAAAGGAGGTGGGATGTGAAAACTTACCTTTGGATCATCTTTTTGCACAGGAGGTGGTGCGGACTGGGATGAAGAAGCTTCAGGTTGCCTTGGTTCTACCTCTTGCTCATGATTATTATCTCGAAGCTCTTTGCCACTTCTTAAAGTAATGGCACTTACATTTTGTGCTGGGTTTGCCTCAGTTTGGGATGGCAACTTTCCTTGAGCTTCAAGTCTATGTATGGAGATGGCCATTTGTCCCATCTGTTGTTGCATCATTTGCAAGGTCTTCATAACCTCATTATTAGTATCAGTGTCCATTGGTGGTGCTGGTTGGGTTTGGCCTCTTTGGAGATTTTGATAATTCTGACTATTGTTGGCCCTTCCATAGCTGAAATTGGGATGATCTCTCCAACCTGGATTGTATGTATTGGAGTATGGGTCATGTCTAGGTTGGTTGTTGTATCTCCCAATTGCATTGACTTGTTGACTGTCTTCTTGGAGGTTAGGACACTGATCAGTGGAGTGTCCTACATACAAGCAGATACCACATGTCCTAGGAGGCTGGGGTGCTTGAGTCTGTTGGACCTGATTAAGGGCAAGCTTTTCCACAAGAGATGTTAGTTTAGAAATTTGAGATTCAACAGAGGATGTTCTTACCTCATAGATTCCTCTTTGTGTTTGCTCCTGCTCATCATATTGCTTGGATGAAGCTGCAAGGTTGGATATCAGTTCCTTCATCTCCCTAGGTGTCTTGTCTAGGATTGATCCTCCACAGGCTACAGTTATGAGTTTCCTCTCTGATGGAGTCAATCCCCCATAGAAGAACTGAATGAGGGCTTTGTCTGACATATCATGTTGTGGACAACCTGTACAAAGTCTTTCAAACCTTTCCCAATAATCATATAAGTCCTCAGTTGGTCTTTGCTTTATGCTAGTGATTTCTCTTATTATGCCAATTGATTTAGATGGTGGGAAGTATTTGTCCAAAAAGGCTTGGACCATATCATCCCATGAAGTTATAGATCCAGATGGCAAATAAAATAACCAATCTTTAGCATGGTCATCTAATGAAAAAGGAAAGGCTCTCAGTTTAACATGATCTTCAGAGATCCCTTGAGGTCTCATGGATGAGCAAATAATTTTAAACTCTTTTAAATGCTTATGTGGATTTTCATTTGGCAATCCTCTAAATTTAGGGAGTTGATGAATCAAACCTGATTTCAGTTCAAAGGGAACTGTAAGAGGTGGATAGGTGATGCAAAGTGGAGCATAATCACCTATAGGGGTTGCTAACTCCCTCATGGTTCTTTCCCTTGGTGCTTGTGGCCTATTTGCTGGATTTTCTTGCATTATTTGGCCTTGGACAGCATGTCCATTATGGGCAGCAGCTGGTGCTTGAGGTTCTGCCATTGGTGCAAGATGGGGTTGCTGGAATTCAAGACTTTCGGCGGCCGAATGTTGATGAGGTTCGGCGGCCGAATGTTGGGCAGAAGGTTCTGCGGTTGAAGCTTGCTTTCCTAGCCTTCTGATAGTGCGTTCAATTTCTGGATCAAAGGGTAGAGTGTCCCTATGTTCAGACCTGGTCATGAAAACAAAAATAAACAAACAAGTGAAATCAATTCCCCGGCAACGGCGCCAATTTTTGACAGGAGCGGTTGTCGAAGCCGGCCAAAAATAACCTTCTTTGGTTACCTACAATTTACAACTGTAGACAGTGGTGAAGGATCGTATCCACAGAGAATCGATTACCTATTTGTTTATTTCAATCAAGAACAATAAAACCAATTGAAAACACAATAGAAAGCAAGTGATTGCAAATAGAACAAAAGTAAAGTGCAAGGAAAGTAAAAAGGGGGGTTTTGAGATGATTTGATTAACAACTAATGAAAGTAATTAAAACAGCAAGTAATAAAAATAAAAAAGGAAATCAGTAAGAGAAAGGTCTAGTTGAAGATATGGATCCACTTTGGTTGTTTGGGTTGATCATTGAAACATGGTTACCTTGATTGATTCAATAGGTTGGTTATGGGGGTGGAAGACGCTTCTCACCACCATGTCTATCCTTATGAACAAATTGATTAGGGAACGTCCTCTAACCAATTACTAATCAACAAATTGCCAAGGAACGTCCTTGGGCCATAGGCATCAAAACAATTGCCAATTGCATGAAGAACAAGAAAGATCCAAACCCTAACTACTCAAACGTATGAGATGATGTTAGATCATGCAATTTCTTGGTTTTTTACACCAAGTGTTCTATGGACAGAATATTTCCAGCAATTACGGACTAACAAATATCCTAATCCAACAATCAATTAACTTTGCAATTAAGAATCAAGTGGCCAATTTGATCAAAACAACAAAGCAATCTTAGAATTAAGCATCAATTGCATGAATATTGAATAAAATCAAAGACAAAAGTTTCTGTTCAGATCTCACAACCCTTTAAACAACCTTAGTTTCAACCAAACTTCAACTAGAAATAAGGTTTCAGCCACTCATGGCTGAACCAAACAGAAAATAAAAGAAAAGAAAGCAAAAGATGAAGAACTAGAGTGGGAGAGAGCCTTAGAGGCCTTGCCGAATTTCCTTGGAGAAGAGGTGGAACAAAATCTGTCTTCTTGTCTTCTTGAAGCCTTTAAATATGTCTTGAGAGGCTGCCTAGGGTTTCATGGAAGTCCAGGAGACTTTTAGAGGCTGTCCAAAGTGCCCTTGGTGAGTTATGAGGCTTCTTTGTGCATAGGTGAAGGCAAAAACGAGTTGGAGGCAAGTGGGGGCACTTTGGTCTTCTTACTTGCTGCCCTAGGTCTTCAAGATGTTGCCTAAATAGTTAGGAGGCTGCCCATGCACTATTAAGGAAGGTAAAGACTCCTTTTGAATTTTGAATGTGCATGGCACTAAGTAGGAAGCATGTGATCTTTGGATTTTCTTTCCTTAATAAGGGGGATCTTGAAATCCAATAATTGAATGTGAATATTGAAGTTTTGGATCTCAAGATATTTCCCTTATTTGGCTCCTCAAATATGGCAACTTGGGATATGGCTTCTTGGACAAGGAAGGAGTGCATTGAAGGCGATTTTTGGCTGCCTAAAATGAGTTTCGAAGGCTGGATTTCTTGGAGGTTCGGCGGCCGAAAGTTGAGATTCGGCGGCCGAAAGTAGTGGACTTTCGTCTCTGGACTTGACTTTAGGCCGCCGAAAGTGCCCCCGAAAGTGGGTGACTTTTGGCTTCCGAAAGTGCTTCCGAAGGTGCTTCCGAAAGTGGCTGTTTTTTTGGCATTCTTTGGCACTTTTAAGAGCATTTTCTCCAAATTGTTTCTTCACACCTAATATTTGCAAAACATGATTAAAACCACAAAATTAGGTAGAATAGGTGCAAATAAACATCAATAAGATCATGAAAATATGGACTAAAATATGCTCTATCAACTCTCCTTGGCAGCTGTCCTTGGTCTTCATATTGCTTTGAGGCTGCTGCCATTGTAGAAATTAGGTCCCTTATGGCTTGAGGTGTTTTGTCTTCAATTGATCCTCCACATGCTGTACCAATCAACCTCCTTTCTAAAGGTAACAAACCTCCATAAAAGTATTCAATTAGGGACTTATCAGAAATGTCATGTTGAGGGCAGCTTGTGCACAATTGATTGAATCTTTCCCAATATTCATATAGCTCTTCATAATCCTTTTGCTTGATGCAACTGATCTCTCTTCTGATACCAATAGCTTTTGAGGTTGGGAAGTATTTGCTCAAGAAGGCTCTCACCATCCCAGCCCATGAAGTAATAGATCCGGGTGGTAAATAGGACAACCAATCTTTGGCAAAATCATCAAGAGAAAAGGGAAAAGCTCTTAATTTAACATGCTCTTTAGAAATACCTTGAGGCCTCTTTGCTGAGCACATAATGTGAAATTCTTTAAGGTGCTTGTGTGGATCTTCATTTTTCAGACCTCTGAATTTTGGAAGGAGATGAATTAATCTGGTTTTGAGCTCAAAAGGGGCTGCCAAAGGTGGGTAAGTGATGCACCATGGTGCTTGATCACCCACGGCTGTTGCTAGTTCGCGAAGAGTTCTTTCTTGTGCCATTAGAGCTCTTACCTCAACGTTTTCAGCTTCAAATTCAGTAAGGACAGCAGCTGGTTCAAGGAGCAGCAGCTGCTGCATTTTATGCCTCTTCAAGTGCTGTTGTGATTGCCTTTATTGCAGCTGATTCAGCTGCTGGTTTAGGGGCTGGTTGTGGAAATTTTTGGTAAAAATTTCTAGTTTTTGGGCTGGTTCTGGTGCATTTTTAGGGGCTCGTTATGAGTGCAACAACTTGTGCAGTAATAGGTGCAGCAACAAATTCAATAAGTGCAGCAGGTATAGCAGTTTCAGCAACTGGATCAACAGGTACAACAGTGATTTGTGCAGCAGATATAGCAGCAGGTGTAGTAGGTTCAACAGCAGGTGTAGCAGCAAGTTCCTCAGTAATCTGTGTAGCAAATTGTATGGCAGTCACCATATTTGTTGCTGTTGCTGATGAAGATGGTTTTGAGGCTTGATTCCTCAAGTTTGCTTGCTTTCTCAAGCCCTTGGCAGTGCGCTCAATCTCCGGATCGTAAAGAAGAGTTTCTTTATGACCAGCCCTGGTCATAAAGGGAAAACACGTTAGTTTAAATCAAATTCCCGACAACGGCGCCAATTTTTGATAGCGGTTGTCGAAACCGTAAAAAATAAACCTATTATCAATCAACAAAATAATTTGTAGATAGTGGCAATAGGGTCGAACCACAGGGATTTGACACTAAGGATCTTCCTAATAATGACTTGGACAAGTAAATAACAAAATTAAATAAAAAGAGGGGGGTTTGTTTTGATGACAATGAATTAAAACTAAATAGTAAGAGAAAGCAATAATTAAAAAGAAGAGTAAATCAAAGGGAAAAAAGCTCTAGTTGAAGTATGGATCTATTTCAGTTATTTAAAATTGATAATTGATTCTTTGATACTCCTATTTATTTCAATAAATTAGTTTAGGTTGTGAAAGACGCTTCTCACAACCAAATTCCTCCTTAGTTTTAGTTTGACTATGAAACGTTCGCTAATCAAACACTAGTTAACAAGTTGTCAAGGAACGTCCTTGGAGTTTTTTACTTTTCAACTGTTAACTACATTAAGACTTAAAGAAACCTAATTCTAACCTTGCCAACCGCGTGGTCAAGTTTAGATTATGCAACCAAGTGTGCTTGTGTTTAAACAATCTAAGTAATTACGGACTTAAATTATTTAAACTAACAATTTATCACTTATGCAATTAAAAACAACAGGCCTTAATTGATTCTAATAACAAAGCAATAATAGCTTGAATAACAAGTTGCATAAATATTGAAAAATAAAAACTTAACAATGGAGTTTTAAATCTCCCAATTCATCACAAAACTAAAATTTCCCAACTTCAATTAGAAAAAAAGATGTTTAGCCACTCATGGTGGACAAAAATACACAAAAAGAGAAAGAAGAAAAGTAGAAAGGAGGCTGTTGTGTTGCTGCTAAAGTTTTGCAGAATTTTTGATGCCCCCTCTGCTGGTTTATGGCTGTCTCCCTTTATAGGTGAAGAGTCCTAGTCCAATTAGGATTTGGAATCCTAATTTGACTTGGTCTTTTGTAGTCTTTTATTCCTTCTTTGCTTTTGTATTTAATCATGAATAAATATTCTTCTTAGAGAAAGTCTTTCTTAGGAGTAACTCTTGGAGATATCATAGGATTGGTCTTGTGATATTTGAAGTAGGATAGGACTCCAACACTTTTGAAATTCTGATTTTTCATTTTTCCCACGCTGTTGTCCTCTTTTGCATTAGTTTGATTTGGGCAATTGATTTGCCCAAATCGCTTACCCAGATCGTTTTTGCAAGTCAGTCCCAGTTTTCTGCTTTAGCTTCCTGCGAGTGATTTGGCCAAATCACTTTGACCCAATCGATTTTTCAGCTTTTTCTGCAATTTTTCTCTAAGTTTCCAGTTTTCTCATTTTTTGTAAAAACATCATAAAAACATGAATTAAACTAGAAAAATATGTAATTAAATAGTAATAAAAATGATAAAAATGTGGCTAAATTATGCTTGATCAGAAGTGCTGAATCTGGACCCCAAAGATCCACATGGATTAGTTCGAAAGATGCGACAGTGGTAATCTTGCTTTTATTAAAACTCAGCCTTTGTTGTTTTGCAATGGGACAAATAGTGCATACATAGGAATCACAATCACTTGCCTTTATTACATTTAGGTGCAACAACTTATTTCTAGACACGTGACCAAATCTTATGTGCCATACTTCATATTTGTTTTGATGTTGCTGAGTTGCTAATGCTGTATTGGCTGTCTTCAACTTGCTTCCTTGATGGCTAAATGATTCTTTATTTAATTTGTATAATCCTTGGTGCATCCTCCCAATAGCCAGTGGGTATTTAGTCGCTAGGTCCTGCAAAACACATTTGTCATGGAAAAATTGTATGGTGATCTTGTCTGATTGTGTCATTTAGCTCACAGACAACAGATTGTGCTTAAAAGTAGGTATATAGAGTAAATTCGATAGTTGTATGTTGTAATTGAGAAAAATTATTCCAATTTTGCTGATGGCCTTCATGCTGCCATCGGGTAAGGTAACAAAACATGGCCTAGCTAGAGTTCTGTGGTTTGAAAAAAAGAATAAGTCATTATACATATGAGCTGTGGCACTGGTATCTATGGTCCATTCCCCCATAGTTTTAGTCTTATATGTAATACCCGGCTAGACTCCGGTATCGAAATTCCTACCGTCCGGTGGAATCTTGGATGTCGGAGACCTCTAGAAGGGTAAAACCACGTTTTCATAAAATGTTTTAATGTATTTGATGCTTTTAAGTAAAAAGGAAAATGAGTTTTTCATGAAAATAACCTTGGAGGAAAACCCAGGTTCGGCCGCCGAACCTCAAGTTCGGCCGCCGAACATGCATGCATTTCGGGTGTGCCTTAGGCCCCCGAAGGCATAAGTGAGGGAAGTCCAGGTTCGGCCGCCGAACCTCAAGTTCGGTCGCCGAACATGGCATGCATGCGGAGGCACTATAAAAGGGTCCCTTAGCCGAAAACGGGCGAGCTTTTCTCCCCATTGTCGGCCAAGGTGAGCTCTCCGCCGTCCCTCACCAATCTTGAGTCCCTTCCTTCAGATCTTTTAAGATTTTCACAAGTTTTTGCTTTGTTTTGAAGATTTTCAAGTTTTGAGCAAGTTTTGAGCTTGGAGACCTAAGGAAGTTGTAAATCTCCCATCTCCAAGTTTAGGTCGTCTCTCTCTCGATCTTCAAGAGGTAAGAGCCGATCTCAAGCTCAATGCATGTTTTAAGTAAGTTTTAAGTAGATCTTTGGGTTAGAATGCATGTTTAGCTTATGGTTAGGTTTATGAGTTTATGATGTGTTTTTGGACAATGTGGCTTGCAAATGCATGATTGATGTGTTGTAGATGGGGTTTTAGATAGTTTGAAGCCTCTAGGAGCTTGTATGCTTGTGTATGTGTTGTAGAATAGGTTTATGCATGTTTGGATGGTTTGGGAGGCGTATGTGCATAGAAGAGCTGAGTTTTTGCCACTAAGGGAGAAACCAGGTTCGGCAGCCGAAGGAACTTTCGGCCGCCGAACATGCTTGTGGAAGCAGCCTTCGGCTGCCGAAGCTTGCCCCCGAAAAGAGACTTTCATCTCTGTCTGGGAGTTTCGGCCGCCGAAAGTGCCGCCGAACATGCATGAGTTTCGCCTCTGTCTGGGAGTTTCGGCCGCCGAAAGTGCCCTGTCCAGCCTTCCTTTGCATGTTTTTCTATGATTGTTTCATGATGTTTTAGGGGGTTTTTGGGGAGTAGTTTAGAGTTATGTCCATGTATGTTTGGTCCCTCATTTGAGTCCACCTGTGTAGGTTCGGACCCGAGGAACCGAGGACCCCAGCAGTGAGTCAGCTGCTCCAGTGTCTGGTCAGAGCTATCCAGAGGTGAGTGGAATAACTCTTATGCTTTTAAATAAATAAATCAGTTTTGAGCATGTTCATGCATCACGGATACCATGTGATATTTTAGGTTGTTTGCATTAGAAATCATGAATATATTGCATTGCATAATATGTTTGTAACGACCTGAAAATCGGACCGCTACCGGCGCTAGGATCCGGGTCGGCTTAAGGCCGCCAAGACCCGTAGCAAGCCTGAATTACAACCTGAAAACCTGCTTAATCCCATACATGATCAACAACATACATAAAAATTTAAAACTTTTCTTTCACTCATAAGCCAAACTCAACCTGCACATGCACTGAACATGCTCATAATCATAATCATGACCCCTCTGTGGGATCTCATCAATGCCCCAATGGGCGATACATCATAAGATGAGTTGGCTTTCATGAACATTATAAAACATTTATGATCATGTAACAAAAGGGATACCTCATACACAATGTCAAGCACAATATCTAATCCTCAATATCATTACATGACTGGACTGTACTTTTACATAACATTAATACATTTATCATGTTCACACTATCTATTACATACACAGGACTTCAATACTCTTATGAATCTCCTGGTCTACCCTGTACCTGCAATCCTGGGGAAAAATGGGAGAGGGGTGAGCTACTAGAGCCCAGTGAGCAGAATAATAAAAACATTTAAATCATATGGATTATGGAATGCATCACATCACAGCTAATCACATCAAGGATGAACTTGTCACCATTAGCCCTCTACATAGTCCAACTATGCCTGTAATACCCGGCTAGACTCCGGTATCGGAATTCCTACCGTCCGGTGGAACCTCGGATGTCGGAGACCTCTAGAAGGGTAGAATCATGTTTTTGTAAAATGTTTTCATGTTTTTAATGGTTTTAAGTACGAAATTAAATGAGTTTTTTTTTTCATGAAAATATCATTGAAGGAAAACCCAGGTTCGGCCGCCGAAAGTCAAGTTCGGCCGCCGAACATGCATGTGATTAGGAGGCACGTTAGGCCCCCGAAAGCATGAGTGAGGGAATTGCAGGTTCGGCCGCCGAACCTAAGGTTCGGCCGCCGAACATTGCATGGATACGGAGGCACGTTCGGCCCCCGAAAAGTGGCCTGGCCAGCCACTATAAAAGGGTCCCCTTGGTCCGCACGGGCGAGCTTTTTCCCCCTTCGTCGGCCAAGGTGAGTCTCCGCCGCTCCTCCCTCAATCTTGAGTGTTTTCCTTAGATTTTTCATGGTTTTAACAAGTTTATAACTTTGGTTTTGAAGATTTTGAGCCTTTAAACCAAGCTTTGGAGCTTTGAGAACTCGGGAGCTCATTTTCGTGGATCTCCAAGTTTAGGTCGTCTCCCTCTCGATCTTCAAGAGGTAAGAGCCGATCTTAAGCTCCTCATGTGTTTTAAGTAAGTTTTATGCAAGATCTATGGGTAGAAATGCATGTTAGGTTATATGTTGAGTTTATGGGTTATATTGATGTTTTGAACAATGTGTGTGGATTTTGTGCGTTTGAAGTGTTGTAGATGGGGTATATGCATGTTTGAGGCCCCTAGGAACTTGTATGCATGCTTTGGTTGAAAAATATGCATGTTTGGAAGGTTTGGAGACGAAATGTACAAAGGGAGCCAAGTTTCTGCCCTTTGGCAGAAACCAGGTTCGGCAGCCGAAGGTACTTTCGGCCGCCGAACATGGCTGGGGAGGCAGGCCATTCGGCTGCCGAAGTTGCCCCCGAAAAGAGACTTTCGTCTCTGTCTGGCACTTTCGGCCGCCGAAGGTGCCGCCGAACCTAGCTGAGTTTCGTCTCTGCCCAGGACTTTCGGCCGCCGAAGGTGCCGCCGAAAGTGCCCTGTTCAGCCATTTCATGCATATTTTCTGTGATGTTTTCATGATGTTTTAGGGGGTTTTTGGGGGATATATTAGAGTTATGTTT
Source organism: Manihot esculenta (assembly GCF_001659605.2). Lineage (NCBI taxonomy): Eukaryota > Viridiplantae > Streptophyta > Magnoliopsida > Malpighiales > Euphorbiaceae > Manihot > Manihot esculenta. The sequence continues at coordinate 26,181,108 of NC_035170.2, read as the reverse complement.
ACGTATGTTTGGTCCCTCATTGGAGTCCACCTGTGTAGGTTCGGACCCGAGGAACCAAGGACCCCAGCAGTGAGCCAGCTGCTTCAGAGTTCGTCAGAGTCTGCCAGAGGTGAGTGGAACTAAACTTAACCTTTTAAATTAAGAAATGAAATGCTTTTATCATGCTTCATGCATCATGATTATATTATAGGTTGGTTGCATTAGAATCACGAATTATGTTGCATTGCATTGTTATTTGATGTTGATGGGGGATGGACATTGCACGACTCACTAGCCCTTTGTACGAAGTCCTGTGGTGCCCATAATAGGGCCGGGCAATACGAAGTCCTGTGGTGCCCATAATAGGGCCGGGCATGGAGCTGAGGGATTTTTGGGTCAGTCCGTCCATGATGTGAAATGTTTGTGCAGTGATCCATTTCATGATGGCATGTTTTAAATATCCTTTTATAGTTCTACTCACTGGGCATCTAGCTCACCCCTCTCCCCTAACCCCCAGGTTTGCAGGTACGGGATAGATAGAGAAGGCAAGAAGAGAAAAAGAAAGTCTTATGCATGTAATAGTTAGATTGTGGACATGACAATTGTTTTATGATGAAATGTAAAAATATTCAGTACGTTATGTAATGAGGTTATTGAGGATAGAGTTGTGCTTGACCATAGTATATTGTTAATCCCTTTTTGTATGTACATGATCTTATGTTATGATGTTTATGTAAACTAACTCAACACAGGTTGTTTTGCCTTTAAGGCTTGATGAGATCCCACAGAGGGACTATGTTATGTATATGATCAGAGTATGCACAGGTTGAGTTAGTTGGTGACAGTATGAGTATGGAAAGAAAAGTTTTAACTTTTATGCGTGTTGTTGATCATGTATGGGATTATACAGGTTTACAGGTTGTATGTTTGGCTTGCTACGGGTCCCGGCGGCCTTAAGTCGACCCGGATCCTAGCGCCGGTAGCGGTCCGAATTTCGGGTCGTTACAATGCCAGAACGTAGAATGGGTCCTGGTCTTTCCCTTACATATCATAACATTACAGTGTCCAACTGTGCCAGAACGTAGAATGGGTCCTGGTCTTTCTCTTACATAGTGCCAGCGAACGTAGAATGGGTCCCACTAGTCTTACATTCCGTACCGTACATATCACATCGTCATATCATAGATCGAGGGCTATGGATCATCCAATATTCATCCACATCAACATAAAAATATGAAATGCAACATATTCGTGAATTCTAATGCAAGCAACCTAATTCATCACATGGCATTCATGATGCGTGAAACATGCTGAAAAGTCCATTCTTTACTTTAAAACATAGTAAGTGATTCCACTCACCTCTGGGTAGCTCTGACCAGACACTGGAGCAGCTGACTCACTGCTGGGGTCCCCGGTTTCTCGGGTCTGAACCTACACAGGTGGACTCAAATGAGGGACCAAACAAACATGAACATAACTCTAAACTACTCCCCAAAAACCCCCTAAAACCTCAAGAAACAATCATAGAAAAACATGCAAAGGAAGGCAAAACAGAGCAGGTTCGGCGGCACCTTCGGCGGCCGAAAGTCCCTCCAGAGCCGAAACCCAGGCAGGTTTGGCAGCACCTTCGGCAGCCGAAAGTCCCAGACAGAGACGAAAAATCTCTTTTCGGGGGCAACTTCGGCAGCCGAAAGGCCTGCCTCCCCAGCCATGTTCGGCGGCCGAAAGTTCTTTCGGCTGCCGAACCTGGTTTCTGCCAAAGGGCAGAAACTTAGCTCCCTTAAGCACATTTGCCTCCAAAACTTCCAATCATGCATTTAGCTCAACCAAAACATGCAAATATACATACATTGGCTCCTAGGGGCTTCAAACTAACTTAAACCCCAACTACAACATACAACAACAACACAATCCAACAAACATTGCTCAAAACATAACATAACTCAAAAACCTAACTACAAGCTAAACATGCATTCTACCCCGTAGATTGTAACGACCCCAAAATGGACCGTCACCGGCGCTAGGATTCAGGTCGGCTTAAGGCCGCCAGAACCCGTAGCAAGCCTGCTATACTCTCTGTGTACCTGTAAACCTCATACATGATCATACATTTTCTGTGAAAATAAAACTCTTTTCTGAACCAAGGCTTAACCTGTGCATGCACTATCTCTGTACTCTGTACTCATGTACTCTGTACTCTGTATCCCTGACTCTGTTAAGCCTGGTTTTCACATACAGGAAAACATATATACATATACAGATCATGTACAAAACATACATTACTAGGTCAAGCAACAACTATTACATCTCTTTAATATTACATGTCCACTCTAAGCTATTACAGATCTCTTTACTTTTCCTGTACTCCGCTGGACTGTCCCTGTACACTGTACACTGAACCTGCAAAACTGGGGTTAAGGGAGTGGGATGAGCTCTATAGCCCAGTGAGTAGAACAGTAAAACATCTCAGTAAAATATGATCTCATGGAATGCACCATATCACAGACAAGCCACATCAAGAGTAAACCTGTCACCACATAGTCCCAGTAACTCTGTGCCAGGGCGTAGAATCGAGCACCTGGTCTTCCTGTCATATATGTATATGTGTATATAACACCTCTGTACTTACCATTGCCAGGGCGTAGTCAAAGGCTCCTGGACTTTGCTATACCTGCCAGGGCGTAGTCAAAGGCTCCTGGACTTCGCTATACCTGCCAGGGCGTAGTCAAAGGCTCCTGGACTTCCTATCTGAGACTATTGGATCATTCAGCATTCACTCACATCACCAAATAACGATGCAATGCAACATATTCGTGAATACTAATGCAATCAACCTATGGCATAAACATGATGCATGAGATATGCTAAAAGCAGTTTGTGGTTCAATTAAAAGTCATAAGTTTAGTTCCACTCACCTCTGGCTATCTGGACTGACTGACTCTGCAGGCTCTGAACCTCTGGAGCAGTACTCACTGCTGCTCTCTCTGGTTCCTCTGGTCTGTACCTATACAGATGGACTCAAATGAGGGACCAAACAAGCGTAGAAATAACTCTCTTAAACTTCCCCAAGAATCCCCTTAAACTCACTCAACTATCCATGCAAAGCATGCAAAAGAAAGCTGGACAGGACACTTTCGGCGGCAGGTTCGGCGGCCGAAAGTCCTCTCCAGAGACGAAACTCAAGCACCTTCGGCGGCCGAAACTCAATCTTCGGCGACCGAACCCTTTCAGGGGCAAGCTTCGGGGGCCAAAACTCACTCCAGAGACGAAAGTTTCACACCTTCGGCGGCACCTTCGGCGGCCGAATCCCCCAAACAGAGCCGAACATGCAAAACAGGCTGTGGCAGCCAAGCCACCATGCAAGAGGTTCGGCGGCCGAATGAACCTTTGGCTGCCGAACCTGAGTTCATCCAGAACTCAGCTTCAACGGCAAACCATCTTCTCCTTCCCTTCAACCACTCAAACCATATATACTCCAACTCCTCAACACACATATACTCACGTATATGATCACAGGGGTCCAAAACTATCTAATAACCCCAAACAACAAATCAAACATAACACAGAAACATGTATACATGCATAACTCATCAAAACCACTACTTCTCACTTAAACATACATCTCTCTCCCTTAACTTCCATAAAACCTTCAGAAAACACATAAACAGGTTCAAGAGCATTACTTACCTCCTGTAACAAGAAGCTGAACACTCTGAACTAAGGAAAACGGACCAACTCTCCTCACACTCTCAAACTCGCACAAACGGAGCTTTTTGCTTCAAAACATTCAAAACTAAGTTTGTTTTCCCTTCAAAACTTTCCACACCTGTGAAACCCTTAGCCTGAGCAGCTCAAAGCGTGCAGATAAAGCATGGGAGATGTGACCAACTTCTGGACATGATCTGGTGATAACACCTGTCCAAAATGCTGACTAAGGGATACAAAACTGCTGGCTAAGCAACTCAGCTTCGGCTGCCGAATCGCATGCAAAACCATGCAACATTCGGGGGCCGAACCTGAATTCGGAAGCCGAATATTGGGCACTTTCGGCGGCCGAACTTACCTTCGGCGGCCGAACTTGGCTCCTCTGCCTTGGTTCATTTCAACTCAAAACTTGGTTCCATTTACCTGTAACACAATAAACCACACAACATTCGTGAGAAACTCATATCTCCTACCCTCTAGAGGATTCCGACATCCCGGAGTCCACCGGACGACAAGAATTCCGGTGTCGGACTCTAGCCGGGTATTACATTCTCCCCCCCTTAAGAAAATTCGTCCTCGAAGGTTCCTAAAACACACAATTAACACATGAAACGGAGAAAACTAACCTCAAAACAAATATGGATACTGCTGGAGCATAGACTCCCGCGTCTCCCAGGTGCACTCTTCTAGATTATGGTGGTTCCATGGAACTTTCACCATCGGAATCTCCTTGTTCCTTAGCTGTCTGATCTGCGTGTCCAGAATCTGCACTGGCTGCTCTATATAGGTGAGATCTGTATGAATCTCCACCTCAGGCTCACTCAGAACCTGATTCGGATCTGACACAAACTGTCGTAGCATAGAAACATGAAATACCGGGTGAATTCTCTCCATAGAAGCAGGTAAATCCAGCTTATACGACACATTTCCGATCCTCTGCAACACCTCAAAGGGTCCAATGTACCGTGGAGCCAATTTACCTTTCTTTCCAAAACGAACCACTCCTTTCATTGGAGACACTTTTAGCAATACCCAATTACCCTCGTGAAACTCTAACTGCTTTCTGCGAACGTCTGCATAACTTTTCTGTCTACTCTGAGCTGTTCTGATTCTCTCTGATCATGGGCACCATTCTACTGGTAATGTCTACTAACTCTGGCCCTGCAAGAGCCTTCTCTCCTACCTCTTCCCAGCAAACAGGGGATCTGCACTTCCTCCCATACAAAGCTTCATAAGGAGCCATCCCGATGGTCGCATGATGGCTGTTATTGTAGGCAAACTCCACCAAAGGTAGATGCTGCCTCCAAGAACCGCCAAAGTCTAACACACATAGTCGAAGCATATCCTCTATGGTCTAGATGGTCCTTTCTGACTGTCCATCAGTCTGTGGGTGGAAAGCAGTACTAAAATCCAATCTCGTGCCCATCGCACTTTGCAGACTCCGCTAAAAGCGGGAGGTAAACTGAGGTCCTCTGTCTGAAACTATAGACACTGGAACTCCATGTAATCTCACTATCTCATCCAGATAGACCTGTGCCAACTTATCCACAGAATAGTTACTCCGCACTGGAAGAAAATGAGCAGATTTCGTGAGTCTGTCCACAATCACCCATATCGAGTCTATCCTGTTGGACGCTACTGGTAAACCCACTACAAAATCCATGGCTATGTTCTCCCATTTCCACTCTGGAATCGGTAATGGGTTAAGCATTCCGGCTGGTTTCTGATGCTCTAATTTCACCCTCTGACAAACCTCACAGGCTGTCACGAACTGCGCCACTTCTTTCTTCATGGCTGGCCACCAATAGACCCTTTTCAGATCCTGATACATTTTGGTGGCTCCTGGGTGCACACTATACCTCGCCTTATGAGCTTCCCTCATAATGTCTTCCTTCACACTGCCCCTATCTGGTACACAAAGTCGACTCCCATAGCGAAGGATCCCTTTGCTGTCAAATCTGAACTCTGCACTATTGCCTGACTGAACAGTCCTGGCAATTTTCATCAACTCAGGGTCCTCATGCTGTCTCTGAGCTATCTGCTCCAGAAACACAGGTGTCACTCTCATCTGTGCTATCAACGCACCTGTACCAGACAACTCTAGCTATAATCCCTCGTCAAAGAGCTTATAAAGCTCCATCACAACTGGTCTCCGCTCTGCTGCTATATGGGATAAACTGCCTAGTGACTTCCGGCTTAGGGCATCTGCGACAACATTCGCCTTACCCGGATGATACTGGATTTTACAATCATAATCACTGAGCAATTCGACCCACCTTCTCTGCCGCAAATTCAGCTCTCTCTGACTTAAGATGTACTGTAAACTCTTGTGATCGGTGAAGATCTCGCATTTAACCCCGTAGAGGTAATGCCGCCACATCTTAAGTGCAAAGATAACTGCTGCCATCTCTAGGTCATGGGTAGGGTAATTCAACTCGTGCTTCTTCAACTGTCTAGAAGCATAAGCTATTACTCTATCACTCTGCATCAATACACAACCCAATCCCACTCGAGATGCATCACAGAACACTGTGAACTCTTCATTACTGACAGGCAGAGCTAACACTGGTGCTGTTGTCAATCTCCTCTTGAGCTCCTCAAAGCTCTCTTCACACTGGTCTGACCAGATAAACTTCTGGTTCTTCTGAGTCAATTTGGTCATAGGAGCTGCTATCTTTGAGAAGTTCTGAACGAACCTCCTGTAGTAACCTGCCAGTCCCAAAAAGCTTTTAATCTCAGTCACTGTCGTGGGTCTGGGCCAGTTAGCTACAGCCTCTATCTTCTTGGGGTCTACCTCAATACCCTCTACTGATACCACATGTCCCAAGAAGGCAATGCTCCGTAACCAAAACTCACACTTCGAGAACTTGGCATATAAACCATGCTCTCTCAGTGTCTGCAGAACGATCCTCAGATGCTGGGCATGCTCCTCTGCATCTCTGGAATACACTAAGATATCATCGATAAACACAATGACAAAGTGATCCAGAAACTCACTAAATACCCTGTTCATGAGATCCATAAATGCTGCAGGGGCGTTAGTCAACCCGAACGGCATCACTAAGAACTCATAATGCCCATATCTGGTCCGGAAAGCTGTCTTAGGCACATCTGCCTCTCTGACTCTCAACTGATGATACCCAGATCTCAGATCTATTTTCGAGAAACAACCTGCTCCAGCTAGCTGGTCAAATAGATCATCAATCCGAGGTAAGGGATACCTATTCTTGATAGTGACCTTGTTCAACTGTCTGTAGTCGATACAAAGTCTGAGGGATCCATCCTTCTTTCTGACAAAGAGCACTGGAGCACCCCAAGGTGAGGTACTAGGGCGGATGAAACCCTTATCTACCAAGTCCTGCAACTGTTCTTTCAACTCTGTTAACTCAGCTGGCGCCATCCTGTAGGGAGGAATAGAGATAGGTCTGGTACCTGGCAATAATTCAATTTCAAACCCTATCTCCCTATCAGGTGGTAGTCCTGGCAAATCGTCTGGGAACACATCGAGAAACTCTCGGACTACTGGTACTGTGGCTGGTTCCCTCACCTGACTGTCTAGCTCTCTCACATGAGCTAGAAACCCCTGACAACCCCTCCTAAGCAAACGACGAGCCTGAAGGGCTGAAATCATACCTCTGGGTGTACCTCTCCTGTCTCCTCTGAAAACACACTCTGACCCATCCTGGTCTCTGAGACTCACTAGCTTCTCTCGACAGTCCAACGTAGCACTATATGTAGATAACCAATCCATCCCTAGAATGACATCAAAATCCGTCAAATCTAGAACCACAAGGTCAGCTGGAAGGTATCTACCCTCGATAAACACTGGACTGAAACGACAGACTGACTCTGCCACTGATGGGTCACATCTAGGTCCACTGACCCAGAGAGGATACTCTAACTCAGAACTGATCAAACCCAATCTCTCTATGGCTCTCGAAGCAATAAAGGAATGAGAAGCACCGGGGTCCATCAAAGCATACACATCTGAACACCCAATGATGAGATTACCTGACACCACTGCGTTCGACGTGTTAGCCTCCTCCTGTGTCACTGTGAAAATCCGTGCTGGGGCTACCGGATTTCCACCTCGGGAACCTGCTGCTGAAGTAGAGGCTACCCCTCTCCCTCTACCTCTGCCACTAGTCTGAGGCATGCCTGGAGCTACTGGCCGTACAACTGGCTGTACCACACTGCCTGAACTCATCTGCTGGGATGGTGCAAAAGTCATCTGCGGACAATCCCGAGCAATATGCCCTTCCTGTCCACATCGAAAACAAGCTGTAGATCCCAACCGACAAACTCCTCCATGTGGTTTTCCGCATCGTCTGCAGACTGGAGCTGTGCCCGAGCTTGAGCCACTACCTATTCCCAGACCTGACTTGACTTTACTCCAGAACTTACTCTTTGTTCCTTTTGCTCTATCCCATCTTTTACTGCTTGGTGTGGGGGCTTTAGAACCCGAAGCCTGTGCCTTTGACTGTTTCTGAATATTGGCACTAGCTTCCATTTTCCTGGCTGCGTCTACTATGGTATGGAAACTCTCCTTTTCTGCTGGAAGAATCAAGGAAGCATACCTGGGATGCAGTCTCATAGTATATCTCCTTGCTTTCTTCTGATCAGTATCATAGGCTTGACCCTCGTACTGAAGCAGATCCAGGAACTTATCTGTGAATTCATCAACACTCATCTCATCTGTCTGTCTCAACTGTTCAAATTCAATTACTTTCATCTCCCTCGAACTGTCAGGAAAAGCCCACCCTGCAAACTCATTGGCGAACTCTCCCCATGACATGCTGTCCATTCTAGGCTCCACATAATTCTTAAACCATTCTCTGGCTTTCTTGCATTTTAATGTGAAACCTGCCATCTCAATGGCTCTCCTATCATCTGCTCCCAATTCACTGGTTATCATCCTAACTGCTCTGAGGTAATCAAATGGATCATCTCCCGTGTTGTATTTAGGAGCATCCAATTTCAAGTACTCCGTCATTTGGACTTTACCTCCAGATGAGCTAGGTTCATGTCTGTCAACAACAGGGGCTACTGGTTCTGGTGGTAGTACTGATTCATTTGGCTCTAGGTGTGCTGCACTTGGATGGGTAGGGGAAGAGGGATACATAGGATATGGTGGATAGTAAGGATAAGGCATATAAGGCATATAAGGAGGATATGGCACAAAACTCGAGTACTCCGACATACCTCCCATCGGATACTCTGGATAGCCAAAACCTGAGGTCTGAGCACCTCCCTGCGACTCTCCCATACCTTCCTCAAAACTGCCTATACCCATGCTGTCATCTCTAGACTGATCAATCTCCATAGCTTCCCTCCTTTCCTCTGATCTTCCTCCCCTAGCTGTTCCTCTTCTACTCTCGTCGACAGACCTTCTAGGGTCTATTGACGTACCTTCCCTGCTAGATCTCTGAGACCTTGCCCTTGGCAATGCAGGAGGACGAGCAGCTGGTCTCTCATTCTCTGGTGGGACTCCAGTCAATCGAGCTGATCGACGAGTTCCTCGCATCTTTACTCTGGAAACACAACATATAACATACCACTTTAGCACATAAACATCACATATCAATCATACACATACAACACTCATGGCATATCATAGCAGATAGGACTCAAGACCCTATCCTAGTGGACATGATTTCCTATTGTGCTTGACCACTTCTAACCTGTCTGAGCCCAACACTGTCTCTATAGGTCCGATCATGTGAACCTAGGGCTTTGATACCAATCTGTAACGACCCCAAAATGGACCGTCACCGGCGCTAGGATTCAGGTCGGCTTAAGGCCGCCAGAACCCGTAGCAAGCCTGCTATACTCTCTGTGTACCTGTAAACCTCATACATGATCATACATTTTCTGTGAAAATAAAACTCTTTTCTGAACCAAGGCTTAACCTGTGCATGCACTATCTCTGTACTCTGTACTCATGTACTATGTACTCTGTATCCCTGACTCTGTTAAGCCTGGTTTTCACATACAGGAAAACATATATACATATACAGATCATGTACAAAACATACATTACTAGGTCAAGCAACAACTATTACATCTCTTTAATATTACATGTCCACTCTAAGCTATTACAGATCTCTTTACTTTTCCTGTACTCCGCTGGACTGTCCCTGTACACTGTACACTGAACCTGCAAAACTGGGGTTAAGGGAGTGGGATGAGCTCTATAGCCCAGTGAGTAGAACAGTAAAACATCTCAGTAAAATATGATCTCATGGAATGCACCATATCACAGACAAGCCACATCAAGAGTAAACCTGTCACCACATAGTCTCAGTAACTCTGTGCCAGGGCGTAGAATCGAGCACCTGGTCTTCCTGTCATATATGTATATGTGTATATAACACCTCTGTACTTACCATTGCCAGGGCGTAGTCAAAGGCTCCTGGACTTTGCTATACCTGCCAGGGCGTAGTCAAAGGCTCCTGGACTTCCTGTCTGAGACTATTGGATCATTCAGCATTCACTCACATCACCAAATAACGATGCAATGCAACATATTCGTGAATACTAATGCAATCAACCTATGGCATAAACATGATGCATGAGATATGCTAAAAGCAGTTTGTGGTTCAATTAAAAGTCATAAGTTTAGTTCCACTCACCTCTGGCTATCTGGACTGACTGACTCTGCAGGCTCTGAACCTCTGGAGCAGTACTCACTGCTGCTCTCTCTGGTTCCTCTGGTCTGTACCTATATAGATGGACTCAAATGAGGGACCAAACAAGCGTAGAAATAACTCTCTTAAACTTCCCCAAGAATCCCCTTAAACTCACTCAACTATCCATGCAAAGCATGCAAAAGAAAGCTGGACAGGACACTTTCGGCGGCAGGTTCGGCGGCCGAAAGTCCTCTCCAGAGACGAAACTCAAGCACCTTCGGCGGCCGAAACTCAATCTTCGGCGACCGAACCCTTTCGGGGGCAAGCTTCGGGGGCCAAAACTCACTCCAGAGACGAAAGTTTCACACCTTCGGCGGCACCTTCGGCGGCCGAATCCCCCAAACAGAGCCGAACATGCAAAACAGGCTGTGGCAGCCAAGCCACCATGCAAGAGGTTCGGCGGCCGAATGAACCTTTGGCTGCCGAACCTGAGTTCATCCAGAACTCAGCTTCAACGGCAAACCATCTTCTCCTTCCCTTCAACCACTCAAACCATATATACTCCAACTCCTCAACACACATATACTCACGTATATGATCACAGGGGTCCAAAACTATCTAATAACCCCAAACAACAAATCAAACATAAAACAGAAACATGTATACATGCATAACTCATCAAAACCACTACTTCTCACTTAAACATACATCTCTCTCCCTTAACTTCCATAAAACCTTCAGAAAACACATAAACAGGTTCAAGAGCATTACTTACCTCCTGTAACAAGAAGCTGAACACTCTGAACTAAGGAAAACGGACCAACTCTCCTCACACTCTCAAACTCGCACAAACGGAGCTTTTTGCTTCAAAACATTCAAAACTAAGTTTGTTTTCCCTTCAAAACTTTCCACACCTGTGAAACCCTTAGCCTGAGCAGCTCAAAGCGTGCAGATAAAGCATGGGAGATGTGACCAACTTCTGGACATGATCTGGTGATAACACCTGTCCAAAATGCTGACTAAGGGATACAAAACTGCTGGCTAAGCAACTCAGCTTCGGCTGCCGAATCGCATGCAAAACTATGCAACATTCGGGGGCCGAACCTTAATTCGGAAGCCGAATATTGGGCACTTTCGGCGGCCGAACTTACCTTCGGCGGCCGAACTTGGCTCCTCTGCCTTGGTTCATTTCAACTCAAAACTTGGTTCCATTTACCTGTAACACAATAAACCACACAACATTCGTGAGAAACTCATATCTCCTACCCTCTAGAGGATTCCGACATCCCGGAGTCCACCGGACGACAAGAATTCCGGTGCCGGACTCTAGCCGGGTATTACATAGATCTTGCATAAAACTTACTTTAAACATGAAATGAGCTTAAGATCGACTCTTACCTCTTGAAGATCGAGAGAGAGACGTCCTAAACTCGGAGGTGGGAGGGGTTGAGTTCCCTTGGACCTCAAAGCTCCAAAACTTTGCTCAAAGCTCGAAAATCTTCAAAACAAGTGAAAACTCATGAAAATCGAGTAGGATTGGAAGAAAAGAACTCAAGATCGGTGAGGAACGGCGGAGAGCTCACCTTGGCCGGAAATGGGGAAAAAGCTCGCCCATTTTTGGCTAAGGGACCCTTTTATAGTGGCTGGCCAGGCCACGTTAGGGGGCCGAACGTGCCTCCGCATGCATGCCATGTTCGGCGGCCGAACTTGAGGTTCGGCGGCCGAAGCTGGACTTTCCTCACTTATGCTTTCGGGGGCCTAAAGGCGCTCCCGAAGGCATGCATGTTCGGCGGTCGAACTTGAGGTTCGGCGGCCGAACCTGAGTTTTCCTCCAAGGTTGTTTTAATGCAAAAACTCATTTCCATTTTACTTAAAACCATGAAATACCTTAAAACATATTATGAAAACATGTTTCTACCCTACTAGAGGCTTCCGACATCCGAGATTCCACCGGACGGTAGGAATTCCGGTACCGGAGTCTAGCCGAGTATTACAATGTTGTTGATGTGGATGAATGTTGAATGATCCATTAGCCCTCATATGTTATGACATGATGATATGATATGGAAGTCCAGGTGTGGCCTGCACTACGCCCCTGACACTATGTAAGAGAAAGACCGGGTGTGGCCTGCACTACGCCCCCGGCACCATTGGTTATGTATGTTATGTTATGTATAAGAGAAAGACCAGGTGTGGCCTGCACTACGCCCCTGGCATGATTGGAATATGTAGAGGGCTAAATGGTGACAAGTTCATCCTTGATATGATTAGTTGTGATGTGATGCATTTCATGATAGCATGTGTTTCAAATGCTTTGTTATTCTGCCCACTGGGCTCTAGTAGCTCACCCCTCTCCCAATTTCCCCAGGTTTGCAGGTACAGGATAGACCAGGAGGTCAGCAAGAGTATTGAAGTCTTTTGTATGTAATAGATAGAATGTGGACATGATAAAATGTAAAGTTATGAATAGTTATGTAATGTAATGACATTGAGGATTAGAGGTTGTGCTTGACCTATGTGTAAGGTATCCCTTTTAATGCATGATCCTAGATCTTTTATGATGTTTATGTAAACCAACTCAATATATGTTGTAATTGCCCATTGGGGCATTGTTGAGATCCCACAGAGGGGTCGATGTTTATGACTATGTTTATGTTCAGGTTGAGTTTGGTGTTTGGATGAAAGAAAAGTTTTAATTTTTATGTATATTGTTGATCATGTATGGGATTAAACAGGTTCTCAGGATGTATGTTAGGCTTGCTACGGGTCCCGACGGCCTTAAGCCGACCTGGATCCTAGCGCCGGTAGCGGTCCGATTTTCGAGTCGTTACATTATAGGCATTAGAGTAACAGTAGGGTAATGTCATACCTGCAAAGCCAGTGTAATTCACACAATTAGCCTCATTACTGCTTGTGGTACCTTGGCCATGGTTCTTTATGTACTTCATCATTTCCTGCATTAATGTTTTCATGTTCCAGTCTGTTTTATTTTGGACATAGTTGTCATCACAATTCAAAGGTGTCTCATACACATGAGCTGCAATACTACTTTTCCCTTTAATCTTTTTCTGTTTGAGTTCATTGAACCATTCTGGATATCTATTGAGCTTGAAGCAAGTTTCCTTTATGTGCCCCGTAGCCTTGCAATAGGTGCATATTCTATCATCCTTCATCTTGCATTGATTTTTCCACGCCCTGTCTCTATTATTTTCTGGAACTTTTGCTATCATAGCACTGCTTCCAGATTCTTCGCCTTGGACTTCTCTCTATTTTTCAATTCTTATTATCATAGAATAAGCCTTGTTAACACTGGATAGGGGTTCCATAATAAGGATTTGGTTTCTCACATGATCATATGTTTCATTTAGGCCCATCAAGAATTGCATCAGTTTGTGTTTGCCCTCTATATCTACAAATAACTTTGCTGCACCACAATCACACAGAGGAATTGGTTCTAAACATGCATATTCATCCCATAATTTCTTCAATTTTGTGTAATACATCATGAGATTGTTGTTTGCTTGACTAACATTACTGATTTCTTTCATTAATTGGTACATTAGGGGTTGTTACTATCTCCAAATCTTTCTTTTAATTCTTCCCATAGTTCATAGGCATTAGTAGCATAGAGAAAAGCCTTAGCTAAATCTTTTGTGAGAGCATTTAAAATCTAGGACATTACCATATTGTCTGCTTTCTGCCATTCTTCATAATTTTTGTCATTTTGTTCTGGCATTCTGCATTTTCCATTTATGAATCCTAGCTTGTCTTTTACCTTTAATGCAATGATCATTGATCTATTCCAAGTTAGGTAGTTATTTTCGTTCAGAGGTGAGCTGACAAGAATCATGCTGGGGGAGTTAGAATTCTGCAATTTGATCATCTTATCTTCTTTATCAGCAGTTCTCGGTATGGTTTATTTAGCAATTTCTGCCATTGTGCTTGTTAGGTAAGATAAAGTGTATGGGAAGAGAGGGGGTGGGTTTCTCCAGATCTAGATTTAGTTTACACAGGGTAGCTTACACAGGATAAGCTCTGATACCATGTGAAAATAATTGTGTTTGAGAGAAAAATTAGATGATCTTTATTGAATGATAGTTGGGTTTATATACACATTGGATAACAAAAATGTAACAGACTCTCAACAACTTTGGAACTCTCTACAATGTTTTGGAAGACTCTAGGGTACGCTATAATTATAATTAAAACGACATCATTTTATTTCTTCATGTACGGCGTCGTTTTTTTCCTTTGATGGCGTGCCTCTCTATCTCCTTCCACGGCGCCGCTTGGATCAAATATATTATATCTCTTCGGCCACTCCCCTGATTTGCAGGTGGAGGATCGGGGACCTTAACGCCTATCAATATTCTTATAAAGCGATTCCATGTGAGGTTTCCATCAACAGCAATTTGATGTGGGTTTGATTGAAGATGATGAACTGTGTTTGAGTCTCCGATTTGAAGATTTGGTTCAAATTCTGAAGTTACTTTTCTAGCCTCAACTGAGATAGATCTAACAACAATCAAATCTATAATTATAGCTTGCACCTTCATCATCAATCTGTACACCAAATTAAAAACTCATAATTAATTAAGTTTTATATATATTATTTCAATAATTATTCAATTTTTTTTTTTTGCATTTTAATCAGTCACATATAAGAAATATAATTTAATATATATGCAAAATAGAATACTAATGAAGAAAAAAAAATGCAATACGAAAAGGATGAAAATTTGTATACCTCGCCATGACCAACAATTGATGGAGCAAATGACTTGTGTGAGATTATATGAAATCTATGCTTCTATTTTATATACTTAAAAATGAAACTTCAAAGAAGGTGGCATCAATTAATTAAAATTAAATAAATAAATAAAATCAAAAAGTTAAAAAGAAAAATCAAATTGGGTGGTGGCTGTTAAGTCAGTCTAACGACGAACTATAACTAGACTTGCAACTTTTTTTTTTTTTTTTTTTTGAGTTAATGGTGAATCGGTGTAATTAAAATTTAATTTTTTTTAGTTAATAGTAAATAGGTGTAAGTAAAATTTTTCAATTAAAGAAATCTTTTGTAAGGACACTTGTAAAGATATGATTGGAACACAAAATGCAATTGTGGATGTTTTTTTCTTCTCTCATAATCTAATTATGGCTCCAATCCAAACTAAACAGGACTAGGCTTCTAATTATTAATAATATGTTTGTGTATTTTCCTTTCCTTTTCCTGTTGTTTCTCGGAAAACAGAAGTCCAATCCAAACAGGATTGGTTCTCTCTCTCTCTCTATATATATATATCTATATACCATAACACTCCAACAAATTCTATATTCCCTTGTTCGATCAAAACACTAGCAAAACTATCATTATAATCATGGCTTCCACAGCAAAACTGCAAGTAAACATAAGATACAAAAAGTTTGATCTTGAAGAGAATTGTCCACCAGTTCTCCGCATCAGAATTCTTCCAAGCTCCACACACTGTCAAGTATGGGGCACACAACTCGAAATCCGAACTCAAGTCATGGGTAACTCTGTAGAGCTCACTGAAGAACAATGTCTCGGCGATGATGTTTCCGAAATAATCTCAACCTTGTTGCCTTGTTCCATAGACATACACCCCAAGCTCAGAAGATTTGCTATCTCCAAGATAATATGCAACGCTATGGATATTTTGGCAGAGATTTCCAGGATTAAGAAGAAATGGGTCATGAGCGTAAAGATTCGTATTATTACCCAATATGATATTTAACTATTTAATCTATTTCATTTCAAACGGTTAACTATTTAGATTTTTTTCTTTCAAAAAAAATTATTCGTATTATATAAATAAATCTAATCTTAAACATTTTAATTTTATTGCAAGTTAATATTATGACAGAATATTTTAATATTACACACTCGATATTTATTTATATTTATTTAATAAAATGTGATTAAATATAAAATTTATCATAATTTTAATTAATTTATTTAGTGAATATATGAGCATCTGAATGCGTTTGACAATTTCTCAATTAATCAGCCGTGACCACCAGAACAACTAACACTACCTGGAGCATGAGTACAAGGATCAGGACCTTTACCAGTAGAAGGTCCCCTTTGTAGTAGTCTTCGCATTATAATTTGATTGTATCTTAAATCGACAATTTGCAGTGAAACAGAAGGCAGTAGGTTTTCATATTTCTTCAACTTTTCCTTTGTCTTCTTTTGTTTTCTCTTCACATCTCCACAAGCCAAGAAGCTAGTCTTCGTCCTAATATATTTGCTTTCCTTGCAAGTTGACAAGCAATTTCCTGTTTTCTTCCCTTTTGATAAGGCAAGCTTTCAAGTTCAACTCCAAGACAACAAGAGATTGATCCAACAAGAACAAAAGCTAAGAACAACATCTTCATCACCAAACTGCAAATATATATATATATAGTTTAAATTATATATATAATAAAAAAATATAAAAAAATAATATGTGATTATATCGATTTTTCACTTAGAGATATATACTTTATTTTTAAAATTTGTTGTATAATTTTATACATGTACATTTCACGTTAGCACGAAATCTAAATTGCTAAAAAGTATTATTATTGATTAATAGCACAATACTATAAAATATTATTTTAATATAAAATTAAATTAAATAGTAGATTTCAAAATAAAAAATACCACAAGATATTTTTTTATTTACTTTAAAAATATGTATATATGAAATTTGGTATTAAGAAAAGAAGATTTACCTCTCCATAGCGCAATTTTTTATAGACTTTGTTGAATGCTTATTGTGCCTTAGTGCAGCTCATGCCGAGTATTTATATACACTTGAAGGCTAATGCTTTTTTTTTTTTTTTTCTTTTTTAAAGATAACTTATAAAAGTATCCTTGAATATTTTTATTATTAACAATTTCATTCTTATCACAAACTCATTAAAAATATCCTTAAATTGTGACAGTCAGACTTTAAATAAATTGCTATTTAATATTTAAATTTTACATTTTTAGCACAATTAATTGATTTATTTTAAATTAAAATACTCATCATTACAAATATATTTTAATTTTATTTTTTTTAACATTAACTACTAAATGAATAGGTGGATGAAAGTCTTAAATAAAATAAAAAAAATTAAAATGTTTAAATGATTTTTTTAAAGAAATAAGTATTTTTAAAAATATTTTTTGTAAATCACTATTTTAAACAAGGCGAAAAGACTTTTGGTATAAAAACACTTGTGGGTCAAAATTAAATGGGTAGCAATTTCCAAGTCAAGCCCACCACATCTTGTCGTTACACATGCATGCACCTCTTAAATATATAACAATTTTGGCTAGGGTAACTATTCCTCCAATTTAATTTAAAATTAAATCCTAAATTAATCAAAAATTAAAATTTTAATATTTATAAAAATGAATTAATTTTTTTTTATTTTGAAATTTTATTGGACTTCATATATTTCAAGCGGAATGTAATATCTTTTTAAAAATATAAATTATTTTATATTGTTTGATAACAATATTAAAAAGAAATGATCTTAATAATTTCATGTACACATAATTTAGTGGTTTTAATGATCACACAATAAAAGAAAGGATTTATTATTTTGAAAAGTATGAGTGGTTTAAAAAAATAACTTAATTTTCATTTTAATTAAAAAAATATTTTTTATTTATATTTTTTCTGAGTATTCAAAACATCAAAAATTTAAAAGAATAATTTTTTTTAAAAAATATCTTACATAAAACAAATGGAGCTTAAAACTAATGAACTTTTTTACATAATTTATTAACATTTTTTATTTTTTTAATATTGCTACTAATTAATGCAAAATAATTCATTTTCTTAAAATATTTTTAATATAAAATTTATTTTCCCAAAAACAAATGAAAACTAAGACAGATAGGCGGAAAAGAGATGGAGAGAAAAAGGGGTGCATGAAAAAAAAATCAATTGTAATTTTTTCTAATTTCAAAAATGTTTTTTTCTTTAATAGACAACATACTCTTTCGATCTCTCACAGTTCCTTAATCCTTACCATTCGTCTACTCATTAGGCCGTCACGTCACGAACACAATCTATAGAACTATAAGGAATCGATGGCATCCACAGTTTGGTTTTATTAAAAGAACTCAAATTAAATTTTATAAAATTTACGTATGATTTTAATTTGTTTTAAAATAATTTTTTTAAATTAAAAAAAAAAAATTATTTCATTTCAAACAAAATAATCAAAAGACTTGTGGTCCAAGTCTGGCCACCAACTCCCATTATATCCATTCATGCATTGATTAATTTGATTAATCAATGAGCCCCTTTATTATTATTTTTTTTTTTCATGAATGAGGAAATATTATACTCAACTAAAGGACCAAAATCACGAGCTACAGCAGCAACAACACAGGAGGGGAAATCCTCCAAAAAAACAAGTTCCTCATCATGATTCAAAGACCAAGTAGCTAGATTATGGGCCAAAACATTGCCCTCACGGTGAACATGGGAAAATGAAAGAGACTCAAAGGAACCAGCAAGAGTCTTGACATCGTCATAGATAGTTCCACAATAACCCAACTGAGAAAGGTTACTGATGAGTGCATTAACAACCAGCAGTGCATCAGTTTCCAGAATTACCTGTTTGAAATCCCCATCCATAGCAATTTGAACTCCATAAAACAAGGCGAGAGCTTCAGCACTTTCAGGAACCCAACCACATTCAACTCTCTTAGCAGCTAAGATAAGGACTTGCTCATTACGATTCCTTATCACACAACCACAACCTAAAAAATTATAGTCAAAGACACTTGTACTATTTAGGTTTTGTATGGTATGCACCTTTGTTACCCATTAGACACTCAAAGTCGTAAAATTCATGACATTTAAACACAAAATTGCATTTAAATGAAAGATGAGATACACGCGAGATGACGGGTCAAAACTATGCCAAATAACTAAAATATAATCTTATGTGGCGTTTTTATAGAATTTTAAATGAAAAAACGTTTTAAATCTCTCTGCCAAAATGCTAAATCATTCGCTTGACTTCTAGTATTTTGCAGATGAGAGCAGGAGATGAAGATGAAGGTGAAATAAAGAGGAAGGTGCAGAAGTTGGTTTAATAGCTGCCGGTGAATAGTTTTCTGTCCTCAATTTCTAGTGAATGAAAGCTGGTTTAATAGCTACTGACATTCATGGATTGTCAATACATGGGTCCCCAAGAAGGTTCTATAGTTTGTTAGGATGGAGGATGTATTCACATCCTCCAGGGGCTCCACTAAGATATTCAGAAATTTTGTGATAAGTCCATCTTTAATTGTCTCCTGAAAACTTATAGATTCTTGACTTTGAAGGAAGAGGATATGGCGACAGTGAGGGAGAAGGACAATGGTGGCTTCAAAGTGGTGTCACAATAGAAGAGTTAGAATCACAAATAAATAAAAAGGCCAGCCTTTAAACGATATCTTGAGCTCAGGTAATTAGCTTGCCGAAATGAAAGTGAAAACAAAAGCTGGTCAGATTTAGTTACTATTGCAAGCCTTTAAATATGCCACATCAGCAGAAAATAATCATTCACTCTCCTTTGTTCGCACGCTATCTGCTGACTATGCAATTTTGTGTTTAAATGTTATGAATTTTGTGATTTTGAGTGTTTAATAGATTACGAAATTAATTAAGATATATAAAAGATAAAATCTAAATAGTACAATTGTCTAACTATGTATTTAGTCAAAAAATTATTGATACCTGAAAAGGGTGCATGGGTATTGACTTTGACCATATCCACAGGAGGCGCATTCCAACGACCTGAATCTCATAGGCAGGAAGAGCACTTGAGCAGTCCAAACTGAAGAGATCAGAAGCAAGACTCACTAACTTAGATTGAGGATAGCCAACTTAGCCATGCCATTTGAGATTACGATTGAACCATAAATACAATAGATACACAGCCAAAATCACAGAATTTTGGGGAAGGCAGGAGAGCTTTCCACTCAATAAGCAAGTTGCCAGGCAACAGCATTAGCTTCCATGATTGAATAAAAAATATCTGTAAGCTTTCAGAATTCCTGAACCCAGCAGCAGTCACGAAAATCATCTGCCACCGAATCAATACCACCTTGACACAAAACACACCTACTTCCTAAACCCAATCTATTAGAAAGCGCATCAAAACATGGAAGAAAGCCTCTAACAAACCGCCATAAAAAATGATGAATTTTGGATATCACATTCAGTTTCCAAATACACTTCCGTAATTTCGAGTTGTGATACGACGATGAGGCACGATAACACTCCCTATCGGCCCAAACCTTAGCAACTTGGTAACCCCTTTTTGTTGAATACTTCCTATTTCGAGTATGAATCCAGAATTGCCTATAGGGACCTTCAAAATTGGTTCCACCTCAGAAAAAAAGGAAGACTTATTAATTAAATCTCTATTCCAGCACTTAAGAATTAGCATTTATCAAGGCAGCTACCTTTGAACCCATGGGAAAGACAAGCTGAACCAGCGGCCTCAATGAATTCTGGCCAATAATCCAATTGTCCGCCCATAAATCAATACTCTGCCCATTGCCAACTCTCCAACATGTACTGGAATGAAGGATCAGAATAACGGAACAGACTCCCTTCCAAAAGTAGCTAGCATCTGATCCTTCCGTAACCTTTCATAAATCGAACTCAGAGAAAGTATTTTGCTTTAATAATCTGAGAGCACAAGGAGGTGGGATTTTCCAATAGCCTCCATGCTAGCTTCATAAGAGGCGCTTGATTAAAACAAAACAAACTCCTAAAGCCCAATCCCCCTTGAAATTTCGAGCAACATAAATTCTCCCACTTCACCCAATAGAACTTACAATCAGTCTCCATATCTCCCCAACAAAACCTTGCTATCGACCACTCTAGGTCGGCACAAAACGACTGGAAACAACAATAATAAAAATTAAAAATAAAAGAGAATAAAATGATTCCCTTAAGTACCAGACTTCATAGACTCACCAGCCACAGCTAGCAAATTGCTGGGGACTGATTAGGTAGGACATGTATTGATATTAGGGAAAGTGTGATAATTATCTAGACATTAATCTACAATATAAACTTATGATAGTATTAATATGAAATTATATATATATATTTATTTATATATATTATATAATTTTTTATTATTAAAATAAATACATAATTATTAATTTTAGTATATTCAATTTTGTTATTATTACAATAAATAAAAAAATTAAATCAAAGAATTATTATATATACCTTTTCTATATTAAAATAAAAGAAAAAAAGTTCTTTAGTTTCAAATAATCATTAAATTGCGAACGGTTCCAATTCATAATTTTTTGAACAGTAATAACTCAAAAGATGTATCAGCTAAATAATGACTGGTCAGCAATTTTAACAAATGAATTTAAAGTTGCTGCCTCGAAATATTAATTTTTACGTAGAATGCATTTATAATTTTTAATAAACTGTTAAATTAGTCCTCCTAGATTCTTAATATAAATTTAAAATGTTATTTTTTCTCATTAAGGGTATATTTCAGTCCAACTATATAAATATAAATATCTCGTTCATAAATTAATGGTCTCTATTTTATAATTTTTTTTCACACAAATTAAAAAAAGTAATCTACTTTTTAATTATATTCATTTTAAAAATATTAAAATTTATTAAATATTAAGAGATGTTTTAAAAAAAATTTTAAAAATAAAATAAAATTAAATAGAGTTATAATAGTTAATTTAAATGTTATTATAATGAAAAAATAAAAGTAGACAATAATTTTGAAATAATTAAAAAAAATAAACAAAAATTATGAAACGAATGAAGTAATAATATTAGTAATATACTTCAAATTTTATATATGCATGCGTGTTTAATGCAAAGAAAAGAAGAATTACCTTCTATGAAATTTCAGGCTCCAGAAAATATTTTCAAAAAAATATTTTTTATATTTTATGCGTTTGAGATATTCATAAAAAGTAGTCAATGAAAAATATTTTTATAATTGAATAAAATTTAAGTTATTTTGTTGCAAGTTTAACTAAAAGGACATGCAATTGTGGATGGTGGGATATAAGTGGTTCACCATGTAAGCATGCTGCTAGAGCAATTGCTTATGTTAGGGATAATATTGAAGAGTTTTGTCATGAATATTGGATTGTGCAGTGTTATTCAAGAGTTTTATGCAGATGTCATACATCCTACTCTTCAAACTGATCTTGAACCTGATAATAAACACCCATCAATGTTGTCACCTCCTTTGAGGAAGCAACCAGTAAGGCTAAGAAAGGCTAGAAAGAGGGATGAGAGTGAACCACCAGCTAGAGGAAGGAGGACAACAACTGTCACTTGTGTTAGGTACTTACAAATAGGCCACCATAAAAAGACTTATCAATACGCTGCTGTTGGGGTAATTATAGCTTTTTTTGGTTGTATATATTGAATCTATTTTAATATTTTTAACTTTTTATATGTTTTTCTAATTGCAGGCAAATATGGCCGTAAGTCAAAGAAGAGGAAACACACTATTGTATCAGGTGTATGGACTTTAAGAGTGGTTAACACTAGTCAAGTGAGATCAAGTGGAGGACCAACCAACTAAAAAAGCCTTTAAAATATCAAATGATCTTTTTGAGAATGTTATTAATTGATGGAATATAGTTTATATATTTTGATTAAACATGTATTTTGAGCCATTAAATTGAATTTTTTATTTTGGAAATATTATAAATTTATGCACATATTCTTTTTTTGGAAGTTTATTATAAATATTGATACAGTGCTATAAATATTGACTTTACTTGACCATTAAAATGACAGTAATAAATGTATGTCATTGTAATATTGAAGTCTGATTTTGTAATACATATTTGAATAATTATAACATATTAATGAAGTTATGCTTTTAATTTCATTTGCTCAACTCCAATTTTATTTATTGTGTATTTATAAGATTTATTTGTACTTGATATTAAGTTACAGTTGGATAAATGTAACATTATCACTTTTATGTTATTTTTAATTTTACAACTTTTTAGTCTGTTTATTTAAATATTTAAAATTACGCAATCCCTTAAGTTTTAAAGTTTTCAATTTTTCAGTCGTTTATATATTCAATTTCAGAACTATTTAGTTCTCCAGTTTTGAATCATTAAAACTGTTTAGTTCTCTATTTTAATTATTCACTTATAAAAAACTAATCTGCTAAAATTTCACTCATATAACTTATATACAAAGTAGCAAATAATGTCCAAAAGAGATAAAACAGAGAAAACAGAATTCATTCATACATAAAGAACAGAGAATACATAAAACAAGCATTTATATTGCTTTAATTTTCTGCAGCTTTTTATAGTGTTTTTACAACAACCTTTTATAATGCTTTTATAATAAATACTATCAATAATAACAACATAATTATTACACAATTCTTCATCTGGTTCAAAATAACTTCAATCTTCTGCAGCTTTACATGTAATTTTTTTTTATCTTCATTCATCTTCATCAACCCTTCTTTAGTCTCTGCAATCATCCTTGATAAGTTGGTCTTGAATACCTTTAACCCTTCACCTGTACTGTTTGATGTTGGAGAGTTAACATTTGTTGGAATGCACCACCCAAGAAATGAATCATACTTGTTATCTCGACAATAATAATACAACTTGTTTAGATTACTAACAGATTCATATATGCAAACCCCTGCTCTTTTCTCGTAGAAGCAATTCACATTTATGTAACTACCATCCCAGCTTCCCATCGATCTGCTCATACCAGAAATTCTCGCAAAGATAGAATGGATCTTTTCTATGCTTGATCGTCGACTATTGTGAACGGAGGTGGGATTGAAGATAGAATGGATCCTTTCGGTTTTATGAAAAATGCATGTTTAGAAAGGGATTGAAGAGGGTAAAATTAGATTTTCAAAATGTTCTCTCTCCTTTTTCATTAGTTTTTAATGGAAAAAATGGTTAAGATAGATGAAAGTACTGGTTTGTTAACAATTTGATTATATAAGAATGTTTTAATACATTTTTCAAAACTAAGAGAATGGGTTGTTAATAATGATAAAATTTAGGGACTAAATTATAAATTTTTCTAAAAACACTTTTTAGAAAAAAAAACATTTTTACACAATTTTATTAACACATATATATTATAAATTTATTAATATATTTTATTTTTAAAATTAAAATTAAATAATAAAAAATAAGTTATGTTTTTAAAATGTTTTCTCTTATGAAAGTTTTTTTTTCACAGTATTTACTAGTTATTTACCGAAAATAAACGGAAACTTAGTCAACTGGCCAATTTGAAATCTAGGGAAAAAAAAAATGCTATAAAATGGCTTAGTTCAGTCACTGTGTATGCATAGGCATAAACTTTTCAAAATGATCAAGCCAATACTTAAGCACGTGACATGTATAGCACACATAATAACTTAAAAGCTGAAAATAAAGACGTCATAATAAAGAATATTAAACAAACGTTAAGCGTTGTAATTGTTTGGAATAAAAATTTTAATTAAATTTTTTTATCAATTTTTTATTTAAAATGGAAATTTTCATTTTTTTAAAAATAAAATAATATATAATTTTATAAAAATTTATTTAAATTATTTTCTTACTTCCCTTCAAAACTCATTTGAGGTGTGTTTTTTCATTAATATTATGTTTTCAAGGATAAGAGACAAGTCTTTACACCACCGAATACGCAAGCAATTGGTCTGAACTCTGTATCTCAAAATTGAATGATGATCTAAGATCAAATAGAATAGAGGTTTACAAGAGTTTTTGTATTGAATCCTAAAGCTTAAACATTCTAAGGAGGGGACTCCCCTTTTATCCATTTCGTCTTGCTTGCTGGTGACGTGTAAAGGTCTCTCCAGGATTGGGCCACGCGTCTCTGCCATGCAGATTCGGGCGTACGAGGGTATCAGGCGTCTGTCCCATGCGTAACGGCCTCTGATTCTCCCTGTGCGTACGTTCGAGCGGATCTGCCAGGCTGTCTGGTGAGTATCATTCTGGATACTAGGTCGGGCCGAGAGTTGGGCCAGAGAGGAAGGGTCTGTTTTGAGCGGATTGGGTCGATCTGGACGAGGAGGTTTGGTCGAACCCGGCCTTGGAAGTTAGATGAGCCGGCTTGCTTTGGGTGCCAAGTACGTGGGCCTTTACTTTGTGGGCTTTAGGTTGTGGTCGAGGCCCTGGACCGGGATGAAGGAATCCAGCGGTCATCAATTGCCCCTTCACCTTCTCGGTAGTTATTACTCTGACTGCCG
This sequence comes from Manihot esculenta, assembly GCF_001659605.2. Taxonomy (NCBI): domain Eukaryota; kingdom Viridiplantae; phylum Streptophyta; class Magnoliopsida; order Malpighiales; family Euphorbiaceae; genus Manihot; species Manihot esculenta. The sequence goes on along the minus strand of NC_035170.2, from coordinate 26,155,528 downwards.
AGGGGGTGAATATCGAGAACCATTATGACCGCGTCTGTTCGCGTACAGATGCCTTCATAACTCCCTTTCATCTTTTTGTCATTCCTCATTTCTTGAATTCTATCTGCCTCTTTCCCTTTCTGGTCTTTCTTTACCTCTCCGATACTCTGTTCTTCTTTACTTCCTTGTCATTATCGCCTGGACATGCTTCTTTTTCCTTTTCCATGAATGTCTTTTAAGGATCCTGACACCGTGGGCTTAGAGTCTAGAGTTGCTTTGCGCTAAGACTTCAGATTTCGAGTATATATCAGTGTCGACTCTTCTTCACTTCTAGGCCCTTTGTCGGGGAAAAGGAGTCTTTTCTTCCTGCGAGATTCTCCTGTTTTATCCGCAAAGGATGTATTTGACGCCTTCTTCAAACGGATTAAGGTGAGCCGTGGGTTTCATTGCTTTGCTGCCCCAGGGGTTTGCTTTAACCTTGCTTTCATTATTTTGACAAAAAATTATCTTGACTTGTCTCTGTTTGGAACTTTTTGCAGCACCTGAGATGAAGATGGATCAGTTCAAAACTTTTGAAAATTCGATATTACCTCGAGGGGGTCTGAATGTTGCTTCTGAGGTCCTTCTAGCAGGGCGGTTGATGGGTGGAGTCATTTGGCAGGTCGTTGAAGCTGTTTTACCCAGATCGTCTGGCTGGCCTCCTCCTTTGGTTGTTGTTCGGGCTCCAAAGAGGCTATGGGCTGCTGAGAGGTCTGTTTTGACTTTATCTTCCTTTGAGGAGGAAATTTCCCCGACGTCCAGGTTATCTTCTTTTGATATAAATGGAAGTGGCGAAAATGATCAATTTATTACTCCCTTTGGTGTGAAGTACCTGTATTATGAAAGACTGAGATCTGCTGCACTCAGTCAAGCTTCCGACGATACTTCCGAACATCTGCTTTGTGATCTTCTTGAGGTCGTAACTCGAAGACTTATGTTTTTCATGCGTGAAATTCGAACAGCATATAATATCTGAGCTTGTTCGAATGTACCGTGCCTCACACTTGGGCAACCGAATATTTGTCCAAAGGGAAACAATGAGAAATGCTTATGGGAATCAACTTATTCAGTTCTCCTATAATAACGAAGCAGGGTTCGGCCGACCTACCGAGCTCGTTTCCCGTATTGAAGAGTTCCTCTGTATCGAAAACTAGGATAATGATAGGTGATAGTGATGTAAACGCAGACGATGTATCTGGTCATGTAAATCCTCTAAGGATAGCTTTTCGTTCTGTTATGTGGGTATTTGTAACGCGCTGTAATGAAACTCTTGTTTTTCATTTATACTTGAGTTGTTCTTCCTTTGTCATGGGTGAAGTACTGGGACTGCTTTCTTCATAGTTTTATCCAACTAAATTTTGTTTTGCTTTTCCCGAGCTGGACTGACCATATTCGTGAGCTCTTGCTTTTAATCGATGAGCTGAGCTCCGGACTCACTTAGCCAACTGAGCTTTCGGTTAACTTTTTCCGAACTAGACTATCCGACCTGTGAGCTCTGTTTATTCATGAGTTGGACTCTGAGCCCTCAGCTCTTGTACAATTCCAGAGTGCCCTCATCGCTTCTTTCCGATCTCGTAGCCTTTGTTTAATAACGATAAGTCAAATCTTATAACTTTTTCAGTGGTGAGCAGGTCTGACCTTTATCATGCTCCTATCTGCTTGTATTTTTGGGCCTTTTCATGACTTGCCCCCTTATTTCCTCGGTATTTACCATAGGGGTGGTGAAGTGGTAAATTTTTGTAAGTTAAGCTGCACTAACTGGGAAATCCGGGTAGAGCCTTGTCTTCAAGGTTCGGACGAGTTGGGCTCGTATTATGTAAACGGCGAATGGGCTTTTGAATGATGGGTCGTCGTCGTGGACCTGGCTCTTGATGGATGTGGATAAGCCCAGCGATCATCTTTTTGCCCCTTTACCTTCTCGCCGGTTATTACTAACCGTTGAGAGGGGAAACTTCGAGAGTAATTAATGATCGCACCGTTCCAAGACAAAATTGTTCAAATCAACGTTCCTTCTCATTATTGCCTTTCATTTCGACTTCTTTCTGTCTTCTGAAGAAACTAGCTCTCTTCTGCTTTTTTCACCCTATTGCATTTTCAGGTACGCTTTTTGTTCTTCCATGGAAGGTCCAAAGCTCCCCGATGTCGTTAATCTTAGGTCGCATATTACTTCCTCCAACATAACTAAGCACATTTCCCAGAGGCTCTTAGATACTCCTCTGTATCTTATTCGAGCGCCTTTGCAGAACGAAAGGATAGTCCTTCCTAACCCTCCTCCTCCTGGTTTGATGGATCCCCAAAGGGGTCGCTGTATAGTGTTCTTTCTCAAACAGAGGGATTTCGGTCTACCGTTTCCTTTTACCCCTTTCTTTATTGAGGTTTTCTGGTACTTCGGGGTGACCCCTCGGATGTTATCCCCAAATTCTATTTTGTTTCTGTCCTGTTTTGAGTCTATCTGCCTGAGTTGGGGTTTTACCCCCACAGCGTGTTTGTTTGTCACTTTTTTTCGTCTGGTTAGGGCGGCCCAGAATTTTTATTACTTTCCCCCCGTAGTGGGTTGTCTCTTTTCATGGGCTACAAGGATTTCATAAAGGGATGGGTAGAGAATTTTCTTGTGGCAGAGCTGAAATTAGAGTCTGCTCGATCATGGGAGGTGGATCTAAGTTGGGAGGAGGTCCATCCGGGTTGCAACGATCTGCCCCAATTAAGCCTTATTGAGCAGGTGGGGTTGCTTCGACTGACTTCCGTTGAAAGGAAGTATGACGTCGAGAAGTGTATGTTCATGTCCAATCTTAGGGATATCCGGGACACGGGTATATTGCTTTGTCTAGTGATTCTGTTTCTTCTTTGCTCATGATATCAGAAAGTATGCTGACTCTTTGTAATTTCGTGTTTTTTGTAGCTTCTGAGGCTAAAATGGATGGAATCAAGTTCCCCAAGAACTTTGTCCTGTCTCGGGACAATATGCACGCGGTTTTCGACGCTTTTTCGGCTGGGCATTCGGTGTCTGAGGCTGCGGCGGAGGTGGTTCAAGCTGTTTCCTCCAAAAAGGTTAGCCGACCTCCTGCCAAAGCTTCTTCTCGAGCTTCTAAACCAAGCTCTCGCGGTACCAAATCATGTCGGCCATCTAGCCGTGGTGGATCAAGCTCAACTCTTAAGCCCGCTGAAGGGTCTAAATCTACTCCAGCTGCTTCGGAGGGCGCGGGGAAAACCTCCCTAGCCATTGTGGAGCAGACCCAAGTCGTTGAACAAGTGGAGTCGGGTCTTGTCCATTCTCCTGAAGGGGTGTCAGGGGGAAAATCTAAGTCCCCCGTTACTGAAGACAAGGAGGCCTCTGGGACAGGGATGGAGATCATCCTCATAGAGGACCAAATCCTAGATGTTCCTCCCCGAGATGCCCCTGCCTCTGTGGGGACTGGGCTTGAGGGGTCTGAAGGCATTCCACTAAAGACCGGGGATAAGCGCCCAGCCCCTTCTGGAACATCTTTCCCCTCTCCTGCTCGGAAGAAATCCAGGGCCGCCACAGGATCTTCTCCAGCTCTTCCTCCCATTGGGAAGGAGAAAAGTGTTCCTGCTGTGCCTTCGCTGTCTTCTTCTGACAACGCTCTAAACGCGTCGGGCATTACCTCTGAATCTCCGGCCAGTGCTGTTGCCGAACTTCTTAGAGAGCGAATGTTCGGCGGAATATCCGAGGCCTCAGATCCGCGTCTTCTTGCCCTGACTGGTCTCTTAGCCAGTTCTACCAAGGAACAGGCGTCCTTTCGGTCTCGCTCTCGTGAGGAGCTCGGATCGACGATTAGGGAGATGCTTCTGATGGTAAATTACTTTTCCACTTCTCATTTAATTTGCTTTATTTCTTTTTGACGATTGTTATTCCGTACTAGGTGACAGGCCTCTTTATGGAGGTGGATGTTCGTGATCGCTCCTTTCGGGAGTCTGTAGACCGTCGGATTGAAGAGGCACGTCTAGATGAGAATTTGTCTGCAACTAGTGACGCCAGGGGTGCCCTTGCAGCAGCTCGGGAGCACACCCAGTCCCTCCAGGTAGAGTTGCACTCTGCGTTGGAGGTCATTAAAAAGGCTGAGGAGAAGGCGGCTGAGATAGCAGAGCACACCAAGTCTTTGGAAGCAGAGCTGTCTCATACTCGCAAGGTCCTCAAGGAGTCTGATGAGAGAGCAGCTGCCGTGGAGGCTCGTTGTGCAGAAGTTTTAAAGCAGCTGTCCTCTATGACGGAGGCCCTTCGAGAGAGAGATGAGGCTGTGAGCCAGAGAACTGAGGTCCAGCGTCAATATGAGGCCTTAAAGGCTGAGTCTGAAGGACTGCAGGTTCACCTGAAGGAGGTGGAAGCTCAGAAGGAAGGGGCCCTAGCTCGGGTGGAGGTCCTTGAGCAGGAGCTGAGTGCGAGCTCTGATCGTATTAGGGACCTGGCTTCGTCGGCTGAAGAGTTCAACCTTCGCCACCAACAGCTCAACCATGAAGTCAGGACCTTGGAACGTAAGTGTTCAGCCCTGCTCAAGGTAGTAAAACATGTTGAAGACAGGGCTCAGCTAGAGCGTGAGCAATATATAGCGGAGTATCAAGAGTCTGATGAACTGAAGAGGAAGATCGAGCAGGCCTGTGAGGTTCACCTTCAGGACTACAAAGATTCTTCTGAATTGAAGGCGTTTGTAACTGAGGCTTGCGAAGCACATCTTGATGAATATAAAGCTTCTGCTGAGATGGAGTCGGCTATTTTTAAGAAAGCTTTCCGTATGTACGTAACCGGTTACAATCGTGGTTTAAGGGAAGCTAGACACGCTCCTGATATTCCTTTGGAAAAGCTTCGTAAGCCCGAAGTGGACTCGGATGGCGAACCAGTGTTATATGGGGAAGATGATTTTCCTATGCCCAGAGGGGATTGTCGCGTCGCAGGCCGGCCATCTGTGTCTCCTTCAGAAGAATCCGATTCGGAGGGGGAGGACGAGGAAGTTCCTGGGTCAAAGGGAGATGACCCTAATTCTGAGAAGGAGGACCCCCACCTAGGGTCAGAGATTGCCCCTGTTGTCAATGTTGAGAGGCTTGATCCAAAGGAGGCCGTTCTTCCTCCAGATGTAGCTGTAAATAAAGATAGTGTAGGTGAGGATGTTCTCACAGATGTGAGTCCTTTGAGGACTATTTTTCCTTCTACTTCGTCCGAAAAATAGATTGTAACAGCTATTTTAATGAAACTTTTGATTCCTTGAACTATTTCTGTTCTTCATATTTATCTCTGCTTTCCATACTTGTAATTTTTACACTACGTGTTCTTATTCATAAGCTTTTTCCCCACTGAATCAGTCAAGTTGTGAGCTCAGTTCTTAGCTAATTTTCTGAGAGATCAAGTCTCGTATCTTTTAATAGCAACTAAAATGTCTGTTTTTCTGTTTTTAACCCTTTCTTCTTGGTTGTGACTTCGGATGTCTGTTCCAGACAAACTGATTTGGGCTTTGAGTATAGCCTTTTTTCCTTTATTTATCTTTCTGCTGGTTTCTTCGTTTATGAGCCTTTTTATAGAGGGAGCTCAGCTTTTCGCTCGGCCTTTATACTTCGAGCGTTAGGGTGCAGGACTATCCGAACTGGGAGCTCGGCCCAGGCTTTAAGTATTAGCAGTCATTTCGAGGTCGGTGTTTTTTAGCTATTATGCCTTGAACCCCTTCAAGAGGTTGGAACCCCTTTTGGAGGTCGGAATCTGATTTTTGCTTGATAGCTTTGAGTCCTTCTTTTTGTGAAGCTGGAACAGTATTGTTATAAGTTGTCCCTGCGTATGATATGAGAAGTTTGTACTTCGGGAGGTTTTTGGGACCTTCACCGACCGTTCTTGTTTTGTTTTTCCGGGAGTTCTTAGGGGATCCCATCTTTCATGCTCTGGGAGGTCCTTTAAGGTCCTTACCGGCCATTTTTTGTTCCGGGGTGACCTTGGGGCCCCGCCGGTTGCTTTTGCGCCAGGAGATCTTACGGGATCCTGGTTAGTTTTTGTTCTGGGGTGACCTCGGGGCCCCGCCAGCTGCTTTTGCGCTAGGAGATCTTACGGGATCCTGGTTATTTTTTGTTCCGGGGTGACCTCGGGGCCCCGCCGGCTGCCTTTGCGCCAGGAGATCTTACGGGATCCTGGTTATTTTTTGTTCCGGGGTGACCTCGGGGCCCCGCCGGCTGCCTTTGCGCCAGGAGATCTTACGGGATCCTGGTTATTTTTGTTCCGGGGTGACCTCGGGGCCCCGCCGGCTGCTTTTTGCTTCAGGAGATCTTACGGGATCCTGGTTATTTTTTGTTCTGGGGTGACCTCGGGGCCCCGCCGGCTGCCTTTGCGCCAGGAGATCTTACGGGATCCTGGTTATTTTTTATTCCGGGGTGACCTCGGGGCCCCGCCGGCTGCCTTTGCGCCAGGAGATCTTATGGGATCCTGGTTATTTTTGTTCCGGGGTGACCTCGGGGCCCCGCCGGCTGCCTTTGCGCCAGGAGATCTTACGGGATCCTGGTTATTTTTGTTCCGGGGTGACCTCGGGGTTTTGCACAATATCCAGGCACATTGGCCTTACTGTCGCTTCGTCATCTCCGCTGGTTTTGTGTCTAACTGAGGTCTTGTTTTTCAAGGGGTCTCTCTGAACCCTATTCGTTCTTTTTCACAGAGGAGTATTATTCACAAAGATAATCACATTGTATAGACAATTTTATTCACTCATGTGTGTCAGAATACAATGTTTTTCTTTACAAATATATTAAGGGAAATACCTCTTTAAGTGTTTACAAATATATTAAGGGAAATACCTCTTTAAGTGCTGGATGTTCCAAGCGTGGGGCTCAGGGTTTCCTTGCATATCTTCGATCCGGTATACCCCTGGCTTGACCACTTTTGTCACCCTGAATGGACCTTCCCAGGTCGGTGCTAACTTGCCCGCGGCCGCTCTTTTCCCTGTAGCTTCTAGGTTTCTTAAGGCCAGGTCTCCCACTTTCAAGCTTCTCTCTCTAACCTTTTGGTTGTAATATCGTGCTGCCCGTTGTTGATAAGCAACAGTTCGGATTTGGGCTTCTTCCCTAACTTCTTCAAGAGCATCTAGGTTGCTTCTTAACTTGTCCCCGTTACTATCTTCACTAACGAATTGGACTCGGTGAGTGGGAATCTGCAACTCGACTGGGACTACGGCCTCCGTGCCATAAGCAAGTGCAAAGGGTGTTTCTTTAGTGGGTGTTCTGGGAGTGGTTCGGAGTGCCCACAGGATACTGTTGAGTTCTTCAGCCCAATTCTCCTTTGCGCCATCTAGCCGTTTCTTTAACCCTTGGAGGATAGCTCTGTTAGTGACTTTTGTTTGGCCATTAGTTTGAGGATGGGCCACAGAGGAGAATTTGTGCCATATTCCCATGTTCGTCGTGAAGGCTCTGAAGGTACTGCAGTCAAATTGCCTGCCATTGTCTGAGATAAGCACTCTAGGTATGCCGAATCTACAGATGATATGCCCCCACACGAAATCTATCATCTTGCGAGCTGTGATTGTGGCTATCGCTTCTGCCTCTGGCCATTTTGAAAAGTATTCTACAGCCACCACTACAAATTTCCTTTGCCCCGTAGTCTTGGGAAACGGTCCCAGGATATCGATTCCCCATTGTGAGAAAGGCCATGGACTGGATATGCTTGCTTGAGGAGTGGCAGGGGTTCTGATGGCATTAGCAAATCTCTGACATACGTCGCACTTCCGGACAAACTCTTCTGCTTCTTTTTTAACAGTGGGCCAATAGTATCCTTGCCTGAATACTTTGTTGGCTAATGTTCCTGCTCCCTCGTGGGCTCCACACAGGCCTCTATGTATCTCTTCCATTACCTTTGTAGCCTCTTCCGGGCTCACACATCGGAGCCATGGACTGGATTTTTCTTTTCTGTATAAGGTTCCCCTTATGGCTTGGTAATTAGCGGCACGAGCTGCTACCTTTCTGGCTTCATCTTTATCTTCGGGGAGCTCGCCCTTTTCCAAGTATCTCAGGTATGGGGTCATCCAAGTTGGGTTTTGTTCTACCTGCAATATCGTATTAGTTTTATTAAAAGCAGGTGTATGGACCTGTTGTATGTATACTTCATCGGGAAGCTGTTCCAGTTCTTCTCTGGATAATCGGCTGAGCAGATCTGCTTCCTCATTTTCCTCTCGGGGTATTCTTTGAAACCTGATGGTTACTCCTCGACCCATGAGCTCGGCTTCCAAAGTTTTTACTTTATCCAGGTAGTTCTGCATGACGGGGTCTCTAGCCTGATATACTCCCGTCACCTGGTTGATCACTAGCTGAGAGTCGCTATTCACCTCGAGGTCGGTTACCCCTACCTCCAAAGCTACCAACATTCCATTCACCAGGGCTTCATATTCTGCTACATTATTCGAGGCTTTGAACTCTAGACGTAGGGCGTAACACACCTTAAACTCCTCTGGCCCCTTGAGCATTATTCCGGCACCATTGCCCTCAGTGCTTGATGCTCCGTCTACATACAGCTTCCAGTTAAATTCTGGATGAGGCTCCCTCTCACATTGCTGTCTTGCTGTCCCTGAGGATGATCCTCCCTGCACCTCGTTGAATGAGCACTCTGCTATGAAGTCAGCCAAAGCTTGGGATTTTATAGCTGTCCTGGGTCGATATTCTAGACAGTAAGGGCTGATCTCGACGGACCAAGCCAACATCCGACCTGAAGTTTCCGGCCTGCGTAGAATCTTCTTTAAGGGTTGGTCTGTCATCACAACTCCTTGGTGGCCCTCTAAGTAAACCTTGAATTTCCGAACTGCTAGCAATAGGGCGTAAGCCATTTTTTCAATGTTTGAGTATCTGACCTCGGTATCTCTGAGTACTTTGCTGACGTAAAAGACGGGTTTCTGCTCCCCCTCTTCCACCCTCACTAATACTGCGCTGACTGCTTGTTCTGAGGCCGCCAAATATATCAGAAGTTCCTCTCCTTTTATAGGGCTGCTGAGTACATGGGGTGAGCTAAGATATTTTTTAAGCTCTGCGAAGGCTTTTTTGCAGTCGTCCGTCCACTCGAAGTTCGGTACTTTCCTCAACTTTTGGAAGAACGGCAAGCACTTTTCTGCCGATCTTGACATGAATCGGTTGAGCTCCACTACTCTCCCAATTAGTCTCTGGACGTCCTTTACACAGGTTGGCTCTGGCATATTTAATATGGCTTCCACCTTCTCCGGATTAGGCTCGATGCCTTTTCCGCTTACCATGAATCCCAGGAATTTTCCTCCTCGAATAAAGAAAGCACACTTTGCTGGGTTCAACTTCATTCTATACTGGTTTAATACCCCGAATACTTCCCTCAAGTCTGCCATGTGCTGTTGGAAGTTTGGGCTTTTGACCACCATATCATCTACATAAACTTCTACATTCCTGCCAATCTGATTTTTGAAGATTTTATTCATCAATCTTTGGTACGTTGCCCCGGCATTCCTCAATCCGAATGGCATAGCTCTGTAGCAATAAGTCCCATCTTCAGTTATAAACGAGGTCTTTTCCTCATCCGACCTTTCCATTGGGATTTGATGATAACCAGACATAGCATCCAAAGAAGACATATAATCAAAACCGGCTGTAGAGTCGACCATTTTATTAATGTCAGGAAGTGGATAACAATCTTTAGGGCAGGCCTTATTTAGGTCAGTAAAATCTATGCACATCCTATATTTGCCATTGGCTTTTTTGACTAATACAGGATTTGCCAACCACTGTGGGTACATAACCTCCCTAATAAAGCCTGCCTCCTCAAGTTTCTGCACCTCTTCCCTGGTAGCCTGCTGCTTTTCTCTTCCTACTACTCTCTTCTTCTGTTTTACCGGCTTGGCTTCGGGGAGTACATTCAGCTTGTGTGTCATTACCGTGGGGTCAATTCCAGGCATGTCGGAGGGCTTCCAGGCGAAACTAGACGCATGACCTCGGATCAAGGCCATGACTTCAGCTTTTTGTTCTTTAGTGAGGCCGGCATTGAGACTGAAAACTTTTTCTGCCTCTGCTTCCGATAAAGGGAATATCTCTAGCTCCCCCACCGGTTCTGTCCTGACTTTTGTTTTCTCATCCCGAACCTCTAGAACTTCCGAATCTAGAGCTTCTCCAGTGGAGCTCGGTTCTGCTACTGTGGCCAAGTACACTGCTCTTGCTTCTTCCTGGTTGCCCCGGACTATTCCCACTCCTTCTTCTGTTGGAAATTTGAGCGCCAAATACCTGATGCTGGTGACAGCTTCGAAATTGAACAGCGCAGGCCTCCCCAAGATCACATTATAGCTTAACGGAAGTTTGACCACTAAAAATACCTCGTGGTGAGTACGAGTTCTGGGTGCTTCGCCCAAGGTGAGAGCCAGCTTCACCTTCCCTTCTACGACCACCGGTACTCCTCCAATCCCCTTGATTGGTGCTTGGTCTCGGACCAACTGTTCTTCCGGAATTCCCATCTGCTGGAAAACCCGGTATGGTAGCAAGTTGACTTTGCTCCCATCATCCACTAAGACCTTCTTTACTCGATAATTATGAATGACGGCTTCAATGACGAGCGCGTCATCATGGGGCATCTGAATACCCTGAGCATCTTCTGAAGAGAAGGTGATTGTCATGGGAGAGTGGTCAACGATCTGCATGACCTCGGTGCTGCTGGTCTCTCCCTCCCGATTTCTCTTCTTCCCTCGGCGGCCCATCCGTCCTCCCGTTCCTCCTACAATCATGTTGATGGTCCCACTGGATCCATCGTTCACCGGTCCCGCTCCTGTTCTCCTCGGTGCCTGAACCGCCGGGCTGGATTGAGGCCTTTGTCCCTCTGATTTCTTTACAAAATTCTTTAGGTGCCCCCTCTTTATCAACCTCTCGATCTCTGCTATCAACTGGAAGCAGTTGTTGGTATCGTGGCCATGCGTCCGATGATATTGACAGTATTTGTCAGGATTCCGATGATCCGCTTCCGACTTCATGGGTTTGGGCCACTGGAGAAAATCCTTGTCCTGGACAGCCATGAGCACCTCGGCTCTGGACGCATTTAATGGAGTCGGCTATTCAGGGACCCAAGGGGGAGGCAACCTTGGCTCAAGGGCCCGTGGAGGGGGAGGCCTTTGATCCCTTCGCTCCCAGGCCTGCTTGTACGGTTCGGGCCTCTTGCCGTGTTTCCTTTCATGTTTCTCCGGCCTCCTTTCTTCTGAGGCTTTTTCTTTTCCTGCCATCCTTTTGGCAAATCGGCTCGTTACTAAGGCGTCATCCTGCCTTATATACTTCTCCGCTCTCTGCATCAGCTCGGCCAGGGATGTGGGAGGCTTCCTGCTCAAGGAACCGAAGAACTCGGCAGAGGTCGTTCCCTTTTGCATTGCCTCTACCGCCCTTCCTTCATCAAGATCAGGAATCTGCAGGGCCTCCGTATTGAAACGAGCGACATACTCTCTGAGTGATTCACCCTCTCTCTGCCTTACTGTCTCCAAGTAGCTCGTCTTCCTCTCCGCTGGCACCCCGGCTATGAATCGACTGATGAAGCGAACGGCTAGGTCTCCGAAACTCCTGATACTTCCGGCCTCAAGGCTGTTGAACCACGCCCGCGCTGGTCCCGAGAGCGTCGTTGGGAATACTTTACACATTAAGGCATCAGATAGAGTTTGTAACTCCATGAAGGTCTTATAGTTCATGACGTGCTCCCTCGGGTTACCAGTTCCATCATAAGCCGCCATTGATGGCATCATAAACTTCTTAGGGACAGTCTCTTGCTGCACCCACTTGGAGAAAGGGGAAGAAGTAGGCAAAGAGGTTTGGCTTTGGTCCTTCTTACCTAACTCGGCGAGGAGCTGTTCTCTCAGTTTCTTCAACTTTTGGTCCACCTTCTCGTCTTCTGGGCTGAGTTTTTTCTCCAGGTGGTACTCCTCCTCCTCTGCTTCAGTTCCCGTCCACCCGGTTATTTCGGCGGAATAGTTATCCACCTCCTCATTTTCTATCATCTCTCTCGCCCTCCTCCCATGGATTCGGGCCTCCGGTCCTTCCTCTTCGCCGGCTCTTCTTCCTCTTTCTTCAGTATCGCGACTGCTGGTTTGAAGACGATCAGGTGCAGGTCGGGGGTCATTGGTCTGAGGTTCCTCTACAACCGGGAGTGTATTTGCTGGGGTGTTGAGGCCTCTCTGTTGCATTATCTGTCCCAACCATTGGGCTGTATTCTGTAACTGGAGGGCCATGTTTTGAAGATCTTGGTTAGACAAGGTAACAGCGGGAGTATTCCCTGCCAAACTTGACGAGGGATTAAGAGGAATAGGTGTTTGGTTGTTTAATGTCGTAGGGCTAGAAAAAGAGAATTGTTGCCCGTCTTGGGCAGAGCTTAGGTCATTTGGGACGTTAAGGTTACTTTCTTGGTGATTAGCCATTGTGGATCTCAGTGGGTTTTGTTAAGAGTGAGAACTTCGGTGATGAAAGGATCTCCGTCGTTTCCCACAGACGGCGCCAATTGATGATCTGAGATCCAATAGAATAGGGGTTTACAAGGGTTTTTGTATTGAATCCTAAAGCTTAAACATTCTAAGGAGAGGACTCCCCTTTTATCCATTTCGTCTTGCTTGCTGGTGACGTGTAAAGGTCTCTCCAGGATTGGGCCACGCGTCTCTGCCATGCAGATTCGGGCGTACGAGGGTATCAGGCGTCTGTCCCATGCGTAACGGCCTCTGATTCTCCCTGTGCGTACGTTCGAGCGGATCTGCCAGGCTGTCTGGTGAGTATCATTCTGGATACTGGGTCGGGCCGAGAGTTGGGCCAGAGAGGAAGGGTCTGTTTTGAGCGGATTGGGTCGATCTGGACGAGGAGGTTTGGTCGAGCCCGGCCTTGGAAGTTAGATGAGCCGGGCTTGCTTTGGGTGCCAAGTATGTGGGCCTTTACTTTGTGGGCTTTAGGTTTTGGTCGAGGTCCTGGACTGGGATGAAGGAATCCAGCGGTCATCATTGAATATTTTAAAAATGAGCTTAATCTTAAAATTGAAATGTTTAATCAACAGGTCAATTAGGATAGGTGGAAAGGGATAAAACTGGTAAGAGGCCAGGCTAGATGAGAAGAAAAAAAAAAAAAGAAAAAAAAAATTAATTTGTAATTTAAATCAGAAATTAACAATAAAAAGAGTTATTATTTTGTTAATTTAAGCCTGAGATTACATGTAGTGATTCAGTAGCTAGCTCTTTTTTTTCTAATATTACGTACACTGATCCTTCCCACTGCATGATCAACTTGGACCACCAGGAGGACTGCAACTAGGGTTAGCAGGAATAGAAGAACAAGGAATTCCTTGTAGTAGGCTTCTGCTCATTATCATATGATTGTATCTAAAATTGGCATCACCATTTTGGTTGGAAGCTGAAGCAGCAGTTTGTATATTTTCATGTTTGCTTCTGAAATTTCCTATCATATTTTTCATATGATTTCTCCTCGCATGATCTTCAAAACCCAAGTAGCTCTTCTTCCCAGCATTTGATTTCCCTGCAACTTGAGAACCAAAACTTTTATTTTCTGAAGCCAAGCTTTCAAGTTCAAATCCAAGAGAACAAAGGACTGTTCCACCAATAATCAACATTAGCAGTAGCAGCAGCTTCATCATCAAACTGGACAACAGACATTATATACTTCAGATTTTATATATGCATGTATGAAAGGAAAAAAAAGAAAAAAGTAAGGTGTAGGTGAAATTTAGTGTTAAGAAAAGAAGAATTATTATGAGATTATATATATTTTTATTAAAATGTAATTCTAATTAAATTATTAATTAGTTTAATATAAATATATTAAATTTAAATATACTGAATGTATACTTTATTCGTCTAAGTGTAAATATATTGTATTAATGAATATTTTAATCCATCTATTAAGAAAATTATTTTCTAATTTTATAGCCCACCAATTAAGAAAATTAGGAGAGTATATCAAGTTGCATGTAATACGGATGTGATTAATCTTAACAATGCACTTTTAAGTCTCAACTCATTTTTCTTCGGAGTAACATTTTGGCAACGACTTGACAAGATCAGAATATTAAAATACTAAATTTGATAAAAAAAAAAAATAATGGATTTGTTACTAATTTATTTTTTAAGCTAATATTTGTTACTAATCCGTTATTACTTAGAAATATATTCATTATTATTTTTTGTTTTTATCCGCTTTTATTTTATGGTGAATGAGTCTAAGATATAAAAAGTTGATATCATTTATTTTTAATTTGTAAAGAGATTTACTTATTTATATTTTGAATTTATAGTGGATAAGATGAAGGCAAATTTTTTTCAATTAATTGGATAGACTTGTATTATCAGTCTCTCACTTTATTAATTAGTCAATACCGACACTAAACACAGTCACGAAAAACTTAGAAAAATATTTACTTGGATCTAATATAAACAAATGTGGATCCCTATATAAAAAAGAGATGAAATCCACTTAATAATCATCTCATAATTTGGAAAATCATGCAGCACTCTTGATCAATATTTGAGAGTACAGAAAAGGGCAAAAAGAAGTAGAAGAAGAAAAAGAATGAAAAAAAAGAGATGATAGAAGAAAAGGCATCCATGGCTTGAGTGAGAGGAAAAGACAGAGTTAATGTATAGATGAGTGGGTGGATAATAATCATTTCTTTTTATTTTATAATTATGCCCTGTAGGCTTATTAAGAGTCATAAGATATTTTCTGTTGGTTTAATTAATAGTCAAAATTTTGTATTGCAAATTAACATTTTTCAAAAAGTATTAATGGGATAGTTTTGATAGACTTGGACTATAGAATCATAAATCTATTAAACATTGATATTTGATTGATAGCATTGAATTTTGATGCCATGCCACCTTCCTCGAAAATTCAGAAAATTTTCAAAGGAAGAAGTGATGAGAAATATTGAACCCCTTATATACCAGGCTTGATATAACTCAACAGCACCTCAAAGAGTTAGGCAAGACCTTGTTATTCTCTGATTTGATTTGATTTTGATTTTGGTAGATGATGAAGTTGGTGATGTTAATGGTGTTGATTGTTGCTGCTTCATCCTCATTTGCTATTCAACTTAAAGGGGAAGCAAGGAAACAGATCATTACTGCAAATTTTGCCTATGAAGAAGAAGAAGATGCAGGAAAGCATATGATGATGGAAAAATATGATCCCCACCAAATTAAAAAAGCCAACTTTGTACACAATGATGATCAGATGCCACAACTACGCAGGATTCTAAGAAATGGTGATGCTCCTCCTAGTCGCACCACACCAAGTGGACCTGGTTATTGATCAGGAAGATGCAGACACACACACACGAGGAAACTTCTCAAAATTAGATTGTTTGAATTCAGGACTTTTCAAAATTCAATTAAACACACTTATCGCGAAATAAAGTCAGTAAATTTGCATATTTTCTTACTTTCACTGTAAGTGTCTATCATCGATTCTTACTAATACTTAATGTTTAATTATTGATCACTATATACAATAATAAGACCTAATGTTTAATTAATGATCACTATATATAATGATACGTGTTAATATTCTGAGATTCAGAGAAAATAGAGTTTATAGAGATGTGTAAATTTAGTCTAAGAAGTTATGTATTCTTCCTTTATTATTATTATTTTTTTTATCCTCTAGTGACGCATAACCACTATTCTGCTATACTGTCACCTATCACTCAAATCCGTACGTGCGGACGTACCACCGCGAAGTAGCTGGGCCTGCTATCTTACCTCTCGTCATGTCACTGAGCTAGGCTTTCCTCTGATGGATCAGAGTCTAAGGTCAGTTCGATCTACTTTAATCATAGGATGGATGGTGCGATAATGAGTCGGCCTGCTCGGTGGAGTCTATTAGGCTTTGAACTTATTTTCTTTTTCAAGATCTGGTCTCAGTTCAGATATCAGAAGTACGATGATTATCAAGAGTGTCATCATTTTGCTAAGAATGTTTAATTAGTTATGTTTTAATTAAATTATGAATACTTTCTTATTTCACATATTATGGAATTTGATAATACTTTCTTTAGTCCCTTTTGATAATAATAATAATAATAATATGAAAAATTTGTAGAAGAGATTGGATTGCATATTTTGGTAATTAAGGATTCACTTGAACTTCCGCTAAGAAAGGGGAAAAGGAGTAATATACAAATTTTTCCTAAATTAGATCCTTTATGCCATGAAGACATTTTGGTCCAAGTCTTGCCACCAATTCCTAAATTATAATAAAGGTTGACTAGTTAGTATGCAGAGGGAATTTCATTTTGCAAAATTTTTGCTTATCGTATTTTAAATAATATTTTCTTTAATTTTATATAACATATCATATCAATACAGTGATTCAGTAAGCTAAAATATATATATTATTATATATATAGTAAAAAATTGAAATTTTTTTAATTATTTTAAATAATTATTAAATTATTATTTTAGTATTATTATGAAAAAATATATATTTTTTTTAATCTAGGATGAGAATTCTCAAGTTAATTTTTGCACACTCCCTCCTTAGGCCATTTTAAGAGACGAATCTCTCGTTGTATCTGATGCATTTAGAATAAATAATTTTGAAGTACTGTACAATAGAATCAAATCTTGTTGATAAAAAAGGAAGAGCTCTTGTCCTTACCAATTGAACTAACTCTATTGGGTTATTTTAAAATAAATTTCATTACAAATACAAAAATTTTAATCAACTGAATAAATAAATTCTTAGAAAAAATTTTAAACAAATAATAGAATCACTATTAAATTAATAATATTCATACTTTAAATTCAGGGCGTCTTAATTTTCTTCTGCAATAAATATATATATATTTTTTAAATAAATAAATTACTAAAAATCCCTTTAAATTATATATATATATATATATATATATATATATATATATATATATATATATACATACCAATTAATTTTATTAAAAAATTAAATATATTTGATCCAATAAAGAGTAAAGGGTGGAAAAATCTCAATTTCAAGTTTTCTTTTTACCTATTAATTGTGAGACTTATCTCTTAAATTTATAATAAAAATTATTATTATTTTTTTAATTAGAATAAAAATTATATAACAAAATTATTTTCAACTATATATAGCCCACCAATTAAATCAGACATTTAATTAGTTTAGTGGAAATTAACCTTGAGTGAAAGGTAGAGGTTGACCAGGAATTCCATTTCTAAGAGCACGAGATTGAATTTTTAGCATTATTTCTAAATTAATTAATTAGGAGATTAAATATATCAAGTTGGCATGTCATACGGATGTGGCTAATCTCAACTATACCCTTTTTAAGTCTTTACTCATTTTTCTTTGGAGTAATATTTGGGAAAGACGACTGGGCAGAATCAGAAAATTGTAAACTCTGCATTAATTAGTTTTTTTTTTTTTTATCAAAAATAAATTTCATTAATAAAAGTGATATTCTAACATTTAAAAAATAAAATTTTAGAATTTTATAATGTGTGCAAACTTCGTTGGGAAATATCATCAACTTTTCCTTTTATACCTTTTTGTTTTATCTGCCGGTACCGTATAATTGTTTTTCTACTACAGCATCACCTGTCTCTATATCTCAAATCGTACGTACGTACGAGTCAGAACACCCATTCATATCAGGCGGTCATTTAATACTTTCGACGTGTATGCTAATAGGGCTGCGAAGTGACTGCACCGGCTATTCTTCCTCATGTCATATCACCGGGTTAGATTATCTTCTGTTGGACCTGCGCTCATACCTAATCCGGCCTATCCCTACGCCTCCAAATTAGAGTTTGCGATATTGGATCAATCTGCTTAAGAATGACTTAATGAATTTTGAATTTGTATTTTTCATTAGAGTACGACTTCACCCTAAATATAGAAAGTCCGGCGGTAATAAAAAAAATTCAATGCTAGAATACAAGAAAAGTCCATAAATCTACTAGCTATTGAATGTGGGTTTGATTAATAGTCAAAATTTTGAATTACAAATGAAAACTTCTAAAAAATAATTAATGGGTAGTTTTGGTAGACTTGGACTATAGAATCATAAATCTACTAGCTATTGAATTTTTTATTGATTGCATTGAATTTTGATGGCATGCCACCTTCCTCGAAAATTCAAGAAGTGATGAGCAATATTAAACCCCTTATAAAAACCAGACTTAATACTACTCAACAGCACCACAAAGAGTTACTTGCTTGATACTAATTAGGCAAGCTCTTCTGATTGTTTGCTTTGCTTTTGTTAGATGATGAAGTTGGTGATGCTAATGATGTTGATTGTCGTGGGTTCAATCTCATTCGCTATTCAACTTAAAGTAGAAGCAAGGAAAGACAAATTTGGCAATCAGAGGATCATTGCTACAAATTTTGCCTATGAAGAAGAAGATGCAGGAAAGCATGTGATGTTGGGAAAATATGATTCCCACCAAATTAAAAATGCCAACTTTGTACACAATGTTTATCATCAGATGCCACAACCACGCAGGATTCTAACCGCGGGTGGTGCTCCTCCTAGTCACAGCGGACCTGGTGGACCCGGTCGTAACTGATCAGGAAGATTCAGACACACACAGGAGGAAACCTCTTCAGATTTATATATTTATATATTCTGCTTTGAGTGAAATTAATCATATTTTACATTTTTACACTAGGAATCTATATAAATCTGATTTCGATAAGAATTTTCTCTTATTATTTTATATTATTTATTATATATAAATAAAATATTTATATGTACATATTTTTGCATGTATGCTTATACATATATACATGTAAAATAATTATATAAAATATGTAGGAAATAAAAATAACACAAAACATCAAACTATAAAAGATTTTTATTGATTAAAAAATTATAATAAAATCTTTACAATGAATGTAATAATATTATAAATTAAAATTATAGTTTATACCATTAAATTAACAGCTATCTAATTCTTATATAATTCAAAAAATTATAATCAAACTATAAAATAACAAGATTAATTATTATATGGTATAGTGACAAAAGATAAAAAAAAATAATGATCATCAAAATTAAATTAAAACTTTGAAAAAAAAATTAACAAATACACACGTGCAAGAAAAAAAAACTTGACAATTTAGTGTTAAGAATTAATTACCTTTCCATTAGAGCAACTTAATTGAGATGGAAGTTGTTAGATAAATATTTAGTCGGTTCAATTTAAAATCGAATTAAATTAAATAAATTATAAATTAAAATTTTGGTATTTATAAAAATTAAACTAAATCGATATTAGTCAGAAATCGAATTGAATCGATTTGATTCAACTCGATTCGATTCAGTTTAGTTTGATCAATTTGAAATTTTAATAAAATTGTTTATTTTTTACTTCTTATTTTTATTTTTAATATTTTAAAATTTAATTAAAATTTAATTAAAATATTTTAATTTTAATAATAAAATAATAAATATATTAATTTTATTAATTATAAGTACCACATTATTTATGCCGTATAATTTTCCAAAAAAGCACAGGATAATTTCTTGATCAATGAGATATTTGTGTGTGTATATGTAACATTATTAAAGTTAAAAGACCCGCGTCACGAATTTTACGTTATTAAAATATATTAATTTGTAATTTAATAGTGACTCCATTAGAATAAATTTGATAGAGATATTAAATTTTATTTTTTTTAATTTTTATTTTTTTATTATTTAGCCTAAAAAATTAAAAAATATATATTTTTAACATTATTTATAAATTAATTAGGAGATTACATCAAAGCTGCATGTCATAAGAATGTTACTGATCTCAACTATCCACTCATTTTTTCTTTGAAGTAATATTGGGGCAAGATGACTTGACAAAATTAGAAAATGATGCCAACTCCGCATTTATCCACTCATTTTTTTCTTTGAAGTAATATTTCGGTAAGCTGGCTTGACAAAATTAGAAAATGATGCCAACTCCGCATTAATTAATTGAAACGACGTAGTATTAGTATATGAAAAAAAAATTTTAATTTAATCTGTCATAGACTCAAAATAAAAAAAAAGAATTTTTTTTTGTATAAAAATTAAATGTAATCTTAAATCCATGATGAATTAGATTAAAATAATAATTTACAGAGACAAAATTTGTCTCACTATATATTCTTAAAAACTAAATTATTGTCTCTAAAACTATTTTAAGAAATAATAAATTAAATAGCTAATTTTAATAAGGTAAAATAATAATTTTTCCCTAAATTTATTTTAAAAATTAAATAAATTTAACTCTATTAATATTTTTAGAGATAAATTGCCTCATGTTTACAAATTAAATTTTCAAATAACTTTAGTTAAAAAGATTAGACAACAAGGTTCTAGAAGGACTTATTAAATTACTACTTGAAATTGGAGGAGGCATCTATAAAAAGGAAGAAAAAGATAAGTCCCTCGTGGTTTTTCTTATTTTCTAATAGATTGTCATACTTTAATTTATATTTCATGATTTAAAATTTCAATTTATTAATATACATAATTAATAAAGCGTTATAATTAAATTTATTATAATTATTATAATATTTATAAGTTTTTAAAGCTTTTTCAGGTGTAATTATAAATTTTTTTAAAAAAATTTAAATTATTTTTCTTGAAATTAAAATTTATAATATTAAAAAAATTTATTACTACTATAAAGTTATTAATTTTATTAATGATTTGCTATATCAATTTATTTTAATTTTATCCAAAATTAACCCATATTCTAATTTTTTTAAAAAATTTATACTAATTATTATTGTAATTTAAAAAAAATGTCCCATCAACAATATATATTAATTATATTTCATAATAAAAAATATAAAATTATATTTCACATAATTTATTTTTAAGAATATAAAATAATAAATAATTATAACTATTTTTTAATACATTTTTTAAAATAGTATTTTTTTTATTTTCAACAATATTATTAATTATATATTTTTTAAGCTACAATAATAATTAGAGTGACTTTTAAAAAAATAATTTAAAAGGTGAGTTAATTCAGAATTAAATCATAATAAAATTAATATACTAAATTATTAATAAAATTTAAAATTTTATAATAATTTTAAAAATTATTTTTTAATATTATCAATTCTAATTTTAAAAGAAATGATAAAAAATCTTAATGTTTAAAAAAATTTATAATTGCTGATTTTTAAAAATTTATCAAATTTAAAAGCCCGTAATCTGACGTCACAGAATGATATAACAATAACGTGTTGGATGATATAATAATTTTATTAAAAATTAATGAAAAAATATAAAAATAAATATAAAAATATTAAATTTAATTGGTCATATATGATAAAAAAGGGTTTTCTTTTGTCATTAATTAACTCCTTAATTAAATTATACATACTTCTTATTCCACATAGGAAAATTTTTTAATTATAATATATGAATAAAATATTTATATAACATATTAGCATGCTTATCTGTATACATATAGAATAATTATATAAATATGTAGTAAATAAAAATAACACAAAACATCAAACTATAAAATATTTTTATCGATTAAAAAATTATAATAAAATCTTCAAAATAAATGCAATAATATTATAACCATTAAATAACTTCATAATGATAAAGAAAAATTAACATCCATCTAATTCTTACATAATTTAAAAAAAAAGCAAATTAAATTATATATAACTCTTCATTTGAAATTAAAAATCTCACAAAAATTTAATTCAATTAATTAATTTTTTTAATAATTATTTTATTTGAAATAAAATAATTTAATTATTTTTAATTAAAAATTTTAAAAATTTTCATTTTAAAAATAATTAGAAATTTTACATAATTTTATAGTAATTTATTTATTTTTTTACAAAATAAATCATATCAAATAATTACAAATAATTATTATAAATAATATATATATAAATATAACAACAATAAAAATTATAAACAATGTTATTATAAAATATTTATTATTATTTTTATAACAATAATATATAACAAGTTTTTTTTAAAATGGTAATAGAAAATTAGAGAAATAAAATTTGAAATCTCTCGAATTTAATCAAATGCACTTACTGTAATACCCGGCTAGACTCTGGCATCGGAATTCCTACTTTCCGGCGGTATTTCCGTTAGAATCCGGAATGTCACGGATGTCGGAGCCTTCCTGAAGGGTAAAACAGAGGTTTTTCAAAATGTTTTATCATATTTTTATGTTTTGATTAAGGAAAAATGAGTTTTGAAAGGAAAAGATCAAGGAGGGAAAAGAGAAGTTCGGCCGCCGAAAGTGAAGTTCGGCCGCCGAAAGTGAAGTTCGGCCGTCGAAAGTGGCTTAGTTTTGCTGCCCCCGAAAGCCATGTTCGGCCGCCGAATGTGGTAGAGTTGCGGGTGCAGGTTAGGCCGCCGGAAGTGGTTGACCAAGTCACCTATAAAAGTCCCCTTGGTCAGCAGAGGAGTAAAGTTTATTCCTCTTTCCGAACCAAGGTGAGTTCATACCCTCCTTTGGTTGATCTCGTGTTTTCTTCAAGTTCTTGCAAAGGTTTAAAGAGTTTTAACTTGGTTTTGAAGGTTTTAAGCAAAGAAGCTAAGTTTTGAGGCTTGGAGAGTTTGGATCGGTTTTCCTTGACATCTCCGAGTTTGGATCATCAATCATCTCGTTCTTCAAGAGGTAAGCATGGATCCTCACCTCCCTTTATGTTTTAAGTGAGTTTTATGAAGAAAAAGGGTTAGGCATGCATGAGTTGCATGAGTTGTGCATGTGAGGGTTTATGTACCATTTATGCTATGATGATGTTTTTGGGGTTTTAAGCTTGTTTTAAGCCCCTATGTGCATAGATAAGGGTATATGCATGTTTTTGAGAGGTTGGCTGCATGTGTGGAGTGTTGGGAAAGGTTGTGGAGGCTGAGTATGTGTTTTGGACTCGAGTTCTGCCATCTTGGAGAACTCAGGTAAAGGGAGTTTCGGCCGCCGAACCCCTTGAGGAGGCTGTTTAGGCTGCCTAAACTCGCCCCCGAAAGTTTGAACTTTCGGCTCTGGCAGAGAGTTTCGGCCGCCGAAGGTTGGGACTTTCGTCTCTGGAGGGTCTTTCGGCCGCCGAACCTTGCCCCCAAAAATGCATGACTTTCGGCTCTGGAGGGACTTTCGGCCGCCGAACCTGCCGCCGAAAGTGCCCTGTCCAGCCTTCTTTTACCTGTTTTTCCATGCATGTTTATGATGTTTTAGGGGAGTTTTGGGGAGATGTTTATGGTTATGTTAGAGTATGTTTGGTACCTCATTTGAGTCGACATGTGTAGATGCGGACCTGAGGAACCAAGGAGGCCCCCAGAGTTAGTTTTTTCAGAGGTGATCAGCAGTTGCTAGAGGTGAGTGGAACTAACTTATGATTTTAAATTAAATGAAAGTTTTAGCATGAATCATGCATCATCAATGCCATGTGTATACTAGGTTGTATCGCATTAGAAATCACGAATATGACGCATTGCATTATTTCTTGTGAATGGGGACGGACACAGAGTATTATCCACTAGCCCTTGGGATATAGAGTCAATGAAGTCCTGAGGAGCCCCATGAGGGCCGGGCACAGAGTTCATGTTTATGTGTAACAGAAGTCTTGAGGAGCTCCTTTTCGGGCCGGGCACAGAGCCGAGGGAATTTTGGATCCGTCCGTCCGAATGTGATTACTTGTGATGTGATGCATTCCATAATAGCATATGTATTTAAATGTTTTTTTATGTTTCTGCTCACTGGGCTCTAGTAGCTCACCCCTCTCCCTAATCTCCATATTTCAGAGCCTCAGACAGAAGACAGAGTATAGCAAAGGGTAAAGTTTAAGAGTATGTATAGTAGTGGACATGATGATGTAAAGCAATGATGTAAAGAAAAATTATGTAATGTACAGAGATGATGTCATGTAATATAATGTATATGGAGTTATAGTATTGTGCTTGGCCCTAGAATACGTTTAATCCCTTTTTATATACATGATTTTTATAAATGAAATGAAATGTTTATGATGAAATCCAGCTTGATGACCCATCTAGAGTATTTGATGAGGACTCTAGTATGTGGTTCTATATTAGTGCATGTAGGGGTGAGCAGTAGTCGGTTCAAACCGAAAAAATCGATCGAACCGAACCGATTTGAAAATTTGATTCGGTTTTTATACATTTCGGTTCGGTTCGGTTTTTATTTTCAGAAATTTTGGTTATTTCGGTTCGGTTCGGTTTTGATCAGAAAAAAACTGAAAAAACCGAACCGAACCGATTAGTAATAATAATATGTTTTTTCAATAATATAGAGAAATTAAATTATATTAATATTAAAATATTTTAATTAAATTTATTTTAATATTAATTAAATTTTAAAATACTAAAAATAAAGTGTAAAAAATAAAAAAATTATTAAAAATCGAAACCGATCAAACCGAATCGAATCGAACCTAATCAAACCGGTTCGGTTCGGTTCGATTTCTGACCAAAATCGGTTCGGTTCGGTTTTCATAAACACTAAAATTTCGGTTTTCTGTTTATTCGGTTCGGTTCGGTTTTAAATCGAACCGACCGAATGCTCACCCCTAAGTGCATGCATAGGTCGAACTTGGATAATGAAAAAGTTCAAATTTTTATAGAAATATATGATCATGTATGGGATTGAACAGGTACACAGAGTTTACAGCAGACTTACTACGGGTTCCGGCGGCCTTAAGCCGACTTGAATCCTAGCGCCGGTAGCGGTCCGGTTTCCGGGCTCTTATACTTACCACCAGATTAAATATGTGAGTGCAATATACAACAAGCTATATATTAATATTTAAATTTATATTAATAAATTTAATAAAAATATTTTTACTATTCGTGTAATGTATGTATATTAGTAAATTAAAAAATTTATATATGCATCAATTATTGTGGCGTAAATTTGGTTTCGTGGCATCAAGACTTTTGGTCCAGGCTAGGTCTTCCCACTAACTTCCACGATGTTCATGCACATCAATTTGATTATTATCCGCTTTATATTAGCCACTGATTTGCGAGAAGACAGTTATGTTATCCTAATAAAATTCAATTCCCCTTCATTAGTATTTCATCACATACATAATAGTGAATTTCCAAAATAAATAAAAAAAAATATTGTATTTCATATTAATCTTTTTCAAGATAAGTTGAAATAATTGCCAAGCTCTAACAAAAAATTATGAGGATAAGAAAAATAATTCATGAAAATAAATTTAATTTTATTTTTAATTTTACAGAGAAAGATAAAACAAATTTAATTATTTAATATTTTTTTGCCTGGCTAGACTTTAAAAGGCTTAATAATAATATCAATATAAAAATTACTATTTAATTCCTATGATATTGAAAAAATTTGTTAATTAATTTTTTAATTTTGATGCATTAAAATATTTTTAACATTTTAAAAAGTCTACTAGCTAATTTTTTTCGTTAATTTTATCGTTATATTATTTATTATTTAGTTTCTACAATTTTTAAAAATTTATTAATTAGTCCCTCAGATTTTTAAAAAATTTATTAATTAATATTTGCATATCATGGCATTTTAGACTTTTTTATAACATTTAATGGATAAAATTAATATAGAAATTAATTATTAGACTTTTTAAAATGTCAAAAATATTTTAATATATTTTTTAAAATTAAAATATCAATTAATGAATTTTTCACTTCTATTAATAATATATAAAAAAAAAAAAAGAATGGAAGAGATTGAATTGTAGACTTTGTAATTAAGCTTGGACTAAGAATTGAAGGAGAAAAAATAAATGTATTGATTAAAAGAGTAATATATTGATTTTTTTCGGAAAAATGACTATTTTTAAAAAATAATTATTTTAAAAAAATTAATTTATTTTAAAAAATAACTTATTTAAATAAATTATTTTATACGTTGAAAATATTATTAACACAACTATATAAAAAATTTTAATATATTTTATTTTTAAAATTATAATTAAACAATAAAAAATAAATTATTTTATAAAAAGATATTTTCTATTAAAAAAGTATTTTTTAATATAAATTATTTTTTGTAAATAAACGAAACCTTAATTTTAAATTGTGTTGAAAATAAAATAAAATAAAATAAAGTTATAATTATTAATTTATATCTTAACTATAATTAAATGAAGTAGACTATATTTTAAGATAAAAAAAAATTAGATAAAATTATGAAATAAAGAGGAATTAAAATTTTTGAAAAAGAATAAATGGGGTAGTTTATGAATATTGATTGATTGCTTTGAATTTTAATGCCATGCCACCTTCCTGGAAAATTCAAAAATCAACGGACGAAGTGGTGATGAGCAATATCAACCCTTTATAAGTACCAGACTTGATACAACTTAGCAGCACCATAACAAGTTGCTTGTTTGATACCAATTAGAAAAGATCTGGTAATTCTTTGATTCGATTTTGCTTTTGTTTTTGCTTTTCCTTTTTAATTATATTAATTTTGTTATTATTTGTGCTCATCATCTTATTTTTACAATAATTATTAACATCTTAATTAGAATAATATATAACTGAGTGCAGCGTTCTTGAAAGTAGGTAGACGATGAAGTTGGTGATGCTAATGATATTGATTGTTGTGGGTTCAACCTCATTTGCTATTCAACTTGAAGTGGAAGCAAGGAAGGAGAAAATTGGGAATCAGAGGATCATGGCTATCAATTTTGCTCATGAATATCCAGGACAGCATACGATAATGGCAAAATATGATTCGGACACAATTAAAAAGGGCAGCCTTATACTCAATGCTGATCATCAGATGCCAAAACTAATAGGGGAGCAAACACCTTCTCCTCCTAGTAAAAGCGACCCTAGTATCAGCAACCCTGGCGGATCCGGTTGAGAAGATGCAAAAATAAATACATATTAAAAAAAATTTTAATTAAATCGAATTTCCATATATTCGTAATATAAATGTATGAGTTGAAATGTGAATAAAATATCGAAGTCGATTCCATAACATACAAAGAAATTCCATTTGTAATACCATGAGATTGAATTTTTAGCATTATTTGCAAATTAATTGGCTTGGAGCTAATATCAAGTTGTATGCTTGGATGTGACTCAACTTAATTATATACTTTTTAAGTCTTAACTAATTTTTCTTTGGAGTGAAATAAAAACCCAACTCATTTGTGATGAAAAATTTTCCATGATTCAATTCTATAATTTTAATATTTTTATTTATTAAACACTTAATCATAATCTAATAAATATTTAAATTTTAAAAAATATTACTTTCAAATACTTCAATTTTAAAAAAAATATTATTTTATATACTTAAACTTTAAAAAAAAATCTACTTTTAAACACAATTTTAAAATTATAAATTTACAAAATTACTTTTAAATACAACTTTAAATTCATAAATTTAATTATGAATTTAAAATTTTACTTTTAAATATAATTTTAAACTATAAATTTAATAAAATTGTATTTACAACTATTTTTAAAAAAAATTTTAAGTATTTATTAAATTACAATTAAAATTAAAATATTTAATAAATAAAAATATAAAAATATAGGGCCATAAGTATGTATTAACTTTTTATATATAACAAAAGATTTTAAAAATTTTTAACTTAAAATTTTTCATTTTAAAATAAATTAAAATTATATAAAATTTTATAAGAATTCATTTAATTTTTTTTTATTATAAAATGAATCCTTTCAATCATATATCGATATTTAGAATACCAACTCTAAATTAATGGAATAGACTTGGCTTTTTTTTTTTATAAAAAATATTTTTAAATTTTTTAGTGTTGGATACTAAAAGTATTAATTAATAAAAAATATTTTATTGTTAAAAAAATTTAAAAAAATTTTAAAAAAAAGATATTATCATTTAAAAAAATATTTTCTGCATTTTAAAAATTTTATTAACGTCGTTTTTTATAAATCTATTAATTTATTTTATTTTTTAAATTAAAATTAACAATAAAAAATAAGTTATTTTTTAAAAAAATATTTTTTAAAATTATTTTCACAAATAAACGGGTATTAGTATTACTATTCGTAGTCTCACAATTAACCAATTAGTTGACGACAACATTAATTAATTAAGGGTCATGTGGGACAAAGAAACAAAGAAGGATTGGAAGATAATGGAAGAAAGGGTATCCATGGCTTGAGTGAGGAAGAGGGAAAGATACAAATATGGATAGGGCCGGGATTGGGTAGATAGATTTAAATTTATTTGGGGGTAAATAAGTAATTCAATTACTTTAAATTTTAAAATTCTGCCCTGTACACTATGATTTGAAAATTAGAGATTAAAAGTGATAAGAGATTTTATATTAGTTTAATTAATAGTCAAAGTTTTGTATTACAAATTAAAATTTAGATATCTCACTATTATATACTTTTTTCTCCTATAATTTTATTTATTTTATTTTTTTAATATATAATTATTATGTAAAAAAATAATCTTAAAATAATTAAAAAAATAAATAAAAATTATAAGAGAGATAAAATATTTAATAATTTTGGACACTTTCTTTTAGGATATTGTAAATATAATATGCCTCTAAGATGACCCTAAAAACTATTAGGAGAGACTATATCTTACATTTTTAAATAAAAGATATATATAATTTTTTATGGATTTAGTTTTACTATTTAATTTTTATTCTATAAACTAACTTATTAATTAATTTTTTAATTTTAAAAATATATTAAAATATTTTTAATATTTTAAAAAATCTACTAATTAATTGTTTTTTTAATTTTATTCATTAAGTATTTTATTATTTAATTCTTATAATATAAAAAATTTATCATTAATCATTGTAATGAATTAATTTTTTTTATTAAAATTATTTTAAATTTTTATAAAAATTAATAAAATAATTAATTATTAAATTTTTAAAATTTCAATAATATTTTAATATATTTTTTAAAATAAAAAATTAATTAAAATTTTTTTTAAATTATATGTACTAAATAATAATTTTCTTTCTTTTTATCTACATAGGATAATTTATTTAATAATACGGAGTAACATACTTTTATGTACTTGATGTTTATTATATTGTTTTCTCATTAAGAATTTATTTTTTCTAATACATGGGTCCTCACTGAATTACCTGAAGGCAAAAGAGCTATTGGCTCCAAAGGGGTCTATAAACTTAAACACAATCCAGATGGATCCATGGATAGACATAAAGTTAGATTGGTTGCTAGAGGGTATAGCCAACTCCCTGGAATTGATATCCAAGAAGTTTTCTCACTTGTAGCTAAACTGGTCACAGTACAGGTTTTTCTTACAATAGCTACAGCCTTTGAATGGCTTATTCACCAATTGAATATCAACAATGCCTAGCTCTATGAACATATTGATGAAGAATTATATATGTAACCTCCAGAAAGTTATCAAAAAGCTAAGTCGGGACAAGTTTGCAAACTGGTTAAGAGTCAATGGAACAAGGAGCTTATTGCTTCCCTACAAACTTATGGGTCTAAGCAGTCACCATTTGATCACTGCTTGTTTGTTAAAGGGTCCAATTCTACTTTTCTTGCTTTAATTGTCTATGTTGATGTTCTCATTTCAGGCGCTAATGAACAAGACATTACAAACCTCAAACACTACCTGGATACTCAGCTTCTCTATTAAAGACCCAGGATTTGCTCATTATTTCCTAGACATTAAAGTAGTCGGATCCACTAGTGGTAATTTCCTTAGCCAGCTAAAATATATTCTTGACATCCTTGAGGATGCTAGCTTCACAGAAGCACAACCTATCCTTGTACCCTTTCTCGAAGGGGTCAAACTGATAGCCGAAACTGGCAATCTGCTTCCCGATCCAGAGAAGTACAAACGCCTGATGGGTAGACTCTTGTACTTAACTCTCACACACCATGATATTACTTATGCTACTCAACAGCTCAATAAACACATTCAACAATCCGAAGACACACATTGGCAACTTGCCATTCATGTTCTTAAGTATCTCAAAGGAAGCCCCAACAAAGGTCTCTTCTTTCCCACTGGCAAAGATTTCAAGCTTCGTGTTTTCTGTGACACTGATTGGGCCGCATGTCCCATCTCCCACAAATCTCTCACTGGCTTCTACATCTTCCTTTGTCCCTCCCAAATCTCTTGAAAAACGAAG
The DNA here is from genome assembly GCF_001659605.2 of Manihot esculenta. Taxonomy (NCBI): domain Eukaryota; kingdom Viridiplantae; phylum Streptophyta; class Magnoliopsida; order Malpighiales; family Euphorbiaceae; genus Manihot; species Manihot esculenta. Next base: position 26,125,444 of record NC_035170.2, on the reverse strand, counting down.
AAATAGAACACTGTTAGTCGGTCATCCATGGAAGCAGAGTACTACAGTATGGCCTCCACTGTTTGTGAGATCAAGTGGATAAGTTATCTCTTGTGAGAATTTCATATACAACTAGACTTACCTATACTTCTCCATTGCGACAATCGGGCGGCTCAACACATTGCCACAAATCCCATTTTCCATGAATGCACCAAAAATCTCGATATCGACTGCGATAATCGGGCGGCTCAACACATTGCCACAAATCCCATTTTCCATGAATGCACCAAACATCTCGATATCGACTGTTATGTCGTTTGAGAACAAGTACAACAAGGATTCATTCTACCGGTGTATGTCCCCTCTAAGCTCCAAATCACCGATTTATTTACAAAACTACCTTCTAACTCTTGTTTTCATGCCCTACTTAGGAAAATGAGACCTCTCTCTTTTAACTCGTTCTCATCTTATGAGGGAGAAATAAAAAAAAAAAAAAAAGTGTAAAGAGATTGCAAAACGGTGCGTTGATACCAAAAGCTAAATGGGGCATTTTGGTATCAGGCTGAGAAAACACGTTTCTTTCCTTTTTTTAATTCTTTATTCTTTCATTCTTTTTCTTATTCTTTTAGCCTGTTAGCATTATACAGCTGTATAAGGAATAGATTATTCTGAAAACTATACAGGCCATCATCCAGAATCATCTTCATTCATGTACAAATTCATAGTCCTACAGTAATAAAATTATCGTTGTTTGGCCCATTTCCTCTGTTATTCTCTTGCTCTTTCAGTGGCGCCATATGAATAACAAAATAATGATCATCAAAATTAAATAACAAAAAGAAAAGCTTTCTATTTTATTAATGTAAGCCTAAATTTGCATACAGTGATTCAGTAAGCAAGCCCTTATTTTAGCCTTTTTAAATGCTCGCTTAATTTTGACATTATCTCAACTTTTTAATAAAAGAAAAAAAAACACTACATAATCAACCTCTACCACCAGAAGGACTGCAACTACCTTTACCAGTGGTATAATGACAAGGAATAGGTTTAGAAAATGATGCCCCCTTTTGTAGTAGTCTTCTCATTATCATATGATTGTGTCTGAAATTGGCATCAATAGTTTTGTCGAAAGCTAAAGCAGTTTGTATATTTTCATGTTTGCTTCTGAAATTTTCCCTCATATGGTTTCTCTTCACATGATCTTCAAAACGCAAGTAGCTCTTCTTCCAAGTATTTGATTTTCCTTCACCTTGAAGATCAAACCTTCCCTTTTGTGGGTTTTTTTGAAAAGAGAAGAAGATAAAAGAGTTGATATTTATCATATTGCTATTCAAATATAATTGAAAAATCTAAATACAACAATAATAAATAATTTAAATTTTAAACAGATATTATTTAAAAAATTTAAATAATTATTTGAACTTAAATATTAAATAAAATATTATTAATTTACAGTTTACTAAATCAAAATTTTCGCACCTTTTTTGAAGCCAAGCTTTCAAGTTCAACTCCAAGAGAACTAGGGATTGTTCCATCGATAATCAACATTAGCAGCAGCAACAACTTCAGCCTTGTAATCGAACTGGACAACGAAGAATATATATTTCAGATTTCATATATGCATGTGCAAAAGAAAAAATATACATGAAATTTAGTGTTGAGAATTAATTACCTTCCCATTAGAGCAACTTAATTTTGATGGAAGTTTCTGAACATATAGTTTGCCTAAATTGTCTTCCTCATCATAGTTTATGGGTACTATATATGAATATGAGATTATATTTTTTTGCTATTACCAAAATTAGACTTTGGGAACATTCAAGAATTAAATCTCTTAGACTCCATTTATTTTACGAAAAATATTTTTTAAAAAAATATTTTTCATTTTCTTAATGTTTTGAGTATTCAAAAAATTTTAATCAACAAAAAAATATTTTTTTAGTTAATAAAAAAAGTAACCCATTTAAAAAAAAATAATTTTCTCTTTTAAAAAAATTATTTTTCATATATTAAAACTTTTATTAAAATCTTTATATATAAATTTATTAATAAATTTTATTTTTTAAATTAAAATTAAAGAATAAAAACATTTTCTATGAAAAATATTTTGAAACGAAAAGCATTTTCAAAGTCTTCCCACCAACTCCCACTGCATTAATGTATGCACATCAATTTGATTCTTATCCGCTTTATATTAGCCACTCATTTGTGAGAAGAGAGTTATGTTATACCAATAAAATTTAATTCATTTTCAGTAGTATTTCATCATATACATAATTCTGAATTTATAAAATTAAAAAAAAAATTATTTCATATTAATCTTTCCAGATATAAAGTTGAAGTAATTGTCAAGCTCTAACAAGAATTATGAGGCTAAGAAAAAAAAATACATGAAAATGAATCACCCTTCTCATTTTATTTTTAATTTTACAGAAAAAAAAAAGACAAGCAAATATAATTATTTAATAATTTTTGTAAATTACTTGGGTGATATTCTATCAAGTTGCATATAATATGGATGTGACTGATCTTTATTATACGTTTGATAATAAAGTCTAAACACGCACTTATAGAATTAGTCTGAAGATAAATACATTTAAATATCTTTAAAAAATTTCAGATTCTACTATCCTAATTTTTAATTTTTATTTTAAAAGAAAATAAAGTCTAAACACACTAATGATATTTGGAACCACATGACATATGGACTTGGAAAATACGTCTAACTTCCATTTATTTCAAAAAATAATTTTTATAAAAATACTTTTTAATTTTTTGATATTTGAAACACTTAAAAAATAAAATAATTAATAAATAATTTATTTTAATAAAATTTTATAATTTTCTTTTAAAAATAAAAATATTATATATTTAAAATAATTAATAAATAATATGTACAATACAATTGCATAAATACTAAAACTTTGCCTATGAAATTATCTAAATTAATATCTAAAAATTATTTATTAATATTTAAAATAAAATTGTATCTAATTAATATTTTTACTATTAATAAATTTTTTAGTGTGATTTAAAAATAAAATATAATAATATTAATTAAACTATTAAAATAAAATAATTAATAAATTATGTGAGTAAATACAAAAAAAGAAATAAAATAAAAAGGCAAGAGAGAATAAAAATGGAAGATGGATGATTAGAAAGAAAAGAAAAATTATATTTTTTATTTATTGTAACTTGAAATCTGTAGTAATAGGTGAAAAGGAGTTTATGAAATTAAACTAAAATTTAAGAAGTTTTAAGAAAAAAATTACAATTGAGTAATTAAATTAAAAATACACTAAAAATTAAATAATTTAAATAAAAATTATCCCTGAATTAAGAGACAGGATAATGCTTATCCGCCCAAATCATTAAAAGTTATTAATATATTTTTGTAAATAGCAGAATCTACTATGATTTCAGCAATTTTAAATTTTGATTGGACAAAATAATTTAAATAGTCAAAATTTTGCATTGCAAATTAAAATTTTCCAAAAAGAATTAATGGGGTAGTTTTGGTAGACTTGGACTAACTAGTTTATTGAATATTGAATATTGATTGCTTCTGCTCGGAATTTTGATGCCACGCCACCTTCCTGGAAAATTCAGAAATCAAAGGGAAGTAGTGATGAGCAAGTACCAGACTTGATAATAACTTAACAGCACCAGAACAAGTTGCCTGTTTGATGCCAATTAGGGAAGATCTGGTAATTCTTTGATTTGCTGTTGCCTTTTCTTTTTAATTATTATTATTATTTTTTTTGTTATTAACATGAACTTTATTCTTGCTCATCATCTTATGCATACATTAATTATTAATATTAATTAATTAGAGGTGATGAGCATTATTAACTCAACAGCACCGCAAAAAGTTATACTAATTAGGCAAGCTCATTCTAATTCAAAGCCATCTCTCTCAAAGTTTCTTAGAAATTCTCTAATTTCTTTGTGTTGGTCGTTTAAGATAAAAGGCCTTCATCACTATTATATCTAACTTTTATACATAAAAAATTAAATTAAACTATAAATTGCTAAATTCTATATAATAGCATATGATTAAAAAATAATTATCATTAAAATTAGACCAATTAATTTAAAAAGGCTAAATATTTGCATGTACTTATATTTTAATCTAAATCTTTTAATTTTGATTTGATTGGTCAATTTTGCATTTTTATATAAATTTAATTAATTTATAAATTTTTAAATTTGATAGTGTTACATAACAATTTGATTGTTTAACGTATTATTGTTTTTATTATTTATATAAACTAATCACCAAATGAATTGAAAAAATCTAATATTTATATTATTTTAGACTTTAATCCAAATATTTAAATTTTAAATTAATTATCTCAACATTTACATTTTTTAATTGATTTTGAAATATCAAAATGTATCTGTCAAATACAATGACAAATTTAATATTTTATTTTTTTAAATATAAACTAATTTTATATATAAAATAATATTAATTCATACGTATTTAATTTTAAATCTAATAATAATCTTACAGTTAAATATGCAGTTGGTAATTTTAACAGTAAATAAAATTTATTTTGCATTAATAATTATAAAAAATTTATAATAAATATAATATTTTTAATTATTTTATATATGTTATTATTTTAAATTAAATAATATATTTTTTATAAAATATTTATAATTATTATTATAAAATAAAATTTATTACTGTTAAATATATAAATTATATATTTAATAATTAAATTATTTATTTTTAAAAATTGACTAAAATTATATTTAAATATAAACAACGTTTATATTAAAATATAAAATTAAATAAATGTTAGATTTTTTTCCATCGATTAATTAATTAAAATAATAATAATATATATGTCATCCAGTTAAACAATTAAAATTAAAAAATTTAAATTAAAATACAAATATATATAAATGTTAATTTTTTGGATTAATTAGCCTTGAAATTAAATTATGAAAAAACTAAAGATTACTAAAATATATAATATAATTTTATCATCTTAAAATAAATTTATATTTAACAAAAATTTGTATGAGGATTGAGATTGCAAATTTTATCTAGTGGGAAATTGTACATAAAATAATGTTTATTTTTTATTAAATAAAACAGAAAACAAAATGAGAGGAAGGTAAAAAAATAATAAAAAAAAAAGTAAAAATAAAATAGAAAAAATTTCCATCTAATTTTAGGTTGTGCAATAAGAAAAATTGTTAGACCAAATTGGTTTAATTTAGTAATATGTAAGTTCGAGATGGACTGAAGGATTGAATTACATGGTCTGAAACATTTACACGCACGTGATGAGCTTCGTTGAGCCATTGTTGCTCGAACTTGTGTCTACTGTGGAAAGGAAAGATGATCTTAGAAGTTCAAATCAGAGTTTGTAGCAGAAGACGTGGAACTCAACTCTGCAACTGTTCTTGACATCCCTCAACTCTTCATATCTGTTGATTTATAATTTTGGCTTAATTTTAGTTATGAACAAAAATCAATTTTAACCAAAATTCAATTTAACTATTTGTCATTTTACTTGATTTTTTTAATTATCTATTTTTTTCTCTATCTTATTATTATTATTATTAATTAATAGATAATTCTATTTTTTTAAAAGAAAATAACTTCAATCTAATAATAATTAATATGCATATTTAATCAAATTTATTAATCTTACTATTATTCCTAATAAATATATAACCTTTTATTTTTTTAATATTTAACATAAAAAATTTAAATACAATTAATATATATGTGTGAGAAAAAAAATTTTAAAAAAATTCTTAAATTTAAAATTAATAAATAAAAATAATTAAAAACACGTAATAATTAACCAGTTAATCATAATTTTAACACATGTTATATTTACTTTTTAGTTATATTTAACTCTTAATTGTTGATATTTTTTTCCTGAAACAATACTTCTTATTGGTCTTATTAAATATATAGTCATATTTTTATTATTAATTACTCATTGATATGATTATAAAATATTTATTTAAATCTAAATTTATTTAAATATTATAACATTGAATTTGTAATTAAAGCTGCAACATAAAATTGAATTATAATATGAATATAAATATGTAAATGACAAGTAAAATGAAAAATAATTAATAAATTATAATAATGAATACAAAAAGTTACAACCATAAGTATATAAACATGAATGAATGTCAAATAAAAATAATATTAAAAAATAATATACTCTATTTTAATAAAAAAAATTGTCTATAAATATAAAATCATTACAAATCTCTATTGTTAAAATTCAGAAGCCAAAGCAAAAATATATTTGAGCATGATAGAACAAAATTTTCACAAATATTTATAAGATATGTTCTCAAAATTTTATTTTTAATATTTTATCTAAATTTATATATTATATTTTTATTTTATTAATAATTTTAAAAATAAAAATACTTATATATCGCACGGACAAGCATTTAGTTCTTACAAACAAGATGACGACTAGGGTAAGTCAGAAATATCAGGAGCAAAGTAACCGTGATATATTCAATATTAATAATTTGAAAAAATTACTCTTTAGTTTTTAAAATATGAAAAAATTTATTAATTAATTTTCTATTTTAAAAAATATATTCAAATATTTTTAACGTTTAAAAATATACTAGTTAATTTTTCTATTAATTTTTTTATTAAATATTTTATTATTTAATTTTTATAATTTTAAAAAATTTATTAATTAGTAGATTATATTTTTAAAAAGTTTAATAATTAGTCGCTCTAGGAGTATTTTAGATTTTTTTTATAATGTTTAATAATTAAAACTAATGGAATAACTAATTAATAGGCTTTTTAAAATATTAAAAATATTTTAATATAATTTTTAAAACTGAGATATTAACTAGTAAATTTTTATATATTATAAAAATTAAATAATAATTCTCCCAATCGCACACTCATCCTTCCCACTGCAAAATCAACCATGACCACCAGGAGGACTGCAACTAGGAACACCAGAAGTGTAGTGACAAGGATATCGCTTCATAAGTAGTCTTGGCATTATCATGTGATTGTGTCTGAAATTGGCATCAAAATTTTGGTTGGAAGCAAAAGCAGTTTGTATATTTTCACGTTTGCTTCTGAAATTTCCCCTCGTATGGTTTCTCTTCACATGATCCTCAAACCCCAAGTAGTTGTTCTTCCCAGCAATTTGTGAACCAAACCTTCCCCTTTGAGAAACCAAGCTTTCAAGTTCAACTCCAAGAGAACTAGGGATTGTTCCACCAATAATCAACGTTAGCAACAGCAGCTTCATCATCAAACTGGACAACAATCAATGTATGCTTCAGATTTTGTTATAAATATACATGTTAAAATACATACATATACATACACGTGTGAATGAATTTGGTTTTAAGAAAAAGAATTACCTCGCCATTAGGGCAATTTCACATGGAAGTTGCAGAATACTTTGCCTTATGGCCTCATTGTACGTATCTCATGAATAGTTTATATAAAAATAAATAAATGATTATAATAAAATATTGTAAATTTCTCATTAGATTAAATTTTATGGTAAGAAAATATTTGTTAATTATCTTTTGATTTGTTAATAGATTTATTATTAGCCTACACAAACTCTCTAATTTAATTAAATTAATTGCTTATTAGTTGATAGTCAAAGTTTTGAATATATACTCTTCCATTAAGAAAAGATGCTGCAATTTCATGGTGCTTAATTCCTCAGAAATTTCGGTCCAGATAATTCTTGGTGACTTCGTGCACAAGTTTAAAACATGATAACATTCATTAGTTTAAAAAAAATAATAATAACATAGCTAATCTAATTTTTTTTAAAGAATATTAGTTTGAATATATACTAAGAAAAATACTAAATAAATTTATTATTTTAATTAGAGATAGTGATTAAAAAATATCTACTAGTTGTTGAATTTTATGCCTTGCCACCTTCCTCGAAAATTCAAAAGCCCTTTTTAAGTACCAGAACTTGATATAACTTATCAACAGCACCACAGGAAGTTGCTTGCTTGATATTAGGCAAGGTTTGGTAATTCTTTGATTTGTTTTTTTTTTTTAAAACGAAAAACCATTATATGTTTTTATTTTTAATATTTAGACGTTGAGTGTAATTCTTGAGAATTAAAGTCGAATGACTAGTGTCAGGGTCATAGAGTTTTCAGGGACCAAAACTGTAATTTTCCAACATTGGAATTCCTAGAAAGCAATATTAGGATAAAATAGTAGAAATTAGTAGGAAGATAATGGCCGAGACAATTTGTTGTAATTCTTTTCCATGTATTTGTTTTAGGGGGGGTGTCATATGAGACATGTTGATGTCTCCTCCTGCCATAGGCCAAGTTGTTCTTAAGGCTCTTTAGGGGGGAGTGACTAGTTGGCCACCAGCTGGGGCTGGGCCCAGTTGGCTACCGTAGGCCTACGGAGATCCAAGTTGTTCCTTCACTCCTTGTAGACCGTCCCCCCTGTCTACAAGAGAGGTGAGAATTATTGTAACGATTGCATCGATGATAATGTATAATTACTATTTTGCCCCTATAATAAAATAAGTAGCCTGTTCATGAATTTCCATGTTCAGTTCTTATCTTTTGTACCTACTGTGAGGCTTCTGATGGAATGCTGTCTGTTGGCTTCGTTGTTCATTTATATAACATTGACTAATCAGGGTATTCATGTTCACAGGATATTGGGTGATTCTTAAGGCTGACTTGGCTTGAAGGTGTTCAAGTCAAGTGCCGCACGGTTCCTGGCGATTGCTAAAATCTGAAACCGTGACAATTGGTATCAGAGCAAGAAAGATCTGCGAGCAATATAAAAGAAATGCACGAAGACCATTGAGAGAAGGGTGAGAATCGTGCTGCCTGGTGGGTTGTCTATACCACTTAAGAGGAGAAGGCGTTGGAGATTGATTCTGGTTAGAAGTGCTTTGAGGCACTAGAAATGGGAAAAAAAAAAATGAACGTTGTTGGCAATGATAGCCAAATTGGCGAGAGATTGAGGCCATCCAAAGCCTCTTTCATGCGAATGACACCCAGTGGGGTGATCTTGAGCATAAAGTGGGGAAAGGGGGAGGTAGTGACCTCCCAATTATGAAGCTACGTGGAGTAATAACACATTGTGAGGCAAAGAAGACAAAAGCATGAGCCTTCGGGCTAGACTGGCCATATTAACTAGAGGTGCTGCACGCTCCATCGGGACACCATTGGGAGTGAGGTAATAGCCTAGTACTGCACACTCCATTGGAAATGTCTTCTGGAGAGAGGGTAATGACTAGGTGCTACCTACTTCCTTTTAGTGGCCCTTGGAGAGGGAGTAATGACCTCAGGTATAGTGATAAGGGGGAGGATGAGCCAATAGAGCTTGAGGCCATCTGAGAATCCCGAGACCATTTCACTCAAAATTAAGGCAAGAGGCCTTCTGAGACACAATTGAGGCAAGAGGCCTCCTGAGATAGAATTGAGGCAAGAGGCCTTCTGAGACAAAAGTGAGGCAAAAGCCTCTCATGTATTGTTTTTGCTTGCAGGAATGGTGCAAGAATATTAAAGATAACATAGGAGAGACTATGAGCAATACTTCAGAAGTGAACCAGAGGAACATTTATTAATGGCGTGCATTACGAGCTAATGCCTATGAAGTAGGCAATGGTGGAATCCCAGAACCTCAATCTGTGTCGTGGGATGGAGGTAGATGATTTTCTCTTTAATATGAACTTATTTGTTAATATTATTGGGAATTGTGATTGTGCATATATATAAAGAACAACATTTATGTGATCGAACTATAAAGCTAAATTTATTCCAAGGATGAAAGTGTAAAGTCTTATGGATAGAGAGCGTTCCCACTGGACATGAGAAAAGGGATATGAAATGGTAAGCTTCAATTTTACTACAAGTAACATTCGTTATTCAAGAGAGTTGGTAAACTCCAACAAAGTGTTCATAAGGAAAGTACATAAAGGAATTGTTTAGCATATATGGCTAACACGAAAGAATGTGGCACTTGACTTTAATAGAGTAAGCGGATTGTGACAACAGATTCAAGAGACATGGATGAGCTTAAAACCTTCCTGAATATGGTGTAGAGCAAAGGATGACTAAGATTGAGTTGATTCTATTACCAAGGAGTTAAAGAGATGTTCAACTCTGGTATCTAATTGATAGCCGCCTAAGAAGATGGGCTAAAGCAGTAAGTGGGGGAGCGATCTGAAATGTGATTAACAAGATGACATAGAAGTGGCATAACTAAGCAGTATGAAGTGTTCTCTATGAAGAAAGCCATATTATTCTACAAATTGCTTGGGCAAAAATGCTTCGAAGGTCTTGAAGGACTTGGTGAGTAAGGGAGGAGGGAACATAAGGTATAAATCATAGAGTTGTCAACTCTAAGTTGTTTGTATTTTCTTGTTCCTCCTCGTCTAAGGTAGTATTGTTCGCGTGAAGGGATCAAGCATGATGGAAATATTCTGCGAGTTATGTGTCAAATAAGGGACATGGGACGGACGAGGAGATCTTTAAAGTCTCATAGAGGACTTTAAGAGAGGAAATGAGAATCGGACCTAGTATAAAACAACATATCATTGCCCGGTGTCAGGTACATTGGAGTTGATGCTACGAAGCGGGCACAAGATACAAGATTCGTGGACCGTTTACACAATTGCTAGAATCAAGACTAAAACTGAAGTGGATGATATGAGGAAATAGAGATAAAGCGGACAACTTGAGTGCAGGGATTAATGTGAGCATGTCCTTTGACAAACTCGCTTAATCAAGGACATCAAAAAGCAAGATGGACTTCACAATTCCTTCCTGTAGTGAATCCGAGACGTTAATGGGTGTGGCGTCTCCCAAGAAAGGCACAAGTTATCTCTGTATTGTCCAATAATTGTTCCTTGATAAAGGAGAGGTAAGCAAGAGTAGTGAAGAAGAACCTAGTGGCTATCTAGCACGAGGGGGTGCAAGAGTAAACTCGACAAAAAGTAGCATTCGATGAAGTATTGTCTATTTGTGAGTAAGTGGAACAAAATAGGTAAATAAATAAATGTGGTCATTATGAGAAATGAGTACCATGGTTATCAACTGTTATGATATTCTTTTATAAATTACTTGATCCTGGTGCGTAATTAGTGAGCAAGTTATTGCTCCTGTAACTCTTGCTAGGTTGTGCAATGTTGTTAGTGCAGAAAGAAGAGCCTTGAGGGATCCATGTGAAACACTGGTGTGGATGAGATGGTGATAGATCAAAAGTGGTAGTTGCCTCATCTCTCAAAAACATATCCTTTACAGGAATACAGAAAACGAGCATCAAAATAGGAAAGGCATACCCTAAAAAGGAAAATAACAATTACAAGAGTATGAAACAATGGATGATAGGTGCCAACCAACTATGATTGCAGAGCACATGTTCATTCTCTTTGAGGTAAGTGAACATTTTGATCGGACAACCAAGAGGCATGTAGGGTGACATTGGGCGAGAGTTGTATCAAATTCCATTGAGAGCAACAGGGCTGTGAAAGCAAGGAATTCACTCGTCCTACGACACAAGAAGGAGGATAAGTGGAAACTGGCAAAAGTGAGGACCAGTGAGCTAGTCAAAGGAGTGTGGGGCTCAAGGTAATGAGGAGAGGTGGAGATCCTTAGTGACAATTCAGTACGAGAGAAGGGAATTTAACAAGAGGGAACTCTCTCACACCAGACAAGTATAGTGCTTTGGTGTTTCCTGATATTATTCTTTGTCTTACTTCATTTTAGTTATTCATTTTTTAGATATTTTGTGTATTATTGAGCCAGGTTCCTCGTGATGTGGGACTTGACAAGTTGGTGCTAACAGATATTGTGAACATACAGGGTATAGCTTCCTTAAAAAGAGGATTGGAAAATAATGTATAATTAAAAGGACAAATTTAGTCCTACCCTTGTTGTTGAGCAGGAAAGAGACCTCAGGGCTAAACAAAAGTTCTCACAAGTGGATCAACATGGAAGAGGACCGAGATAGGTCGAGAAGCACAGGTTGCTTAAGCTAAGTTGGTGAGGCAAGTCGATGTTGAGAGCTATGATGAAAGCGGCATAATAAAGGGGGTATCTTCTAGTAATTTCTTATTATTGAATCATAATGATGATATTAATTGCTTTATGTATAGTCAATCTTAGTAGCTGTTTTGAGTAGTCTTCTGCGGCTCATAGGGTTCAGTGGTCGTGGTTATTTGGTGTGTGATGTGTGTCATTTTGTAAGCATTTTGCTTTAACTACATTCTTAGGGAGAGAGAAAAAGGAGATTAAGTGAGCATAATACCAAAGCTTATGAAGGGAGGACTGTAAAACGGACAAAAGAGAAAGAGAGTGTGGAGTGATCTCTATTGACAATGGAGACACCGATTTCTTAGGAGTATTCGCCGAGCTTCGCTGCAAGTGGGATAATGTGGTGTTATGTCAAGGGAATGGATAAAATCAGTTCAAGTCTTAGTGGTCAAGTGTGATTGGCACACCTGTTGAGTTGTAATGGGTTGTATTTTAGATGACTTGCTATACTAATTTGTATTTGAATCTGACATGGGTGGTACTAATCTTTCTTATGAGACTATTACAGGTTAATCACGATGTCGTGTGGCACGAGTGTATGCAGGTTGATAGATTTGTTGCCTGATGGGGTCATGCTTTTTGAGGCGAGGAGTAAGGTCGACAAGTAAAGACGAGTAATGGCGAGACAGGTTTAGGAGAAAAGAACTAGTGATCAATGACTTCAGGCAATGAGTTCGTGCAGAGAAAAGAACCAGTGATCAATGACTTCAAGCAATAAGTTCGTGCAGAGGAGGAGAGCAATACTTTCTAGCACCGTTTGCAGTAGTCTAAGGAATCAAGGGCAGAACATTTACCACCAGAAGATAGAGCTTTTGTAGTCTCATCATCATTAAGAAGTAGCAGTCCACAGAGATCAATTGGGAGGAGATACTAAGGATTAAGGCTGTCCAACAATTTAATGGAGCAGGACTGGGATCAAATCACACTACAAGCCTAAGAATGTCGGACTCAAAGATTGAAGAACCCCAACAAACCCAGTCGACGAGGACGTCGACCGTTTAAGTGGGGGAGTGTCAGGGTCATAGAGTTTTCAGGGACCAAAACTGTAATTTTCCAACATTGGAATTCCTAGAAAGCAATATTAGGATAAAATAGTAGAAATTAGTAGGAAGATAATGGCCGAGACAATTTGTTGTAATTCTTTTCCATGTATTTGTTTTAGGGGGGGTGTCATATGAGACATGTTGATGTCTCCTCCTGCCATAGGCCAAGTTGTTCTTAAGGCTCTTTAGGGGGGAGTGACTAGTTGGCCACCAGCTGGGGCTGGGCCCAGTTGGCTACCGTAGGCCTACGGAGATCCAAGTTGTTCCTTCACTCCTTGTAGACCGTCCCCCCTGTCTACAAGGGAGGTGAGAATTATTGTAACGATTGCATCGATGATAATGTATAATTACTATTTTGCCCCTATAATAAAATAAGTAGCCTGTTCATGAATTTCCATGTTCAGTTCTTATCTTTTGTACCTACTGTGAGGCTTCTGATGGAATGCTGTCTGTTGGCTTCGTTGTTCATTTATATAACATTGACTAATCAGGGTATTCATGTTCACAGGATATTAGGTGATTCTTAAGGCTGACTTGGCTTGAAGGTGTTCAAGTCAAGTGCCGCACGGTTCCTGACGATTGCTAAAATCTGAAACCGTGACAACTAGCATAGACTATAAGCGTCGTTTTTTAAAATTGGGATTGGAAATTGAAAAAGTAGAATTTAAAACCTTTTATTTATTCAGATTCACGTTAAACCTAGTATGTACAAGTGTCTTTATCACTCCGGTTTAGATAGATATTTCATATATTTTTATTTTTGATATTTAGAAACAGGTGTAATTTTTAAGAATTGAAGACTGCAATACACTGCGCAAGACCTTCAATTTGTTTTTACTTTTTAACTATATTACTTTTTTGTTAACTTTGAATTTTATTTATGCTCATCGTCTTATTCATACATTAATTATTAACAAAAGTGCAGCAAATTTGAAAGTAGCTAGGTAGATGATGAAGTTGGTGATGTTGATGATCTTGATTGTTGCTGTTTCATCCTCACTTGCTATTCAACTTGAATTGGAACCAAGGAAAGAGAAAATTGGGAATCAGAGAATCAATACCCATTCATATGCTTATGAAGATGCAGGAAAGCATCCGATGATGTCAAAATATGTTTCCGACCACATTCAAAAGGGCAACTTTATTCACGAAGATCAGATGCCAAAACTCCGCAGGATTTTGACAGGGATTAATGCTCCTCCTAGTCACAGCTCACCCGGAGGATCTGGTTGAGAATATGCAGACACAGACACAGTCACATTCTATTATTGTATGTATAATAATTTATTATAATCACCTTTGTTAAGATTGTTTAACTATGTTTTGATTAACGTTGTAACTTCTTTCTATTCGAATTATGGAATTATCAAGAATTTTCCACCAATAAACACTGTTTATCATCGAAAATTACTCAAAAACACTATATATAGCATGTTATTAGCGATTTAATCTACAAATATTCATGATGAGCTAATTCATACAAGAGCCTTTTCTTTTCTTCTTCTATTGATTAACAATAACAAATAGAAACCAAACGATATATATGTATATATAATCATTAATAAGAAAAAAGGAAGGAGGGGAGATCTATGCGCTGCGTCTTTTATCAGCTAGACTTCCATGCTTCAATTATCAGTCAACTTCTCGAATGCGAAAACAAGGACAGAAGCAACGAATTAGATCCACACCATAGCTAATAAGACATCCAAAGAACCCACCTGAGCTCTCTCTTCTTGGCGTCTCCACAACAGGCACCCCATAAACAGGATTTGGAACTGTATATTGCTGGTACGTTAATGGGGTAGTCTCAATTGGTAACGTAGGACAAATGGGATTTGTTTCCACAATAATTTCTTGAGATTGGAACTGGATTCGACTTTGGTAGCTTACTTCTGGAAGGTACTGCTGCACCCCAGGTGCAGTAACGGTCTCATTGGTCTGGTCAGGCACCAGCCATGGCGGCAGCGGTGGAGCAGAAGGTTGAACTGGAGAGGAATAGGAGCAGCAACAGGGGCACGGTGGCGGAGGAAGATAATGAGGTTCTTGATGGGTCTTCTTTCTTCTCTTCTTTTTTGGCCAGAGCTTCTTCAACTTCTTCACTGCCTTTATCATTTTCTTGGTAACTTGGTAATGGCTAGATTACAAGATGGTGGAATTGGAGGCTTTCTGGTTTTTGGCAATTGTGAATATAGAAATAGGCTAGAACATTGGATACATTAGTGCTTTTGAAAAGAGAACTTGATGGTCAGTTGAAAGATCGTAAAAGCATTACATAAAGCTTTTTGCAAGGATTAAACTTTCTTTGTTACAAAATTTTCAAAAATTATGACCGTTGCCCACCTACTTTCCCAGGCCCCAGCCTATCTTTTAGTAAAGGACAAGGAGGAGCTGGGTTAAGCCGTTGGGATCACCACCATCACACAAATGGGAAAAAATTGCTTGGAACCGGTCCTACTTGGATCATCTACAAGGTTAAGCTATTAGGGTCACCACCACCACATAAACGGAAAAACTTGTCTGATCCGATCGAATTTGGACTTAAGACAGGCAAATAGATTTTGTATGAAAAAATTAAATGAAATCTATTATCATGTATTTTAAATCAATAGTGAACTAAATCCATTTAAAAATTTCTCCATACATCAGAGAGTCAAAAGGCAAACATAAGTAAGTATATTTACAAAAGCTGAGGCTCCAGCAATTGGGCATTGAGAACAGTAATGGCTTAACAAATTTACAAAAGAAAACATGTAACATGTAGCATGTAGTTAAAAAGCAAATCGATCAAATAGTTTGTAAAGTGACGATTAAATGGTAAATTTTTTGACAAAAGTGCACAGCTAATATCTATAAGCAATTTGAGCACAACAGGAACCACAGAAAATTTGCCCTTTGAAGTTGTGGGAAGGTAAACAACATCTAGAACAGTAAGCCAAAGTTGAGGAGGCCTTGCTCTTTCCTCTGGTGAACTGAAAACTGAAACCTTCAGACAATTTTGTGAAGATTTGAATAGCAAATCAAATACAAATATAGTAGCTTTTCAAAGGTGAAGGTGAAGTATGCAAAGGAAAGCAAGTGATAAGAAGGCTGCATGCTTATATACAAAAGGCTGGCTATGCCATAATGTAAACAGTGGTCAATTCTCAAAAGAAAAAGAGGAAAGGCGAAATTGAGAGAAACTGAATATTCTCCATTCTTCATTTGCTGAGCAGAAGAGGTGGAATGGACAACTTTTCAGCCTTGTTGAATCCAAACAAACAAGCACTATTAAGTTTCCCTTGCAAAAATACAAACTTGAATCCCAAAACCTATTTTTAAAGATAAACAGTCTCACTCTCCACAAATGACGTTCAGCAAACAGCCACCATCCATCTCAACAGTTATTTAGTGCTGCATGTCTGGAAATGTCACTGGCCATTCCACGTACACCACTGTATTATAAACATCATCTTCACCGAATTCTCCCTCTTCATCACTCCTTTTCACCACCCCTTTGATAGCCATTCATGGTAAAACGACACAGGCCTATTAGCACCCAGGCCCAACAACAGATGATTGGTCCTCCATGTTAACTGCAGCATCAGGGTCACCATCAGCTTTGGTTGCTTTGATCTCTTCATTGACTGGGAGTTTAATCTTGGGTGATAACCTCTTCACTTCCTCAGATGTATATATGAAAATCTTCCTCACCATGCTGCAGAACTCACTGCCATCAAAAGAAGTCATCAACATAAAAATCCAACACAAGCAAAAACATGTATAGCAAGAACAATGAACTAGCACGTCAAGTTAACTTACTGCCATGGGTCATCCCCAACCATCATCATGTCATCTTCATCATCCGTGTAGACAACTTGCCATTTCTTTGTTGATCCACTGAGCTCACCTTCAATGTCAAACATATCCTCCAGCTTCATCAGCAAGTCCTCATAACATTCAAACCGTGTCAAATCAACAGCTCTACCAACAGCAATCCCTTGCATGTGAACCTAATAAAAAAAGAAAACCATATAAGCCACAGCCATTGAGCATTTAGATCAGGCAGCACAAAACAGAATATCACATCAGAATTAAAGCATACTCATGTTCGAACATTCAAAATATCAAGGTCAATAGTCTTCAACATTTGAACTATATTAATTTATAGAAAAATACCTAATATGCCTAACTACATCTGTAGGAAGTCGGAGAGATCTGAAGAACGAAAAGGACAGCAAGAGAGATATTGAAAATTCTTCCATAATATTCACAAGAATTCAATAAGAGAATACAAGCTATTACCTTTGTGCAGCTTCTGATTTGACGGCTTTGTGACTCTTGAGGAGATCTGAGGCATGATTTCTCAGGCTCACAACTTATTGAAGGGATTTCAGATCGATTAATATTTGATGGCTCAGAATTTTGATCAGATTCAGCATCCAAGGACACAATAGGGCAATCATCCCCCATTCCTGAAGCAACAGCTAAAGGTGAAGTTTCTTCCACATTGGAGTTGTCAACAAGTTGAATCCCAAAAAGCCTGTAACCATTTCCAGTGCTTTGTTTTCTCTCTCCAGAATCTTTGTTAATAACTGGGACAAAAGAATCTGTAACACTTTCCACCCGGTTAGGCCAATACATTGAGTTGGGGGAGACACTAGACAATAGACTATTGCCACTAAAGCCAAGAGAGTTGGCCTTTGCAGTTGTAGAGAAATTGTGAGATGGATAAAGATCTCGTCCACGTTGAGAGTCCCCATATGAGAAAGCAGGAGACTCAGTTGGGGGTTTCCACACATCTAATGCACACAGGCACCACAAGGTTATCGTTACAAACCAACATAAACAAATGAAAAGATGAAACGCTAAAGGGAAAGATAACATACCAAGTGCAGACAGATTTGGCGTTGGTGAAGGTAAAACAGATGGCCGAGCGCGCTTGTTCCTTTGCACAGGTTGGGAGTTTGAAGGAGCAGATGCAACGAGTGGCTCCAATTCCCATGGTGATACTCTATCTGGACGCAAGATTGAAGAAGGCTCATCCCATTGAACCTGGCAAAGAAAATGATACAAGCCACAAATGAAGAGATGATAAGATGACTTCTAAGTTTTAACATGAAAGCAGAAGAGACACTTTGTTTGATCAAACAAACTTCCACAAACCATTAAATCAATAAATCTAGAAACCAAAGCAAGAAACTTATCAACAAATTTGTCAACCTTT
The DNA here is from genome assembly GCF_001659605.2 of Manihot esculenta. Lineage (NCBI taxonomy): Eukaryota > Viridiplantae > Streptophyta > Magnoliopsida > Malpighiales > Euphorbiaceae > Manihot > Manihot esculenta. The sequence continues at coordinate 26,107,144 of NC_035170.2, read as the reverse complement.
AAGGATCTCCACTCAGAATCAGCCCAACCAGACGACATATTATCTCCAACACCAACAATGGTGCCGCTAAACCTGCAGCTCAATATAAACTAACAATTACAAATAATGTTATTACCTTCTAAAGCTAAATGCCAATCCAGTATAAGATGATACCTTCGTTCAGGTACTTCTTCGCCCTCAAATCTCATCTTAAACCTCATCCCAACAGAAAGCTTGTGGCTCTGAGCTTCAAGATACTTGTTGACACTTACAATGAACTCAGAACGACTGGTTCTGAAAATGAAATGCTTATTTAGTAACATGATTATGCAGGTAACACAATTACAAACAAATTACTAAAACACAAAAGCAAAACAACATTAAATAAATGAAACACATTGAACAGAACAAAACCTTGGCTTGTAGAAGACAGAAAAAAGAGTTCCTGTATTAATTGCATGAGATGCAGTGGCAAGAACCCCAAGGTGCATGCTTTGGCAAGATATAACAGAAGATGGCATACTAATCTGCTGTCTCATAAGCCTCCTTACACCAACCCGAAGTTCTCCATTTTCTCCCCTGTAAAAAGCATATCAATCATCAATAAATTTAACGGAGACCAAAGAAGTCACTGAACAAGGAAGTAATAATATATGATAAACTTGCCTCAAGAAGATGAATGCATCTCCTGCCACTAACTTCTTTGAACTAACAAAGACACTCCACCCGGTTGTAAGTAGATGGCGTCTAGGTTGACCTGAAATTAACATTTTGATCAATGTCCAGCAACTAAGCCAGCATTACCTTGCCAGTTTCATTCCGAGTATAAAATGATAGGCAAAACAAATTATCCAGCCGAACACATACCAAATATCAAACACATTTAAACAAAAAATAATAGGGACTTTATGTGATCCATGAACAGGTTGCAACCTATTTGAATTACAACAGATCACTACTGTACTAGTGATGTTGACCAGCAAAGGCTCAAGAAAGTAGGACGCAAATCATGCAATAATCACATATTCACATTACCTGAAAATAAAAAGCAGTAGGCCAAATCACAAGCTAAATAAAACTTCATTTGAAAGTTCTTAGAATTGATTTAGTTCAAACATCCAATTCCAAAATACAATCATGTTATCCACTAGATTGGAGGAGTGAGCTGAACATTTAATAGGCATAAACTGAAAAACTGTAGACAGAGCAATAAAACAATTAGAGATACTAGTACATGAAGAAGAATAGAGGTAACCGCTTCAAGTCTTCAGCAATAGTGGTAATCAAATTGCCAGCTATAACCATTTGGCATCATATGAGAAACAATAATATAATAATAATAATAACTAAACAAAGCAAAACTTGCTAACCCCGAAAAATGTGTCGGAAATGCCATGAATTCCCATGCAAGTCACTGGCAACCAACTCTTGCCAAGGTGGCTGCTGGGACATATCCTATACAATAAGAAAGAGAATGTCAACATGCAAACAAATGAATTTGAACTGCATAATCAGAAGCGCAATAACAAATTAACAGTTAGGTCCTGACCAGGGGAGGCAGACAATCATCTGCATGCCTTCGAAGAACAGAGAAACCACCATGAGTGCTTGTGTCAGAAGCAGTAAGTGTCTTACAAAATGAATGAACTGTGCATCTTTCAGGTTCTGGTAGTGGAGGATCAGGGCTAGTAACCTCACTTTGCTGATTTAAGGAGAAATACAGTAAGATCAAGGAAGCAAAAAATAATTAAGCGGAATGGACCTGAAAGCTAAATGGAATGCATCTGAAAGCCTTGTGTAAAAATATGTAACTTACGTCTGGTTCTGGAAGCAGGGTAATCTGTGCATAAACTTCATCTGTTTCAGGTTCAGCCTGCAATCGACAGTAAAATAGCAAATGAAACAAAATGAATGGAACTGCGAAAAGATTGCAATATTACTTCATCCATATAGCATACCAAATAAGCAATACTAAGAATCATCAAAATTTGACAAAAGCATTAGCAGAATTACAATTATCATAAAGCAAACCCACCCTACGCTGAACATTGACCACTTTACAAAGAATTTTTGATGGAAGATTGAATGATGGCATATGTTGCTCCAACCCTTGATGCATTGAAGCTTCAAGCTATATAGGAGATAACAGAAGTCCGTAAGACAACATAAAAAGACAGTGCACAGCAACATGGATATATATAGTACCAGAAAAGCAGTAAAGTTATATGATTTTAATTTCTACTGAATTCAATCTACCTGTTCCATGTGACCTTGTGGAAAATAATAAACTCGCTCCCCATCACGAGGAAGGTTGACAAGAGGTCCGGCACAGGCATGCCATAGTTCTTTGTAAAGAGCATCATTGCATCCTCCTATTAATAAATGGATAATGTTTCACAGAAATGCAAAGAAAGAGGCATATAGGGGGAAAAATGAAAATTAATATCATGCACTTCCAGAAGCAATAACACAATTGCATAAAACAAGGTAAAAGAAGTAATAAGTAAATAAATAAACAACATCAGAACATATGATCAAACAAGCTTCACAAAGGCTTTACGTTGCACTGTTGCAGCAGTAAGATTCTTCAGATCAAAAGATGATTTCAAAAAACTTGTTTGATAGTTTGTGGTTAAGAACTCTTGCCTATAGTTGTCAAATCGAGATTCGCATCAAGAATCGAAATCTTCATTTCATGAATCCAGAATCAAGAATCAAATCGCATTGTAAGACTTGATAAAAGGAAAGTTCGAGATTAGTTAATAATGGTATAGGTTCTAAAAAATAAATAAAAATATAAATCACAATGACATATTTATGATAAATATAGAATTACCATTTAGCTAGTTAAAAGTATGCTTTACAACAGAATAACATACACTTGTATGTTGTATAGTTTTATGCTATAAATTATGAACTCTTGAAACCCTAACTTGAATTAAGTCAAAAAAAATTAAATAACAAAAAGCAATAGTGGAAAGGTCATAATATTTTAACAGAAAATGTCATAATTTGACAACAATAGTTAGAAGCAAACTGAAAAAAGGAAAAAAGAAAGAAGAGAGAGATGGAAAAGAATGAACTGTGAAAGAAAAATAACTAAAATAAAGACGCAAGTGCGCCTTTCAAAATAAAGATGAAGTGAAATCTTAAATTTTAAAGTTATAGAGTCTAAAAGCACTCTAGAAAAAGAATTAACTAAAATGGTCAATTCATATATTTAACACTGGGTTTTATGATTTAGTCATGATTCAACTACATTTGTGATTCACTCCATATATTCAAAATCACAGTTCTGACAAAATGCTCTTGCCTCTACGAGCAATTCTCTGCTGTTTCAAAGTTGTTTTAAGTAATAAAGTCACAAATAAAGAGGCTGACAAAAAACTTCAGTTCATATAGCTTCCAATAGATCCAGTATTAGATTGTTGGTCAGCAGATTTATTTAAAAAAAGGGGCAAAGAACTGGAATTTATATGAGCTTGAGATTTCCAATTTTCCACAGCCTTATCCTACAGTAAAGACAAAATGAAGCCTACACAAAGATCAAACAATACTATATAGCAAGCTTTAACTTAGTCACATGTCAACCACTACCATATAGCAAACTTTAACTTAGTCACATGTCAGCCCCCTAACTCTTAAGAATTGTGCAACAGAATTTACTTCATTCAATTAAGCTGAAGACAATGCGTAACACTTTCAACATCAATCATCAACACCATCAGAAGCTCAGAATTTAATACTGAAAACAATATCCTTGAGTACATATATAGAGTCATACACCCATTTCAAAAAAATGTCTCATTATCATTGATTTGTGTATTATTCAGCCTTATAATCACATTATTTAGTCCCTTTTTGCCACACAACTATTGAAATGTGATAAAACAAAACTGCAATAAGTTCAAACCTGCATGAGGATGTCCAACAGGTGTATGATTGGTGCTCGTGAATGCCATAACAAAACCGCACCAAGTCCTCAGTGATCAGCCAACTCAATCTATGGAAAAAGAATAAGTGGAAAACACCTAAAAATATATTAAACCTGTAATCAATTATCACACCAAGCTAAAGGAAACTCAATAACCGTAAATGCACTTACTATAACTAAATGGCAATACCATTTCTTCAGTTTTAGCTACTTAAAAGTTTAAACTCCTTAATTGCTCACCATGTGTCAGAAGTGAAGAGCTTCAGAATTTTGTTCAGAATAATGCTTAAAAGTCAGCTTCTAAAAACCTTTAACCCCCAATTTTACAAAAGAGATGGCAACGAGTTCAAAAAGCCTTCTTCACTTTATACAACTCAAATCCATCTTCTATTTTTTCAAAGAGAGTATTTTGAGCTATGAAATATTTAAAAAGAATATTAGACAACAAATTCAAAACCAATTAGAGAAAAAATCAAATACATAAACAAATCAATGATCAACACTAAAACAGCATGAATCAAAATACCCACAAACAAAATACCAATTTAAGCACATATATTACAGACCAATAAAATCAAAACATACGAACTAGCTGTTTGGACATCCAGAAACATGCCAAGAGAAAAAATGAGTGAAAACAAGAACAGATTAAGGGATCTGATAAAGCCAAAAACAAGTTTTCCCCAACTTTGCAATCCAAAAGGAACATCACAGATGCCCACTTTAAAATCCATCATTTATCTACAATATCCCAAACCAAAATAAAACACCCATCGGAGAAAAATACATAAACAAATAAAATCGACTCACCTCCTCTTGAACTCTCTGAATCCGTAGGATCCAAAAACAGCAACAGCAACAGCAAGTTAGGGCTTCAATAAACAGATAACGACTGGATCGAAAATCACATACACACGCAGTGACCTCTCGCTCGCTCGCTCGCTCGCTCTCTCTCTTCTTCTTCTTCTCCTTCTTCTTCTCCTTCTTCTCTCTCTATGTCTGAATATATAAAGTGTATATATCGTCAATGTTCGGTCGAAGCCGACACGACTTGGCTTTGGCTCTGCTTTCTGTTCCTCTCTTACATACACTCTCCTCTCTCTCTCTCTCTCTCCCTCTGGTCTTTTTTTTTCCCTTTTTTTATTTTTTTTCCTTCTTATTTTATTTTTTATTAGTTAAAAATCCAATGTGTGTCTCTAATAAATACTTAATAACTCTGAGGATAGACCAAAGGTAAGTTGGCCGTGGGGGCTTTATTGTCTTTTTAGATATAATTTTTTCCAATTCTTAACTTAAAAAAAAGAAGAAAATTAATTATACAAAAATTTTATTACAAAATTAATAAATGGAATGACAAATTTATCCCTACTCTATACAGATTAATAATAATTTAAGAGTACATTTAAATAAAAAATTAATGTAATATTTTATAAACAAATTTCACTTTTTAGCCTAAAATTAATTAACATTACATTGAGACTAAAATATTTTATAAAATTAAGCTAAAAAGATTGATTAAATAATAGTATTGATTATAGGATAATTAAATTTTGAATTTTAAATTTTAATTTTTAAATTGGGATAAAAAAAAATTAAGCATCAAAAATAAAAATGATAAAAAAAATTAAGAATTGATTGTGTTGATTTATCATTAAATCTTCAGAATTAGAATGATTAAAAAATACATTTGGTAAAAAAAAACTTTAAAAATTTAATTCTAATTTATTCAATAAAAAATTTTAAAAAATATAAATAAAAACAGTGCCCTGGAATCCCTACATGGGTACATCTCCTCTGGCTACACCCTGTCTCCAAGACATCAAGCTTTTGTCTTAATTAAGCGAAAGGCTCAGTACTCTAATCCTGGTTCACTTTACAATTACCCTTTTGCCCCTAGTATTTCTATTACAATGACACTTGTGCCCCCCAAATGTTTAATATTTTGTACTTTGCAAGGGAGGAGAATTTTGGAAATGCAAATGACAAACTCGCACTAATTTAGTAGTATTTTGATTAATTGCGTAAATTTCTTTCTTACCCTTTAATTTTGAGTGAAAAGACAATAATGTCCTTTACATCTATCCTCGGTTCTTTTTTAGTACTTCACAAACTCCAAGAATCTACTAGGGATTGGGCTTTTATGGTGGTGGCTTTATTGTTAGATTTTTACCCCATAAATTTAGTCAAATTACCTTTCTGATTTTCTTTTTTAAAAATTTATACTATTTAAATCCCTTAGGATCTTTTATTTTAAAGAGGAAAAAAATATTGGGATTTGTTTGATTAGGCTAAAGTAGGTAGGTGTGAGGTCTGGTTTCTGGTGGAATTAAAATTGATAATTAGTTACTTTATTTTTTAAGGTTGTAAATTTAGATATATTGCAAATTTTTTATTAATTTTAATTTTATTATATTTAATTTTGTTTAGTTTATTTCATTTGTTAAATTTAGTAGTCAAATTTTTTATAAATTTTTAATTAAAACAATAGTGTGCATTGGTAATCAAGGATAATCCCATCATAAATTAAATTATTCTCTATTTAATTTTTTTTAATCGACTTAATTTTTATTTTTAAAAATTGATAAAATTAAATCTAACTGATTAATTAATAATAATATATTATTTTTAATAATATAAAGAGATTAGATTATAATTTAAATTAAAATATTTTAATTAAATTTTAAAATAAAAAATAAAGTACAAAAAATAAAATTTCATTAAAAATGCAACTAATCAAATCGAATTGAATCAAATCAAATTAGACTAACTTGATTCAAATCTATTTCTATTCAAAATCGATTTGGTTTAGTTTTCACAAATATTAAAATTTTAATATTTAATTTTTCAATTTAGTTTATTTTAAATCAAATCGACCGAATTTTCATTTCTATTCTCTATTTTACGGAAAATAAAATTGTAACTATTATTTTATAAATTAAAAAAATTATAATTAATATAATTAAAATAAAAATGTTTTTGTTTTTGTTAATATAACCACAATTCATTTTACTCTATCATTAAATTATCATTGAAATTAATTTATTTTACTTCTTTATATATATATTAAATAAGAGTATAATAGTAAGCTTATAAATAAATTATCATCTCAAAAATTAATATTATTTTATAATTTAAGATAAATGAAAAAAAAAAGTTTTGTTTCAGTGAGTCAAAGATAGTTGAAAAGTGTAACTTTTATCTTCTAATTTATAAAATGTAACTATTGAAAATAATTCACATTTTAAATAATTAAACTTTATAAAAAAAAATTAAATATTAAATATTAATTATGAAAAAAATGAAATATCAACTTTTTGCACAAAAGTCATGATCACATAACATATTTAACTAATAATAGAATTGTTGCAATACCTTTTTATTTGTGTTATATATTATATTAAATTTTTATTTATATAAATGAATTTTCACCATGTATATTTCATATAACAATTTTTCTAATATGAATAAAATTTATTAATTATTCTTTTAATTTTATAAAAATTAAATTAATTAATCACTTTAATTAATAATATTTTAAAATTTTTTCAATAATTAGTGACTAAAATTGAAACAATAAACTCTTAATGAATAATTCAGTTGATTATCTAGTATTAATGCAGGTATCATGAAACTCTCTTAAATTCTCCGACTTACTTTCGACGCAAATTTCCTCTATAATTCTTTTGTGACTCAATATTCTCGTCTTTTTTTCTTCTTTAAATCTAATTTCTTATTTCCCCTTCTCCATAAAAGATAATCTGCGTCAATTGACTATCGATGAAAAGAAGATGTTGTTGTCCCTATTAAGAGCTCTAGAGATATTTTGATCATCACTTATGATTTTTGTATGGTGGAGATGTTTTTCACATACAATCCAATAAATTTTCAGAATATACAGACCTCTTTGACAGATTTATGGTGGCAATCCTCGGACAGTTATTGTATTGAAGGATTTGGTTTCTAGTTACAAGCCGGACATTTTATTTTTGATGGAAATAAAAGCTCTTAGTTCTCGTATGGAATTTTTTCGTAATTTTTTACATTTTGATGGTTGATTCTCAGTCAATAGATAAGGATTGTGAGGAGGTCTTTCGTTAATATAGAAGAGTCATGGGTTTGTTTTTGCGGTTGGTTTTTCTTCAAATTTGATTAGTTTGATTGTTTTGAAAGGTAATATTCAATTGAAATTTGCTAGTTATTATGGGTTTTCAGAATCATAACGACGAAATTAGTCTTAAAACTTTATTTGAGCTTTATCTCGTAGAAAATCTCTTCTGTGATTTTGTTTGGAAGATTTTAATGATTTATGCTCGAGAGATGAGAAAGAACGAGAAGTATTTTTGCCAAATTATCTTATACAAGGTTTAAACAAGCATTTGAAGAGTATTTTTGCCAAATTATTTTATGTAGGAGTTTGTATTTTGAATAATTGTAAATTTTTGTTAGATTTTAGAACTGATATTTCTGTTAGATGGGTTTGTCGTAATACTACTCTAACTGCTCATACTTTAACTAGAGAATCTATCAGACATAATCGTCTCTCTGTTTGGGATGATATCCCTCCTTATTTAATGAAATTTTATTAATACAATCAGTAATTTTGCTTTCAAAAAAGAATGTAGTTATCATGGAATACCATAAATAAAGATATTCTCATGAAGAAAATTAAAAAAAAAAAAAACAAAATTCACCATATAAAATACTGAAGTTACTTAACAACTAGGATATCAAAGATATGTAAATGGAACAATTAGGCATATTCCAGTCAAATTTAATTTGTTATTGGTAAGGATGAGATGGAAAGTCTTTGTCAACTTGTGCAATAATAATAGAATTACATATTGGCATTTCCCTTTATTATTTTTGAATACTTTGACCCATTTAATTAGAAAATCTTTCAAATTTTAATTAAAAAAAATAAAAAGAAAGAGGAAGGTGATCAACTATTGTGTTAGCCTGATCTGGATTTCATCCTCCTGACCTCATCTGATGCACAGATGAAGATCTCCCTCACCATGCTACAGAATTCACTGGCAACACAGGAGTAGAGCTAGCCGCGGATATTTCTAATTTTGTAAATTATTAAAAAAATAAATAACACATTATAGTATCTAAATTTAGAAAAATGTTAAAGCATACTGAACTAAGAAAATTATGAGGTCTGAAGTTTCAATTCCAGTCGGAACGAAATCAACTAAAAGGACAAGAACATGAAAACAAGTAGGACCGAGTCAGATGAACTTACAGCCATGGAAAATCCCCAAACAACATCATGTCACCTTCTTCATCAGTGTAGATAACCTCTCATTTCTTTGTGGATCCTCTGAGTTTACCTTCAATGTCTGAGACACGAAATAGATAAATAGTAGACATTTTTATAAAATTAAGCGATTAATTAATAAATTTTCATATATCATAGAGATTAAATGGTAAAACACTTAATGGGTTAAAATAATGGAATGGTAATCAGTAGATTTTTTAAAATTTTAAAAATTTTTTATCGTATTTTTTAAAATTAAAAAATTAATTAATAAATTTTTTCATAATATATAGACTAAAAGCTAAATTTTCCTGTAAAAAAAAATAGTCAAGTGGTTCGTGAGATAGCGGGCAGTGTTTCTTAGGCTCACAACTTCCTGAATGTATTTCAGACTGATTAATATTGTTCAATGTTTCAGAATGCTGGTCAGACGTATCTAAAGATAGAACTGGGCAACCATCCCCCACATTTCCTGGTTCTTCATCAACAGCATAGGCAGAAGACTCCACAACATTTTCCACTCGGTTGGGGGAAATGCTAGCCTGTGAACGAAAGCCACTAAAACCAAGAGAATTGCTCTTAGAAGTAGACGATGAACTGGATGATGAATAGAGGTCATAACAGGAGAAAGCAGCAGGAGACTCAGAAGGGAATTTCCACGTATCTACTGAACAGAGATGAGAAGTTTGTCAATAATTATCAAAGCAAATCAGGACTAAAGAATACTAACAGCAAAGCTGACATGTACCATATTATCGTGCAGAAGAGGGCAAAAGAGATGGTAGAGCTCGCTTCTTCCATAGCCCAGGGAGAAATTTTGGAATAGAAATTGCTACAAGTTCTAATTCCCACGGAGAAACTCTTTCCAACAAAAATTGAAAGGACAAGCCTTGATTTATTAGATCAAATGGGAAATTCTTAGATGTATCCGGTCCATCATTAATTCAATATATATAAAAATGGGTCCCTATTTGATTTTTTCACGATAAAATCAATTGTCTGTGTCCAAACAAGTTTTTCACATATCAATTGAGTATATAATTTTAAAATCACATTCTATTACATTATTTATATAGTAAAATAAATGAAAAATTAGTAATCTTGCGGTGATATTTATTTGAATTTTTATAAAATTAACATTAATGATTAATTTCTATTTATTTATATTAAAATATAATAAACACGTATATTTTAGATTAGATGATTATTAATAATATATACAAATTTTAAAATATTATTTTATACATTTTAACATATATTTTCGAAATAAATGTTATGTAAACTAATAATTATTTATGTTCAGGTATTAAATTAATAATAATTTATTTGAAAAATAAAATTTAATTATTAATATCAGACTTTATACTGTTAATTACATTAAATTAAAATAATAGGATTCAATTAGATTGAAAATAAAATTTGAGGATAAATTATTATTAAATTTCAGTGTGTTTTGTTAAATATACTAAGCCCATTTATAATATTTCATTAAAATGTATTCATTTATGAAATCACACTCTCTAATGCTTTGACTAATGAAGTGCAAATTAATTTATAAAAAAGTTAATTAATTAATTTTAAATTAATTTGGATATTAATAGTATAAATATTTAAAATTATTAAAATAAATAATATAAAAAATTAACATTAAATAACATATTTTATCTATATATATTTATCTACATTTATCTATACTTTACTTTTATAAAAGGGAATAAAATTTTTCATAATGCACTTAAACTTTTAAATTATTTATAATAGTATTTAATTTAATTATTTAAATAATTTATAATGTATTATTTAAAACTTAATTTTTAAATAGATGATCATTTTATTCATATATATAAATATAATAAGATTAAAATTTTTAAATATTAAAATTATAAGAATATAATTTTATTATAAATTTTAATTCCATCATAGCTATAGGTTTGGGTTTAAAAATATTAAAATTAAAGTTATACTTAAATTCTTTTAGTTATTTTTTATTATAATTTAATTTTTTTAAAAAATTAAAATGGTTTAAAAGGAAAGTTTTTATTTTTTTAAATTTCACAAATTAAATACTAAATTTTATGTAAACATAAATCGCTGTTGTAAAAAAAAAAAAAATTCATCATTAAATTGAGTAATATTATAATATTTAAAAATTAAAATTTTATAATATATTAAATTTATAAATACTATTAAAAAATTAAATTAATAATATATAATTATTGCCTATTTAAATATAATTGATTTCTTATAAAATAGTAATTGAGAAATTTATTATATCATTATTATAATAATTTTTCTTTTATTAACAATATGAATATTATTTTTTATTTATATAATTCTTTTATTTTAAATAAAGTTGGATTATAATTTTTAGAAATTATAATTTTTTTAAATAAATAAAATGCAATTTAAAAATTCTCTTAATTCTTTACTTCATAAATGAAAATCAGAAAGTTATAATAATATTAGAATATATAAGAAATTATTAAAAAAATAAATAATAAATTATAACTGTTAAAAAAGGTGCAATGTAGGTTCAATAAAGCTAGTAATTATAAAGGTGAGATAAAAAATAATTGATAATAAATATTAATTTTGATTAGTAGATGATATTAAAATATAGAATAATATATAGAGAGAGAGACAGAAACACCCGAAATTACTTAAATATTCTTACTATGAATATGTAATATCCGGTTAGACCTCGGCATCGGAATTTCTACTTTCCGGCAGAATCTCGGATGTCGAAACCCTCTAGAAGGGTAAAATATGTTTTTATGAAATATTTTTACATGTTTTATGGTTTTATTGAAGAAAGAAAATTGAGTTTTAAAAGAAAAAAACCAAGGAAGAAAACCCAGGTTCGGCCGTGGAACCTCAAGTTCGGCCGCCGAACATGGGGAGCTTGCGGAGGCACCTTTGGCCCCCGAAGGTGGTCTGGCCCCCGAAGGTGGTCTGGCCAGCCACCTATAAAAGGCCCCTTATCCGAAAATGAGCGAGTTTTCTCTCTCTATTTTCGGGTATAGGTGAGATTTCGCCCTTCCATGGTCGATTTGTTGTTTTTCTTCAATCCCTTCATGTTTTTGATGAGTTTTTACTTTGTCTTGAAGATTTTTAAGCTAAGATCAAGTTTTTGAAGTTTGGAGACCCCCGGAGCTCGATTTCTCCCATTCTCCAAATTTGGATCACCCTCCTCTCGATCTTCAAGAGGTAAGTGTAGATCATTCTCTTCATGCATGTTTTAAGTAAGTTTTAAGAAGGGGTTAAGGGTTTTGATGCATGTTTAGACTAGGGGTAAAATTTTAGGGTTTATGCTAAATGTATGCTAAATGTGATGATTGTTGGGGTATAGGTTAGTTTTATGTCCCTATATGCTTGGAAATGTGTTTATGCATGTCTTAGTATAGTTTTGATGCATGTTGGGTTGTTGCGGGTGGCTGGTTTTGCAAGGCAGAGTCGGGTTCTGCCCTTTGGGAGAGCCCAGGTTCGGCTGCCGAAGCCAGTTTCGGCCGCCGAACCTGCTTGTGGAGGTAGTTTGGCCGCCTAAACTCGCCCCCGAAAGTTTGGACTTTCGGCTCTAGAGGGGAGTTTCGGCCGCCGAACCTGCCTCCGAAAGTGGGTGGCTTTCGGCTTTGGAAGGACTTTCGGTCACCGAACTCTGCCCCCGAAAGTGCCTGACTTTCGGCTCTGGAGGGACTTTCGGTCGCCAAACCTGCCGCCGAAAGTGCCCTGTCCAGCCTTCCTTTGCATGTTTTCTATGCATGTTTTGGTGATGTTTTAGGGGGTTTTTGGGGAGTTGTTTAGAGTTATGTTAGAGTTTGTTTGGTCCCTCATTTGAGTCCACCTGTGTAGGATCGGACCCGAGGAACCGAGGAGACCAGCAGTGCTAGCTGTTTTAGAGTCAGCTAGAGGTGAGTAGAACTGAACTATGTTTTAAAGTAAATGAAATTTTTAGCATCTTCATGCATCATGAATGCCATGATATGTACTAGGTTGTTTGCATTAGAAATCCACGACTATGGTGCATTGCATAATATGATGTTGATGTGGATGGATATTGGATGACCCACTAGCCCTCGATATGACATGTTATGATACGGTATGGAAGTCCAGTGAAGCCTATTTTATGCCCATGGCACGATGTGAGAGAAAGACCAGTGAGGCCCATTCTACGCCCCTGGCACATTGGATATGTTATATTATGTGATGTTAAGAGAAAGACCAGTGAGGCCCATTCTACGCCCCTGGCACAATTGGATTATGTAGAGGGTTATTGGTGACAAATCCATCCGTGATGTGAATTGTTTGTGATGTGATGCATTTCATAATGGCATATGTTTATAAACTGTTTTTACTGTTCTGCTCACTGGGCTCTTGTAGCTCACCCATTTTCCCTAAACCCCAGGTTTGCAGGTTCAGAATAGATCGGGAAGTCATCAAGGGTAAAAGTTATGGTTATGTAATAGATTAGTAATAGACATGGAATGTAAAATAATGTAATGTAATGTAAGGTATTGTACAATGATGTAATGAGGATTAGAATTGTGCTTGACCCTAATGTATGGTAAATCCCTTTTTGTACATGATCTATATGAAATGTTTTAATGATGAGTTATGATGAACCAGGCTTGACATATGATATTTTGACCCAACTAGAGCATTTGATGAGGGCTCTAGTATGGGGTTTGTATGTTTTCAGTTATAGTGCATGCTCAGGTCAAGCTTGGTGTATGAAAAAGTTTAAGTTTTTATGGAAATGTTGATCATGTATGGGATTTTAGCAGATGTACAGGATGTATGTTAGACTTGCTACGGGTTTCGGCGACCTTAAGTCGATCTGAATCCTAGCGCCGGTAGCGGTCCGATTTTCGGATCGTTACAGAATAATAACTTTATTATTTAAATTAATAAAAAAATTAAATTCTAAAATAAATATGAATACTAAAATATTAAAATTTATAAATAAATATAAGATAATTTTAAAAATTGATAATCTGAAATCCAGAAAATAGGGTTTTACAAGGGGTTTATAAACTTGGTCCGAGAGGGAGGTGCTCTTCTCCTTTTACTCTTTTTCTTGGTTTGTCAGTAACGTATAACAACCTTCTCGTCATTGGGCCATCTGTCCCTGCTATGCTGATCCGTATGTACGGAAGAATCAGGCCTCTGCGCCATGCTAAATGGTCATTTAATTCTCCCTTTTAGCACGCGTGTGAATCGAGCAGTTCGGGGCTGGGCTAGCGATCCTTATTTTGCTAAGCCTCTGGGCCGGGCTCAGGAAGAGAAGGCTGGGTCTTGAGCAAAGCCCGACCTCAAGGATGAATGGGCTGGACCTTCTCACTCGTGGGACTCCGCGGGTCCTGGGCCGACTCTGTCATTGTGGGCTCAGCCTCTTACCAGGATAGTGAAACCCAGCGGTCATCAATTGCCCCTTTACCTTCTTATCAGTTATTTAATGAATGATGGGAGGGTAAATGCCGAGGATCCATTATAACCGCGCGACCTGAGAACTTTCCCCCATTAAAACATTTCTCTTTCTTTGTACTGTTTTAAAATTTGAAATTTCTCTGCTTTTCCAGAACTCTTGTGCTTCCCTGTTCTCTGTGCGCTTTGCTTGCTCTGTCCTTCTGCTCTAACCACTTTTAAGGTACGCTTCTTATTTCCCCATGGATAGCCCTAAGCTTCCCAATGTCTTTAATCTTGAGTCTAGCATCACCCCTTCTTCTTTAAAAAATTTCATTTCTCGGGAGTATTTGGACACTCCCCTTTATCACATTCGAGCTCCTTACCAGAACGAGAGGATCATTCTTCCCGATCTTCCTCCTCCCAGCTTAATAGACCCCCAGAAAGATCTCAGCCTAGTCTTTTTTGTCAAGCAACGAGAATACAGTCTAACCTTCCCCTTTTCTCATTTCTTCATTGAGGTCTTCTGGTATTTCGAGATAACCCCTCGAATGCTGGCTCCTAAATTCCATTCTTTTCATGTGTTCTTTCGAATCTATCTGCTTGAGCTGGGGGTTCACCCCCACGGCGCGTCTCTTTGTTACCTTTTTTAGGCTGGTTAGGGCAAGCCAAGGCTTTTACTATTTTGCCCCTCGTGGAGGGCTATCCATCTTCTCGGGTCATAAGGACTCGATAAAGGGTTGGGTGGAAGGGTTTGCTGTGGTTGAGCTGAAGAAGGACTCCGGGTTGTCTTGGGAGGTGGAGTTCTCCTGGGAGGATGTCCACCTAGGCTGCAACGACCTGCCCCAGCTAAGTCTTACCGAGCAGGTCGAATTCCTTCGACTGACTTCTGTTGATAAGAAGTATGATGTCGAAAGGTGTATGTTTGTGTCCACCCTTCGGGATTGCAGGGCTGCCGGTACTTTATTTCACTTAATTGTTTTGTCTTTTCTTTGTGATTTTCACTGAGGGTTGTTCTAATTTGTTTTGGTTTTGGATCTTTGCAGCTTCTGACGTTAAGATGGACCAAATTAAACCCCCGAAGAACTTTACCTTGTCTCGGGAGAGCATGAATGCCGCTTTGGATGCCCTCCGAGCTGGGCGATCGGTGGGAGAGACTGCCTAGAAGGTGGCTAAAGTCATTTCCTCCAGGTCAGCTGGCCGGCCTGCTGCTACAGCTCAAGCTTCTTCCCGAGCTCCCAAGCCGAGCTCCCGAGGTGTCAAGACCTCCAGACCCTCCAGTCGTAGCAAGTCGAGCTCGATTCCTCAGTCTTCCCAGGCCCCGAAATCTCAACAGGTCTCTACTGTGAGGACGGAGGGGGCTCCCAGGGTTACTGACAGGTCGATTGAAGATCCTGGGAACGTGAGGACGGATGCCGCCACATCTTTGGAGGGTGTCCCTGAAGAAAGGTTTGAGGCCTCTTCGACTGAAGGCGGGGCTCCTGAAGGCGAGCTGGAGGTCATCCCTGCGGATGAGGGTGTTCAGGGAGCTGCTACTGAGGGCGCTCTTGTTATCGAGGGCACCCTTACGGAGGGGGCTGAGCCCAAGTCGGTTGAGGGCGTTTCTCTTCAAGAGGAGTCTTCAGACGTTCCTGCGGGTGCTGCTGAAAAGACCGAGGGCAAGCGTCCTCTCTCCTCTGACACTCCTGTCCCAGCTTTCAAGAAGTCTCGGACCTCCAGGCGTCCGGCCCCCGCTTTGCCTCCGCTCGAAAAGGAAAAGACTCCGGTGGTGCCCCTGCTCTCTGCCCCTAATAACGACATCTTGAACGCAGAGGACATCACCCATCAGTCCCCGGCGAGCGTGGTCGTGGAAATTCTCCGGGAGCGGATGTTTGGCGGGGTGACCGAGGCCTCGGACCCTCGCCTACTTGCTCTCACTGGCCTTTTGGCCAGCTCTACTCGAGAACAAGTAGCGTTCCAGTCTTGGACTCGAGGGGAGCTCGGAGATACAATCAGGGAGATGCTTCTCATGGTAAGTTGTCCCTTCTAATTTTTGCTTTTATTTTGGTTCTCTTTGTTTCCTTGTCCTAACAGTTTTCTCTTTGTGCTAGGTGATGGGCCTCTTTATGGAGGTGGATGCTCGTGACCACTCTCTCCGGGAGTCTGTAGATCGCCGGATTGAGGAGGCATGCCTAGAGGAGAATTTCTCTGCCACCAGTGACGCTAGGGGCAATCTTGCGGCAGCCCACGAGCATTCGAAGTCCTTATAGGCGGAATTGACATATACCCTGGATGCTCTCAAGAGAGCTGATGAGAAGGCAGCTGCGGCAGAAATTCGTTGTGATGAAGCTTTGAAACAGCTGTCTTCCCTGGAAAAGGTCCGGCGGGAGAGGGACGAGGCTGTGAGCCAAAAGAACGAGGTCTGGCACCAATATGAGGCCTTAAAGGCAGAATCTGAGGCAGCCCAGGCTCATTATGACGCTGTGATGGCCCAAAGGGAGGAAGCTCTGGCTCGGGTAGTGGTTCTTGAGCAGGAGCTGAGCAAGCGTGCTGATAATAGCAAAGACCTGACCTTGGCAGCAGAGGAGTCTAAATTTCAAAATCAACAACTCTGCCAAGAAGTTAGCGCTTTGGAGAAGAGATGCTCAGCCCTGCTCGAGGACGCTAAGCTCACGGAAGACAGGGTCCAGTTGGAGTGTGAGGAGCGCCTGAAGGAGTACAAGGAGTCGGCAGAGCTGAAAAAAGAGATCGAGCAGGCCTGTAAAGCTCGTCTTCAAAGTTACAAGGACTCTTCTGAGTTAAATGCAACGATAGCCGAGGCCTGCGAGGTGCGACTTGCGGAATACAAAGCCTCTGACGAGATGAAGAATGCAATATGGCATAAGGGCTTCCGCATGTATGTCTCCAGTTTCAATCGGGGCTTGAGGGAAGCCAGGCATGCCCCTTCCACCCCGCTAGCTCAAATCAAAACTCTTGAGCTAGACTCTAATTGTAACGACCCGGAAACCGGACCGCTACGGGCGCTAGGATCCAGATCGACTTAAGGTCACCGGGACCCGTAGCAAGCCTACTATACATCTTGTACACCTGATAAAATCCCATACATGATCAACATTTCCATAAAAACTTAAACTTTTTCATACACCAAGCTTGACCTGTGCATGCACTATAATTGTAAACATACAAATCCAATACTAGAGCTCTCATCAAATGCTCTAGTTAGATCAACATTACATATGTCAAGCCTGGTTCATCATAACTCATCATTAAAAAATTAACATAAGGTCATGTACAAAAAGGGATTAACACTACTATTAGGGCCAAGCACAACACTAACCCATAAAGCATTACTTTACATCCTTAAATTACATCATATCATTTTACATTTTATATCCACTACTAATCTATTACAATTAAAATAACCTTCAACCTTGACGACTTCCCGGTCTATCCTGAACCTGCAAATCTGGGGGTTAAGAGAAAGGGGTGAGCTACTAAAGCCAGTGAGCAGAGCAGTAAAACAGTTTATAAACATATGTCATCATGAAATGCATCACAACACAAGTAAGTCACCTTAAGATGGTACTGTCACCAATAACCCTCTACATATCCAATAAATGCCCGGCCCTCGACGGAGCTCCTCAGGACTTCCTCTTAAACATAACATAAACTACCTTGTCTCTGCAATCCAAGGTAGCACCATGAGTAGATAGCCAATCCATCCCTAGAATGACATCAAAATTCGTCAAGTCTAGAACCACAAGGTCGGCTGGAAGGCATCTACCCTCAACAAAAATTGGACTGAACCAGCAGACTGACTCTGCCACTGATGGGTCACACTTGGGTCCACTGACCCAGAAAGGACACTCTAACCTAGAGACTATCAAACCCAATGTAACAGCCCGGAAACCGCCACCCTTCTGTAACGGCTCCAAACTGCTCAGCGCTAGGATCCAGATCGGCTTAAGGCCGCCGGGACCCGTAGCAAGCCTAAACTGAACTCTGTGTACCTGATCAATCCCATACATGATCCAACTAGAACACTAGCTTTTAAAACCTTTTCTGTAAAACTACCAGGCTTAACCGTAAAACCATAGCCGTCAAGGCCTACACCAGTGATCTACTACTAAGCTGAAAACATAGAACCCACTCTCTTAGGGTCCGCATAAGACAAGCTAGCCTTACTTTCCGTTATGGGTCAAGGGGTTTTATACCCTTTCTTCCCTCTCAGATGGGTTAAGGGGTTTTATACCCTTTCTTCCCTGATCACTGGAGTTTTATAAACACATCATATGTTAAGCCTAGCTTGACACATTTCTCATCAAGAAACGTAAAACAGGACACATGCATACACTAGGGATTCAGCATACACTGGGCAAAGCACAACTCTAGACATTATCTTACCACATGCTCTTTCCATGCATAACCTGTATATACATCATGCTAAAACATCATGTCCATACCTCATGTCCATACATCATGTCCACGACTATACTATACAAACATACATAACATAACATAATATAACATCCTTTCATCTATACATCGACTCGCATAAACATATACATCAAACTTCTTTGATCCATATACATGCCACATGCCACTCTATCACAACCTAGCTATGCTATTACAGCCAAACACGGCAACCCATGCTTCAACTCTGCTCTCCCATAACTCTCTCTGCTGACCTCTGGCCCTGCAAAACTGGGGTTAAGGGAATGGGGTGAGCTACTAGAGCTCAGTGAGTAGAAACCATAAAACAGTTCATTCATTACATGCTTTCATGGAATGTGTCATAGCACAAATATCTCACATCTCGGATTAGACATGATCCCAGAACTCCCTCTGTCGGTGCCCGGCCCCTATGGACTCCCAGGTCACTACATGTACTAGAGCCCGGCCCCTAACTGCGGAGCTCCCAAAGGTCTTATCTAGACATAACAGGTAGCGGGCTACTGAGATCGCCTTGGTCCATCCCATCAACAATAATAATGCAATGCAGCATATTCGTGATCTCTAATGCAGTACAACCTAGTATCATATGGCATCCATGATGCGTGTCTCATGCTCATACTATCACTATCTTTAACCATTCGTTTGAAAACATGCATAGTTAGCTTTAAAACATGCATAGTTAGTTCTACTCACCTGAAGCCAAGCTGTGGCTAACTCTGGGCCAACTCTCACACTGGAGCTAAACACCTCGCCTCAGGTCCGATCCTACACAGGTGGACTCACATGATGTGCCAAACAACTCTAACATAACTCGAAAACATCTCCCCAAAAACCCCCTAAAACACCATAGACAAGCATGGAAAAACATGCAAAGGAAGGCAAAACAGGACACCTTCGGCGGCACTTTCGGCGACCGAAACTCCACGCCAGAGCCGAAAGTCCAAACCTTCGGGGGCGAGTTTAGGCGGCCTATCCCACCTCCTCAAGGGTTCGGCGGCCGAAACTCCTTTCGGCGGCCGAACCTGAGTTTCTCCAGAACCCAGATCCATGCACCAACAAGCCTCCCTAAACCTTCCTAACCCTCTTAACATGCATATAACCTCTTAAAACCATGCACAAACCCTTAACCACACATATAGGAGCTTAAACAACCTTACACTCCCACACACAACAACACATAACCACATATAGCAAACAAAGGCATAAAGGATGCATAAACCCCTTCATGCACAACTCATGCAAACCATGCAACCTACCCTTTAACCCTCCATAAAGCTTGCTTAAAACACCATAAAACATAAGGATCAACACGTACCTCTTCAAGAACTAGAGTTGGTGTGATCCTAACTTCAAAACATGGAGAAACCAAGCTTCAAGAGCTTCAAACTCCAAAACCTTGCTCAAAGCTCACAACTCTTCAAACCAAGGATAAAACTCATTAAAAACCATGCAAGAACTTGCAAAAACCATGAAATCATCTCAAGGAGGACATGAGCTCACCTTGGGTGGGAAGAGGAAGACAACTTACCTCTTGAACCGACCTAAGGGGCTTTTATAGGTGGCTTGGTCAACCATCTTTGGCAGCCAAACTTGCACCCGCAACTCAGCCACCTTCGGCGGCCGAACCTAGCTTTCGGGGGCACAAACTCTACCACCTTCGGCGGCCGAACATACCTTCGGCGGCCAACCTCTATTTTTCCCTCCTTGACCTTTTCTCTTCAAAACTCATTTCCTTTCAAAACCATAAACCACGTAAAACCATGTTAGAAAACCTTTCAAAACCCTTGTAGAAAACGTCAGTTTACCCTTGCAATACCCTTCAAAACGAATCCGACATCCGAGATTCCACCGGGCGGTAGGAATTCCGATGCCTGAACGAGCCGGGTATTACACCCAACCTCTCTACGGCTCTCGGAGCAACAAAAGAATGAGATGCACCAGGGTCCATTAAAGCATACACATCTGAACAACCAATGATGAGATTACCTGACACCACGGTGTTAGATGTGTTTGCCTCTTGCTGTGTCATAGTCAAGATCTGAGCTGGAGCTGACGGACCTTCACTCCAGGAACCTGCCGAAGAAGAGGCTGCCCCTCTCCCTCTGTCTCTACCCTGAGTCATGGCTGGAGCTACTGGCTATGCCACACTACCTGAAGCCGTCTGCTGGGACTGTGATATAAAAGGTGCCCTAGGACACTCCCGAGCCATGTGTCCCTCCTGTCCACACCTGAAGCAGGCTGTTGTCCCAAACCAGCATACGCCCTTGTGTGGCTTACCACACCTCAAGCACTCTGAACCATCTGAACTTGAGCTTGAGCCATCGCCCAAACCCAGACCTGACTTTAACCTATTCCAGAACTTGTTCTTCTTGGGTTTGGATCTACCCCACTTCTTACTACCTGAAGCTGCTGCACTCAGAGAAGAGGGATCTAACTTTCCCCCACCTGGGGTCTTGGAACCCAAGGACTGTGCCACTTGCTGTTTAACTGTCCCCTGAATGATGGCACTAGCCTTCATCTTTCGTACTGCATCCACTATGGTGTGGAAGTCCTCTCTCTCTGCTGCTAGAATTAGGGAGGAATACCTGGGGTGGAGCCTTATGGTGTACCTCTTGGCCTTCTTCTGATATGTATCATAAGCTTGGCCCACATATTGCAGCAACTCCAGAAACCTATTTGTGTATTCATCTACACTCATCTCCTCTGTTTGCCTTAACTGTTGAAACTCAACCACCTTTAGCTCCCTTGAACTATCCGGAAAAGCCCATCCTGCAAACTCATTAGCAAACTGCTCCTAGGATAAGCTCTCCAACCTCGGGTCCACATAGTTTTTGAACCATTCTCTTGCTTTCTTGCACTTCAACGTGAACCTCGCCATCTGAATGGCTCTACTGTCACTAGCTCCTAGCTCATCCGTTATCATCTTCACCGTCTTGAGATACTCAAACGGGTCATCTCCTGTTTTAAACTTGGGGGCATCCAACTTCAAATAGTCGGTCATCTTTACCTTGCTCCCCACAAATGAGCTAGGTTGAGGTGTTTGGATATCAAGGACCATAGGTTCTGCTAGTGGAGGAGGAGGTGCAGCATTCCCTGGGTTAGGGTTTGCTAAATTTGGATAGAAGGGTGAGGGTGGATACATAGGGTACTGGGGATATGGTGGGTAAAAAGGAGGGTAAGGCATGTAGGAGGGATATGGGTTGAAGCTGGAGTAATCCGATGTACCCCCCATCGGATACCTTGGGCCCTATGGAAAGGGTTGATACTGGGGTGGATAACTAAACCCCGAGGCCTGAGCGTCTCCTTGAGATTCTCCCATGCCCTCTTTCAATATGCTCACGCCCAAGCTACCGTCTCTTCTCTGAACATCCTCCTCTGATCCCCTCATATCAGCTGACATTCTACCCTGAACTACTCCCCTTCTGCTTACATCAAAAGACCTTCTAGGGTCCCTTGACGTTCCCTCTCTACTTGATCTGCATGACATTGCCCTTGGCAAAGCAGGGGGACGAGCATCCATGCCCTCATTCTCTGGTGGGACTCCAGTCAATCGTGCAGATCGACGAGTGCCTCGCATCTTACTTCTGAAAAACAAAATACAACACATAAACATTAACATCATATGGTTCATGTGGAAGCACATGAACCCACATCACATACATCACATAACATTAATGCACATGCATATCATCATGGTATTTCACACCATTATCAAGACAGGACTCTATATCCTATCCTAGTGGACATGATTTTTCCTATTGTGCATGCCCTTCTATGACATCTATGAGCTCGACACTCTCTAGGTCCGACCACATGAACCTAGGGCTCTAATACCACTCTGTAATGACTCGAAAATCGGACCACTACCGGCGCTAGGATCCAGATCAACTTAAGGTCGCCGGGACCCATAGCAAGCCTACTATACATCCTGTACACCTGATAAAATTCCATACATGATCAACATTTCCATAAAAACTTAAACTTTTTCATACACCAAGCTTGACCTGTGCATGCACTATAACTGTAAACATACAAACCCAATACTAGAGCCCTCATCAAATGCTCTAGTTGGATCAACATTACATATGTCAAGCCTAGTTCATCATAACTCATCATTAAAACATTAACATAAGATCATGTACAAAAAGGGATTAACACTACTATTAGGGCCAAGCACAACACTAACCCATAAAGCATTACTTTACATCCTTAAATTACATCATATCATTTTACATTTCATGTCCACTACAATCTATTACAATTAAAACAACCTTCAACCTTGACGACTTCCCGGTCTATCCTGAACCTGCAAATCTGGGGGTTAAGGGAAAGGGGTGAGCTACTAAAGCCAATAAGCAGAGCAGTAAAACAGTTTATAAATATATGCCATCATGAAATGCATCACAACACAAGTAAGTCACCTTAAGATGGTACTGTCACCAATAACCCTCTACATATCCAATAAATGCCCGGCCTTCGACGGAGCTCCTCAGGACTTCCTCTTAAACATAACATAACATGTCCAATTGTGCCAAGGGCGTAGAATGGGCAACCCTGGTCTTTTCCTTACTCTGTGCTAGGGGCATAGAATGGGCAGCTCTGGTCTTTCCGTATCACATCATATCATATCGAGGACTAATGGATCATCCAATAACCATCCACATCAACAATAATTAATGCAATGCATCATATTCGTGAATTCTAATGCAAAACAACCTAATACATATCATGGCATTCGTGATGCATGGATCATGCTAACAAGATTTCATTGCGTTGAAAATAAAAGAAGTTCTGTTCTACTCACCTCTGGCTGACTCTGGACTAACTCTGAAGCAGCTAACACTGCTGGCCTCCTCGGTTCCTCGGGTCCGATCCTACACAGGTGGACTCAAATGAGGGACCAATCAAACTTTAACATGACTCTAAACAACTCCCCAAAAAACCCCCTAAAACATCTCCAAAATATGCATAGAAAACATGCAAAGGAAGGCTGGACAGGGCACTTTCGGCGGTAGTTTCAGCTGCCGAAAGTCCCTCCAGAGCCGAAAGTCAGGCACTTTCGGGGGCAGGGTGCGGCGGCCAAAAGTCCTCTCCAGAGCCGAAAGTCTAAACTTTCGGGAGCGAGTTTAGGTAGCCTAAACTGCCTTCCCTGGTAGGTTCGGTGGCCGAACATGGCTTCGGCAGCCGAATCTGGGTTCTCCAGAATGGCAGAACCCGATTCCGCCTCATGCATTCAGCCATCCAAAACCTCACAACATGCATTCAACTATTTTAAAACATGCATAAATACTTATTCAAGCATATAGGGGCATAAAACTAACCTATACCCCAACAATCATCACATTTAGCATACATTTAGCATTTAACTAACTTAAACCCTAACATTCTACAACTAGCCTAAACATACATCAAAACCCTTAACCCCTTCTTAAAACTTACTTAAAATATGAAAGAAGAGAAGGATCTGCACTTACCTCTTGAAGTTCGAGAGGAGGGTGATCCAAACTTGGAGATTGGGAGAAATCGAGCTCCGGTGGTCTCCAAGTTTCAAAAACTTGATCTTAGCTTAAAAATCTTCAAGACAAAGTAAAAACTCATAAAAAACATGAGGGGATTGAAGAAAAACCACAAATCGACCATGGAAGGGCGAAATCTCACCTATACCCGAAAATAGAGAGAGAAAACTCACTCATTTTCTGACAAGGGGCCTTTTATAGGTGGCTGGCCAGACCACCTTCGGGGGCCAAAGGTGCCTCCGCAAGAGGCCAATGTTCGGCGGCCGAACATGAGGTTTGGCGGCCGAACCTGGCTTTTTCCTTCCTTGGTCTTTTCTTTCAAAACTCATTTTCCTTTCATCAATAAAACTATAAAACATGTAAAACATTTTATAAAAACATATTTTACCCTTCTAAAAGGTTCCGACATATGAGATTCCGCCGAAAAGTAGGAATTTCGATGCCGGGGTCTAGCCGGGTATTACACTGATGGTGAGGAGGTGCGTTACGGGGAGGATGACAGACCCTTGCCAAAAGGAGCTTCTCACACTGCCATTGGGTCTCATGAAGAGAGTGCCGAGCTTGGAGAGGGAGGTGAGCAGGAAAGGAGTGATGCCAGGCCTCAAGAAGAAGGTGCCAAATCTCCTGAGGACGCCGGACCCTCCGGGAGAGAAATCATGCCCTTTGTGGGTGATGGGGAGTCAGAACAGCAGAATACTGGCCCTCCCAAGACTAATAGTGTAGATGATGATGTAAATAATGAAGCTCCTAGGAATGTAAGTCCTTTACGGACAATTTTTCTCCCCATAGTATTAGATGATTAGGTGAAATTGTAATTTCCTTTCTTTTCAATTAATGAAATATAGCTTTCATTTGTGTTTATGCTTTGAATTATTTTTGCTTTTCTTTATCTTTTTTATTAAATTGAGCCACTTAATCCATCCAAGACTTAATCTATTTTCTCCATTTGTAAATATTATCCGAGCTGGGTTATCCTCAAGAAACCTTCCAATAATATGCTTATTCAATAATCTTTTAAAGGGTTAAGTTATACTGTACTGGTCAACTCTATCACTATCCTTTCTCCCCGTGGACCCATCTGGGCTGGAATTTTAGTGGCTGACTATACTTCTGTTTCGTGAATTTCTTCAATCCAATTAAGACAATCTTGTGAATAATTGTGAGCTCGTGTATATAACTTACATGCAATTAAAGCAAGTCAAATCATGTACCTTCTTAGCATGTTGAGCCCAACTCCCATGTTTTGTTCTTCGTCCTGCGTTGAGTGGAACTGAGGCTATGGTTTTACTTGCTGCTTTGTGCCTTCAATTTATTTTGCTTGGGTCAGAGAGGATTTGTAACCCCTACTCTGTCATTTGCCTTCCCCGAGCCTTGATTATTCTCTCGCTTGATTCTTTCGAGCTCAAATATGTGTATCTCAGCTCGGGATTGTGGTGCCGGGGGCATTTGGAGAGCCCGGTCACCTACCTCACTGAGGTCTCGCGCAAGATTCAGGCACTGTGGCCTTACTGTCGCTTTATCATCTCAGCCGATCTTGTGGTGCCGGGGGCGCTTGGGGAGCCCGGTCACCTACCTCACTGAGGTCTTATGCAAGATTCAGGCTCTGTGGCCTTACGGTCGCTTCATCATCTCAGCCGATTTTGTGGTGCCGAAGGGCGCTTGGGGAGCCCGGTCACCTACCTCACTGAGGTCTTGCACAAGATTCAGGCTCTATGGCCTTACTATCGCTTCATCATCTCAGCCGGTTTTGTGGTGCCGGGGGTGCTTGGGGAGCCCAGTCACCTACCTCACTGAGGTCTTGAACAAGATTCAGGCTCTTTGGCCTTACTGTTGCTTCAGCATCTCAGCCGGTTTTGTGGTGCTGGGGACACTTGGGGAGCCCGGTCACCTACCTCACTGAGGTCTTGAACAAGATTCAGGCTCTTTGGCCTTACTGTCGCTTCATCATCTCAGCCGGTTTTATGGTGCCAGGGGCGCTTGGGGAGCCCGGTCTCCTACCTCACTGAGGTCTTGAACAAGATTCAGGCTCTTTGGCCTTACTGTCGCTTCATCATCTCAGCCGGTTTTGTGGTGCCGGGGGCGCTTGGGGAGCCCAGTCACCTACCTCACTGAGGTCTTGGGCCTTTGTGCCTATTCTTTTTTCTTTTTTCTTTTAATGGAAGCAAGGCAAGTTATATCTCACAGTATAATTTGGCAATAACATTTATTTTATTTACACATTTCAAAAATACAGCGATTTGCTTTACATTTGGTAGGAATTTAAGGAAAATACCTCTTTAAATGCTGGATATTCCAAGCATGAGGCTCAGGGTTTCCTTGCATATCCTCAATTTGATATACCCCGGGTTTGACCACTTTGACTACTCTGAATGGGTCCTCCCATGTCGGCGCTAGCTTTCCCACGGCAGCTCTTTTTCACGTGGCTTCTGTAACGCCCCGGAAATCCGGACCGCTACCGGCGCTAGGATCCGGGTCGACTTAAGGCCGCCGGGACCCGTAGCAAGCCTGACATATAACCTGTAAACCTGTATAATCCCATACATGATCAACAACATGCATAAAAATTAAAACTTTTCTTCATACATACTGTCATCAACTAACTCAACCTGTGCATACTCTGAACATATACATAACATAGTCCCTCTGTGGGATCTCATCAAGCCTTAAAGGCAAAACAACCTGTGTTGAGTTAGTTTACATAAACATCATAACATAAGATCATGTATATACAAAAGGGATTAACAATATATTATGGTCAAGCACAACTCTATCCTCAATAACCTCCTTACATAACATCCTGAATATTTTTACATTTCATCATAATACAATTGTCATGTCCACAAACTAACTATTACATACATATGACTTTTTCTCTTCTTGCCTTCTCTATCTATCCCGTACCTGCAAACCTGGGGGTTAGGGGAGAGGGGTGAGTTAGATGCCCAGTGAGTAGAACTATAAAAAGAATATTTAAACCATGCTATCATGAAATGCGTCACTGCACAAACAAATCACACCACGGATGGACTGATTCAAAAATCCCTCAGCTCCATGCCCGGCCCTATTATGGGCACCACAGGACTTTGTATTGCCCGGCCCTATTATGGGCACCACAGGACTTCGTACTCGGAGTTATTGCCCGGCTCTATTATGGGCACCACAGGACTTCGTATTGCCCGGCCCTATTATGGGCACCACAGGACTTCGTATTCAGAAGGCTAATGAATCATCCTAATGTCCATCCACTATCATCTATCACAACAATACAATGCGGCATAGTCGTGAATTCTAATGCAAACAACCTATAATATGATCATGATGCATGAAGCATGATAAAAGCATTTCATTTCTTAATTTAAAAGGTTAAGTTTAGTTCCACTCACCTTTGGCTGACTCTGACAAACTCTGTAGCAGCTGGCTCACTGCTGGGGTCCTTGGTTCCTCGGGTCCGAACCTACACAGGTGGACTCCAATGAGGGACCAAACACACAAAAACATAACTCTAATATATTCCCCAAAAACCCCCTAAAACATCCTGAAAATATCACATAGAGATATGTATGAAGTGGCTGAACAGGGCACTTTCGGCGGCACCTTCGGCGGCCGAAAGTCCTGGACAGAGACGAAACTCAGGTAGGTTCGGCGGCACCTTCGGCGGCCGAAAGTGCAAGACAGAGACGAAAGTCTCTTTTCGGGGGCAACTTCGGCAGCCGAAAGGCCTGCCTCCCCAGCCATGTTTAGCGGCTGAAAGTGCCTTCGGCTGCCGAACCTGGTTTCTGCCAAAGGGCAGAAACTTGGCTCCTTTGTGCATTTTCGCCTCCAAACTCACCAATCATGCATATATCTCAACCAAATCATGCATACAAGTTCCTAGGGGCCTCAAAATATCAAATACCCCAACTACAACACTTCAAACACCCACAATCAACACACATTGACCAAAACATCAATATTAACCCATAACTCAACATATAACCTAACATGCATTTCTACCCATAGATCTAGCATAAAACTTACTTAAAACATATAAGGAGCTTAAGATCGGCCCTTACCTCTTGAAGATCGAGAGGGAGACGACCTAAACTTGGAGATTCACGAAAATGAGCTCCTGAGTTCCCAAAGCTCCAAAACTTGGTTTAAATGTTCAAAACTTGCAATGTGAGTTTAAAACTCAAGAAAAATGGAAGAGATTTGGAGGAAGAACACAAGAGTTGCAAAGGGAAGGTCGGAAGCTTGCTGTGGCCGAAAATGGGAGAAAGCTCGCCTGTTTCGGCTAAGTGCCCCATTTATAGGTGGCTGGCCAGGCCACGTTCGGGGGCCGAATGTGCCTCCGCATCCATGCAATGTTCGGCGGCCGAACTTGACTTTCGGCGGCCGAACCTGAACTTCCCTAACTCATGCTTTCGGGGGCCTAACGTGCCTCCAAAACGCATGCATGTTCGGCGGCCGAACTTGACTTTCGGCGGCCGAACCTGGGTTTTCCTCCAATGCTATTTTCATGAAAAAACTCATTTAGTTTCATACTTTAAAACCATTAAAAACATGAAAAAATTTTATGAAAGCATGGTTCTACCCTTCTAGAGGTCTCCGACATCCGAGATTCCACCGGACGGTAGGAATTCCGATACCGGAGTCTAGCCGGGTATTACAGCTTCCAAGTTTCTCAACG
The DNA here is from genome assembly GCF_001659605.2 of Manihot esculenta. NCBI lineage: Eukaryota > Viridiplantae > Streptophyta > Magnoliopsida > Malpighiales > Euphorbiaceae > Manihot > Manihot esculenta. The sequence goes on along the minus strand of NC_035170.2, from coordinate 26,077,952 downwards.
CCAGGTCCCCCACCTTTAGACTTCTTTCTCTGACTCGTTGATTGTAGTAACGAGCCACCCTTTGTTGGTATGCGGTCGTACGAACCTGAGCTTCTTCTCTGATTTCCTCTAAGGCATCCAGGTTACTTCTTAACTTATCACTGTTGGTGTTCTCATCGCTAAACTGGACTCGATGTGTGGGGACTTGCAACTCAATTGGAACTACGGCTTCGGTGCCAAACGCGAGTGTAAAAGGTGTCTCTTTGGTGGACGCTCAAGGTGTAGTTCAGAGTGCCCACAGGATACTGTTGAGTTCATCTGCCCAATTTGCCTTTACCCCATCCAGTCGCTTCTTCAGTCCCTGAAGGATAGCTCTGTTAGTGACCTCTGTTTGGCCGTTAGTTTGAGGGTGGGCCACCGAGGAGAATTTGTGCCATATGCCCATGTTTGCTGTGACTGAAGGTCTTGCAGTCGAACTGCCTGCCATTATCCGATATGAGCACTCTTGGTACTCCGAACCTGCAAATGATGTTTCCCCATACGAAGTCTATCATCTTTCTCGCCGTAATAGTAGGGACTGCCTCTGCTTCTGGCCATTTTGAGAAGTATTCCACGGCCACTATTACAAACTTCTTCTGTCCTGTGGTCTTGGGAAAAGGCCCCAGGATATCTATGTCCCACTGGGAGAACGACCATGGGCTAGATATACTGGATTGAGGGGTGGCTGGCACATTGATGGCATTGGCAAATCTCTAGCATACATTGCACCTTCGGACAAACTCTTCAGCCTCCTTTTTAATAGTGGGCCAGTAATACCCTTGCCTGAATATCTTATTTGCCAGTATCCCTGCCCCCTCATGGGCTCCTCATATTCCCCGGTGTATTTCTTCCATCACCCTTGTAGCCTCTTCCGGACTCACGCATCGAAGCCATGGGGTAGATTTCCCTCTTCTGTATAGGGTCCCTCTCACTGCTTGGTAGTTAGCTGCCCAGGCCACAATCTTCTTTGCCTCGGCTTTATCCTCAGGGAGTTTCCCTTTCTCCAAATATTCCAGGTACGGGGTCATCCAATTCTGTCCTACTTCAATCTCCATCATAGTGTTTGTTTTTTGAAAGGCAGGAGTGTTGACATGCTGTATGTATACCTCGTCGGAGAGCTGCTCCAGCTCTTCCCTAGACAATCAGCTGAGTAAGTCCGCTTCTTTATTTTCTTCCCGAGGTATTCTCTGGTATCTGACCATGACCCCCCGACTCTTGAGCTCTGCTTCTATGGCCTTTACCATCGCCAGATAATTCTGCATAGTAGGGTCTCTGGCCTGATACGCCCCTGTTATCTGGTTGACCACTAATTGGGAATCACTATTCACCTCGAGGTCAGTTTCCCCTACCTCCATTGCTACCAGCATCCCGTTTATCAGGGCCTCATATTCCGCTACGTTATTAGAGGCACTGAACTCTAGGCGTAAGGCGTAACAAACTTTGAACCCTTCAGGTCCCTTCAGCATTATTCCTACACCGCTGCCCCCAGTCCCGGATGCCCCATCCACATACAGCCTCCAGCTGAACTCTAGTGAGGGCTGCCTCCCTCTCTCATTCTCCAATGCTTCCGAAGATGACTCACCCGGTTCTGCCTGTTCTTCATTGAAAGAGAACTCTGCTATGAAGTCAGCAAGGGCTTGAGACTTTATGGTAGTGCAAGGTCGGTATTCCAGACAATATGGGCTGATCTCGATGGACCAAGCAAGCATCTGACCTGAGGTTTCTGGTCTGTGGAGGATCTTCTTCAGCGGCTGGTCTGTCATCACTACTCCCTGGTGGCTTTCTAAATAAACTCTGAATTCTCTGACTGCCAGTAACAGAGCATATGCTATCTTTTCAATGTTTAGGTATCTCACCTCAGCATCTTTGAGCACTTTACTGACATAGAAAACTGGCTTATGCTCTCCTCCCTCCACTCTCACCAGTACGGCATAGACAGCTTGCTCTTAGGCTGATAAGTAGATTAGAAGCTCTTCTCCTTCCAACGAACTGCTGAGCACATGTAGCGAGCTAAGATAGCTTTTGAGCTCTTTGAAGGCTTCTCGACAGTCCTCGGTCCATTCGAAGTTCGAAACTTTCCTCAACTTTTTAAAGAACGGCAGGCATCTTTCAGCCGACCTCGACATAAAGCGATTGAGCGCTACTACCCTTCCAGTAAGCCTTTGGACGTCCCTCACGCAAGTCGGCTCAGGCATCTTTAATATGGCTTCCACCTTTTCTGGATTGGGCTCAATGCCTTTTTCACTCACCATATACCCCAAGAATTTTCCTCCCTTGATGAAGAAAGCACACTTAGCAGGGTTCAGCCTCATTCTATATTGCTCCAGTACTTCGAACACCTCCCTCAGGTCTACCAAGTGCTGCTAAAAAGTTGAGCTTTTCACCACCATGTCATCCACGTATACTTCTACATTCTTGCCAATCTGGTCTTTGAAAATTTTATTCATTAGCCTCTGGTACGTTGCCCTGGCATTTTTTAACCCAAAAGGCATGGCTTTATAGCAGTAGGTCCCATCTTCCGTTATGAACGAGGTTTTCTCCTCATCCAACCTGTCCATTGGAATTTGGTGATAACCTGACATTGCATCCAGAGACGACATATAATCAAAACCGACCGTAGAATCGACTATTTTATTAATATCAGGGAGGGGGTAACAATCTTTGGGGCATGCCTGGTTGAGATCAGTAAAATCTATACATATCCTATATTTGCCATTGGCTTTTTTGACTAATACAGGATTTGCCAGCCATTGCGGGTACATAACTTCTCTAATAAACCCTGCCTCCTCTAGTTTTTGCACCTCCTCCCTGGTGGCTTGCTGCTTCTCTCTTCCCGCCACCCTCTTCTTTTGTTTCACCGGCCTGGCTTTTGGAAGGACGTTCAGCTTATGAGTCATCACCTTCGGGTCTATTCCAGGCATGTCGGAAGGTTTCTAGGCGAAGCTCGATGCGTGACCTCGGATCAGGGCCATTACTTCAGTTTTCTGCTCTTCAGTCAGGCCAGCGTTAAGACTGAAGACTTTATCTGTCTCTGCTTCTGATAAGGGAAAAGTTTCCAATTCTCCTACTGGCTCCGTTCTGGCCTCTTTTTTTTCATCCCGGACTTCTAGGACCTCTGAGTCAAACTTTTCCCCTGCCGAGCTCGGCTCTGATACCGTGGCCAGGTACACTGTTCTCGCCTCTTCTTGACTTCCTCTGACTACTCCCACCCTTGCTTCTGTTGGGAACTTCATGGCCAAGTACCTTATGCTAGTTACAGCCTCAAAGTCATACAGCACCGGTCTTCCCAGTATTGCATTGTAGTTCAGGGGAAGCTTCGCCACCAGGAATACTGCATAGTGTGTCCGAGCCAACGGTGCTTCTCCAAGAGTGAGAGCCAGCTTTACCTTTCCTTCTACAAGTACTGGGACTCCTCCGATCCCCTTCATCGGGGCTTGATCCCCTTCATCGGGGCTTGATCCCAAACCACACTACAAAAAAACAGTGATTTAGCGACCAAAATTTTGGTCGCTAAAAGGCAGATTTTGGTCGCTAAAAGGCAGATTTTGGTCGCTATTATGAAATAGCGACCATTTAGATACCAAAATGAAATGGTCGGTGTTTGGCCAGTCGCTAAAATTTTGGCGACAATATGAAAATTGGTCGCTATTTAGCGACCAATCAGCGACCATTTTTTGGTCGCTAATTTGGTGTCATGGCAGATAATGTATTGAAAAATGGTCGTTAAAATTTGGTCGCTAAATGATCGCTGATTTGGTCGCTATAATTTGGTCGTTAAATAGTCGCTGTTTTGGTCGCTATTACATTATTATTTGATCGCTTCAGAGAAGAGCATTTAGTCGCTGTGTGGAAGTAAATTGGTCGTTAATTTGTAGTCGCGATTTTGGTCGCTATTTCGTTGTTATTTGATCGCATCAGGGAAGAGCATTTAGTCGCTGTGTGGACGTAAATTGGTCGTTAATTTTTGATCGCTAAATTAGTCGCTATTTCGTTGTTATTAGATCGCCTCAAAGAGCATTTAGTCGCTATTTCATCGCAAATTAATAGTAAAATCAAAAAAAATATTTATTATTTAATTTGCTTTTGTGGCTGATTAGTCACTAATAAATACATTTAAATCTGATTCATATCATTTTTCCAATAAATTCATAAACCTGCTATAATATCAATATGTACACACACATTCCAATACATAAAACATCAAAGATAATATATACACATCAACTTCATTTCATAATTTGCAATCTAAAAGTCCAAAACATTATTATAGTTCAACACTAAGAAACTTAAAATATCTCAAAATACATAATGTATCCAAATAGTATAAAATTCATATCATAAAACATATTATTTAAGTCAGTGAGATATGACATCATGCTAATCCATATTTAAATCAGTAAGATCTGATGCTTGTCTTACATATGAAGATTTAGAGATCCCCTTGCACTTGGCGAGCCCTTGATTGAACTTGTGCAGGCATCAGCCATGGCAACATCATTATCAAAGAAACTCGATGGCCCATTTTCTTTTGCAGAAATTCTTTCAGTGATATGTTCCAAAGCAGAGGCTATATTCTGCAAAACCCAATCATGGACTTGTACTGCAGGAACAGGAACTGCAAGCATGTCAGGATCTGAATTGGCAAAAAATGGAGCAGCTTGACTTAATGAAACTCTTTCAGAACCCTTATCACCAAATTGAATCAGAAACCCAAGGTGCTGAAGACCTTCTACAGTCAAAACCTAAGACAGTGTGGTTAACCTTACAAATTAGGACCAAGCTGAAGATGATATCACAAAGCAGAAAAATAAATTTCAGAAGAAACAAAGAGTTATACGTATTAATATTTCCTTCACTTTGGGTTGCTAGAGAATTTTGGGTTGCTATTGTTGTTTAAAAAGAGTCCAATTCAACCCCCTCTTGGACCTTATTTAGGACAACAAAGCCTCTTCAAATAGAAAGAACTACCACATGACATTCTACATTTGAAACATTAATCAAGCAAAAGAAGTTCCCAAATTTTTTTTTTTAAGAAAATCCACTACCAGGAGTTCTTCTACAAGCATTCCATTTGAAAATCCAAAATGAAAAACATTATCACATGCTTGTAGCAAAATGAGCCCTGCAAAATCCAATGCAAATCCTCCCAAAGAGGTTTTCATTATTTTATATAAACAGAATCAACCAAGCTCTATATTTGGAATCACACACAGCTTTTTTGAAATTTCTAAACAACTTATAGGAACATTGATCACAGCCCAAAGCAACTAATAAGCCTTAAAAAGTAAAATACAATATATATGCCAAAAATCGGTAAATTCCTTGCAGATTTTCATTTTCATTATTTGAGGAACTATATCACTTCCCTGCTTCCAGACTAAGTAAACAAAAAGAGTTCAGGAGTACTTGCTTGTGTAAACAATTTCCTCTTTCCACTAACATTCACTCTTCCAGTTCAACAAGGTTTACCTAAACCATCCATGAAAAAGCACAGCAAGAGCGCATTTGCAAAGTAACAGCAGCATGACATATTCAAAAACAAAAAACAAAGAAAAAAAAAGAGTTATGTTGCTCCAACCATAAAAAATTTCATTAAAAGAACAAAAATAATATTAGAGAAATACAAGGAAACCAATACAAATAAATAATAATATTAGAATTGATGAAGCCCGATAGACTTCTAGCATACAGTCTGGTATTTACAAAATAACCCTACTGAAAGTTGGTATTTATGCACATTGTTAGTGTACAAACACTTGAGCCATCAATTGAACTAAATAAACAGGACTTTCCCGCATAGATAATGAAGCCATTCTTAGATAGACCAACTAGGTTAACAAGTTTAAAGCCCCAAATATTTATTGAAGCTCAGTTAATGCATAACTGGGTATTGCAGAACACCAAGCCATATGGAATTTGCTATTCATTGATTCATGCAAAGAAGAAGAAATAATTAAAGATCATTGCCAAATGTATCTTCCATAAAGGAAAAGGAAGGGAGAAATAAAGCCATAATCCCTGGAAAAAATTCTTGCAATTTTTGAATTTATTAATATGTGCATATTTATGAGTTCAACATTAGCAAGAGTACTCCATACCTCAAAACAATTTCAGTGGACAATTTATGAGTTCAAGCAACCTGCATCTTTCTTAGAAGGAGAGGTAAGGTCAGGTATATGAATGGTAGAAATATTGACTTGACTTGTGACCTAAGAGTTAATTATACCCAGTGCACAATCAAGAAAGCCAACAATGCACTGATGGATGAATGAAATTGAATTGCCATAATTTTAAGAATTTTCAGGTTGGCAATTTCAATAATTAAATAAATACCATTCTTTCTTTTTCCCTTTTTTTTTTCCGCTTATAACAACTACTCATCAATCACCACAAATTACAAAGTTACCTCTTCAGCTGTGCTAGCAACAACGTCAAAACCAATGAATGAAAAGAATACTACAGCAGAGCCTCCAAGCATCCCATTTAAACCAAGAGGGAAGTACCTACAAAGTTGAAAAATATTGGGTGAATCCAACCACTAGCAAAATATACACTGAAACGAAATAACAAAATCATACAAAGCTTACCCACTAGGAAGTTCATAACCAATCCATCCAGTCTTAAAAGCCAAATATCCGCCCACTATTATGATAAACAGCATCCCACATATATTCACTGTTGTAACAATGGCTTGCGCCAATGAGCTCTGCATATAAATAAATAAAGCAACTAAAACAAATATACACCAATACAAAAGGAAAATGTTACAAATGGTTGTTTTTTTCTTAAAAAGAAAGAAAATAAAAGAGTACCTCCTTGATTCCCATGCACAAGAGTACAGTGACAGCAAGAACCAAAACAGCTGCAGATGGGTCTACAACAGTACCAAGCACTGGAATGGTGTGACGGGCCAAGTAAGAAGGCAGCTTATCCTCAGACACTGCCGAACCCGATTAAGTCATAATCACAACAAAAACAAAAAATAAAAAATTCACACAAAATCCACATTAACAATATTCTAAAACACATCTCAATATCACGAAAACAACTCTGAATGGTAGTGTTTATTTCAAAAATTTTCAATAATCTCACTAAAACAACTCTCAGTCCGTTCACAATAATCTTTATTACAAATAATTTTCAATAATCTCACAAACGAAAACTTCACATAAATCTTAATATTTTCACAAATTTAAGAAATAAATAGATCTCACAAACCTGCAGTGACCGAGGACGCGGCGAGGAGCAGCACCGGACAGCAAGACTGGAGCAGAGGAAGCGGCGGAGAAGAGCAGGAACCGAACGCAGAAACGACGTTGACAGCATGGAGCACGATCGGCGGGAGGCGCACCAGACGAGTGACGTAGAGGCCGAATGGGGGAGGGGAGGGCGGCAGTAAACTTTGAGAGTTGAGAGAGATTTAGGGTTGGGTATTATGGGTTATTTTGATTGCAGGTTTGTTTATTTTTATTTATTTTTTATCTTTCAATTAAGATTTTATTTTTATAGTTTATATTATTTAAAATATTTTATATTATATTTAAAATGTTTTATGGATTATTTGGGTAGTTATAATTGGATTTGGATTTTAAAAATAATACCCGTTGAGGGTTCGGATCGGATTCGGATTTTATGTACAGACTACCCACTATCCGAATCCATTTATATAAATAATTAATCTAATATAAAAAATATATTTTATAATAATATTTATAAATTTTTTTTATATATTTTTATTTAAAAATTTAAATTTAAATATTCTTTAGAAATATTATATTTTTTAAATGAAAATTATTAATGAAAAATATTTTTTATATAAATTATTAATTAAAATATATAAGATTAAACGGGTTCGGGTTTTATTCGGATAATAATAATCGGGTTTGGGACGGATTCGGATAGTTTAAATTAATTTTTAATCGGGTTCGAAACGGGTTCAAATATTACTAATATAAATCGGGTTCGAGTTTGGGTAGTTTAATTTTCACGGGTACCCTACCCGTTTACATCCCTAGGTTAGAGCATCCCTTAAATTGTCAAAACGACGTCCTTTTATATATCGAATTGAAATTACTTAATTTAAAATTTTAAATAAAATAAAATTTAATTAAAAATTAAATTAAAATTTTAAAAATAAAATGGTCGCTGATTGATCGCTATTTTAGAGATTAAAATTAGGGATTAGGGTTAGGGATTATGAATTAGGGATCAGGAATTCGGGATTAGGAATTAGAGATTAGGGTTAATTTTATTATGAATTAGGGATTAATTAGGAATTAAGGTTAGAGATTACAAATTAGGAATTAGGGTTAATTTTATTTAGAATTAGGGATTAATTAGATATTAGGGATTAGAGATTAGGATTAGGAATTAGGTTAGAGTAGGGATGTAAACGAATCGGGTATTTTCGGGTATCCGATCCGATCGAACCCTAATAGGACAGATTTGGGTAGTTATAATTGGGTTTGGGACGGATTCGGATTTTAAAAATAATATCTGTTGCAGGTTCGGATCATATTCGGATTTTATGTACAGTGTACCCACTATCCGAATTCGTTTATATAAATAATTAATCTAATATAAAAAATATATTTTATAATAATATTTATAATTTTTTTTTATATATTTTTATTTAAAAATTTAAATTTAAATATTCTTTAGAAATATTAGATTTTTTATATGAAAATTATTAATGAAAAATATTTTTTATATAAATTATTAATTAAAATATATAAGATTAAACGGGTTCGGGTTTTATTCGGATAATAATAATCGGGTTTGAGACGGATTCGGATAGTTTAAATTAATTTTTAATCGGGTTCGGAACGGGTTCGGATATTACTAATATAAATCGGGTTCAGGTTCGGGTAGTTTAATTTTCACGGGTACCCTACCCGTTTACATCCCTAGATTAGAGCATCCCTTAAATTGTCAAAACGACGTCGTTTTATATACCGAATTGAAATTACTTAATTTAAAATTTTAAATAAAATAAAATTTAATTAAAAATTAAATTAAAATTTTAAAAATAAAATGGTCGCTGATTGGTCGCTGCTTGGTCGCTATTTAGCGACTAATTATTTTAGTCGCTAAATATGGTCGCTAAATATCCCCGCCCAAAAAGTTGTCGCAATTTCGTCGCAAATATGGTCGCTAATAACTCGCGCCATTAATTCCCGCTAAATTAGCGACCATTTTATATTTGGTCGCTATTTAGCGACCAATTAACGACCAAAAATTGGTCGTTAAGCTTTTTGTTAAATAAAAATATTATTTCATTCATTCAGTCGTAGAATGGTCGCTGATTGGTAGCTATATAGCGACCAAAAAATTTGGTCACTAATTTTAGTCGCAATTTCACAGTTTTTTTGTAGTACCAGCTGTTCTTCAGGGATTCTCATTTGTTGGAAAATCCTGTACGGCAACAAGTTCACCTTGCTACCATTGTCGACGAGAACCTTCCTAACTCAGTAGTTGTGGATGATGGCCTCGATAATAAGAGCGTCATCGTGAGGCATCTGAATGCCCTGGGCATCCTCCGGAGAGAAGGAGATGGTCACTGGAGAGTGCTCAACTAACTGCATGACCTCGGCACTACTACCCTCCCCATCTCGGCCTCTCTTCTTTCCTCTTTGGCTCATCCATCCTCCAGTTTCCCCCACAATCATGTTGATGGTTCCACTGGAACCATCATTCACCGGTCCTACTCCCGCCCTCCGGGGTCTCTCTGCTGCAGGGTTCGGCTGAGGCCTTTCTCCCTCTGGTTTTTTCATGAAATTCCTGAGGTGTTCCCTCTTTATCAACCTCTCAATTTCGCTGATCAGCTGATAGCAGTTGTTGGTGTCGTGGCCGTGTGTGTGATGATACTGGCAGTATTTGTCAGGATCTCGCTGGCTCGCCTCGGCCCTCATTGGTTTCGGCCATTGGAGGAACTCCTTGTTCTAGATTGCCTTGAGCACTTTGGCTCTGGAGGCACTGAGTGGAGTCAGGTTTTTTGGAACCCGCGGGGGAAATGATCTTTGTTCTAGAACTCGAGGGGGGAATGCTCTCTGGTCCCTTCGCCTCCAGCTTCTTGCTTTGCTTCTTCTCATGCCTTTCCAGCCTCCTTTCTTCCGGGGCTTTTCCCCTGTCTGCTGACTCCTTAGCAAATCTGCTCATTACCAAGCATCATCCTGCCTTATGTACTTCTTTGCCCTCTTCATCAATTCTACCAGCGTGGTGGGGGGCTTTCTACTTAATGAGCCAAAAAACTCGGGGGAGGTCGTCCCCTTCTGCATGGCCTCCACTGCTCTGCCCTCGTCCAACTCGAGGATTTGTAGGGCCTCCATATTGAAACGGGCGACATACTCCCTTAATGACTCATTCCTCCTCTGCCTGACCGTCTCCAGATAACTCATTTTTGTATCCGCTATGAACCGGCTAATGAAGATGCTGGCTAGGTCCCCGAAACTCCTAATACTTCCAGCCTCTAGACTGTTGAACCAAGCCCGTGCCGGACCTGTGAGTGTTGTGGGGAATACCTTGCACATCAAGGCATCCGACAGAGTCTGCAGCTCCATGAAGGTCTTATAGTTGAGGACGTGCTCCCTTAGGTTTCCCGTTTCGTCATAGGCTGCCATGGGTGGCATCATAAACTTCTTAGGGATGGTCTCCTACTGCACCCATTTTGAGAAAGGTGAAGAAGTGGGGAAGAGAGCCTGGTTGTGATCCTTCGCCCCCAACTTAGCCAGGAGCTACTCCTTCATTTTCTGCAACTTCTGATCCACACCCTCTTCTCCTTGCCTGGGTCACTTCTCCAGGTGATATTCTTCTTCTTGCTCTTCATCTTCTGTCCTCCTAGTTGTCCTGGAAGAGTAACTTTCTGCCTCATCATGTTCTATCAACTTCCTTACCCTTCTTCCCCGGATTCTAGCCTCCAGCTCTTCCTCTTCGCCTGGCCTCCTCCCCCTTTCTCCGGTTTCTCTACTGTTTGTTTGAGGGTGGTTAAAGGTAGGCTGGGGTTCATTGGTGCGGGGTTCTTCTACCACAGGCGACATATTTACCGGGGTATTGAGGCCCCTCTGCTGCATAATCTGCCCCAGCCAATGGGCAGTGTTTTGTAGTTGGAGGGCCATGGCTTGGAGGTCTTGGTTGGATAAGGTGTTTTCAGGCATATTCCCTACCAAGCTCGGCGAGGGATTGAAAGGGATTGGTGGTTGGTTGTTGGGAGTTGGGAGTTGTGGGGCTGGAGAAAGAGAACTGCTGCCCCTCTTGGGCAGAACTCAGGTCATTGGGGGTGTTGACGATGTTGTTTTCGTTATGGTTAGCCATTGTGGATCTCAGTAGGTTTTTTAAGAGTGGAACTCCGGCGATGAAAAGATCTCCTTCGTTCCCACAGACGACGCCAATTGATAATCTGAGATCCAGAAAATAGGGTTTTACAAGAGGTTTGTAAGCTTGGTCCGAGAGGGAGGTGCTCCTCTCCTTTTATTCTTTTTCTTAGTCTGTCAGTGACGTATAACAACCTTCTCGTCATTGGGCCACCTGTCCCTGCTATGCTGATCCGTATGTACGGAAGAATCAGGCCTCTGCGCTATGCTAAACGGCCATTTAATTCTCCCTTTTAGCATGCGTGTGAACCGAACAGTTCGGGGCTGGGCCAGCGATCCTTATTTTGCTAAGCCTCCGGGCCGGGCTCGGGAAGAGAAGGCTGATTCTTGAGTAAAGTCCGACCTTAAGGATGAATGAGCTGGACCTTCTTACTCGTGGGACTCCGTGGGTCCTGGACCGGCTCTGTCATTGTGGGCTCGGCCTCTTACCAGGGTAATGAAACCTAGAGGTCATAAAAAATAATTGTTAAATATTAAAATATATTATTATTTAAATATTATATAATTATAAAAATAAATAAAATATTACTGATAATAAATAATTGATTACTTTTAATTTCATATAGATTTCTTTTAATTAGTGACGGATGCAAAATTTTAGTTTAAAATTTCTAATTTAAATAAGTAATTAAAGTAAATAAAATATATTTTATTCAGTTTATTATTTTTATTGATTTTTTTATTGTTCTAAAATTATTATTTAATTTTTTTATTATAATAATATATAATTGACTATTATAATTCTATTTAATTTTAGATTATTTCTAAATTAATTTATCATTCATTGTTATTTTTTAAAATAAATACTCAAATAAAATTGTTAAAATATGTACTCAAAATATATTTTTTAATATAAATTATCAATTAATTATTTATAATTTATCACTAATTTTATTAAAAAAATCGATTTTTAATCATATTTATAATAAAAAAATCTCTTTCAAACACATTATTAAAATAATTAATATTTTAATACATAGTTTATTATTGATTTTTCTAAAACAAATAACTATTCTAACTCATTAAAATTTATTATAAATAATTAAGTGAGATAAATAAAAAAAATTATTACTTAATAATAAAAATAATATTCACTTTTTATTATTATCACTTAAATGAGAAATTAATTCGATTACACTGAATCAAATTATCACTTAAATGATAAAAATTAATACAGGGGAGCAGAAAATTAAAAAATTAAATTGAATTGAATTAAATTAAATCAATTCAATTTAATTGATTCAATTTTTTAATTTTTTCATAATTTCAATTTTTAATTCGATTTTAATTTTTTATTGAAAAATCGAGAAAAAAAATTAAAGCCATCATTAAAATTACATAGTTTTAAGCCCCTATATATACTACATTATGATAATCTAACTCTAAATTTCTTTCGATTAGATCATTCATCTTTTTGGCCGGTGATGGCCATTTGCCTCATCATTCTTATTTTTTCTTTTTATTTTTCTCCTCCTCTTTTGGAACAAAACATCTTATTCCTCCTACTCCTCTTCTTCTTTATAATTGCTGACAAGTTGCAAACACTTGCATGTGAAAGGACTTTATTGAGCATTAAAGAGAGATTATCTCGCAACGGTTTGTCGCACAACACTACAAGCCACTCTACATGCGAAGGACAAGCATCAGCGCCATCAAAGGCACTCTTTGCTTCTTTTTTTTTTTTTTTCAGTTTACTGATTTTGTTTTGTCAATTTGTACTGAAAATAGAATTATTTTTATTAAATCTATTGCTGTCAGTTTATTCTTATAAATCTGGGTATTGTTAATAAGAGATAATTTATTGTAAATATATTTGGATTTCAATAATTTAGAATAATTCTTATTCTTTGTAAATATATTTGGATTTCAATAATTTAGAATAATTTCTTATTCTTTGTAAATTTATTTGGGATAATTTCTTCTTCTTTAGAAACCTGTATTTGAGATAATTTTATTGCTGTAAATTTATTCTTGTAGATCTGAGTAATGTTAATTAGAGATATATTTGGATTTCAATAATTTGGAATAGTTTCTTTTTATTTGTAAATCTATTTGAGATAATTTCTTTTTCTTTAGAAACTTTTTGGCTATATTATATTGAGTATTTGAGATAATTTTATTTTTAAATATGCTTGGATTGCACAATTTGTCTTTGATTAAATTTAGGATAATTGATTTGTTAAACTCAGTGCTTGAAATTTAGATCGGAATGAGGCAGGAGATCCGCAACATAGATTTTTGGCTGTAAGGAATAGTGTGATTATACCAAGCTGAATTATTTTGATGAGGAATCTATTCGATTGCACCTAAACCAATTATTTCGATTTGGATTGCACCTAAACCAATTATTTCGATTTGGTTTAGTCCAGTGTTAAGATATAGGTGAGCTGGTAATTAGCTAAAGCGGCTGTGATTAGTCAAAATTTAGACCACTTTATTATGATATTATTAATATTAATTTACACTTTTTCTGCCTAATTTTGTGATTTTGATCTTATTCTTCAGAAAATAGTGTAAAGAGGTAATTTGGAAAAAATGTCCATAAAACTGCCTAAAATGGAACAAAGGACAGTAAGCATGCCAAGTTGAAACTGAAAAGAAGATAAATAAGGAAAGTAATTTGAAATTCAAATTTCAAATCTCCAAGAGTATTCAAAATTCAAAATTCAGCTTGTTTAGAAAGCCAAATATCAAGAAGACATACTTGCCTCTCAAGCCTTGCATATTCAAAATTCAAAAAGAGGCTTCACATCATCAATGCAACTTGGGCGGCTTGGGCAGACCTAGGGCAGCACATAAAGACTATAAATACATCTCTTCAAGTGCCGCACAAGGAGACCCTTCACTCTTCAATTCGGTCGCACCTCCCTTTGCATTCCAAGGCCACCGGCCACCTTGTTCCTTTCTTTTATTTTCTTGTTTTGCTAAAACTCTTTTTTTTTTTTAGTTGAAGATGGGTTGATACTTTAGTTATTTTATGGATTGGGAAATCTAAACACACATTATTTAACTTTTATTTTTCAATATTTATGCAATCTCATGCTTAATTCCATTGTTACTTTGTTATTTTGATCAATATGGCCAATTGATTCTTGATTGTAAGGTAATAAATTGTTAGTTTGGATAATTTTAAGTCTGTAATTGCTTGAATTGTTCAAACATAAGTAACTCTTGGTGTAAAAACTAAAGAAATTATATGATCTAGCGATATCACCATGCGTTTGGGTAGCTAGAATTAGGTCTCTCTACTTCTTAATGCAATTGACAGTTGTTAGATGCCTAAGGTCACGTTTATTGGCGACTTGTTGATTAGTGATTAGTTAGAGGACGTTCCCTAATTAATTTATGCTTAAGGAGAGATATGGTAGTGAGAAGCGTTTTCCATCTCCATAACTAATTTATTGAATCAAATAAAGGAACCTAAGTATCAATGATCATTCCCAACAACTGAAGTGGATCCAAATCTTCAACTAAAGCTTTTCTCATAATTGAATCTCTTTATTTTTATTATTCACTTACTTTTTTGCTTTTATCGTTAGTTTAATTGAATCAATCTCAAACCCCCTTTTTTACTTTACTTGCAATTCACTTTTAATTTATTTTCAGTTTGTTTTCTTGGAGGCAGGTAAGTATCAATTCCCTGCGGATTCGATCCTTTCACCATTATCTGCAGTTGTAAGATTATTAATAACCGAAAATATTATTTTTGACCAATTTCGACAACTGCACAGTCAGACTGTAAGGAATAGTGTGATTAATGTGTAACTAATCCGTTATAATTAGTTAATTATAACTGAATATAGATGTAATTGTCAATTGGGTTTATATTAATTATAACTGGAGCATAAACATGTATATGTACTGTAACAAAGAATCAGAAAATCGGATAATAGGATAAACCTCTTCTTCGTCCTCTGTTTTTCCTTCCCCCTCCCCTTCTTCTATTTTCTTCTCGCAGTTATAGCCCTGCTATAACATTCGGTCTTTACAAAATAAATACTTTATCTTTCTCCTCTTTCAATTTCTGGTTTCTTCTCACTCTCTTTACTCTATCAAGAATTTATACTCCATCAAGAACCTTTTTCGGTAAGTTCTCAATTTTTAATTGAATTATAAGTGATAGAATATTTATAATAATTTATTTTTATTAAATATGAAGACAACTGATATCCAATTTTTGTTTCTTCTCATGCTCTCTGCTTTATCAAAAATCTCTACTCCATCGAGAAATATCACGAGATCCTTTCTTGGTAAGTGTAACGACCCGAAAATCGGACCGCTACCGGCGCTAGGATCCAGGTCGGCATAAGGCCGCCGGGACCCGTAGCAAGCCTAGCATTCAACCTGTGAACCTGTTTAATCCCATACATGATCAACAACATATATAAAAATTTTGAACTTATCCTTACATTCATTCATTCATTCATTCATTCATTCACCAAACTCAACTTGTGCATGCACTATACATAAGCATCATCATAAACCATAACCCCTCTTTGGAGTCTCATCAATACCCCAATGGGGTGACATAACATGGTGAGTTTGGTTACATAAGCATTATTAAAATCATGTATTCAACGGGATAACAACATACTAGGGTCAAGCACAACTATAACCTCAATAGACATCATTACATTACATTTGTATGCTATACTTTTACATGACTGTACTTAACATAACATATCACCATTTATCATGTCCACACTAGCTATTACATGACCATGACTTCATTACTCTTGCTGACCTCCTGGTCTACCCTGTACCTGCAAACCTGGGGGTTAAGGGAGAGGGGTGAGCTACTAGAGCCCAGTGAGCAGAATAATAAAACATAGTACTTAAAACATATGATATCATGGAATGCATCACAACACAAACATTTCACATCAAGGATGAACTTGTCACCACTTAGCCCTCCATATAGTCTAATTATGCCAGGGGCGTAGTGCAGACACACCTGGACTTACATAGCATAACATACATATCCATTCATGCCGGGAGCGTAGTGCAGGCTCACCCGGACTTCCATAGTCTATCATGTCTTACCATATAAGGGCTAATGGATCATTCAACATTCATCCACATCAACAACATAAAGTGCAATGCGACATATTCGTGAATTCTAATGCAAGCACCCTAATATATCTCATGGCATTCATGATGCGTGAATCATGCTAAAAACATTCATTATTTACTTTGAAAACATAGAGAGTTATTCCACTCACCTCTGGCTAGCTCTGACAAGACTCGAAAGCAGCTATCTCACTGCTGGGGTCCTCGGTTCCTCGGGTCCGAACCTACACAGGTGGACTCAAATGAGGGACCAAACATCTATGATCAATGACTCTAAAATACTCCCCAAAAACCCCCTAAAATACCTCAAAACATTCATAGAAAACATGCAAAGGAAGGCTGAACAGGGCACTTTCGGCGGCAGGTTCGGCGGCCGAAAGTCCCTCCAGAGCCGAAAGTCAGGCAGGTTCGGTGGCACCTTCGGCGGCCGAAAGTGCCCTCCAGAGACGAAAGTCCATTTTCGGGGGCAGGCTTTGGCAGCCGAAAGGCTTGCCTCACAGGCAGGTTCGGCGGCCGAAAGTCCTTCGGCTGCCGAACCTGGTTTCTGCCAAAAGGGCAGAAACTCGGCTCAAACATGCTCCTATGCCTCCCAAACTTTCAACATGCATTTTTCCTATTCTACAACATGCATACTCAAGCATACAAGCTCCTAGGGGCTTTAAACCATCAAGAACCCCAACTACAACACATCAAACAACCCACATTGCTCATAAACATACATAAACCCATAAACATAACAAAAACCTAACATGCATTTCTATCCCATAGGAACTTCATAAAACTTACTTAAAATATGAAATGAACTACGGATCTACTCTTACCTCTTGTAGAACGAGAGGAGAGACGATCCGACTCGGAGATGGGAGAGATCCGCTCTTTAGTCTCCAAGTTTCCAAAACTTGCTCTTTTTGCTCAAATCTCTTCAAATCAACATAAAGCTTGTTAAAACATGAAAGATCGGAGGAAAAACGTCAAAAACGAATCAAAGGAGAGCATGAACTCACCGTGGCCGAAAATGGGGAGAAAACTCGCCTGTTTCGGCCATGGAGCTCTTATATAGGGCTGGCAAACCACCTTTCGACAGCCGAACGTGCCCCCCACATCTCATGCAAGTTCAGCGGCCGAACATGAGGTTTGGCGGCCGAACCTTTGAGACTTGCGGAAGCCTAACTTGCCCCCCTAAACCATCCAATGTTCGGCGGCCGAACCTGGAAATGCCTCCTTGGTCCTTTTCATTTAAAACTCAATTTCCTTTTCACTTAAAAACATAAAATACATTAAAATATTTTATAAAAACATGGTTTTACCCTTCTAGAGGTTTCTGACATCCGAGATTCCACCGGACGGTAGGAATTCCGATACCAGAGTCTAGCCGGGTATTACATTCTTCCCCCCTTAAGAACATTCGTCCCCGAATGTTCACCAAACAACATAGCATAGCATAAGACATGAACATACAAAGCATAAAACATAAACATTCATACAAAGTACATAAAACTCACCTTAAAAGAGATGAGGATATTGCTGGAGCATGGACTCCCGTGTCTCCCAGGTACACTCTTCGATGTTGTGGTGATTCCAAAGGACTTTCACCATCGAGATTTCCTTGTTCCTTAGCTTTCTGATCTGGGTGTCTAGGATCCGTACTGGCTGTTCAACATAGGTGAGATCCTCTTGGATCTCCACATCAGGTTCACTAAGAACCTTGCCAAGATCTGACACGAACTTTCTTAACATGGAAACATAGAAAACCGGATGGATTCTCTCCATTGAAGCAGGCAAGTCCAGCTTGTACGATACATTCCCAATCTTTTGCAAGACTTCAAAGGGTCTGATGTACCGTGGAGCTAGCTTACCCTTTTTCCCAAACCGAATCACCCCTTTCATTGGAGACACCTTGAGCAATACCAAATCCCCCTCCTAAAACTCTACCTGCCTTCTGCGGATGTCTGCATAACTCTTCTGCCTGCTTGCAGCAGTCTTGATCCTTTCTCTGATGATGGGCACCACTCTGCTGGTGATCTCTACTAGCTCAGGCCCTGCCAAGGCCTTTTCTCCTACATCTTCCCAACAGACAGGTGACCTGCACTTCCTTCCATACAAAGCTTCATAGGGGGCCATCCCTATGCTGGCATGATGGCTGTTATTGTAGGCAAACTCCACTAAAGGTAGATGCTGCCTCCAAGAATCGCCAAAATCCAGCACACACATTCTGAGCATATCCTCTATTGTTTGGATGGTCCTCTCTGATTGTCCGTCCATCTGAGGATGGAAAGCAGTGCTAAAATCCAACCTGGTACCCATAGCGTTCTGCAGACTCCGCCAAAACCTGGAGGTGAACTGGGGCCCTCTATCAGACACTATTGAAACAGGGACCCCAAGTAGCCTGACGATCTCATCAACATACACCTGCACCAACTTGTCCACAGAATAGCCACTCCTGACAGGGATGAAGTGAGCAGATTTGGTGAGTCTGTCCACAATCACCCATATGGAGTCCAATCTGTTGGACGTCGCCGGTAACCCCAGCACGAAGTCCATAGCTATGTTCTCCCATTTCCACTCTGGAATAGGTAGTGGGTTAAGCATTCCAGCCGGCTTCTGATGTTCCAGCTTCACCCTCTGACATACTTCGCAGGCTGACACAAACCGTGCCACTTCTCTTTTCATAGCTGGCCACCAATAAACCTTCTTCAAATCTTGATACATCTTAGTGGCTCCAGGGTGAACACTGTATCTGGCATTATGAGCCTCTCTCATAATGTCTCCCTTCAGCCCTACATCATCTGGTACACACAATCTGCTCTCGTAGCGGAGGATCCCCTTGTTGTCGAATATGAACTCACTAAATTTGCCTGACTGAACAGTCCTGGCAATCTTCACTAACTCTTGGTCCTCATACTGTTTCTGAGCCACCTGCTCCAGAAACACGGGTGTCACTCTCATCTGGGCAACGAAAGTACCTGTACCAGACAACTCCAACTGTAGACCTTCATTCATGAGCTCGAAGAACTCCCTCACTATTGGCCTCCTCTCTGCTGAAATATGAGACAAACTGCCAAATGATTTCCGGCTTAAGGCATCCGCCACAACATTCGCCTTACCCGGATGGTACTGGATCTTGCAATCGTAGTCACTTAGCAGTTCTACCCATCTTCTCTGTCTTAAATTCAGATCTCTTTGACTCAGGATGTACTGCAGGCTCTTATGATCTGTGAAGATCTCACATTTTACCCCATAAAGGTAATGCCTCCACATCTTGAGTGCAAAAATTACCGCTGCCATCTCTAGGTCATGTGTAGGGTAATTCAACTCATGCTTCTTCAGCTGCCTAGAAGCATAAGCAATCACCCTTTCGTTCTGCATTAGCACACAACCCAGTCCCACACGGGACGCATCACAATACACTGAGAAGTCTTCATCACTAGATGGCAGGGCTAACACTGGTGCTGAAGTCAACTTCTTCTTAAGCTCCTCAAAGCTCTCTTCACACTGGTCGGTCCACACGAACCTCTGGTTCTTCTTGGTCAATCTGGTCATGGGAGCTGCAATCTTAGAGAAGTCCTGAACGAACCTCCTGTAGTAACCTGCCAAGCCCAAGAAGCTTTTGATCTCAGTCACTGTGGTGGGTCTAGGCTAGTTAGCTATAGCTTCCACTTTCTTGGGGTCTACCTCAATTCCATTTTCTGACACCACATGCCCTAAGAATGAAATGCTCCTCAGCCAGAACTCACACTTGGAGAACTTGGCATACAAGCCATGTTCCCTCAAGGTCTGCAGAACTAACCTCAGATGATGGGCATGCTCCTCTGCATTCCTGGAATACACTAAGATATCATCTATGAAGACAATAACGAAGTGATCCAGGTATTGACTAAACACTCTGTTCATGAGATCCATGAATGCTGCAGGGGCATTGGTTAACCCGAACGGCATCACAAGGAACTCATAATGCCCATATCTGGTCCTGAATGCTGTCTTCGGTACATCCTCTTCTCTTATCCTTAGCTGATGGTACCCCGATCTTAGATCTATTTTGGAGAAACAACCTGCTCCGCCTAGCTGGTCAAATAGATCGTCGATCCTTGGCAACAGGTACTTATTCTTGGTAGTGACTTTGTTCAACTGCCTGTAGTCGATACAAAGTCTGAGAGATCCATCCTTCTTTTTCACAAATAGCACTAGAGCACCCCAAGGTGAGGTACTTGGTCGGATGAATCCTTTATCTACCAACTCTTGCAACTGCTCCTTAAGCTCCTTCAATTCTGCTGGTGCCATTCTGTAGGGAGGAATAGAGATCGGTCTGGTTCCAGGCATCAATTCAATTTCGAACTCTATTTCCCTAGCAGGTGATAAACCTGGCAGCTCGTCTGGGAACACATCTAAGAACTCACTGACCACGGGCACTGAGGCGGGCTCTTTGACATGACTATCCAGCTCTCTCACATGAGCTAGAAAACCCTGACAACCCCTCCTGAGTAGCCTACGAGCCTGAAGGGCTGATATCAAACCTCTAGGTGCACTCCCCCTGTCTCCTCTGAAGACAACCTCTGACCCATCCCGACATCTGAACCTGACTAACTTGTCTCTGCAATCCAAGGTAGCACCATGGGTAGATAGCCAATCCATCCCTAGAATGACGTCAAAATCTGTCAAATCTAGAACCACAAGGTCGGCGGACAGACATCTTCCCTCCATAAAAACTGGACTACACTGGCAGACTGACTCTGCCACTGATGGGTCACACTTGGGTCCACTGACCCATAAGGGACACTCTAATCCAGAGACCATCAATCCCAACCTCTCGACGGCCCTCGGAGCAATGAAAGAATGAGATGCACCAGGGTCCAATAATGCATACACATCTGAACAACCAATGATGAGATTACTTGACACCACGGTGTTGGATGTGTTTGCCTCCTGCTGAGTCATGGTGAAGATCCGTGCTGGAGCTGACGGACCCTCACCCCTAAAACCCGCTGAAGAAGAGGCTGCCCCCCTTCCTCTGCCTCTACCACTAGCCTGAGTCGCGGCTGGAGCTACTGGCTGAGCCACACTACCAGAAGCTGTCTGCTGAGACTGTGCCATAGAAGCTACTCTAGGACACTCCCGAGCCATGTGTCCCTCCTGCCCACATCTGAAGCAGGCTGTCGTCCCAACCAGACATACTCCCTTGTGCGGCTTCCCACACTTCATACATGCTGTAATACCTGCACCCGAGCTCGAGCCACTACCTAATCCCAGACCTGACTTGATCTTGCTCCAGAACTTGTTCTTCTTGGACTTCCGGGAGCCTCTGTCCCACTTCTTACTGCCTGAACTCAGAGAAGAAGGGTCTAATCTCCCCCCACCTGGGGTCTTGGAACCAGAAGGCTGTGCCACTGACTGCTTAACTTTCCCCTCGATGATTGCTGATCAGGAATAATTTAGCCACATTTTTATCATAATTATTATTGCTTATTTACACATTTTTCAGTTTAATTTATGGTTTTTATCTTGTTTTTACAGAAAAGGAAGAAACTGGAAAATGGAAGAAAAAGTGCAGAAAATTCACAAAAGGATGATTTGCCCAGTGATTTGCCCAAGAATCTGCTCCAATCACTGCCCCGATCAAGCTAAAGCAGAAACCCGGAGGCAACAGGCAGCAGTGATTTGCCCAGTGATTTGCCCCAGACACTCAAAGATCACTGGCCAAATCACTCGCAGAGACATAGAGGACTGACTCACAGAGGCAGTGATTTGCCCAGTGATTTGCCCACTGCTCGCCCAAATCACAGGGCAAATCACTTTGACAGCAGAAACTTACAGCAGAGCGGGAAAATGGACAGAAAACAGAAATTTGATTTTTCAGAAGTCCAAATCCAATCCAATCACTTCCAACACAAGACCAAGAGCCACGAAAGAGTCTCTCACCCAAGGAATTCCAATTACAATCAAATTCAACATCAAAAGAGGAGTCCAAGATCAAATCAAAAAGGGATTTTGAAACCCTAGATGAATAAAATTCTGCAACTATAAAAGGAGAGCCTCCAAGCCAGCAAGGGGATCTTCTGATCAGCCTCATCCAGCATCTCTCCCTCGCCAGAAACTCTGCAGTTGTTCTTCTTTATTTTCTTTTCATCTTTTTGTGTATTTAGTCCACCATGAGTGGCTAAGTTCCTTGTTTCTAGTTGAAGTTGTGAATATTCAGAATTGTGATGAATTGGGAGGTTTAATACTCCATTGTTGAACTCTTGTTTGTTTCAATATTTATGCAATCTGATCTCTTCTATAAATATTACTTGCTTTTAGAATCAATAAGGGCCCATTGCTTCTAATTTGCTAAGTGATATTGTTTGAATGGTTTAGGTCCGTAATTGCTTAGGTTGTTCAAATACACATTTAATCAGGTTGCATAATCTAAACTTGACCACGCGGTTGGCAAGGATAGAATTAGGTTTCTCTAAGTCTTAATGCAATCAACAGTTGTTCGATGCTACAATGCCCCAAGGACGTTCCTTGGCAACTTGTTGATTAGTGTTTGATTAGCGAACGTTTCCTAATCAAACTAGAACTAAGGAGGAATTTGGATTGTGAGAAGCGTTTTCCACAACCAAAACTAATTTATTGAAGTCAAATAGGAGTCTTTAAGAAATCAATGATCAATTCTGAACAAACTGAATAACTCTCACACTTCAGCTAGAATCTCTCTCTTATTGATTTACTCATCTTTACATTATTGCTTTCTTTTGCTATTTTATTTTAATCATCAAATCAAAACCCCCCCTTTTATTTATTTGCTATTTACCTAGTCATTATTAGGAAAAACATTGGTGTCAATTCCCTGTGGTTCGACCCTATTACCACTATCTACAAGTTTATTGTTGATTGTTTAATAGGTTTATTTTTGACGGCTTCGACAACCGCCTATCAATTGCACTAGCCTCCATTCTCCGAGCCATATCCACTATGGTATGGAAACTCTCCCTCTCTGCTGACTGAATCAAGGAGGAATACCTGAAATGGAGCCTCATGATATACCTCCTTGACTTCCTCTGATCTGTGTCCAGATTCTGCCCAGCAAATGGTAACAGCTCCAAGAATCTGTCTGTATACTCATCCACGCTCATCTCATCTGTTTGCCTCAACTGTTCAAACTCAATCATTTTCAGCTCCCTGGAACTGTCAGGGAAAGCCCATCCTGCAAACTCATTTGCAAACTCCTCCCACGATAAGCTGTCCAACCTCGAGTTCACATAGTTCTTAAACCACTCTCGGGCCTTCTTGCATTTTAATGTGAACCCAGCCATCTGAATGGCTCTACTGTCATCGGCTCCTATCTCATCTGTAATTATCTTGACCCTCTCAAGGTACACAAACGGGTCATTACCGATTTCAAACTGGGGAGCACCCAGCTTCATATAATCGGTCATCTTGACCTTGCTCCCCCCAGATGAGCTAGGTTTAGGCATTTGGGTTTCTGGGACAGTAGGTGCTGCTGGTGGTGGAGGAGGTGCAACATCCCCTGGGATAGGGTTTGTTGTACCTGGATAGAAAGATGGGGGTAGGTACATAGGGTACTGTGGGTACGGTGGGTAGAAAGGTGGGTATGGCATCTGGGAGGGATAGGGGTTAAAACTGGGGTAATCCGATGTACCTCCCATCGAATACCCGGGATTATGTGAAAAGGGTGGGTAGTAAGGTGGCTGAACAAATCCTGAGGCCTGAGTGCCTCCTTAGGACTCTCCCATTCCCTCTTCCGACATACTTACTCCGAGACTGCCATCCCTCCTCTGATCCACATCCATCTGATCCCCTACATCCTCTGACATATCCCCTTGCACTATTCCCCTCACTGATCTGCTTCTACCCAGATCCAAAGACCTTCTAGGGTCTCTTACTGCTCTTTCTCTGCTGGACCTACTAGACATTGCCCTAGGCAATGCAGGAGGACGGGCATCAGTGCCCTCGTCCTGGGGTGGTACTCCAGTCAATCGTGCAGATCGACGAGTTCCTCTCATCCTGTTTTCTGAAAAATAGCACACATCACATGAACATTAGCATCAAATAGTTCATGTGCAAACACATGAACCCGCATCACATACATCACATACATAGCATAACATTAATGCACATGCATATAATCATGGCATTTCACATCATCATTCAAGACAGGACTCTTTATCCTATCCTAGTGGACATGATCTTCCTATTGTGCTTGACCTTCTATAACATCTATGAGCCCGACACTCTAGGTCCGACCATATGAACCTAGAGGTCTGATACTAATCTGTAACGACCCGAAAATCGGACCGCACCGGCACTAGGATCCAGGTCGGCATAAGGCTGCCGGGACCCGTAGCAAGCCTAGCATTCAACCTGTGAACTTGTTTAATCCCATACATGACCAACAACATACATAAAAATTTTAAACTTATCCTTACATTCATTCATTCATTCATTCACCAAACTCAACCTGTGCATGCACTATACATAAGCATCATCATAAACCATAACCCCTCTTTGGAGTCTCATCAATACCCCAATGGGGTGACATAACATGGTGAGTTTGGTTACATAAGCATTATTAAAATCATGTATTCAACGGGATAACAACATACTAGGGTCAAGCACAACTATAACCTCAATAGACATCATTACATTACATTTGTATGCTATACTTTTACATAACTGTACTTAACATAACATATCACCATTTATCATGTCCACACTAGCTATTACATGACCATGACTTCATTACTCTTGCTGACCTCCTGGTCTACCCTGTACCTGCAAACCTGGGGGTTAAGGGAGAGGGGTGAGCTACTAGAGCCCAGTGAGCAGAATAATAAAACATAGTACTTAAAACATATGATATCATAGAATGCATCACAACACAAACATTTCACATCAAGGATGAACTTGTCACCACTTAGCCCTCCATATAGTCTAATCATGCCAGGGGTGTAGTGCAGGCACACCTGGACTTCCATAGCATAACATACATATCCATTCATGCTGGGGGCGTAGTGCAGGCTCACCCGGACTTCCATAGTCTATCATGTCTTACCATATAAGGGCTAATGGATCATTCAACATTCATCTACATCAACAACATAAAGTGCAATGCGACATATTCGTGAATTCTAATGCAAGCACCCTAATATATCTCATGACATTCATGATGCGTGAATCATGCTAAAAACATTCATTATTTACTTTGAAAACATAGAGAGTTATTCCACTCACCTCTGGCTAGCTCTGACAAGACTCGAAAGCAGCTATCTCACTGCTGGGGTCCTCGGTTCCTCGGGTCCGAACCTACACAGGTAGACACAAATGAGGGACCAAACATCTATGATCAATGACACTAAAATACTCCCCAAAAACCCCCTAAAATACCTCAAAACATCCATAGAAAACATGCAAAGGAAGGTTGAACAGGGCACTTTCGGCGGCAGGTTCGGCGGCCGAAAGTCCCTCCAGAGCCGAAAGTCAGGCAGGTTCGGCGGCACCTTCGGCGGCCGAAAGTGTCCTCCAGAGATGAAAGTCCATTTTCGGGGGCAGGCTTCGGCAGCCGAAAGGCTTGCCTCACAGGCAGGTTCGGCGGCCGAAAGTCCTTCGGCTGCCGAACCTGATTTCTGCCAAAAGGGCAGAAACTCGGCTCAAACATGCTCCCATGCCTCCCAAACTTCCAACATGCATTTTTCCTATTCTACAACATGCATACTCAAGCATACAAGCTCCTAGGGGCTTTAAACCATCAAGAACCCCAACTACAACACATCAAACAACCCACATTGCTCATAAACATACATAAACCCATAAACATAACAAAAACCTAACATGCATTTCTACCCCATAGAAACTTCATAAAACTTACTTAAAACATAAAAGGAACTACGGATCTACTCTTACCTCTTGTAGAACGAGAGGAGAGATGATCCGACTCGGAGATGGGAGAGATCCGCTCTTTGGTCTCCAAGTTTCCAAAACTTGCTCTTTTTGCTCAAATCTCTTCAAATCAACATAAAGCTTGTTAAAACATGAAAGATCGGAGGAAAAATGTCAAAAACGAACCAAAGGAGAGCATGAACTCACTGTGGCCGAAAATGGGGAGAAAACTCGCCCGTTTCTGCCATGAAGCTCTTATATAGGGCTGGCAGACCACCTTTCGGCAGCCGAACGTGCTCCCCACATCTCATGCAAGTTCGGCGGCCGAACCTTTGAGACTTGCGGAAGCCTAACTTGCCCTCCTAAACCATCCAATGTTCGGCGGCCGAACCTGGAAATGCCTCCTTAGTCCTTTTCATTTAAAACTCAATTTCCTTTTCACTTAAAAACATAAAATACATTAAAATATTTTATAAAAACATGGTTTTACCCTTCTAGAGGTTTTCGACATCCGAGATTCCACCGAACGGTAGGAATTCCGATACCGGAGTCTAGCCGGGTATTACAGTAAGTTCTTTCCCTCACCCTTCTCTTTGATTCTTGTGTTAATCTTTTTAGTTTTCTAATTTTTTCTTTCTGCATGTAAATAAATTTGTCCTTCAGATTTTCATCCAAAACTGTTTTGAAACCCCTATTGTTTCTCATCTCTCCATATAAATAAAATTGTCATTCAAATTTTCATCCAAAACTGTTTTGAAAACCCTTTTTATCATCTCGTTTATAATAAAAAAAGAAATATTTTTTAGGAATAAATTTTAGTATAACTCAATTTTTAATTGGATTATAAGTGATGGAATGTTTAGAATAATTTAGTCTTATTAAATATGAAGACAACCGATATCCAATTTCTGGCTTCTTCTCATAGTCTCTGCTCTATCAAGAATCTCTAATTCAGAATCTCGAGAAACACCACCAGATCCTTTCTGGTAAGAAAGGTAAGTTCTTTCCCACCATTCTCTTTGATTTTTGTGTTAATCTTGTTAGTATTCTAGTTTTTTCTTGTTGTATGTAAATAAATTTGTATTTCAAATTTTCATCCAAAACTACTTTGAAAACCCTTACTTTTTCTCATCTCATTTAATAAAAAAAAGAAATGATTTTAGGGATAAATTTTAGCATAACGTAATTTTTAATTGGATTATAAGTGATGAAATGGTAGAATAATTTAGTCTTAATTAAATCTGAAGACAATTGATATTCAATTTATGTCTTTTTTTCATACTCTTTACTCTGTCAAGAATCCCTACTCCACCGAAAAACATCACGGGATCCTTTCTTGGTAAGTTTTTTCCCTTACTGTTCTCTTTGATTCTTGTATTAATTGGATTAGTT
The DNA here is from genome assembly GCF_001659605.2 of Manihot esculenta. NCBI lineage: Eukaryota > Viridiplantae > Streptophyta > Magnoliopsida > Malpighiales > Euphorbiaceae > Manihot > Manihot esculenta. The sequence goes on along the minus strand of NC_035170.2, from coordinate 26,050,230 downwards.
TTTCATTTTTTTTTCTTTCTGCATAAAAATAAATTTGTTATTCATATTTTCAACCAAAACTGTTTTGAAAACCTCAATTGTTTTTCATCTCGTTTATAATAAAAAAAAAATTGTTAGGGATAAATTTTACTGTAACTCAATTTTTAATTGGATTATAAGTGATAAAATACTTAGAATAATTGAGTCTTATTAAATATGAAGACAACTGATATTTAATTTATGGTTTCTTTCCATGCTCTCTACTCTATCAAAAATCTATATTCTATCGAGACTCTCTACTCTATCAAGAATCTATATTCCATCGAGAAACACCACCAGATCCTTTCTTGATAAGTTCTTTTCCTCACTCTTCTCTTTGATTCTTGTGTTAATCCTGTTAGTTTTTCAGTTTTTTCCTTCTGTATCTAAATATGTGGAAATAGATTAGAAATAAAATTTATATTTGATAAAGTAAAGCGATATAAAGTAAATAAATTATATAAATATATTTAATAAATTTTATAAATATATTTATGTTTATAATATTATATAATAAAATAATAAATTAAAAAATATAATATAATAAGTTATATTATATTTTTATTTTTATTATATTTTTTATATTAATTTATATCCCTACGGTTTCTTGTCTGATTTATAAAAAAAAAAAAATGTTTTTTAGGGATAAATTTTAGTATAGCTCAATTTTTAATTGGATTATAAGTGATGAAATACTTAGAATAATTTAGTCTTATTAAACTGAAGACAACTGATCCAATTTCGGGCTTTTCTCACTCTCTCTACTCCATTGAGAAACACCACCAAATCCTTGTTTAGTAAGTTCTTTCCCTCGTCCCCTCTTTGATTCTTGCACTAATTCTGTTAGTTTTCAGTTTTTTCTTTCTGCATGTAAATAAATTTATCATTCAGATTTTCATTCAAAACTGCTTTGAAAACCACTATTATTTATTATCTTGTTTATAACAAAAAAAACAGAAATGTTTTTTAGGGATAAATTTTAGTATAAATCAATTTTTAATTGGATTATAAGTGATGGAATACTTAGAATAATTTAGTTTTATTAAATTTGAAAACAACTGATATCCAATTAATGATTTCTTCTCATGCTCTCTACCGTGTCAAGAATCTCTACTCCATTAAGAAATACCACATCATGATAATCTAACTCTAAATTTCTCTGGGTTAGACCATTCATTTTCTTGGCCGGTAACAGCCACTTGCCTCATCATTCTTATTTTTTCTTATTTTTTCTCCTCCTCTTAGAACAGAACATCTTATTCCTCCTACTCCTCTTCTTCTTCATAATTGCTGACAAGTTGCAGATGCTTGCATGTCAAAGGACTTTATTGAGCATCAAAAAGAGATTATCTCGCAACGGTCGTGTCGCACAACATTGACAAGCCCTTCCATCTACATGGGAAGGACAAGCATCAGCGCCATCAAAGGCACTCTTTGTTTTTTTGTTTTTTTGTTTTTTTTTCAGTTTACTGATTTCCTTTTGTCAATTTGTACTAAAAATAGAATTATTTTTTATTAAATCTATTGCCATTAATTTATTCTTGTAGATCTAGGTATTGTTAATTAGAGGTAGTTTATTGTAAATATATTTGGGTTTCAATAATTTGAAATAGTTTCTTCTTCTTTGTAAATCTATTTGAGATAATTTCTTCTTCTTTACAAACCTGTTTAGCTATATTATATTGAGTATTTGAGATAATTTAATTGCCGTCAATTTAGTCAATTTATTCTTGTAGATTTGGGTATTGTTAATCAAAGATAATTTATTACAAATATATTTGGATTTCAATAATTTGGAATAGTTTCTTCTTATTTGTAAATCTATTTGGGATAATTTCTTTTTCTTTAGAAACCTGTTTGCTTATATTATATTGAGTATTTGAGATAATTTTATTTTTAAATATGCCTGGATTGCACTAATTCAATTTGTTTTTTACTAAATTTAGGATAATTGATTTGTTAAACTCATGCTTGAAATTTAGATTGGGATGAGGCAGGAGATCCACAACATAAATTTTTGGACTCTAAGGAATAGAGTGATTATACCAAGCCCAATTATTTCAATGAAGCACCTATTCGATTGCACCCAATTCAATTATTTCGATTTGGTTTAGTCTAGTATTAAAGATATAGGTGAGCTGGTAATTAGCTAAAGGGGCTGTAAGCAATAGTGTGATTACTGTGTAACTAATCCGTTATAACCAATTAATTATAACTGAATATAGATGTAACTGTCAATTGGGTTTATGTTAATTATAACTGATTACAGATATAATTGTCAATTGGGTTTATGAGCATAAACATTATATGTATTGCATAAACATGTACATGTATTGTAACAAAGAATCAGAAAATCAAATAATAGAATAAACCTCTTCTTGGTCCTCTGTTTTTCCTTCCCTCTCCCCTTCTTCTATCTTCTTCTCACAGTTATAGCACTGCTATAACATTCGGTCTTTACAAAATAAACACTTTATCTTCTCCCTCTTCCAATTTCTAGCTTTTCTCAGCTCTCTACTCTATCAAGAAATTCTACTCCATCAAGAAACACCACTAAGTTTTCAATTTTTAATTTGATTATACGTGATGAAATATTTATAATAATTTAGTTTTACTAAATATAAAGATAATTGATATCCAATTTCTGTCTTCTTCTCATATTCTATGCTTTATCATGAATCTCTATTCCACCGAAAAATACCACGAGATCCTTTCTTGATAAGTTCTTTCCCTCATCCTTCTCTTTGATTCTTGTATTAATCCTGTTAGTTTTTCAATTTTTTCTTTCTGCATGTAAATAAATTTGTCATTCAGATTTTCATACAAAACTGTTTTTAAACCCCCTACTGTCTCTCATCTCAATTTGTCATTCAGATTTTCATCCAAAATTATTTTGAAACTCGTACTGTTTCTCATCTTATTTATAATAAAAAAAAATATTTTTTAGGGATAAATTTTAATATAACTCAATTTTTAATTGTATTATAAGTGATGAAATACTTAGAATAATTTAGTCTTATCAAATATAAAGACATGTCAGATCCTTTCACTCTGAGAAAGGTAAGTTTTTTCCTCACCCTTTTCTTTGATTCTTGTGTTAATCATTTTAGTTTTCCAGTTTTTCCTTTCTCCATGTAAATAAAATTGTCATTCAAATTTTCATCCAAAACTGTTTTGAAAACTCGTTTCTCATCTCGTTTATAATAAAAAAAGAAATGTTTTTTAGGGATAAATTTTAGTATAACTCAATTTTTAATTGGATTATAAGTTATGAAATATTTAGAATAATTTAGTCTTATTAAATATGAAGACAACTGATATCCAATTTCTGACTTCTTTCTCATGGTCTCTGCTCCCCCGTAACAAAGGTAAGTTCTTTCCCCACCCTTCTCTTTGATTTTTATGTTTTTTTTCTTGTTGTATGTAAATAAATTTGTCATTCAGATTTTTATCCAAAACTTCTTTGAAAACCCTTACTTTTTCTCATCTCATTTAATAAAAAAAGAAATGATTTTAGGGATAAATTTTAGTATAAGGTAATTTTTAATTGGATTATAAGTGATGAAATAGTAGAATAATTTAGTCTTAATTAAATCTGAAGACAATTGATATTCAATTTATGGTTTTTTCTCATACTAGTTACTCTGTCAAGAATCCCTACTCCACCAAAAAACATCACGGGATTCTTTCTTGATAAGTTTTTTCCCTTACTGTTCTCTTTGATTCTTGTGTTAATTCGATTAGTTTTTCATTTTTTTTTCTTTCTGCATAAAAATAAATTTGTTATTCATATTTTCAACCAAAATTGTTTTGAAAACCTCAATTGTTTTTCATCTCGTTTATAATAATAAAAAAAAATTTGTTAGGAATAAATTTTACTGTAACTCAATTTTTAATTGGATTATAAGTGATAAAATACATAGAATAATTTAGTCATATTAAATTTGAAGACAACTGATATTTAATTTATGGCTTCTTCCCATACTCTCTACTCTATCAAGAATCTATATTCTATCGAGAAACCCCACTAAATCCTTTATTGATATATTCTTTTCCTCACTCAACTCCTTTCTTGATAAGTTCTTTATTCTTGTGTTAATCCTGTTAGTTTTTCAATTTTTTTTTCTTCTGTATCTAAATCTGTGGAAATAGATTAGAAATAAAATTTATATTTAATAAAATAAATCAATATAAAGTAAATAAATTATATAAATATATTTAATAAATTTTATAAATATTTATGTACTAAATTTTTATAATATTATATAATAAAATAATAAATTAAAAAATATAATATAATAAGTTATATTATATTTTTATTTTTTATTATATTTTTTATATTAATTTATATCCCTACGGTTTCTTGTCTGATTTATAAAAAAAAATATTTTTTAGGGATAAATTTTAGTATAGCTCAATTTTTAATTGGATTATAAGTGATGAAATACTTAGAATAATTTAGTCTTAATAAACTGAAGACAATTGATATCCAATTACTGGCTTTTCTCACTCTCTACTCTATTGAAAAACACCACCAAATCTTTTTTAGTAAGTTCTTTCCCTCATCCCTTTTTGATTTGTATTAATCCTGTTAGTTTTCAGTTTTTTATTTCTGCATGTAAATAAATTTGTTATTCAGATTTTCATTCAAAACTGCTTTGAAAACCACTATTATTTCTTTATCTTGTTTATAATAAAAAAAAAACAGAAATATTTTTTAGGGATAAATTTTAGTATAAATCAATTTTTAATTGGATTATAAGTGATGGAATACTTAGAATAATTTAGTTTTATTAAATTTAAAAACAACTGAAATCCAATTTATGATTTCTTCTCATGCTCTACTGTGTCAAGAATCTCTACTCCATCGAGAAATACCACCAGATCCTTTTTTGGTAAGTTTTTTCCCTCACCCTTCTCTCTAATTTTTGTGTTAATCCTGTTAGTTTTCCATTTTTTCTTTCCGTATGTAAATAAATTTATCATTAAGATTTTCATCCAAAGCTGCTTTGAAAACGTCTTTAAGGATAATCAATTTGCATACTCCTTTGTTTCCACTTCTAATATACCTACTATGAATGCAGGGTTAATTGCTGTAGCTATGGATCATTCCGCAAGACACCCACATGGTAGTTAAAATTTATTGTTTTTTTATTTTGGGCAAGATCCTTTTAAATCCTTGACAAATATTCAAATATCCCTTTAACAATTTTTTTGGTTCATTTAAGCCCCTCCTTTAAATAATAAAGGGTATTTAACTCTTAATTAAACTTAAATGAGATCAATTTAAGTAAATATTAAGTATGTGAATTGCACACATGTAAAAGACCTTAAAATGTCTGTTGGAGCAGCAACTTCCTCCATTCTCTTTTATTTTTTTTTTCTTCTCCCAGCAGTATTTTTTGTTCCCACGGGCCTCACTAGTAGTCAAAATGTTCTCCTTACGGTGGGCTTCATCGATGCGTTAGTCTATCGAGCTCTGAAGAGACTGATCTCGAGTTCAATCTCCATGAATACGCCTAGCGCCTGTCAAGAAAAGACAACAACAAAGATTAAGAAGAGAATAAAAAAAATAGGCTTAAAAAAAGTAAGATGGCCCACCGTGAGGAGCATCTTTCTAAGGCTATCTCCAAGATTCTCCCGAGACTACGAACAAAAGGCCTTTTGTCCAAAATAAAAATGCAATAAATTTAAATATTATTGATGCCCTAACAGACATTTTAACGCCTTTTAGGTGTGCAACTCAGTGATTAATATTTACTTAAATTGATCTCATTTAAGTTTAATTAAGAGTTAAATACTCTTTATTATTTAAAGAAAAGCTTAAATAAACCAAAATAATTGTTAAGGGCTCAAGTGGATATTTGAATATTTGTCAGGGATTTGTCAGGGATTTAAAAGGGCCTTTTGTCCAAAATAAAAGTGCAATAAATTTTAACTAACATGTGAGTGTCCTGGTGAATGATCCATAGCTACACCAATTAACCCTATATTCACAATAGGTATATTAAAAGTGGAAACAAAGGAGCTGCAAATTGATTATCCTTAGAAGGTTTTCAAAGCAGTTTTAGATGAAAATTTGAATGACAAATTTATTTACATGTAGAAAGAAAAAATGGAAAACTAACAGGATTAACACAAAAATTAGAGAGAATGTGAGGGAAAGAACTTACCGAGAAAAGATTTGATAGTGTTTTTCGGTGGAGTAGAGATTCTTGATATGAGAGCATGAGAAGAAACCAGAAATTGGATATTAGTTGTCTTTAGATTTAATAAAACTAAATTATTCTAAACATTCCATCACTTATAATCCAATTAGAAATTGAGTTATACTAAAATTTATCTCTAAAAAAATTTTTTTTATTATAAACCACATAAGAAACCGTAGTGGTTTTCAAAGCAATTTTGGATGAAAATCTGAATGACAAATTTATTTAGAAAAAACTAAAAAACTAACAGGATTAATGCAAAAATCAAAGAGAGGATGAGGGAAAGAACTGACCAAGGAAGAATATAGTGGTGTTGCTCGATGGAGTAGATATTCTTGATATAGCAAAGAGAGTGAGAAGAAGTCTGAAATTTGATATCAGGTGTCTTCATCACTTATAATCCAATTAAAAATTGAGCTTTTATAAACCATGTAATAAATAGTAGGGATATAAATTAATATAAAAATAAATTAAAATAAAAAATAAATTAAAAAATATATAAATTAATATAAAAACAAAATAAAAAATGAAAAAATATAATATAATTTATAATATTATATTTATTTAATTTATTATATTTATTATATAATATTATAAAATTTTAGTACATAAATATATTTATAAAATTTATTAAATTTATTTATATAATTTATTTACTTTATATCAATTTACTTTATAAAATAAAAATTTTATTTCTAATTTATTTCCATACATTTAGATACAAAAAGAAAAAAACTAAAAAATTTACAGGATTAACACAAGAATTAAAGAGAATGGTGAGGGAAAAAACTTACAAAAAAAGTATCCCGTGTGTTTCTCTAGAGATTTTTGATAGAGTAAAGAGTATGAGAAGATACCATAAATTAGATATCAGTTGTTTCATATTTAATAAGTTTAAATTATTCTAAGTATTTCATCACTTATAATTAAATTTTAGTAAAATTTATCCTAAAAAACATTTTTTTTTTATTATAAATGAATGAAAAACAGGTAGAGTTTTCAAAACAGTTTTGATGAAAATATGAATAACAAATTTATTTACATTTTAAAAGAAAAAACTAAAAAAATTAATAGGATTAACGCAATAATCAAAGAGAAAGACGAAGGAAAGAACTTATCAAGAAAAGATCATTGATAGAATAGAGAATATGAGAAGAAGTCAGAAATTGGATATCAGTTGTCTTTAGATCTAATTAAGACTAAATTATTCTATCATTTCATCACTTAGAATTCAATTAAAAATTATGTTACACTAAAATTTATCCCAAAAATTATTATTTTTTTATTATAAATGAGATGAGAAAGGGGTTTTCAAAGTAATTTTGGATGAAAGTTTGAATGATAAATTTATTTACATACAAAAAGAAAAAACTGGAATACTAACAAAATTAACACAAGAATCAAAGATAAAGGTAAGAGAAAAAACTTACTTTTCTTGCAAAGAAAAGATCTGCTGGTGTTTTTCAATGAACTAGAGATTATAAACTAAAAATTCTTTGATAGAACAGAGACCATGAGAAGAAGTCAGAAATTGAATATAAGTTTCTATTTTTATTATAATTTAGTCAATTCTCATCCAAAGTGCAAGATATGTGCATTTGTAATCAATAATGATCCCATCATAAACTAAATTATTCTCTATTTATACTCTCTATTTCACTAAAAGTAGAACTGTAATTATTTTCTCATAAATTTAAAAAATTGTAATTAATATAGTTAAAATAATAAATGTTATATTGTTTTTGTTAATATAACCACAATTCATATTACTCTATCAATAAATTATTTTTAAATTAATTTATTTTACTTTGTATATTAAATAAGAGTATAATAGTACGCTTATAAATAAACTATCATCTCAAAAATTGATATTATCTTCTAATTTATAAAATGTAACTATCGAAAATAGTTCACATTTTAAATAATTAAACTTTATAAAAAATTAAATATTAAATATTAATTATGAAAAAAATGAAATATCAAACTTTTCCTACAAAATTCATGATCACATAACATATTTAACTAATAATAGAATTATAGCAAACAACTCATACCTTTTTATTTGTGTTATATATTATATGAAAATTTTATTTATATGAATGAATTTCCCCGTTGTATATTTCATATAACAATTGATAATAAAAAACTATTATTTAACATTTTTAAAACTAAAAATGTTTTTATCATTTGTCTGAATTAATACATATAGTGCATATTAAATATGTTGAAAATAAAAATATATAGTAAAATTATCATTAGTCAATAATTAAATATTTTATAATTATTTAAAATTCATCATAGAAAAACTAGCTTTTAAGTTTAGGATTCACATTTAATTATTTAGATAGCAAAGTGTAAAATTTTTTCCCAATTGAAGTCCAAAATTTAAAGATGGGTAAATTAATTTTTCGAAAAGACCAAAATCAGAAAAATTATTATTTATAGAAAAAATGCTCCATTAAAAAAATCACTCTAAAAATAAAAATAATTGTTATCATTATCGTATAAATGATTTATATTGAATTTGATTATATACAGATATTGTAAAACAATGATTTATATTTTAATTCGGTATATTCTTTCTCTAATTAATAAATATATTTTCTTTCTTTTTCAAAAAATGCATATTTTTTTCTTTCATTTATTTTGTAAGAAAAATTTTAAATATATTTTATAAAATTATGTAAAATTTTTATTTTTTTAAAATAAAAATTTTAAAATTAAAAATAATTAAAATTTTTCATTTCAAATAAAATAATTATTAAAAAATAATTAAATTAAATTTTTACAAAATTTTTAATTATAAACTGAGAGTAAAAAACAAACCATTTTTAAAACCCATATTGTATGGCCCAAAAAGAAGGGTTGATAAGTATATTTTCACTTGGTTCTGATTTCTTTAGTTTTTTAAATCCGTATTATCTTCACTTGATTTTGATTTCTATATTTTTTTTTAAGAATATCACAGTTGGAGCCTTCTGCTGCTCTATTCTTGGTTTGAATACCATAAATAAAAATATTCTCATTCTTGAAGAAAATAAAAAAAATAAAAAAAAATAAAATTGATCATAGAAAATACTAAAGTTACTTAACAACTAGGATATCAAGGATGTGCAAATGGAACAATTAGGCATATTCCAGTCAAATTTAATTTGTTATTGGTAAGGATGAGATGGAAAGTCTTTGTCAACTTGTGCAATAATAATAGAATTACATATTGGCATTTCCCTTTATTATTTTTGAATAATTTGACCCATTTAATTAGAATATCTTTCAAATTTTAATTAAAAAAAAAAAAAAAAAAAGAAAAGAAAGAGGAAGGTGATCAACTATTGTGTTAGCCTGATCTCGATTTCATCCTCCTGATCTCATCTGATGCACAGATGAAGATCTCCCTCACCATGCTACAGAATTCACTGCAACCCAAAACAAAATTATCAGCAACACAGTAGTGGAGCTAGAACATGACACTTACCCACTACAGAATTCACTGCAACCCAAAACAAAATTATCAGCAACACAGTAGTGGAGCTAGAACATGACACTTACCCACGTGTTCCGTGGATATTTCTAATTTTGTAAATTATTAAAAATAAATAAATAATACATTATAGTATCTAAATTTAGAAAAATGTTAAAGCGTACTGATCTAAGAAAATTATGAGGTCTCAAGTTTCAATTCTAGTCGGAACGAAATCAACCAAAAGGCCAAGAACATGAAAACAAGTAGGACCGAGTCAGATGAACTTACGGCCATGGATAATCCCCAAACAACATCATGTCACCTTCTTCATCAGTGTAGATAACCTCCCATTTCTTTGTGGATCCTCTGAGTTTACCTTCAATGTCAAACATCTTCTCCAGTTCTCTTAGCAGGTCCTCATGGCAGTCCATCTGTGTCAAATCAACTGATCTCCCAACAGCAACACCTTGCATTTTAACCTGAAGAAGTTAAGATGAACAAGCATTCCATCATTCGGAAACAGACATGTTACACCACGAGAGCAAGCAGTCAACACATTGATATTTGATCTTACAGAAGAGGTCAAGAGGCCAAAAGAAAGGGAAAAAAAAAACTGCAATGAGATGCCTTCGTCTCAAAGCTCCCAACCCTTCGAGGGTCGTCACTAGTTAAAATTCTAGTGCTAACAACAAAAAATTATTATAAAAAAATTCATAGTTTTTTTATTTTAAAAAATTTATTAAAATATTTTTGAAATTTAAAAAAATATTTATTAATTAATCGTCTGTTAATTTTGGTAGTTAAATGTTAAACAAAACTCTAAAATATCTCGTACACCAAATGAATAAATAATAGACATTTTTACAAAATTAAGCGATCATATATTATAAAAACTAAATAGTAAAACACTTGAACTAAAAAACTGACTAATCAGTAGATTTTTTAAAATTTTAAAAATGTTTTATCGTATTTTTCAAAACTAAAAAACTAATTAATGAATTTTCTTATAATACATGGAACAAAGGGTAAATTTTTGAATAAAAAAAATAGAGTCAAAGTGGTTCGTTAATAGCATACATTACCTTTACATGCTTCCTGATCTGCTTGCCTTCAATTTCCTGAGGAGATGGCGGGCAGAGTTTCTTAGGCTCACAACTTCCTGAATGTATTTCAGACTGATTAATATTGTTCAATGTTTCAGAATGCTGGTCAGACGTATCTAAAGATAGAACTGGGCAACCATCCCCCACATTTCCTGGTTCTTCATCAACAGCATAGGCAGAAGACTCCACAACATTTTCCACTCGGTTGGGGGAAATGCTAGCCTGTGAACTAAAGCCACTAAAACCAAGAGAATTGCTCTTAGAAGTAGAAGATGAACTGGATGATGAATAGAGGTCATAATAGGAGAAAGCAGCAGGAGACTCAGAAGGGAATTTCCACGTATCTACTGAACAGAGATGAGAAGAAGTTTGTCAATAATTATCAAAGCAAATCAGGACTAAAGAATACTAACAGCAAAGCTGACATGTACCATAGTATCGTGCAGATGAGGGCAAAAGACATGGTCGAGCTCGCTTCTTCCCTAGTCCAGGGAGAAATTTTGGAGTAGAAATTGCTACAAGTGGTTCTAATTCCCATGGAGAAACTCTTTCTGGACGCAAGATTGAAGAAGGTTCATCCCATTGAACCTGACCAAAAGTGAAGGCAAGGAAACGAGAATCACTTCTAACAAGACATTGGAAGGACAAGCCTTGATTTATTGGATCAAGTGGGAAATTCTTAGGTGGATCCAGTCCACCATTGATCCAAGACATATAAAAGTGGGTGCTATCTGACTTTTTCATGTTGGGACGGCTTGTTTGTGTCTTGGATGTAAACCAGTCCAAACAAATTTTTCACAGATCAATTAAGTATTAAAGGAAATTTGGCAGTATACTTAAATGTATGAATGAATCAAACAGAGATATTGATCAAAGAAAATTCCAAACCTTTAAGCATCTCCATTTAGAATCAGGCCATCTTGAGGATATATCTTCAATACCAACAATTGTGCCCTTGAAGCTGTTGCTTGGTAATTAAACAATTAGCTGTTTAACAAAAACTTTGCAACTCGAGAACAAATATAATCCACAACAAGATGATACCTGCATTCAAGAATCTGCTCATCCTCGAATCTCATTTTAAACTTTGTCCCAACAGAATACATATATTTCTGAGCTTCAAGGTACTTATTGACATTAACAATGAAGCCAGACGAATTTTGTCTGAAAAAAGAAATGCAATTTCAAAACCCATTAGACTTGAAATAAATGTGAAATTTCTGAATATCGTTTATAGTTTATAGGTGAATGCAAAACATAGGTGAAACACAAAAAAGTAAGGAATGGAATAAAAAAACCTGGGTCTGTATGAGACGCAGAAAAGAGATCCAGTGGTCATGGCATGTGAAGCACTAGCAAGAACCTCAAGGTGCAAATTTTCACTTGACATAACAGAAGAAATATCTCTCTCTTGTCTCACAAGCCTTCTTACTCCAATGTGAATCCTTCCATTTTCTCCCCTAACAAAGATTATATCCACCAAAAAGCTCACAGTGATTCTTGGAAAGAAAGTCAATGTATGATCATGAAGGAGAAACAAAAGGTATAATAAATGTGCCTTAGAAAGATAAACACATCGCCTGCTGCTAACTTTTTGGAGTTAACATATGCATTCCACCCAGTTGTGAGTACGTGGCGCTTAGGTTTACCTGCAATAAGTATTATGTCAGATTAAAAATTCATAACACTAATAAGAGGAAAGCATAACTCTAACATTGATATATATAATTAGTCAGTGTAAAAACCTGGAAAACAGAATAATAGAATAACTATATCACACAATCAATATATATCAGAACTGAAGAAACTGAATAGTAGAGTTCTGCTAATTGACCAAGTGCGAGTTCTAACTGAGAACTATGGAAGTTCAAGCTCCTAGGAAGTACTAAAATTTTTTTCTTTAGTTTGCCATTTTTTCTTAACTTCATGGGAAGTTAGAGTTTTTCCTTTGGTTAAGTTATTTGGTGGGAAGTGACTTCCCAACAAGAAATCCATTTGAACCAAACAAAGCATGAAAGTATAAAACATTTGTACCCACTACTGTTTACCTCGAAAAATGTGTTGAAAATGCCACTTATTTCTATGCAGATCAGCTGCAATCAAGTCCTGCCTAGGTGGCTGCTGGGACATATCCTGAAAAAGAAATAGAGACATAGGCAGGAGATTTTTTTCTCAAAGAGAGAAGCAAGAGATTAACAAGGAAATAAGTAATCGTGTAATAAACAGCAGGGATGGAAACAAGGATTAAATTTTAGACGCTAACCAATGGAGGAAGACAGTCCTCTGCATGCTTTCGATAAATAAATAAACTGCCACGGGTGCTTATGTCTGAAGCAGTAAGAGTTTTGTGAAATGAATGGATTGTGTATGTTTCTTGTTCTGGAAGGGGAGGATCAGGGCTGGTAATTTCTGTTTGCTAATACAATACAAGAAAAATAAAATAATAAGGCAGATGAAGCGGAGGGAATGGAGAAAAAGGAATGAATATATGCTTAGAGCCTTTTCTTTGAAAGAAAGATGAACATCTTACATCTAGTTCAGGAAGTAGAATTATCTGTGCACAAACTTGGTCAGTTTCAGGTTCAGCCTACAAATTAGGCATACAAATCTCAGAAAAAATAAGCCAATTTCTGAATATGAAAACAGAAGCAATATTAAGAATCAACGAATAAAAAAAGGGGAAAATAATCCTGAAGTCACCCACCATACGCTGAACATAAATCACTCTACAAAGAATTTTAGACGGAAGAATGAATGGGAGCATTTCCTGCTCTAACTCTCCATGTACAGGAGCTCCAAGCTACACAAGAAAGGGACAAAAATCACATGCTTGTAGACAAAAGACGGTGTCTGAACAATAACATAGAAAAGTAATTTTCTCAAAGACCCCACTGTTCGTCTAAGGTATGCCATTTGTAATGAGTAAGAATAATGTACATGTATTATTAGCCTAATACTAAGTATACCTGTTCTATGTAACCTTGTGGAAAAAAATAAACTCGTTCTCCTGCGCGAGGAAGGGTAACAAGAGGTCCAGCACAGGCATCCCATAGTTCCTTATATAAAGCATAATGGTAACCCCCTATTAACAGAAGGGAAAAGAACATAATTTCATGAAAGTCGCAAGAAAGAAGCAGAGGAATAAATTAAACTAAAAACTCAATGCCATAGAATTCCCAAAGGTAAGAGCAATAACAGAATTGCACCTGTGTGATGAACACAGTAGTAAAATAGAACATAACATAAAATCAAACCAGCAGGATAACGCCTAAAGTAACAGCATGTGAAACCATACCTCGTCTCTAATATAATTTTTAGTCAAACACATGCGATTTTGCAATAGGAGCTGCTAGAATATTCATCTTATCATTTTTTGTTATTAAAACTTATGGTCTTTTTTTTTAATACAGGGCAAGGGAGAGGGAGTTGAACCTGGGTCCTGGTGTACCAATTCAGGACCTATTACCCAGCAAAGCAGCATGCAACATATTGTTAACGTATATTCATCATAAAATTAAAAATTAACGAAACTAAATTTAATAAGAATTTTGTTGAAATGAATAGGTCTTCAAGCTAAAATCCAATTTTGAGAACTCCTTTTTCCATGGCTAAAAAGCTTCTACCACATAGGATTTGCAGAGAGCACGAGCCTCTTGCTCAGTATGCTAGATCCCATCACACAACCATAGAAATTGTAAGAAAAGAACAATTCACAAATTCAAACCTCCTGTAAAATGATGAGTTGCTGTTGATGCCATAGCAGAATCAAAAGTACTCCTCAGAGATAAACATTAAGAATAGTATTGATAGAAACAAATATGAAATATAGCTCACTGAAACAAAAACATAAGTGGGTATAACATTTGGTGAAAGCAGGCACACCTCAAGTCTCCTTCCATTACTTTTATTCATTTAATATATTGTCTGTGTAGGAAATTTATGTCATTTTTAAATATGTTAAAGTGGGTTGGTTTCTTTTAATATTTTCTTTTTCATTTGGATGGTTAAGCAAACAGTCTTATTCTCCAGAGTTAGCAAAGGCAAAATTGGGTGCCTTCCATGAATGATTTCGTTGTCCTTTCCCCTTTTCATAATATTTCACCAATTTCCAGGAAGCTGCAGTCTAAACACTAAGAATGTCAAGTAGGCAAACAAAATTTAAGTTGTCAGAAATACAACTTATTGTATTGATAGAAAGGTATGGTTATAGCATTTGATGAAAGCAGCACACCTCTCTCCTTTTATTCCTTTAATTCCACTGATACATTTTCTATGGGTAAAAGCAAGTCTTTATGTGTCAAAGTGGGATGCTTTCTCTTTGTATGGTGTGTGTATATATATATTCATTTGGATGGTTAAGCAAGGTGGCTTGACTCTCCGGAGTGAGCAAAGGGAAAGTTGGGTGCAGTCCACACAAGCTTTCATTGTCCTTTCCACATTTCATAATAATTCACCAATTTCCACTAAGCTGGATTTTAGTAAGCTATATTGAATTGTACTAGGAAACTGGTTAGACTTTCCACGTTTCCGAGCTGAATGGTCAATTACAAAATCTCTTTATGTTGGTGACAGTATGGCCAAAAAATGAGATGCGTGTTCAGCTGTTCCATGGCACCTAAAGACTGGCTGACAAGTTCCATTCTCAAGATTAATTTGTATCCACAGCTAGCAGCCAATGGTGCTCATGTATGATCAATGGCCGGATAAAGCAATTTATCAAACACTAGAAGGTATTTCAAATTTTTATAAATTTATTAGTTACAAAAATTTTAAAATAATTATTTATAAAACATAATTTTTTTAAATATTTATTATTCATAAGTGATAAATAATAATTATTTATTAAATATTAATTGATAATGATGATTTTAAATAATTCTCCATAAAAATATTATAATAATTTTAAATAAATGAGATTTTATATTTTAAATTTAAAAATATTTAAATATAAAATTAAATTTACTATGATAACTAACAGTTATTTGACCAATGAGATTGCAATAGAACTCATCCTCTACTCCAAATAAATAACTATAAAATTTTTCTTATCTACGCGACTTTTTTTTAGATGAAAATATTTTACAAAAAGAAATTAAAGGTTTTGCCCCTTTCTCCTGTTCCCCATAAAATGAAAATTGTAAAGTGGTTGAAAGATTTACAAATTTGGTTCTAATCCTTAATTATAGTATTTTATAATACTAAATTTTAATTATTTTTTATTTTATTATAAAATAATAATGAAACACACTTTGCTATTTCTACTATTTGGCCATGGTTGAAAGTTTTTTATGAGAAGAGACTTAAAAGGTTACAGAAGTGATTGAAAGATTTTCAAGATGGATGCATGTCTGTGAAATTTTATATCAATCTGAAATTCCAATATTTTAATAAGATTACAGCTTATTTCATTAAATTAGTAAAAATTGTTAAAAACTTTATTTTGTCATTTTTATTTTTTTAAAATTATTTTAAAAAATAATTATGCTCATAAATAAGCCTTTATATATTTTATTTTGTTATATATAATATTTATTAATTACAATAAATTATTGTAGTCATAGCTACAATATTTACTTTAAACTTTGTATATTTTATTTTGTTAATGTAATATTTAATAATTATAAAATTAATTTATTTAGTATTTATAATAAATTTTTTATTATAATATTTATTTAGAGCTAAAAAAATTATAATATTATACAAGTGAAATTAATTTTTAATCTAACTAATTATAAATTTAGGAAAATTAAATTACTTATTATACAGACCAATAGAACAACTATATCACACAATCAATACGTATCAAAACTAGAAGAAACTGAAAAGTAGAGTTCTGCTAATTGACTAATTGCAAGTTGAAACTGAAAGTATAAAACATCAGATGTACTCACTACTGTTTACCTTGAAAAATATTTGTTGAAAATGCCACTTATTTCTATGCAGATCAGTTGCAATCAAGTCCTGCCTAGGTGGCTGCTGGGACATCCTGAAAAAGAAACATGGAAAGGCAGGAGATTAACAGGGAAATAAGTAATCGTGGATGGAAATAAGGATTAAATTTTAGACACTAACCAATTGGAGGAAGCTGTCACACGTGCTTATATCTGAAGCAGCAAAACTAGATTTGCGAAATGAATGGATTGTGCATGTTTCTTGTTCTGGAAGGTGAGGATCAGAGCTGGTAATTTCCATTTGCTAATACAAGACAAGGAAAACAAAATAATAATGCAGATGGAGATGAGGAATGGAGATAAAGGGAATGAGTATATGCTTAGAGCCAGTTCGTGGAAAGAAAGATGAACATCTTACATCGAGTTCAGGAAGTCAAACCATCTGTGTACAAACATGGTCAGCTTCAGGGTCAGCCTACAAATCAGTCATACAAATTTCTGAGAAATAAGCCAATTTCTAAATATGAAATGCAGAAGCAATATTAAGATTCAACAAATAAAAAAAAAATGTAAATAGCCCACCATACGCTGAACATAAATCACTCTATGAAGAATGTTAGACGGAAGAATGAATGGGAGCATTTCCTCTTGTAGACAAAAGACAAAATTACATGCTTGTAGACAAAAGAAAGTATCTGAACAATAACATAGAAAAGTAATTTTCTCCAAAACCCCATTGTTTTGTCTAAGGTATATGTATTGCCTGATAAGAAACAGATGTTACGAGACTTATCAGTTTACTACTAAATTGAAAAACACATGTTCCATGTAACCTTGTGAGAAAAAATAAACTCCCCTGCACAAGGAAGGGTACAAGAGGTCCAGCACAGGCATGCCATAGTTCCTTGTATAATGTATCACGGTAACCCCTGTTAACAGAGAAGGGAAAAGAATGTAATTTCATGAAAATCACAAGAAAGTAGCAGATGAATAGAACAAAAAATTCAACGCCATAGAATACCTGAAGGTAAGAGCTGCTAGAACACAACATTAAAATCAAGACAGCATAACACAACACAACATAAAATCAAACACATGTGATTTTGCAATAGGAGCTGCTAGAATATTCAACTTATCATTTTTGTTATTACAACTAATGGCCTTTATTTATTACAGGGGTAAGGGAGTAGGAGTTGAACCTGGGTCCTGGTGTACTAATTCATGACCTACTTATACACCACACAAAAGTTAACATTTTAGTATGTTTGGTCACCCAGGGATGCATGCAGCATGCAAAATATCCATAACATATTTCTTTCATCATAAAATTAAAAAACAACAAAACTAAGTGTAATAAAGATTTTGTTGAAATGAATAAATCTTCAAGCTAAAAGCCAAAATTTTGAGAAACTCCTTGTCCATGGTTTCAGTTAAAAAGCTTCTACCACATAAGAAATCCAGAGAGCAAATGCCACTTCCCAATATGCTAGTCTCATCACAAAATCTTAGAAATTGTAAGAAAATAAAAGAAAAAATCAGAAATTTAAACATCCTGTGAGATGATAGCTTTGCTGTTGATACCATAGTGGAATCAAAAAGTAAAGCAGAAATACAGATAAACATTAATCGCTTTTCATAATATTCTGTAAGTTGGGGTCTAAACACTAAGAATGTCGGCTAAACATCTAGATTCTAAGTAAAGTCCTTCAGCATTAGATAGAAGCT
The DNA here is from genome assembly GCF_001659605.2 of Manihot esculenta. Lineage (NCBI taxonomy): Eukaryota > Viridiplantae > Streptophyta > Magnoliopsida > Malpighiales > Euphorbiaceae > Manihot > Manihot esculenta. Next base: position 26,031,821 of record NC_035170.2, on the reverse strand, counting down.
CCAGTTCAAGAGTTTGTAATTGAGAAATTACAGTCTGAAGTTGAGTTTCTAGGGAACTTTTTCCCTTCTCTAATGCCTCCAACCGGCAACTAGTGTTAAAGAACACAACACTGTTTTGGCTTTCTCTACAACAGGCCTTAGACAATCCAGCTTTAATCCAGCATCCTCTAACGCTTTGGGTCATGGGACTTCCAAGTTTTTTCCTTCAATGACATAGCAGAACCAAGTTCTCCCAGCACTACTGCTACTGTATTTGCTCCTGAAACCTGCAATTCTCCCAAAAATTTCCTCAATGCAGTGTATTCTGTTAAGGTGAGATATATGAGATTTTAGTACCTGAAAACCATACAAATCTTCATAAAAATCAACCATATCTAGACAAGAATTTTTTACTCTCTCTCCTTCAGATACGGGAACAGGAAAATCACCAGACAAATCATTAATTAAAGTATGAAAGTCGGGAAGAATTGGATATTCCGCTGAAACAAGACCACGCAGTAAAGGATTAATCCAAAATGCCATCATACTGATGGTCTTGACACTGAATATTATTGTAGACATTCAGTTCCATGGTTCTTCTGCTGAACCACTCTTTTCTTGTGGAACTACATCATCAGGAACCTTACCATCTGCTTCACTAAAACCACAAATGGTCACCTCAGTCTCACCTTTCTTTTCAGTTCCATCTCGCTCACTGATGTGAGCTTTAGTGCTCTGAGCAATGAAATTTCCTTCTAACTACATTGCTCTCCTTTTCATAAACAATGGAACCCTTAGCTTTAGAAGGTCTTAGTTGAGAAGTAACGCCAGTAGAGCTAGTTTTTGCCAGCTTGTTCCTTTGCTGGGAAAGCAGTTCCAATTCCCATGATGACACTCTTTCCGGAAGGAAGGGTGGACAAGGTTCATCCCATTGAATCTAGCAAGGAACATAGAACAGCCATAAGGCCCGTAACACCATAAGAGAAGAACAGAAAAATATGAGCTCCAAACTTGAACTAGGAAGGTTACTATTCTAATCGAAACAAAGCCAAGATGTATTCAAAAATGTAATAGCCAAATAAAGAAATTGTGATAATCAAATATACAAAACTTGCAGGTAGAGTTGTTTTGGTATCTAGAAACAACAATCAAAAGTCAACCTTTACATATGGCCATGCAGACTCTGGCCATCTTGATGATGCATTATCTTGAATATTAACAATCCTACAGCGGAAGCTGCAGTATGTATAACCGGTTAAAATATGTGCTTTTTGCCTTTTTCAAATAAAAAAAAAAAATTCAAATTTTGGTTAGGAAAAAATTTTTCCCAAATCGAGTGAAAGTTGACTCTTTTAAAACACGGTAAGAAAAAATAATTAAAAAAAAACACATTACCCCCATTTGGGTGCATTTCAATTAGTTTAAATTATAAATTTAATTTTTATTTAATTAATTATTATATTATATTTTATTTATTTAATTTATTTAATTATATATTAAATTTATAAAATATAATTATAAAAATTATACTTATATTAATATTAATTAATTTAAATTATTTATGATATAATATTATATTTATCGATTTATTTTATTAATTTATATAATTTAATTAATTATATATTAAATTTATATAATATAATTATAAAAATTATATTAATATTATTATAAATATTAATTATTTTAATTTATTTACATTATAACATTATCTTTTTCATATTTATTATTCTATTTTATTATTTTATTACAATTAATTTATAAATAGTAGAAATTATAAAAAAAATTAAATTTTATTTTATTTTATTTCATATTTTTTCTCATAATTTTTCTATTTCTCAAAATACTCCACAAATATTGATTTTTAATATTTTCATGACATATTAATTCTGCTGCTTTTAATATTATTATAAATATTAATTATTTTAATTTATTTATACTATAACATTATATTTTTCATTTTTATCATTCTATTTTATTATTTTTATTACAATTAATTTTTTTTTTTTGATAGACTGCAAAAATCAAAATAAATCTGCAGTTTTTCATTGCTCATGATCCAAAAACTATGAACTTCAAATTACAAATCTTAAGTATCTGCTGTTACAATTTGGTTCATCTCTTAGGCTATAATGGGAGATGGACTCCTTGATTGCACCCAAGTTACTAAATCATCCCGTGTTGCCACAAAACAACCAGCTCTTTCTTTACACTGTCTAAATGGTGCAGAAAGTTTTTCAACATGTGCAGCGAATGCATTGGCTAGCCCTTGAGAGAACCTGTGAGTTCCTGTACCAGTGTAAGCTGAAAACATTTCTGGCAATGCCTCGTCGCGCTGAACAAATTTGGTTAAAGTTCCCATCCATTCCTCAAGTGCAGTATGAGCTGCACCCACAGACAGTGAGCGAACATCCAAACTCCACTCATCTGCAGTTTTATGATGTAAATCTGGATATAATCCATAAAGAGTTCCCAGATAGAGCAGCTCATGTGCTCTACAATGAAGATTTCTACTACGACATATATCAATCAAGCAGTTACAAAAGGGTCTCCGTGCCTCAACTGCAGTGTCACTGACAATAACCCTAAACTCCTCCTTAACAGTCTCATAGCTAGTCTTTTCTTCTTCAATCAACCTCACCAATGCAACCAACCTTGGATTAGCTTGCTGTAAACAAGCAAGTACTCTGTTTGCATCCTCACTCTCCTCACAAAGTGACACAACAGAGAGCAAGCAACCACAAAGTCTATCATCTGGATTAACCCCTCGCTCAATTGAAACATTAAAAACCCTAACCAGATCATCAATTCTCCTAGATTTTCCTAAGCACTGAATCAAACAAGTGCATCCCATCACATTAATATCAACACCCAACTTAGACATCTCTTCAAATAGATCCATAGCCTTACTGGCATTCCCTCCGCTGCCATATATGTTTAACATTGCTGTGTAGCTCCAACTATCTGGCCTACAGTGCTCTGATCTCTTCATATCCTCAAACAATCTCTCAGCCTCCTCCTCCATTCCAAGATCTGCACACATGCTTAGCAATGTATTATACAAAATGAAGTCCATTGGCCAATCATTTGACCTCATCCTTTCCCATAATTCCATTGCATCCTTAGCCCACCTAGCCTTACCATAAATCTTGGCCAGTGCAGTTAATGATTTCTCATTTGGGGTTACCCCCGATTCCACCATTTCCTCGAACAAACTCCTAGCCAGACCAGGTTTCCCAGCTCTGCCCATTGCCTCTAGCAATGTATTGTACACAACCAAATTAGGCTGAACACCTAAAGATTTCATTTCTTGCAATACGAACCTAATGCCATCATAGTCCCCTGCTTCACCAAACATCTTTGCCAAAACAGAGAATGTAATAGGATCAGGCTTCCACCCACTAGCTACCCCCCTCTCATACAGACTTAACACTTCCTCAACCTTCCCCAATTTAGCATAAACATCTAAAACAGCGGAATAAGTAACCTCGTCAGGCATTAAACCAGTTTTATACATTCTCTCAAACCACTCCAATGCCTTATCAAACATATTGCACCTTTTAGCACAAGTTATAATAGTTGAATATGTAATGTTATCAAGTTCAATTTCATTGCTTACCATCTCATTTGCGAGGTTGTCAATGAGCTCAAACTGCCTCCCAAACCTTAAAGACTTCATTACCACATTGTAGAATATAGTCTCCATAGGAAACGAATTCTGGGTTTTGATCCAATTGAAAAAAAGATGAGCCTTTTGCCATGGTTTCAAGCTATTAAGTATCAAGAGCGCATTCTCTCTGGTGAGTGGATAAGGGATTTGATCAATAAGAGATAAGAAAGTAGTTTCATTTGAAGAATCACAGTCGTTCAGCTTCTGTGCAAAGAGTCTCAACTCTTTGACAATGGGATTCAGCGAGTAAGGAGAACGCTTTTGCCTTTGAAGTGAAAGCACAGACTTTCTAGGTTTTGTGGGGTTGACCCATGTGGACTTTGGCTTAGATAAGAGATGGGTTCTGCTGTCTTTGGTAGTGGAGAGGGTGGTAGCAGAGAGAGTCTTGAGTTGGTCAGATAAAGATGGGTTTTTGGGGTTGAGTGATTCCTTGAGATTTGGAGATGACTTTGGAGAAGATCCAGATGAATTGCAGGAAATGGTGAGTCTCTTTTTGGTAAGATTTTGCCTGATTGGGGCAGTGAAGAAAATAGGTCTTCTTTTATCAGATTGTGGTATTGTAAGATGAAAATCTGGAGCTGCAGAGAGATTAGAAGCCATGACTGAGTTGAGAGAGCTGTGTTTTTGGCTGAAGAAATATCTAGGTACTTATCTACTACGATTGACTGTGATGGGTGATCTACTCTGATATTTTGATGCCTTTCTCCTTATCTAATACAAGATTTTCTTCAAGAAAACCGTAAAAAAATAAAATATAATAAAATAAAACAAAATAAAAAGAAATTTAGGTTTTAAGCCACATAATTGAAATCCTAAAACATTTTGGTTAGATCCAGCAACTATTACAATCAATTTATAAATATTTTAAAAATTATAAAAAATTAAATTTCATTTTATTTCACATTCCTTCTCATCATCTTTCTCTTTTTTCAAAATACTCTACAAAATATTAATTTTTAATATTCTCATAATTTATTAATTTTTCAGCAATTTTATTATATAGAACCCGATGTCTACTGGAAAAATCTAAATAGAATTTACATGATTTTTAACCTCATATCTATAAAAAAAATTAAATAAAAAATAAGTCAATATATATAAAAATAATAAAAATAAGTCACTATTCTTAAATATTTACATATATTTTTTTATTTAATTTTTTTATAATTATAATAATATTAAGAATTATGTAAATGCTGTATGGATTGTCTCTTTCTTGTTTTTTATGTCGAGTTCTAAAGTGGCTGCTTATATTTTTAGTGACACAATTAATAGATTATGAAAATATTAAAAATTAATATTTATAAAATATTTTGAAATAAATAGGAGATAATAGAAAAAAATTATGAGAAAAAATATGAAATAAAATAAATTTTAATTTTTTATAATTTTTATGATTCATAAATATTTATATTAAATATTTATAAATTAATTATAATAAAAATAATAAAATAGAATGATAAATATTAAAAATATAATGTTATAGTTTAAATAAATTAAAATAATTAATATTTATAATAATATTAATATAATTTTTATAATTATATTTATATAAATTTAATACATAATTAATTAAATTATATAAATTAATAAAATAAATTGATAAATATAATATTATATTATAAATAATTTAAATTAATAATATTAGTATAATTTTTATAATTATATTTTATAAATTTAATATATAATTAAATAAATTAAATTAATAAAATATAATATAATAATTAATTAAATAAAAATTAAATTTATAATATAAATTCTTATTCATTACTATAATTAGTGTGGTAATGTATTTTATTTTTTTAATTTTTTTTTTTAAAAAAATGTGATGGATTTTTAAAGTGTTTTTTAAGTGTTATGGAATCAACGTTAAGAGAAAAAAAAATTCCATAGAAAAAAATTTTTTTAACTTAAAAAGACAAAAAAATCCTTAAAATATGATTTTTTCACTTCCCAATATGCTAGTCTCATCACAAAATTTTAGAAATTATAAGAAAAGAAAAGAAAAATAAGAAAAAAAAATCAGAAATTCAAACATCCTGTGAGATGATAGCATTGCTGCTATACTATAGCAGAATCAAAAGTAAAGCAGAAATACAGATAAACATTAAGCCCTTGTTCAAGAACGAGAGAGAGAGAAAACATATTGTTTTATTTCAGAGAGAAAAAAATATCGTTACACATGTTCTGGAAGCTTGTAGCTTCCTTATAAACCAAATAACAGCTCGTGCACGTCATGTGCAAAGAGACCCAACACATCTGTCCTAAAACGACACAGTTTAAACAATATACATATTCAAACTGAAATAACACAAACGATGTAGTTTTGACACCCCCTCTTCAAGTTGAAGCTGGTAAAGGCAAAAGGTTCAACTTGTGAGTGAGATTACTATGACGACATGCAGGCAAGGCTTTTGTAAAAATGTCTGCCAACTGTTCTTCAGTGGGAAGATAATGAGGCAGTATGAATCCCTGCTGAAGCTGATCTCTGACCAGGTGGCAGTCTATTTTGATGTGTTTGGTACGTTCGTGAAACACCGGGTTCGCAGCTATGTGCATGGCCGCCTTGCTGTCACAGTGCAGTGGGATTGGCAATGGGACAGTAACCTGCAAATCCTGCAAAATGTAGCTAATCCAGAGGAGGTCACAAACTGTGTTAGCCATGGCACGATACTCAGCCTCAGCTCAGGATTTAGAAACAGTAGGTTGTTTCTTAGTCTTCCAAGAGATAAGGCAAGGTCCCAAATATATACAATAACCAGAAAGTGACTTTCTGGAATAGGTACAAGCAGCCCAATCAGAGTCACAATATGCATTTAGTGACATATCAGCACTTACAGGAAAATAAAGGCCTTGATATAAGGACCCTTTAAGATAACGAAGCACATGTAAAGCAGCCTCCCAATGGGGCTTTCGGGGCATGCTCATAAACTAGCTTAAGTGCTGGACAGCATAGCGAATATCAGGCCTTGTGAGATTAATGTAAAGCAATCTGCCAAGGAGCCTTCTATACAGGTCAGGTGTGTAACGACCCGAAAATCAGACCGCTACCGGCGCTAGGATCCAGATCGGCTTAAGGACGCTGGGACCCGTAGCAAGCCTGACATGTAACCTGTAAACCTGTTTAATCTCATACATGATCAACAATATATATAAAAATTTAAAACTTTTCTTTCATACATTCTATCATACACCAAACTCAACCTGTGCATGCACTGAACATAGCCAAAATCATAAACTTGACCCCTCTGTGGGATCTCATCAATGCCCCCAATGGGTGGCATAACAAGTGTTGAGTTGGCTAAACATAGTCATCAATAAACATTAAGATCATGTATCAAAAAGGGATTACAATATACTATGGTCAAGCACACTTCTAACCTTAATATCGTTACATTACATATCCATACATCATTATACAATCTGTCATGTCCACATTCTAACTATTACATGCATAAGACTTCATTACTCTTCTTGACTTCTCTGTCTAACCCGTACCTGCAAACCTAGGGAATTTGGGAGAGGGGTGAGCTACTAGAGCCTAGTGAGCAGAATCATAAAGCATTTAAAACACATGCTATCATGGAATGCATCACATCACAACTAATCATATCAAGGATGAACTTGTCACCATTTAGCCCTCTACATATTCCAATCATGCCAGGGGCGTAGTGCAGGCCACACCTGGTCTTTCTCTTATACATAACATAACATACATAATCCATGGTGTCGGGGGCGTAGTGCAGGCCACGTCCGGTCTTTCTCTTACATAGTGCCAGGGGCGTAGTGCAGGCCACACCTGGACTTCCATACCATATCATCATGTCATAACATATGAGGGCTAATGGATCATTCAACATTCATCCACATCAACAACATATTATGCAATGCAACATATTCGTGATTTCTAATGCAAACAACCTAAAATATCACATGGCATCCGTGATGTATGAACATGCTCAAAACTGATTTATTTACTTAAGAGCATAAGAGTTATTCCACTCACCTCTGACTAGCTCTGACACTGACTGAAGCAACTGACTCACTGCTGGGGTCCTCGGTTCCTTGGGTCCGAACCTACACAGGTGGACTCAAATGAGGGACCAAACAACTAGAATATAACTCTAAAAACATCCCCCAAAAACCCCCTAAAACATCATGAAGCAACCATAGAAGAACATGCAAGGGAGGCCTGGACAGGGCACTTTCGGCGGCAGGTTCGGCGGCCGAAAGTCCCTCCAGAGCCGAAAGTCAGGCAGGTTCGGCGGCACCTTCGGCGGCCAAAACTCCCAGACAGAGACGAAACTCATGCATGTTCGGCGGCACTTTCGGCGGCCGAAACTCCCAGACAGAGACGAAAGTCTCCTTTCGGGGGCAAGCTTCGGCAGTCGAAGGCTGCCTCCACAAGAGGGTTCGGCGGCCGAAAGTCCCTTCGACTGCCGAACCTGGTTTCTCCCAAAGGGCAGAAACTTGGTTCAAACATGCACAAATGCCTCCAAACTCAAACCATCATGCATTTAGCTCAACCAAAACATGCATACAAGCTCCTAGGGGTCTCAAACTACTTTAAACCCCAACTACAACACATCAAACGCACATTACAAGCCACATTGCTCAAAAACTCATAAAAAACTCATAAACTCAACATAAGCATACTCATGCATTTTCTACCCCATGAACTTCATAAAACTTACTTAAAACATACAATGAGCTTAAGATCGGCTCTTACCTCTTGAAGATCGAGAGAGAGACGACCTAAAACTCGGAGGTGGGAGAGATTGGGTTCTTAAACCTCCAAGCTCCAAAACTTTGCTCAAAAGCTCAAATCTTCAAAACAAAGTCAAAACAAATGAAAAACTTGAAAGATCTAGAGGAAAAACATCAAAGAGCGGTGAGGGACGGCGGAGAGCTCACCTTGGCCGAAAATGGGGAAAAAGCTCGCCCGTTTTCGGCTAAGGGACCCTTTTTATAGTGGCTGTCCAAGCCACGTTCGGGGGCCGAATGTGCCTCCGCATGCACGCCATGTTCGGCGGCCGAACCTGGGCTCCCCTCACTTATGCCTTCGGGGGCCTAAGGCTCACCCGAAATGCATGCATGTTCGGCGGCCGAACTTTGAGTTTCGGCGGCCGAACCTGAGCTTTCCTCCAAGGTTGTTTTTATTCAAAAAACTCATTTCCTCTTTACTTAAAATCATCAAAACATTAAAACATTTCATAAAAACATGGTTTTACCCTTCTAGAGGTCTCCGACATCCGAGATTCCACCGGACGGTAGGAATTCCGATACCGGAGTCTAGCCGGGTATTACATTCTCCCCCCCTTAAGAACATTCGTCCCCGAATGTTCCTCAACTAACACATAGCATGGCATACACATAACATACATGCAAAGCACATAAAACTCACAGGGAACTAACCTTAGAAAAGATAAGGGTATTGCTAGAGTATGGACTCCCGTGTCTCCCAGGTGCACTCTTCCATATTGTGGTGGTTCCATAGGACTTTCACCATCGGGATTTCCTTGTTTCTCAGCTTTCTGATCTGGATGTCTATGATCCGCACTGGCTGCTCAACATAGGTGAGATCCTCTTGGATCTCCACATCAGGCTCACTAAGAACCTTGCCCGGATCTGACACAAATTTCCTCAACATTGAAACATGGAAAACCGGATGGATTCTTGCCATTGAAGCAGGCAAATCTAGCTTGTACGACACATTCCCAATCTTCTGCAAGATTTCAAAGGGTTCGATGTATCGTGGGGCTAGTTTACCTTTCTTCCCAAAGCGAACCACTCCTTTCATTGGAGACACCTTGAGCAATACCAGATCCCCCTCCTGAAACTCTACCTGTCTTCTGCGGATGTCTGCATAACTCTTCTGTCTGCTTGCAGCAGTCTTGATTCTTTCTCTGATTATGGGTACTGTAATACCCGGCTAGACTCCGGTATCGGAATTCCTACCGTCCGGTGGAATCTCGGATGTCGGAAGCCTCTAGTAGGGTAGAATCATGTTTTCATAAAATGTTTTAAGGTATTTCATGGTTTTAAGTAAAATGGAAATGAGTTTTTGCATGAAAACAACCTTGAAGGAAAACACAGGTTCGGCCGCCGAACCTCAAGTTCGGCCGCCGAACATGCATGCCTTCGGGAGCGCCTTTAGGCCCCCGAAAGCATAAGTGAGGAAAGTTCAGGTTCGGCGGCCGAACCTCAAGTTCGGCCGCCGAATATGGCATGCATGCGGAGGCACGTTCGGCCCCCGAACGTGGCCTGGCCAGCCACTATAAAAGGGTCCCTTAGCCGAAAACGGGCGAGCTTTTTCCCCATTTCCGGCCAAGGTGAGCTCTCCGCCGTCCCTCACCGATCTTAAGTTCTTTCCTTCCAACCTTACTCGATTTTCATGAGTTTTTACTTTGTTTTGAAGATTTTCAAGCTTTGAGCAAAGTTTTGGAGCTTTGAGGTTCAAGGGAACTCAACCCCTTCCATCTCCGAGTTAGGTCGTCTCTCTCTCGATCTCCACGAGGTAAGAGCCGATCTTAAGCTCATTTCATGTTTTAAGTAAGTTTTAAGTCGATCTATGGGGTAGAATGCATGTTTAGCTCATGGTTAGGTTTATGGGTTTTATTTGTGTTTTTGAACAATGTGAGTTGATTGTGTGTTGTAGTTAGGGTTTTTGATGGTTTGATGCCCCTAGGAACTTGTATGTTTGCTTGTGTATGATTGGGAATGTTGTAGAATAGGTTTATGCATGTTTGGGTAGTTTTGGAGGCGAATGTGCATAGGAGAGCTGACTTTCTACCACTAAGGGAGAAACCAGGTTCGGCAGCCGAAGGAACTTTCGGCCGCCGAACATGCTTGTGGAGGCAGCCTTCGGCTGCCGAAGCTTGCCCCCGAAAGGAGACTTTCGTCTCTGTCTGGGAGTTTCGGCCGCCGAAAGTGCCGCCGAACATGCATAAGTTTCGCCTCTGTCTGGGAGTTCGGCCGCCGAAGGTGCCGCCGAACCTGCCTGACTTTCGGCTCTGGAGGGACTTTCGGCCGCCGAACCTGCCGCCGAAAGTGCCCTGTTCAGCCATTTCTTGCATGTTTTTCTATGACTGTTCCATGATGTTTTAGGGGGTTTTTGGGGAATAGTTTAGAGTTATGTTCATGTATGTTTGGTCCCTCATTTGAGTCCACCTGTGTAGGTTCGGACCCGAGGAACCGAGGACCCCAGCAGTGAGTCTGTTGCCCCAGTGTCTGGTCAGAGCTATCCAGAGGTGAGTGGAATAACCCTTTATGTTTTTAAGCAAATCAATTGCAAGGATTGAGCATGATCATGCATCATGAATCCCATGTGATGAATTAGGTTGCTTGCATTAGAATTCACGAATATGTTGCATTGCATATTTTAAATGTTGATGTGTATGAATGCTGGATGATCCATAGCCCTCGATCTATGATATGACGATGTGATATGTACGGTACGGAATGTAAGACCAGAGGGACCCATTCTACGTTCGCTGGCACTATGTAAGGGAAAGACCAGGACCCATTCTACGTTCTGGCACAGTTGGACACTGTTATGTTATGATATGTAAGGGAAAGACCAGGACCCATTCTACGTTCTGGCACAGTTGGACCATGTAGAGGGCTATTGGTGACAGGTTCATCCTTGATGTGATTAGCTGTGATGTGATGCATTCCATGTTATCATATGTTTTTAAATGTTTTATTATTCTGCTCACTGGGCTCTAGTAGCTCACCCCTCTCCCAAATTTCCCCAGGATTGCAGGTACAGGGTAGACCATGAGGTTTACAAGAGTAATGAAGTCTGGTATGTAATAGATAGTGTGGACATGATAAACGTATTGATGTTATGTAAAAGTACAGTTTCAGTCATGTAATGATATTGAGGTTTAGAGATTGTGCTTGACTTTATGCATGAGGTATCCCTTTTAATACATGATCTTAAAACTTTTATGATGTTTATGTAGACCAACTCAACATATGATGTTTTGCCCATTGGGGCATTGAGGAGATCCCACTGAGGGATCATGTTTATGATTTTGAGTATGTTCAGTGCATGCACAGGTTGAGTTTGGCATATGAATGAAAGAAAAGTTTTCAATTTTTATGTATGTTGTTGATCATGTATGGGATTAAACAGGTTTTCAGGTTGCATGTTAGGCTTGCTACGGGTCCCGGCGGCCTTAAGCCGACCTAGATCCTAGCGCCGGTAGCGGTCCGATTTTCGGGTCGTTACAGAATGGTATCAGAGCCCTAGGTTCATAGGATCGAACCTAGAGTGTCGGGCTCATAGATGTTCTAGAAGGTCAAGCACAATAGGAAAGATCATGTCCACTAGGATAGGATGTGGAGTCCTGTCTTGTATAATGATGTGTAATGCCATGATTATATACATGTGCATTGATGCTATGATATGAATGATGTATATGTGATGAGGGTTCATGTGTGCCCACATGAACCATATGATGCTAATGTTTGTATGATGTGTACTGTTTTTCAGAAAACAGGATGAGAGGAACCTGTCGATCGGCAAGATTGACTGGAGTACCACCTGAGGATGAGGGCACGAGCGCCCGTCCTCCTACATTGCCTAGGGCAATGTCTTGTAGAGCCAGCAGAGAAAGAGTGTCAAGGGACCCTAGAAGGTCTTTTGACGCTAGCAGAAGGGGGACAGATAGAGGAGGAAGTTCTTCAGATATGAGGGAGGTTACGGAAGAGGATCAGAGGAGGGATGGGAACCTGGATGTGAGCATGGAGGAAGAAGGGACAGAGGAGTCTCAGGGAGGCGTTCAGGCCTCGGGGTATGGTTTTCCACCCCATTATCCACCCTTCCCACAAGGTTCAGGGTATCCGATGGGAGGCACATCGGATTATTCCAGCTTTAACCCCTACCCTACCTATATGCCTTATCCACCTTTCTATCCACCTTACACACAGTACCCAGCTTATCCACCCTCACCCTTCTATCCAAACCCGACAAACCCCACCTCGGGGAATGCTGCACCCCCACCTCCACCACCTACAGAACCAGCAGCCCCAGTTACTCAACCTCCCAGACCTAGCTCAGCCGGTGGGAGCAAAGTAAAGATGACAGATTACCTTAAGCTGGATGCTCCCAAATACAAGTCAGGGGATGACCCCTTTGAGTATCTGAGAGTAGTGAAGACAATAACTGATGAGCTAGGGGCGGATGATAGCAGGGCCATTCAGATGGCAGGGTTCACCTTAAAGTGCAAGAAGGCACGGGAATGGTTCAAGTGTTATGTGGACCCGAGACTAGACGGCATGTCATGGGAGGAATTTGCAAATGAGTTCGCTGGATGGGCTTTTCCAGACAGTTCCAGAGAACTGAAAATGATTGAGTTTGAGCAACTGAGGCAGACAGAGCACATGAGTGTGGAGGAGTTCACGGATAAATTCTTGGAGCTATTGCCTTTTTCAGGGCAAGCTCTAGATACAGATACGAAGAAAGCCAAGAGATATGTTATGAAGCTGCATTCCAGGTACTCCTCGTTGATTCAGTCAGTTGAGAGGGAAAGTTTCCACACTGTGGTGGATATGGCTCGAAGGATGGAGGCGAGTGCTATAGTTGAGGGGTCAATGAAGCAGTCAGTGACCCCGTCTTCAGGGGTTAAGACCCCAGGCAGAGGAGAGCCAGGTCTCTCTTCTCAGAGCTCAAGTAAGAAGAGGTGGGATAACACCACCAAGAAGCCGAAGAAGAATAAGTTTTGGAATAAGTTGAAATCCGGTCTGGGATTTGGCGGTGGCTCGAGCTCAGGCTCAGATGGTACAGAATGCCAGAGATGTGGAAGGCCGCACAGGGGAGTGTGTCGAGCTGGGACTAATACATGTTTCAGATGTGGACAGGAGGGACACATGGCTCGGGAGTGTCCTAGAGCACCTTTTATGGGCCAGCCCCAGTAGACAGCTTCTGGTAGTGTGGCACAGCCAGCAGCTCCAGCCACAACTCAGGGCAGTGGCAGAGGTAGAGGGAGAGGGGCAGCCTCTTCTTCTGGTTCCCGAGGTGAAGGTCCATCAGCTCCAGCCAGGATCTTCACCATGACTCAGCAGGAGGCTAACACATCCAACACCGTGGTGTCAGGTAATCTCGTCATTGGGTGTTCTGATGTGTATGCTTTAATGGACCCGAGTGCATCTCATTCATTTATTGCTCCGAGAGCCGTTGAGAGGTTGGGTCTGATAGTCTCTAGGTTAGAGTGTCCCCTATGGGTCAGTGGACCCAAGTGTGACCCGTCAGTGGCAGAGTCAGTCTGCCAGTACAGTCTAGTTTTTGTAGAGGGAAGATGCCTCTCCGCCGACCTTGTGGTTCTAGATTTGACAGACTTTGACGTCATTCTAGGGATGGATTGGCTATCTACCCATGGTGCTACCTTGGACTGCAGGGACAAGGTAGTCAGGTTCAGAGATCAGAACGGGTCAGAGGTCGTCTTCAAAGGAGACAAGAGGGGCACACCTAGAGGTCTGATATCAGCTCTTCAGGCTCGTAGGTTGCTTAGGAAGGGATGTCAGGGGTATTTGGCTCATGTGAGAGAGCTTAGCAGTCAGGTTAGGGAGCCAGCCTCGGTGCCAGTTGTCAGAGAGTTTCAGGATGTCTTTCCAGACGAGCTTCCAAGTTTACCACCTGCTAGGGAGATAGAGTTTGAGATAGAGTTGGTGCCTGGAACTAGACCGATCTCTATCCCTCCCTACAGGATGGCCCCAGCCGAGTTGAAGGAATTGAAAGAGCAGTTGCAAGAGCTTGTAGAAAAGGGCTTCATCCGACAGAGTACCTCACCTTGGGGTGCTCCGGTCTTGTTTGTGAGAAAGAAGGATGGGTCCCTCAGACTTTGTATCGACTACAGGCAGTTGAACAAAGTCACTACCAAAAATAGGTACCCTCTGCCAAGGATCGATGATCTATTCGACCAGCTAGCAGGAGCGGGTTGTTTCTCCAAAATAGATCTAAGATCGGGGTACCATCAGCTAAGAATAAGGGATGAAGATGTACCAAAGACAGCTTTCAGGACCAGATATGGGCATTTTGAGTTCCTTGTGATGCCGTTCGGGTTAACTAACGCCCCTGCAGCATTCATGGACCTCATGAACAGAGTGTTTAGCCAATACCTGGATCACTTTGTTATTGTCTTCATAGATGATATCTTAGTGTATTCCAGGAACGCAGAGGAGCATGCCCATCATCTGAGGTTGGTTCTGCAGACTTTGAGGGAACATGGCTTGTATGCCAAGTTCTCTAAGTGTGAGTTCTGGCTGAGGAGCATTTCGTTCTTGGGGCATGTGGTGTCTGAAAATGGTATAGAGGTAGACCCCAAGAAGACAGAAACTGTGGCTAACTGGCCTAGACCCACTTCAGTGACAGAGATTAGAAGTTTCTTGGGTTTGGCAGGCTGCTACAGGAGGTTCGTTCAGGACTTCTCAAAGATTGCAGCTCCTCTGACCAGACTAACCAGGAAGAATCAGAAGTTTGTGTGGACCGACCAGTGCGAAGAGAGTTTTGAAGAGCTTAAGAAGAGGTTGACTTCAGCACCAGTTTTAGCTCTGCCATCTAGTGATGAGGACTTTACAGTCTTTTGTGATGCATCCCGTGTGGGACTGGGTTGTGTACTAATGCAGAATGAGAGGGTGATCGCTTATGCTTCTAGGCAGCTGAAGAAGCATGAGTTGAATTACCCCACACATGACCTGGAGATGGTAGCAGTAATCTTTGCACTCAAGATGTGGAGGCACTACCTCTATGGGGTTAAATGTGAGATCTTTACAGATCATAAAAGCCTGCAGTACATCCTGAGTCAAAGAGATTTGAATTTGAGACAGAGGAGATGGGTGGAGCTGCTGAGTGACTATGATTGCAAGATTCAGTACCATTCGGGTAAGGCGAATGTTGTGGCAGACGCCTTAAGCCGGAAATCACTCGGCAGTTTATCCCACATATCGGCAGAGAGGAGGCCAGTGGTGAAGGAGTTTTACAAGCTCATTGAGGAGGGTCTACAGATGGAGTTGTCTGGTACAGGTGCCTTGATGGCCCAGATGAGAGTGGCACCCGTGTTTTTGGAGCAGGTGGCTCAGAAACAGCATGAGGACCCGGAGTTAGTGAAGATTGCCAGGACTGTTCAGTCAGTCAATGATAGTGAGTTCAGATTCGACAGCAAGGGGATCCTCCGCTATGGGAGCAGACTATGTGTACCAGATGACATAGGGCTAAAAGGAGACATTATGAGAGAGGCTCATAATGCAAGATACATCATTCACCCCGGGGCCACCAAGATGTATCAAGATCTAAAGAAGGTTTATTGGTGGCCGGCTATGAAGAAAGAAGTGGCACAGTTTGTGTCAGCCTGCGAAGTGTGTCAGAGGGTGAAGCTGGAACATCAGAAGCCGGCTGGAATGCTTAACCCGCTACCTATTCTAGAATGGAAATGGGAAAATATAGTTATGGACTTCGTAGTGGGGTTACCGGCGGCGTCCAACAGATTGGACTCCATATGGGTGATTGTGGACAAACTCACTAAATCTGCTCACTTCATCCCTGTCAGGAGTGGCTATTCTGTGGACAAGTTGGCGCAGGTGTATGTCGATGAGATCGTCAGACTGCATGGAGTTCCTGTTTCAATAATGTCAGATAGAGGGCCCCAGTTCACCTCCAGGTTTTGGCGGAGTCTGCAGAGTGCCATGGGTACCAGGTTGGATTTCAGTACTGCCTTCCACCCACAGACGGACGGACAATCAGAAAGGACCATCCAGACCATAGAGGACATGCTCAGGATGTGTGTACTGGACTTTGGCGGTTCTTGGAGGCAGCATCTACCTTTGGTGGAGTTTGCCTACAATAACAGCCATCATGCTAGCATCGGGATGGCTCCATATGAAGCTTTATATGGAAGGAAGTGCAGATCACCTGTTTGCTGGGAAGAGGTTGGAGAAAAGGCCTTGGCAGGGCCTGAGCTAGTAGAGATTACCAGCAGGGTAGTACCCATAATAAGAGAAAGGATCAAGACTGCTGCAAGCAGATAGAAGAGTTATGCAGACATCCGCAGAAGGCAGTTAGAGTTTCAGGAGGGGGATCTGGTATTGCTCAAGGTGTCTCCTATGAAAGGAGTGGTTCGCTTTGGGAAGAAAGGTAAACTAGCCCCACGATACATCGGGCCCTTTGAAATCTTGCAAAAGATTGGGAATGTGTCGTACAAGCTGGATTTACCTGCTTCAATGGAAAGAATCCATCCGGTTTTCCATGTTTCAATGTTGAGGAAGTTTGTGTCAGATCCGAGCAAGGTTCTTAGTGAGCCTGATGTGGAGGTCCAAGAGGATCTCACCTATGTTGAACAGCCAGTACGGATCATAGACACCCAGATCAGAAAGTTAAGGAACAAGGAAATCTCGATGGTGAAAGTCCTGTGGAACCACCACAATTTGGAGGAATGCACTTGGGAGACACGGGAGTCTATGTTCCAGCAGTACCCTCATCTCTTTTAAGGTTAGATCTCTATGTGTTTATGTGCTATGTATGTATGTTATGTTTTATGCCATGCTATGTGCTAGTTGAGGAACATTCGGGGACGAATGTTCTTAAGGGGGGGAGAATGTAATACCCGGCTAGACTCCGGTATCGGAATTCCTACCATCCGGTGGAATCTCGGATGTCGGAAGCCTCTAGTAGGGTAGAATCATGTTTTCATAAAATGTTTTAAGGTATTTCATGGTTTTAAGTAAAATGGAAATGAGTTTTTGCATGAAAACAACCTTGAAGGAAAACTCAGGTTCGGCCGCCGAACCTCAAGTTCGGCCGCCGAATATGGCATGCATGCGGAGGCACATTCGGCCCCCGAACGTGGCCTGGCCAGCCACTATAAAAGGGTCCCTTAGCCGAAAACGGGCGAGCTTTTTCCCCATTTCCGGCCAAGGTGAGCTCTCCGCCGTCCCTCACCGATCTTGAGTTCTTTCCTTCCAACCTTACTCGATTTTCATGAGTTTTTACTTTGTTTTGAAGATTTTCAAGCTTTGAGCAAAGTTTTGGAGCTTTGAGGTTCAAGGGAACTCAACCCCTTCCATCTCCGAGTTAGGTCGTCTCTCTCTCGATCTCCATGAGGTAAGAGCCGATCTTAAGCTCATTTCATGTTTTAAGTAAGTTTTAAGTCGATCTATGGGGTAGAATGCATGTTTAGCTCATGGTTAGGTTTATGGGTTTTATTTGTGTTTTTGAACAATGTGAGTTGATTGTGTGTTGTAGTTGGGGTTTTTGATGGTTTGATGCCCCTAGGAACTTGTATGTTTGCTTGTGTATGATTGGGAATGTTGTAGAATAGGTTTATGCATGTTTGGGTAGTTTTGGAGGCGAATGTGCATAGGACAGCTGAGTTTCTGCCACTAAGGGAGAAACCAGGTTCGGCAGCCGAAGGACCTTTCGGCCGCCGAACATGCTTGTGGAGGCAGCCTTCGGCTGCCGAAGCTTGCCCCCGAAAGGAGACTTTCGTCTCTGTCTGGGAGTTTCGGCCGCCGAAAGTGCCGCCGAACATGCATGAGTTTCGCCTCTGTCTGGAAGTTCGGCCGCCGAAGGTGCCGCCGAACCTGCCTGACTTTCGGCTCTGGAGGGACTTTCGGCCGCCGAACCTGCCGCCGAAAGTGCCCTATTCAGCCATTTCTTGCATGTTTTTCTATGATTGTTCCATGATGTTTTAGGGGGTTTTTGGGGAATAGTTTAGAGTTATGTTCATGTATGTTTGGTCCCTCATTTGAGTCCACCTGTGTAGGTTCGGACCAGAGGAACCGATGACCCCAGCAGTGAGTCTGTTGCCCCAGTGTCTGGTCAGAGCTATCCAGAGGTGAGTGGAATAACCCTTTATGTTTTTAAGCAAATCAATTGCAAGGATTGAGCATGATCATGCATCATGAATGCCATGTGATGAATTAGGTTGCTTGCATTAGAATTCACGAATATGTTGCATTGCATATTTTAAATGTTGATGTGGATGAATGCTGGATGATCCATAGCCCTCGATCTATGATATGACGATGTGATATGTACAGTACGGAATGTAAGACCAGTGGGACCCATTCTACGTTCGCTGGCACTATGTAAGGGAAAGACCAGGACCCATTCTACGTTCTGGCACAGTTGGACACTGTTATGTTAGGATATGTAAGGGAAAGACCAGGACCCATTCTACATTCTGGCACAGTTGGACCATGTAGAGGGCTATTGGTGACAGGTTCATCCTTGATGTGATTAGCTGTGATGTGATGCATTCCATGTTATCATATGTTTTTAAATATTTTATTATTCTGCTCACTGGGCTCTAGTAGCTCATCCCTCTCCCAAATTTCCCCAGGATTGCAGGTACAGGGTAGACCAGGAGGTTTACAAGAGTAATGAAGTCTGGTATGTAATAGATAGTGTGGAGATGATAAACGTATTGATGTTATGTAAAAGTACAGTTTCAGTCATGTAATGATATTGAGGTTTAGAGATTGTGCTTGATTTTATGCATGAGGTATCCCTTTTAATACATGATCTTAAAACTTTTATGATGTTTATGTAGACCAACTCAACATATGATGTTTTGCCCATTGGGGTATTGAGGAGATCCCACTGAGGGATCATGTTTATGATTTTGAGTATGTTCAGTGCATGCACAGGTTGAGTTTGGCATATGAATGAAAGAAAAGTTTTCAATTTTTATGTATGTTGTTGATCATGTATGGGATTAAACAGGTTTTCAGGTTGCATGTTAGGCTTGCTACGGGTCCCGGCGGCCTTAAGCCGACCTGGATCCTAGCGCCGGTAGCGGTCCGATTTTCGGGTCGTTACAGGTACCACCCTGCTGGTGATCTCTACTAGCTCAGGCCCTGCCAAGGCCTTCTCTCCAACTTCCTCCCAGCAAACAGGTGACCTGCACTTCCTCCCATATAAAGCTTCATATGGAGCCATCCCGATGCTAGCATGATGGCTGTTATTGTAGGCAAACTCCACCAAAGGTAGATGCTGCCTCCAAGAACCGCCAAAGTCCAGCACACACATTCTAAGCATATCCTCGATAGTCTGGATGGTCCTTTCGGACTGTCCGTCCGTCTGGGGGTGGAAGGCAGTACTGAAATCCAATCTAGTACCCATGGCATTCTGCAGACTCCACCAAAACCTGGAGGTGAACTGGGGCCCTCTATCCGACACTATCGAAATAGGAACCCCATGTAGCCTGACGATCTCATCCACATATACCTGCGCCAACTTGTCCACAGAGTAGCCACTCCTGACAGGGATGAAGTGAGCAGATTTGGTGAGTCTGTCCACAATCACCCATATGGAGTCCAATCTGTTGGACGCCGTCGGTAACCCCACTACGAAGTCCATGGCTATATTCTCCCATTTCCACTCTGGAATAGGTAGCAGGTTAAGCATTCCAGCCGGCTTCTGATGTTCCAGCTTCACCCTCTAACACACTTTGCAGGCTGACACAAACTGTGCCACTTCTTTCTTCATCGCTGGCCACCAATAAACTTTCTTCAAATCTTGATACATCTTGGTGGCTCCGGGGTGAACGCTGTATCTTGCATTATGAGCCTCCCTCATAATGTCTCCTTTTAGCCCTATGTCATCTGGTACACACAATTGACTCCCATAGCGGAGGATCCCCTTATTGTCAAATCTGAACTCATTGTCTTTGCCTGACTGAACAGTCCTGGCAATCTTCACTAACTCTGGGTCCTCATGCTGTTTCTGAGCCACATGCTCCAGAAACACAGGTGTCACTCTCATCTGGGCCACTAAAGCACCGGTACCAGACAACTCCAACTGTAGACCTTCATCAATGAGCTTGTAAAACTCCTTCACCACTGGTCTCCTCTCTGCCGTGATGTGGGATAGACTGCCTAGTGACTTCTGGCTTAGGGCGTCTGCAACGACATTCGCCTTACCCGGATGATACTGAATCTTGCAATCATAGTCACTCAACAGCTCCACGACATTCGCCTTACCACGACATTCGACTCAGGATGTACTGCAGGCTTTTATGATCTGTAAAGATCTCACATTTTACCCCATAGAGGTAGTGCCTCCACATCTTGAGTGCAAAGATTACTGCTGCCATCTCAAGGTCATGTGTGGGGTAATTCAACTCATGCTTCTTTAGCTGCCTAGAAGCATAAGCAATCACCCTCTCATTCTGCATCAGTACACGACCCAGTCCCACACGGGACGCATCACAAAAGACTGTAAAGTCCTCATCACTAGATGGCAGAGCTAACACTGGTGCTGAAGTCAACCTCTTCTTAAGCTCTTCAAAACTCTCTTCGCACTGGTCGGTCCACACAAACTTCTGATTCTTCCTGGTCAACCTGGTCAGAGGAGCTGCTATTTTCGAGAAGTCCTGAACGAACCTCCTGTAGTAACCTGCCAAACCCAAGAAACTCCTGATCTCCGTCACTGAAGTGGGTCTAGGCCAGTTAGCCACAATTTCTGTCTTCTTGGGGTCCACCTCTATCCCATTCTCTTACACTACATACCCCAAGAATGAAATGCTCCTCAGCCAGAACTCACACTTAGAGAACTTGGCATACAAGCCATGTTCCCTCAAAGTCTGCAGAACCAACCTCAGATGATGGGCATGCTCCTCTGCGTTCCTGGAATACACTAAGATATCATCTATGAAGACAATAACGAAGTGATCCAAGTATTGGCTAAACACTCTATTCATGAGATCCATGAATGCTGCAGGGGCGTTGGTTAACCCGAATGGCATTACAAGGAACTCAAAATTCCCATATCTGGTCCTGAAAGCCATCTTTGGCACATCCTCATCTCTGATCCTCAGCTGATGGTACCCAGATCTCAGATCTATTTTGGAGAAACAACTCGCTCCTGCTAGCTGGTCGAATAGATCGTCGATCCTTGGCAAAGGGTACTTGTTCTTGGTAGTGACTTTGTTCAACTGTCTGTAGTCGATACAAAGTCTAAGGGATCCATCCTTCTTTCTGACAAACAAGACTGGAGCACCCCAGGGTGAGGTACTCGGTCGGATGAAGCCCTTGTCTACCAGCTCTTGCAACTGTTCTTTCAATTCCTTCAACTCCGCTGGAGCCACCTTGTAGGGAGGGATAGAGATCGGTCGGGTTCCAGGCATCAATTCTATCTCGAACTCTATCTCCCTAGCAGGTGGTAAACCTGGCAACTCGTCTGGGAAGACGTCTAGAAACTCTCTAACCACTGGCACCGAGGCGGGCTCTCTAACCTGACTGCTAAGCTCTCTCACGTGAGCCAAATACCCCTGACATCCCCTCCTAAGCAACCTACGAGCCTGAAGAGCTGATATCAGACCTCTAGGTGTACCCCTCCTGTCTCCTCTAAAGACTACCTCTGACCCATCCTGACCTCTGAACCTGACTACCTTGTCCCTGCAGTCCAAGGTAGCACCATGGGTAGATAACCAGTCCATCCCAAGAATGACGTCAAAATCTGTCAAGTCTAGAACCACAAGGTCGGCGGACAATCATCTTCCCTCAACAAACACAGGACTACACTGGCAGACTGACTCTGCCACTGATGGATCACACTTGGGTCCACTGACCCAGAGAGGACACTCTAATTCAGAGATCATCAACCCTAACCTCTGGACGGCTCTCGGTGCAATAAAAGAGTGAGATGCGCCCGGGTCCATCAAGGCATACACATCTGAACAACCAATGACTAAGTTACCTGCCACCACGGTGTTAGATGCATCTGCCTCCTGATGAGTCATCGTGAAGATCCGTGCTGGAGCTGATGGACCTTCACCTTTGAAACCCGCTGAAGAAGAGGCTGCCCCTCTCCCTCTGCCTCTGCCACTGGCCTGAGTCATGGTTGGAGCTGCTGGCTGCGCTACACTACCTGAAGCTGTCTGCTGGGACTGAGCCATCGGGACTACTCTTGGACATTCTCGAGCCATATGCCCCTCCTAACCACATCTGAAACAGGCTGTCGTTTCGAACCGACATACTCCCTTATGGCTTACCACACCTTGCACAAACTGCATTATCCACACCAGAGCTTGAGCCACTCCCTAGTCCCAGACTGGACTTAACCTTGTTCCAGAACTTGTTCTTCTTAGACTTCCTGGGACCTCTGTCCCACTTCTTGCTACCTGAAGCTGCTGCACTCATTGAAGAAGAGCCTGGGGTCTTAAAACCAGAAGGTTGTGCCACTGACTGTTTAACTGTCCCCTGAACGATGGCACTGGCCTCCATTTTTCGGGCCATATCTACTATGTCATGGAAGCTCTCCCTATCTGCTGACTGGATCAAGGAGGAATATCTGGAGTGGATTTTCATGATATACCTCCTTGACCTTTTCTGGTCTGAATCAAGGTTTTGCCCTGCAAATGGCAACAACTCCAAAAATCTATATGTGAACTCCTCTACACCCATCTCATCAGTCTGCCTCAACTGCTCAAACTCTATCATCTTCAGCTCCCTTGAACTATCTGGGAAAGCCCATCCTGCAAACTCGTTTGCAAACTCCTCCCAAGACATGCTATCCACTTTCGGGTTCACATAATTCTTGAACCACTCTCGTGCCTTCTTGCACTTAAGTGTGAACCCAGCCATCTGAATGGCTCTACTATCATCAGCCCCAATCTCATCTGTGATCACCTTGACCCTCTCAAGATACACAAACGGGTCATCCCCTTTTTCATACTGGGGAGTACCCAACTTCATGTAGTCGGTCATCTTGACCTTGCTCCCACTGGCTGAGCTAGGTCTAGAAGGTTGAGCAACTGGGGCTGCTGGTTCTGTAGGTGGTGGAGGTGGTGCAACATTTTCTGAGGTAGGGTTTGCTGGATTTGGATAGTAAGGTGGAGGTGGATACATTGGGTACTGTGGGTATGGTGGATAATAAGGTGGGTATGGCATCTGTGTGGGATAAGGGCTAAAGCTATGGTAGTCCGATGTGCCTCCCATCGAATACCCAGGGTTTTGTGAGAAGGGTGGGTAGTAAGGTGGCTGAACAAATCCTGAGGCCTGAGTGCCTCCTTGGGATTCTCCCATTCCCTCTTCTGACATGCTAACTCCCAAACTGCCATCCCTCCTCTGCTCTACATCCATATCATCCCCCATGTCCTCTGACGCTCCTCCCTGAACTGTTCCTCTGACTGATCTGCTTCTACCCAGATCCAAAGACCTTCTAGGGTCTCTTACTGCTCTTTCTCTGCTAGACCTACTAGACATTGCCCTAGGCAATGCTGGAGGACGGGCGCTCGTGCCCTCATCCTCAGGTGGTACTCCAGTCAATCTTGCTGATCGACGAGTTCCTCTCATCCTGTTTTCTGAAAAACAGTACACATCACATAAACATTAGCATCATATTGTTCATGTGGGCACACATGAACCCGCATCACACATCATAGCATATCATTAATGCACATGCATATAATCATGGCATTTCACATCATCATGCAAGACAGGACTCCACATCCTATCCTAGTGGACATGATCTTCCTATTGTGCTTGACCTTCTATAACATCTATGAGCCCGACACTCTAGGTCCGACCATATGAACCTGGCTCTGATACCATTCTGTAACGACCCGAAAATCGGACAGCTACTGGCGCTAGGATCCAGATCGGCTTAAGGCCGCCGGGACCCGTAGCAAGCCTGACATGTAACCTGTAAACCTGTTTAATCCCATACATGATCAACAACATACATAAAAATTTAAAACTTTTCTTTCATACATTCTATCATACACCAAACTCAACCTGTGCATGCACTGAACATAGCCAAAATCATAAACTTGACCCCTCTGTGGGATCTCATCAATGCTCCCAATGGGTGGCATAACAAGTGTTGAGTTGGCTAAACATAGTCATCAATAAACATTAAGATCATGTATCAAAAAGGGATTACAATATACTATGGTCAAGCACGCTTCTAACCTTAATATCGTTACATTACATATCCATACATCATTATTCAATCTGTCATGTCCACATTCTAACTATTACATGCATAAGACTTCATTACTCTTCTTGACTTCTCTGTCTAACCCGTACCTGCAAACCTGGGGAATTTGGGAGAGGGGTGAGCTACTAGAGCCTAGTGAGCAGAATCATAAAGCATTTAAAACACATGCTATCATGGAATGCATCACATCACAACTAATCATATCAAGGATGAACTTGTCACCATTTAGCCCTCTACATATTCCAATCATGCCAGGGGCGTAGTGCAGGCCACACCTGGTCTTTCTCTTATACATAACATAACATACATAATCCATGGTGCCGGGGGCGTAGTGCAGGCCACGTCCGGTCTTTCTCTTACATAGTGCCAGGGGCGTAGTGCAGGCCACACCTGGACTTCCATACCATATCATCATGTCATAACATATGAGGGCTAATGGATCATTCAACATTCATCCACATCAACAACATATTATGCAATGCAACATATTCGTGATTTCTAATGTAAACAACCTAAAATATCACATGGCATCCGTGATGCATGAACATGCTCAAAACTGATTTATTTACTTAAGAGCATAAGAGTTATTCCACTCACCTCTGACTAGCTCTAACACTGACTGAAGCAACTGACTCACTGCTGGGGTCCTCGGTTCCTTGGGTCCGAACCTACACAGGTGGACTCAAATGAGGGACCAAACAACTAGAATATAACTCTAAAAACATCCCCCAAAAACCCCCTAAAACATCATGAAGCAACCATAGAAGAACATGCAAGGGAGGCCTGGACAGGGCACTTTCGGCGGCAGGTTCGGAGGTCGAAAGTCCCTCCAGAGCCGAAAGTCAGGCAGGTTCGGCGGCACCTTCGGCGGCCGAAACTCCCAGACAGAGACGAAACTCATGCATGTTCGGCGGCATGTTCGGCGGCACTTTCGGCGGCCGAAACTCCCAGACAGAGACGAAAGTCTCCTTTCGGGGGCAAGCTTCGGCAGCCGAAGGCTGCCTCCACAAGAGGGTTCGGCGGCCGAAAGTCCCTTCGGCTGCCGAACCTGGTTTCTCCCAAAGGGCAGAAACTTGGTTCAAACATGCACAAATGCCTCCAAACTCAAACCATCATGCATTTAGCTCAACCAAAACATGCATACAAGCTCCTAGGGGTCTCAAACTACTTTAAACCCCAACTACAACACATCAAACGCACATTACAAGCCACATTGCTCAAAAACTCATAAACTCAACATAAGCATACTCATGCATTTTCTACCCCATGAACTTCATAAAACTTACTTAAAACATACAATGAGCTTAAGATCGGCTCTTACCTCTTGAAGATCGAGAGAGAGACGACCTAAAACTCGGAGGTGGGAGAGATTGGGTTCTTGAACCTCCAAGCTCCAAAACTTTGCTCAAAAGCTCAAATCTTCAAAAAAAAGTCAAAACAAATGAAAAACTTGAAAGATCTAGAGGAAAAACATCAAAGATCGGTGAGGGACGGCGGAGAGCTCACCTTGGCCGAAAATGGGGAAAAAGCTCGCCCGTTTTCGGCTAAGGGACCCTTTTTATAGTGGCTGTCCAGGCCACGTTCGGGGGCCGAATGTGCCTCTGCATGCACGCCATGTTCGGCGGCCGAGGTTCGGCAGCCGAACCTAGGCTCCCCTCACTTATGCCTTCGGGGGCCTAAGGCTCACCCGAAATGCATGCATGTTCGGCGGCCGAACTTTGAGTTTCGGCAGCCGAACCTGAACTTTCCTCCAAGGTTGTTTTTATTCAAAAAACTCATTTCCTCTTTACTTAAAATCATCAAAACATTAAAACATTTCATGAAAACATGGTTTTACCCTTCTAGAGGTCTCCGACATCCAAGATTCCACCGGACGGTAGGAATTCCGATACCGGAGTCTAGCCGGGTATTACAAGGTGTATTAAAAGGCTCCCCTGTATCAGGAGATAAGTGTAAACCTTGAGGTAAAGGGCAGGAGGCAGGCTTACAATTAGACATCCCTGCATCCTTCAATACATTTGAAATATATTTAGTTTGACTAATGAAGGTTGCTTGATTGGACCTAGCAATCTCTAGACCCAAAAAATATTTCATGGGTCCCAAATCTTTAATAGTAAACTTCGAGTGTAAAGCAAGCTTGCACTTAGTTATAGCATCAATAGAGTTTCCAGTGAGAATGATATCATCAACATAGATAAGTAATATCAGAGTTAAAGTTTCAGTATGCTGTGTAAACAAGCAGTGATCATGGGGAGATTGCACAAAGCCTAAATTTTTGAGAAAGCTGGTGAATTCAATGTTCCATTGCCTAGAGGCTTGTTTAAGCCCATATAAGGATTTTTTTAGCAAACAAAAATCCCCTGGCTGGGCTTTGTGATACCCTTGTGGAGGTGTCATGTACACCTCCTCATCCAAGTGTCCATGCAAAAAGGTATTATTTATGTCTAGTTGAAAAATTGGCCACTGTCTAAAGGTGGCAAGTGCAATAAAAATTCTCACAGTGGTAAGTTTGGCCACAGGAGAAAATCTATCCTTATAATCCAGGCCCTCTATTTGGTTGTATCCTTTAGCTACCAGCCGAGCCTTATACCTTTCTACATCCCCATTTGGTTTAAACTTCACTTTATAGACCCACTTACAGCCTATTGCTTTTTTACCCTTAGGCAGGCTAGTAAGAACCCATGTGTTATTGCTTTCCAAGGCCTGAAGCTCTTGCTTCATGGCCTCTACCCATTGTGCATCCTTGGATGCTTGAGTATAGGTACTAGGCTCAGTAATTTTGTTAACATTGCAAATATAAGACTTATGCATGGGATGAAAAGACATGGAGGATGTTTCTAAAGAGTTAACATAGTCTTTCATCCAGGCAGGGGCCTTTCTTGGCCTTTGCATCCTTCTAATGGAAGGGCAATTTTGAAGATCCTCACTGGTGTGACTGGGAGGCGAGGAATCTGGAACTACTTTATCATCCTCAACCACAGGAAGAGGAACCACAGGTCTTTCTATCATATCAGTCCTTTGAAAGGGAAAGATATTTTCATGGAAAATGACATCCCTACTCACAAGGAAGGACTTATCATTCATGCTATACAATTTATAGGCTTTGTGTGTGTTAGCATAACCTATCATTATAGCTTTAACAGCTCTTTCTTGAAATTTATCCTTTTGTGTCCCCACAGAGGTTGCAAAGCATAAACAGCCAAATTTTCTCAAATAAGAGTAGTTAGGTGACGTCCCATAGAGTCTCTCATAGGGAGTGGTCCAATCAAAATGTTCCATGGGCATTCTATTTATCAGGTAAGTGGCAGTAAGAATGCATTCTGACCAGAATTCAATGGGAACATGTGATTGCATTTTCAATGCTCTGGCAGTATCAAGAATGTGTCTATGTTTCCTTTCCACAACTCCATTTTGTTGTGGGGTGTATGGGCAGGATCTTTGGTGTATTATCCCTTTGTTCATAAGCAAAGATCTATAATTGTGACTTAGAAATTCTTTCCCATTATCAGTTCTAATGACCTTAATGGCAGTATCAAATTGGTTCTCTACCATATGAATGAAGTGTTTAGTTAAGCTAAAAGTTTGACCTTTTAAGTGCATCATGAAAGTCCAGACAGCCCTACTATAGTCGTCTACAATTGTGAGAAAAAATTTAGCTCCAGTAACAGAACTGGTCTTATAAGGTCCCCATATATCGATGTGTATTAATTCAAAAGGTCTTGAAGCCAAGGTATGACTTTTGGGAAAGGGTAATCTCGCCTGCTTTGCTAGAGGACATACAGGACAACATTGCATGGACTCATTGCTCATATTCATCCCTTTAATGTGTTTGAGCTTACTAACAGATGCATGTCCTAGTCTATCATGCATGTCATTCATTGTTACTACACAATTATGTGCTTGTTCATATTACATTGAGCATTCTTTATTTAATTCCATTAGAGAAAGAGTACTATTTACAAAGCTGTAAAGACCAGCATTAGATTTCATGATCTGAAGTAAGCAATGTCTGATATCATAATGAGAAAAGCTCATCTGGTTTAGTCTGAAAAGACCTCTCTGTTTCTTGCATATGGCCACCACCTTCTTATTCAGTGGGTCCTGTATGAGGCAATAATGATGACATATCATTATACAGTAGCCATGGCTATTTATTAATTGACTAACAGAGATCAGATTATACTGAAAATGAGGCACATATAAGACATCATCTAGAAACAATTTCCCAAAAAGATTTACCTTTCCAGATTGAGAAACCTGAGTTGTTTTTCCATCTGGAAAGCAAATAGATATGTGCTTGTGTGATGAATGTAGAGTAGTGAAGAGAGTACTATCTGAACACATGTGGTTTGTGGCACCAGTGTCTAAGATCCAACTAACATTATTGTGCACTTGTGCATTACATGCCTCATAAATAGTATATTTACCTGCAAAGTCCATGAAGTGTGGTTCTGGTCCATGAGATGTGCTTGGGCCAAGAACTCCTTTCCCCTTTGCAAGTTGGGAGACTTCTTATTTCAGGGAACTCAGCATAGAAGACAATTCAAGAATTCTATTTGATGTATCCAGATATTCTAGAGGACTGTCCTCTTCTGGCTTATTTCCATCAATAGCAGCCATAATTTTGTTGCTTCTAAACCTTTTAACTGGTTGTGTCCCAGCCTTGCTCTTACCCTTGAACCAATCAGGGTACCCAATCAACTTGAAACACCCTTCCCGGGTGTGACCATTCATGTTACAGAAGGTGCAATGTCCCTTCTTGTACTACCCGGCTAGAGTCTGGCATCGAAATTCCTGCCGTCCGGTGGAATTCCGGGTGACGGAACTCTCTAGAAGGGTAAGGGTTATGGTTTTATATGTTTTGTTAAGAGTTTTTAAGATTTTAAGCATAAAAGAAATGAGTTTTTGGAAAGAAAAGCACCAAGGGAGAAATGCCAAGGTTCGGCCGCCGAAGATGACTTTCGGCCGCCGAACATGCATGGCTTTTGGGTTCACGTTTGGCTGCCGAAGGTGGTCTGGCCAGCCACCTATAAAAGGCCCTAGGTCGGTCAAATGGATAAGATTTTCTTTCCATTTGCACGAGCTGAGGTGAGACTTGATCTTCCTTGAGTGAGTCATGTGTTTTCTCAAATCTTTCATGGTTTTGATGGATTTTCATGTGTTTTTGAAGTTTTTGAGCAAAAGAGCAAAGTTTGGAAGCTTGGAGACTTTGAGAGAAGAGTTCTCCATATCTCCACGTTAGGATCCTTTATTCTCTTGTTTGGAAGAGGTAAGTGAAGATCCTGAACTTCCTTTCATGATTTTTGAAGGTTTTATGGGAGTTGTATGGGTAGTTATGCATGTTTAGGGTAAGGGAGGTTTTTGATGATTTTGTGTCTAAGCATGTTTACATGTTGTGTGAGATGTTTGTTTGAGGTTTTAGGCTAGTTTTGGACCTCTTTATGCATGTTATATGGTATATGCTAGTTGGGAGTAGTTGATATGCATGTTGGGTAAGTTTTGGGTAAAGTTTGCATGAAACAGAGTAGGTTTCTGCTCAACGGGCAAAACCAAGTTCGGCCGCCGAAGGGAGGTTCGGCCGCCGAAGGGAGGTTCGGCCGCCGAAGGGAGGTTCGGCCGCCGAACCCCTTGTGGAGGCAGTTTCGGCTGCTAAAGCTTGCCTTCGAAAATGTGGACTTTCGTCTCTGGAGGCAAGGTTCGGCTGCCGAAGGTGCCGCCGAAGGTTAGAGACTTTCGTCTCTGGAGGGCCTTTCAGCCCCCGAACCTTGCTCCCGAAAGGGTTCGGCCGCCGAAAGAAGGAGTTCGGCCGCCGAAGGTGCTTGAGTTTCGTCTCTGGACGGGACTTTCGGCCGCCGAACCTGCCGCCGAAAGTGCCCTGTCCAGCTTTCTTATGCATGTTTTATGTGATAGTTTTAGGATGTTTTAGAGGGCTTCTGGGGAGTTTCTTAGAGTTGTCCTTGAGTTGGTTTGGTCCCTCATTTGAGTCCATCTGTGTAGGAACGGACCAGAGGAACCAAGGAGATCGGCAGTGAGCACTGCTTCAAAACCTACAGAGTCAGTTCAGAGTCAGCCAGAGGTGAGTGGAACTAAACTTAATTTTTTTAATGTGAGAAATAAAATGCTTTTAGCATGTTACATGCATCATGATGATTATAGTAGGTTGATTGCACTAGTTTCACGAATATGACGCATTGCATAATACGATGAATATGATGATGTGGATGGACCAAGGCGACCCCAATAGCCCTAGATCTGTTGTAAGACCTGGCCGGGCCAGGCAGCCATTTGTTGTAAGACCTGGTTGGGCCAGGCAGACAGAGCTTGTAAGACCTGGCTGGGCCAGGCAGACAGATATTGTAAGACCTGGCCGGGCCAGGCATACTGAGGTTGTAAGACCTGGCCGGGCCAGGCATCCTAACATTGAGGGGAGTTTTGGTGGTCATGTCCATCCGTGATATGAAATGTTTGTGATGTGATGCATACCATGAGACCATGTTTGAATAACATATTTTATAGTTCTGCTCATTGGGCTTGTATAGCTCATCCCTCTCCCCTAACCCCAGTCTTGCAGGTTCAGAGTCCAGAGGGAGTCCAGCAGTGTAATACCCAGCTAGACTCCGGTATCGGAATTCCTACCGTCCGGTGGAATCTCGGATGTCGGAGACCTCTAGATGGGTAAAACCATGTTTTCATGAAATGTTTTAATGTTTTTGATGATTTTAAGTAAAAAGGAAATGAGTTTTTGAATAAAAACAACCTTGGAGGAAAGCTCAGGTTCGGCCGCCGAAACTCAAAGTTCGGCCGTCGAACATGCATGCATTTCGGGTGAGCCTTAGGCCCCTGAAGGCATAAGTGAGGGGAGCCCAGGTTCGGCCGCCGAATCTCAAGTTCGGCCGGCGAACATGGCATGCATGCGGAGGCACATTCGGCCCCCGAACGTGGCCTGGACAGCCACTATAAAAAGGGTCCTTTAGCCGAAAACGGGCGAGCTTTTCCCCATTTTCGGCCAAGGTGAGCTCTCCGCCGTCCCTCACCGATCTTTGATGTTTTTCCTCTAGATCTTTCAATTTTTTCATTTGTTTTAACTTTGTTTTGAAGATTTGAGCTTTTGAGCAAAGTTTTGGAGCTTTGAGGTTCAAGAACTCAAATCTCTCCCAACTCCAAGTTTGGTCGCCTCTACTCTCGATCTTCAAGAGGTAAGAGTCGATCTCTAGCTTATATTATGTTTTAAGTAAGTTTTATGAAGTTCTTGGGGGTAGAATGCATGTTTAGGTTATAGTTATGTTTATGGGTATAAATGTATGTTCATGAACAATGTGGCTTGTAATGTGTGTTTGATGTGTTGTAGTTGGGGTTTAAGGTAGTTTGAGACCCCTAGGAACTTGTATACATGTTTTGGTTGAGCTAAATGCATGATGGTTTGAGTTTGGAGGCATTTGTGCATGTTTGAACCAAGTTTCTGCCCTTTGGGAGAAACCAGGTTTGGCAGCCGAAGGGACTTTCAGCCGCCGAACCCTCTTGTGGAGACAGCCTTCGGCTGCCGAAGCTTGCCCCCGAAAGGAGACTTTCATCTCTGTCTGGGAGTTTCGGCCGCCAAAAGTGCCGCCGAACATGCATGAGTTTCGCCTCTGTCTGGGAGTTTCGGCCGCCGAAGGTGCCGCCGAACCTGCCTGACTTTCGGCTCTGGAGGGACTTTCGGCCGCCGAACCTGCCGTCGAAAGTGCCCTGTCCAGCCTTCCTTTGCATGTTCTTGCATGGATGTTTTGAGATGTTTTAGGGGGTTTTTGGGGGATGTTTTTAGAGTTATGTTCTAGTATGTTGGTCCCTCATTTGAGTCCACCTGTGTAGGTTCGGACCCGAGGAACCGAGGACCTCAGCAGTGAGTCAGCTGCTTCAGTCAGTGTTAGAGCTAGCCAGAGGTGAGTGGAATGACTCTTATGCTTTTAAATAAATAAATAAATCAGTTTTGAGCATGTTCATGCACCACGGATGCCATGTGATATTTTAGGATGCTTGCATTAGAAATCACGAATATGTTGCATTGCATAATATGTTGTTGATGTGGATGAATGTTGAATGATCCATTAGCCCTCATATGTTATGATATGATGATATGGTATGGAAGTCCAGGTGTGGCCTGCACTACGCCCCTGGCACTATGTAAGAGAAAGACCGGACGTGGCCTGCACTACGCCCCCGGCACTATGGATTATGTATGTTATGTTATGTTATGTATAAGAGAAAGACCAGGTGTGGCCTGCACTACGCCCCTGGCATGATTGGAATATGTAGAGGGCTAAATGGTGACAAGTTCATCCTTGATATGATTAGTTGTGATGTGATGCATTTTATGTTATCATATGTTTTAAATGCTTTACTATTCTGCTCACTGGGCTCTAGTAGCTCACCCCTCTCCCAAATTCCCCAGGTTTGCAGGTACGGGTTAGACAGAGAAGTCAAGAGGAGTAAGGAAGTCTTATGTATGTAATAGTTAGAATGTGGACATGACAGATTGTATAATGATGCATAGATATGTAATGTAACGATATTGAGGTTAGAAGTGTGCTTGACCATAGTATAATGTAATCCCTTTTTGAATCATGATCTTAATGTTATTGATGTCCATGTTTAGCCAACTCAACACTTGTTATGCCACCCATTGGGGGCATTGATGAGATTCCACAGAGGGGTCAAGTTTATGATTATGTATATGTTCAGTGCATGCACAGGTTGAGTTTGGTGTATGATAGAATGTATGAAAGAAAAGTTTTAAATTTTTATGTATGATTGTTGATCATGTATGGGATTAAACAGGTTTTCAGGTTACATGTCAGGCTTGCTACGGGTCCCGGCGGCCTTAAGCCGATCTGGATCCTAGCGCCGGTAGCGGTCCGATTTTCGGGTCGTTACAGAATGGTATCAGAGCCCTAGGTTCATATGGTCGGACCTAGAGTGTCGGGCTCATAGATGTTATAGAAGGTCAAGCACAGTAGGAAAGGTCATGTCCACTAGGATAGGATGTGGAGTCCTGTCTTACATGATGATGTGAAATGCTATGATATGAATGATTTGCTATGATGTGTGATGCGGGTTCATGTGTGCCCACATGAACCATATGATGCTAATGTTTATGTGATGTGTACTGTTTTTCAGAAAACAGGATGAGAGGAACTCGTCGATCAGCAAGATTGACTGGAGTACCACCTGAGGATGAGGGCACGAGCGCCCGTCCTCCAGCATTGCCTAGGGCAATGTCTAGTAGGTCTAGCCGAGAAAGAGCAGTAAGAGACCCTAGAAGGTCTTTGGATCTGGGTAGAAGCATATCAGTAAGAGGAACAGTTCAGGGAGGAGCGCCAGAGGATATGGGGGATGATATGGATGTAGAGCAGAGGAGGGATGGCAGTTTGGGAGTTAGCATGTCAGAAGAGGGAGTGGGAGAATCCCAGGGAGGCACTCAGGCCTCGGGATTTGTTCAGCCACCATACTACCCACCCTTCTCACAAAACCCTGGGTATTCGATGGGAGGCACATCGGACTACCACAGCTTTAGCCCTTATCCCACACAGATGCCATACCCACCTTATTATCCACCATATTCACAATACCCAATGTATCCACCTCCACCTTACTATCCAAATCCAGCAAACCCTACCCCAGGGGATGCTGCACCTCCTCCTCCTCCAGCAGAACCAGCAGCCCCGGTTACCCAACCTCCTAGACCTAGCTCAGCCAGTGGGAGCAAGGCCAAGATGACTGACTACATGAAGTTGGGTGCTCCCCAGTATGAAAAAGGGGATGACCCGTTTGTGTATCTGGAGAGGGTCAAGGTGATCACAGATGAGATTGGGGCTGATGATAGTAGAGCCATTCAGATGGCTGGGTTCACACTTAAGTGCAAAAAGGCACGAGAGTGGTTCAAGAATTATGTGAACCCAAAAGTGGATAGCATGTCTTGGGAGGAGTTTGCAAATGAGTTTCCAGGATGGGCTTTCCCTGATAGTTCAAGGGAGCTGAAGATGATAGAGTTTGAACAGTTGAGGCAGACTGATGAGATGGGTGTAGAGGAGTTCACAGACAGATTTTTGGAGTTGTTGCCATTTGCAAGGCAAAACCTTGATTCAGACCAGAAAAGGTCAAGGAGGTATATCATGAAACTCCACTCCAGATATTCCTCCTTGATCCAGTCAGCAGATAGGGAGAGCTTCCATGCCATAGTGGATATGGCCCGAAAAATGGAGGCCAGTGCCATCGTTCAGGAGACAGTTAAACAGTCAGTGGCACAACCTTCTGGTTCTAAGACCCCAGGCTCTTCTTCAATGAGTGCAGCAACTTCAGGTAGCAAGAAGTGGGACAGAGGTCCCAGGAAGTCTAAGAAGAACAAGTTCTGGAACAAGGTTAAGTCCAGTCTGGGACTAGGGAGTGGCTCAAGCTCTGGTGCGGATAATGCAGTTTGTGCAAGGTGTGGTAAGCCACACAGAGGAGTATGTCGGTTTGGGATGATAGCCTGTTACAGATGTGGTCAGGAGGGGCATATGTCTCGAGATTGTCCAAGAGCAGCCCCGATGGCACAGTCCCAGCAGACAGCTTCAGGTAGTGTAGTGCAGCCAGCAGCTCCAGCCATGACACAGGCCAGTGGCAGAGGCAGAGGGAGAGGGGCAGCCTCTTCTTCAACGGGTTTCAGAGGTGAAGGTCCATCAGCTCTAGCACGGATCTTCACGATGACACAGCAGGAGGCAGATGCATCTAACACCGTGGTGGCAGGTAACTTAGTCATTGGTTGTTCAGATGTGTATGCCTTGATGGACCCTGGTGCATCTCATTCTTTTGTTACACCAAGAGCCGTCCAGAGGTTAGGGTTGATGATCTCTGAGTTAGAGTGTCCTCTCTGGGTCAGTGGACCCAAGTGTGATCCATCAGTGGCAGAGTCAGTCTGCCAGTGTAGTCCTGTGTTTGTTGAGGGAAGATGCTTGTCCGCCGACCTTGTGGTTCTAGACTTGACAAATTTTGACGTCATTCTAGGGATGGACTGGTTATCTACCCATGGTGCTACCTTGGACTGCAGGGACAAGGTAGTCAGGTTCAGAGGTCAGGATGGGTCAGAGGTTGTCTTCAGAGGAGACAGGAGGGGTACACCTAGAGGTCTGATATCAGCACTTCAGGCTCGTAGGTTGCTTAGGAGGGGATGTCAGGGGTATTTGGCTCATGTGAGAGAGCTTAGCAGTCAGGTTAGAGAGCCCGCCTCGGTGCCAGTGGTTAGAGAGTTTCTAGACGTCTTCCCAGACGAGCTGCCAGGTTTACCACCTGCTAGGGAGATAGAGTTCGAGATAGAATTGATGCCTGGAACCCGACCGATCTCTATCCCTCCCTACAGGATGGCGCCAGCAGAATTGAAAGAGTTGAAAGAGTAGTTACAGGAGCTGGTAGACAAGGGCTTCATCCGACCGAGTACCTCACCCTGGGGTGCTCCAGTCTTGTTTGTCAGAAAGAAGGATGGATCCCTTAGACTTTGTATCGACTACAGACAGTTGAACAAAGTCACTACCAAGAACAAGTACCCTTTGCCAAGGATCGACGATCTATTCGACCAGCTAGCAGGAGCGGGATGTTTCTCCAAAATAGATCTGAGATCTGGGTACCATCAGCTGAGGATCAGAGATGAGGATGTGCCAAAGACAGCTTTCAGGACCATATATTGGCATTTTGAGTTCCTTGTAATGCCGTTCGGGTTAACTAACGCCCCTACAGCATTCATGGACCTCATGAACAGAGTGTTTAGTCAGTACCTGGATCACTTTGTTATTGTCTTCATAGATGATATCTTGGTGTATTCCAGGAATGCAGAGGAGCATGCCCATCATCTGCGGTTGGTTTTGCAGACTTTGAGGGAACATGGCTTGTATGCCAAGTTCTCTAAGTGTGAGTTCTGGCTGAGGAGCATTTCGTTCTTGGGGCATGTAGTGACAGAAAATGGGATAGAGGTGGACCCCAAGAAGACAGAAACTGTGGCTAACTGGCCTAGACCCACTTCAGTGACGGAGATCAGGAGTTTCTTGGGTTTGGCAGGTTACTACAGGAGGTTCGTTCAGGACTTCTCGAAAATAGCAGCTCCTCTGACCAGACTAACCAGGAAGAATCAGAAGTTTCTGTGGACCGACCAGTGCGAAGAGAGTTTCAAAGAGCTTAAGAAGAGGTTGACTTCAGCAACAGTTTTAGCTCTGCCATCTAGTGATGAGGACTTTACAGTCTTTTGTGATGCGTCCCGTGTGGGACTGGGTTGTGTACTAATGCAGAATGAGAGGGTGATTGCTTATGCTTCTAGGCAGCTGAAGAAGCATGAGTTGAATTACCCCACACATGACCTTGAGATGGCAGCAGTAATCTTTGCACTCAAGATGTGGAGGCACTACCTCTATGGGGTAAAATGTGAGATCTTCATGGATCATAAAAATCTGCAATACATCATGAGTCAAAGAGACTTGAACTTGAGACAGAGGAGATGGGTGGAGCTGTTGAGTGACTATGATTGCAATATTCAGTATCATCCGGGTAAGGCGAATGTCGTGGCAGACGCCCTAAGCCGGAAGTCACTAGGCAGTCTATCCCACATCACGGCAGAGAGGAGACCAGTGGTGAAGGAGTTTTACAAGCTCATGGATGAAGGTCTACAGTTGGAGTTGTCTGGTACCGGTGCTTTAGTGGCCCAAATGAGAGTGACACCTGTGTTTCTGGAGCAAGTGGCTCAGAAACAGCATGAGGACCCAGAGTTAGTGAAGATTGCCAGGACTGTTCAGTCAGGCAAGGACAGTGAGTTCAGATTTGACAATAAGGGGATCCTCCGCTATGGGAGTCGATTGTGTGTACCAGATGACATAGGGCTAAAAGGAGACATTATGAGGGAGGCTCATAATGCAAGATACAGCGTTCACTCCGGAGCCACCAAGATGTATCAAGATTTGAAGAAGGTTTATTGGTGGCCAGCGATGAAGAAAGAAGTGGCACAGTTTGTGTCAGCCTGCGAAGTGTGTCAGAGGGTGAAGCTGGAACATCAGAAGCCGGCTGGAATGCTTAACCCGCTACCTATTCCAGAGTGGAAATGGGAGAATATAGCTATGGACTTAGTAGTGGGGTTACCGGCGGCATCCAACAGATTGGACTCCATATGGGTGATTGTGGACAGACTCACCAAATCTGCTCACTTCATCCCTGTCAGGAGTGGCCACTCTGTGGACAAGTTGGCGCAGGTATATGTGGAATAAGATCGTCAGGCTGCATGGGGTTCCGGTTTCGATAGTGTCGGATAGAGGGCCCCAGTTCACCTCCAAGTTTTGACGGAGTCTGCAGAATGCCATGGGTACTAGATTGGGTTTCAGTACTGCCTTCCACCCCCAGACGGACGGACAGTCCGAAAGGACCATCCAGACTATCGAGGATATGCTCAGAATGTGTGTGCTGGACTTTGGCGGTTCTTGGAGGCAACATCTACCTTTGGTGGAGTTTGCCTACAATAACAGCCATCATGCTAGCATCGGGATGGCTCCATATGAAGCTTTATATGGGAGGAAGTGCAGGTCACCTGTTTGCTGGGAGGAAGTTGGAGAAAAGGCCTTGGCAGGGCCTGAGCTAGTAGAGATCACCAGCAGGGTGGTACCCATAATCAGAGAGAGAATCAAGACTGCTGCAAGCAGACAGAAGAGTTATGCGGACATCCGCAGAAGACAGGTACAGTTTCAGGAGGGAGATCTGGCATTGCTCAAGGTGTCTCCAATGAAAGGAGTGGTTCGCTTTGGGAAGAAAGGTAAACTAGCTCCGCGATACATCGGACCCTTTGAAATCTTGCAGAAGATTGGGAATGTGTCGTACAAGCTAGATTTGCCTGCTTCAATGGCAAGAATCCATCCGGTTTTCCATGTTTCAATGTTGAGGAAATTTGTGTCAGATCCGGGCAAGGTTCTTAGTGAGCCTGATGTGGAGATCCAAGAGGATCTCACCTATGTTGAGCAGCCAGTGCGGATCATAGACACCCAGATCAGAAAGCTGAGAAACAAGGAAATCCCGATGGTGAAAGTCCTGTGGAACCACCACAATATGGAAGAGTGCACCTGGGAGACACGGGAGTCCATGCTCCAGCAATACCCTTATCTTTTCTAAGGTTAGTTTCTTATATGTTTCATGTGTTTTATGTGTATGATATGTTGTATGCCATGCTATGTGCTAGTTGAGGAACATTCGGGGACGAATGTTCTTAAGGGGGGAGAATGTAATACCCGGCTAGACTCCGGTATCGGAATTCCTACCGTCCGGTGGAATCTCGGATGTCGGAGACCTCTAGATGGGTAAAACCATGTTTTCATGAAATGTTTTAATGTTTTTGATGATTTTAAGTAAAAAGGAAATGAGTTTTTGAATAAAAACAACCTTAGAAGAAAGCTCAGGTTCGACCGCCGAAACTTAAAGTTCGGCCGCCGAACATGCATGCATTTCGGGTCAGCCTTAGGCCCCCGAAGGCATAAGTGAGGGGAGCCCAGGTTCGGCCGCCGAACCTCAAGTTCGGCCGCCGAACA
This sequence comes from Manihot esculenta, assembly GCF_001659605.2. Classification (NCBI taxonomy): domain Eukaryota; kingdom Viridiplantae; phylum Streptophyta; class Magnoliopsida; order Malpighiales; family Euphorbiaceae; genus Manihot; species Manihot esculenta. Next base: position 25,992,670 of record NC_035170.2, on the reverse strand, counting down.
TGGCATGCATGCGGAGGCACATTCGGCCCCCGAACGTGGCCTGGACAGCCACTATAAAAAGGGTCCCTTAGCCGAAAACGGGTGAGCTTTTCCCCATTTTCGGCCAAGGTGAGCTCTCCGCCGTCCCTCACCGATCTTTGATGTTTTTCCTCTAGATCTTTCAAGTTTTTCATTTGTTTTAACTTTGTTTTGAAGATTTGAGCTTTTGAGCAAAGTTTTGGAGCTTTGAGGTTCAAGAACTCAAATCTCTCCCAACTCCAAGTTTGGTCGCCTCTACTCTCGATCTTCAAGAGGTAAGAGTCGATCTCTAGCTTATATTATGTTTTAAGTAATTTTTATGAAGTTCTTGGGGGTAGAATGCATGTTTAGGTTATAGTTATGTTTATGGGTATAAATGTATGTTCATGAACAATGTGGCTTGTAATGTGTGTTTGATGTGTTGTAGTTGGGGTTTAAGGTAGTTTGAGACCCCTAGGAACTTGTATGCATGTTTTGGTTGAGCTAAATGCATGATGGTTTGAGTTTGGAGGCATTTGTGCATGTTTGAACCAAGTTTCTGCCCTTTGGGAGAAACCAGGTTCGGCAGCCGAAGGGACTTTCGGCCGCCGAACCCTCTTGTGGAGGCAGCTTTCGGCTGCCGAAGCTTGCCCCCGAAAGGAGACTTTCGTCTCTGTCTGGGAGTTTTGGCCCCGAAAGTGCCGCCGAACATGCATGAGTTTCGCCTCTGTCTGGGAGTTTCGGCCGCCGAAGGTGCCGCCGAACCTGCCTGACTTTCGGCTCTGGAGGGACTTTCGGCCGCCGAACCTGCCGTCGAAAGTGCACTGTCCAGCCTTCCTTTGCATGTTCTTGCATGGATGTTTTGAGATGTTTTAGGGGGTTTTTGGGGGATGTTTTTAGAGTTATGTTCTTGTATGTTGGTCCCTCATTTGAGTCCACCTGTGTAGGTTCGGACCCGAGGAACCGAGGACCTCAGCAGTGAGTCAGCTGCTTCAGTCAGTGTCAGAGCTAGCCAGAGGTGAGTGGAATGACTCTTATGCTTTTAAATAAATAAATAAATCAGTTTTGAGCATGTTCATGCACCACGGATGCCATGTGATATTTTAGGATGCTTGCATTAGAAATCACGAATATGTTGCATTGCATAATATGTTGTTGATATGGATGAATGTTGAATGATCCATTAGCCCTCATATGTTATGATATGATGATATGGTATGGAAGTCCAGGTGTGGCCTGCACTACGCCCCTGGCACTATGTAAGAGAAAGACCGGACGTGGCCTGCACTACGCCCCCGACACTATGGATTATGTATGTTATGTTATGTTATGTATAAGAGAAAGACCAGGTGTGGCCTGCACTACGCCCCTGGCATGTATGGAATATGTAGAGGGCTAAATGGTGACAAGTTCATCCTTGATATGATTAGTTGTGATGTGATGCATTTCATGTTATCATATGTTTTAAATGCTTTACTATTCTGCTCATTGGGCTCTAGTAGCTCACCCCTCTCCCAAATTCCCTAGGTTTGCAGGTACGGGTTAGACAGAGAAGTCAAGAGGAGTAAGGAAGTCTTATGTATGTAATAGTTAGAATGTGGACATGACAGATTGTATAATGATGCATAGATATGTAATGTAACGATATTGAGGTTAGAAGTGTGCTTGACCATAGTATAATGTAATCCCTTTTTGAATCATGATCTTAATGTTATTGATGTCCATGTTTAGCCAACTCAACACTTGTTATGCCACCCATTGGGGGCATTGATGAGATCCCACAGAGGGGTCAAGTTTATGATTATGTATATGTTCAGTGCATGCACAGGTTGAGTTTGGTGTATGATAGAATGTATGTAATACCCGGCTAGATTCAGACATCGGAATTCCTACCGTCCGGGGGAGTTCGAGGATGTCAGAGGTCTCTGGAAGGGTAAGAGAAAGTTTTCTAAAATATGTGCAAGTGTTTTAAAGGTTTAGCGTAGAAAAGGATTGAGTTTTGAAGAGATATGGCCAAGGAGGCATTTTGCCATGTTCGGCCCCCTAAGGTTAAGTTCGGCCGCCTAACGTTCCCTAGTTTCGGCCCCCTAAGGTTAAGTTCGGCCGCCTAAAGTTGCATGGTTTTGCATGCGATTCGGCAGCCGAACCTGAGGCGGTTGCTCATCTATAAGGGCACCGAGTGGCAGAAAAAGGAGGAGGTTTCTTCTCTCCTTCTGACCTAGGTGAGGTCTTGATCTCCTTAAAGTATTTTCATGGTTTTTCTTCAAATCTTTCACGGTTTGAATGAGTTTTACCCTTGGTTTGAAGAGTTGTGAGCTTGAAACAAGGTTTTGGAGTTTGAAGCTTTTGAAGCTTGGTTTCTCCATATCTTTGAGTTTGGATCATCTCAGCCTTTGTTCTTCAAGAGGTAAGTGTTGATCCATGGTTCTTATGATGTTTTTATGAGTTTTGTAAAGGGAAAAGGGAGCTAGGCATGAGTTTGCATAAGATGTGCATCATAGGGTTTATGAATCCTTTATGTTTGATGTGTGTCTTGTGAGCTTGTTTGTTGGCGTTTAAAGTTATATGAAGCTCCCTTAGGCTTGTTGAAGTGTTTATGCATGTTTTAGAAGGGTTAAATGCATGTGTTGAGGTCTGAACAGGTGATGGAGGGACTGGCAGGCGTCCTTGTGCACGAAACTGAGTTCTGGCTAAACTCAGGTTCGGCCCCCGAAAGTCCAAGTTAGGCCGCCGAACATGCCTGACTTTCGTCTCTGGAGGAGACATTCGGCCGCCGAAGGTGCTGCCGAAGGTGCCCTGTCCAGCCTTCCTTTGCTTGTTTTGCATACATGTTTTGTGATGTTTTAGAGGGTTTTTGGAGAGATGTTCATAGTTATGTTAGAGTATGTTTGGTACCTCATTTACGTCCATCTGTGTAGGATTGGACCGAGGAACCGAGGAGGCTCCAGAGTTAGAGTTGGCCCAGAGTTAGCCAGCATTGGCTAGAGGTGAGTGGAACTAACTGTACTATTTTACATTCAGAAATGACACGAATCTCGCATGATCCATGCATCATAAAATGCCATGTTATGTATTAGGTTGTATTGCATTAGATTCCACGAATATGCTGCATTGCATAAGATGATATTTGTATGGATGAATGTTGGATGATCCTTAGCCCTTGATAGAGCACAGAGCACAGATACAGAGTTATGGCATGAGATAGCCATACCAGGTCGCCCCTGGATAGTCCAGGTCGCTCCTGGTACTATGAGTGAGACAGCTGGGCTGTCAGATCAGAGCTCAGAGAAGTCCAGGCGAGGCCTAATCGCCCCTGGCACAGTTGGACATGTTATGATATGAGTTACTTAAGAGAAGTCCAGGCGAGGCCTAATCGCCCCTGGCAAGTTGGACAGATTACTATATGTATACAGTAAAGGGCTATTGGTGACAAGTTCATCCTTGAGATGATATGTTTGTGATGTGATGCATTTCATGAGAGCATGTAATTAATGAACTGTTTTTATTGTTCCTCCTCACTGGGCTCTAGAGCTCATCCCACTCCCTTAATCCCAGTTTTGCAGGGTCTGAGATAGCTATGGGAAGTTCAAGTCAGCAAGAGTACAGAGGAAAGTTATGCATGAATGTATGTTGTAATAGCATAGTGGACATGCTGTAATTAAAAGATTAGTGGTAATGTAATGTGTATAGATATGTACTGTTGTATACTGGATAGACTTGTGCTTTTCCTAGTATCCTTGCTATAGTGTGATGTATGATTAATCCCTTGGACATGAATCCTGTTTTACGTTTCTTGATGAGAAATGTGTGAGTTAGGCTTAATGTATGGCTTTGATGTGATACCAGTGGATTGTGTTACAGAGGAAAAGGGTTTCAATCCCTTGATCCACAGCAGATAGTAGTCCCTGGTATAGGCCCTGAGGGCCATTTCAGATTGCTATGTCTGAGTAGCATTAGTTAAGCCTACAAAGTTTTACAGGATTGTTGAGTATCTGTGTATCATGTATGGGATTTATCAGGTACACAGAGAGTATTGTCGGCTTGCTACGGGTCCCGGCGGCCTTAAGCCGATCTGGATCCTAGTGCCAGTGATGGTTCGGACCGTTACTGAGGAGTACCGGTTTCCGGGTCGTTACAGATTGGTATCAGAGCATAGGGCCTCTAGAGTACGATGTGCTGAGTCCGTATACTCAGGGATCAGAGATATCTCACATCGGAACGAGGTTAAGATGTTAGCGTTTTAGATCTTTTGAGTACAGTGTGTTGAGCGAAGATGCTCAAGGATTAGAGTCCCACATCGGAAAGAGGTGTAGTTTTGTATAGGAGGGAAAGCACAATAGGTAAACGCATGTTCACTAGGATAGGATGTGGAGTCCTGTTTTGCATGATGATGTGAAATGCCATGATGAGCTACATGTGCTATGAATATGTTTGATATGTGCTGAGGATTCATGTGTTCTCACATGGATCATTTGATGATATTTTTGTGTGCTGTTGTGTTTTTCAGAGGCAGGATGAGAGGAACTCGTCGATCTGCGAGATTGATTGGAGCTCCGCCGGAGAATGAGGACATGGATGTCCATCTCCCTATTCTGCAAAGGGCAACATCCGATAGTTTAAGTAGAGAAGGTACATCAAGGGGCCCTAGAAGGTCTGTTGAGGAGAGTAGACGGGGAGTTGTCCAGAGTGGTATGTCAGGGCTTATGAGAGAAAGAGAGAAGGATGACCAGAGTAGCGAGGGCGGCTTAGGAGGAGATATGGGTGAGTCCCAAGGAGGCACTCAGGCCTCGAGGTTTGTTCCACCTCAGTATCCACCCTACCCGTGGGGGGCAGAGTACCCGATGAGAGGTACATCAGAGTTGCCTAGATATCACGCATATCCTACCTTTATGCCCTATCCTCCCTTTTATCCGCCATATCCACCATCATATCCACAGTATACTATGTTTCCACCCTTCGTTTGTTACCCAAGGTCAGTAAACCCTAACCCAGGGCAAGTTGCACCTCCTCCACCACCAGTAGAACCAGTAGCCCCAGTTATCCAAACACCTAAGCTGAGTTCACCTGGAGAAAGTATGGTGCAGCTGACAGATTATTTGAGGTTAGATGTTCCCCAATTTGAGACTGGAGATGACCCTGTTGAGTATCTTAGAATGGTTAAGATGATAACTGACGAGTTGGGAGTCAGTGAGAATATAGCCATTCAAATGGCAGGGGTCACATTGAAATGTGAAAAAGCAAGGGAATGGTTCAACCAGTATGTGGATTCGCGGGTAGAAAGCTTATCCTGGGAGCAGTTTGCTCATGAGTTTGTAGGAGGGGTTGTCAATAGGTCAAGGGCGAGTTCCCATGATATAGTAGATATAGTACAGAAGAGGAAAGCTAGTACCAAACTTGCAGGGACAAGCGATGTTAATCTCTCCCCTCTGCATGAGGCTGATACAATGAGTAAGAAAGGAGGTAGAGGCCTCAGGAGATCAAAGAAGAATAAGGTCTGGAAGCAGATAAAGTCTGGTCTGGGCATAGGTGACGGATCGAGTTCTGGTTTGAACAACTCTAAATGTCCGAGGTGCGGTAGGCCGCACAAGGGAGTCTGTCTAGTAGGGACAACAGCATGTTTCAGGTGCGGACAAGAGGGGCACATAGCACGTGAGTGTTCCACCGCCACTTTGCTAACACAGTCCCAGCAGACAGTCTCAGACCGAGTGGCTCAGCCAGAAGCTCTAGCCATGGCGCAGGACAGAGGCAGAAGGAGCGGGATCACTCCTTCTTCCACAGGTTCCCCAGGTGAAGGTTCATCAGTGCCAGCACGGATCTTTGCTTTGACGCAGCAGGAGGCTGACACATCGGACATGGCAGTGACAGGTATGTTTCACTTCCATATGTTTTGATGTGTTTGCTAGTAGAGACTCTGATGTTTCGCTTTCCTTAGGGCTGTGAGAGCCATCGAGAGTATGGGTTTGATAACTTCTGGGATTAGGATGTCCTCTTTGGGTCAATAGACTCAAGTGTGATCCGTCAGTGGCAGAGTTAGTCTGCCAATAGAGTTGAGTGCGAGTTTTGAGTAGGTGCCTTCCAGCTGACCTTGTGGTTCTAGAGTGACTGGTTGATGTCATTCTAGGGGTGGATGGGCTAGCTACTCATCGTACTGCCTTAGATAGCAGAGGCAGAGTAGTCAGGCTTTGAGACCAGGATGGATGGATCACAGGTAATGTGTGAGGGGACAAAGTAGAGATGCCTAGAAGTTTGCTATCAGCCCTAGAGGCTCTTACGCTATTTAGGAGAGGGTATCAAAGGTTTCTTGCTTGTGTTAGCGAACAGCGTAGTTAGTCAGATTGTAGTGCCCACAGCCAGAGAAAAGTTGTCGATAGGACCCAGACAAGTCATCAGGTGTACCACCCGCTAAATGAAGAGAGGGAGAACGACGAATGGTAAAGATTGCACTACCAGAGTGCGAGAGATAGGAAAAGCCAAATGAGTAATAGCGAGATAGTGAACCAGGAAAGATATTTGAGAGTGATCTCTCATCTCCGAGTGCAGCCCTCAAAGAGAAGAAATAAGTCAAAGAACAGAGTAAGAAAAGAATAAGAGTAAGAGAAAAGTAAGTGTCATAGAGCAGAGTAACAAAACAAAAGAAAGAAAAAGAATACGCAAACTAGAATGAAATAGAAAAAGAAAAGAGTAAGACTAAGGGTAAGTTCAGGAGGAACTTGCAGTTTACTCTGGGATTCGGTGATAAATTGAGGCAGAGGAAAGGGTTAGCCTTTTCATTAGTACGTTCCCGAGAGAAGGTCCGTTACCTATAGTTCGGATCTTCACTCTGACTCCGTAGGAAACTATCACATCGAACACAGTGACGTCAGGTATGTTCACTTGTGGATGTTCGGATGTGTATGTTGTTTGTTTTGAACCCGCGTGTTTCTACTTTCTTGTGACTTAGTGAGCTGTTCATCGAGTGGGTTGGATGCCTTCTAGGCTTTGTTTTCTCTGGGTTAGTGGACCCGAGTATGATCCATCTGAGGCAGAGTCAGTTAGTCAGAGCAGTTTAGCGTGGAGTGAGTAGAGACTATCCAGCTGACCTTATGGTTCTAGAGTTGACCAGTTGATGTCATTCTAGGGCGGATTGGCTACTTACTCATTGTACTATTTGTATCTGTATCTGTCGAGACAGAGTTCAGAGGCTAAGATGGATCAGAGATAGTCCTTGAAAGGGACAGAGTATAGGTGCCTAAAGGTTTGATGTCAGCCCAGTAGGCTCAACGGTACACAGGAAAGGGTATCAGAGGGTTCTCGCTCTTGTGAGCGAGTTTAGGAGTCAGATCAGGAAATCAGCCTCAACGCCCATTGCTAGTGAGGTCTAGATGGTTGTCCCAGACGAGCTGTCAGGTTTTCCATCTGTCAGGGAGTCAGAGTTTGGAATAGGAGTGGTGTCTGGACGCGGAACCATTTCTTTCCTTCTTTCCTTCTACCCTACAGCATGGCACCTGCAAAGAGAGCATAGTCAGTATAGTATAGAGAAGCTGGGTAGAGAAAGGTTATCCGACCTAGTACCTCACCCTGGAATGTTCCAGTGTCAGTGTGAGAAACGAAGGATGAAACCTAATCACTACCAAGGACAGGTGTTTCCACGCAGGATTAATAGTTTGTGAAGACAGCGAGTAAGAGCTGCTGATCCTCCACGATAGATCTAAGCGTTAGAGAGAGTCCAAAAAAAAAAAAAAAAAAAAACACAAAAGCCAGTATAGTACAGAAGAAAAAAGGCAGGCAAAGATCAGAGTACGCAGCAAAAGCGTAGAATCGTTCGAAGCATGCCCAGTAGCTACTCAATGTAGTAGTAGCTAGAGAACATGGCATGAAGGCCAAGATCAGGGCATGTCTATTCCCTTGTGTTGTGTCACAAATAGAGTGAGTGAGCGAAGCATACCCTGAGAGTCATTGCTCCTCTGACCGGAGTGCGTACAAGGAAACTAAGGGTAAAGATCTAGCGTAGGGAGAAAGCTAAGAAGAGCCAAAGAAAAAAAAATAAAGGTAGCAGTCCGTATAGGGTATGGACACAGATTAAGCAGATAAGAATCCACAAAGTCCGACAGTATAGCCAACCCGGGAGTTTTACTCCAGGGGTATCTGTGTCTCGTCATAGAGACTGATGGTAGGCTTTCTTCTTGTTTCCCTGTATGTTTATTGTTGTTGTTTTAACATTCGAGGACGAATGTTTTTAAAGGAGGAAAGAATGTAATACCCGGCTAGATTCAGACATCGGAATTCCTACCATCCGGGGGAGTTCGAGGATGTCAGAGGTCTCTGGAAGGGTAAGAGAAAGTTTTCTAAAATATGTGCAAGTGTTTTAAAGGTTTAGCGTAGAAAAGGATTGAGTTTTGAAGAGATATGGCCAAGGAGGCATTTTGCCATGTTCGGCCCCCTAAGGTTAAGTTCGGCCGCCTAACGTTCCCTAGTTTCGGCCCCCTAAGGTTAAGTTCGGCCGCCTAAAGTTGCATGGTTTTGCATGCGATTCGGCAGCCGAACCTGAGGCGGTTGCTCATCTATAAGGGCACCGAGTGGCAGAAAAAGGAGGAGGTTTCTTCTCTCCTTCTGACCTAGGTGAGGTCTTGATCTCCTTAAAGTATTTTCATGGTTTTTCTTCAAATCTTTCACGGTTTGAATGAGTTTTACCCTTGGTTTGAAGAGTTGTGAGCTTGAAACAAGGTTTTGGAGTTTGAAGCTTTTGAAGCTTGGTTTCTCCATATCTTTGAGTTTGGATCATCTCAGCCTTTGTTCTTCAAGAGGTAAGTGTTGATCCATGGTTCTTATGATGTTTTTATGAGTTTTGTAAAGGGAAAAGGGAGCTAGGCATGAGTTTGCATAAGATGTGCATCATAGGGTTTATGAATCCTTTATGTTTGATGTGTGTCTTGTGAGCTTGTTTGTTGGCGTTTAAAGTTATATGAAGCTCCCTTAGGCTTGTTGAAGTGTTTATGCATGTTTTAGAAGGGTTAAATGCATGTGTTGAGGTCTGAACAGGTGATGGAGGGACTGGCAGGCGTCCTTGTGCACGAAACTGAGTTCTGGCTAAACTCAGGTTCGGCCCCCGAAAGTCCAAGTTAGGCCGCCGAACATGCCTGACTTTCGTCTCTGGAGGAGACATTCGGCCGCCGAAGGTGCTGCCGAAGGTGCCCTGTCCAGCCTTCCTTTGCTTGTTTTGCATACATGTTTTGTGATGTTTTAGAGGGTTTTTGGAGAGATGTTCATAGTTATGTTAGAGTATGTTTGGTACCTCATTTACGTCCATCTGTGTAGGATTGGACCGAGGAACCGAGGAGGCTCCAGAGTTAGAGTTGGCCCAGAGTTAGCCAGCATTGGCTAGAGGTGAGTGGAACTAACTGTACTATTTTACATTCAGAAATGACACGAATCTCGCATGATCCATGCATCATAAAATGCCATGTTATGTATTAGGTTGTATTGCATTAGATTCCACGAATATGCTGCATTGCATAAGATGATATTTGTATGGATGAATGTTGGATGATCCTTAGCCCTTGATAGAGCACAGAGCACAGATACAGAGTTATGGCATGAGATAGCCATACCAGGTCGCCCCTGGATAGTCCAGGTCGCTCCTGGTACTATGAGTGAGACAGCTGGGCTGTCAGATCAGAGCTCAGAGAAGTCCAGGCGAGGCCTAATCGCCCCTGGCACAGTTGGACATGTTATGATATGAGTTACTTAAGAGAAGTCCAGGCGAGGCCTAATCGCCCCTGGCAAGTTGGACAGATTACTATATGTATACAGTAAAGGGCTATTGGTGACAAGTTCATCCTTGAGATGATATGTTTGTGATGTGATGCATTTCATGAGAGCATGTAATTAATGAACTGTTTTTATTGTTCCTCCTCACTGGGCTCTAGAGCTCATCCCACTCCCTTAATCCCAGTTTTGCAGGGTCTGAGATAGCTATGGGAAGTTCAAGTCAGCAAGAGTACAGAGGAAAGTTATGCATGAATGTATGTTGTAATAGCATAGTGGACATGCTGTAATTAAAAGATTAGTGGTAATGTAATGTGTATAGATATGTACTGTTGTATACTGGATAGACTTGTGCTTTTCCTAGTATCCTTGCTATAGTGTGATGTATGATTAATCCCTTGGACATGAATCCTGTTTTACGTTTCTTGATGAGAAATGTGTGAGTTAGGCTTAATGTATGGCTTTGATGTGATACCAGTGGATTGTGTTACAGAGGAAAAGGGTTTCAATCCCTTGATCCACAGCAGATAGTAGTCCCTGGTATAGGCCCTGAGGGCCATTTCAGATTGCTATGTCTGAGTAGCATTAGTTAAGCCTACAAAGTTTTACAGGATTGTTGAGTATCTGTGTATCATGTATGGGATTTATCAGGTACACAGAGAGTATTGTCGGCTTGCTACGGGTCCCGGCGGCCTTAAGCCGATCTGGATCCTAGTGCCAGTGATGGTTCGGACCGTTACTGAGGAGTACCGGTTTCCGGGTCGTTACAATGTATGAAAGAAAAGTTTTAAATTTTTATGTATGATTGTTGATCATGTATGGGATTAAACAGATTTTCAGGTTACATGTCAGGCTTGCTACGGGTCCCGGCGGCCTTAAGCCGATCTGGATCCTAGCGCCGGTAGCGGTCCGATTTTCGGGTCGTTACAAGCACGGTATGGAAGGAGAAGAGTTATGTAATAGCTAGTGTGGGCATGTACTTGTAAAGAGATAGTAATTGTGTAATAAGATGTATAGAATTGTGCTTGACTGTAACAGCCCGGAAACCGAACTGCTACCGGCACTAGGATCCAGATCGACTTAAGGTCGCCGGGACCCGTAGTAAGCCTGCTATACTGACTGTGCACCAGTGACATCCCATACATGATCATATATTTTCTGTAAAAACATAAAACTTTTCTTTCCTCCATAGCTTAACCTGTGCATGCACTATCTCTGTTCTCTGCCAATCCCTACTAGAGCTCCTCATTGCTCTAGGCGGATAAAACTCGTCATAATAAGCCTGGTTTTCTCATCAATATGAACAAGAAAAGAAACATACATAAACTGATCATGTGTCTACAACAAGGGATTACAACACTTCTAAGTCAAGCACAAGTCTATACATTGTACATTATCTCTTTATGTAATACCCGGCTAGACTCCGGTATCGAAATTCCTACCGTCCGGTGGAATCTCGGATGTCGGAGACCTCTAGAAGGGTAGAATCATGTTTTATAAAAATGTTTTAAGGTGTTTTATGATTTTAAGTATGAAATTAAATGAGTTTTTACATGAAAAGTCCTTGGAGGAAAACCCAGGTTCGGCCGCCGAAAGTCAAGTTCGGCCGCCGAACATGCATGCGTTTTGGAGGCACGTTAGGCCCCCGAAAGCATGAGTGAGGGAAGTCCAGGTTCGGCCGCCGAACCTCATGTTCGGCCGCCGAACATGGCATGCATGCGGAGGCACATTCGGCCCCCGAACGTGGTCTGGCCAGCCACTATAAAAGGGTCCCTTAGCCGAAAACGGGCGAGCTTTTCCCCATTTTCGGCCAAGGTGAGCTTTCCGCCGTCCCTCACCCATTTTTGATGTTCTTCCTCTAAATCTTTCAAGATTTTCACTTGTTTTCACTTGGTTTGGAAGATTTAAGCTTTTGAAACAAGTTTTGGAGCTTTGGGAACTCAGGAGCTCATTTTCGTGGATCTCCAAGTTTAGGTCGTCTCCCTCTCGATCTTCAAGAGGTAAGAGCCGATCTTAAGTTCCTTATGTGTTTTAAGTAAGTTTATTGCAAGATCTATGGGTAGAAATGCATGTTAGGTTACATGTTGAGTTTATGGGTTATATTGATGATTTGAGCAATGTATGTTGATTTTTATGTGTTTGAAGTGTTGTAGTTGGGGTATATGATAGTTTGAGACGCCTAGGTGTAATGTATGTGTGGTATGCATGTGGTAGAACGAGATTATGCATGATTGGAGGTTTTGGGAGGCAAGAGGTTCGTTTGAACCAAGTTTCTGCCCTTCTGGCAGAAACCAGGTTCGGCCGCCGAAGGGAGTTTCGGCCGCCGAACCCCCTTTGTGGAGGCAGCATTCGGCTGCCGAAGTTGCCCCCGAAAAGAGACTTTCGTCTCTGTCTGGGACTTTCGGCCGCCGAAGGTGCCGCCGAAAGTGCCTGACTTTCGGATCTGTCCAGGACTTTCGGCCGCCGAAGGTGCCGCCGAAAGTGCCCTGTTCAGCCATTTCATGCATGTCTCTATGTGATATTTTCAGGATGTTTTAGGGGGGTTTTTGGGGAGTATATTAGAGCTGTATTTACGTATGTTTGGTCCCTCATTTGAGTCCACCCGTGTAGGTTCGGACCCGAGGAACCGAGGACCCCAGCAGTGAGTCCAGCTGCTTCGGTGTTGTCAGAGTCAGCCAGAGGTGAGTGGAACTAACCTTAATCTTTTAAATTAAATGTTTTATCATGTATCATGCATCATGATTATGCAATAGGATGATTGCATTAGTTTTCACGAATATGCCGCATCGCATAAATTGTTGTTGATGTGGGTGAATGTTGGATGACCCAATTAGTCTAAGACAGGAAGACCAGGACCCCATGCTACGGCCTGGCACAGAGTAAGAAAGACCAGGCCCCAGTCTACAGGCCTGGCACAGAGTAAGGAAAGACCAGGATCCCATCCTATGGTCTAGCACGGTTGTGGGACTTGAAGACCAGGAGCCCAGAGGAGGCCCTGGGAAATGGTAAGTAATGTATGTTCTGACAGGAAGACCAGGACCCCATTCTACAGGCCTGGCACAGAGTTAACTTGGACTAATTGGTGACAAGTTCACCCAACCCTTATGTGAATTGTCTGTGTTATGATGCATTCCATTTGAGCATAGTGTTAATGTGTTTTACTAGCTCTACTCACTGGGCTTTTAGCTCACCCCTCTCCCTTTTCCCCCAGGCTTACAGGTACAGGATATAGTGCGGGAGTCCGGATAGAGTAAAGAAGTCATGCTTACGTAATAGCTAGCGATGGACATGATCAAATTGTAATGTAAAAGTACAGTATAGTTATGTAATGAGTTTTATGGATGTTAGTATGTGCTTGACCATAGATTGTTGTATCCCTTTTATACATGATCTTAGAGATTTTGTTGATGTTTATGTAAACCAACTCAACAGATGTATGTTACCCATTGAGGGCACAGATGAGATCCCACAGAGGGATCAAAGTTATGTTAATGTTATGCACAGGTTGAGTTTGGTTGATGTTCAATGGAAAGAAAAGTTTTAATTTTTATGCATATTGTTGATCATGTATGGGATTATACAGGTTTACAGGTTTTATGTCAGGCTTGCTATGGGTCCCGGCGGCCTTAAGTCGACCCGGATCCTAGCGCCGGTAGCGGTCCGATTTTCGGGTCATTACACTTTACATGTACATGTCCACACTAGCTACTACAAACTATATACTCTTCCTGTACCCTGCTGACTTCCCTCTGAACTCTGAACCTGCACAACTGGAGTTAGGGGAGAGGGATAAGCTACTATAGCCCAGTGAGTAGAACAGGATAAAGCACAGGTGATAAAACATGCTCTCATGAAAGGTATCACATCACAAGTAATCACATCATCTCAGCATGGACGGATCAACACTCCCTCTATCTGGGTACTGCATCTCATCTGGGGTACCGAAGTACCATGTGCCTGGTCCCCTTAGGGCTGTTCCAGGTCTTTGTGCCTGGTCCCCGTAGGGCTATTCCAGGTCTTTCCTTTGAGGGCTATTGAATCCGTACTATGTCCATACTGTCATAGAAACAATGTACAAGGAGCAATGCCAAGTACAAGGATAAATGCAATGCATCATATTCGTGTCCACTAATGCACGCACCCTATAGGATATTCATGATGCATGAAGTATGATAAAATATTTATTTCTCATATTCAAACATTAAGTTCCGTTCCACTCACCTCGGGTTGACTCTGAACTGACTCTGCAGGTTCTGAAACTGGACTCACTGCTGACCTCCCTGATTCCTCTGGTCCGTACCTACACAGGTGGACTCAAATGAGGGACCAAACTAACTCAAGAACATCTCTAAGAAACTCCCCAAAAACCCTCTAAACGATCCTCAAACAATCACAGAAAACATGCAAAAGAAAGCTGGACAGGGCACGTTCGGCGGCAGGTTCGGCGGCCGAAACCCCTCTCAAGAGACGAAACTCATGCATGTTCGGCGGCACCTTCGGCAGCCGAAAGTCTCGTCCAGAGACGAAACTCAACCTTCGGCGGCACTTTCGGCGGCCGAACCTTGCCTCCAGAGACGAAAGTCCCAGGTTTCGAGGGCAAGCTTTGGCAGCTGAAACTGCCTCCACAAGGGGTTCGGCGGCCGAACCTGGTTTTGCCTAACGGGCAGAACCCTGCTCTGTTTCATGCAATCTTTTCCCCAACTCCTCTCAACATGCATATCAACTACTCCCAACTAGCATATACACCTATATATGCACAAAGGGGTCTAAAACGAACCTACAACCCCAAACAAACATATCACATAACACTCAAACATGTTTGAACACCAAAGATTACCAAAAACCTCACCTAAACCTAAACATGCATACTACCCACACAACCTTCATAAAACCTTCAAAAATCATCAAAGAAGCTCAGGATCTTCACTTACCTCTTAAGGAACTTGAGGATGAAGGATCCTAACGTGGAGATATGGAGAAATCCTCTCTCAAAGCTCCAAGCTTCAAAACTTGGTTAGTTTGCTCAAATCTTCAAAACAACAACAAAACTCTTAAAACCTTTGAAGGATTTGGTGAAAAAACATGAAAATCATCAAAGTCAACGTGAGAAGGTTTTGGCTCACCTCTGGCCGCAAGTGGAGGAGAAATATCCTCCTTCCACCGACCTTTGGCCCTTAAATAGGTGGCTGGCCAAACCACCTTCGGCAGCCGAACGTGAATCCGAAACCATGCAATGTTCGGCGGCCGAAAGTGACCTTCGGCGGCCGAACCTTTGCATTTCTCCCTTATTGCTTTTCTTTCAAAACTCAATTCCTTTCACACTTGAAAACATTCAAAACTCTTAAAACACACATGAAAACATATGTCTTACCCTTCTCGAGGGTTCCGACATCCGAGATTCCACCAGACGACAGGAATTCCGATGCCGGACTCGAGCCGGGTATTACATTCTTCCCCCCTTAAGAACATTCGTCCCCGAATGGTCCTCAAAGAACGAAACACATAAACACATAAACACATAAACACATAGCAAAGGGGAAAACCTAACCTTAAAACAGATATGGGTATTGCTGGAGCATCGACTCCCGTGTCTCCCAAGTGCACTCTTCTAGGTTATGGTGGTTCCACAGGACTTTCACCATTGGTATCTCCTTGTTTCTCAGCTTTCGAATCTGGGTGTCAATGATCCGCACTGGTTGCTCGACATAGGTGAGATCGCTTAAGATTTCCACCTCAGGCTCACTAAGAACCTTCTCTGGATCTGACACAAACTTTCTCAACATAGAAACATGAAATACCGGGTGAACTCGTTCCATCGATGCAGGTAAATCCAGCTTATACGACACAGGCCCGATCTTCTGCAAGATCTCAAAAGGACCTATGTACCGTGGAGCCAATTTACCCTTCTTTCCAAAGCGAACCACTCCTTTCATTGGAGACACTTTCAGCAATACCATATCCCCCTCCTGGAACTCTATCTGCTTCCTACGGATGTCTGCATAGCTTTTCTGCTTGCTTACAGCTGTTCTGATCCTCTCTCTGATCACAGGCACTAATTTGCTGGTAATCTCAACTAACTCTGGCCCTGCAAGAGCCTTCTCTCCTACCTCTTCCCAGCAAACAGGTGTTCTGCACTTCCTCCCATACAGAGCTTCATAAGGAGCCATCCCTATGCTAGCATGATGGCTGTTGTTGTAGGCAAACTCCACCAGAGGTAGATGCTGCCTCCAAGAACCGCCAAAGTCTAACACACACATTCTCAGCATATCTTCTATGGTCTGGATGGTCCTTTCTGACTGACCGTCTGTCTGTGGATGGAAAGCAGTGCTGAAATCCAATCTTGTACCCATAGCAGCTTGCAGACTCCGCCAAAATCTGGAGGTGAACTGCGGTCCTCTATCTGAGACTATCGACACTGGAACTCCATGCAGCTTGACTATCTCTTCTACATAGACCTGCGCTAACTTGTCCACAGAATAGTTGCTCCTGACTGGAATGAAGTGAGCAGATTTCGTCAGTCTGTCCACAATCACCCATATGGAGTCTAGCCTGTTGGACGTCGCCGGTAACCCCACTACAAAATCCATAGCGATATTCTCCCATTTCCACTCTGGAATCGGCAGTGGGTTAAGCATTCCAGCCGGCTTCTGGTGTTCTAGCTTCACCCTTTGACATGTTTCGCAGGCTGACACAAACTGTGCCACTTCCTCTTCATCGCTGGCCACCAATACACCCTTCTCAGGTCTTGATACATCTTAGTGGCTCCAGGGTGAACGCTATACCTTGCATTATGAGCTTCCCTCATAATGTCTTCCTTCAAACTGCTATCATCTGGTACACATAATCTCTTACCGTGACGAAGAATCCCTTCACTGTCAAATCTGAACTCTGTACTGTTGCCAGACTGAACAGTCCTGGCAATCTTCACTAACTCAGGATCTTCGTGCTGTTTCAGAGCCACTTGCTCTAGAAACACTGGTGTAACTCTCATCTGTGCAATCAAAGCACCTGTACCAGACAACTGCAACTGTAGCCCTTCATCCATGAGTCTGTAAAAGTCCTTCACCACCGGTCTTCTCTCTATTGCAATGTGGGATAAACTGCCAAATGACTTCCGGCTTAAGGCATCAGCTACAACATTAGCCTTACCCGGATGATATTGGATCTTACAATCGTAATCACTGAGCAATTCTACCCACCGTCTCTGCCTCAAGTTTAACTCTCTCTGACTTAAGATGTGCTGCAGGCTCTTATGATCCGTATAGATCTCACACTTTACCCCATAGAGGTAATGCCTCCACATCTTAAGTGCAAAGATAACAGCTGCCATCTCAAGATCGTGTGTCGGATAGTTCAGCTCGTGCTTCTTCAGCTGTCTAGAAGCATAAGCTATCACTTTGTCATTCTGCATTAACACACAACCTAATCCCACTCGGGATGCATCACAGAACACTGTGAAATCATCATCACTGTTCGGCAGAGCTAACACCGGTGCTGAAGTCAACCGTCTCTTCAACTCTTCAAAACTCTCATCACAATCCTCTGACCATACGAACTTCTGATTCTTCCTGGTCAGTCTGGTCATAGGAGCAGCTATCTTCGAAAAGTCCTGAACGAACCTCCGATAGTAGCCTGCCAAACCCAGAAAACTCTTGATCTCTGTCACTGTCGTGGGTGTAGGCCAATTGGCTACTGCCTCTACCTTCTTGGGATCGACTGTGATTCCTTCTTCTGAAACTACATGACCCAAAAAGCAATGCTCCTTAGCCAGAACTCGCACTTGGAGAACTTGGCATACAAGCCATGCTCTCTCAAGGTTTGCAAAACTATCCTCAGATGCTGGGCATGCTCCTCGGCATTCTTGGAGTACACCAAGATATCATCTATAAAGACGATCACAAAACGATCCAAGTACTCCCTGAAAACCCTGTTCATGAGATCCATGAATGCTGCAGGGGCATTAGTCAACCCGAACGGCATTACTAGGAACTCATAATGCCCATATCTGGTTCGAAAAGCAGTCTTGGATACATCTCCTTCCCTGATCTTCAACTGGTGGTATCCGGATCTCAGATCTATCTTAGAAAAGCAACCTGCTCCTGACAGTTGGTCGAATAGATCATCGATCCTGGGTAAAGGATACTTGTTTTTTATAGTAACTTTGTTCAACTGTCTGTAGTCGACACAAAGTCTAAGAGGTCCATCCTTCTTTCTGACAAATAATACTGGAGCACCCCAGGGTGAGGTACTCGGGCGGATGAAACCCTTTGCTACCAAATCCTGTAACTGTTCTTTCAACTCTCTCAACTCTGTTGGCGCCATCCTGTAGGGAGGAATAGAGATCGGTCTGGCACCGGGCATCAACTCTATCTCGAACTCTATTTCCCTATCAGGTGGTAGTCCTGGAAGCTCTTCAGGAAACACATCTGGGAATTCTCTAACAACTGGTACGGAGGATGGTTCCCTAACCTGACTGTCTAGCTCTCTCACATAAGCTAGGAACCCCTGACACCCCTTCCTCAACATCCTACGAGCCTGGAGGGCTGATATCAAACCCCTAGGTGTCCCTCTCCTGTCTCCTCTGAAGACACACTCTGACCCATCCTGGTCTCTGAGACTCACTACCTTGTCCCTGCAGTGCAAGGTAGCACTATAGGTAGATAACCAATCCATCCCTAGAATGACATCAAAATCTGTCAACTCTAGAACCACAAGGTCAGCTGGAAGGCATCTATCCTCTATAAACACTGGACTGAACTGACAGACTGACTCTGCCAATGATGGGTCACATCTAGGTCCACTGACCCAGAGAGGACACTCTAACTCAGATACAATCAACCCCAATCTCTCTGCGGCTCTAGAAGAAATGAAAGAGTGAGAAGCACCGGGGTCCATCAAAGCATACACCTCTGAACACCCAATGATGAGAGTACCTGACACCACGGTGTTCGACGTGTCTGCCTCCTGCTGCGTCATGGTGAAAATCCGTGCTGGAGCTGACGGACCTGCACCTCGGGAACCCATCCCTGATGAAGAGGCTGCCCCTCTTCCTCTACCTCTGCCACTACTTGGTGGACGGGCTGAAGCTGCTGACTGTACGACACTACCTGAGGTCATCTGCTGGGATGGTGCAACCAAAGTCGCCTGAGGACATTCCCGTGCATAATGTCCCTCCTGCCCACATCTATAGCAGGCTGTAGATCCCAACATACAAGCTCCTCTGTGCGGTCTCCCACACCTATTGCAAACTGGAAGATCTGTGCCAGAGCTGGAGCCGCTACTCATTCCCAGACCCGTCTTAATCCTGTTCCAGAACTTGCCTCTCTTTCCTCTGAATTTCTCCCATCTCTTCTTGCTCGCACTTGCTGTACTCTGTGAGGAGGAACCTGGTTTAGCACCAGAAGACTGTGCCTTCTTGACTACACCCTGACTTATGGCACTGGCCTCCATCTTTCTAGCAGCATCCACAATGGAGTGGAAACTCTCCTTCTCCGCATGGAGAATCAAAGAGAAATACCTGGGATGAAGCCTTGTGGCATATCTCTTTGCCTTCTTCTGATCCGTATCATACGCCTGACCCACGTATGGTAACAATTCCAGGAACTTATCTGTATACTCATCAACGCTCATCTCCTCCGTCTGTCTCAACTGTTCAAACTCCACAACCTTTAGCTCCCTAGAACTGTCAGGGAAAGCCCACCCAGCAAATTCGTTGGCGAACTCTTCCCATGTCATACTGTCTATTCTGGGGTCCACATAGTTCTTGAACCATTCTCTGGCTTTCTTGCATTTCAACGTGAACCCTGCCATCTCAATGGCCCTGCTCTCATCTGCTCCCAACTCACTTGTTATCATTCTAACTGCACTGAGATACTCAAAGGGATCATCTCCCGTATTGAACTTAGGAGCATCCAACTTTAAGTACTCCGTCATCTTCACCTTAGTTCCCCCTGAAGAACTGGGTTGTGCTTCAACAACAGGGGCTACTGGTTCAGGTGGTGGTGGTGGAGGTACTGTTTCTCTGGCTTCAGGCTGTACTGGACTTGGATGAAAAGGTGGGGGTGGATACATGTGATATGGTGGATAGAAGGAAGGATAGGGCATATATGGCATGTAGGGTGGATATGGGGCAAAGCTGGAGAAATCCGACGTGCCTCCCATCGGATCCCCTAGGCCCTGTGGAAAGGGTGGATAGCCAAACCCCGAGGCCTGTACGCCTCCCTGGGACTCCCCCATACCTTCTTCTGACCTTCCTATACCCATACTTACATCTCTACTCTGAGCCTCCTCCATAGTAACTCTCTCTTCTTCTGATCTTCCCCCTCTGCCTATTCCTCTTCTGCTCTCGTCAGAAGACCTTCTAGGGTCTCTTGACGTTCCCTCCCTGCTTGAACTATGAGTCCTTGCCCTTGGCAATGCAGGAGGACGAGCAGTTGTACCCTCACTTTCAGGTGGGACTCCAGTCAATCTCGCGGATCGACGAGTTCCTCGCATCTTAACTCTCTTTGGAAAACAACACATAACAGAGCACATAAGCAACACATAGAGGAAAAACAACTCATGCATCATGGCATTGCACAAGATCAGCAGATAGACAGGACTAACATCCTATCCTAGTGGACATGTTTTCCTATTGTGCTTGACCCACTAAACCTCTATGAGCCCAACTCTCTCTCTATAGGTCCGATCATGTGAACCTAGGGCTCTGATACCAATCTGTAACAGCCCGAAAACCGAACTGCTACCGGCACTAGGATCCAGATCGACTTAAGGTCGCCGGGACCCGTAGTAAGCCTGCTATACTGACTGTGCACCTGTGACATCCCATACATGATCATATATTTTCTGTAAAAACATAAAACTTTTCTTTCCTCCATAGCTTAACCTGTGCATGCACTATCTCTGTTCTCTGCCAATCCCTACTAGAGCTCCTCATTGCTCTAGGCGGATAAAACTCATCATATTAAGCCTGGTTTTCTCATCAATATGAACAAGAAAAGAAACATACATAAACTGATCATGTGTCTACAACAAGGGATTACAACACTTCTAAGTCAAACACAAGTCTATACATTGTACATTATCTCTTTACATATACATGTCCACACTAGCTATTACAAACTATATACTCTTCCTGTACCCTGCTGACTTCCCTCTGAACTCTGAACCTGCACAACTGGAGTTAGGGGAGAGGGATAAGCTACTATAGCCCAGTGAGTAGAACAGGATAAAGCACAGGTGATAAAACATGCTCTCATGAAAGGTATCACATCACAAGTAATCACATCATCTCAGCATGGACGGATCAACACTCCCTCTATCTGGGTACTGCATCTCATCTGGGGTACCGAAGTACCATGTGCCTGGTCCCCTTAGGGCTGTTCCAGGTCTTTGTGCCTGGTCCCCGTAGGGCTGTTCCAGGTCTTTCCTTTGAGGGCTATTGAATCCGTACTATGTCCATACTGTCATAGAAACAATGTACAAGGAGCAATGCCAAGTACAAGGATAAATGCAATGCATCATATTCGTGTCCACTAATGCACGCACCCTATAGCATATTCATGATGCATGAAGTATGATAAAATATTTATTTCTCATATTCAAACATTAAGTTCCGTTCCACTCACCTCGGGTTGACTCTGAACTGACTCTGCAGGTTCTGAAACTGGACTCACTGCTGACCTCCCTGATTCCTCTGGTCCGTACCTACACAGGTGGACTCAAATGAGGGACCAAACTAACTCAAGAACATCTCTAAGAAACTCCCCAAAAACCCTCTAAATGATCCTCAAACAATCACAGAAAACATGCAAAAGAAAGCTGGACAGGGCACGTTCGGCGGCAGGTTCGGCGGCCGAAACCCCTCTCCAGAGACGAAACTCATGCATGTTCGGCGGCACCTTCGGCAGCCGAAAGTCTCGTCCAGAGACGAAACTCAACCTTCGGCGGCACTTTCGGCGGCCGAACCTTGCCTCCAGAGACGAAAGTCCCAAGTTTCGGGGGCAAGCTTTGGCAGCCGAAACTGCCTCCACAAGGGGTTCGGCGGCCGAACCTTCCTTCGGCGGCCGAACCTGGTTTTGCCTAACGGGCAGAACCCTGCTCTGTTTCATGCAACCTTTTCCCCAACTCCTCTCAACATGCATATCAACTACTCCCAACTAGCATATACACCTATATATGCACAAAGGGGTCTAAAACGAACCTACAACCCCAAACAAACATAGCACATAACACTCAAACATGCTTGAACACCAAAGATTACCAAAAACTTCACCTAAACCTAAACATGCATACTACCCACACAACCTTCATAAAACCTTCAAAAATCATCAAAGAAGCTCAGGATCTTCACTTACCTCTTAAGGAACTTGAGGATGAAGGATCCTAACGTGGAGATATGGAGAAATCCTCTCTCAAAGCTCCAAGCTTCAAAACTTGGTTAGTTTGCTCAAATCTTCAAAACAACAACAAAACTCTTAAAACCTTTGAAGGATTTGGTGAAAAACATGAAAATCATCAAAGTCAACGTGAGAAGGTTTTGGCTCACCTCTGGCTGCAAGTGGAGGAAAAATATCCTCCTTCCACCGACCTTTGGCCCTTAAATAGGTGGCTGGCCAGACCACCTTCGGCAGCCGAACGTGAATCCGAAACCATGCAATGTTCGGCGGCCGAAAGTGACCTTCGGCGGCCGAACCTTTGCATTTCTCCCTTATTGCTTTTCTTTCAAAACTCAATTCCTTTCACACTTGAAAACATTCAAAACTCTTAAAACACACATGAAAACATATGTCTTACCCTTCTCGAGGGTTCCGACATCCGAGATTCCACCAGACGACAGGAATTCCGAGGCTGGACTCGAGCCGGGTATTACATTGACCGTTTGTAGTAATCCCTGTTTTATATACATGGTCAGTTTATGTACATGTTTGTATTTTATGTATATGAGAAAACCAGACTTAACATTATGAGTTTGACCCGCCTAGAGAAATGATGAGAGCTCTAGTAGGGGTTTCTATAGTACAGAGTTAGTGCATGCACAGGTTAAGCCTTGGAGCAAAGAAATGTTTTAATTTTTACAGAAGATGTATGATCATGTATGGGATTTCACAGGTACACAGAGTTCACAGCAGGCTTGCTATGGGTCCCGGCGGCCTTAAGCCGATCTGGATCCTAGCGCCGGTAGCAGTTCGGTTTTTGGGCTGTTACAGATTGGTATCAGAGCCCTAGGTTCATATGGTCGGACCTATATAGAGAGAGTCGGGCTCATAGAGGGTCTAGTAAGTCAAGCACCATAGGAAAACATGTCCACTAGGATAGGATTTCAGTCCTGTCTATATGCTGATGTGAAATGCCATGATTCATACATGTGCATTTTTATATGTGATGTATGCTTGTGGGTTCATGTGTTTCTACATGGACTATATGTTGCTGATATGTGTGATGTTATGCTTTGTGCTGTTTTCAGAGAGAGTTAAGATGCGAGGAACTCATCGATCAGCGAGATTGACTGGAGTCCCACCAGTAAGTGAGGGTACAGCTGCTCGTCCTCCTGCATTGCCAAGGGCAAGATCTCACAGGTCAAGCAGGGAAGGAACGTCACGAGACCCTAGAAGGTCTTTTGACGAGAGCAGAAGAGGAGTAGACAGAGGAGGAGGAGCTATGGATGTTAGTCAGAGCATAGATGAAAGTATGGGTATAGGAAGGTCGGAAGAAGGTATGGGGGAGTCCCAAGGAGGCGCACAGGCCTCGGGGTTTGGCTATCCACCCTTTCCACAGGACCCGGGGTATCCGATGGGAGGTACGTCGGATTTCTCTAGCTTTGCCCCATATCCACCTTATATGCCTTATATGCCGTATCCTTCTTTCTATCCACCATATCACATGTATCCACCCCCACCTTTTCATCCAAGTCCAGCACACCTTGAATCTAGAGAAACAGTACCTCCACCACCACCAGAACCTGTAGCCCCTATTGTTGAAGCACAGCAACCTAGTTCCTTAGGGGGACAGAAAGTGAAGATGACAGAGTACTTAAAGTTAGATGCTCCTAAATTCAATACAGGAGATGATCCCTTTGAGTATCTTAGTGCAGTCAGAATGATAACCAGTGAGTTGAGAGCTGATGATAGTAGGGCCATTGAGATGGCAGGGTTCACATTAAAGTGCAAGAAAGCTAGAGAATGGTTCAAGAACTATGTGGACCCCAGAATAGACAACATGACATGGGAAGAGTTCGCCAATGAGTTCGCAGGGTGGGCTTTTCCTGACAGTTCCAGGGAGCTGAAGGTAGTAGAGTTTGAGCAGTTGAGACAGACAGAAGAGATGAGCGTGGATGAATACACAGATAAGTTCCTGGAATTGTTACCATACGTGGGTCAGGCGTATGATACTGATCAGAAGAAGGCAAGGAGATATGCCACGAGACTTCACCCTAGGTATTTCTCCTTGATTCTTCCAGCAGAGAAAGAGAGTTTCCACTCGATTGTGGATGCAGCGAGGAAGATGGAGGCCAGTGCCATAATACAGGGAATAGTTAAACAGACTAAGGCACAGTCTTCTGGCTCTAAGCTAGTTTCCTCCTCACAGAGTACAGCAAGTGGAGGCAAGAAGAGATGGGACCGACTAAGAGGTAAAAAGGGCAAGTTCTGGAACAGAATTAAGGCAGGTCTGGGAATGGGTAACGGCTCCAGTTCTGGCACAGATAATCCAGTGTGCAAGAAGTGTGAGAGACAGCACAGAGGAGCTTATCTCTTGGGATCTTCAGCCTGCTTTAGATGTGGGCAGGAGGGACATTATACTCGAGAATGTCCTCAGGCGACTTTGGTTGCACCATCCCAGCAGATAACCTCAGGCAGTGTAGCACAGCCAGCAGCTTCAGCCGTACCACAAAGTAGTGGCAGAGGTAGAGGAAGAGGGGCAGCCTCTTCATCAGGGATGGGTTCCCGAGGTGCAAGTCCGTCAGCCCCAGTACGGATTTTCACCATGACTCAACAGGAAGCAGACACGTCGAACACAGTGGTGTCAGGTAATCTCATCATTGGGTGTTCAGAGGTGTATGCTTTGATGGACCCCGGTGCTTCTCACTCTTTCATTGCTTCTAGAGCCGCAGAGAGATTGGGGTTGATAGTATCCGAGTTAGAGTGTCCTCTCTAGGTCAGTGGACCTAGATGTGACCCATCATTGGCAGAGTCAGTCTGTCAGTTCAGTCCAGTGTTCATAGAGGATAGATGCCTTCCAGCTGACCTTGTGGTTCTAGAGTTGACAGATTTTGATGTCATTCTAGGGATGGATTGGTTATCTACCTATAATGCTACCTTGAACTGCAGGGACAAGGTAGTTAGTCTCAGAGACCAGGATGGGTCAGAGTGTGTCTTTAGAGGAGACAGGAGAGGGACACCTAAGGGTTTGATATCAGCCCTCCAGGCTCGTAGGTTATTGAGGAAGGGTTGTCAGGGGTTCCTAGCTCATGTGAGAGAGCTAGACAGTCAGGTTAGGGAACCATCCTCAGTACCAGTTGTTAGAGAGTTCCCAGATGTGTTTCCTGAAGAGCTTCCAGGACTACCACCTGATAGAGAAATAGAGTTCGAGATAGAGTTGATGCCTGGTACTAGACCGATCTCTATTCCTCCCTACAGGATGGCACCAACAGAGCTAAGAGAGTTGAAAGAGCAGTTATAGGATTTGGTAGACAAGGGTTTCATCCGCCCGAGTACCTCACCTTGGGGTGCTCCAGTACTGTTTGTCAGGAAGAAGGATGGACCTCTTAGACTTTGTGTCGACTACAGGCAGTTGAACAAGGTCACTACCAAGAACAAGTATCCTCTACCTAGGATTGATGATCTATTCGACCAGTTAGCATGAGCAGGTTGTTTCTCTAAGATAGATCTGAGGTCCGGATACCATCAGTTACGAATCAGGGAAGAGGATGTACCCAAGACAGCTTTCAGGACCAGATATGGGCATTATGAGTTCCTGGTAATGCCGTTCGGGTTAACTAACGCCCCTGCAGCATTCATGGATCTCATGAACAGAGTTTTCAGAGAGTACCTAGATCACTTTGTGATTGTCTTTATAGATGATATCTTAGTGTACTCCAGGAATGCAAAGGAGCATGCCCAGCATCTGAGGATAGTCTTACAGACTTTGAGAGAACATGGCTTGTATGCCAAGTTCTCCAAATGCGAGTTCTGGCTGAGGAGCATTTCTTTCTTAGGGCATGTAGTATCAGATGAAGGCATAGCAGTGGACCCCAAGAAGGTAGAGGCAGTAGCCAACTGGCCAAGACCCACCACAGTGACAGAGATCAAGAGTTTTCTGGGTTTGGCAGGCTATTATAGGAGGTTCGTTCAGGACTTCTCGAAGATTGCTGCTCCCATGACCAGACTGACCAGAAAGAACTAGAAGTTTGTATGGTCAGAGGAATGTGATGAGAGTTTTGAAGAGCTGAAGAGACGGTTGACTTCAGCACCAGTGTTAGCTCTGCCGACTAATGATGACGACTTCACAGTGTTCTGTGATGCATCCCGAGTGGGATTAGGTTGTGTGTTGATGCAGAAAGACAGAGTGATAGCTTATGCTTCTAGACAGCTGAAGAAGCACGAGCTGAACTACCCGACACACGATCTTGAGATGGCAGCGGTTATCTTTGCACTCAATATGTGGAGGCATTACCTCTATGGGGTAAAGTGTGAGATTTTCACAGATCATAAGAGCCTGCAGTACATCTTGAGCCAGAGAGAGCTAAACTTGAGGCAGAGACGGTGGGTAGAATTGCTCAGTGATTATGATTGTAAGATCCAGTATCATCCGGGTAAGGCGAATGTAGTAGCTGATGCCTTAAGCCGGAAGTCACTTGGCAGTTTCTCCCACATTACCGCAGAGAGAAGGCCGGTGGTGAAGGACTTCTACAAGCTCATGGATGAAGGGTGTAATACCCGGCTAGCGTCCGGCATCGAAATTCCTGTAGTCTGGTGGAATTTCTGATGTCGGAATCCTCTGGAAGGGTAAGGGATATGTTTTCTTCAGGTTTTGAAGAGTTTTAAGGTTTTAAAGTGGTAAAAGGCGTAAGGTTTTGCAAGAAAAGCACCAAGGCAGAAAAGCCAAGGTTCGGCCGCCGAACATGCATGGCTTTCGGGTTTCACGTTTGGCCGCCGAAGGTGGTCTGGTCAGCCACCTATAAAAGGCCCTAGGTCGGTCAAATGGATAATATTTTCTTTCCATTTGCACGAGCTGAGGTGAGACTTGATCTTCCTTGAGTGATTCATGTGTTTTCTTAAATCTTTCATGGTTTTGATGGATTTTCATGTGGTTTTGAAGTTTTTGAGCAAAAGAGCAAGTTTGGAAGCTTGGAGAGTTTGAGAAAGGATTTCTCCATATCTCCACGTAGGGATCGTTTAATCTCTTGTTTGGAAGAGGTAAGTGAAGATCTTGAACTTCCTTTCTTGAGTTTTGAAAGTTTTATGGGAGTTGTATGGATAGTTATGCATGTTTAGGTTAAGGGAGGTTTTGGATGATCTTTGGTGTATATGCATGATGAAGTGTTGTTTGTTATGTTTGTTGAGGTTATAGGTTAGTTTTAGACCCTTTTTATGCATGGTTTATGGTATATGCTAGTTGGGAGTAGTTGCTATGCATGTTGGATAGGTTTTGGGTGAAGTTTGCATGAAACAGAGCAGGTTTCTACCCAACGGGCAAAACCAGGTTCGGCAACCGAAGGAAGGTTCGGCCGCCGAACCCCTTGTGGAGGCAGTTTCGGCTGCTAAAGCTTGCCCCCGAACATTTGGACTTTTGTCTCTGGAGGCAAGGTTCGGCTGCCGAAAGTTCCACCGAAGGTTGAGTTTTGTCTCTGGATGAGACTTTCGGCTGCCGAAGGTGCCGCCGAACATGCATGAGTTTCGTTTCTGGAGGGGAGTTTCGGCCGCCGAACCTGCTGCCGAAAGTGCCCTGTCCAGTTTTCTTTTGCATGTTTTATGTGATTGTTCTAGGATGCTTTAGAGGGTTTTTGGGGAGTTTCTTAGAGATGTTCTTGAGTTAGTTTGGTCCCTCATTTCAGTCCACCTGTGTAGGAACGGACCAGAGGAACCAAGGAGGTCAGCAGTGAGCACTGCTTCAAAACCTGCAGAGTCAGTTCAGAGTCAGCCAGAGGAGAGTAGAACTGAACTAAATCTTTTAATGCCAACTCAAACATGTTTAGCATGTTTCATGCATCATTTATGCCATGTGTATAGTATTGCATTAGTGAGCACGAACATGTTGCATTAATCAGTGCATGTACAGATCGGGCGTAGCTTGGATTCATTAGCCCCCTAAATGAAGACTTGAGGAGCCCTGAAAGAGCCGGGCACACGGTACCATAGGGTGCTGAATGAAGACCTGAGGAGCTCCTTCGCGGGCCGGGCAATGTGGGGGAATTTTGAATTAGTCCGTCTGAGATTATGTGATTTACTTGTGTTGTGATGCATTCCATGAGATCATGTTTTATCACATGTTTTATATGTCCTACTCACTGGGCTAGTATAGCTCACCCTCTCCCCTAACCCCAGTCTTGCAGGTTCAGAGTCCAAAGAGATCAGCAGGGTACAGATAAAGAGAAGAGTTATGTAATAGCTAGTGTGGACATGTAATTATACAAGATAGTGTATGTTGTATAGATGATGCTTAACCTTATGAGTTGTAATCCCTTTTGTATATACATGGTCGGTTATGCAAATGATTTTATTGTATATGAAAAAACCAGGCTTAACATTCTATGAGTGGACCCGCCTAGAGCAAAGATGAGAGCTCTAACAGGGGTTTTATAGTACAGAGATAGTGCATGCACAAGTTAAGCCTTGGAACAGAGAAAAGTTTTAATGTTTACAGAAAATGTATGATCATGTATGGGATTTCACAAGTACACAGAGTTCACAGCAGGCTTACTACGGGTCCCGGCGACCTTAAGTCGATCTGGATCCTAGTGCCGGTAGCAGTCGGTTTTCGGGCTGTTACAAAGGGCTACAGTTAGAGTTATCTGGTACAGGTGCTTTGATTGCACAGATGCGAGTTACACTCGTGTTTCTAGAGCAAGTGGCTCTGAAACAGCACGAGGACCCTGAGTTAGTGAAGATTGCTAGGACTGTTCAGTCAGGCAACAGTGCAGAGTTCAGATTTGACAGTGAGGGGATTCTTCGTCACGGGAAGAGGTTATGTGTACCAGATGACAGCAGTTTAAAGGAGGACATTATGAGGGAAGCTCATAATGCAAGGTATAGCATTCACCCTGGAGCCACCAAGATGTATCAAGATTTGAGAAGAGTGTATTGGTGGCCATCCATAAAGAGAGAAGTGGCACAGTTTGTGTCAGCCTGCGAAACATGTCAAAGGGTGAAGCTAAAGCACCAAAAGCCGGCTGGAATGCTTAACCCACTGCCGATTCCAGAGTGGAAATGGGAGAACATAGCTATGGATTTTGTAGTGGGGTTACCGGCAACGTCCAACAGGCTAGACTCCATATGGGTAATTGTGGATAGATTGACTAAATCTGCTCACTTCATTCCAGTTAGGAGCAACTATTCTATGGACAAGCTAGCGCAGGTGTATGTAGAAGAGATAGTCAAGCTGCATGGAGTTCCTGTGTCGATACTATCAGATAGAGGACCTCAGTTCACCTCCAGGTTTTGGCGGAGTCTGCAAGCTGCTATGGGCACAAGGTTGGATTTCAGCACTGCTTTCCATCCACAGACAGACGGTCAGTCAGAGAGGACCATCCAAACCATAGAAGATATGCTCAGAATGTGTGTGTTAGACTTTGGCGGTTCTTGGAGGCAGCATCTACCTCTGGTGGAGTTTGCCTACAATAACAGCCATCATGCTAGCATAGGGATGGCTCCTTACGAAGCTCTGTATGGGAGGAAGTGCAAAACACCTGTTTGCTGGGAAGAGGTAGGAGAGAAGGCTCTTGCAGGGCCAGAGATCGTAGAGATTACCAGCCGGGTAGTGCCTATCATCAGAGAGAGGATCAGAACAGCTGTAAGCAGACAGAAAAGCTATGCAGACGTCCGTAGGAAATAGATAGAATTCCAGGAGGGGGATATGGTATTGCTGAAGGTGTCTCCAATGAAAGGAGTGGTTCGTTTTGGAAGGAAGGGTAAGCTAGCTCCACGATACATTGGTCCCTTTGAAATTTTGCAAAACAAATCAGGAATGTGTCTTACAAGCTGGATTTACCTGCCTCTATGGAGAGAATCCATTCGGTTTTCCATGTTTCTATGCTACGGAAGTTTGTGTCAGATCCGAAAAAGGTTCTCAGTGAACCTGAGATAGAGATCCTAGGAGATCTCTCCTATGTAGAGCAGCCAGTGCGGATCATTGACACTCAGATCAGAAAGTTACGAAACAAGGAGATTCCGATGGTAAAAGTTCTATGGAACCACCACAATCTAGAGGAGTGCACCTGGGAAACACGGGAGTCTATGCTCCAGCAATATCCGTATCTGTTTTGAGGTTAGTTAGTTTTCCCTCTCTATGTGTTTATGTGCTTAGATGTTTGAGGACATTCGGGGATGAATGTTCTTAAGGGGGGGATAATGTAATACCCGGCTAGAGTCTGGCATCGGAATTCCTGCCGTCCGGTGGAATTTCGGGTGACGGAACTCTCTAGAAGGGTAAGGGTTATGGTTTTATATGTTTTGTTAAGAGTTTTTAAGATTTTAAGCATAAAGGAAATGAGTTTTTGGAAAGAAAAGCACCAAGGGAGAAATGCCAAGGTTCGGTCGCCGAAGATGACTTTCGGCCGCCGAACATGCATGGCTTTCGGGTTCACGTTTGGCCGCCGAAGGTGGTCTGGCCAGCCACCTATAAAAGGCCCTAGGTCGGTCAAATGGATAAGATTTTCTTTCCATTTGCACGAGCTGAGGTGAGACTTGATCTTTCTTGAGTGAGTCATGTGTTTTCTCAAATCTTTCATGGTTTTGATGGATTTTCATGTGTTTTTGAAGTTTTTGAGCAAAAGAGCAAAGTTTAGAAGCTTGGAGACTTTGAGAGAAGAGTTCTCCATATCTCCACGTTAGGATCCTTTATTCTCTTGTTTGGAAGAGGTAAGTGAAGATCATGAA
The DNA here is from genome assembly GCF_001659605.2 of Manihot esculenta. Classification (NCBI taxonomy): domain Eukaryota; kingdom Viridiplantae; phylum Streptophyta; class Magnoliopsida; order Malpighiales; family Euphorbiaceae; genus Manihot; species Manihot esculenta. The sequence continues at coordinate 25,961,837 of NC_035170.2, read as the reverse complement.
CTTCCTTTCATGATTTTTGAAGGTTTTATGGGAGTTGTATGGGTAGTTATGCATGTTTAGGGTAAGGGAGGTTTTTGATGATTTTGTGTCTAAGCATGTTTACATGTTGTGTGAGATGTTTGTTTGAGGTTTTAGGCTAGTTTTGGACCTCTTTATGCATGTTATATGGTATATGCTAGTTGGGAGTAGTTGATATGCATGTTGGGTAAGTTTTGGATAAAGTTTGCATGAAACAGAGCAGGTTTCTGCCCAACGGGCAAAACCAGGTTCGGCCGCCGAACACCTTGTGGAGGCAGTTTCGGCTGCCAAAGCTTGCCTCCGAAAATGTGGACTTTCGTCTCTGGAGGCAAGGTTCGGCCGCCGAAGGTGCCGCCAAAGGTTAGAGACTTTCGTCTCTGGAGGGCCTTTCAGCCCCCGAACCTTGCTTCCGAAAGGGTTCGGCCGCCGAAAGAAGGAGTTCGGCCGCCGAAGGTGCTTGAGTTTCGTCTCTGGACGGGACTTTCGGCCGCCGAACCTGCCGCCGAAAGTGCCCTGTCCAGCTTTCTTATGCATGTTTTATGTGATAGTTTTAGGATGTTTTAGAGGGCTTCTTAGAGTTGTCCTTGAGTTGGTTTGGTCCCTCATTTGAGTCCACCTGTGTAGGAACAGACCAGAGGAATCAGGGAGATCGGCAGTGAGCACTGCTTCAGAACCTGCAGAGTCAATTCAGAGTCAGCCAGAGGTGAGTGGAACTAAACTTAATTTTTTTAATGTGAGAAATAAAATGCTTTTAGCATGTTACATGCATCATGATGATTATAGTAGGTTGATTGCACTAGTTTCACGAATATGACACATTGCATAATACGATGAATATGATGATGTGGATGGACCAAGGCGACCCCATTAGCCCTAGATCTGTTGTAAGACCTGGACGAGCCAGGCAGCCATCTGTTGTAAGACTTGGCTGGGCCAGGCAGACAGAGCTTGTAAGACCTGGCTGGGCCAGGCAGACAGATATTGTAAGACCTGGCCGGGCCAGGCATACTGAGGTTGTAAGACCTGGCCGGGCTAGGCATCCTAACACTGAGGGGAGTTTTGGTGGTCATGTCCATCCGTGATATGAAATGTTTGTGATGTGATGCATACCATGAGACCATGTTTGAATAACACATTTTATAGTTCTGCTCATTAGGCTTGTATAGCTCATCCCTCTCCCCTAACCCCAGTCTTGCAGGTTCAGAGTCCAGAGGGAGTCCAGCAGGGTATGGAAGGAGAAGAGTTATGTAATAGCTAGTGTGGACATGTACTTGTAAAGAGATAGTAATTGTGTAATAAGATGTATAGAATTGTGCTTGACTGATAGAGCATAATTTAGTCCATTTTATATTAATATTATTGATAAATATTTACATGATTTCTGCTTAATTTAGTGCTTTTAATATTATTTTGCAGAAAATGGTGTAAAAGGACACTTTGGAGAAAATACCCCTAAAACTGCCTTATTTGGAGCAAAAGAGAGCAAGTCTGCTAAGTTGAAATCAAGTCAAGCTAAATATGGAAAGTTCTAAATAAGGAAAGTGGCAAAGAAGGAAAGAACATTCAGCCAAAGCCATTTGAAATTCGAATTTCAAATCAGTAAGTTGCCCTTTCCTTATTCAAGAAGCCATATCTCAAGCTGCCATAATTGAAGAGCCAAAGAAGGAAAGTATTTTGAAATTCAAATCTCCAAGATTCATATTCAGATATTGGATTTCAAGATCCCACTCATTAAGGAAGCCAAATCTCAAAATCACATGTTCCCCACTTTATGCCATGCACATTCAAGTTTCCATAAAAGGCTCCACCTTCCTCTTTAGTGAATGGGCACACTCCAAAAACGTGGGCAGCCTCTTGGACACACCTTGGGCAGTATCTTGAAGATCTTGGACAGCAATTAAAAGACTAAAGAGCCCCCACTTGCATGCTCCACGTTTTTGCCTTCACCCATACACAAAGAAGGCACATAACTCACCAAGGGCACTTTGGGAAGTCTCCAAAAGACTCATGGATACTAAAAAGGAAATAGGCAGCCTCTCAACACCTATTTAAAGGCCTCAAGAACACAAGAAGAGGCACAATTCAACTCTCCAAATTCGGCCAAGCAAGGGCAGCCACACTCCAAGGGGCTTCTCCCCTCAATTTCGGTTCTTCTTTCTTCTTTTCTTTAATTTTCTGTTTTGGTTCAGCCATGAGTGGCTGAAACCTTTATTCTAGTTGAAGTTTGGTTGAAACTAAGGTTGTTTAAAGGTTTGTGAGATCTGAACATAAAGTGTTTGCTTTTGATTTATTCAATATTCATGCAATTGTGCTTAATTCTAAAGATTGCTTTGTTGTTTTGATCAAATTGGCTACTTGATTCTTAATTGCAAGGTCAATTGATTGTTGGATTGAATATTTGTTAGTCCGTAATTGCTGGAAATATTCTGATCTTAGAACACTTGGAGTAAAAACCCAAGGAATTGCATGATCTAGCAACATCTCATGCGTTTGAGTAGTTAGGGTTTGGATCTTTCTTGTTCTTCATGCAATTGGCAATTGTTTTGATGCCTATGGCCCAAGGATGTTCCTTGGCAATTTGTTGATTAGTAATTGGTTAGAGGACGTTCCCTAATCAATTTGTTCATAAGGAAAGACATGGTGGTGAGAAGCGTCTTCCACCCCCATAACCAACCTATTGAGTTAATCAAAATTACCATGTTTCAATGATCAACCCAAACAACCAAAGTGGATCCATATCTTCAACTAGACCTTTCTCTTATTGATTTTCTCTTTTATTTTTATTACTTGCTGTTTTAATTACTTTCATTAGTTGTTAATCAAATCATCTCAAAACCCCCCTTTTTACTTTCCTTGCACTTTACTTTTGTTCTGTTTGCAATTACTTGCCTTCTATTGTGTTTTCAATCGGTTTTATTGGTCTTGATTGTGATAAATAAATAGGTAATCAAATCTCTGTGGATACGATCCTTCACCACTGTCTACAGTTGTATTTGTAGGTAACCAAGAAGGTTATTTTTGACCGGCTTCGACAACCGCTCCTGTCAAAAATTGGCGCCGTTGCCGGGGAGTTGATTTCACTTGTTTGTTTATTTCCTTTCATGACCAAGATCTGAATCATGGCTAAGGTAAGTACATCTGTTCACTGTTCTCAACTTTCTAAACTAATCTCTGCTGTGAGAATTCTTGTTATAAGCCAAGCTGAACAAGCCCAACCAAAACCTCAAGGTTTCAATACTGATCTTTATGAGAAATTAAAGGCTTTGCAACACCTCCAACACGAAGTGGATCAAATGGCCCAACAAGCACTTGTATTTGAAGGATTCTATGAACAGCCAAGACATGATCCATACTATAACACATACAGTCCAGGTTGGAGAGACTATCCAGACTTCAGTTATGCAGAAGCTAACAACTACCAGGATTATCAAGGATATCAAGCCCAACCAGAACCTCAAAGTTCCAATCTTGATGAGATTATGAAGACTTTGCAGAGCATCCAACAGCAACAGAGTCAATTGAACAAATCATTGAATGCAACCATGTTAAGAAGAGAGCAAGAACTTCAAGATATGGAGGATGATGAGGAAAGTTGGCAAGTACAAAAACAAGCTGCTGAAGAAACACAAGCAGAAAACTGTTTGTCTAAACAAACTGAGCAAACAGAGCCTGTTGATAATTTGGATGTCATTGATTGTTTGAACAAAGATGTTTTTGATAGAAAAGATGATATTTTAACCAATGATTCATGCAGGGAAGCTAGCCAAGAAGATGATGAAAGTCAGAAAGAACCAAAACTGAAAGAAACCAATTGCAGCGTCCAACAGGTTGAGGTTGCGCAAACAGAAGACATTCGGCCGCCGAATCCAGTCTACTTTCGGCCGCCGAACCCTGCTGACCTCCAGATGCCAGAGTCTGATGCGCCACTTCAAGAACACATTGCGCAGACGGAAAACATTCTTCGGCCGCCGAATACTTTTCGGCCGCCGAACCCTACTGACTTACGGAAGCCGAATCCCTCGCCACAATCCGCTCCGCAAACTGAAGACCTTCGGCCTCCGAACTCAGACACTTTTCGGCCGCCGAACCTTGTTCCACAGATTCCAACACAGATCAGTCTTCCACCTCAGTTAGGTCCTATGCAAAAGGAGGATACTGAACCCAATTATACCATCCATCCAATGCAAACAGCCCATGCTCACAAGGAACAAATGGTAGTCCAAGAGCCTAAACCAAAGGAGCATGCAGATCAATGTCTTCCAAAACCTCCGGATAAGGTAGAATTTATTTTGCTTGAACTTGATGCCAAATTGCAGCCACCCATGGAGAAATATCAATTGAAGTTGGAAGTGCTCAAAAATGCAAACATGAGGGCTAGAGGCACACCTCATCTGAAAGAGGAAAAGCTAATCATGTTACTTCATGAGTACATGGAAAAAGTAGGATGGGCTATGACCAAATCAAGAAGAGTGCTACACTTTTTGCTCAATGCAGTTGGGACTCTTTTCCCTTCCCCAATTACTTGAGCCTTGATCAAGAGGATCGCACCATGCACACCACACCCAGGGAAGTACTCAGTTTCCTTTGTTCTTTTATGTTTCTTATACATTGAGGACAATGCATGATTTGAGTGTGGGGGTGCATATCTCTAAATTTTCACTTTTAAGTTTATTTTTGCTCTAGTCTTTAGTTTGCTTGCATTAGGTGAAAATTTTTCATTTTTGTTTTTGCTTTCAATAATACACACACAACCGCAACCTTCTTCTTCTTCTTTTTGTTTTGCTCTACTCAAACTGATGAACTATGTTAGATGAGTTCTTTCTTGCCATGACCCCATTGATGTGATGACTCTTTAAACTTATGTTGAATCAATTGCAATGAGTTATATTCATGTTTGAGAATTGCCTTTTGAATTGAATCTTGGAGCTTGCCAATGGTGAAAAATATACTGATGACCCTCGATTGAAATGGACAAAATTAAATGGTGTGAATGAACCTAACATGACTTGCTTTAGCAATAGGTGTTGATTTGCCCAAATCATTGAGAGAAAGAAAATTCAGCAAAGGCAAAGCCCTCAAAAGCACAAAAAAAAAAAAGAGAGAAAAGAGAAAAGAGAAAACTGTTCCAATGGTCAAAAGACTATGAACAAGGCTAGTAGCCACTTGGATAGGTGACCAACTGAAATATCTAAAAGTACATCAAAAATAGGTTGGTGACCTTTCCAAGCAAGATCTAAAGTGCAAAAGCCTGAATAAAGTACTTCAAGGTAAGGGCAAGTCACACCAAAAGCTAAAAAAAGTCTTAACATATAATGTGCATGGTCCCTCTTGAGGAAAACAAATCCTAGCCATGGTAAGTAAAGGGAAACAAGGAGAAAGGTGAGTAATCTTCATGCATATATTCTTCACTGCAATGCTTCAAAATAGGTGTCTAGAGTAAGAGCTTAAGTGGAAATAAGGATCTAGAGTAAGAAAGCTTATTTGACTATGTTTGTTTGCTTGAGGACAAGCAAAAGTCTGAGTGTGGGGGTATTTGATAGAGCATAATTTAGTCCATTTTATATTAATATTATTGATAAATATTTACATGATTTCTACTTAATTTAGTGCTTTTAATATTATTTTGCAGAAAATGGTGTAAAAGGACACTTTGGAGAAAATACCCCTAAAATTGCCTTATTTGGAGCAAAAGAGAGCAAGCCTGCTAAGTTGAAATCAAGTCAACCTAAATATGGAAAGTTCTAAATAAGGAAAGTGGCAAAGAAGGAAAGAACATTCAGCCAAAGCCATTTGAAATTCGAATTTCAAATCAGTAAGTTGCCCTTTCCTTATTCAAGAAGCCATATCTCAAGCTGCCATAATTGAAGAGCCAAAGAAGGAAAGTATTTTGAAATTCAAATCTCCAAGATTCATATTCAGATATTGGATTTCAAGATCCCACTCATTAAGGAAGCCAAATCTCAAGATCACATGTTCCCCACTTTATGCCATGCACATTCAAGTTTTCATAAAAGGCTCCACCTTCCTCTTTAGTGAATGGGCACACTCCAAAAACGTGGGCAGCCTCTTGGACACACCTTGGGCAGTATCTTGAAGATCTTGGACAGCAATTAAAAGACTAAAGAGCCCCCACTTGCATGCTCCACGTTTTTGCCTTCACCCATACACAAAGAAGGCACATAACTCACCAAGGGCACTTTGGGAAGTCTCCAAAAGACTCATGGATACTAAAAAGGAAATAGGCAGCCTCTCAACACCTATTTAAAGGCCTCAAGTACACAAGAAGAGGCACAATTCAACTCTCCAAATTCGGCCAAGTAAGGGCAGCCACACTCCAAGGGGCTTCTCCCCTCAATTTCGATTCTTCTTTCTTCTTTTCTTTAATTTTCTGTTTTGGTTCAGCCATGAGTGGCTGAAACCTTTATTCTAGTTGAAGTTTGGTTGAAACTAAGGTTGTTTAAAGGTTTGTGAGATCTGAACATAAAGTGTTTGCTTTTGATTTATTCAATATTCATGCAATTGTGCTTAATTCTAAAGATTGCTTTGTTGTTTTGATCAAATTGGCTACTTGATTCTTAATTGCAAGGTCAATTGATTGTTGGATTGAATATTTGTTAGTCCGTAATTGCTGGAAATATTCTGATCTTAGAACACTTGGAGTAAAAACCCAAGGAATTGCATGATCTAGCAACATCTCATGCGTTTGAGTAGTTAGGGTTTGGATCTTTCTTGTTCTTCATGCAATTGGCAATTGTTTTGATACCTATGGCCCAAGGACGTTCCTTGGCAATTTGTTGATTAGTAATTGGTTAGAGGACGTTCCCTAATCAATTTGTTCATAAGGAAAGACATGGTGGTGAGAAGCGTCTTCCACCCCCATAACCAACCTATTGAGTTAATCAAGATTACCATGTTTCAATGATCAACCCAAACAACCAAAGTGGATCCATATCTTCAACTAGACCTTTCTCTTATTGATTTCCTCTTTTATTTTTATTACTTGCTGTTTTAATTACTTTCATTAGTTGTTAATCAAATCATCTCAAAACCCCCCTTTTTACTTTCCTTGCACTTTACTTTTGTTCTGTTTGCAATTACTTGCCTTCTATTGTGTTTTCAATCGGTTTTATTAGTCTTGATTGTGATAAATAAATAGGTAATCAATTCTCTGTGGATACGATCCTTCACCACTGTCTACAGTTGTATTTGTAGGTAACTAAGAAGGTTATTTTTGACCGGCTTCGACAACCGCTCCTGTCATTGACCGTTTGTAGTAATCCTTATTTTATATACATGGTCAGTTTATGTACATGTTTGTATTTTATGTATATGAGAAAACCAGGCTTAACATTATGAGTTTGACCCGCCTAGAGAAATGATGAGAGCTCTAGTAGAGGTTTCTATAGTACAGAGTTAGTGCATGCACAGGTTAAGCCTTGGAGCAAAGAAAAGTTTTAATTTTTACAGAAGATGTATGATCATGTATGGGATTTCACAGGTACACAGAGTTCACAGCAGGCTTGCTACGGGTCCCGGTGGCCTTAAGCCGATCTGGATCCTAGCGCCGGTAGCAGTTCAATTTTCGGGCTGTTACACTTCTTATTTTCAGACCTTCTTGGTCTATTTAGGTTTTCAGATTGAGTTTTGTTTAGTAAGGTAAGAGATTCAGTGTTGTCATTCATTGCTCCTAAGATTTCCCTTTGAGACTCAAACTTCACTACCATAGAGTAAGCTTTGTTTACTGTTGGCAGAGAATCCATCCCTAGCACTTGGTCCCTTACAGACCAAAAAACTTCGTTCAGACCCATTAGGAATTGCATGAGCTTATTTCTGTTGGCTATGTCAGCTATAGCCCTAGATGCTCCACAGGTACAGGTTGGGAGCGTTTCTACTGACCCAAGTTCATCCCATAACCTCTTCAACTTAGTGAAGTAGACAGACACAGATGCATTTTCTTGAGATATAAGAGAGATCTTCCTGTGCAACTCATAGATCATAGGTCCGTTGCACTCTCCGAATCTCTCACAGATCTCTAACCAGAGATCTCTGGCAGAGGCAGTGTATATGAAGCCATCAACCAACTCCTTAGAGATGGAGTTAAGGATCCAAGATGTGACCATGAAGTCACATCCTTTCCACTGTTCATAGTTCTCAGAACCCTTGCTAGGTGCCGAAGTTGTGCCTTCGACAAAATCTAATTTCATCTTGGCTCCCAGGGCTATTCTAATAACCCTGCTCCAAGATCTGAAATTAGAACCTACGAGAGGAGCAGAGACCAGACTCATACCTGGATGGTCGGAGGTTTGAAGACTCAGCGGATCTTCCATCCTGACATTGGCGTTCTGCGCTTTCTCGGGTGGTCCCGTCGCCTTCTGGTCGTTACTACTGCTTCCTCGCTCCGCCATCATCAGATCTTTCAAAGGAGCAGAGGATCGCCTTCATGCAACCAACAACGCGCCGGCGTGAGCTAGAAATCTAGCTCTAATACCATGTTCAAGAACGAGAGAGAGAGAGAGAGAAAACATATTGTTTTATTTCAGAGAGAAAAAAATATCGTTACACATGTTCTGGAAGCTTGTAGCTTCCTTATAAACCAAATAACAGCTCGTGCACGTCATGTGCAAAGAGACCCAACACATCTGTCCTAAAACGACACAGTTTAAACAATATACATATTCAAACTGAAATAACACAAATGGTGTAGTTTTGACAGCCCTTTTCATAATATCATGTAAGTTGGGGTCTAAACACTAAGAATGTCAGCTAAACATCTAGATTCTAAATAAAGTCTTTCAGCATTAGATAGAAGCTCTAGTTCAAGAGTTTATAATTGAGAAATTACATTCTGAAATTTAATTTCTAGAGAACTTTTTTCCTTCTCTAATGCCTCCAACGGGTAAGAGTGTTAAAGAACACAACACTGTTTTGGCTTTCTCTACAACCGGACTTAGACGATCCAGCTTTAATCCAGCATCCTCTAAGGCTTTGGGTCATGGGACTTCCAAGTTAACCTGCAATTCTCCCAAAAATTTCCTCAATAAAGTATATTATGTTAAGGTGAGATATATGAGATTTTAGTACCTGAAAACCATACAAATCTTCATCAAAATCAACCATATCTAGACAAGGATTTTTTACTCTCTCTCGTTAAGATGTGGGAAGAGGAAAATCACCGGACAAATAATTAATTAAAGTATGAAAGTCGGGAAGAATTGGATATTCGGCTGAAGCAAGACCACGCTGTTCTATTTCAGTAAATGATTAATCCAAAATGCCATCATACTGATTGTCTTGACACTGAATATTAATATTCTACGTTTTTTAGAGTCAACTCTATTTAACACAAAATTTTCTTTAAGAAAAACATTAAAAAAATTAAATACAATAAAATAAAACAAAATAAAAAGAAAGCTGGGTTTTAAGTGGCAGAATTGAAACCCTAAAAAAATTTGGGTTAGAGATCCAGCAAGTATTACAATTCATTTATAAATTCAGTAAAAATTATAAAAATTAAATTTTATTTTATTTTATACTTCTTCTTATAATCTTTCTCTATTCTCTCATATTTCTTTCAAAATATTCTACAAATATTAATTTTTAATATTTTCATAATCTATTAATTTTTTGAGCAATTCTGTTGCAGAAGATGAGGACATAAGCGTAACCATTTTGCCTGATTTTTAGCATTATAACTATAAAAAAATTAAATAAAAAAGTCAATATATATACAAATAATAAAAATAAATCACTATTCTTAAATATTTACATATTTTTTTTATTTAATTTTTTTATAAATATAATACTAAGAATCATGTAAATGCTACATGGATTGTCCCTTTCTTTTTTTTTTTTTTATCGGGTTCTAAAGGCCTGACTTATATCTTCAGCGGCAGAATTCATAGTTTATGAGAATATTAAAAATTAATATTTATAAAATATTTTGAGATAAATAGGAGATAATAGAAAAAAAATTATGAGAATAAATATGAAATAAAATAAATTTTAATTTTTTATAATTTTTATGATTTATAAATATTTATAAATTAATTATAATAAAAATAATAAAATAGAATGATAAATATGAAAAAGATAATGTTATAGTGTAAATAAATTAAAATAATTAATATTTATAATAATATTAATATAATTTTTATAATTATATTTATATAAATTTAATATATAATTTAATTAATTATATAAATTAATAAAATAAATTGATAAATATAATATTATATTATAAATAATTTAAATTATTTAATATTAATATTAGTATAATTTTTATAATTATATTTTATAAATTTAATATATAATTAAATAAATTAAATTAATAAAATATAATATAATAATTAATTAAATAAAAATTAAATTTATAATTTAAATTCTTATTCATTACTATAATTGGTGTGGTAATGTATTTTATTTTTTTAATTATTTTTTTTAAATGCAATGGATTTTAAGGTGTTTTTTAAGTGTTATGGAGCCAATTTTAAAAAAAAAACATCCATAGAAAAAAGTTTTTTTTAACTTAAAAAAACAAAAAAAAATCCTTAAAATATTGTTTTTCCATTTCTCAATATGCTAGTCTCATCACAAAATCTTAGAAATTATAAGAAAAGAAAAGAAAAAATAAGAAAAGAACTGAAAAAATCAAAAATTCAAAATAAGAAAGGAAAAGAAAAAAATCAGAAATTCAAACATCCTGTGAGATGATAGCGTTGCTGTTATACCATAGCAGAATCAAAAGTAAAGCAGAAATACAGATAAACATTAAGCCCTTTTCATAATATCCTGTAAGTTGGGGTTTAAACACTAAGAATGTCAGTTAAACATCTAGATTCTAAGTAAAATCTTTTAGCATTAGATAAAAGCTATAGTTCAAGAGTTTGTAATTGAGAAATTACATTCTGAAGTTGAGTTTCTAGGGAACTTTTTCCCTTCTCTAATGCCTCCAACGGGCAAGAGTGTTAAAGAACACAACACTGTTTTGGCTTTCTCTGCAACAGGACTTAGACAATCCAGCTTTAATCCAGCATCCTCTAAGACTTTGGGTCATGGGACTTCTAAGTTAACTTGCAATTCTCCCAAAAATTTTCTCAATAAAGTATATTCTGTTAAGGTGAGATATATGAGATTTTAGTACCTGAAAACCATACAAATCTTCATAAAAATCAACCATATATAGACAAGAAATTGTTACTCTCTCTCCTTAAGATGTGGGAAGAGGAAAATCACCGGACAAATAATTAATTAAAGCATGAAAGTCGGGAAGAATTGGATATTCGGCTGAAGCAAGACCACGCTGTTCTATTTCAGTAAATGATTAATCCAAAATGCCATCATACTTGATGATCACTGGATTTCTTCACCCCGGTATAAAGGCCAGGCCCATGAAAACAGTCCATGATCCGAAGGCTTCAATATTCCCCTCGAGAGGCAGGTCCAGCCCGCTCAGTCATAGGGCCGGACTCCGCCTAGACTCCTCAATCAAACCGGCCCAAACCTCTCGGCCCAATAATCAGGCCCTCACCAGGCTCAACTTCAGCCCTACCATTCAACCCAGCCCGAAAAGGGGAAAATGACCAAGATGCCCCGCTGGTAGGTCCTTCCGCATGCGTATCAGAGGAGAATCATACGTATCAGAGGAGAATTAATGGCCGTTACGCATGGAGCAGGCGCCTGACACATCCGTACATACGGAGCTAGGCGACAGAAGACAGCTAGCATTGTGGCAGAGAGACAGATATATATATCACGGTAAAGGCCACGCAAAAGGGGGTTCTCTTCTTCTTCCTTTTCCTTCCTGGACACCATTTTTATTCTTACTGTAACCCTTGCCTAAATATACTACTCTGAGCCATAAAATCTGACTTGAGCGTCGGAGGGCCTCTGCCGGGGCACCCCCGGTAGGCCCCTGACCATTCTTTCTTATTTTACAGATCCTTTCACTAGGTAGAACATGGAGAGACCCATCAGGGAGCCCAACAAGAAAGGACCCAGAAGAAAACCAGATCTATCATGGACCAGGAAGAGGAAAATATTTATCAAATGGCGCCGTCTGTGGGAAACGAAGGAGATCTTTTCATCACCGGAGTTTTCACTTTCAAAACCCACTGAGATCCACAATGGCAAACCACCAAGAAAATAACCTTAACGTCATTCCAAATAATTTGAGCTCTGCCCAAGAGGGGCAGCGGTTCTTATTTTCCAGTCCTACAACTCCAAACAACCAACCACCCATTCCTTTTAACCCCTCGCCGAGCTTGGCCGGGAATGTGCCCTCCACGAAAGAGATTTTACTATCTCAAAAGTTTTCAGATCCACCCATTGAGATCCACATAAGATACGAAAGTTTGAGCAGATAACCCAGCTGAAAAGAAAGGTTCATTGTGCTAAAGAATATTTTGATGGTCTTTCAGATAATTTATTTTAATATTTATTAGATTTTATTACGGCTGATTTTTTCTTTGAAGTCTGGTGAATATTTTCTGTAAAAGAAAAAAAAAGGGTGAGGAATATATGTATTGTTGAAATTCTGAGGTCCGCTGTATATATAAAAAAAATAATAAAAAAAAAGAGAAGAAGAAGGTGAGAGAAAGAGAAGAGGAGTCCGTGAGAAAAAAGGAGGTCGGAGCCGTGTTTAGCAAGACAGAAAGGAACTCAGCAAATCCGACGACCACAGCGATAGATTGCTCGTTGAGGTCGGATCCATGTTCGAAACTAGATTCGTGGTCGAGGTTGGAGTCGCATTTCAGGACAGATGGAAAGCATCGGGGCGACAGGGAGACAATACAAAAAAGAAAGCTTACACGAAAAAGAAAGCTGGAGATTTACAGTAACCCAGCTGAAAAGAAAGACCCAGCTGGTGTAAGAATATCTTGACAGTCTCTTAATCTTCATTTTCCTACCCTCGTTGTTTATTTTAACATTTATTGAATTTTATTACTACTAACTTTTTCTTTGAGATCTGATGAGGTGATGAGGTGAAACTTCAGATTGAAATGCTTGTCTCTGAGTGTAGATTTTAATCTTTTCTGTAAAAGGAAAAGAGAATGAGAAGTATATATATATTTGTTGAAGTTGTGAGATCGGCTGTAAAATCTCAGGTTAGCAAGTTAGAGAGAAAATTAATAAATGAAAAATAGACAAGTTCGGACTAACATTTCAGGTCGGACATAGCCTTCCAACTCTGTTGCAGAGCAACGCCCCTCAAGTATCAGAGCAACCTGGAGATAATAGGAAATAATCAAATATCCAGGCAAGGTGGATAAGCTCGGACGCAGTATGTCATCCAGCTCGAAGACAAGGTGAACTGAGATACCCAGGTTGGCATGGTCGGCCTTAGTCCGTTTGACTGTCGAAAGAACGACTGATCAAACACCGCTAATAAGACCGTCAATGGTTTCGCTGGTCGGAGTAGCAGAACTGAAAGGAGCTCGACATATCCAACGACCCCAACATTAGATTACTCGTTGAGGTCGGATCTATGCTCGAGCTTAGATATGATCGAGGACGGAGCCATGTCTGAGATCGGCCTCGCATTTTGGGTCGGATAAAAATGATTGTCGCGTCCAGTTGCAGCTCTCTGTTTCTGGTTCGCGTAATGCTGAAGGTCGGAGAACTCGGCAAATCCGACGACCATAGTGATAGATTGCTCGTTGAGGTCGAACCCGTGCTCGAGCTTAGATGTGATTGAGGACGGAACCGTGTCTGAGATCGGCCTCACACTTCAGGTCAGATAAAAATTATCGTCGCGTCCAGTCGCGTCAGTCCGTCTCTCATCACCCATTGAAGATCCCCTCTACAAGCGTATCTCTCCATTTCTCTCTGAAACAGAGTTCAAAAACGTAAGATAATTCCAAAACTCCCTATTATTTCCAATGGATCCGTCAATGGCAGAGGAACCCGCCTCGTCGTCTCTGGCGGCGCAATCGCATCAGCAATCACAGTCTGCGCCGCTTGGTTCCTCAGTCATACCGATGGTGAATAATTTGCAGGACATATTCGCGCAACTCGGGAGCCAGTCGACGATCGAGCTGTCGCAGGTGACGGTCGTTGGAAGCCAGAGCAGTGGGAAATCCAGCGTGCTGAAAGCTCTTGTCGGGAGGGATTTCTTGCCTCGGGGAAAATATATTTGCACCCGACGGCCGTTGGTTTTGCAGCTGTTGCAGATTAAAAGAAAGGCCGATGCCACAGAGGAGGAGTGGGGCGAGCTCCTGCACCTTCCTGGAAAATGCTTCTATAATTTCTCCGAAATCCAGAAAGAAATTCAGGTACATGTGGACTGTACAGAAGAAGTGGTTCATTTATTTATTTATTTAGTTTGCTTTTATAAAAGTGAAATATTCAGTAGTATAAAATTCTAGCTTATTACGAAGTGCTATTCAAGTGGCACTGTCAGAAGAGGTATTGGGAATACAAATTTTGGTGTTGGGAGTGGGGTCTGCTCAAGAATTTCTTGTTGTCATGATTACTGTCAACATACAAAGTTATAAATAGGTAAAATATAATTTAATTTTCAAGAATGTCTTTAGTTATCGGCAGTTATTTTAAGCATCATTAAAAATAAATAATTTTATAAGTTGATTAAAGGGCAGGTTTCGCATGTAAATAATAAGATTAAGTTTAATTAAAATAAACTCTATGAGTTTAGATATCCTGATAATAGCTTGCATTTTATAGATCGAAAAATCCTGGAGAAAATTTACACATGCAAAATATTGTTTATTGCATCTCTAAAACTGCGGGTTAACGTTGTAAGAGTTAATACTTGCATTTGTTCATCTGAAGTATGAAACTAAGTGACATGTGCGACATATTATTGATTGATGAATATCATTGAATTAACAACGAGCATCCTCGTTATATGTGTTCTGTGCAAGTTCTTATTTTTCAGAAAAAAGAGTAAGGCCAATGAGCCTGAATCTTGCACAAGACCTCAGATAGGTAGGTGTACAGGATCCCCTAGATTTCCTGACACCACAAACCAAACTGAGAAGACGAAGCGACAGTAAGGCCACAGAGCCTGAATCTTGCGCAAGACCTCAGAGAGGTAGGTGTACAGGATCCCCTAGATTTCCTGACACCACAAACAGAACTAAGAAGACGAAGCGACGGTAAGGCCAATGAGCCTGAATCTTGTGCAAAACCTCAAGAAGGCACAAAAAACTGCCGGCGGGGCCCCGAGGTCACCCCGGAACGGCCGGTGAGGATCTTAAAGATGCCTTCCGGAGCATGACGACCGGGATCCCCTAGAACTCCCGGGAAAACAAAATAAAAAACTACCGGCGGGGCCCCGAGGTCACCCCGGAACGGCCGGTGAGGATCTTAAAGATGCCTCCCGGAGCATGAAGACCGGGATCCCCTAGAACTCCCGGGAAAATAAAACAAAAAACTGCCGGCGGGGCCCCGAGGTCACCCCGGAACGGCCGGTGACGATCTTAAAGATGCCTCCCGGAGCATGAAGACCGGGATCCCCTAGAACTCCCGGGAAAACAAAGCAAAAATCAGCCGGCGGGGCCCCGAGGTCACCCCGGAATAAAAACGGCCGGTGAGGATCTTAAAAGACCTCCCGGAGCATGAAGACCGGGATCCCCTAGAACTCCCGGGAAAACAAAGAAGATTGGGATCCCCTAGAACTCCCGGGAAAACAAAATAAAAACGGCCGGTGAGGATCTTAAAAGACCTCCCGGACAATGAAGACCGGGATCCCCTAGAACTCCCGGGAAAACAAAATAAAAACGGCCGGTGAGGATCTTAAAAGACCTCCCAGAGAATGAAGACCGGGATCCCCTAGAACTCCCGGGAAAACAAAATAAAAACGGCCGGTGAGGATCTTAAAAGACCTCCCGGAGAATGAAGACCAGGGTCCCCAAGATCTCCTGGCAAAGGAAGACCTCAATAAGGTCTTGACAAAGGAAGACATCAATAAGGTCTTGACAAAAGAAGACCTCACTGAGGTCCTAGCAAAGGAAGACCTCAATAAGGTCTTGACAAGAGAAGACCTCACTGAGGTCTTGACAAAGGAAGACCTCAATAAGGTCTTGACAAAAGAAGACCTCACTGAGGTCCTAGCAAAGGAAGACCTCAATAAGGTCTTGACAAGAGAAGACCTCACTGAGGTCTTGACAAAGAAAGACCTCAATGAGGTCCTGACAAGAGAAGACCTCAACGAGGTCCTGACAAAAGAAGACCTCACTGAGGTCCCACCAAGAGAAGACCTCAATGAGGTCTTGACAAGAGAAGACCTCAATGAGGTCTTGACAAGAGAAGACCTCAATGAGGTCTTGACAAGAGAAGACCTCACTGAGGTCCTAGCAAAAGAAGACCTCAATGAGGTCCCACCAAGAGAAGACCTCAATGAGGTCATGAGAAGAGAAGACCTCAATGAGGTCTTGACAAAAGAAGACCTCACTGAGGTCCTAGCAAAGGAAGACCTCAATAAGGTCTTGACAAGAGAAGACCTCACTGAGGTCTTGACAAAGGAAGACCATAATAAGGTCTTGACAAAAGAAGACCTCACTGAGGTCCTAGCAAAGGAAGACCTCAATAAGGTCTTGACAAGAGAAGACCTCACTGAGGTCTTGACAAAGGAAGACCTCAATAAGGTCTTGACAAAAGAAGACCTCACTGAGGTCCTAGCAAAGGAAGACCTCAATAAGGTCTTGACAAGAGAAGACCTCAATAAGGTCTTGACAAAGGAAGACCTCAATAAGGTCTTGACAAGAGAAGACCTCAATAAGGTCTTGACAAAGGAAGACCTCAATAAGGTCTTGACAAAAGAAGACCTCACTGAGGTCCTAGCAAAGGAAGACCTCAATAAGGTCTTGACAAAAGAAGACCTCATTGAGGTCCTAGCAAAGGAAGACCTCAATAAGGTCTTGACAAGAGAAGACCTCACTGAGGTCTTGACAAAGGAAGACCTCAATAAGGTCTTGACAAAAGAAGACCTCACTGAGGTCCTAGCAAAGGAAGACCTCAATAAGGTCTTGACAAGAGAAGACCTCACTGAGGTCTTGATAAAGGAAGACCTCAATAAGGTCTTGACAAGAGAAGACCTCACTGAGGTCTTGACAAAGGAAGACCTCAATAAGGTCTTGACAAAAGAAGACCTCACTGAGGTCCTAGCAAAGGAAGACCTCAATAAGGTATTGACAAAAGAAGACCTCACTGAGGTCCTAGCAAAAGAAGACCTCAATAAGGCAGA
Source organism: Manihot esculenta (assembly GCF_001659605.2). NCBI lineage: Eukaryota > Viridiplantae > Streptophyta > Magnoliopsida > Malpighiales > Euphorbiaceae > Manihot > Manihot esculenta. The sequence continues at coordinate 25,944,616 of NC_035170.2, read as the reverse complement.
AGACCTCAATGAGGCAGAAGACCTCAATGAGGCAGAAGACCTCACTGAGGCAGAAGACCTCAATGAGACAGAAGACCTCACTGAGGCAGAAGACCTCAATGAGGCAGAAGACCTCACTGAGAGGTAGAAGACCTCAATGAGGCAGAAGACCTCACTGAGGCAGAAGACCTCAATGAGGCAGAAGACTTCACTGAGGCAGAAGACCTCAACGAGGCAGAAGACCTCAATGAGGCAGAAGACCTCAATGAGGCAGAAGACCTCACTGAGAGGTAGAAGACCTCAATGAGGCAGAAGACCTCAATGAGGCAGAAGACCTCACTGAGGCAGAAGACCTCAATGAGGCAGAAGACCTCAAAGAGGCAGAAGACCTCAATGAGGCAGAAGACCTCAATGAGGCAGAAGACCTCACCGAGGCAGAAGACCTCAGTGAGGCAGAAGACCTCAAAGAGGCAGAAGACCTCAAAGAGGCAGAAGACCTCAAAGAGACAGAAGACCTCAAAGAGGCAGAAGACCTCAAAGAGGCAGAAGACCTCAAAGAGACAGAAGACCTCAATGAGGCAGAAGACCTCACTGAGGCAGAAGACCTCACCGAGGCAGAAGACCTCAATGAGGCAGAAGACCTCAATGAGGCAGAAGACCTAAATGAGGCAGAAGACCTCAATGAGGCAGAAGACCTCACTGAGGCAGAAGACCTCACTGAGGCAGAAAACCTCACTGAGGCAGAAGTCCTCAATGAGGCAGAAGACCTCACTGAGGTAGAAGACCGGCAAAGATCTCAAAGATCTCCCGGAGCAAAAATAGCCAGAATCCCCAAGATCATCCGGTGCTACAAGCAAAAACAACTCATAAAGAACATAGTTCTGATCTCACATAAAAGATTGGGGCACGGGACCATAAATGAAAAAGCTAAACTCCGACCTCCCAAAGGAGCTCAAGTCATCAGGTAGAGAGACTTTAATCTCACACAACAGCCAAAAGTACCAAAGCATCATGCCGATCTCAAGAAAACGAGCGCAGTACTGGTAAACCCAATAGGCAGACCGAATTGAGGCAAGGCGATTCCTAAGCAAACTGCATACCAAAATACAAAGCCAAACAGAGAATCAGGGGCAATCATAAGAGGCACCGACCTCGGGAATTGACCGCTCATACTAAACCAACTCAGCTGGCCTAGAGAAAGGTCCAGGCAACAAAGAGCCCGCAAAACGCTCGAGAGAAGACAACCCATAAATACTCAGGGGCAAAAAACATACACGAGAGTCCAACGCTCAGACAAAAATAATAAAAAGGCAAGAAAGGGATACTTTCGATAAGAGCAGTTCTCAGACCGCACGATCATGAATACAGTTTAAAGATTTATCCCCTCACCAGTCATGGAATAACTGCTGAGGAGATAAAAGGGGCAATTGATGATCACTGGATTTCTTCACCCCGGTATAAAGGCCAGGCCCATGAAAACAGTCCATGATCCGAAGGCTTCAATATTTCCCTCGAGAGCCAGGTCCAGCCCGCTCAGTCACAGGGCCGGACTCCGCCTAGACTCCTCAATCAAACCGGCCCAAACCTCTCGGCCCAGTAATCAGGCCCTCACTAGGCTCAACTTCAGCCCTACCATTCAACCCAGCCCGGAAAGGGGAAAATGACCAAGATGCCCCGCTGGTAGGTCCTTCTGCATGCGTATCAGAGGAGAATCATACGTATCAGAGGAGAATTAATGGCCATTACGCATGGAGCAGGCGCCTGACACATCCGTACATACGGAGCTAGGCGACAGAAGACAGCTAGCATTGTGGCAGAGAGACAGATATATATATCACGGTAAAGGCCACGCAAAAGGGGGTTCTCTTCTTCTTCCTTTTCCTTCCTGGACACCATTTTTATTCTTACTGTAACCCTTGCCTAAATATACTACTCTGAGCCATAAAATCTGACTTGAGCGTCGGAGGGCCTCAACGAGGCAGAAGACCTCAATGAGGCAGAAGACCTCAATGAGGCAGAAGACCTCACTGAGAGGTAGAAGACCTCAATGAGGCAGAAGACCTCAATGAGGCAGAAGACCTCACTGAGGCAGAAGACCTCAATGAGGCAGAAGACCTCAAAGAGGCAGAAGACCTCAATGAGGCAGAAGACCTCAATGAGGCAGAAGACCTCAATGAGGCAGAAGACCTCAATGAGGCAGAAGACCTCACCGAGGCAGAAGACCTCAGTGAGGCAGAAGACCTCAAAGAGGCAGAAGACCTCAAAGAGGCAGAAGACCTCAAAGAGACAGAAGACCTCAATGAGGCAGAAGACCTCACCGAGGCAGAAGACCTCAATGAGGCAGAAGACCTCAATGAGGCAGAAGACCTAAATGAGGCAGAAGACCTCAATGAGGCAGAAGACCTCACTGAGGCAGAAGACCTCACTGAGGCAGAAAACCTCACTGAGGCAGAAGTCCTCAATGAGGCAGAAGACCTCACTGAGGTAGAAGACCGGCAAAGATCTCAAAGATCTCCCGGAGCAAAAATAGCCAGAATCCCCAAGATCATCCGGTGCTACAAGCAAAAACAACTCATAAAGAACATAGTTCTGATCTCACATAAAAGATTGGGGCACGGGACCATAAATGAAAAAGCTAAACTCCGACCTCCCAAAGGAGCTCAAGTCATCAGGTAGAGAGACTTTAATCTCACACAACAGCCAAAAGTACCAAAGCATCATGCCGATCTCAAGAAAACGAGCGCAGTACTGGTAAACCCAATAGGCAGACCGAATTGAGGCAAGGCAATTCCTAAGCAAACTGCATACCAAAATACAAAGCCAAACAGAGAATCAGGGGCAATCATAAGAGGCACCGACCTCGGGAATTGACCGCTCATACTAAACCAACTCAGCTGGCCTAGAGAAAGGTCCAGGCAACAAAGAGCCCGCAAAACGCTCGAGAGAAGACAACCCATAAATACTCAGGGGCAAAAAACATACACGAGAGTCCAACGCTCAGACAAAAATAATAAAAAGGCAAGAAAGGGATACTTTCGACAAGAGCAGTTCTCAGACCGCATGATCATGAATAGAGTTTAAAGATTTATCCCCTTACCAGTCATGGAATAACTGCTGAGGAGATAAAAGGGGCAATTGATGATCACTGGATTTCTTCACCCCGGTATAAAGGCCAGGCCCATGAAAACAGTCCATGATCCGAAGGCTTCAATATTCCCCTCGAGAGCCAGGTCCAGCCCGCTCAGTCACAGGGCCGGACTCCGCCTAGACTCCTCAATCAAACCGGCCCAAACCTCTCGGTCCAGTAATCAGGCCCTCACCAGGCTCAACTTCAGCCCTACCATTCAACCCAGCCCGGAAAGGGGAAAATGACCAAGATGCCCCGCTGGTAGGTCCTTCTGCATGCGTATCAGAGGAGAATCATACGTATCAGAGGAGAATTAATGGTCGTTACGCATGGAGCAGGCGCCTGACACATCCGTACATACGGAGCTAGGCGACAGAAGACAGCTAGCATTGTGGCAGAGAGACAGATATATATATCACGGTAAAGGCCACGCAAAAGGGGGTTCTCTTCTTCTTCCTTTTCCTTCCTGGACACCATTTTTATTCTTACTGTAACCCTTGCCTAAATATACTACTCTGAGCCATAAAATCTGACTTGAGCGTCGGAGGGCCTCTGCCGGGGCACCCCCGGTAGGCCCCTGACCATTCTTTCTTATTTTACAGATCCTTTCACCAGGTAGAACATGGAGAGACCCATCAGGGAGCCCAACAAGAAAGGACCCAGAAGAAAACCAGATCTATCATAGACCAGGAAGAGGAAAATATTTATCAATATTGATTGTCTTGACACTGAATATTAATATTCTACGTTTTTTAGAGTCAACTCTATTTAACACAAGATTTTCTTTAAGAAAAAAATAAAATAATTAAATACAATAAAATAAAACAAAATAAAAAGAAAGCTGGGTTTTAAGTGGCAGAATTGAAACCCTAAAAAAATTTGGGTTAGAGATCCAGCAAGTATTACAATTCATTTATAAATTCGGTAAAAATTATAAAAATTAAATTTCATTTTATTTTATACTTCTTCTCATAATCTTTCTTTCTTCTCATAATCTTTCTTTATTCTCTCATATTTCTTTCAAAATATTCTACAAATATTAATTTTTAATATTTTCATAATCTATTAATTTTTTGAGCAATTCTATTGCGGAAGGTGAGGATATAAGCGTGACCATTTTGTCTTATTTTTAGCATTATAACTATAAAAAAATTAAATAAAAAAGTCAATATATATACAAATAATAAAAATAAATCACTATTCTTAAGTATTTACATATATTTTTTTATTTAATTTTTTTATAACTATAATACTAAGAATCATGTAAATGCTACATGGATTGTCCCTTTCTTTTTTTTTTTTAATCGGGTTCTAAAGGCCTGATTTATACCTTCAGCGGCAGAATTAATAGTTTATGAGAATATTAAAAATTAATATTTATAAAATATTTTGAGATAAATAGGAGATAATAGAAAAAAATTATGAGAATAAATATGAAATAAAATAAATTTTAATTTTTTATAATTTTTATGATTTATAAATATTTATAAATTAATTATAATAAAAATAATAAAATAGAATGATAAATATGAAAAATATAATGTTATAGTGTAAATAAATTAAAATAATTAATATTTATAATAATATTAATATAATTTTTATAATTATATTTATATAAATTTAATATATAATTTAATTAATTATATAAATTAATAAAATAAATTGATAAATATAATATTATATTATAAATAATTTAAATTATTTAATATTAATATTAGTATAATTTTTATAATTATATTTTATAAATTTAATATATAATTAAATAAATTAAATTAATAAAATATAATATAATAATTAATTAAATAAAAATTAAATTTATAATTTAAATTCTTATTCATTACTATAATTGGTGTGGTAATGTATTTTATTTTTTTAATTATTTTTTTTAAAATGTGATGGATTTTAAGGTGTTTTTTAAGTGTTATGGAGCCAACTTTTAAAAAAAAAACATCCATAGAAAAAAGTTTTTTTTTAACTTAAAAAGACAAAAAAATCCTTAAAATATGGTTTTTCCACTTCTCAATATGCTAGTCTCATCACAAAATCTTAGAAATTATAAGAAAAGAAAAGAAAAAATAAGAAAAGAAAAGAAAAAAATCAGAAATTCAAAATAAGAAAGGAAAAAAAAATCAGAAATTCAAACATCCTGTGAGATGATAGCGTTGCTGTTATACCATAGCAGAATCAAAAGTAAAGCAGAAATACAGATAAACATTAAGCCCTTTTCATAATATCCTGTAAGTTGGGGTTTAAACACTAAGAATGTCAGTTAAACATCTAAATTCTAAGTAAAGTCTTTTAGCATTAGATAGAAGCTATAGTTCAAGAGTTTGTAATTGAGAAATTACATTCTGAAGTTGAGTTTCTAGGGAACTTTTTCCCTTCTCTAATGCCTCCAGCGGGCAAGAGTGTTAAAGAACACAACACTGTTTTGGCTTCTCTACAACAGGACTTAGACAATCCAGCTTTAATCCAGCATCCTCTAAGGCTTTGGGTTATGGGACTTCCAAGTTAACCTGCAATTCTCCCAAAAATTTCCTCAATAAAGTATATTCTGTGAAGGTGAGATATATGAGATTTTAGTACCTGAAAACCATACAAATCTTCATAAAAATCAACCATATCTAGACAAGAAATTGTTACTCTCTCTCCTTAAGATGTGGGAAAAGGAAAATCACCGGACAAATAATTAATTAAAGCATGAAAGTCGGGAAGAATTGGATATTCGGCTGAAGCAAGACCACGCTGTTCTATTTCAGTAAAGGATTAATCCAAAATGCCATCACACCGATTATCTTGACACTGAATATTACTGTAGGCATTACTGCACGTGACATCACCAAAATATTATACGTTTTTTAGAGTCAACTCTATCTAACACAAGATTTTCTTTAAGAAAAACACAAGAAAAAAAATTAAATACAATAAAATAAAACAAAATAAAAAGAAAGTTGGGTTTTAAGTGACAGAATTGAAACCTAAAATATTTTTGGGTTAGAGATCCAGCAAGTTTTACAATTCATTTATAAATTCCATAAAAAATATAAAAAATTAAATTTCATTTTATTTTATACTTCTCATAATCTTTCTCTATTCTCTCATATTTCTTTCAACATACTCTACAAATATTAATTTTTAATATTTTCATAACCTATTAATTTTTTGAGCAATTCTGTTGCGGAAGGTGAGGATATAACCGTCACCATTTTGTCTGATTTTTAGCATTATAACTATAAAAAAATTAAATAAAAAAGTCAATATATATACAAATAATAAAAATAAATTACTATTCTTAAGTATTTACATGTATTTTTTTATTTATTTTTTTATAATTATAATACTAAGAATCATGTAAATGCTAAATGAATTGTCCCTTTCTTGTTTTTTTTGTGTCGGGTTCTAAAGGCCTAGCTTATACCTTCAGCGGCAGAATTAATAGTTTATAAGAATATTAAAAATCAATATTTATAAAATATTTTGAGATAAATAAGAGATAATAGAAAAAAATTATGAGAATAAATATGAAATAAAATAAATTTTAATTTTTTATAATTTTTATGATTTATAAATATTTATAAATTAATTATAATAAAAATAATAAAATAGAATGATAAATATGAAAAATTTAATGTTATAGTGTAAATAAATTAAAATAATTAATATTTATAATAATATTAATATAATTTTTATAATTATATTTATATAAATTTAATATATAATTAATTAAATTATATAAATTAATAAAATAAATTGATAAATATAATATTATATTATAAATAATTTAAATTAATTAATATTAATATTAGTATAATTTTTATAATTATATTTTATAAATTTAATATATAATTAAATAAATTAAATTAATAAAATATAATATAATAATTAATTAAATATAAATTAAATTTATAATATAAATTCTTATTCATTATTATAATTGGTGTGGTAATGTATTTTATTTTTTTAATTTTTTTTTAAAAATGCAATGGATTTTAAGGTGTTTTTTAAGTGTTGTGGAGTCAACTTAAAAAAAAATCCATAGAAAAAAGTTTTTTTAACTAGAAAGGGAAAAAAATCTATAAAATATGGTTTTTTCACTTCCCAAGACGCTAGTCTCATCACAAAATCTTAGAAATTATAAGAAAAGAAAAGAAAAAATAAGAAAAGAAAAAAAATCAGAAATTCAAATATCCTGTGAGATGATAGTGTTTCTGTTATACCATAGCAGAATCAAAAGTAAAGCAGAAATACAGATAAACATTAAGCCATTTTCATAATAATATCCTGTAAGTTGGGGTCTAAACACTAAGAATGTCAACTAAACATCTAGATTCTAAGTAAAGTTTTTCAGCATTAGATAGAAGCTCTAGTTCAACAGTTTGTAATTGAGAAATTACATTCTGAAGTTGAGTTTCTAGGAAACTTTTTCCCTTCTCTAATGCCTCTAACGGGCAAGAGTGTTAAAGAACACAACACTGTTTTGGCTTTCTCTACAACAGGACTTAGATAATCCAATTTTTTACCCTCTCTCCTTCAGATGTGGGAAGAGGAAAATCACCGAACAAATCATTAATTAAAGTATGAAAGTCGGGAAGAATTGAATATTCGGCTGAAGCAAAACCACTTTATTCTATTTGAGTAAAATATTAATTTTAAATTTCATCATACTGATTGTCTTGACACTGAATATTAATATTCTACGTTTTTTAGAGTCTCTATTTAACAAAAGATTTTCTTTAAGAAAAACATAAAAAAAATTAAATACAATAAAATAAAATAAAATAAAAAGAAAGCTGAGTTTTAAGTGGCAGAATTGAAACCCTAAAAATATTTGGGTTAGAGATCTGCAAGTATTAGAATTCATTTATAAATTTCGTAAAAATTATAAAAAATTAAATTTCATTTTATTTTATACTTCTTCTCATAATCTTTCTCTATTCTCTCATATTTCTTTCAAAATATTCTACAAATATTAATTTTCAATATTTTTATAATCTATTAATTTTTTGAGCAATTCTATTGGGGAAGTTGAGGATATAAGCATGACCATTTTGTCTGATTTTTAGCATTATAACTATAAAAAAATTAAATAAAAAAGTCAATATATATACAAATAATAAAAATAAATCACTATTCGTAAGTATTTACATGTATTTTTTTATTTAATTTTTTTATAATTATAATACTAAGAATCATGTAAATGCTACATGGATTGTCCCTTTTTTTTTTTTGTCGGGCTCTAAAGACCTAACTTATATCTTCAGCGGTAGAATTAATAGTTTATGAAAATATTAAAAATCAATATTTAAAAAATATTTTGAGATAAATAGGAGATAATAGAAAAAAATTATGAGAATAAATATGAAATAAAATAAATTTTAATTTTTTATAATTTTTATGATTTATAAATATTTATAAATTAATTATAATAAAAATAATAAAATAGAATGATAAATATGAAAAATTTAATGTTATAGTGTAAATAAATTAAAATAATTAATATTTATAATAATATTAATATAATTTTTATAATTATATTTATATAAATTTAATATATAATTAATTAAATTATATAAATTAATAAAATAAATTGATAAATATAATATTATATTATAAATAATTTAAATTAATTAATATTAATATTAGTATAATTTTTATAATTATATTTTATAAATTTAATATATAATTAAATAAATTAAATTAATAAAATATAATATAATAATTAATTAAATATAAATTAAATTTATAATATAAATTCTTATTCATTATTATAATTGGTGTGGTAATGTATTTTATTTTTTTAATTTTTTTTTAAAAATGCAATGGATTTTAAGGTGTTTTTTAAGTGTTGTGGAGTTAACTTTAAAAAAAAATCCATAGAAAAAAGTTTTTTTAACTAGAAAGGGAAAAAAATCTATAAAATATGGTTTTTTCACTTCCCAAGACGCTAGTCTCATCACAAAATCTTAGAAATTATAATAAAAGAAAAGAAAAAAAATCAAAAATTCAAATATCCTGTGAGATGATAGTGTTTCTGTTATACCATAGCAGAATCAAAAGTAAAGCAGAAATACAGATAAACATTAAGCCATTTTCATAATAATATCCTGTAAGTTGGGGTCTAAACACTAAGAATGTCAACTAAACATCTAGATTCTAAGTAAAATTTTTCAGCATTAGATAGAAGCTCTAGTTCAACAGTTTGTAATTGAGAAATTACATTCTGAAGTTGAGTTTCTAGGAAACTTTTTCCCTTCTCTAATGCCTCTGACGGGCAAGAGTGTTAAAGAACACAACACTGTTTTGGCTTTCTCTACAACAGGACTTAGATAATCCAATTTTTTACCCTCTCTCCTTCAGATGTGGGAAGAGGAAAATCACCGAACAAATCATTAATTAAAGTATGAAAGTCGGGAAGAATTGAATATTCGGCTGAAGCAAAACCACTTTGTTCTATTTGAGTAAAATATTAATTTGAAATGTCATCATACTGATTGTCTTGACACTGAATATTAATATTCTACGTTTTTTTAGAGTCTCTATTTAACAAAAGATTTTCTTTAAGAAAAACATAAAAAAAATTAAATACAATAAAATAAAATAAAATAAAAAGAAAGCTGAGTTTTAAGTGGCAGAATTGAAACCCTAAAAATATTTGGGTTAGAGATCTGCAAGTATTAGAATTCATTTATAAATTTCGTAAAAATTATAAAAAATTAAATTTCATTTTATTTTATACTTCTTCTCATAATCTTTCTCTACTCTCTCATATTTCTTTCAAAATATTCTACAAATATTAATTTTCAATATTTTTATAATCTATTAATTTTTTGAGCAATTCTATTGGGGAAGGTGAGGATATAAGCATGACTATTTTGTCTGATTTTTAGCATTATAACTATAAAAAAATTAAATAAAAAAGTCAATATATATACAAATAATAAAAATAAATCACTATTCGTAAGTATTTACATGTATTTTTTATTTAATTTTTTTATAATTATAATACTAAGAATCATGTAAATGCTACATGGATTGTCCCTTTTTTTTTTGTGTCGGGCTCTAAAGACCTGACTTATATCTTCAGCGGTAGAATTAATAGTTTATGAAAATATTAAAAATCAATATTTAAAAAATATTTTGAGATAAATAGGAGATAATAGAAAAAAATTATGAGAATAAATATGAAATAAAATAAATTTTAATTTTTTATAATTTTTATGATTTATAAATATTTATAAATTAATTATAATAAAAATAATAAAATAGAATGATAAATATGAAAAATTTAATGTTATAGTGTAAATAAATTAAAATAATTAATATTTATAATAATATTAATATAATTTTTATAATTATATTTATATAAATTTAATATATAATTAATTAAATTATATAAATTAATAAAATAAATTGATAAATATAATATTATATTATAAATAATTTAAATTAATTAATATTAATATTAGTATAATTTTTATAATTATATTTTATAAATTTAATATATAATTAAATAAATTAAATTAATAAAATATAATATAATAATTAATTAAATATAAATTAAATTTATAATATAAATTCTTATTCATTATTATAATTGGTGTGGTAATGTATTTTATTTTTTTAATTTTTTTTTAAAAATGCAATGGATTTTAAGGTGTTTTTTAAGTGTTGTGGAGTTAACTTTAAAAAAAAATCCATAGAAAAAAGTTTTTTTAACTAGAAAGGGAAAAAAATCTATAAAATATGGTTTTTTCACTTCCCAAGACGCTAGTCTCATCACAAAATCTTAGAAATTATAATAAAAGAAAAGAAAAAATAAGAAAAGAAAAAAAATCAAAAATTCAAATATCCTGTGAGATGATAGTGTTTCTGTTATACCATAGCAGAATCAAAAGTAAAGCAGAAATACAGATAAACATTAAGCCATTTTCATAATAATATCCTGTAAGTTGGGGTCTAAACACTAAGAATGTCAACTAAACATCTAGATTCTAAGTAAAGTTTTTCAGCATTAGATAGAAGCTCTAGTTCAACAGTTTGTAATTGAGAAATTACATTCTGAAGTTGAGTTTCTAGGAAACTTTTTCCTTCTCTAATGCCTCTGACGGGCAAGAGTGTTAAAGAACACAACACTGTTTTGGCTTTCTCTACAACAGGACTTAGATAATCCAATTTTTTACCCTCTCTCCTTCAGATGTGGGAAGAGGAAAATCACCGAACAAATCATTAATTAAAGTATGAAAGTCGGGAAGAATTGAATATTCGGCTGAAGCAAAACCACTTTGTTCTATTTGAGTAAAATATTAATTTTAAATTTCATCATACTGATTGTCTTGACACTGAATATTAATATTCTACGTTTTTTAGAGTCTCTATTTAACAAAAGATTTTCTTTAAGAAAAACATAAAAAAAATTAAATACAATAAAATAAAATAAAATAAAAAGAAAGCTGAGTTTTAAGTGGCAGAATTGAAACCCTAAAAATATTTGGGTTAGAGATCTGCAAGTATTAGAATTCATTTATAAATTTCGTAAAAATTATAAAAAATTAAATTTCATTTTATTTTATACTTCTTCTCATAATCTTTCTCTATTCTCTCATATTTCTTTCAAAATATTCTACAAATATTAATTTTCAATATTTTTATAATCTATTAATTTTTTGAGCAATTCTATTGGGGAAGTTGAGGATATAAGCATGACCATTTTGTCTGATTTTTAGCATTATAACTATAAAAAAATTAAATAAAAAAGTCAATATATATACAAATAATAAAAATAAATCACTATTCGTAAGTATTTACATGTATTTTTTTATTTAATTTTTTATAATTATAATACTAAGAATCATGTAAATGCTACATGGATTGTCCCTTTTTTTTTTGTGTCGGGCTCTAAAGACCTGACTTATATCTTCAGCGGTAGAATTAATAGTTTATGAAAATATTAAAAATCAATATTTAAAAAATATTTTGAGATAAATAGGAGATAATAGAAAAAAATTATGAGAATAAATATGAAATAAAATAAATTTTAATTTTTATAATTTTTATGATTTATAAATATTTATAAATTAATTATAATAAAAATAATAAAATAGAATGATAAATATGAAAAATTTAATGTTATAGTGTAAATAAATTAAAATAATTAATATTTATAATAATATTAATATAATTTTTATAATTATATTTATATAAATTTAATATATAATTAATTAAATTATATAAATTAATAAAATAAATTGATAAATATAATATTATATTATAAATAATTTAAATTAATTAATATTAATATTAGTATAATTTTTATAATTATATTTTATAAATTTAATATATAATTAAATAAATTAAATTAATAAATATAATATAATAATTAATTAAATATAAATTAAATTTATAATATAAATTCTTATTCATTATTATAATTGGTGTGGTAATGTATTTTATTTTTTTAATTTTTTTTTAAAAATGCAATGGATTTTAAGGTGTTTTTTAAGTGTTGTGGAGTTAACTTTAAAAAAAAATCCATAGAAAAAAGTTTTTTTAACTAGAAAGGGAAAAAAATCTATAAAATATGGTTTTTTCACTTCCCAAGACGCTAGTCTCATCACAAAATCTTAGAAATTATAATAAAAGAAAAGAAAAAATAAGAAAAGAAAAAAAATCAAAAATTCAAATATCCTGTGAGATGATAGTGTTTCTGTTATACCATAGCAGAATCAAAAGTAAAGCAGAAATACAGATAAACATTAAGCCATTTTCATAATAATATCCTGTAAGTTGGGGTCTAAACACTAAGAATGTCTACTAAACATCTAGATTCTAAGTAAAGTTTTTCAGCATTAGATAGAAGCTCTAGTTCAACAGTTTGTAATTGAGAAATTACATTCTGAAGTTGAGTTTCTAGGAAACTTTTTCCCTTCTCTAATGCCTCTGACGGGCAAGAGTGTTAAAGAACACAACACTGTTTTGGCTTTCTCTACAACAGGACTTAGATAATCCAATTTTTTACCCTCTCTCCTTCAGATGTGGGAAGAGGAAAATCACCGAACAAATCATTAATTAAAGTATGAAAGTCGGGAAGAATTGAATATTCGGCTGAAGCAAAACCACTTTGTTCTATTTGAGTAAAATATTAATTTGAAATGTCATCATACTGATTGTCTTGACACTGAATATTAATATTCTACGTTTTTTTAGAGTCTCTATTTAACAAAAGATTTTCTTTAAGAAAAACATAAAAAAAATTAAATACAATAAAATAAAATAAAATAAAAAGAAAGCTGAGTTTTAAGTGGCAGAATTGAAACCCTAAAAATATTTGGGTTAGAGATCTGCAAGTATTAGAATTCATTTATAAATTTCGTAAAAATTATAAAAAATTAAATTTCATTTTATTTTATACTTCTTCTCATAATCTTTCTCTACTCTCTCATATTTCTTTCAAAATATTCTACAAATATTAATTTTCAATATTTTTATAATCTATTAATTTTTTGAGCAATTCTATTGGGGAAGGTGAGGATATAAGCATGACTATTTTGTCTGATTTTTAGCATTATAACTATAAAAAAATTAAATAAAAAAGTCAATATATATACAAATAATAAAAATAAATCACTATTCGTAAGTATTTACATGTATTTTTTTATTTAATTTTTTTATAATTATAATACTAAGAATCATGTAAATGCTATATGGATTGTCCCTTTTTTTTTTTTGTGTCGGGCTCTAAAGACCTGACTTATATCTTCAGCGGTAGAATTAATAGTTTATGAAAATATTAAAAATCAATATTTAAAAAATATTTTGAGATAAATAGGAGATAATAGAAAAAAATTATAAGAATAAATATGAAATAAAATAAATTTTAATTTTTTATAATTTTTATGATTTATAAATATTTATAAATTAATTATAATAAAAATAATAAAATAGAAAGATAAATATCTAAAAATATAATGTTATAGTGTAAATAAATTAAAATAATTAATATTTATAATAATATTAATATAATTTTTATAATTATATTTATATAAATTTAATATATAATTTAATTAATTATATAAATTAATAAAATAAATTGATAAATATAATATTATATTATAAATAATTTAAATTAATTAATATTAATATTAGTATAATTTTTATAATTATATTTTATAAATTTAATATATAATTAAATTTATAAAATATAATATAATAGTTAATTAAATAAAAATTAAATTTATAATTTAAATTCTTATTCATTACTATAATTGGTGTGGCAATGTATTTTATTTTTTTAATTTTTTTTTTTAAAATGCGATGGATTTTAAGGTGTTTTTTAAGTGTTATAAGCCAACTTTCAGGAAAAAAAAATTCCATAGAAAAAAGTTTTTTTAACTTAAAAAGACAAAAAAAATCCTTAAAATATGGTTTTTTCACTTCCCAATATGCTAGTCTCATCACAAAATCTTAAAAATTATAAGAAAATAAAAGAAAAAATAAGAAAAGAAAAGAAAAAGTCAGAAATTCAAACATCACGTGAGATGATAGCGTTGCTGTTATACCATAGCAGAATCAAAAGTAAAGCAGAAATACAGATAAACATTAAGCCCTTTTTATAATATCCTGTAAGTTGGGGTCTAAACACTAAGAATGTCAGCTAAACATCTAGATTCTAAGTAAAGTCTTTCAGCATTAGATAGAAGCTCTAGTTCAAGAATTTGTAATTGAGAAATTACATTCTGAAGTTGAGTTTCTAGGGAACTTTTTACCTTCTCTAATGCCTTCAACGGCCAAGAGTGTTAAAGAACACAACACTGTTTTGGCTTTCTCTACAACAGGACTTAGATAATCCAGCTTTAATCCAGCATCCTCTAAGGCTTTGGGTCATGGGACTTCCAAGTTAACCTGCAATTCTCCCAAAAATTTCCTCAATAAAGTATATTCTGTTAAGGTGAGATATATGAGATTTTAGTACCTCAAAATCATACAAATCTTCATAAAAATCAACCATATCTAGACTAAGAATTTTTTACTCTCTCTCCTTCAGATGTGGGAAGAGGAAAATCACCGGACAAATCATTAATTAAAGTATGAAAGTCGGAAAGAATTGGATATTCGGCTGAAACAAGACCACACTGTTCTATTTCAGTAAAAGATTAATCCAAAATGTCATCATAGTGATTGTCTTGACACTGAATATTACTGTAGGCATTACTGCACGTGAAATCACCATAATATTCTACGTTTTTTAGAGTCAACTTTATCTAACACAAGATTTTCTTTAAGAAAAACATAAAAAAATTAAATACAATAAAATAAAACAAAATAAAAAGGAAGTTGGGTTTTAAGTGGCAGAATTGAAACCCCAAAAATTTTGGGTTAGAGATCCTGCAAGTATTACAATTCATTTATAAATTCCGTAAAAATTATAAAAAATTAAATTTCATTTTATTTTATATTTCTTCTCATATCTTTCTCTATTCTCTCGTATTTCTTTCAAAATATTCTACAAATATTAATTTTTAATATTTTCATAACCTATTAATTTTTTGAGCAATTCTGTTGCGGAAGGTGAGGATATAAACATGACCAGTTTGTATGATTTTTAGCATTATAACTATAAAAAAATTAAATAAAAAAAGACAATATATATACAAATAATAAAAATAAATCACTATTCTTAAGTATTTACATGTATTTTTTTATTTAATTTTTTTATAATTATAATACTAAGAATCATATAAATGCTAAATGGATTGTCCTTTTTTTTTGTGTCGGGTTCTAAAGGCCTAGCTTATACTTTCAGCGGTAGAATTAATAGTTTATGAGAATATTAAAAATTAATATTTATAAAATATTTTTAGATAAATAGGAGATAATATAAAAAAAATTATGAGAATAAATATGAAATAAAATAAATTTTAATTTTTTATAATTTTTATGATTTATAAATATTTATAAATTAATTATAATAAAAATAATAAAATAGAATGATAAATATGAAAAATTTAATGTTATAGTGTAAATAAATTAAAATAATTAATATTTATAATAATATTAATATAATTTTTATAATTATATTTATATAAATTTAATATATAATTAATTAAATTATATAAATTAATAAAATAAATTGATAAATATAATATTATATTATAAATAATTTAAATTAATTAATATTAATATTAGTATAATTTTTATAATTATATTTTATAAATTTAATATATAATTAAATAAATTAAATTAATAAAATATAATATAATAATTAATTAAATAAAAATTAAATTTATAATATAAATTCTTATTCATTACTATAATTGGTGTGGTAATGTATTTTATTTTTTAATTATTTTTTTTAAAAATGCGATGAATTTTAAGGTATTTTTTAAGTGTTATGGAGTCTAACTTTTTAAAAAAAAATCCATAAAAAAAAGTTTTTTTAACTTAAAAAGACAAAAATCCTAAAAATATGGTTTTTTCACTTCCCAATATGCTAGTCTCATCACAAAATCTTAGAAATTATAAGAAAAGAAAAGAAAAGAAAAAATCAGAAATTCAAATATCCTGTGAGATAATAGCGTTGCTGTTATACTATAGCAGAATCAAAAGTAAAGCAGAAATGTTTATAGCCCTTTTCATAATAATATCATGTAAGTTGGGGTCTAAACACTAAGAATATTAGCTAAACATTTAGATTCTAAGTAAAGTCTTTCAGCATTAGATAGAAGCTCTAGTTCAAGAGTTTGTAATTGAGAAATTACATTCTGAAGTTGAGTTTCTAGGGAACTTTTTCCCTTCTCTAATGCTTCCAACGGGCAAGAGTGTTAAAGAACACAACACTGTTTTGGCTTTCTCTACAACAGGACTTAGACAATCCAATTTTTTACTCTCTCTCCTTCAGATGTGGGAAGAGGAAAATCACCGGACAAATCATTAATTAAAGTATGAGAGTCGGGAAGAATTGAATATTTGGCTGAAGCAAAACCACGCTGTTCTATTTCAGTAAAAGATTAATCCAAAATGCCATCATATTTGTAACGACCCGAAAACCGGACCGTTACTGGCGCTAGGATTCAGATCGACTTAAGGTCGCCGGGACCCGTAGCAAGCCTACTATACATACTGTACACCTGATAAAATCCCATACATAATCATACATTTTCATCAAAACTTTAAACTTTCACATATACCAAACTTGAACTGTGCATGCACTATACTGTAAACATAAGACCCCATACTAGAGCCCTCATCAAATGCTCTAGTGGGTCAATATATCATACATCAAGCTTGGTTCAACATTTCTTATCATTAAACATTTCATATAGATCATGTACAAAAAGAGATTAATCATAGACATTAGGGCCAAGCACAATACTATTCCTCAAACATTACTTTACATTACATCATTTTACATTTCATTACGTTACATGTCCACTAAAAATTCTATTACATAGACTATACCATAACCTTGCAGACTTTCCCGTAGCTACCTGAGCTCCTGCAAACCTGGGGGTTAGGGGAGAGGGGTGAGCTACAACAGCCCAGTGAGCAGAACAATAAAAATATTTAGATAATATATGCCATTATAAAATGTGTCACAACACAAGTAAATCACATCACGGATGGATTGACCCAAAAATCCCTCTGCTCTGTGCCCGGCCCTCGGTGGAGCTCCTCAGAACTTCTATTACATACATAAACTTTGTGCCAGGGGCGTAGTGCAAGCACCCTGGTCTTCCTGTACTCTGTGCCCGGCTCTCGATGGGGCTCCTCAGGACTTCTGTTACATAACATAATATCCAGAGGGCTAATGGGTCGTCCTGTTGTCCATCCACACCCACAATGAATAATGCAATGCAGCATATTCATGGATTCTAATGCAAACAACCTATTACATATCATGATGCATGAACATGCTTAAAACATTTACTTTCTTGAAATAAAGGATTAGTTTAGTTCCACTCACCTCTGGCTGACTCTGAACTGACTCTGAAGCAGCTAACTCACTGCTGATCACCTCTGATCCTCATGTCCGATCCTATACAGGTAGACTCAAATGAGGGTCCAAACATACTCTATCATAACTCTAAACATCTCCCCAAAAACCCCCTAAAACATCTTAAAACATGCCTTGAAAATATGCAAAGGAAGGCTGGACATGGGACTTTCGGCGGCACCTTCGGCGGCCGAAACCCCTTCCAGATTCGAAAGCCATGCACCTTCGGCGGCCGAAAGTCCAACTTTCGGGGCCAGGGTTCGGCAGCCAAAACTACCTCCCCAGGCAGGTTCGGCGGCCGAACCTGGGCTCTTCCAAAGGGCAGAACCCGATCCTGCCTTGCCAAACCAGCCACCCTCAACAACCCAACATGCATTCAACTATTCTAAAACATGCATAAACACTTATTCAAGCATATAGGGGTCTCAAACGAGCCTATACCCCAACAAACATTAACATAACATACATTTGAGCATAAAACTAACATAAACCCTAACATTTACCTCTACTCTAAAGCATGCATCAAAACCCTTAACCCCTTTTTAAAACTTACTTAAAACATGAAAGAAGAGAAGGATCTACACTTATCTCTTGAAGATCGAGAGGAGATGTAATCCCAAACTTGGAGATGTGGAGGAACGAGCTCCGGGGGTCTCCAAGCTTCAAAACTTGATATTGAGCTCAAAAATCTTCAAAACCAAGTAGAAACTCATTAAAACTTGAAGGGATTGAAGGAAAACAACAAATCGACCATGGAAGGGCGAAATCTCACTTATGCCCGAAAATAGAGAGAGAAAACTCGCCCATTTTCGGATAAGGGGCCTTTTATAGGTGGCTGGTCAGACCATCTTCCGGGGCCAAAGGTGCCTCCGCAAGAGGCTAAAGCCGAACCTGGCTTTTTCCTTCCTTGGTCTTTTCTTTCAAAACTCAATTTCTTTCTTACTTAAAACCTTAAAACACATGAAAACATTTTAGAAAAATATATTTTACCCCTACTAGAGAGTTCCGACATCCGAGATTCCGCCGGACGGTAGGAATTCTGATACCGGAGTTTAGCCGGGTATTACAATACTGATAGGCATTACTGCACGTGACATCACCAAAATATTCTACGTTTTTTAGAGTCAACTCTATCTAACACAAGATTTTCTTTAAGAATAACATAAAAAAATTAAATACAATAAAATAAAACAAAATAAAAAGAAAGTTGGATTTTAAGTGGCAGAATTGAAACCCTATAAAAATTTGGGTTAGACATCCAGCAAGTATTACAATTCATTTATAAATTCCGTAAAAATTATAAAAAATTAAATTTCATTTTATTTATACTTCTTCTCATAATCTTTCTCTATTCTCTTATATTTCTTTCAAAATATTCTACAAATATTAATTTTTTGAGCAATTCTTGTAACGACCCGGAAATCCGGACCGCTACCGGGGCTAGGATCCAGATCGGCTTAAGGCCGCCGGGACCCGTAGCAAGCCTAACATACATCCTGTACGTCTGGTATAATCCCAAACATGATCAAACATAAACATAAAAGCTGTAAAACATAAAATTTGTGAACTTTTTCTTTCTTTCATACACCAAGCTTAACCCGTGCATGCACAAACTCATAATCATAAACCCCAACACTAGGGTTCTCATCATCAACTCTAATGGGGCAACATAAAATAAGCTTGGTTTTCCTGTCCCAATAAAGACATACATAAGGACCATATACAAGGGATTAACCACACTTCTAGGGCAAAGCACAACTCTATCTATTACATTACATTGATTTACATCATAACATTTTACATTTCATTACATATCTTTACCTTACATCATGTCCACTACTAATCTATTACATGAGTCTGACCATAGACATAACCTGCTGATCTTCTGACTATCTCTGACCCTGCAAACCTGGGGTTAGGGGAGAGGGGTGAGCTATAAAGCCTAGTGAGCGGAAACCACACTAGCAGAACAGTTCATTTACAAGTATGCCATCATGGAATGCATCACATCATAAACATATCACATTAAGGATGAACTTGTCACCACTAGCCCTCTACATATCAAAATATGTCCAACTATACCAGGGGCGATGAGGCCACACCTAGTATTCGCTTACATAACTCATATCATAACATGTCCAACTATGCCAGGGGCGATTAGGCCACACCTGGTCTTTCCTTACATATACATGATGCCAGGGGCGATTAGGCCACACCTGGGCTTTCTATATCATACCATGTCATCTCATATCATATTGTCTCATCTCATACTGAGGGCTAAGGATCATCCAATATCCATCCGCATCAACAACATATTATGCAATGCATCATATTCGTGGATTCTAATGCAAGACAACCTAATACATATCATGGCATTTCATGATGCATGGATCATGCTCTAAAAATATTTAATTTCTTAATTTAAAGCATTAGGTTTTGTTCCACTCACCTCTGACTAGCTCTGGGCCGACTCTGAAACGGCTGACACTGCTAAACACCTCGGTTCCTCGGGTCCGATCCTACACAGGTGGACTCTAGTGAGGTGCCAAACACACCCTAAACAACTCATAAACAACTCCCCAAAAACCCCTTAAAGCATCAAGGAAACATGCATACATAACACTCATGAAAAGGCTGGACAGGGCACTTTCGGCGGCACTTTCGACGGCCGAAGGTCCCTTCCAGAGACGAAAGTCATGCAGGTTCGGGGGCGCCTTCGGCGGCCGAACCCTTTCTCCAGAGACGAAAGTCATGCACTTTCGACGGCCGAACATCACCTTCGGCGGCCGAAAGTCTGCTTCAGCTCTGAAACACAACTTTCGGAGGCAAGGTTTGGCGGCCAATTCATGCATCCATAGGCATGTTCGGCGGCCGAAACCACCTTCGACGGCCGAACCTGAGATCTTCCAGAACTCAGCCCTTGTGCATACAAGCCTCCCAAACCCCCAAAACAAGCATCCAATCTTTTAAAACATGCATAAACTTCTCAAAACCATGCATAAACCCTTAGTCATGCATAAAGGAGCTTAACAACTAGATTAAAACTCCAAAAACAACATCCAAAGCATGCATAGATAGCTTATGACCCACATAGGCCAAAATCATCAAAACAACCCATAATCTCACTTGCTCTTTCCCAATCATGCATACACTCTCCCACATGCATAAACCAGCTCAAACCTTCAACATAGCATCACATAAACACACTTTGGGCACAAAACCCACATAAACCCTACATGCATATCTACCCATACTCAACCATCAAAACATCATTAAACTTACTAAAACTTCATTAAAAACAGTAGGGAAGCAAGGATCTACACTTACCTCTTGAAGATCGAGGGGTGGTGTGCTCCCTAACTCGGAGGTGTGGAGGATCCAAGCTCCAAAACTTCTTTTTGGGTTTCAAATCTTCAAAACAAGGGTAGATCTCATGAAAACTTAAAGGGTGGGTAGAGAAAAACATGAAAACGACCAAAGGAGGACCTAAACTCACCTGAGCTCGAGAATGGGGAGAAAACTCGCCCATTTCTGATCTGAGGGCTCTTTATAGGTGGCCTGTTGAACCACCTTCGGCAGCCTAACGTGCCCCCTAAACTCATGCATGTTCGGCGGCCGAACTTGAGGTTCGGCGGCCGAACCTAGTTCAGTCAAATAAGGCTTTCGGAGGCCAAAGGCACTCCCGAAACCTTCCCATGTTCGGCGGCCGAACTTCACTTTCGGCGGCCGAACCTGGCAAATGCCTCCTTGGTCTTTTCTTTTTAAAACTCAAATCCTTTTTCATTTAAAACCATGAAATCAGTAAAAACATTTTAGAAAACACCTTTTACCCTACAAGAAGACTCTGGCATCATCAAAATCCCAGATTCCAACGGAGATTCCGCCGGGAGGTAGGAATTCCGATGCCGGAATCTAGCCGGGTATTACATTCTTCCCCCCTTTAAGAACATTCGTCCCCGAATGTTCAAACAAACAGGCACATGCATATACATAACATAAGCACAATCATAACAACACATAAGTTCTAATCTATAAAGAAACACGATATCACTGGAGTACGAACTCTCGGTCTCCCTGGTGCACCTTTCATCTTAAGGTGATTCTAAGGGACTTTCACCATCGTGATTTCCTTGTTTCCACACTTTCTAACTTGTGTGTCTGCGGTCCGTACTAGCTGCTCAACATAGGTGAGATCCTCTACGATCCCCACCTCTGGTTCCTTTAAGAACCTCACTCGGATCCGACACGAACTCATATACCGTGGAAACATGGAAAAACGGATGGATCTCTCCCATTGGAGTGGGCAAATCTAACTCGTGAGATACATTCCCCAATCCTTTGCAGGATATCAAAGGGTCCAAAGTATTTGAGAGCTAATTTACCTTCCTGCCCATTATGAATCACCCTCTCTTTAGGAGACACCTCCAGCAACCTCAACTTCTTCGAGAACCTCCTCATGCTTCCGCTGCGCACTCTGATAAAACTCTTCTCTCTTCTGAAACTCTACATACCTTTTGCGGGCAACTTCAAAACTCTCCTGCTGACTCACAGCAGTTCTGATTCTTCTCATTCCTTGACTACTGACCTTCTTTTTACTATACTAAGGGATGGGATAGCCGTCAAGTGGTTTCTGGTTGAGGGCATCTCTCAAAATATTTGCCTCACCGTAAAATGAACCTTGAAGTCATAACCACTACACAGTTTTTACCCATCTTCTCTGCCACTGGTTCTTCCCCCTTGACTCAAGATGTATTGCAAGCTCTTTCGACCCGTGAGGATCTACCATTATACCTTATACAGGCATCGCCTCCACATCTTGAGTGCAAAGATTATCATCGCCATCTCTAGATCATGTGTAAGATGATTCAACTCATGCTCCTTCAGCTACTTAGAAGCATAAGCAATCATCCAGCCACTTTACGTTAACACATAATCTAGTTCCACTCGGAACGCATCACAGGACACTGTGACATCTTCATTACTGGCGGACAGAGCCACCACTGGTACTGACATCAACATTTCTTTCGGCTCTTCAAAGCCTTCTTCACATTGAGTAGACCACACAATCCTCTGGTTCTTCTTGATCCATCTGGTCATAGGAGCGGCAACTCTAGAGAAGTTCTAGATGAACCTCCAGTAGGTAACCTGCCTAACCCAAAAAAAAGCTCTTAATCTTTGTCACTACAATGGGTCTGGGCTAGTCAGCTACAACTTCAACTTTCTCGGGTCTACCTCACTTTTCTCTTTTTCCCGACATACCATGACCCAAGAAAGGTATGCTCCTCGACCGGAACTCACATTTGGAGAACTGGGCGTCCAAGCCATGTTCTCTCAGGATCTGCAATCCTGATTTCATATGGCATACCCTTCTGCATTTCTGGAACTCACCGAGGTACCGTCAATGAAGACAACAACGGAGTGGTCCAGAAACCAACTGAAACTTTGCTTATGAGATCCATGAATGCTGTAGGGGCGTTCACTAACCCGAACGACATTCCTAGAAACTCATAGTGCCCATATCTGGCTCTAAACACTGCTCTCTGAACATCTTCTTTCTTGATCTTAACTGATAGTACCTGGACTTCAGATCTATCTTGGAAAGGCAACCAGCTCCTGCTAGCTGGCTTAAATAGACCGTCGATCCAAGGTAACAAATACTTACTCTGGGTAGTGACTTTGTTCAACGACTTGTAGTCGACACAAAGTCCTTGGGATCCATCTTTCAACCTCACAACAACACTGGAACACCCCAAGGTGAGGTGCTCAATTAGATGGGAACCCTTGTCTACCAACTCTTGCAACTGATCCTTACAACTTTTTCAACTCTGTTGATACCATCCTGTGGGGAGAGATAGAGATTGGTCCAATTCCATGCATTACTTCTATTTTGAACTCTATCTCCCTGACAGGCGGTAGTCCTGGGAACTCATCTGGGAAACATCTACGAACTTTTCTAATTACGGGCACTGAGGCAGCTCCCTGACCTGACTGCTATACATTCTCACATAAACTAGAAACCCCTGACAACCTCTCCTGAGCAACATACGAGCCTATAAGGCTGATAACAAACCTCTAGGTATCCCTACTCTGTCCCCTCAAAGGACTACCTCTGATCCATCCTGACCTCTGAACTAGACTACCTTGTCTTTGCAGACTCAAGTAGCACCACTAGTAGAAGAACCAATCCAACCCTAGAATGACATCAAACAGTCAAATCTAGAACCGCTAGGCCAGCTGGAAGGCATCTACACACAACATACTCTGAATTAAACCGGCAGACTGACTCTGCCACTGATGGATCACACTTGGGTCCACCGACCCAAAGGGGATACTCTAACCCTTAAGCTATCATGCCCAACCTCACAATGACTCGCAAGCAAACAAAGAAAGAGAAACATCAGGGTTCATAAAACATACACATCAGAACATACTAGAGTGAGATTACCTGATCCCATCGGGTTCGATGTGTTAGCCTCCTACTGGGTCATAGTGAAGATCCGTGCTGGAGCTGATGGACCTTCACTTGGGAAACCTGCTGAAGAAGGAGCTATCCCTCTTCCTCTGCCTCTGCCCTGCGCCATGGATGGAGCTACTGGGTGAGCTACACTGCCTGAAACTGTTTGCTGGGACTGTGCCAACAAGGTAGCAGTGGGACACTCACGTGCCATGTGCCCCTTCTGTCCGCACCTGAAGCATGCTGTAGTCCCAATCAAACAGACTCCCTTGTGCGGCCTACCGCACCGCATACATATGGAGTTACCCGAACCAGAGCTCGAACCATCACCAAAACCCAGACCAGACTTTATCTGATCCCAGAACTTGCTCTTCTTCGATCTTCTGAGGCCTCTGCCTCCCTTCTTACTCTTTGTGACAGCCTCGCTCAGAGGGGAGAGATTAACATCACTTGTCGCCGGGGCTTTGGAACCCGAAGACTGTGCCACGTACTGTTTAACTATCCCTTGAAGGATGGCACTAGCCTCCATTCTCCGTGCCATATCCACTATAGCATGGAAACTCTCCCTTTCTGCTGATTGAATCAACGAGGAATACCTGGAGTGAAGCTTCATAACATATCTCCTAGACTTCTTCAAGTCTGTGTCAAGACCTTGTCCTGCAAACGGCAACAGCTCCAGGAACCTGTCTGTAAACTCCTCTACACTCATCTCTTCCGTCTGCCTTAACTGCTCAAATTCAATCATCTTCAGTTCTCTGGAACTATCTGGAAAAGCCCATCCTGCAAACTCATTGGCAAACTGCTCCCAGGATAAGCCTTCCAACCTTGGGTCCACATAGTTTTTGAACCATTCCCTTGCCTTCTTGCATTTCAATGTGAACCCTGCCATCTGAATGGCTCTACTGTCACTTGCTCCCAACTCATCAGTTATCATCTTCACCGTTCTAAGGTACTCAAAAGGGTCATCACCTGATTCAAACTTGGGGGCATCCAACTTTAGGTAGTCTGTCATCTTTACTTTACCCCCAACTGATGAACCAGGTTTGGGTATCTGGACATCAAGGACAATTGGCTCTGCTGGTGGAGGAGGAGGTGCAGCGTTCCCTGGATTAGGGTTTGCTGGACCTGGGTAGAAGGATGAGGGTGGAAACATGAGGTACTGTGGGTAAGGTGGGTAAAAGGGTGGATTGGGCATAAAGGCGGGATATGGACTGCAATGAAAGAAATCTGATGTACCTCCCATCGGATACCCTGGCCCTTGCGGGTAGGGTGGATACTGTGGTGGAACAAAGCCCGAGGCCTGAGTGCCTCCTTGGGACTCTCCCATATCCTCTTCTGACATACTCCTGCCTAAACTGCTATCTCTTCTCTGATTACCCTCCTCAGTTCCCATCACATCTACTGACATACCACCCTGAACTGATCTCCTCCGATCTGCATCAAAAGACCTTCTAGGGTCCCTTGATGTACCTTCTCTGCTTGTTCTACAAGATCTTGCCCTCTGCAGAGCAGGGGAATGGGCATCCATGCCCTCATTCTCTGGCGGAGCTCCAGTCAACCTTACAGATCGACGAGTTCCTCTCATCTTGACTTCTGAAAGCACAACATAACGCATAAACATTAACATCAAATGGTTCATGTGCAAACACATGAACCCGCATCACATACATAGCATATCATTAATGCACATGCATAAAATCATGGCATTTCACATCATAATACAAGACAGGACTCCACATCCTATCCTAGTGGACATGATCTCTCCTACTGTGCTTGCCCTTCTATAACCTCTATGAGCCCGACACACTATAGGTCCGACCATGTGAACCTAGGGCTCTGATACCATTCTGTAACGATCCGGAAATCCGGACCGCTACCGGCGCTAGGATCCAGATCGGCATAAGGCCGCCGGGACTCGTAGCAAGCCTAACATACATCCTGTACGTCTGGTATAATCCCAAACATGATCAAACATAAACATAAAAGCTGTAAATCATAAAATTTGTGAACTTTTTCTTTCTTTCATACACCAAGCTTAACCCGTGCATGCACAAACTCATAATCATAAACCCCAACACTAGGGTTCTCATCATCAACTCTAATGGGGCAACATAAAATAAGCTTGGTTTTCCTGTCCCAATAAAGACATACATAAGGACCATATACAAGGGATTAACCACACTTCTAGGGCAAAGCACAACTCTATCTATTACATTACATTGATTTACATCATAACATTTTACATTTCATTACATATCTTTACCTTACATCATGTCCACTACTAATCTATTACATGAGTCTGACCATAGACATAACCTGCTGATCTTCTGACTATCTCTGACCCTGCAAACCTGGGGTTAGGGGAGAGGGGTGAGCTATAAAGCCTAGTGAGCGGAAACCACACTAGCAGAACAGTTCATTTACAAGTATGCCATCATGGAATGCATCACATCATAAACATATCACATTAAGGATGAACTTGTCACCACTAGCCCTCTACATATCAAAATATGTCCAACTATACCAGGGGCGATGAGGCCACACCTAGTATTCGCTTACATAACTCATATCATAACATGTCCAACTATGCCAGGGGCGATTAGGCCACACCTGGTCTTTCCTTACATATACATGATGCCAGGGGCGATTAGGCCACACCTGGGCTTTCTATATCATACCATGTCATCTCATATCATATTGTCTCATCTCATACTGAGGGCTAAGGATCATCCAATATCCATCCGCATCAACAACATATTATGCAATGCATCATATTCGTGGATTCTAATGCAAGACAACCTAATACATATCATGGCATTTCATGATGCATGGATCATGCTCTAAAAACATTTAATTTCTTAATTTAAAGCATTAGGTTTTGTTCCACTCACCTCTGACTAGCTCTGGGCCGACTCTGAAACGGCTGACACTGCTAAACACCTCGGTTCCTCGGGTCCGATCCTACACAGGTGGACTCTAGTGAGGTGCCAAACACACCCTAAACAACTCATAAACAACTCCCCAAAAACCCCTTAAAGCATCAAGGAAACATGCATACAGAACACTCATGAAAAGGCTGGACAGGGCACTTTCGGCGGCACTTTCGGCGGCCGAAGGTCCCTTCCAGAGACGAAAGTCATGCAGGTTCGGGGGCGCCTTCGGCGGCCGAACCCTTTCTCCAGAGACGAAAGTCATGCACTTTCGGCGGCCGAACATCACCTTCGGCGGCCGAAAGTCTGCTTCAGCTCTGAAACACAACTTTCGGAGGCAAGGTTTGGCGGCCAATTCATGCATCCATAGGCATGTTCGGCGGCCGAAACCACCTTCGGCGGCCGAACCTGAGATCTTCCAGAACTCAGCCCTTGTGCATACAAGCCTCCCAAACCCCCAAAACAAGCATCCAATCTTTTAAAACATGCATAAACTTCTCAAAACCATGCATAAACCCTTAGTCATGCATAAAGGAGCTTAACAACTAGATTAAAACTCCAAAAACAACATCCAAAGCATGCATAGATAGCTTATGACCCACATAGGCCAAAATCATCAAAACAACCCATAATCTCACTTGCTCTTTCCCAATCATGCATACACTCTCCCACATGCATAAACCAGCTCAAACCTTTAACATAGCATCACATAAACACACTTTGGGCATAAAACCCACATAAACCCTACATGCATATCTACCCATACTCAACCATCAAAACATCATTAAACTTACTAAAACTTCATTAAAAACAGTAGGGAAGCAAGGATCTACACTTACCTCTTGAAGATCGAGGGGTGGTGTGCTCCCTAACTCGGAGGTGTGGAGGATCCAAGCTCCAAAAGCCTCCAAGCTCCAAAACTTCTTTTTGGGTTTCAAATCTTCAAAACAAGGGTAGATCTCATGAAAACTTAAAGGGTGGGTAGAGAAAAACATGAAAACGACCAAAGGAGGACCTAAACTCACTTGAGCTCGAGAATGGGGAGAAAACTCGCCCATTTCCGATCTGAGGGCTCTTTATAGGTGGCCTGTTGAACCACCTTCAGCAGCCTAACGTGCCTCCTAAACTCATGCATGTTCGGCGGCCGAACTTGAGGTTCGGCGGCCGAACCTGGTTCAGTCAAACAAGGCTTTCGGAGGCCAAAGGCACTCCTGAAACCTTCTCATGTTCGGCGGCCGAACTTCACTTTCGGCGGCCGAACCTGGCAAATGCCTCCTTGGTCTTTTCTTTTCAAAACTCAAATCCTTTTTCATTTAAAACTATGAAATCAGTAAAAACATTTTAGAAAACACCTTTTACCCTACAAGAAGACTCTGGCATCATCAAAATCCCAGATTCCAACGGAGATTCCGCCGGGAGGTAGGGATTCCGATGCCGGAATCTAGCCGGGTATTACAATTCTGTTACGGAAGGTGAGGATATAAGCGTAACCATAGAACTCCACATCCACAGGAAAAAAGATAATGTCCAAATAACATTTGTCTGATTTTTAGCATTATAACTATAAAAAAATTAAATAAAAAAAGTCAATATATATACAAATAATAAAAATAAATCACTATTCTTAAGTATTTACATGTATTTTTTTATTTAATTTTTTTATAATTATAATACTAAGAATCATGTAAATGCTACATAGATTGTCCCTTTCTTTTTTTTTTTTTGTATCGGGTTCTAAAGGCCCGGCTTATACCTTCAACGGCAGAATTAATAATTTATGAGAATATTAAAAATCAATATTTATAAAATATTTTGAAATAAATAGGAGATAATAGAAAAAAAAATTATGAGAACAAATATGAAATAAAATCAATTTTAATTTTTTATAATTTTTATGATTTATAAATATTTATAAATTAATTATAATAAAAATAATAAAATAGAATGATAAATATGAAAAATATAATATTATAGTGTAAATAAATTAAAATAATTAATATTTATAATAATATTAATATAATTTTTATAATTATATTTATATAAATTTAATATATAATTAATTAAATTATATAAATTAATAAAATAAATTGATAAATATAATATTATATTATAAATAATTTAAATTACTTAATATTAATAGTAGTATAATTTTTATAATTATATTTTATAAATTTAATATATAATTAAATAAATTAAATTAATAAAATATAATATAATAATTAATTAAATAAAAATTAAATTTATAATTTAAATTCTTATTCATTACTACACTCAGCGTGGTAATGTATTTTATTTTTTTAATTATTCTTTTTTAAAAACGCTTTTTAAGTGCGGTAAAATTAACTTTTTCAAAAAAAGTTTTCAGAAAATTTTTTTTTAATTTAAAAGGACAAAAAAAATACTTAAAATATGGTTTTTCTAACCTCTTGAAAGAATAAAATACAGTATACGGTGGTACCTATTTTTGCAACCTTTCTTATCCTCAAATTTCATCATGAAATTCATCCCAATAGATGCTTTGTTCTTAAAAAAAAACTAAAATTTATCTTCAAACTCAAGGTACTTGTTCTGAAATGAAATGCCTACTTAAGAAAAGTATCTATCCTTCTAAAAATGAAAGCAAAATTAGTGCACATGATCTTTTCCCACTAAGCTGCTGCGAGAATGAACTTAAAGAAATTTTTAATTATGAGAGGGAATTTAAAAGGAAACCATGTGAATACTTAGCAAGATAATGAATTAAAATGATAATTGTACAAAAAAATTAGGCTCCATAACATAAAAATGGCACCTTCAAGTTGAAAGATAAAAGTAACATTCCTAAAGGAAACCCAAAATCTGTACCTATAGTTAGTGATTGCTTATTATGTTTTATTATTCTATGAAAAGCCATTTCACCAAAAAGTATGGAGTTATCTAAATGTTGCATGTAAGCACAAAGTAAAAACAATTAGAAAGCTTGATGATACACAAAATTTGGCTCATATGAAATAAAATAAACAACATAAACCTAGGTATGTAGTTGACATAGAAGTGACTTTTAGTCCTAAGGGCATGGTAGGCAGAAGAAAGAATAACAGAACATATGCTTTCCCATGTTTAACCCATAACCTTACTTCAATCCTAAGCTCTCCATTTTCTCCCATAAAAAAAGCACATAAATGAAAAAACCTTGTTAAGAAGAAAACAAACTAAAAAGGGAAGAAAAACAGGTAGAAGAAACTTACCTTAAGAATATTAACACACTGCTTTTTGCTTTTGATATATTTTTTGAACCAACAAATTTACTCCATCCAGGAGCAAGTGACGTTTAGGATCACCTATAATTGCTTTGTTGTCAACACCATTATGGTATAGTCTTTCAAAAATATAGAAAAATAAACAGGAATAGGAGAAATTGAAGTCTTCTCCGAGTGTTGGATGCATTTTTCAGAAGAAATATAACATTCGGACTTTTCACGTTAGACAACATTGGCAACTAATGGCTAAGCTTTAATCTAATAGTAACTGAATTTGAGTAAATCTGACAGGTCTCAGGTTCTACTTCTCCAATCCTTAATTTCTAGTTCAAAAAAAAAATATTGGGAACTAATGACTAATAGAAATAAAAGAGAGCCTTATATATATATATATACTCTCCCAAAACTGTCATTTACAATGTTATTTTGTTTAAAGATCATTTTTTTCATCATGCATGATAACAAGAAGATAGAAGAGACACACAAAAAATTTTAATTGCACGACCGTTGAAACAACTACGCATCATCCAGTAGCAAGAATATAATTTATTGGCCAGTATTGAGCAAAGCAAGTAGTAGCATAAACACACAATTAACCATCATATACAGGAGAACAAAATAATTGAAAGCATATTTCAGCTAATACAGTTATTGCAATATTCAATGACAATTATTTAACATCTATTGTGAAATAACAACTAGTATTGAATACCCCGATAAACATGTTGGAAATTTCACTCTTTGCCATGCAGATCTTTTGCAACCAATTGTTGAGAAGGTGTATTTTGCTGCATATTCTCAACAATGAGGAAAAACATAACCATCAAGAAGGAAAAACATAACCATCAAGAAGAGAGAAAAAAATCATAAGCAATGGACAGTGTGGATGGAAACAATAAACCGACAAATACTGGCAAACGTTCTGTGCATGCTCTCGAGGAATAGATAGAGTACTATGCTTG
The DNA here is from genome assembly GCF_001659605.2 of Manihot esculenta. Taxonomy (NCBI): domain Eukaryota; kingdom Viridiplantae; phylum Streptophyta; class Magnoliopsida; order Malpighiales; family Euphorbiaceae; genus Manihot; species Manihot esculenta. Next base: position 25,912,936 of record NC_035170.2, on the reverse strand, counting down.
CCTATATCCGAAGTAAAAAGTAGTTTCTGAAATGAACAGACCATGCATATTTCTGCAGGTTTCTGAAGTTTAGGATTTGGGCCAATAACCTCTCTTTGCTGATTCAGTAAGTGGAAATAATAAGGAAAATATGGGCAACAATATACAAATATCCATAATGAAATTGCAAAAGTAAGAAACACAAATTAGCTTACATTAAGGTATATATGCATATGCTTGGTTTGTTTGGGGTTCAGCCTACACAAAAATTAGCCAACTCGTACAAAATAAATCAATTTTTATTTAAGTGCAAAATGGAAGTAATAATATGATTCATTTTAAGGGAGTGAGAGAATCATGACAAAACCCACATAAAGATCAACTTTGAGCACCATTGAATGGAAAATGAGATGGAGGCATTTGCAGTCCAGATTTCCAAGCTAATGCAAAAAAGATATAATAAGTATTGAGACCAAAGACAATATACAATTACAGCAAAAAGATAAATGATTGTGCGGTTGTCGAAACCGGTCAAAAATAACCTTCTTAGTTATCAACAATTTTACAATGGTAGATAGTGGCAAAAAGATCAAATCCATAGGGAATTGATACTTACTTATTTCCCTTATCAAGACGAAGTAAATAAATAAACAATAAAAATAAATTAGGGGTTTTGAAGGTTTGATGTCTAAACTAGAATTAAAAGTAATTAAGTAAAGCAAATAATAAGGTAAAGAAAATACAATAATAAGAAAAGCCTAGTTGAAGAATTGGATCCACCTTAGTCAATGGGATTGATCATTGATACAAAGATTCTTTTAGATTTAATAAATTAGTTATGGAGGTGGAAGACGCTTCTCACCTACCATATCCCTCCTTAAGCATAGATTAACTAGGGAACGTCATCTAATTAATCACTAATCAACAAGTTGCCAAGGAATGTCATTGGACCTTTGGCATCTAACAACGGTCAATTGCATTAAGAAATAGAGAGACCTAATTCTAGCTACCCAAACGTATGGTGATATTGCTAGATCATGCAATTTCCTTAGTTTTTACACCAAGAGTTACTTGTGTTTCAATAATTCAAGTAATTACAGACTTAAAACTATCCAAACTAACAAATTATTACTTTGCAATCAAGATTCAATGGGCCCTATTGATCTAAATAACAAAGCAATAATGGAATTAAACATGAAATTGCATAAATATTGATAAATAAAAGAAGAACATAATAGGTTCAGATCTCCCAATCCATAAAACAACTAAAGTTTCACCTTAATCTTCAACTAGAAAAAAAAGGTTTCAGCCACTCATGGCTGAAACTAACATAAAAGAAAAGAAAGAAAACAAGAAAAAGGGAAGAAGAAGGGTCGGCGGCGTGCTGGTGTGGTGCGGCTGTTGGTGCAGCTTCTGCCGAAGGTGCTGTGATCCCAAAGATGATTTCTTTGCTGGTTTGCATGCCCTTTTATAGCTTGAAGAGGCTGCCCTAGGTTTTCTTATTGAGATGGGACTCCTTTTCCTATTTGGACTTGAGTTCTTGGAGGGCATTGGTGTCTTTTTGAGTTTTGACTTCCTAAATATGTAGGAGAGGGTGCTGAGGTGTATCTATGAGTTGCTGAGTTGTCCCACATGGTTGGAGTGAAAAAGGACTCTTGATGACTTGGTCTCCAAGTTTGGCAAATCTGCTGTTTGCTGGTTGCTGGTGTTGTTTGCCCAGGTTGTGCGGGCAAACGGCGCTGCCTGACAGGTTGTCTGTGCACTGTTTTTGCTTTGCTCCGCTATTTGCCCAGTTTGTTTGGGCAAACAACCTGGTCAGTCAGCAATTCATTCTTCTCTTCATTTCAGCTTCACTTTGGTTTGATCAAACAAATTGGGCAAACCATGCTTGCTCTCTTTTACTCTCTTTTAGGCAGATTTAAGGCCAGTTTTATCAAATTACCTTTTTACTTCATTTTCTGCAAAATAAGATCAAAACCACAAAACTAGGTAGAAAATGTGTAAATTAACATAAATAACAATATAGAAAATGGGTCTAAATTTGGCTCTATCAAATACCCCTACACCTAGCCATTTGCTTGTCTTCAAGCAAATAGACTTAGTCAAATAAGCTTTCTTTACTACTTGATCCTTATTTTCACTTAAGCTCTTATCCTAGATCCCTACTTTGAAGCATTGCAGTGAAGAGTGCATGCACCCAAAGTTACTTTCCTCTTTTCCTTGTCTCCCTTTACCTACCATGGTTAGTATTTGTTTTCCTCAAGAGAGAGATTATACATGTACATATTCTTGTTTAGTTAGACCCTTTCTAGCTTTCGGAGTGACTTGCCCTTTACTTGAAGCACTTTACTTTTTATTCAGCTTTTTGCATTTTTATCCTTGTCTGAAAAAGTCACTAACCTTTTGACATGAAGGTACATATTGGTGATACCCACCCCCAGTTGCTCAGTTGGTCACTTGTCCAAGTGGCTACTAGCTTTGTTCATAGTCTTTGACCATTGGAACAGTTTTTATTTTGTGCTTTTGAGGTCTTTGCCTTTGCTTAATTTTCTTTTTCTTTTTCTCAATGATTGGGCAAATCAATACCAATTGCTAAAATAAGTCATATTTCTTTATTCACACATCCTTTATTATTCTCTCTAATGAGTAATGTCATATATTTTTCATCATGACAAGCTCAAAGATTCAATTCAAGAGGAAATTTCCAAAAATGAATACAACTCACTACAAGTGAGTCAACTTAGGTTTAAAGGGTCATCACGTCAATGGGGTCATAGAAAGAAAGCTCATTCAACATAGTCTATGTGTTTGAGTAAAGCATACCAAAACAGAAAAACTGTGGCTACATGTGTGTGAAGATTGTGTCTATGTGAATGTGTGTGTGTGTGTGAATGGAAAACAAAAATGAAAAAATTTACCTAATATGTGCTAATTAAAAATTAAAACTTAAAAGAACTTAAAAGGAATAAAAAAGGTATGCATGAAGCATCGAAATTCAGAGATATGCACCCCACACCTAACTCATGCACTATCCTCAATGTATGGAAAAATTAAAGTTCAAAAGAAAAAACTGATACTCCCCTGGTGTGGTTGTTTGCCCAGTCTTGTTTGGGCAAACAGCTAGGTGCTTCAGATGCAGGTGGTGGGTTTGCTAGCTGGTAAGCCTATGGCTATACTTGCTGATGTGGGCTGCTTGCTTGATATGCCTGCTGGTTGCTGGTGTGTGACGCTCAAGCATGTTGTCATGCAGTGGGACAGCAGGGTCGACAGGAAAAATGCAAAAGATGCTGCCCATTTTGTGCAGCAACAAGAAGTTTTTGAGAAGAAGAAGATTTGTAATAGAAAGAGCATAATGGAATAATGAATATAGATGAAGAAGGTATTGCCCTGTTGTAGGTTTCTTCTCCGTCGCTTCTGCTGCCTCGGTTGTTTTCCCTGCTTGCGTAGGCAAACAGTGTGGTCACACAATGATCTGTGGTGTGGTCGGGCAGTCTTTTCTCGCATGGGCCTGTTGCTTGCCCAGCTGCATGGGCAAACAAGCTGGTCGAACAGGTGGACTGGTTGTAGCTTGCTGTGTGGGCAGACAGTATGCCAACCTTTTTCTGAGTTATCTCCATTGTTTGCCCAGTTTATTTGGGCAAATAGATTGGCCAAGCATCTTCATCCTGCAAAAGAACTGAAATTTGGAGATGGATTAAGGCACTGGTTCTTGCACTCTGGCTTGTTTGCCCGAGCTGTTTGGGCAAACAGTCACATATCTCTGTTTTTTTTTTTTAAACAAGCTTTGTTCCTATGGAGGATAATTTAGTGGAATCTCTTCCACCACTTGTACTGCAAACTCCTCATAGAACAGTTTCAGACGATGCCCATTTACTTTGAAGACCTTTCCAGTTTCTATGCTGTGAATATCTATGGCTCCATGGGGATAAGTATTTTCCACAATGAATGGCCCAATCCACCTAGACCGTAGCTTCCCTGGAAATAATTTCAGACGAAAATCAAAGAGTAAGACTTTATCACCAACCTTGAATTGCTTTCTTGAAATACGCTTATCATGGAAGGCTTTGGTCTTAGCTTTGTAGTCCCAAGAAGTCTCGTATGCATCTCGTCTAATTTCTTCTAGTTCTTGAAGTTGTAACTTCCGATGGGCTCCAGCCTCCTTAAGATTCATGTTGCAATTCTTAACAGCCCAGTAAGCCTTATATTCAAGTTCAACTGGGAGGTGGCATGCTTTTTCGTAGACTAGTCTGTAAGGAGACATCACTATGGGTGTTTTGTAGGCTGTCCTATATGCCCATAAAGTATCTTCCAACCGTACACTCTAATCTTTTCTATTGGGGCACACTGTCTTTTCTAAGATGGCGTTGATTTCTCTATTAGATACTTTAGCTTGCCCATTCGTTTGAGGGTGGTAGGCTGTGGATGTTCTATGTATGACATGGTGCTTTTTGAGAAGATTTTCCACTACCTTGTTACAAAAGTGAGTACCTCTATCGCTGATGATCGCCTTGGGCACCCCATGCCTAGCAAAAATGTTAGTCTTCACAAAATCCACTACTGCCTTTGCATCATCAATTCTTATTGCTCTAGCTTCTATCCATTTGGATACATAATCTACTGCAAGGATTATATAGATGTATCCAAAGGATGGCGAAAATGGCCCTATGAAGTCTATGCCCCATACATCGAATATCTCGCAAACCATGATAGGATTTTGAGGCATTTGACTTTTGTTGCTTAGATTTCCAATCTGTTGGCATCGTGCATATGATCTGCAAACAAATAGGCATCTTGAAAAATGTTAGGCCAAAATAATCCACTTTTGAGGATTTTGTGGGCTGCCTTTCGTGGTCCAAAGTAGCCACCACAACTGTATGAATGGCAGAATGTAAGGACGAAGGCTATCTCTTACTCTGGTATGCACCTCCTTATCACTTGGTCAGAGCAATACTTCCAAAGGTATGGCTCATCCCAAACATAGTACTTTGCATCCTTCTTTATTTTGTCTTTTGTGTACTTAGGCATATCAGAAGGTAAGTTACCTGTGGCTAGGTAATTCACGATGTCTGCATACCATGGCTCATCAGTTTGGGCATAGAAAGAATGTTCATGGAGGTGATTCTCATTTTCTGCATATTTCAAAAGTTGTTGCATGGAGATCTGCTGTTCGAGCAAACAAGATTCTGCCTTCTCTTGCTGTTTGGGCAAACAGCAATCTACTTGTACAATCTGCATAGCTTGTTTGGGCAAACAAGCTTCTACCTTCTTTTCCTCTGCTGGTGGTTTGGTCAAACAGCAGCTCACTTGTACTAGCAATCTGGTTGTGCTATATTCTGCCCTCTCTTATTGTTTGGGCAAACAGCAGTTTGGCAGCTTGGGTGAGCTGGATTCTGCCCTCTCCTGCTGTTTGGGCAAACAACGATATCCTTCATCTTTCCTTGCGGGGTGTTCATGTAAACAGTATGCTGTTGGTGTGGTTTGCCCAACTGGTCTGGGCAAACTGGATTCTTCTTGCTGGAGTGGTATGGGTAGTCCGCATTATGTCTTAGTTGGCTGCTGGTCCTGTTTGGGCAAATAGAGGCTTGCCTGTTCTGCCTTAGCTGGCTGTTTAGGAAGACTGTACCTATCCACATTCTGTCTGCTTGTTTGCCCAGTCTGTTTAGGCAAACAGTATTCTGGCTCAATTTCTGGCATATTTTCTTCAACAACTTGTCTTTGCAATTGTGAACCTCTATCTTCAGTCCTATCACTCTGAAGCTCTTTCCCACCTGTTAACATAATGGCACTTACATTGTGCTTGGGATTAGCCTCGGTGTGGGAAGTTAACTTCCCTTTAGATTCTAGCTCATTCATGGAGGTAGCCATTTGACTCATCTGCTCTTGAAGGTTTTGCACCGTATTTGCTAAAGATTCTACCATCTCTTCAAGGGGCACACTAGATTCTTGGGCTGGTTTTTGATATTGATTTGCCCTAGCATGACTGAAGTTTGGGTGCTCCCTCCAACCTAGATTGTAGGTGTTAGAGTAGGGATCGTATCTCTGCTGTTCATTATACCCTTCATTGGCATGGACTTGCTGTTCTTGATGAATTTGCTGAGCCTGACCTACAACCAAACTGCGGACAACAAAAGTTAAATCAGAAATTTGTGAGGCTAAGGAAGATCTACTTACCTCATTAACTGTTGGAAAATCCTGAGATTATTGCAACCCAAATTGCGCAGCGGAAAAATAAAATCTCGGATTTCCTTTTCCAGAATCCGAGTGCTTCCTTTATTTCATAAGAAGGATATGAGACTAACCTATTAATCTCGTCCAAAAGATACAATGGCGGACTGATGGTGCTGCTTTTTCAAACGAACACCCTCTATAGTATCCACACGAACGTCTTCTATCCTTCTAGAGTGCTAGCTCTCTCAAAGATGGATAGATTATGTACTCCACAATCTGCAACTGTTACACTGAATTTTTTCCAAAAATTAACATCACCTCCACAATTCGTAGAATGAGTATTTATATGTTTCAGTCTTTTATTTTCCCACAACTCTTTTCCCAAAAGAGTTGTGTTCAGAACCCACTATCACAATCTCACAGATACTCAAATATCTTATGTGATAGAGTCATTTATCTATAACAGTTACAGATAGATTTGCAGATCTTTTAAATATTATTATCTCATAATAATAAACAATTAATAATTAATATTATTAATAATAATAACACTTTATTATTATTAATTATATTAATAATTAATAATAATAACACTTTATTATTATTAATTATATTAATGGGCTTTTAGCCCATTAATATGTCATAGCACATCAACAACGTTCTTTTATATATGACATAATCATAATCATCTCATGATTATCAATCAATAATCATACTAGCTATATTTTATTATTATCAACATAATAATAAGTAACCATGGATGATAATCATTATTATGTAACATGCAAACAAATAATAATGATAAAAACCTCTTTTATTAATAACCAAAACGACATACAAAAAGGTACAAGATAATGGCCTAAGGCATGTACACTAACAATCTCCCACTTGCATTAGGCCGAATCATACAAGTATCAATACCCATAGACCTAGTGTGTTGATCATGCTTGACTTGTGAAAGAGGCTTGGTCAGTGGATCTGCAATGTTGTCATTTGTGTCTATTTTGCATATTTTTATATCTCCTCTATCAATGATCTATCGAATAAGGTGATATCATCTGAGTATGTATTTAGATCTCTGATGAGATCTGGGCTCCTTTGCTTGTACTATGGTACCGTTGTTATCACAATAAAGGTCTATAGGATTTGCAATGCTGGGACCACTCCCAACTCTAAGATGAATTTCTTCAACCAGACTGCTTCTTTAGCTGCATCTGATGCTGCTATATACTCAGTTTCTATTGTAGAATCTACTACAGTGCTCTGCTTGGAACTTTTTCAGCTAACAGCTCCACCATTTAAAGTGAATACAAATCCTGACTGCGATCTGAAGTCATCTATATCGGTTTGAAAACTAGCATCTGTGTAACCACTTACAACTAGCTCATCTTCCAAACCTCCATAAACTAGGAATGCATCCTTAGTCCTTCTAAGGTACTTTAGGATATTCTTAACAGTTGTCCAGTGACTTTTATCGGGATCTGCCTGATATCTGCTCATTGTGCTCGAGGCATATGAGACGTCTGGTCTAGTACATAACATGGCATACATGATAGATCCAATAGCAGAAGCATAAGGGATCTTATTCATCCGTTCTCGCTCATCAGATGTCATAGGACATTAATTCTTGCTAAGATGAATACCATGAGACATGGGCAAAAATCCTCTTTTGGAATCTTGCATGCTGAATCTTTTCAGCACCTTATCAATATAAGTACTTTGACTCAGACCGATTATCCTCTTGGATCTATCCCTATAGATCTTAACACCAAGGATATATACAGCCTCACCTAAGTCCTTCATTGAAAAAGAATTCCCTAACCAAGTCTTAACCTTTTGCAAGGTAGGGTTATCATTTCCAATAAGCAATATGTCATCCACATATAGGACTAGAAACACAACTACACTCCCACTAACCATCTTGTAAACACAAGGTTGATCTTCATTTTTGATGAATCTAAAGTCCCTGACTGTCTCATCAAAACGAAGATTCCAGCTCCGAGAAGCTTGCTTCAATCCATAAATGGATCTCTAAAGCTTGCAAATTGATAGCGATTGTCGAAGCCGTAAAAAATAAACCTATTATCAACCAACAAAATAATTTTTAGATAGTGGCAATAGGGTCAAACCACAGGGAATTGACACTACGAATTTTCCTAATAATGACTAAGGTAAACAAATAAAGTAAAATGAGGGGGGTTTTGGTTTGATGAATTGAAACTAAATAGCAAGAGAAAGTAATAATTTAAATAGATGAGGATTTCAATAGGAGAAGAATTCTAGTTGAAGCATGGATCTATTTCAGTTTGTTTAGAATTGATCATTGATCTTTTTGATACTCTTATTTATTTCAATAAGTTAGTTTAGCACGTGGAAGACGCTTCTCACAATCCAAATTCCTCCTTAGTTTTAGTTTGATTAGGAAACGTTCGCTAATCAAACTCTAGTTAACAAGTTGCCAAGGAACGTCCTTGGGGCTTTTAGCATCGAACAATTGTTAACTGCATTAGGACTTAGAGAAACTCAACTCTAACCTTGCCAACCGCGTGGTCAAGTTTAGATTATGCAACTGATTATACTTGTGTTTAAACAATCTAAGCAATCTAAGCAATTATGAACTTAAATTATTCAAACTATATATTACTCAAGCAATTAAAAGCAACAGACCTTAATTGATTCTAAAAGCAAAGCAATAATTATAAAAAGATCAGGTTGCATAAATATTTAAGGTAAATAAGAGTTTAATAATGGAGTTTTAAATCTCCCAATTCATCACAAATCTGAAATTTCCAACTTCAACTAGAAAGGAAAAGTGTTTAGCCACTCATGGTGGACAAAATACACAAAAAGGGAAGAAGAAAAATAGGAGAAGAGGCTATTGTGCTTCTGCCGAGTTTCTGCAGAATTTTCGAGGCTGCTGAGATGATCCTTGCTGGCTTAATTTATGTCCTCTTTATAGGTGGAGAATCCTAATTCAATTAGGATTTGGAAATCCCAATTTGACTTGGCTTTTGTAGACTTTGATTACCCTTTTGTCTTTGAATTTCGTTGTGAGTGGAATTTCTTGGGTGAAAGACTCTCTTGTGGCTCTTAGAATTGAGTTGGAACTGGTCTTGAAGAATTTGAAGTATGGTAGGAATTCACTACTTTTAAATCTGGAATTTTCCTCTCTTATCAGGCTTCTGTCCGCTTCTATTGTCATTTTGATTTGGGCAATGATTTGCCCAAATCGCTTGCCCCAATCGCTCCCTGTGAGTCAGACCCAATTTTCTGCTTCAGCCTGATTTGGGCAGTGATTTGGCCAAATCACTTTGACCCAATCATTTTTCCAGCTTTTCTGCACTTTTTCTCCAACTTTCCATTTTCTTCCTTTTCTGTAAAAACATGACAAAAACATAACTTAAGCTAGAAAAATGTGTAATTAAACAGTGATAAAGATAATAAAGATGTGGCTAAATTATGTTTGATCACAAATCTTTCCAGAATTCTCAGGGATTACAAAACCCTCAGGTTGTGTCATGTACACATCCTCGAGCAAGTTTCCATTAAGGAAAGCTATTTTAACATCCATTTGCCATATCTCATAATCATAGTACGCAGCAATGGCAATGAGAATTCTAACCGACTTAAGCATTGCAACTGGCGAAAAGGTCTCATCATAGTCTATACCATGAGTTTGCTTGAAACCTTTTGCAACAAGCTTTGCTTTGTAGGTATGCACATTTCCATCCATGTCAGTTTTCTTCTTGAAAACTTATTTGCAACCAATGGTCTTAACACCCTCGGGGGATCAATTAATGACCAAACTCGATTGTCATACATGGATTGCATTTCAGATTTCATGGCACAAAGCTATTTCTCGGAATCTGGACCTGACACAGCCTCTTGATAGGTAGTAGGCTCATCTTGATCAATGAGTAAAAGTTCATGACTATCAGTCATGAGAAATCCATATCTTTCAGGCTGATGACGTGTACTATCAGATCTGCGTGGGACTTGTGTCTCCCTTTCAGTTTTCACAACTGTTTGTGGTTCTGGAAGCGGTTCTACTGGCGGTTTAATGCTCTCTTATGGTGCTTGAGTTTCCTCAAGTCGCACTGTACTCCCACTGAATCTCTGAGAGATAAATTTCTTTTCTAAAAAGGTACCATTTCGAGAAACAAACACTTTGTTCTATGAGGGAATATAGAAATAGTATCCTTTGGTTTCCTTAGGATACCCCACAAAATTGCACTTGATAGACTTTGGAGCTAGCTTATCTGAAATTGGGCGTTTCACATAAGTCTCACAACCCCAAATCTTAAGAAAAGATAAATTGGGCATTTTGCTAGTCCATAACTCATATGGTGTCTTTTCAACCGCTTTCGATGGTACTCGATTTAAAATGAATGCAGTTGTTTCCAAGACATAACCCAAAAATGATAAAGGAAGATTTGTTTGACTCATCTTAGATCGAACCATATCTAATAAAGTTCGATTTCTCCTTTCAGAAACATCATTCCATTGTGGAGTTCCTGGTGGAGTTAATTGTGAAACAATTCCACAATTTCTAAGATGTTCATCAAACTCTTGGCTCAAATATTCACCACCTCGATCAGATCGAAGCATTTTAATAGTTCTACCAAGTTGATTTTATACTTCATTTTGAATGGTTCTAAATATTTCAAAAGATTCATGCTTATGTTTCATTAGGTAGACATAGCCATACCTACTGAAATCATCAGTGAATGTAATGAAGTACTGATAACCTCCCCTGGCACTAATGCTTAGTGGGCCACATACATCTGTATGTATTAAGTCCAATAAGTCTAAAGACCTTTGACCTTGTCCAGTAAAAGGGTCCTTTGTCATCTTACCAAGCAAATAAGATTCACAGTTTTCAAATGATTCAAAATCAAATGAATCTAATAAACCATCTTTATGGAGCTTAGATATGTGATTCTCATTTATATGGCTAAGACGACAGTGCCATAAATATATTGGGTTTAACTCATTTGGCTTAGTTTTCTTAGAAGTTATGTTATAGATATTGTTGTCACTAGAATCATCTAGATTAAGGACATAAAGGCCATCATATGAATTTGCAATACAATAGAGCAAACCATCTTTATTAATGGAGCATTTTTTATTCTTAATAAGAAATGAAAAACCTTCATCGTCCAAAATAGAAACTGAAATAATATTCCTACTCAAAGTAGGAATATAAAAGCAATTGTTCAAAACTAACAAAAGTCCATTGGGCAACACAAGTTCATAAGTCCCTACAGCTAGGGCAGCAACTCTTGCTCCATTGCCTACACGTAGGTCCACATCGCCCTTTTTCAATTTTCTACTCCTTTTGAGACCCTGCACATTTGTACAAATGTGAGAACCACATCCGGTATCCAATACCCATGAAGTAGAAATAGATAAATTAATATCTATAACATAAATACCCGAAGTCGTAGTCTCACTACTCTTCTTCTTCTTACACTCATCCAAATAGAGTTTGCAATTTCTCTTCCAATGCCCTGGCTCCTTGCAATGGAAACAGATTCCTTCCTTAGGAACTATTTCCTTAGAAACTTTTGCCTTGGATTGCCATTTAGGCTTGCCTCGTCCCTTAGGCCCATTACCACCTTTAGACTTGGGCTTCCCCTTATTTTTCATGGACTTACCCTTATTGACATTCAAAATTTGGGTAGGCCTTTTCTTGACATTTACCTCAGCTGTCTTTAGCATCCCATGTAGCTCAAGAATGGATTTCTCCATATTGTTCATGACAAACTGAGAAAAACTATTAGGTAAAGAATGTAGGATCAAATCCGTAGAGAGTTCTAAACTCAGAGGATAGCCAAGCCTAGCAAGGTGATCAATGTAGCCTTTCATCTTCAAAACATGAGCACTAACTGATTCACCTTCAGCCATTTTGCAATCATGCAATGCAATGGTGGTTTCATACCTATCCTGCCTAGCTTGCTGTTGGAAAGCTTGTTTGAGATGGACACTCATCTCATAAGCCTCAAGGTGCTCCAGATCCTTCTGAAGTTCTGGACACATAGTTGCCAACATAAGACATCCAATGTCATTAGAATCATCCATATGCTTCTTATGCTTGTTCTTAACAGCATTAGTAGCATTAGCAGGAGGTGGTTTTGGGATAACTTCATCAAGCACATAGGACTTTTTCTCTTGCTTCAGAACAATTCTCAAGTTTCTAAACCAGTCAACAAAATTAGTCCCATTTTCTTTCAGTTTATCCTTGTCAAGGATGGATAGCAGTGATAAAGTGGAATTGTCATTAGCAACCATAATGATCTACAAAATATGCAAATATAATTAATTTAGTAAATTAATATTGAGGTGATAATAATCTCCCACTAAAATATAACCCTCAAAAAATAATAATATTTTAGTGGGCTAAGATCCATATTTCACCTAATTCTAAGTCAGCTTTGGCATGACGCTTAGAATTAAGTTATTTAGATAGGTAACTCCTTACCAATTACATCTAATATAACTCTTAGATTATGAGGTGTTGACATCATATGTCAAATGCATGTTATACCCATCTAATATCTTAGGCCCAAAACCGTTTTGATAGCCTAATTAAGTTTAACCAAAATTAAATAAATGAGTAACTATTACTCATCCTATCTTACTAGGATAACCTAAGCACTTTGCTTTGGCAAAACCTACATTTTGGTGATCTTAGTCTTGATAGGTATTTAATATATGGGTGGCATTAAAACTTAAAATTTTAGAGTGAGGGTTCAACTTTTAATTTTAATTATTTTGTCTTGCATTATATATTATAGCATCCTATATGCATACATATATATATATAGATAATAATGCATAGTATCTCATACTAATATATGACAAAATAATAAAATATAGTCATTTAAATCTGATTTAAAAACTAAAAGAAAATAATAATTTAGAATTTATTTTCTTATTAAAATTTTTTTTATTTTTTATTTTTTATTTTCAGGGGCAGAATCGTAATTTAGGTATCATCTTCTTCCTTAGGAAGAAGCCCTAATTACTGCCCAATGATCCAGCAGCCTGTCGGATGCTCCAGCCACCATCACGATGGTCTTTGCACACTCGTTGGCCAGACCAGCCACTGGAGGTACGCGCAACACTTGCGCCCCCACCAGTGTCCCATCCACCACATGTGCGTGATAATTGCGAGGGAGATAACCAATTCATACAACACTCCCTCCTTTTCGGCGACAACGAGCTAAGCCAACTCCCACCCACGGCAGCCATGCGATGGCCACCATAGCAATGCGCAATCTCTCCGACGATGAGCTCAGCAGCCACAAAAGTGGCTCCTACGCATGGCAAGTGTGCGATGCTAGTGACAGGTGTGTGACACCATCGTCGGGCGTGACACGGGTCAAGGGATTGGCAACCACAGATGCTGCAATGATGCCCCAATTTCTAGGTTCACGATGACTGTTCATTTTGAATCCAGTTGTAGATTCCAAATCTCAAATTCCTTTTTTTGTATTAATTTAATTTTTCTAACAAAAATTACCTTAATGATCTGATCATTCATCCATAAAATATTCCATAATTATCATGCCGTTCAAAAAGCATATATCGCATATATCACATCAATCATGGCATAATTAATTTAAACGAAAAGCACAGGTTGGCTCTGATACCACTGTTAGAAAATTATGAGATTATTGCAACCCAAATTGTGCAGCGGAAAAATAAAATCTCAGATTTCCTTTCCCAGAATCCGAGTACTTCGTTTATTTCATAAGAAGGATATGAGACTAACCTGTTAATCTCGTCCAAAAGATACAATGGCGGACTGATGGTACTGCTTTTTTAAACGAACACCCTCTATGGTATCCACACGAACGTCTTCTATCCTTCTAGAGTGCTAACTCTCTCAAAGATGGATAGATTATGTGCTCCACAATCTGCAACTGTTAGACTGAATTTTTTTCAAAAATTAACATCACCTCCACAATTCGTAGAATGAATATTTATATGTTTCAGTCTTTTGTTTTCCCACTACTCTTTTCCCAAAAGAGTTGTGTTCAGAACCCACTATCACAATCTCGCAGATACTCAAATATCTTATGTGATAGAGTCCTTTATCTGTAATAGTTACAGATAGATTTGCAGACCTTTTAAATATTATTATCTCATAATAATAAATAATTAATAATTAATATTATTATTAATAATAACACTTTATTATTATTATTAATTATATTAATGATTAATAATAATAACACTTTATTATTATTAATTATAATAATAGGCTTTTAGCCCATTAATATGTCATAGCACATCAACAACGTTCTTTTGTGTGTGACCCAATAGGCTCACATTAATTGGCAATAGGCCCAGTCCCACAAGGCCCATAAGTCATAAGTGGCCTCTAGCAAGACATTATAACTACCCAATTAATATGAGGATCAATAGTTTGATAAAGCCTAATAAATAGAACATATATTAATCCCTTTGTCACACTATATCTAGTTTGAACATAAGTCATGGTCAATGTCAAATTTATAACGTTCAAACTTATGATGTTCAAACTTATGATTTCTCGATCTCTAAGTAGACTGATAAATTCAAATGATATTGATAACACTATCAATTCATTTGAGCATGGCCATGCATTTCTCAGTCTCACTTATCGAGGGGTCCAGAAGATATCTCTCTCAGAGAAAGGGACAAATCCTATCTTGATTGTTCATTATCCTCTACATAATTTCTATTATGCTCAATCATAACCTTTATGATTGTCCGATTAAAGACAATGTTTGGTTATGTCAAAACATAATAGTCCTTATGTTGGAAACTATGACAATCTCAAGTCAAAGGATTAAGACATAACTACTTTGAGATTCACTTATGACAATAACCCATGTAGTGATCTCAACGCGGGTCCATCCAATAATTTATTCTCTAACAAGTATCTATGATTATTGAATTATATCAACATATACATAATCATCTCATGATTATCAATCAATAATCATACTAGCTATATTTTATTATTATCAACATAATAATAAGTAACCAATGATGATAATCATTATTATGTAACATGCAAACAAATAAAAATGATAAAACCTTTTTTATTAATAACCAAAACGACATATAAAAAGGTCCAAGATAATGGTCTACGGCATATACACTAACATTAACTCTCCCTGGTAGTTCTTTTTGATCTCCATATTGTTTTGAGGCTGCTGCCATGTGGAGATTATGTCTCTTATGGCCTAAGGTGTCTTGTTTTCGATCGATTCTCCACACGCTGCATCAATTAATCTCCTTTCTAAGGGTAACAAGCCTCCATAGAAATGTTCAACAAGAGATTTATCAGAAATGTCATGTTGAGGACAGCTTGTTCACAATCGATTGAATCTTTTCCAATATTCATATAGCTCTTCATAATCTTTTTGCTTGATGCAACAGATCTCTCTTCTGATGCCAATAACTTTTGAGGTTGGGAAGTATTCACTCAGGAAGGCTCTTGCCATCCCATCCCATGAAGTGATGGATCCAGGTGGTAAACAGAACAACCATTTTTTGGCAAAATTATCGAGAGAAAAGGGAAAAGCTCTTAATTTAATATGCACTTCAGAAATACCTTGAGGCTTCATTGTTGAGCACACAATGTGAAATTCTTTAAGGTGCTTGTATGGATCTTCATTCTTCAAACCTTTGAATTTTGGAAGTAGGTGAATTAATCCGGTTTTAAGCTCAAAAGGGGTTGTCAAAGATGGGTAAGTGATGCACCATAGTGCTTGATCATCCATAGGTGCTGCTAGTTCGCGAAGAGTCCTTTCTTGTGCTATTGGAGCTCTCGCCTCAACATTTTCAGCTTCAAATTCAGCAAGGACAGCAGCTGGTTCAAGGGTAGCAGCTGCTGCATTTTCTTCCTCTTCAGGTGCTGTTGTGGCTGCCTTTATTACAACTGATTCAGCTGCTATTTTGGGGGCTGGTTCGGGTGCAGCAACTTGTGTATCATCTACGGATGAATATGTCACCTCTGCGGCGGATTCTGCAGTAAATTCAGTTTTAAGTGCAGTGGTTGTTTCAGCAATTGGTTCAGCATCTGATTCAGCAAGTACAAATAGTTATTTGTGCAGTGGACTTAGCAGCTGGTTCTGCTTCTTAGGACAGTAGGTTTGACAGTAGATTCAGCTTTGATTTCAGCAGTAGGTGGACAAGATTGTTCTGTTTCTTGGACAGCAGCCTTGACAGTATGTGCAGAAGGTGATTGTTCAGTAGCATTGGTCTCGGTAGGTGCTGTCTTGCGGACAGCAGCAATTTCTTGATATTTTTCAGCAATTTAACAGCAGTTGCTGTCTTTATTTTCTGCAGCTTGGACAGCAGGTACAGAAGGCATTTCAGCCGCAATTTATGGGTTTTTGACAGTAGTTGCTATCTCTTGGAAGGCTGCAATTTCAGCAGGTGCTGTTTGGACAGCAGCTGTTGATGTGGATGGCTTTGAGGATGGGTTCCTCGGATTAGCTTGCCTTCTTAGTTGCTTTGATGTGCGCTCAATTTCTGGATCGTAAGGTAGAGTTTCCTTGCGTCCAGACCTGGTCATGAAAGAAAAACAAATTAGTTAAATCAATTCCCCGGCAATGGCGCCAATTTTTGACTATGCGATTGTCGAAGCCAGTCAAAAATAACTTTTTTGGTTATCAACAATTTTACAACTGTAGATAGTGGCAAAAGGATCGAATCCACAGGGAATTGATACTTATTTATTTCCCTTATTAAGACCAAGTAAATAAATAAAAAATAAAAATAAATTGGGGGTTTTGAAGGTTTGATGTCTAAACTAGAATTAAAAGCAATTAAGTAAAGCAAATAATAAGGTAAATAGAATACAATAATAAGAAAAGCCTAGTTGAAGAATTGGATCCACCGTAGTTGATGGGATTGATCATTGACACAAAGATTCTTTTATTTGATTCAATAAATTAGTTATGGAGGTGGAAGACGCTTCTCACCTACCATATCCCTCATTAAGCATAGATTAACTACGGAACGTCCTCTAATTAATCACTAATCAACAAGTTGCCAAGGAACGTCCTTGGGCCTTTGGCATCTAACAATTGTCAATTGCATTAAGAAATAGAGAGACCTAATTCTAGCTACCCAAACGTATGGTGATATTGCTAGATCATGCAATTTCCTTAGTTTTTACACCAAGAGTTACTTGTGTTTCAATAATTCAAGCAATTACGGACTTAAAACTATCCAAACTAACAAATTATTACTTTATAATCAAGATTCAATGGGCCCTATTGATCTAACTAACAAAGCAATAATGGAATTAAGCATGAAATTGCATAAATATTGATAAATAAAAGAAGAACATAATAGGTTCAGATCTCTCAATCCATAAAACAACTAAAGTTTCACCTTAATCTTCAACTAGAAAAAAAGATTTCAGCCACTCATGGCTGAAACTAACATAAAAGAAAAGAAAGAAAACAAGAAAAAGGGAAGAAGAAGGGTTGGCGGCGTGCTGGTGTGGTGCGGCTACTGGTGCAGCTTCTGCCGAAGGTGCTGTGATCCCAAAGATGATTTCTTTGCTGGTTTGCATGCCCTTTTATAGCTTGAAGAGGCTGCCCTAAGTTTCCTTGTTGAGATGAGACTCATTTTCCTATTTGGACTTGAGTTCTTGGAGGGCATTTGTGTCTTTTTGAGTTTTGGCTTCCTAAATATGTAGGAGAGGGTGCTGAGGTGTATCTATGAGTTGCTGAGCTGTTCCACGTGGTTGGAGTGAAAAATGACTCTTGATGACTTGGTCTCCAAGTTTGGCGAATCTGCTGTTTGCTGGTTGCTGGTGCTGTTTGCCCAAGTTGTGCGGGCAAACGGCGCGGGCTGACAGACTGTCTGTGCACTGTTTCTGCTTTGCTCCACTGTTTGCCCAATTTGCTTGGGCAAACAACCTGGTCAGTCAGCAATTCATTCTTCTCTTAATTTCAGCTTTCACTTTGGTTTGGTTAAACAAATTGTGCAAACCATGCTTGCTCTTTTTTGCTCTCTTTTGGACAGATTTAAGGCCGGTTTTGTCAAATTACTTTTTTACTCCATTTTCTGCAAAATAAAATCAAAATCACAAAATTAAATAAAAAAATATGTAAATTAACATAAATAATAATATAGAAAATGGATCTAAATTTAGCTCTATCAATAACTCTAATACAACTCACTGTATACCTCATGCTCTATGTGAACTTCTGGAAAATAGTAAAACTGTTCCCCTACCCAAGGAAGGGAAAAAGGTCCAGCACAAGCTAACCATAATTGTTGAAATGCCCTATTAGTATAATGCAAAAATTAGTTAGATTTTACAAATGGATAAAGAATAAGGAAAAGCCTAAAATAAATTAATAATGTGAAATTAACCCTTTAGACTAATTAATCCAGCTTGCTAAAATTTTATCATATTTTCAATCTTGTAGCCAAACAAACATATAGTTGAATTCAATTATTTAAATACATTAAAAAGGCAAAAGGAAGTAAATACATTTATCACAAGGTGTATTACACGTTTTTATATTATAAATATATATATTATAAATTAAAATTAAAATAAAAAAAATTGAAAGAATTTTATATATAAATAATAAGAAGAATTTTAAAATTTAAATCTATTATGTGATATCTTAATTTTAATTATATTTTGATGTTATTTTTTAAAAATTAAACAAATTTATTATTAAATTTATTTAATATTTTATTTTTATATTTAATAAATTAGATAAAATTGGAATTTATTTTTAATAAAGATTAAATCATAATATTAATGTCTATAATTTTTATTTAAATCTATTAAAATTAATTGAGAGGTAAAATGAATTATTATATAGAAATTTTATTATTTTTAAATTAAAAAATTAATTTAATAATTTAATATTATTAAAATTAAAACTAATTATAATAAAATTTAAAATAAATAATATAAGAAATTTATCTCAATTTTTAATGTTATAAATTTATCTCAATTATAATATTATTAAAATTTTAAACATTAAATAATAATATTTATTTATAAATAAAATAATTTTTCAAAATAATAATAAAAAAATGAAATACCTGTCAAAAATTTATTAAACAATATACACTGACTTTGAACTGCAATATTATGAATCATCTTCTGAATTCTTATAACTCTAAATTAATACAAAATTTTCACTTACATACTTTTCACTTTTTAAATTTTTTAAATATTTTATAAAATTTCAAAAAGTATCTTTATCAATTTATTCCAATCATAACTAACCTAAACATTAATTAAAAAAAAAGAAAGTAAAGTTGAGCATGCAGAAATAATTTTATAACTTTTTATAAAAGGCTGGCAATGATTTCCATTATATTTAAATTACAATTTTATTGGTTAAGTTAAATTCAATTTATTATTTAAAAATTTTCAAATTTAATTTATAAAATTTCATTTTTATAAAAAATAATTATTTATTATTAAATTTTTTAAAAAATAGTTATAATTTAAACATAATTACTCTCATCATTTATTTTTTAAAATAATTATCCCTCATCATTTATTCAAATCACCTTAACTAATTAAAATTAATTTAAAGAATAAAATTATTATCTATTTTAAATAGTAATAACTACTTAAATAATTAAATATTATTGTAAATAATTTAAAGAGTTAAGAGTATTATGGAAAATTTTATTATTCTCTCTTTTTTATTTGTATTTATAGTATAGATAAATTAAATATTTAATTTTTTAAAAGTATTTAAATAATATTAAAATTATTAGTAATTTTTAAAATTAAAATAATTTATTCTGCATAATATAAAAATATTTAATTGTTACATAATTATTTAAACACAGTAATAATGATATGATTGAACTGACTTAGCATCTAAATCATATAAATCTTGTTGAGTTTCGTTCTATTTATCAAATAAAAATTATTATCAGTTGGTAATTTCAATTCACATATAATTTTAAATAAAATTATTTATTTTAATTAAAATTAACTATTTATCTAATAATTATATATATATAATAATGTAATAAATTTTATAAAAAAAATTTATTCAAATTTATTTATATATACAATATATTTAAAATCTATATTTATTTTTCAAAATTTGAAAATTATAATATCCAAAACTTATAAATTACTTTTAAAAATAAATTTTAATTATTTTTATAGGATCAAATAAATATTTAAATATAAAAGATAAAATTTAAAATATTTGTTCTATCCTGCAAAATGATAAATTATAAATATTTTTAAATTTATTATGTTAAAATTTTTATTTAAATTTATAATAAAAAATAGAATTTAAATATAAATAGAATTAAAAACTTTAAAAATTAAAATAAAAAATAATTTTTTGAGAATAATATTGAAATCAAAAAAATTATATGTTTTTTTTTTACAAACATAGTAATAAATAAATGATTTCAACTAATTAAAATTATTAATCCAATAAATCAAATTCATATAAATTTTCAACTATATAAAATTTTAGATTCTATCAATTAAAATTATTATTTTACCAAATTTTGTTCCTATGAAATTTCAATTCAATAAACACTTAATAATTTAATTAAAATAACATTAACTTTAACCCATTAAAATTATTAATTTAATAAATTAAGTTCGTATATAATTTCAGCTCCATAAATTCTTTAACTGTGTAAATTAAATAATTTCTATTCAAATAAATTTTTTTATATAAATATTAATTCTGTTTTTATTAAAATATTAATTTTTATTTTTCTAAATTAGATTGAATATATAAATATAAATTAAATAGAACATTTCGCTTATAAATGAAATCTATGGTAGATATTATTATATCTCAAAGTGTATGTTTGTGTATAAAGTTTAAGTTGATATTAATATTAGACCTAATGGATTATTGAGTTTTTTGGAAAATTAATTTCATTCCACATATAGAACTCTTATGTGGTTCTAGATTTATTAATTTGAATTTGAAATTTAGAGATTCCACGCGACGTATATTTCGGTTCAAATTGAAAAATCAAATTAGATTAATTGATTTTAATTTAATAATTTAGTTAATTGAAATATTCAATTTAGTTCAATTAATATTTTTTAAATTATTTAATTTTCAATTCGATTTAGTTTAAATATATTAAATAATCGATTAATCAAATTAACTGATTTTACTATATACTAGTATACTAATCTTTATCCTAGCCAACTGTACACACCCAACTTTTTTTTTCCGTTCTCTTATTCAACTCAATCAACGGAACTCACAATATGTTAAATTTATAAATTTTGATTTTAATATAATCGAACTGAACTTATTTTTATCGATTTGATTTAATTTGATTATATTTTAATAATCGATTTAATTCGATTTTTAATGTTTTTAAAATTTAATTTTTAATTTTTTTAATTTGATTCGAAATTCAACGACTGATTCCATATACCTAGTTAAAACGCCTAGTTTTGCTAGTAAAATTGAATTTCAAATAGAGTTGAATACTTAATATATTTTTTGTTAGATTGAATATGAATTTTAAATACCATATTTACTATTGGTATTTCAAACCCTTTTTTCTTAAAGTCCTTTTATTGAAATTTAAATTCATACCGTTCAATATTATTGTATGATTTTTATTTTTTATTTTCTTAAAATTAAAAGTAATTTTTTTATTTTTATTATTTACTTCTAAAAACAGTTTTTTTTTACTTATTTGTATAAAAATAAATATACATTTTTATATAAAAATAAAAAATAAAATCTTTTTAAAATATGATATTTAATAATAAAATATAAATATAAATAATTTTATAAATGATTTCACATAAAAATAAATAATAAATTTTATGTACATAAATTATATTTATGTGGTATATGATATTATAATAAAACATTATTATTTAATTCTTGTGATATAAAAAAATTTATTAATTAGTCACATAATTTTAAAACATACATTAAAACATTTATGAGATTTTAAAAAATCTATTGGTTAGTCTCTAAATTAATTTTAGTTATTAAATATTATAAAAATAAAAATTATTATTTAGTCCATATAGAAAAATTCATTAATTAATCCATTAATTTTAAAAATATATATATTAAAATATTTTTAAAATTTTTAAAAATTTACTAATTGATCTCTTTATCAAAGCATTTATATATTTAGTTTAGTGGTAAAGTGCATGTTAGTAAATTTGAGAAATCTCATAATCTACTCTTCAATCTCTAGTCTCCCATTTCAAAAAACAGATCTCTATCAAAATTTTTAAATACAAATAAAATTTTAAATTTATACAAACTGTAATATCATTTAAACAATTAAAATATAGAATAAATTAATTTTACTAATTAATTAAATTGTAATTATTTATTGTAATTAACTTAAACTTTAATAGATAATTTTAGCAATCCAAATATTTCCCTCCTATATATAGATTATAAAAGAATTCCATAAAAATTTAATTTAAATAATTTTTTATTTAAAATAAAAGAATTCAATTTTTTAATTTAAAAAATTATTTTAATAAAAAATAAAAATATATATAATTTTATAATATTTTTTCTTAAAAAATAAATAATGACAACGGAATATATCAACTCCTAAAAACCTTGAGATATTTGGAAAGAGGCATGTTACCACAGTCCTAATAGGGTTCGTAACCTGCTAAAGAATAAGAAACGAGATGTGTGTTTTTTTTTAGAGAGATGTGTGTTTTTCTTTTTAGAGAGATGTGTGCGGATTGTGGGAACAGGGAATGATGAATATGGTGGAATGATTTTCTAACATTGTTGTCTACTCTAATGATGAAAATTCGTATTTTCATAGTAAATTTTTTTTTTTCTCTATTGAGTATGTGGTAATATATCTAGGGTGAGCAGTATTCGGTTCAAATTGAAAAAACCGATCGAACTGAATCAATTTGAAAATTTAATTTGGTTTTTTATATATTTCGGTTCGATTTTTAATTTTAAAAATTTTGATTATTTCGGTTCGGTTCGATTTTTATCAGAAAAAAACTGAAAAAACCGAACCGAAACGATCAGTGATAATAATATATTTTTTTAATAATATCGAGAAATTAAATCATATTAAAATTAAAATATTTTAATTAAATTTTAAAATATTAAAAATAAAGTATAAAAAATAAAATAAAAAATTATTAAAAATCGAACCGAATCGAACCGAATCAGACCGATTCGGTTCGATTCGATTTCTGATCAAAATCGGTTCGGTTCGATTTTTATAAATACTAAAATTTTGATTTTCGATTTATTCGATTCAGTTCGATTTTAAACCGAACCGACCGAATGCTCACCCCTAAATATACCTTCAATAATCTCTTGAGTTAATCTTAACATCCAAACAAAGTACTAAAGATACATATAGACGGCAGATACACATGGCGATAGTTGGCTCTCTGAAATTTTTAAAATTTTTTAAGCGTATAAAGGTAAATTTTTTTAAAATATGAAAAATTATCATTAAATCGCTACATATTTAAAAAATTTACCAACTCATTCTTATTTTAAAATTATTTAATTAAATCATCATTATATTTTATAATTTTTAATTTTTTAATTCATTTATTAAATTTTTTTTACTATTTAGTCCCTCATCCTTTATATTATTTTTCAATCCAATAAATTTACTTCTCATTTTTAAAATTTAAAGTTTAAATCTCCACTTAAATTTTTTCTTAAGTTATTCACTCATTATTTAATTTATCTTTATATACTATTTTTATTATTAAGTGATAATTTTTTTTATTTATCTCAATTACTAATTTATTTGTATGATTGAAATTATACGAAAATAATTTTTAATGGGTTATAATATTTAAAAAATAAATAAATTTCATTCATAAACCAATTATTTTAATATATTTTTTTATAGATTTGTATATTACAACCATAAAGCAAAGAAATTTTTCTATAATAAATACCATTAAAAGTCAACTTTATAATGATAAATTATAAATAATTGATTAATAATTTATATTAAAAAATATATTTAATGATATCATTAAAAATATATTTTAATGGATAAAAAATAAATGAGAATGACTATAATTTAATTATAATAGTTTATTTACTTTTTTATAAAAATTTATTTTCTGAATATATATTTAGTTTATATTTTCTTTATTCTATACACTTTAATTTTTTAACATATTAAAAAAGATAATTTTTATTTTATTAATTTTTCAATTATATTATATTAAAAATATTAAATTTTATTAAATATTTTGAATGCTTATTTAGAAAATAATAATTAACAATAATAGGTTGATTTGAAATAATATAAAATTAAATAGAATTATCGTATAAGTGATTAATATTGAATTTGATTATATATTGTAAAACAATGATTTATATTTTATTTCGGTATATTCTTTCTCCAATTAATAAATATATTTTCTTTCTTTTCAAAAAATGCATATTTTTTTCTTTCATTTATTTTGTATGAAAATTTTTTTAATATATTTTATAAAACTATGTAAAATTTTTATTTTTTTTAAAATAAAATTTTTAAAATAAAAAATAATTAAAAATTTTCATCTCAAATAAAATAATTGTTAAAAAAAATAATTAAATTAAATTTTTGCAAAATTTTTAATTATAAACCGAAAGTAAAAAACAAACCATTTTTAAAACCCATATTGTATGGCGCAAAAATAAGATTGATTCGTAAATTCTGATTTTTTTAATCTGTATTATATTTCTATATTTTTTTAAAAATATCAAGTTGGAGTTTTTTGCTACTCTATTCACACGATCAAATTTTTTAAAAAATAATTATTTAATTTCTTATACTTAATAAAACTCACTAATTAATATATTAATTTGAACAAATTTATTAAAACATCTTTAAAATATTATAAATCTACTAATTAATCTTTTATTAATTTTAAATATTAAATATTTTACTATAATATGAACAAAATTTATTAATTAATCCCTTAATTTTATAAAAAATAAACTAATTAGTCACTCTAATTAATAGCATTTTAATTTTTTTTCAATAATTAATAATTAAAATTATCGAAATAACTAATTAATAGATTATTTAATATTTCAATGACATTTAATGACATTTTAATATATTAGTGAGATTTTCTATACTACAAAAATTAAATAATAATTCTCCCGTTAAACTGTATTATAAATTTTATATATGAAAATCACATCTCATTTTCACTGAATTATCATATGTTTGGAAATTGAAACAATAAACTCCTAATGAATAATTCAATTGATTATCTCTCTGTTAATATAATATTATTTAATGCAGGCATCATGGTTTGAATACCACAAATAAAAATATTCTCATTGATGAAGAAAATAAAAAATAATAATAATAAAATTGACCATAGAAAATATTAAAGTTACTTAACAACTCGGATATCAAAGATGTGAAAATGGAACAATTAGGCATATTCCAGTCAAATTTAATTTGTTATTGGTAAGGATGAAATGGAAAGTCTTTGTCAAGTAACTTGTGTAATAACAATAGAATTACATATTGGCATTTCCTTTTATTATTTTCTAATAAAGAGGAAGGTGATCTAGAATTTCATTCTCCTGAAATCATCTGATGCATAGCTAAAGATACTAGCTAAACATCTACATTCTAAATCAAGTCCTTCGGCGTTCGATCTAGTTCAAGAGATTGTAATTGAGAAATTAAAGTCTGAAGTTGAGTTTCTAGAGAACTTTTTTCCTTTTGTAATGCCTCCAATCGGCAACGAATGTTGAAAGAACACAACACTGTTTTAGCTTTCTCTACGACAGGCTTTAGACAATCCAGTTTGAATCCAACTTTCAAAGCATCCTCAACGCTTTGGATTATGGTTGTTAACTCATCAGGAGTCATTGACATCCAAGTTTTTTCCTTCAATGACAGTGCAGAACCAAGTTCTCCCAGCACTACTGCTATTGTATTAGCTCTCTTAAGCCTGCAATTCTCCCAAAATTTTCCCTCAATGCAGTATATTCTGTTAAGGTCAGATACATGAGATTTTAGCACCTGAAAACCATAAAAATCTTCATAAAAATCAACCATATCTAGACAAGAATTTTTTACTCTCCCTCCTTCAGATGGAAAATCACCAGACAAAGAATCAAATAAAGTATGAAACTCGGGAAGAATTGGATATTCAGCTGAAGCAAGACCACGCAGTTCTATATTCTATATTAGTAAAGGATTCATCATACTGATTGTCTTGACACTGAATATTACTGTAGACATTACTGCATGGGACATCAGTTGCACTGGTTAGGACATAAACACCAGCTGAGTGATCAGGAACATCTGCTCCACTAACACCACAAATCGCCACCTCAGTCTCACCTTCCTTTTCAGTTACTCCCTCCCCTGTTCATAAACAATGGAACACTTAGCTTTAGAAGGTCTTATTTGAGAAGTAACCCCAGTAGAGCTAGTTTTTGCCCGCTTGTTCCTCAGTTCCAATTCCCATGGTGACACTCTTTCTGGAAGGAAGGGTGGACAAGGTTCATCCCATTGAACCTAGCAAGGAACATTGAACAGCCATAAGCCTCGTAACACCATAAGAGAAGAATAGAAAAATATTAGCTCAAAACTTGAACTAAGAAGGTTACTATTCTAATCGAAATTTGAAAATGTAATAGCCAAATAAAGAAATTGTGATAATCAGATATACAAAACTTGCAGGTAGAGTTGTTTTGGTTATAGGAACAACAATCAAAAGTCAAACTTTACAGATAGCCATGCAGAATCTATGTTGCGGATCAGCTTGGTATAATCAAGCTATTCCTTACAGCCCAAAAATCTATGTTGCGGATCCCTGCCTCATCCCAATCTAAATTCCAAATACAAATTGAATTAGTGCAATCCAAGCATATTTAAAAATAAAATTATCTCAAATACTCAATATAATATAGCCAAATAGGTTTCTAAAGAAGAAGAAATTATCCCAAATAGATTTACAAAGAGAACAAATTATTCCAAATTATTGATACCCAAATAAATTTACAATAAATTATATCTGATTAACAATTTTCAGATCTACAAGAATAAATTGACAGCAATAGATTAAATAAAATATAATTCTATTTTCAATACAAATTGACAAAAGGAAATCAGTAAATTACAAAAAGAAAAAAAAAAACAAAGAGTGCCTTTGATGGTGCTCCTTCGTAGATGGAGCGGCTCGTGAGTGTTGTGCGATGTTCAACAAAGTCCTTTCACATGCAAGTGTCTGCAACTTGTCAGCAATCATGAAGAAGAAGAAGAGTAGGAGGAATAAGATGTTATGTTCCAAGAGGAGGAGAAAGATGAGAAGAAAAAAATGAGAAGATGAATGGTCTAACGGAAAGAAATTTAGGGTTAGACTATCATAATGTAGTATATATAGGGGCTTAAAACTACGCAGTTCTAAAATATTTATTTTTTTAGAAAAATCAATAGTATATTATATATTAAAATATTATATTATTTTAATAGTGTATTTGCATGTTATAATTAATATAATAATTGATAATTAAAAAAATAACATATTATTTAATTTCCGTAAATATATATTTTTCTCTCTTTACTTTTTTTCATGAAATATTTATATAAAAAAATTATATATTTTGAATTCAAAAATTATATATAGAGAGAAATTATAATTTATAGAGTGTTACATAAAATATCTGAAAAATTAAATTAAATATAAGTATAAATAAAATTGATCTAAAGTAAAAAAAATTATAAAATTAATGATGGTTTAATCTTTTAAATTTTATTTAATAAATATATAAATTTAATATAAGAAAAACCAATATATGTATAATAAATTAAGTTCAATATAAATTTAAATTAACTAAATATATATATAAATTAGAGATTAAGAGAGCCAAATAATATTTATGAAAATTAAGAGATCAACAATGCAATTGGGAAGGTTAAGGTATGTTTAGAATTTAAGAAGTTAATGATGTGAGTTTAGTAATATTAGAGAAAAAAAAATACTTAATTGCATGTAGATATACAATATTTTCTTATTAAATTTCATTTGTACATTTGAGTTAACAAAAATTACTAAACACTCTAAATAATATCAAAAATTTATATCCTAATTGAATTTCACTAATTATTATTTTATGAGAATCCAAACACATTCAAATAAATAATAATTATCTACTACTATTTTAATATTGTGATAATTATTTTTAATATTTTAAAATAATATTTAAATTTATTATTTTAATAACCATACATAAAAATTTTATTTTTTTAATTATCATATATATATATATATATCAAAACCTATAAATTCAAACATATTGATATATTAAAAATTTAATGTTATTATATCTTATTATATTTCAAAAAAAAATGTTATTATATCTTATATATCTTATTAAGTTTTTCTTAATTAACTAAAATTAATATAAAGTATAATATTATCATCTATTTTAAAAAATAATATAAAAAAATATTTTATTGAATTTACAGTTCTATTCATATAATAACTCTAATTAAATTTAAGGCAATTATTATATTTTATACTATATGATAATAATATACTATTATAAAAAGTTTAAACTAAAAATATCATTATTTATTTAGTTAATTAATTGTTAATAAATAAACAGTATCCATATATATTTACAAAAACATTTAACTTTATATTTTTGCAAATATTCAAAATTTTTTATTTTTATATTAATTTCATTATACTATATAATTTTATAATAATTATATTATAGCATAATATTAAATAATTTATACTAATCTATTTATACCATATATAAATAATAAAATTACCATCTAATTTATATCTTTATTTTAAAAAATTTAATATTATCATATTTTATATTTTTTTTTTTGAAAATTTTCTTAATTAATTAAAATTAATATAAAGTATAATAATATCATCTATTTTTGAAAAATAAAATTATCAACTATTTAAATAATTAAATATGGTTATAAATAATTTAAAAACTTACAGGTATTATGGGCAATCCCATTATTTCCCCTTCCCATTTTTATATATAATATTAAAAATTTTATTAAATAAAATAATTTAAATCTGAAATAATAGTATTAATTTCTAACGAATATTAAAAATAATTTACTTAATTATTATATTAGATAATATATATAGTCCAAAAATAAATTTTTAGTACCTTTGGTATTTATAAAGGTTTTCATTTTTAAATTTAAAAAAAAAACTGTCTTTTTTTTTTTCTTTCGTTATTTTTTTTTCAGTTAATGAAATATTTATATAAAAAATTTATATACTTTAAATTTAAGAATTATATATTTTTTTAAAAAATTACAGATTGTATGAATATTATATAAAGTATATAGAAAATTAAAGTAAATATAAATAAAAATAAAACTAATATAATAATAAAAAATTATAATAATAAAGAGAAAATTGCTTAATCTTTAAAAATTTTAAAATTTACAATTAAATCCCGTAGTGTTGGAGATTAAAAGGTGACACAATTGATATTTTTGAGAGACTAACAAAGTAATTAGCATGTAAGAAAAGTGAAGTTGTGCTTAAAATTTTCATTATTCTTTCGTTTTTCATTTTTCTAAAGTCATTTCACTTTTTTTTTATGGATTATATTTTATTATATAAGATGATTCAAATATAAAATAAAAGTATTAATTTTAAATAAATATTCAAAATAATTTGCTCAATTATTACATTAAATAATATATATATAGTCAAAAAGTAAAATTTTAGCACCTATGATATTTATAAAGGTTTTTAATTTTAGATTTAAAGAAAAAAATATCACCCATTTCAAAAAAAAACCTATCACTTTTTTTTTCTTTCGTTAATTCTTTTCATGTAATGGGATGTTCATATGAAAAAAAAAAATTATATATTTTAAATTAAAAAATTATATATATATTAATAATAAATTTATGAAAAAAAATATTAAATGTCAAATTATTTGGATAATATTAAGATATTATATGATATATTCGAATGCTAAAATTCATTCTTATTATTTATATTCAATTATTTTAATAATATATATATATATATTACAATTATTATAATGAATATAAAAGCGTTGTATGCTAAATAAATAAAATATATCTGTATATACAACTTATTATTGATAACTCTCAATCTCCCTGGGCTCCATATCCGATAGATCTGGTTCTCCCTCGTTCCCTATTATATGGATCTTATTCCTTTTTGGGCTCTCTGTTGGGTTTGTCAAATGGGTCTCTCCATGTTCTCTTTGAGGAAAGGACCTGCAAAATAAGGGAAAAGGGGGTCAGGGGTCCACCGGGGATGCCCCGGCGGAGACCCTCCGACGTTCAAGTCAGATTTACGAGCTAGAGTAGTGTGGATAAGCAAGAGTTGCAGAGAGAGAATAAGGAAAAATGGAGTTAAGGAAGAAGGAGCAGGAGAGAGAGCCTCCTCTTTGAAGGAGAAGACCCTCCAGTATATAGTGCTTTCCTATCCTTTTCACTCAGGCCCGTACGTACGGTTGTGTCAGGCCCCTGCTCCATGCGTAACGGCCATTTAATGCTCTCCAGAGCTCATGCGGGTAGGGCTGGTGAGCAATTGGGCCTACTCCCTTATGGGGCTTGTGCTCATATCTGATCCGGATCACCCTGGGTTGCCGGCCCAGGCTCGTGAAGTCGAGCTGCCTCTCGAGCATATGATCTGATGGGCTTTGGACCTGTGGCCTTCTTTTGGACCCAACCTTACTCCTGGGCTAGGAAAAATCTGGAGGTTATCAATTGCCTCTTTACCTCCTCAGCAGTTATTTCATGACTGGTGAGGGGGTAAATACTTAGGCTCCACTAATGACCGTGCAGCTCGAGAACGGCCCTTGTCAAAACGTCCTTTACTTGCCTTATTTCTTTATCCCTTTACCTTGGTGTTTAAATGTATGGCGATCTGGAGATGTGTATTTGATGATGAATGATATTTCACCTCGGCCTGTGCCTCATCATTATTTTCTACTCACGCTGTCTTCTAGTTTTGTCAACTTTACTTATTTGATGGACCTAGGCCGGCTCTACTGGGACTCTGCTGGTCGAACTGACCCGGGCTAAGAGCTCGGAGTCTGGTTAAGCTTCTGACTTGCGAGTTTCTCTTATTTTCATGAGGGTCTTTCTGTTTTTGGCTCACGATCTCGTCATTGTTGAGATAACCTTCTGGTAGTCGGTGTGGTTTGAGCTGTGAGTTCCGCTGGGATAGAGTACTCGTTCTTTTGTTGTTTTCCTCTTCCTGGGTTATTCTTGCTGAACGTCTATTTATTGTGAGTTAATCCGAGCTGTGAGCATGGTCCTTCGCCTTCGTTTATCCTTTTATGCGTTCCTGCATTTGTGGGCCTTTTCGTAGAGGGAGCTCGGTTCTCTGTTATTTCTTATGTATTTAGCTTTATTCTACTTGAGTGTTTTCCTGTTGCGAGTTCATCCGAGCTGGGAGCTCGGTTCTTTGCTTTTCGCTTAGGCTTTTGTGCCTATAGCCTGTGATGGTGTCTATATCGCAAGCTCCGAAGTTCGGAATTTCACTTTCTTCACTTTGGTGCCCCGAGCTCTTTTGTGAAGTCGGACTTAATTTCTTGCTCTCTTGTTGAGCCTTATTCCGGCTACCTATTGTGTTTACCAGTACCGAGCTCATTTTCTTGAGATCGTCATGGTGTTTTGACACTTTTTGCTGTTGTGTGAGATCAAAGTCTCTCTACCTGATGATTCGAGCTCCTTTGGGAGGTCGGAGTTTAGTTTTTTCATTTATGGTCCCGTGCCCCAATCTTTTATGTGAGATCAGAACTATGTTCTTATGAGTTGTTTTTGCTTGTAGCACCGGATGATCTTGGGGATTCTGGCCATTTTTGCTCCGGGAGATCTTTGAGATCTTCGCCGGTCTTCTACCTCAGTGAGGTCTTCTACCTCTCAATGAGGTCTTCTACCTCCCAGTGAGGTCTTCTGCCTCAGTGAGGTCTTCTGCCTTATTGAGGTCTTCTTCCTCATTGAGGTCGTCTACCTCTCAGTGAGGTCTTCTGCCTCAGTGAGGTCTTCTCTTGCCTGGACCTCATTGAGGTCTTCTCAGTGAGGTCTTCTTTTGCTAGGACCTCATTGAGGTCTTCTCTTGCCAGGACCTCATTGAGGTCTTCTCTTGCCTGGACCTCATTGAGGTCTTCTCAGTGAGGTCTTCTCAGTGAGGTCTTCTTTTGCTAGGACCTCAGTGAGGTCTTCTTTTGCCAGGACCTCAGTGAGGTCTTCTTTTGCCAGGACCTCATTGAGGTCTTCTCATGCCAGGACCTCAGTGAGTTCTTCTTTTGCCAGGACCTCATTGAGGTCTTCTCATTGAGGTCTTCTTTTGCCAGGACCTCAGTGAGGTCTTCTTTTGCCAGGACCTCATTGAGGTCTTCTCATGCCAGGACCTCAGTGAGGTCTTCTTTTGCCAGGAGATCTTGGGGATCCTGGTCTTTGTTGCTCCAGGAGATCTTGGAGATCTTCGCCGGCCATTTTTATTTTGTTTTCCCGGGAGTTCTAGGGGATCCCGGTCTTCATGCTCCGGGAGGTCTTTTAAGATCCTCACCGGCCGTTTTTATTTTGTTTTCCCGGGAGTTCTAAAGGATCCCGGTCTTCTTTGTTTTCCCGGGAGTTCTAGGGGATCCCGGTCTTCATGCTCCGGGAGGTCTTTTAAGATCCCCACCGGCCGTTTTTATTTTGTTTTCCCGGGAGTTCTAAGGGATCCCGATCTTCTTTGTTTTCCCGGGAGTTCTAGGGGATCCCGGTCTTCATGCTCCGGGAGGTCTTTTAAGATCCCCACCGGCCGTTTTTATTTTGTTTTCCCGGGAGTTCTAGGGGATCCCGGTCTTCTTTGTTTTCCCGGGAGTTCTAGGGGATCCCGGTCTTCATGCTCCGGGAGGTCTTTTAAGATCCTCACCGGCCGTTTTTATTTTGTTTTCCCGGGAGTTCTAGGGTGTAACAGCCCGGACGTGATCCCCGGCACTGTTACCGTTCACGGCCCAGGGCTATCCCTCGCCTGGCCTCTCGCCACCTCGGGCTTTCCACTGGCGTCGTGAACAGCTCTTAACATCCATTCACCCTCACGGGTTCCTGGCAGGATTTGTCCCCTTGGGTTCTTGCATCGAATGCATCCTTCCCCAAGTGGATTTGGCCCAAATTTCCCTTTGGAAATTAGGTCGCCTCCCCCACTACTCGAACCCTTGACCTCCCACTTTAAGGGAATAGTCTGGTGAGAGTGAGTACCAATTGTTCCAACATTTTTATGTAACAGCCCGAACGTGATCCCCGGCACTGTTACCGTTCACGGCCCAGGGCTATCCCTCGCCTGGCCTCTCGCCACCTCGGGCTTTCCACTGGCGTCGTGAACAGCTCTTAACATCCATTCACCCTCACGGGTTCCTGGCAGGATTTGTCCCCTTGGGTTCTTGCATCGAATGCATCCTTCCCCAAGTGGATTTGGCCCAAATTTCCCTTTGGAAATTAGGTCGCCTCCCCCACTACTCGAACCCTTGACCTCCCACTTTAAGGGAATAGTCTGGTGAGAGTGAGTACCAGTTGTTCCATTTTAAGACTTTTCTTTCATACCTTTATCATACACCAAACTCAACCTGTGCATGCACTGAACATATACATAATCATAAACTTGACCCCTCTGTGGGATCTCATCAATGCCCCAATGGGGCAATACATGTGTTGAGTTGGCTAAACATAGTCATCAATAAACATTAAGATCATGTATCAAAAAGGGATTAAAAAATACTATGGTCAAGCACACTTCTAACCTTAATATTCTTACATTACATATCTATACATCATTATACAATCTGTCATGTCCACATTCTAACTATTACATACATAAGACTTCATTACTCTTCTTGACTTCTCTGTCTAACCCGTACCTGCAAACCTGGGGAATTTGGGAGAGGGGTGAGCTACTAGAGCCCAGTGAGCAGAATCATAAAGCATTTAAAACACATACTATCATAGAATGCATCACATCACAACTAATCATATCAAGGATGAACTTGTCACCAATTAGCCCTCTACTTATTCCAATCATGCCAGGGGCGTAGTGCAGGCCACACCTGGTCTTTCTCTTATACATAACATAACATACATAATCCATGGTGCCGGGGGCGTAGTGCAGGCCACGTCCGGTCTTTCTCTTACATAGTGCCAGGGGCGTAGTGCAGGCCACACTTGGACTTCCATACCATATCATCATGTCATAACATATGAGGGCTAATGGATCATTCAACATTCATCCACATCAACATCATATTATGCAATGCAACATATTCGTGATTTCTAATGCAAGCAACCTAAAATATCACATGGCATCCGTGATGCATGAACATGCTCAAAGCTGATTTATTTATTTAAAAGCATAAGAGTTATTCCACTCACCTCTGGCTAGCTCTGACACTGACTGAAGCAGCTGACTCACTGCTGAGGTCCTCGGTTCCTCGGGTCCGAACCTACACAGGTGGACTCAAATGAGGGACCAACATACTATAACATAACTCTAAAAACATCCCCTAAAAACCCTCTAAAACTCCTCAAAACATTCATGCAAAACATGCAAAGGAAGGCTGGACAGGGCACTTTCGGCGGCAGGTTCGGCGGCCGAAAGTCCCTCCAGAGCCGAAAGTCAGGCAGGTTCGGCGGCACCTTCGGCGGCCGAAACTCCCAGATAGAGACGAAACTCATGCATGTTCGGCGGCACTTTCGGCGGCCGAAACTCCCAGACAGAGACGAAAGTCTCCTTTCGGGGGCAAGCTTCGGCAGCCGAAGGCTGCCTCCACAAGGGGGTTCGGCGGCCGAAAGTCCTTTCGGCTGCCGAACCTAGTTTCTCCCAAAAGGCAGAAACTTGGTTCAAACATGCACAAACGCCTCCAAACTCAAACCAACATGCATTTAGCTCAACCAAAACATGCATACAAGCTCCTAGGGGTCTCAAACTACCTTAAACCCCAACTACAACACATCAAACACACATTACAAGCCACATTGTTCATGAACATACATTTATACCCATAAACATAACTATAACCTAAACATGCATTCTACCCCCATGAACTTCATAAAACTTACTTAAAACATGGTATAAGCTAGAGATCGACTCTTACCTCTTGAAGATCGAGAGTAGAGGCGACCAAACTTAGAGTTGGGAGAGATTTGAGTTCTTGAACCTCAAAGCTCCAAAACTTTGCTCAAAAGCTCAAATCTTCAAAACAAAGTTAAAACAAATGAAAAACTTGAAAGATCTAGAGGAAAAACATCAAAAAATCGGTGAGGGACGGCGGAGAGCTCACCTTGGCCGAAAATGGGGAAAAGCTCGCCCGTTTTCGGCTAAGGGACCCTTTTATAGTGGCTGTCCAGGCCACGTTCGGGGGCCGAATGTGCCTCCGCATGCATGCCATGTTCGGCGGCCGAACTTTAGGTTCGGCGGCTGAACCTGGACTTCCCTCACTTATGCTTTCGGGGGCCTAAAGCACACCCGCAACGCATGCATGTTCGGCGGCCGAACTTGAGGTTCGGCGGCCGAACCTGGGTTTTCCTCCAATGCTATTTTCATGCAAAAACTCATTTCCTTTTTACTTAAAATCATCAAAACATTAAAACATCTCATGAAAACATGGTTTTACCCATCTAGAGGTCTCCGACATCCGAGATTCCACCGGACGGTAGGAATTCCGATACCGGAGTCTAGCCGGGTATTACATTCTCCCTCCCTTAAGAACATTCGTCCCCGAATGTTCCTCAACTAGCACATAGCATGGCATACACATATCATACACATAAAACACATGAAACATATAAGAAACTAACCTTAGAAAAGATAAGGGTATTGCTGGAGCATGGACTCCCGTGTCTCCCAGGTGCACTCTTCCATATTGTGGTGGTTCCATAGGACTTTCACCATCGAAATTTCCTTGTTTCTCAGCTTTCTGATCTGGGTGTCTATGATCCGCACTGGCTGCTCAACATAGGTGAGATCCTCTTGGATCTCCACATCAGGCTCACTAAGAACCTTGCCCGGATCTGACACAAATTTCCTCAACATTGAAACATGGAAAACCGGATGGATTCTTGCCATTGAAGCAGGCAAATCTAGCTTGTACGACACATTCCCAATCTTCTGCAAGATTTCAAAGGGTCCGATGTATCGTGGAGCCAATTTACCTTTCTTCCCAAAACGAACCACTCCTTTCATTGGAGACACCTTGAGCAATACCAGATCCCCCTCCTGAAACTCTACCTGTCTTCTGCGGATGTCTGCATAACTCTTCTGTCTGCTTGCAGCAGTCTTGATTCTCTCTCTGATTATGGGTACCACCCTGCTGGTGATCTCTACTAACTCAGGCCCTGCCAAGGCCTTTTCTCCAACTTCCTCCCAGCAAACAGGTGACCTGCACTTCCTCCCATATAAAGCTTCATATGGAGCCATCCCGATGCTAGCATGATGGCTGTTATTGTAGGCAAACTCCACCAAAGGTAGATGTTGCCTCCAAGAACCGCCAAAGTCCAGCACACACATTCTAAGCATATCCTCGATAGTCTGGATGGTCCTTTCGGACTGTCCGTCCGTCTGGGGGTGGAAGGTAGTACTGAAATCCAATCTAGTACCCATGGCATTCTGCAGACTCCGCCAAAACCTGGAGGTGAACTGGGGCCCTCTATCCGACACTATCGAAACCGGAACCCCATGCAGCCTGACGATCTCATCCACATATACCTGCGCCAACTTGTCCACAGAATAGCCACTCCTGACAGGAATGAAGTGAGCAGATTTGGTGAGTCTGTCCACAATCACCCATATGGAGTCCAACCTGTTGGACGCTGCCAGTAACCCCACTACGAAGTCCATAGCTATATTCTCCCATTTCCACTCTGGAATAGGTAGCGGGTTAAGCATTCCAGCCGGCTTCTGATGTTCCAGCTTCACCCTCTGACACACTTTGCAGGCTGACACAAACTGTGCCACTTCTTTCTTCATCGCTGGCCACTAATAAACTTTCTTCAAATCTTGATACATCTTGGTGGCTTCGGGGTGAACGTTGTATCTTGCATTATGAGCCTCCCTCATAATGTCTCCTTTTAGCCCTATGTCATCTGGTACACACAATCGACTCCCATAGCGGAGGATCCCCTTACTGTCAAATCTGAACTCACTGTCCTTGCCTGACTGAACAGTCCTGGCAATCTTCACTAACTCTGGGTCCTCATGCTGTTTCTGAGCCACTTGCTCCAGAAACACAGGTGTCACTCTCATCTGGGCCACTAAAGCACCGGTACCAGACAACTCCAACTGTAGACCTTCCTCAATGAGCTTGTAAAATTCCTTCACCACTGGTCTCCTCTCTGCCGTGATGTGGGATAGACTGCCTAGTGACTTCCGGCTTAGGGCGTCTGCCACGACATTCGCCTTACCCGGATGATACTGAATCTTGCAATCATAGTCACTCAGCAGCTCCACCCATCTCCTCTGCCTCAGATTCAGATCCCTCTGACTCAAGATGTACTGCAGGCTTTTATGATCTGTGAAGATCTCACATTTTACCCCATAGAGGTAGTGCCTCCACATCTTGAGTGCAAAGATTATTGCTGCCATCTCAAGGTCATGTGTGGGGTAATTCAACTCATGCTTCTTCAGCTGCCTAGAAGCATAAGCAATTACCCTCTCATTCTGCATTAGTACACAACCCAGTCCCACACGGGACGCATCACAAAAGACTGTAAAGTCCTCATCACTAGATGGCAGAGCTAAAACTGGTGCTGAAGTCAACCTCTTCTTAAGCTCTTCGAAACTCTCTTCGCACTGGTCGGTCCATAGAAACTTCTGATTCTTCCTGGTTAGTCTGGTCAGAGGAGCTGCTATTTTCGAGAAGTCCTGAACGAACCTACTGTAGTAACCTGCCAAACCCAAGAAACTCCTGATCTCCGTCACTGAAGTGGGTCTAGGCCAGTTAGCCACAATTTCTGTCTTCTTGGGGTCCACCTCTATCCCATTCTCTGACACTACATGCCCCAAGAACGAAATGCTCCTCAGCCAGAACTCACACTTAGAGAACTTGGCATACAAGCCATGTTCCCTCAAGATCTGCAAAACCAACCGCAGATGATGGGCATGCTCCTCTGCATTCCTGGAATACACCAAGATATCATCTATGAAGACAATAACAAAGTGATCCAGGTACTGGCTAAATACTCTGTTCATGAGATCCATGAATGCTGCAGGGGCGTTGGTTAACCCGAATGGCATTACAAGGAATGCAAAATGCCCATATCTGGTCCTGAAAGCCGTCTTTGGCACGTCCTCATCTCTGATCCTCAGCTGATGGTACCCAGATCTTAGATCTATTTTGGAGAAACAACCCGCTCCTGCTAGCTGGTCGAATAGATCGTCGATCCTTGGCAAAGGGTACTTGTTCTTGGTAGTGACTTTGTTCAACTGTCTGTAGTCGATACAAAGTCTAAGGGATCCATCCTTCTTTCTGACAAACAAGACTGGAGCACCCTAGGGTGAGGTACTCGGTCGGATGAAGCCCTTGTCTACCAGCTCTTGCAACTGTTCTTTCAATTCTTTCAACTCGGCTGGAGCCATCCTGTAGGGAGGGATAGAGATCGGTCGGGTTCCAGGCATCAGTTCTATCTCGAACTCTATCTCCCTAGCAGGTGGTAAACCTGGTAACTCGTCTGGGAAGACGTCTAGAAACTCTCTAACCACTGGCACCGAGGCGGGCTCTCTAACCTGACTGCTAAGCTCTCTTACATGAGCCAAATACCCCTGACATCCCCTCCTAAGCAACCTACGAGCCTGAAGAGCTGATATCAGACCTCTAGGTGTACCTCTCCTGTCTCCTCTGAAGACTACCTCTGACCCATCCTGACCTCTGAACCTGACTACCTTGTCCCTGCAGTCCAAGGTAGCACCATGGGTAGATAACCAGTCCATCCCTAGAATGACGTCAAAATCTGTCAAGTCTAGAACCACAAGGTCGGCGGACAAGCATCTTCCCTCAACAAACACAGGACTACACTGGCAGACTGACTCTGCCACTGATGGATCACACTTGGGTCCACTGACCCAGAGAGGACACTCTAACTCAGAGATCATCAACCCTAACCTCTGGATGGCTCTCGAAGCAATAAAAGAATGAGATGCACCAGGGTCCATCAAGGCATACACATCTGAACAACCAATGACTAAATTACCTGCCACCACGGTGTTAGATGCATCTGCCTCCTGCTGAGTCATCGTGAAGATCCGTGCTGGAGCTGATGGACCTTCACCTCTGAAACCCGCTGAAGAAGAGGCTGCCCCTCTCCCTCTGCCTCTGCCACTAGCCTGAGTCATGGCTGGAGCTGCTGGATGCGCTACACTACCTGATGCTGTCTGCTGGGACTGTGCCATTGGGGTTGCTCTTGGACATTCTCGAGACATATGCCCCTCCTGACCACATCTGTAACAGGCTGTCGTCCCAAACCGACATACTCCCCTGTGTGGCTTACCACACCTTGCACAAACTGCATTATCCGCACCAGAGCTTGAGCCACTCCCTAGTCCCAGACTGGACTTAACCTTGTTCCAAAACTTGTTCTTCTTAGACTTCCTGGGACCTCTGTCCCACTTCTTGATACCTGAAGTTGCTGCACTCATTGAAGAAGAGCCTGGGTTCTTAGAACCAGAAGGCTGTGCCACTGACTGCTTAACTGTCCCCTGAACGATGGCACTGGCCTCCATTTTCCGGGCCATATCCACTATGGCATGGAAGCTCTCCCTATCTGCTGACTGGATCAAGGAGGAATATCTGGAGTGGAGTTTCATGATATACCTCCTTGACCTTTTCTGGTCTGAATCAAGGTTTTGCCCTGCAAATGGCAACAACTCCAAAAATCTGTCTGTGAACTCCTCTACACCCATCTCATCAGTCTGCCGTAACTGCTCAAACTCTATCATCTTCAGCTCCCTTGAACTATCTGGGAAAGCCCAACTTGCAAACTCGTTTGCAAACTCCTCCCAAGACATGCTATCCACCTTCGGGTTCACATAATTCTTGAACCACTCTCGTGCCTTTTTGCACTTAAGTGTGAATCCAGCCATCTGAATGGCTCTACTATCATCAGCCCCAATCTCATCTGTGATCACCTTGACCCTCTCCAGATACACAAACGGGTCATCCCCTTTTTCATACTGGGGAGCACCCAACTTCATGTAGTCAGTCATCTTGGCCTTGCTCCCACTGGCTGAGCTAGGTCTAGGAGGTTGGGTAGCTGGGGCTGCTGGTTCTGCTGGAGGAGGAGGAGGTGCAGCATCCCCTGGGGTAGGGTTTGCTGGATTTGGATAGTAAGGTGGGGGTGGATACATTGGGTATTGTGAATATGGTGGATAATAAGGTGGGTATGGCATCTGTGTGGGATAAGGGCTAAAGCTATGGTAATCCGATGTGCCTCCCATCGAATACCCAGGGTTTTGTGAGAAGGGAGGGTAGTAAGGTGGCTGAACAAATCCCGAGGCCTGAGTGCCTCCTTGGGATTCTCCCACTCCCTCTTCTGACATACTAACTCCCAAACTGCCATCCCTCCTCTGCTCTACATCCATATCATCCCCCATATCCTCTGACACTCCTCCTTGAACTGTTCCTCTGACTGATCTGCTTCTACCCAGATCCAAAGACCTTCTAGGGTCTCTTACTGCTCTTTCTCGACTAGACCTACTAGACATTGCCCTAGGCAATGCTGTAGGACGGGCGCTCGTGCCCTCATCCTCAGGTGGTACTCCAGTCAATCTTGCTGATCGACGAGTTCCTCTCATCCTGTTTTCTAAAAAACAGTACACATCACATAAATATTAGCATCATATGGTTCATGTGGGCACACATGAACCCGCATCACATATACATCATTCATATCATAGCATCAATGCACATGTATATAATCATGG
The DNA here is from genome assembly GCF_001659605.2 of Manihot esculenta. Lineage (NCBI taxonomy): Eukaryota > Viridiplantae > Streptophyta > Magnoliopsida > Malpighiales > Euphorbiaceae > Manihot > Manihot esculenta. The sequence continues at coordinate 25,871,862 of NC_035170.2, read as the reverse complement.
CATTTCACATCATCATGTAAGACAGGACTCTACATCCTATCCTAGTGGACATGACCTTTCCTATTGTGCTTGACCTTCTATAACATCTATGAGTCCGACACTCTAGGTCCGACCATATGAACCTAGGGCTCTGATACCATTATGTAACGACCCGAAAATCGGACCGCTACCGGCGCTAGGATCCAGATCGGCTTAAGGCCGCCGGGACCCATAGCAAGCCTGACATGTAACCTGTAAACCTGTTTAATCCCATACATGATCAACAATCATACATAAAAATTTAAGACTTTTCTTTCATACCTTTATCATACACCAAACTCAACCTGTGCATGCACTGAACATATACATAATCATAAACTTGACCCCTCTGTGGGATCTCATCAATGCCCCAATGGGGCAATACATGTGTTGAGTTGGCTAAAAATAGTCATCAATAAACATTAAGATCATGTATCAAAAAGGGATTAAAAAATACTATGGTCAAGCACACTTCTAACCTTAATATCCTTACATTACATATCTATACATCATTATACAATCTGTCATGTCCACATTCTAACTATTACATACATAAGACTTCATTACTCTTCTTGACTTCTCTGTCTAACCCGTACCTGCAAACCTGGGGAATTTGGGAGAGGGGTGAGCTACTAGAGCCCAGTGAGCAGAATCATAAAGCATTTAAAACACATACTATCATAGAATGCATCACATCACAACTAATCATATCAAGGATGAACTTGTCACCAATTAGCCCTCTACATATTCCAATCATGCCAGGGGCGTAGTGCAGGCCACACCTGGTCTTTCTCTTATACATAACATAACATACATAATCCATGGTGCCGGGGGCGTAGTGCAGGCCACGTCCGGTCTTTCTCTTACATAGTGCCAGGGGCGTAGTGCAGGCCACACCTGGACTTCCATACCATATCATCATGTCATAACATATGAGGGCTAATGGATCATTCAACATTCATCCACATCAACATCATATTATGCAATGCAACATATTCGTGATTTCTAATGCAAGCAACCTAAAATATCACATGGCATCCGTGATGCATGAACATGCTCAAAGCTGATTTATTTATTTAAAAGCATAAGAGTTATTCCACTCACCTCTGGCTAGCTCTGACACTGACTGAAGCAGCTGACTCACTGCTGAGGTCCTCGGTTCCTCGGGTCCGAACCTACACAGGTGGACTCAAATGAGGGACCAACATACTATAACATAACTCTAAAATCATCCCCCAAAAACCCTCTAAAACTCCTCAAAACATTCATGCAAAACATGCAAAGGAAGGCTGGACAGGGCACTTTCGGCGGCAGGTTCGGCGGCCGAAAGTCCCTCCAGAGCCGAAAGTCAGGCAGGTTCGGCGGCACCTTCGGCGGCCGAAACTCCCAGACAGAGACGAAACTCATGCATGTTCGGCGGCACTTTCGGCGGCCGAAACTCCCAGACAGAGACGAAAGTCTCCTTTCGGGGGCAAGCTTCGGTAGCCGAAGGCTGCCTCCACAAGGGGGTTCGGCGGCCGAAAGTCCCTTCGGCTGCCGAACCTGGTTTCTCCCAAAGGGCAGAAACTTGGTTCAAACATGCACAAACGCCTCCAAACTCAAACCAACATGCATTTAGCTCAACCAAAACATGCATACAAGCTCCTAGGGGTCTCAAACTACCTTAAACCCCAACTACAACACATCAAACACACATTACAAGCCACATTGTTCATGAACATACATTTATACCCATAAACATAACTATAACCTAAACATGCATTCTACCCCCATGAACTTCATAAAACTTACTTAAAACATGGTATAAGCTAGAGATCGACTCTTACCTCTTGAAGATCGAGAGTAGAGGCGACCAAACTTGGAGTTGGGAGAGATTTGAGTTCTTGAACCTCAAAGCTCCAAAACTTTGCTCAAAAGCTCAAATCTTCAAAACAAAGTTAAAACAAATGAAAAACTTGAAAGATCTAGAGGAAAAACATCAAAAAATCGGTGAGGGATAGCGGAGAGCTCACCTTGGCCGAAAATGGGGAAAAGCTCGCCCGTTTTCGGCTAAGGGACCCTTTTATAGTGGCTGTCCAGGCCACGTTCGGGGGCCGAATGTGCCTCCGCATGCATGCCATGTTCGGCGGCCGAACTTGAGGTTCGGCGGCCGAACCTGGACTTCCCTCACTTATGCTTTCGGGGGCCTAAAGCACACCCGCAACGCATGCATGTTCGGCGGCCGAACTTGAGGTTTGGCGGCCGAACCTGGGTTTTCCTCCAATGCTATTTTCATGCAAAAACTCATTTCCTTTTTTACTTAAAATCATCAAAACATTAAAACATCTCATGAAAACATGGTTTTACCCATCTAGAGGTCTCCGACATCCGAGATTTCACCGGACGGTAGGAATTCCGATACCGGAGTCTAGCCGGGTATTACATAGGGGATCCCGGTCTTCTTTGTTTTCCCGGGAGTTCTAGGGGATCCCGGTCTTCATGCTCCGGGAGGTCTTTTTAAGATCCTCACCGGCCATTTTTGTTCCGGGGAGATCTTTGTGATCCCGCCGGCCTTCTTTGCTCCCTTAGGAGGTCTTGCGCAAGGTTCAGGCTCATTGGCCTTACTGTCGCTTCGTCATCTCAGCTGGTTTTGTGCCTAACTGAGGTCTTGGATAAGATTCAGGCTCATTGGCCTTACTGTCGCTTCATCATCTCAGCTGGTTTTGTGCCTAACTGAGGTCTTGTTCATTTTTTTGAATTTTTCTGCAAAATAAGAGCTTGCACAAAGCGTATATAACGAGAATGCTCGTTGTTAATTTAATAATATTCATCAATAAATAATATGTCGCACATGTCACTTAGTTTCATACTTCAGATGAACAATTTATAAAATACTATGCTTGAACATGTAAAATATTGTGAAAAGTGTAAGTATTATTTACACTTTATAATTCTGAAATCAATAATAACTGCAAAACTATAAAGTGAAAGTAAAGTAGAAGATTCTTGATCTTAAATTTTGTCTGGTTGTGACGGTGATTAGTAATTAATTATTTGCAGGAGGAGTAGATTGTGGGTAAGCTAATTTTAGAGAATCATTTACAATGGCATTGTTATAATATTTATAAAGGATTTGGGTACCTACCTCCCGGTGATCAAAAGCCACGTCGACCACTTTTGCATGGATTGTGTGGGAGCGTCACTTTACTCCGATCCCACCAAACTCAATCTTAAAAATTGACAATTTTGGTGTTTGGCCGACCTGCTGTAGTCCGATCGTCGTGCTCCACTAAACCCAAGTTTGAGACTTGCACCTGTCTTCAAGCTGGCCAACAGGGCCGAGCTCCTTTCAGTCCTGCTGCTTCGATCGGCTGACCGACCCGTTTTCCCCAACTCATTTAATGAAGGGACAGAAAAAATAAATGGAACAGGAAAGAAGGAGACAAACGGAACAGGAAAGAAGGATACTTGTATCATCCACTTGAACTTTCATATTCACATACAAACAAAATGTCAAATCATACTTCTTATTGGAATTCTCAGCAATTTGTGGACAGAGTGAAGAAAACCCACTTCCAAAAGGAACCAGAATGAATTGTTTTTCAAATGACACATGTCCTTTATGACCCAGCTCTTCTCATTCTCATTGCCATCCTTTTCTGTGGCATATTGCGTCATGTGCCATTGTTCATCTCCAAATTCCCATCAAATAACCAAAATCCACTCACAAAAATTAACCCTCATTTCCCAGCTCTAGCCACGAAGGGTCGTAACGCTCGCTTTGCCCAGTCTTACCATCCAACGGTTCTGATTTGGAGTCGGTCTCATTGTCCTTTGATTGTTCTCGATGCTTATTCCCTTCATTCCCTTCTTCCTCCTTATTTCCATTCCTCATTCCCCGGAAGCTGCCCCATCTTCTTTCTGTCAGCAGATTCTGCGCATCCCATACCCCAGCTACCGTCGATGGCTTTGGGTCATTGGAAGATCGGGAGCAACGTCTTCACAAACCCCAATACTTTGATCAAGTCAACAAAATTTTCCCTCGAAATTGATTATTTTACCTCTCACAGTAAAATCCCCACCCTTTCAAACGGACTGCCACCAAAAATCACAAAGGGGATCACGAATCTAACTCCACCAGCGCTGTTTTCAAGTTTGTCTTCCCCCAAACATTGCATTCCTTTCCCACTCTCTTTTTTTTTTCTTTTCTTTTCTTTTCTTTTTTTTTATATATATATATATATACACGGCCGACCTCAGAATTTCAACAAATACATAAATTACTCACCCTTTTTTCCTTTTACAGAAAATATTCACCAGGCTTCAAAGAAAAAATCGGTCGTAATAAAACCTTTGTGCTTCGCCGGCGTTCCTTTCCGCCGCCGGCGCATACGAAGTTGAAGGCATCGCAAGGGATCCCGCGACCTCCCACAGTTGTCTTCCCCATCCTCAAGATGACCGAGCTTTCTCTGCTGTTACAACGCACGGCTTCGGGCTTCGCCGGTGACACCTATGACTGGACGCGACATTGGATCGTCACCTTCCTGCGCCGGCTGTCCCGACGCCGTTCACCAGGCATGAAGTCACTGTTATCATGAACCCAAAGCAGCAGATTCCCAATTTTTCACTCTTTATGTGGATCTCAATGGGTGGATCTGGAAACTTTAGAGATAGTAAAATCTCTTTCGTTCCCACAGACGGCGCCATTTGATAACTCTCAATCTCCCTGGGCTCCATATCCGATAGATCTGGTTCTCCCTCGTCCCCTATTATATGGATCTGATTCCTTTTTGGGCTCTCTGTTGGGTTTGTCAAATGGGTCTCTCCATGTTCTTTTTGAGGAAAGGACCTGCAAAATAAGGGAAAAAGGGGTCAGGGGTCCACCGGGGATGCCCCGGCGGAGACCCTCCGACGTTCAAGTCAGATTTACGAGCTAGAGTAGTGTGGATAAGCAAGAGTTGCAGAGAGAGAATAAGGAAAAATGGAGTTAAGGAAGAAGGAGCAGGAGAGAGAGCCTCCTCTTTGAAGGAGAAGACCCTCCAGTCTATAGTGCTTTCCTGTCCTTTTCACTCAGGCCCGTACGTACGGTTGTGTCAGGCCCCTGCTCCATGCGTAACGGCCATTTAATGCTCTCCAGAGCTCATGCGGGTAGGGCTAGTGAGTGATTGGGTCTACTCCCTTATGGGGCTTGTGCTCATATCTGATCCGGATCACCCTGGGTTGCCGGCCCAGGCTCGTGAAGTCGAGCCGCCTCTCGAGTATATGATCTGATGGGCTTTGGACCTGTGGCCTTCTTTTGGACCCAACCTTACTCCTGGACTAGGAAAAATCTGGAGGTTATCAATTATTATTGTTTTTAATATACATTTTTGAAAATAAAATTATTTTTTATTTATAAATAATGTACTTTGAATTTCAATTTATATTAGTATTTATATATTTAAACTTTCTAACTTTTTCATTATTATTAATTTACTAATTTAATTATTTAATAAAATTTTGGTTTTTATTATAATAAAATAGAACAATTAAAATATAGAACAAATTAATTTTACTAATTAATTAAATTTTAATTATTTATTGTAATTAACTTAAACTTTAATAGATAATTTTAGCAATCCAAATATTTCCCTCCTATATATAGATTATAAAAGAATTTCATAAAAATTTAATTTAAATAATTTTTTATTTAAAATAAAAGAATTTAATTTTTTAATTAAAAAAAATTATTTTAATAAAAAAATAAAAAATTTTATAACATTTTTTTTGAATATATAATGGAATATATTACCTCCCAAAAAACTTGAGATGTTTGGAAGGAGGCATGTTACCACAGTCCTAATAGGTTTCCGTGACCTATTGAAGAAGTATATATATGCCACTGAATAAGAAGCGAGATGTGTCGTTTTTTTTTTTACCCGAGAGGGAGATGTGTGCCGATTGTGGGAGAATGGCAAATGTGGTGGAACTATTTCCTAACATTGTTGCTGACTCTAATGCTGAAGAATCGCATTCCCATGGTAAAATTTCTTTCTTTTTCTCTATGGAGTATGTGATAATATTCCTCCAATAAACCCTTGAGCTAACTTTAGCTTCTGGAGGAGTTAGACTCGGTTTGATTTTCATATTATGATATCAGAGCTTCTTGATCGATGTTGAGTCTTGTGTTTTTGAATAGAATAAATATAATACTTTTCTTTTCGAGTAAAGTCAGGTAAGATAATGAAATCTTTCCAACCAGCGGTTCTAAAGCATTTCAAACCTCAAAAAAGCCTCCTTTTAATGCTTTAAAAACCCATACTAAACCTCCAATAATTTTCCTTCCAAACAAAGTACAAGTGTTATCATGAACATACATACAAGTGTTGCGTATTAAGAGCTTGTTTGGCATTGAGTTTGGAGGCCAAAAAGCAGGTTTTATAAATATCACTATTTAAAATCCATAATTTATTAATAATCTACATTAAAATTAAACTAAAATCATTACTTTCAAATGTTGTTATCCAAACATAGCATAATATTCTCCTGATACTCTCTTGAGAAAGGCATTAGAAGATCAAAAAGGAACATGCCACCTGCTCATTACACATTAAAGATTGAGTCATTCTCACGATTTTGTGAGCTACTTGAGAAGACTGGACTTGTGAAGTATGAATCTGATGCTTTTGCATCTGGCGGCTACAACTGGTATTTGTTTGAAATTAATTCCACCTGAATTCACATGAGTATGGAATTGTAACTTGTTGCCATTTCTATTGCAATATTTAGGAAATTGGTGTTGTATCCTTCTGGAAATGTGAAAAGAGATGGAAGTGATCACATTTCTCTCTACTTAGCAATTGCTGAGCCAAATGCAATTCCTCCTGGATCCCAGGTTGATGTGATCCTCAAATTCTTTGTTTTTGACCACTTAAGAGATGAGTACTTGACAATTCAAGGTGGCTTCCCATTTAGTCCATATTCTGTTTCAAAGTTATCTATATGAATTATCTCCATTTTGACAGGCTCTAGGATTTATTATTCTACAGATGATAACATGAGGCGTTACCATTCTTTAAAGACTGAAAATGGTTTTGACCAACTGATCTCACTCAAGATGTTCAATGACTCTTCTAATGGATATCTTTTTGGTGATTGCTGTGCATTCGGAGCAGAGGTTCATGTTATTAAATATGAAGGTAAAGTGGAGAGATTTTACTTTATAAAAGAACTTAAGGATGGTAACTGATAACCGCTGGTCCTCACACCTCCCTTGGGCCAAGTCAGGGCCCACAAGAGTAGATTAGGCGAGCTCGAAACGACCCCGGGCAGAAATGCATGGCAAGCCGGGTCGTACATGAGTCCAAGCCTATGAAAAAGGAAACCAGCCCAATAATGAGATGGGAAGAGAAGTAAACCGGCCAAGTTCTCCCGCAGCCCTTTCTGCATGCGTACTGAAGAGCATTAAATGGCTGCCTAACATAGGTAAGGACGGTACTGCCTAACATCTTAAAACATGCCTTGAAAATACGCAAAGGAAGGCTGGACAGGGGACTTTCGGCGGCACCTTCGGCAGCCGAAACCCCTTCCAGATCCGAAAGCCATGCACCTTCGGCGGCCGAAAGTTCAACTTTCGGGGCCAGGGTTCGGCAGCCAAAACTACCTCCCCAGGCAGGTTCGGCGGCCGAAACTGGCTTCGGCGGCCGAACCTGGGCTCTTCCAAAGGGCAGAACTCGATCCTGCCTTGCCAAACCAGCCACCCTCAATAACCCAACATGCATTCAACTATTCTAAAACATGCATAAACACTTATTCAAGCATATAGGGGTCTCAAACTAGCCTATACCCCAACAAACATTAACATAACATACATTTGAGCATAAAACTAACATAAACCCTAACATTTACCTCTACTCTAAAGCATGCATCAAAACCCTTAACCCCTTTTTAAAACTTACTTAAAACATGAAAGAAGAGAATGATCTACACTTACCTCTTGAAGATCGAGAGGAGATGTGATTCCAAACTTGGAGATGTGGAGGAACGAGCTCCAGGGGTCTCCAAGCTTCAAAACTTGATCTTGAGCTCAAAAATCTTCAAAACCAAGTAGAAACTCATTAAAACTTGAAGGGATTGAAGGAAAACAACAAATCGACCATGGAAGGGCGAAATCTCACCTATGCCCGAAAATAGAGAGAGAAAACTCGCCCATTTTCGGATAAGGGGCCTTTTATAGGTGGCTGGCCAGACCACCTTCGGGGGCCAAAGGTGCCTCCGCAAGAGGCCAAAGCCGAACCTGGCTTTTTCCTTCCTTGGTCTTTTCTTTCAAAACTCAATTTATTTCTTACTTAAAACCTTAAAACACATGAAAACATTTTAGAAAAATATATTTTACCCCTACTAGAGAGTTCCGACATACGAGATTCCGCCGGACGGTAGGAATTCTGATGCCGGAATTTAGCCGGATATTACAATACTGATAGGCATTACTGCACGTGACATCACCAAAATATTCTACGTTTTTTAGAGTCAACTCTATCTAACATAAGATTTTCTTTAAGAATAACATAAAAAAATTAAATACAATAAAATAAAACAAAATAAAAAGAAAGTTGGATTTTAAGTGGCAGAATTGAAACCCTACAAAAATTTGGGTTAGACATCCAGCAAGTATTACAATTCATTTATAAATTCCGTAAAAATTATAAAAAATTAAATTTCATTTTATTTTATACTTCTTCTCATAATCTTTCTCTATTCTCTTATATTTCTTTCAAAATATTCTACAAATATTAATTTTTAATATTTTCATAACCTATTAATTTTTTGAGCAATTCTGTTGCGGAAGGTGAGGATATAAGCGTGACCATAGAACTACACATCCACAGGAAATAAGATAATGTCCAAATAACATTTGTCTGATTTTTAGCATTATAATTATAAAAAAAATTAAATAAAAAAGTCAATATATATACAAATAATAAAAATAAATCACTATTCTTAAGTATTTACATGTATTTTTTTATTTAATTTTTTTATAATTATAATACTAAGAATTATGTAAATGCTACATAGATTGTCCCTTTTTTTTTTGTGTCGCGTTCTAAAGGCCCGGCTTATACCTTCAACGGCAGAATTAATAGTTTATGAGAATATTAAAAATCAATATTTATAAAATATTTTGAAATAAATAGGAGATAATAGAAAAAAAATTATGAGAACAAATATGAAATAAAATAAATTTTAATTTTTTATAATTTTTATGATTTATAAATATTTATATATTAATTATAATAAAAATAATAAAATAGAATGATAAATATGAAAAATATAATATTATAGTGTAAATAAATTAAAATAATTAATATTTATAATAATATTAATATAATTTTTATAATTATATTTATATAAATTTAATATATAATTAATTAAATTATATAAATTAATAAAATAAATTGATAAATATAATATTATATTATAAATAATTTAAATTAATTAATATTAATATTAGTATAATTTTTATAATTATATTTTATAAATTTAATATATAATTAAATAAATTAAATTAATAAAATATAATATAATAATAAATTAAATAAAAATTAAATTTATAATTTAAATTCTTATTCATTACTACACTCAGCGTGGTAATGTATTTTATTTTTTTAATTATTCTTTTTTAAAAACGCTTTTTAAGTGCGGTAAAATTAACTTTTTCAAAAAAAGTTTTCAGAAATTTTTTTTTTTAATTTAAAAGGACAAAAAAAATACTTAAAATATGATTTTTCTAACCTCTTGAAAGAATAAAATAAGGTGGTACCTATTTTTGCAACCTTTCTTATCCTCAAATTTCATCATGAAATTCATCCCAATAGATGCTTTGTTCTTAAAAAAAAAACTAAAATTTATCTTCAAACTCAAGGTACTTGTTCTGAAATGAAATGCCTACTTAAGAAAAGTATCTATCCTTCTAAAAATAAAAGCAAAATTAGTGCACATGATCTTTTCCCACTAAGCTGCTGCGAGAATGAACTTAAAGAAATTTTTAATTATGAGAGGGAATTTAAAAGGAAACCATGTGAATACTTAGCAAGATAATGAATTAAAATGATAATTGTACAAAAAAATTAGGCTGCAAAACATAAAAATGGCACCTGCAAGTTGAAAGATAAAAGTAACATTCCTAAAGGAAACCCAAAATCTGTACCTATAGTTAGTGATTGCTTATTATGTTTTATTATTCTATGAAAAGCCATTTCACCAAAAAGTATGGAGTTATCTAAATGTTGCATGTAAGCACAAAGTAAAAACAATTAGAAAGCTTGATGATACACAAAATTTGGCTCATATGAAATAAAATAAACAACATAAACCTAGGTATGTAGTTGACATAGAAGTGACTTTTAGTCCTAAGGGCATGGTAGGCAGAAGAAAGAATAACAGAACATATGCTTTCCCATGTTTAACCCATAACCTTACTTCAATCCTAAGCTCTCCATTTTCTCCCATAAAAAAAGCACATAAATGAAAAAACCTTGTTAAGAAGAAAACAAACTAAAAAGGGAAGAAAAACAGGTAGAAGAAACTTACCTTAAGAATATTAACACACTGCTTTTTGCTTTTGATATATTTTTTGAACCAACAAATTTACTCCATCCAGTCGTGAGCAAGTGACTTTTAGGATCACCTATAATTGCTTTGTTGTCAACACCATTATGGTATAGTCTTTCAAAAATATAGAAAAATAAACAGGAATAGGAGAAATTGAAGTCTTCTCCGAGTGTTGGATGCATTTTTCAGAAGAAATATAACATTCGGACTTTTCACGTTAAACAACATTGGCAACTAATGGCTAAGCTTTAATCTAATAGTAACTGAATTTGAGTAAATCTGACAGGTCTCAGGTTCTACTTCTCCAATCCTTAATTTCTAGTTCAAAAAAAAACATTGGGAACTAATGACTAATAGAAATAAAAGAGAGCCTTATATATATATATATATACTCTCCCAAAACTGTCATTTACAATGTTATTCTATTTAAAGATCATTTTTGTTCGTCATGCATGATAACAAGAAGATAGAAGAGACACACAAAAATTTTTAATTGAACGACCCTTGAAACAACTACGCATCATCCAGTAGCAAGAATATAATATATTGGCCAGTATTGAGCAAAGCAAGTAGTAGCAGAAACACACAATTAACCATTATATACAGGAGAACAAAATAATTGAAAGCATATTTCAGCTAATACAGTTATTGCAATCTTCAATTACAATTATTTAACATCTATTGTGAAATAACAACTAGTATTGAATACCCCGATAAACATGTTGGAAATTCCACTCTTTGCCGTGCAGATCTTTTGCAACCAATTGTTGAGAAGGTGTATTTTGCTGCATATTCTCAACAATGAGGAAAAACATAACCATCAAGAAGAGAGAAAAAATCATAAGCAATGGACAGTGTGGAAGGAAACAATAAACTGACAAATACTGGCAAACGTTCTGTGCATGCTCTCGAGGAATAGCTAGAGTACCATGCTTGCCTATATCTGAAGCAGAAAGTAGTTTCTGAAATGAACGCACCATGCATATTTCTGCAGGTTTCAGAAGTTTAGGATTTGGGCCAGTAACCTCTCTTTGCTGATTCAGTAAGTGGAAATAATAAGGAAAATATGGGCACCAATATACAAATATCCATAATGAAATTGCAAAAGTAAGAAACACAAATTAGCTTACATTAAGGTATATATGCATATGCTTGGTTTGTTTGGGGTTCCGCCTACGCAAAAATTAGTTAGATTTTACAAATGGATAAAGAATAAGGAAAAGCCTAAAATAAATTAATAAGTGAAAATAACCCTTTAGACTAATTAATCCAGCTTGCTAAAATTTTATCATATTTTCAATCTTGTAGCCAAACAAACATATAGTTGAATTCAATTATTTAAATACATTAAAAGGCAAAAGGAAGTAAATACATTTATCACAAGGTGCTTTTTATATTATAAATATATATATTATAAATTAAAATTATAATAAAAAATAATTGAAAGAATTTTATATATAAATAATAACAAGAATTTTAAAATTTAAATCTATTATGTGATATCTTAATTTTAATTATATTTTGATGTTATTTTTTAAAAAATTAAACAAATTTATTATTAAAATTATTTAATATTTTATTTTTATATTTAATAAATTAGATAAAATTGTAATTTATTTTTAATAAAGATTAAATCATAATCTTAATGTCTATAATTTTTATTTAAATTTATTAAAATTAATTGAGAGGTAAAATGAATTATTATATAGAAATTTCATTATTTTTAAATTAAAAAATTAATTTAATAATTTAATATTATTAAAATTAAAACTAATTATAATAAAATTTAAAATAAATAATATAAGAAATCTATCTCAATTTTTAATGTTATAAATTTATCTCAATTATAATATTATTAAAATATTAAACATTAAATAATAATATTTATTTATAAATAAAATAATTTTTCAAAATAATAATAAAAAAAATGAAATACCTATCAAAAATTTATTAAACAATATATACTGACTTAATCGATTGAACTGCAATATTATGAATCATCTTCTGAATTCTTATAACTCTAAATTAATACAAAAATTTCACTTACATACTTTTCACTTTTTAAAATTTTTAAATATTTTATAAAATTTCAAAAAGTATCTTTATCAATTTATTCCAATCATAACTAACCTAAATATTAATAAAAAAAAAAAAAGTTGAGCATGCAAAAATAATTTTATAACTTTTTTATAAAGGGCTGGCAATGATTTCCATTATATTTAAATTACAATTTTATTGGTTAAGTTAAATTCAATTTATTATTTAAAAATTTTCAAATTTAATTTATAAAATTTCATTTTTATAAAAAATAATTATTTATTATTAAATTTTTTAAAAAATAGTTATAATTTAAACATAATTACTCTCATCATTTATAACAATAATTATCCCTCATCATTTATTCAAATCACCTTAACTAATTAAAATTAATTTAAAGAATAAAATTATTATCTATTTTAAATAATAATAACTATTTAAATAATTAAATATTATTGTAAATAATTTAAAGAGTTAAGGGTATTATGGAAAATTTTATTATACTCTCTTTTTTATTTGTATTTATAGTATAGATAAATTAAATATTTAATTTTTTAAAAGTATTTAAATAATATTAAAATTATTAGTAATATTTAAAATTAAAATAATTTATTCTGCATAATATAAAAATATTTAATTGTTACATAATTATTTAAACACATTAGTAATGATATGATTGAAATGACTTTGTAACGACCCGGAAACCGGACTGCTACCGACGTTAGGATTCAAATCGACTTAAGGTCGCCAGAACCCATAGCAAACCTGACATACATGCTGTCATACCTGATAAATTCCATACATGATTATACATTTTCATAAAAATTTTAAACTTTTCATATTTCAAACTTGACATGTGCATGCATCAAAGTTGTATACATAAAAACCTCATACTAAAACTCTCATCAAATACTCTAATAGGGTCAATATCTCATATGTCAAGTCTGATTTATCATATCTCATCATTAAAATATTACATAAGAATCATGTGCAAAAAGAAATTTACAATAAACATTTGGATCAAGCACAATACTAATCTTCATTATACGGTTCATGTGGAAACACATGAACCTACATCATATACATAGCATATCATTAATGCACATGTATACTATCATAACATTTCACATCATCATTAAGACATGACTCCATATTCTATCCTAGTGGACATGATTTTTCCTATTGTGCTTGCCCTTCTATAACATCTATGAGCCCGATACTCTCTAGGTCCGACCATATGAACCTAGGACTCTAATACCACTCTTCTAAGGGATTCCGATCTCGGAATTTCAGATTTCAACGAAGATTTTGCCGAAAAGTGGAAATTCTGGTATCGAAACTTAGCCGGGTATTACAGACTTAGCATCTAAATCATATAAATCTTGTTGAGTTTTGCTCTATTTATCAAATAAAAATTATTATTCGTTGGTAATTTCAATTCACATACAATTTTAAATAAAATTATCTATTTTAATTAAAATTAACTATCTATTTAATAATTATATATATATATATTAGATATATATAATCCAATATATAATAATATAATAAATTTTATATAAAAATTTATTGAAATTTGTTTATTTATATATACAATATATTTAAAATCTATATTTATTTTTCAAATTTTGAAAATTATAATATCCGAAAATTATAAATTACTTTTAAAAATAAATTTTAATTATTTTTATAGGTCAAATAAATATTTAAATATAAAAGATAAAATTTAAAATATTTGTTCTATCCTGTAAAATGATAAATTATAAATATTTTTAAATTTATTGTGTTAAAAATTTTATTTAGAATTTAAATATAAATAGAAGTAAAAACTTTAAAAATTAAAATAAAAAAAAAATTGAGAATAATATTGAAATTAAAAAAAATTATATGTTTTTTTTACAAACATAGTAATAAATAAATGATTTCAACTGATTAAAATTATTAATCCAATAAATCAAATTCATATAAATTTTCCACTATATAAAATTTTAGATTCGATCAATTAAAATTATTATTTTACCAAATTTTGTTCCTACGAAATTTCAATTCAATAAACACTTAATAATTTAATTAAAATAACATTAATTTTAACCAATTAAAATTATTAATTTAATAAATTAAGTTCGTATATAATTTCAGCTCCGTAAATTCTTTAACTGTGTAAATTAAATAACTTCTATTCAAATAAAATTGTTTATATAAATATTAATTCCGTTTTTATTAAAATATTAATTTTTATTTTTCTAAATTAGATTGAATATATAAATATAATTTAAATAGAACATTTCGCTTATAAATGAAATCTATGGTAGATATTATTATATCTCAAAGTGTATGTTTGTGTATAAAGTTTAAGTTGATATTAATATTAGACCTAAAGGATTATTGAGTTTTTTGGAAAATTAATTTCATTCCACATATAGAACTCTTATGTGGTTCTAGATTTATTAATTTGAATTTGAAATTTACAGATTCCAAGAGCATATTTCGGTTCAAATTGAAAAATCAAATTAAATTGATTGATTTTAATTTAATAGTTTAGTTAATTGGAATATTTAATTTAGTTCAATTAATATTTTTTAAATTATTTAATTTTTAATTCGATTTGATTTAAATATATTAAATAATTGATTAACTAAATTAACCGATTTTACTATATACTAATATACTAATCTTTATTCTAGCCAATTGTACAAACCCAACCTTTTTTTTCGTTCTCTTATTCAACTCAATCAATGGAACCACAATATGTTAAATTTATAAATTTTGATTTTAATATAATCGAACTGAACTTATTTTTATCGATTTGATTTAATTTGATTATATTTTAATAATCGATTTAATTCGATTTCTAATATTTTTAAAATTTAATTTTTAATTTTTTTAATTTGATTCGAAATTCAACCGACTGATTCCATATACCTAGTTAAAACGCCTAGTTTTGCTAGTAAAATTGAATTTCAAATAGAGTTGAATACTTAATATATTTTTTGTTAGATTGAATATGAATTTTAAATACCATATTTACTATTGGTATTTCAAACCCTTTTCTCTTAAAGTCCTTTTATTGAAATTTAAATTCATACTGTTCAATATTACTGTATGATTTTTATTTTTTATTTTCTTAAAATTAAAAGTAATTTTTTTTTATTATTTACTTCTAAAAACAGTTTTTTTTACTTATTTGTATAAAAATAAATATAAATTTTTATATAAAAATAAAAAATAAAATCTTTTTAAAATATAATATTTAATAATAAAATAAAAATATAAATAATTTTATAAATGATTACACATAAAAATAAATAATAAATTATATGTACATAAATTATATTTATGTGGTATATGATATTATAATAAAAATTATTATTTAATTCTTGTGATATAAAAAAATTTATTAATTAGTCACATAATTTAAAACATACATTAAAACATTTATGAGATTTTAAAAAATCTATTGGTTAATCTCTAAATTAATTTTAGTCATTAAATATTATAAAAATAAAAATTATTATTTAGTCCATGTAGAAAAATTCATTAACTAATCTTAATTTTAAAAAATATATATTAAAATATTTTTAAAATTTTTAAAAATTTACTAATTGATTTCTTTATCAAAGCATTTACATATTTAGTTTAGTTGTAAATTGCATATGAGTAACTATGCGAAATCTCAGAATCTACTCTCCAATTTCTAATCTTCCATTTCAAAAAAATAATCTCTATCAAAATTTTTAAATACAAATAAAATTTTAAATTTTAAATTTTAAATTTATACAAACTGTAATATCATGTAAACAATTAAAATATGGAATAAATTAATTTTACTAATTAATTAAATTGTAATTATTTATTGTAATTAACTTAAACTTTAATAGATAATTTTAGCAATCCAAATATTTCCCTCCTATATATAGATTATAAAAGAATTCCATAAAAATTTAATTTAAATAATTTTTATTTAAAATAAAAGAATTCAATTTTTTAATTTAAAAAATTATTTTATAGATATAATTTTATAAAATTTTTTCTTAAAAAATAAATAATGACAACGGAATATATCAACTCCTAAAAACCTTGAGATATTTGGAAAGATGCATGTTACCACAGTCCTAATAGAGTCCGTGACCTGCAAGTATATATGTGCCACTAAATAAGAAGCGAGATAAGAAGCGAGATGTGTGTGTTTTGTTTTTTTGAGAGAGATGTGTGTGTTTTTTGAGAGAGAGATGTGTGCCGATTGTGGGAACAGGGAATGATGAATATGGTGGAATGATTTTCTAACATTGTTGTTGACTCTAATGATGAAAAATTGTATTTTCATGGTAAATTTTTTTTTTCTTATCGAGTATGTGGTAATATACCTTCAATAATCTCTTGAGTTAATCTTAACTTCTGGAGAAATTAGACTTGGTTTGATTTTCGACATCAGAACTTTTTTATCAAATTGAGTTTTTCCATTTGAATGCTTTTGAATAGAATATATATAATATTTTTCTTTTTAAGTAAACTGAGATAAGATAATGAAATCTTCAAACCTCAAAAAAACCTCCTTTTAATGTTTTAAAAACCATACTAAACCTCCAATAATTTTCCTTCCAAACAAAGTACTAAAGATACATATATACGGCAGATACACATGGCGATAGTTGGCTCTCTGAAATTTTTAAAATTTTTTAAGCGTATAAAGGTAAATTTTTTTAAAACATGAAAAATTATTATTAAATCGCTACATATTTAAAAAATTTACCAACTCATTCTTATTTTAAAATTATTTAATTAAATCATCATTATATTTTATAATTTTTAATTTTTTAATTCATTTATTAAAATTTTTTTTACTATTTAATCCCTCATCCTTTATATTATTTTTTAATCCAATAAATTTACTTCTCATTTTTAAAATTTAAAGTTTAAATCTCCACTTAAATTTTTTCTTAAGTTATTCACTCATTATTTAATTTATCTTTATATACTATTTTTATTATTAAGTGATAATTTTTTTTATTTATCTCAATTACTAATTTATTTGTATGATTGAAATTATACGAAAATAATTTTTAAAGGGTTATAATATTTAAAAAATAAATAAATTTCATTCATAAACCAATTATTTTAATATATTTTTTTTATAAATTTATATATTACAACCATAAAGAAAAGAAATTTTTCTATAATAAATACCATTGAAAGTCGACTTTAAAATGATAAATTATAAATAATTGATTAATAATTTATATTGAAAAATATATTTAATGATATCATTAAAAATATATTTTAATGAATAAAAAATAAATGAGAATGACTATAATTTAATTATAATAGTTTATTTACTTTTTTATAAAAATTTATTTTCTGAATATATATTTAGTTTATATTTTCTTTATTCTATACACTTTAATTTTTTAACATATTAAAAAAGATAATTTTTATTTTATTAATTTTTCAATTATATTATATTAAAAATATTAAATTTTATTAAATATTTTGAATGCTTATTTAGAAAATAATAATTAACAATAATAGGTTGATTTGAAATAATATAAAATTAAATAGAATTATCGTATAAGTGATTAATATTGAATTTGATTATATATTGTAAAACAATGATTTATATTTTATTTCGGTATATTCTTTCTCCAATTAATAAATATATTTTCTTTCTTTTCAAAAAATGCATATTTTTTTCTTTCATTTATTTTGTATGAAAATTTTTTTAATATATTTTATAAAACTATGTAAAATTTTTATTTTTTTTAAAATAAAATTTTTAAAATAAAAAATAATTAAAAATTTTCATCTCAAATAAAATAATTGTTAAAAAAAATAATTAAATTAAATTTTTGCAAAATTTTTAATTATAAACCGAAAGTAAAAAACAAACCATTTTTAAAACCCATATTGTATGGCGCAAAAATAAGATTGATTCGTAAATTCTGATTTTTTTAATCTGTATTATATTTCTATATTTTTTTAAAAATATCAAGTTGGAGTTTTTTGCTACTCTATTCACACGATCAAATTTTTTAAAAAATAATTATTTAATTTCTTATACTTAATAAAACTCACTAATTAATATATTAATTTGAACAAATTTATTAAAACATCTTTAAAATATTATAAATCTACTAATTAATCTTTTATTAATTTTAAATATTAAATATTTTACTATAATATGAACAAAATTTATTAATTAATCCCTTAATTTTATAAAAAATAAACTAATTAGTCACTCTAATTAATAGCATTTTAATTTTTTTTCAATAATTAATAATTAAAATTATCGAAATAACTAATTAATAGATTATTTAATATTTCAATGACATTTAATGACATTTTAATATATTAGTGAGATTTTCTATACTACAAAAATTAAATAATAATTCTCCCGTTAAACTGTATTATAAATTTTATATATGAAAATCACATCTCATTTTCACTGAATTATCATATGTTTGGAAATTGAAACAATAAACTCCTAATGAATAATTCAATTGATTATCTCTCTGTTAATATAATATTATTTAATGCAGGCATCATGGTTTGAATACCACAAATAAAAATATTCTCATTGATGAAGAAAATAAAAAATAATAATAATAAAATTGACCATAGAAAATATTAAAGTTACTTAACAACTCGGATATCAAAGATGTGAAAATGGAACAATTAGGCATATTCCAGTCAAATTTAATTTGTTATTGGTAAGGATGAAATGGAAAGTCTTTGTCAAGTAACTTGTGTAATAACAATAGATTGTCTTGACACCAGCTGAGTGATCAGGAACATTACCATCTGCTCCACTAACCACACAAATCGCCACCTCAGCCTCACCTTACTTTTCAGTTCCACCCTCCCCTGTTCATAAACAATGGAACACTTGGCTTTAGAAGGTCTTATTTGAGAAGTAAGCCCAGTATAGATTATCCCAAATAGATTTACAAAGCACCCTGATATGAGAATCATTTTTACAGTTTAACAAATCAATTATCCTAAATTTAATCAAATACAAATTGAATTAGTGCAATCCAAGCATATTTAAAAATAAAATTATCTCAAATACTCAATATAATATAGCCAAATAGGTTTCTAAAGAAGAAGAAATTATCCCAAATAGATTTACAAAGAAGAATGAAACTATTCCAAATTATTGATACCCAAATAGATTTACAATAAATTATATCTGATTAATCATACCCAGATCTACAAGAATAAATTGACAGCAATAGATTAAATAAAAAACAATTCTATTTTCAGTACAAATTGACAAAAAAAATCAGTAAACTAAAAAAAAAATACAAATTGAATTAGTGCAATCCAAGCATATTTAAAAATAAAATTATCTCAAATACTCAATATAATATAGCCAAATAGATTTCTAAAGAAGAAGAAATTATCCCAAATAGATTTACAAAGAAGAATGAAACTATTCCAAATTATTGATACCCAAATAAATTTACAATAAATTATATCTGATTAATCATACCCAGATCTACAAGAATAAATTGACAGCAATAGATTAAATAAAAAACAATTCTATTTTCAGTACAAATTGACAAAAAAAATCAGTAAACTGAAAAAAAAAAAAACAAAGAGTACCTTTGATGGCGCGATGCTTGTCCTTCGCACGTAGATGGAGGGGCTTGTGAGTGTTGGGCGACACGACCGTTGCGAGATAATCTCTCTTTGATGCTCAACAAAGTCCTTTCACATGCAAATGTCTGCCACTTGTCAGCAATCATGAAGAAGAAGAAGAAGAGTAGGAGGAATAAGATGTTATGTTCCAAGAGGACGAGAAAGATGAGAAGAAAGAATGAGAACGATGAGGCAAGTGGCTGTGACCGGTGAAGAAGATGAATAATGTAGTATATATAGGGGCTTAAAACTACGTAGTTTTAAGGGTGGCTTGGGTTCGTTTTTTTTTTTCGATTTTTCAATAAAAAATTAAAATTAAATTGAAAACTGAAATTATTAAAAAATTAAACCCATCAAATTAAATTGATTCAATTTAATTTGATTTTTTTAATTTGAACTGAAATCTCCTCTTTTCTATTAATTTTTATTATTTAGGTGATAATTTTATTTAGTTTAATTCCAATAATTCCTCTTTTAAGTGATAATAATAAAAAGTGAATATTATTTTATTATTAAGTATTTTTTTTATTTATCTCATTTAATTATTTATAATAAATTTTAATGAGTTAGAATATTTATTTTTTTAGAAAAACCAATAGTAACTTATATATTAAAATATTATATTATTTTAATAGTGTATTTGCATGCTATAATTAATATAATAATTGATAATTAAAAAAATAACATATTATTTAATTTCCGTAAATATTTATTTTTCTCTCATGAAACATTTATATAAAAAAATTATATATTTTGAATTCAAAAATTATATATAGAGAGAAAAATTATAATTTATAGAGTGTTACATAAAATATCTGAAAAATTAAATTAAATATAAGTATAAATAAAATTAATCTAAAGTAAAAAAAATATGTAAAATTAATGATGGTTTAATCTTTTAAATTTTATTTAAATAAATATATCAATATTAATGTAAGAAAAATCAATATTTGTATAATAAATTAAGTCCAATACAAATTTAAATTAGCTAAAAATATATATAAATTAGAGATTAAGAGAGCCAAATAATATTTATGAAAATTGAGAGATCAACAATGCAATTGGAAAGGTTAAGGTATGTTTAGAATTTAAGAAGTTAATGGTGTGAGTTTAGTAATATTAGAGAAAAAAATACTTAATTGCATGTAGATATACAATATTTTCTTATTAAATTTCATTTGTACATTTGAGTTAACAAAAATTACTAAACACTCTAAATAATATCAAAAATTTATATCCTAATTGAATTTCACTAATTATTATTTTATGAGAATCCAAACACATTCAAATAAATAATAATTATCTATTACTATTTTAATATTGTGATAATTATTTTTAATATTTTAAAATAATATTTAAATTTATTATTTTAATAACCATACATACATAAAAATTTTATTTTTTTAATTATCATATATATATATATATATATATATATATATATATATCAAAACCTATAAATTCAAACATATTGATATATTAAAAATTTAATGTTATTATATCTTATTCTATTTCAAAAAAAAAATAATGTTATTATATCTTATATATCTTTTTAAATTTTTCTTAATTAACTAAAATTAATATAAAGTATAATATTATCATCTATTTTAAAAAATAATATAAAAAATATTTTATTGAATTTACAGTTCTATTCATATAATAACTCTAATTAAATTTAAGGCAATTATTATATTTTATACTATATGATAATAATATACTATTATAAAAAGTTTAAACTAAAAATATCATTATTTATTTAGTTAATTAATTGTTAATAAATAAACAGTATCCATATATATTTACAAAAACATTTAACTTTATATTTTTGCAAATATTCAAAATTTTTTATTTTTATATTAATTTCATTATACTATATAATTTTATAATAATTATATTATAGCATAATATTAAATAATTTATACTAATCTATTTATACCATATATAAATAATAAAATTACCATCTAATTTATATCTTTATTTTAAAAAATTTAATATTATCATATTTTATATTTTTTTTTTTTGAAAATTTTCTTAATTAATTAAAATTAATATAAAGTATAATAATATCATCTATTTTTGAAAAATAAAATTATCAACTATTTAAATAATTAAATATGGTTATAAATAATTTAAAAACTTACAGGTATTATGGGCAATCCCATTATTTCCCCTTCCCATTTTTATATATAATATTAAAAATTTTATTAAATAAAATAATTTAAATCTGAAATAATAGTATTAATTTCTAACGAATATTAAAAATAATTTACTTAATTATTATATTAGATAATATATATAGTCCAAAAATAAATTTTTAGTACCTTTGGTATTTATAAAGGTTTTCATTTTTAAATTTAAAAAAAAAACTGTCTTTTTTTTTTCTTTCGTTATTTTTTTTCAGTTAATGAAATATTTATATAAAAAATTTATATACTTTAAATTTAAGAATTATATATTTTTTTAAAAAATTACAGATTGTATGAATATTATATAAAGTATATAGAAAATTAAAGTAAATATAAATAAAAATAAAACTAATATAATAATAAAAAAATTATAATAATAAAGAGAAAATTGCTGAATCTTTAAAAATTTTAAAATTTACAAAAATGTAGAAGGAAAAAGAAGAGAAACTGGTACACATCAATGATATTTATAAAGGTGTTTAATTTTAGATTTAAAGAAAAAACTATCACCCATTTCAAAAAGGAAAAAAAAAAACCTATCACTTTTTTTTTTCTTTCGTTAATTTTTTTTCATGTAATGGGATGTTCATATGAAAAAAATTATGTATTTTAAATTAAAAAATTATATATATTAATAATAAATTTATTAATATATGAAAAAAATATTAAATGTCAAATTATTTGGATAATATTAAGATATTATATGATATATTCGAATGCTAAAATTCATTCTTATTATTTATATTTAATTATTTTAATAATGTATATATATATTACAATTATTATAATGAATATTGTATGCTAAATAAATAAAATATATCACAATTATTATAATGAATATTGTATGCTAAATAAATAAAATATATCTGTATATACAACTTATTATTATTGTTTTTAATATACATTTTTAAAAATAAAATTATTTTTTATTTATAAATATTGTACTTTGAATTTCAATTTAAATTAGTATTTATATATTTAAACTTTCTAACTTTTTCATTATTATTAATTTACTAATTTAATTATTTAATAAAATTTTGGTTTTTATTATAATAAAATAGAACAATTAAAATATAGAATAAATTAATTTTACTAATTAATTAAATTTTAATTATTTATTGTAATTAACTTAAACTTTAATAGATAATTTTAGCAATCCAAATATTTCCCTCCTATATATAGATTATAAAAGAATTTCATAAAAATTTAATTTAAATAATTTTTTATTTAAAATAAAAGAAATTAATTTTTTAATTTTAAAAAATTATTTTAATAAAAAAAATATATATATATAATTTTATAACATTTTTTTTAAAATATATAATGGCAACGGAATATATTAACTCCCAAAAACCTTGAGATGTTTGGAAGGAGGCATGTTACCAGTCCTAACATGTTTCTGTGACCTGTTGAAGAAGTATATATATGCCACTGAATAAGAAGCGAGATGTGTTATTGTTTTTTTTTACCGGAGAGGGAGATGTGTGCCGATTGTGGGGAATGGCAAATGTGGTGGAACTATTTCCTAACATTGTTGCTGACTCTAATGCTGAAGAATCGCATTCTCATGATAAAATTTCTTTCTTTTTCTCTATGGAGTATGTGATAATATTCCTCCAATAAACCCTTGAGCTAACTTTAGCTTCTGGAGGAGTTAGACTCAGTTTGATTTTCATATTATAATATCAGAGCTTCTTGATCAATGTTGAGTCTTGTGTTTTTTAATAAAATAAATATAATACTTTTCTTTTCGCATAAAGTCAGGTAAGATAATGAAATCTTTCCAACCAGCGGTTCTAAAGCATTTCAAACCTCAAAAAAGCCTCCTTTTAATGCTTTAAAAACCCATACTAAACCTCCAATAATTTTCCTTCCAAACAAAGTACAAGTGTTAGCATGAACATACATACAAGTGTTGTGTATTAAGAGCTTGTTTGGCATTGAGTTTGGAGGCCAAAAAGCAGGTTTTATAAATATCACTATTTAAAATCCATAATTTATTAATAATCTACATTAAAATTAAACTAAAATCATTACTTTCAAATGTTGTTATCCAAACATAGCATAATATTCTCCTGATACTCTCTTGAGAAAGGCATTAGAAGATCAAAAAGGAACATGCCACCTGCTCATTACACATTAAAGATTGAGTCATTCTCACGATTTTGTGAGCTACTTGAGAAGACTGGACTTGTGAAGTATGAATCTGATGCTTTTGCATCTGCCGGCTACAACTGGTATTTGTTTGAAATTAATTCCACCTGAATTCACATGAGTATGGAATTGTAACTTGTTGCCATTTCTATTGCAATATTTAGGAAATTGGTGTTGTATCCTTCTGGAAATGTGAAAAGAGATGGAAGTGATCACATTTCTCTCTACTTGGCAATTGCTGAGCCAAATGCAATTCCTCCTGGATCCCAGGTTGATGTGATCCTCAAATTCTTTGTTTTTGACCACTTAAGAGATGAGTACTTAACAATTCCAGGTGGCTTCCCATTTAGTCCATATTCTGTTTCAAAGTTATCTATATGAATTATCTTCATTTTGACAGGCTCTAGGATTTATTATTCTACAGATGATAACATGAGGCGTTACCATTCTTTAAAGACTGAAAATGGTTTTGACCAACTGATCTCACTCAAGATGTTCAATGACTCTTCTAATGGATATCCTTTTGATGATTGCTGTGCTTTAGGAGCAGAGGTTCATGTTATTAAATATGAAGGTAAAGTGGAGAGATTTTACTTTATAAAAGAACCTAAGGAGATCCAAGGGCAAGTGGCAAAAGTCTGTCACTCTTTTTAGAATTACTTAACAACAGCGCTCATCCTCAACTAAGAGTGTACTCAGAATATAAGCTGATAGTGAAAGATCAGGTACAGGAAAACCATCATGAGCGTACAGGTGCTAATTTAGATTTTGTATTGGCACAAGTATTTGATTATCTATGTGTGTAGGTGTAGTTTCAAAACAAAATTCTAGCTAGATGTTTCAAAGGACATTCACAATTAAATATTTTTTTAATGGAATACTGGCTAGGCGACATTGCTATTCTGATTTCTACTGGCATTGCTGTTGAACTATTATTATATCTACTCTCTGAGGGATTGTTTTGGCAATCTCATCTAGGTTTAGTTGTTTTTAATGAATCAATTGAAAAAGAATAACTACATATCAAATTACTCTCATTAAATATAATTTTCAACGATCCATACTAAATAATAAATATATTAAATTTATTTTTCAACATTCAATATTCTTCTATATTAAAAATCTTATAATTAGTGTTGACTTTAAAAGACATCATTGAAATGATAAGAAAGTTGATAATTTGCATAAGGCAATTTTAGACATTATTTTAAATTTCACTAACCAAAGAGTATGTTATGGGGTTAGGTTCAATCAAGCGTTTTTCCATTTTCCATTTAGAGGGAAAGAAAGAAGAAGAAGGGAGTAAGCTGCAAATTATTGCCAATACGAGCCTTAGAGAGGCTTTGAGTTATAGTATCGGAAATCACTAAGTCAATGTATTTGTACTGTTCTCAGAATCTTGAAGAGTCCAATGGCATCCCAGCCCCGTACCAATTGCTCAAATTTGGTTTTAAACTAAACCAAGAATCCTAGATAGGCCATAATCAGAATTGAAGTCTGTTTGTCAATTCAAACTATTGTAAAGATCCTAAATTAAAAGTTGGCTTTCTTAATATTTTTAATAAGGCGTAAGTTTCTGTGTGAATAGGCACTATACCTTTTCTTTAGTCTTGTGTAACCTTAGAGGACTAGGTTGCCCTATCATAAAGTCTGAACTAATTGTTGGAAATTTGATGACTTGAGTTTGATGCACTGCTTTGGAAGCGTACTCAATTGGCTAAGTAATATCTTGTAGTTTTTGTGGTTGGATTATGGTCTTAGTAGGAAAATTTATTGGGTTCATTTCTTTTTCTTGGTCGTTATTTTCTAGCTTCTACTCTTCATTTGCATTGGTGCCATGCTGTGGCAGCTGTATTTTTATAAGAGTTGCAGCTTCCTTGAGCAATGCAGAGAAGCAAGTTTGTGATTATCAATCTAAGTTGGAGAATTTAAATGAGAACTTCTGCAAAGTTGGTGGTTACATGAAGAGGATAATCTAAATTGTATCCCAAAATAAAAATAGCTTTGGTTCAAAACTTTGCTTATTAGAAATTTCAACGCATTTTATGTATGCTTTTAGTTGTCATGCTTTTCATGCATATCCGTGTTTGGTGTCACTAACAGCATATTATTAAGCAAAATTAAGCTTGACCTAAGACTCTGTCTTCATAAACCTTAATTTACAAATTTGAATCATTCTATATAATATTAGTGTTCCTGCACTTAGTTAAATAATTCCTTCTGCATGATAACATATAGCACATGGCACTATATTAAACATATGGCACATGGCACTATAGATAATCATACAGAGTCGTACTGATAAGGTCTTTATATTAAACATGGCACATGGAACATGAGAACAATTAAAAAAATTCACTTTTATAAGTTGAATCAATTTGCAACATGAAATATTCATTATGAGTCTTTAAGATTTTTTTTTTCTTTTAATCTAAATAGTCTAACCAAGTATTTATAGAAATACTATTTGGTTTTAATAATTTATTTAAGATTTAAGTATAAAACAGTTAAATATTCCCTATTAAACTCGTTTTTCAATTAAAATATTTAAATTATAATAGATGGAAAACTGATTATATAAAAATTTAAATGTATATTTTTTAAAATATAAAAATTAATTTATTAATTATGTTAAAATTTAATAATTTAAATATAATTTATCTATTTAAAAAAATAATAAAAATATTTTTATATTTTTAGTTATAAAAATAAATAGAAAGAGTTTTAATCTGAATAGAATGATTATAAAAAAAATTTAAATATTTAATTTTAAAAATATAAAAATTAATTTATTAATTATATTAAAATTTAAAAATTAAAGTGTAATTTATTTTTAAATTTAACATATTTATTTATTTACGTTCTGTTAATTTTATGGAGTTTGAAATGCATTTAGATATAATTCAGTTTTTTATAATTTATTTTTAAAAGCTGAAGGGTTTAGTTATTTTTCATGTAATTCAATTAAAAAGTTTTTTTATCAAATAATTAAAAAATTTTAAATTCTCAATAAATAATAAAATTATGCATGTTTGATTAATATTTTTATTTGACTTTTAAAAAAGTTAAAAGAAATTTCTCTTTAATTTACTTTCTCTCACCTAATTAAATTAGGTTCACTTCTTATAAATAATAAATTTGAAATAATAAGCCAAAGTTAAAATTTAAAAGGTTTATTATCTCTTAAAAATTTATTTGATTTATCTTTGAATTAAAATATTTATTTTTATCTATTTTAATAGTTAATATATTTAATTAAATATAAAATAAATAAATTAAAAACTTACATAAATATGGGACCATATTTTAAGGTCAAAATTTTTACCCATTTATGGCCAATTTCATGAGGTTTGAGGGGTTAATTGAGATAAATTAAAACTTGAGGATTAAACTTCAAATCCTCCTAAGTTAAGGGGCTAAAATATACAAAAGCCGCTATGTTAGGACGAGAAGCAGAGAACATTTAAAATGGCGCATCTGCTTTCAAAATTAAAACCCATTCCATTTTGCTAAGCATCCAGCGATTGTGTTGTTACAAGTGGAAACTTTGAAACCCTAGAAAATTTTGAGAGATACAGAGTGCTAGAGAGAGCTAAAAGAGGATGATTCTCAGAACTCCACAGCCAAAGAGACCTAGAGACGATGCCAAAGCCATCGAGAGCCCGCCTATCGGTTCCGATCGTCGGCTTGTTATTTACGAAGACCCTGTCGTTCAATTGCCGGAGTCCTCTCACGAGCCTCAACCGTCCGATCACATGCTCTGCACCTACCAGTGTCGCCAAATGGTAGTTGAATTTGTGTACTGTGTATGTTTGCATTGCATGAATTGGCTTTTGAAGAGCTGATTTTAGCGGGCAAAGGTTGCTTAATAATATGCGATTTTCTATGTGGTGCGTTTTGGGACGTAATAGTTTTCTTTTAGCTGGTATGCTTGGGTTGTAGCTTAAATCAGCTTCCGGTGTGATGGTCTTTTACAATTGAGGTCATGTTTCTTGGAGTTAAGCAAGTGGCATCTAAATTTTCTAATTAATTAAACTCTTATAATGAAATGGTTCTGTATTTGACTCCAAGCGGAAAAGCAAGTAAATAAAGATAATTATTCTGCTAGAGGTGTAGAATTAGAAGGTGCCTAAGAAGAACAAGCGCATCCATTCAGATCATCAGTTCATAAAATAGAGGTTTCTTATTTCTTAATTTAGCGCAAGAGTGTGGCATTCCAACGAATTTAGTGTAATGCTAATATATATGAATACATTGTGAGTAGAATCTTGAGTAGATAATCAGATTTAAGTTTTAGCAAACAATTCATCCTTAGTGATGTTTGGAGCGATATATATTCGGGTGTTAGGTTCAAAGATTTTTTGCTTGTTACAAATATGTATATAAGGAATGCGTAATGTATGGGCTATGTACATTATCTCATAATGTAAATTTCTTTCTCATTAGTCAACGATGAAATCATCTAAAATGATCAAAAGGTTGATAACTTGCAGAAGGCAGTTTTAGACATTATTTTAAATTTCATACACCAGAAGAGTATTTATGGGGTTAGGTTTAGTTAAAAGTTTTTCCATTTTTAATTTAGAGGGAAAAAAAAAAAAGAAAAAGAAGAAGGGAAGAAGTTGCAAATTATTGCCAATATGAGCCTTAGAGAGACTTTGAGACTTTGAGGTATAGCATTGGAAATCACTGTATTTGTACTGTTCACAGAATCTTGAAGGGTCCAATGGCATTCCAGCATCCCCTGACCCGTACCAATTGCTCCAATTTGGTTTTAAACTAAACTAAAAACCCAGATAGGCCATGATCAGAATTCAAGTCTGCTTGTCAATTCAAACTACTGTAAAGATCCTAAATTAGAAGCTGGCTTCTTAATATATTTAATAAGGTGCAAGTTTCTCTGTGAATAGGCACTATTGCTTTTCCTTTAGTCATTTGTAACCTTGGAGGAATAGGTTGCCCTATCAATAAGTCTGAGCTAATTGTTGGAAATTTGATGCTTTGAGTTTTATGTACTGCTTTGGAAGCATACCCAATTGGCTACCAGGCTTCTCTGCAGTACTAGACACCAAAAGTAATATCTCATAGTTTTTGCAATTGGATTAATGGTCTATATAGGAAAATTTATTGGGTTCATTTCTTTTTCTTGGCCACTTGTTTCCAGCTTCTACTCTTGATTTGTATTGGTGCCATGTTGCAGTAGCTGTATTTTTAAACTTTGGCAGTGACAACTCTTCATCTTATTAACGTAATTGCAGGTTAAATCAGATTTTCTGGATGCCTTGAGCAATGCAGAGAAGCAAGTTTGTGATTATCTATCTAAATTGGAGAATTTAAATGAGAACTTCTGCAAAGTTGGTGGGTTACATGAGGAGGATGGTCTAAATTTTATCTCGAAATTGCTTTGGTTCAAAACTTTGCTTATCCAGAAATTTTCAATGCATTTTATGTATGCTTTTACTTGTAATGCTTTTCATGACATACATATATGTGTTTGATATCATTAACAGTATATTGTTTAGTCTTCTGGTAAATTTTCAAGATTAATAGAATATGTTCTCCTTTTGTTTTCCCTCCATAAATGCCATCTGAGGTAAGAGACAGATGCAAAAGTAAGCTTGACGTAAAATTCTGTCTTCATGAACCTTAGTTTACAAATTTAAATCTGTCCAGGTAATCTTAGTTTTTCTGCACAGGGTTAAATAATTCCTTGTACATGGTAACTATGCCCGATAATCTAATTTTGGGAATGCTATGTAATTACTGATATCTTATGTGTCATCATGTCTGCAATCTTTTGCAAATATTCACTTGAGAGGTAGTTTATTATTATTATGGTAATTGCATATTTATGTTGTGTGCATGACATTGATAGCTTTTATTTTATTTTATTTTATTTTTTTTATTTTTTGGGATGTTAAGAACTAAGATCTGTATTTTTCAAATAATTCTAATCCTTGCAGAAGCGGATAGGAACAAATTTCGGGATCAATTCTTATATGCTGAACAGGAACTTGCTGCTGCCAAAGGACGTGAACAGGCCTTGCAACTGCAACTTCTGAAGGAGATCAATGATTCCCAGGAGAGGTTGAAGAAACAATTAGAATCATGCAGCAAACTTGAGGTAGACCTTTTGGATGTATGTTAGTGGAATGGGTTACTGATTCTTCCCTATGGTCTAATTTAGATATTTATATATCATGCTGGTGGGCAAGGGGGAGCATTTTCTAGGTTGCATTCATACTTGCACACTGTAATAATGAATGCATTTGGTTTCATATCATTTTTGCCTTTTGAGTATGAGAGTTCTGTTTGAACAATGAAATGAGTGTTTCTTGGTTTTGGATTCCTAATACACAATAGTAAGAGATTTAACTGAAATTTTCTCTGAAATATAGATGATTAAACTTTCTAGTGCATTGTGTAAAACTCCAATGTTATATTGACAAATTTGATGCAAAATGTGTTGCTTACCTGTGTCCTGCCTAATATAGAAGTTGGCGTTCACTGTGGTTGCAAATGAAGAGGAAAGATTTAACTTAATTACTTAATCATGAACATTCCAAAGGCAGTTCTCCATTTTACACCTAGGAAACATTTTTCATGCCATCACACAAGTGAGAATGAGCTAATTGAATTGGATTCACCAGCTTCTTCCTTTTTCCTTTTAAATTTAGTTGGTTGTAACTGTGGTTTGTGGATTTTCACTTTGCTCATCTCAATGTTTTCATAGGGATGAATGGTTGAATTGGACTTCTGAAAAGAGTACTTGTAACTAAAACCTTTAGTCTGCTGAAATTTCAAGTTGCATATCCAAATTATATGATCGTTTTAACTATTTGTCCAATGTAGATATCTTGTGCACTTGAAATTTATGTATCATGCACCAAACATGCTGTGTTTGACAACCTAAGTTGGTGCAAAAGTTGAAAATTTCAATAATCAATCATTTTAAGGTATATGGTAGCATTTTTGTCAACTAATTGGCTGAGGTTGTTGTGAGAGACTAGACAATTTTTGGCTGCACAGCAATGAAAGAAACAATTGTCTTGTCCTAAGGTTTGTGGTAGGACTAGGATGAGACATTGGGTAGGAGTGTAGAGGTTGAGAGGACAATATTAGTAGTTTTTTCTCATTTCATTGGACTAAAAAAGTTCTTTGGTGGGGTGGTGGAATGGGGGTCATAGAACAAATGAAATGCGGACTAGAAAGAAGATAGCCCCTCCTTCCTGTCCGATTAGCGCAATTTGGCCTTGAGTATTGTGTTTCATGGAGCTCTTCAATTTCATATGTTTGATTGAAAAGAATAATGAAACATTTTGCCTATACTCCAAAGAAAATCTGGTTGCATGAAGGACAAATTTGCCAACATTACATACACACGGTCATTAAATACAACTCCATCATAATTCATAAATTTCATCTTAATATTTGTTGACCAATATAGAAGGTTCCTAATTAGGAGGATTCAAATTTTTGGGGATTTTAATTAGGCTTGATTTAAGGGATTTTATTCTTATTATAAATATTCTTAATTTAGGTTGATTATTTGTGTATAAATACTCAAAACTTGTAAAGATCAATTTAATCAGAGTAGAATAAAAAATTCATCTCAAATTCTACATGGTATCAAATCTGCAGCTTCAATCTGTTGGTTTAATTTTTTTTTTCCTACGATAGCTTTTTGGGTCTCAAATCTGTCGTCTCTAGATCACCTGTTTAGGGTGAGTTGTTTGTGTTACCTCCCCTACCAACCAAAATCACGGCTCGAGATCGGCCTCCTATCCAATTTCGGCGATTGGACGAAGCGCTTGTAGCTCACACGCGCCTTCCTCTCTCTTCGCTCTGACGCTATTTGCCGGCGCGTGTGACCTTTACCAGCGAGATCCGGCGGCTTTGTCTACTCTTTTGGCGTCGATTCGGCTTGGGTATTACAGCATTGGGTGATGTTTAGAGATTTGGTAGTCCGGTTAAGGTGATTACCTGTAGTAGCTTTGGATTTGGCTTAAGTGGCTACTGTTTGGGTATTTTGCCACTTGGAAATTCTTGTCTCTTGATCTACTAATTCCATTGGTGCTCTGGTGGTTTTTTCCGGTAGTGATCCTTTTCGGCACACTCGTCTTCAAGTCGCGTTTCTAATCTGCTGGATCCATGCCTTTTTCACCGGTGAACAATAATTCTTTCTTAACAATAATTTTTCACTATTTTTTAATAGAAAAAGGGTGGTGTTTTCTTGAAATGACAGTAACTTGTATGGATAATGTAAGGACTTCTGATAATGCTTTTGTTTCGTCTCTTAATTCTGCTCCATGGATTATTGATTTTGGTGCAAATAGACATATGACGAACTCCTCTGAAAGCTTCCTTAATTACTTTCCATGCCTACGAAAATACACTGTCAGAATTGCAAACGGTTCTTCCACTCCTATATCTAGAATTGGTTCTATTGTTTGTACTCCAAATATCAAGCTATTCTCTATTCTTTATGTTTTTTTTTCCCTGTTAATCTTTTATCTGTTAGTTCTCTCACCAAAGCACTCAACTGTAAAATTAAATTTTTCCTGACCATTGTGTTTGAAACCTTTGATGAAAAGTAGAAAAAGAGAGCAGAAGTTTTGAGAGAAAATACTTGATTATTCCCCTCAAGCCAATTGGGGTATATATACTGCTTACAAGAGTATATATTAGGTAAGAAAATAAACCAGTTCTCTAATTATAGCCTAATCATATCACACAATCATATCCCTAATTATCACTACAAATCTAAGCTATTTACAGAAATAATCTCAACACTCCCCTCAAGCTGGAGCGTACATATTATATGCCCCAAACTTATTACAAATATACTTGATTCGTGATTCTTGAAGTGATTTTGTGACAAAGCTAGTAGAAATAAAATGGCAATCCACCTCTATATGCTTCGTCCTCTCATGAAAAATTGGTAATGGTATAGAGTACATGGATGACCTTTTTCTGCTTATCTAAAGTCTAATGGGATATTACATCAAACTAATTGTCCATACACTAATGCTCAAAATGGTGTTGCTGAAAGAAAAAATAGACATTTATTGGAAGTAGCCCGATCTCTTCTTTTCACCATGAACTTTTCAAAAACTTATTGGGGAGATGCAGTCTTAGCTGCAGCTTATCCCATTAATAGAAGCCTTTGAAAGCTCTTGCTTTTAAAAGCCCTTTAAAGGTGCTATAAGGGAAAAATGTTTATATTGTTCCACCAAATGTGTTTGGATGCATGTGTTTTGTTCATACGGGGACAGGTGGAAAACTCGATCCTGGAGCTATTAAATGTGTGTTTGTTAGGTATTCTTTCATACAGAAGGGGTACAAGTGTTATTACTCTCTATCTAGAAAATATTTTATCAGTATAGATATTATATTTAGAGAGACTGAATTTTACTTCAGTACTACCTCATCACCTCTTCAGGGCGAAGACAACGAGAGAGAAGAAATGATTCATAGTCCTATAACTCTAGAATGTTTTATTCTAGAGGAGACTACCATACAGGGGAAGACTATTGGTGATCAGGAGAATACTATATAGGGAAGACTATTGGTGACCAAGTTGGACGTTTGGATAAACCATATTTAAGGAGATACTCAAGAAGAGACGGAAAAGAAGCAGAAAAAGCCATTGTGCAACCTACTCAGTGTCATGAATCTTCCTCTTCTCCATCTGGTGAGTCATTCCTAAACTTTGAGCCCTTTGATAATCTAAATAAACCAATTGCTCAAAAGAAAGAAGTTAGATTTTGCGCAAAACACTCTATTTCTAACTTTCTATCTTTTGATTCTGTCTCCATCCTATAAAGTTTTTGTCTTGTCTATTTTCTGTCTCTATTCTATAGAATTGAAAGGAAGCTCTTACATATTCTAAGTGGAAAGGAGCAACGATTGAAGAGATAAAAACATTGGCAAAAAATAAGACCTGGGAGCTTGTCGCTCTCTTACTTTAGAAGAAACTTGTTGGCTGCAAATGGGTGTTCATTGTGAAACACAACACAGATGGATCAATTGAAAGATTCTAGACTAATGGCCATGGGATATACTCAAATCTATGGAGTGGATTACGGGGAGACATTTGCTCTTATTACTAAAATGAACTCAATCATAATATTGCTATCTTGTGCTGTCAACCTTGATTGGGATCTCCAACAATTTAATGTGAAAAATGCATTTCTCCATGGAGACTTGGAGGAGGAAGTGTATATGAAAATCCCTCCTGAATTTGCCGATGAAAAAACACAAGGAAAGGTGTGCAGGCTAAGTAAGGTTTTGTATGAGTTGAAGCAGTCATCCAGAGCTTGGTTTAATGGATTCAGTAGAGCTATGATTTCTTTTGGCTATTAACATAGTAATGCTGACCATATCCTATTTATCAGACATCACAAGGGTAAAATTACTCTCCTTATAGTCTATATTGATGACATAGTAATAAAAGAGAATGACACTGAAGAGATAATTCGGCTGAAAAAACTTTTGGCTTAGGAGTTTGAAATTAAAGATTTAGGAAAACTGTAATATTTTCTAGGAATCGAGGTTACAAGGTCAAAGAAGGGAATCTTTATTTCTCAGAGAAAATATATTATGGATTTTTTTAAAAAAACTGGTATGTTAGGTTGCAAATCAATAGAAACTTCCATTGAGAGCAATCACAAGCTACAAGGATAAATTGGTGAATCAGTAGATATGGACAAATATCAGAGATTGGTAGACAGACTCTGATTTATCTTTTGCACTCTCGACCAGACATAGCATATGCAGTCAGCTTAGTCAGCCAGTTTTTGCATGATCATCGTGAGTCTCACATGCAAGCTGTTTTTCACATTTTGTGGTACTTGAAGTCTGCTCCTACAAAAAGGTCTTCTATTCTCTAAATATGGTAATCTTCGCATATATTCATTCACAGATGTAGATTGCGCTGGATCCCTTTATGATAGAAGGTTGATTAGTGGATACTGTACACTTGTGGGAGGAAATCTTATCATTTGGAAAAGCAAAAAGCAAAAAGCGAAGTATTGTTGCTCGATCAAGTGTTGAGGCGAAATATAGAGCAATGACACAAGACGTTTGTGAACTCTTATGGTTGCAGAGATTGTTGGAGAAATTGAAATTATTGGAGTGGGACAAACTCCTCTTGTACTATGATAACAAAACTGTCATCAGTATAGTTTACGATCCGGTTCAACATGACTGAATAAAACATATAGAGATTGATACATTTCATGAAAGAGAAGTTAATAAATGGTGTCTTGAGGATAGATCATGTAACTTCCGATGACAGAGATTGATACATTTCATGAAAGAGAAGTTAATAAATGGTGTCTTGAGGATAGATCATGTAACTTCCGATGACCAGTTAGCTTATGTGTTTACCAAAGGGCTTAGCAACAAAACCTATCATACCTTGATTTGCAAGTTGTGCATGTGTGATATCTATGCACCAACTTGAGGGGGAGCGTTGATCAACATAAAATGTTATTTTGGTTGAAGAGTCATGTGTCATTTGGATCAGATCTAATTCACCTCAAAAAGCAAGTTTAAAGGAAAGGTGTGCCTATGATCCTTATAAAGAGCACATTACTCTTGTCCCAAAATCGACGTGGGATTCAACAACTTTCAAATGACATTCTAGTCTTGCAATAAGAATGCCAATGGATGGATGTGAATGTGTTATCATGGGAATGAAAGCAGCAGTGCTGGAGGCTGGCATGGTCATGTCAGCAGTTGCAGTAGCAATAACGATGTTGGTCATTTTAGTGGTGGAAATAATAATGACAGTGGAACCAATAATAATGATATTGTAGAATTTGAGAGGAACTTTTGATTCTATTATGATTAAATTGATCTTTACAAGTTTTGAGTATTTATACACAAAGAATCAACCTAAATTAGAAATATTTACAATAAGAATAAAATCTCTTAAATCAATCCGAATGGTCAGTTTGGATAACTCAATTGAAAACTAATTGGGAAACAAATGGTCAGTTCGGATAAAAGAATGAATTTCTGTGTTAAATTTGGGTCAGGCCTAATTCATCTCAAAAACCAGTTCAAACTTAAGAAAAACTAGGTCAAGCTCAAGAGAGCCCCTAAGTCCCCTGTAAGGGCACATTATCCTATCGATTTATCCCTATCCCAAATTGATGTGGGATTCAATAGACGCTCAAGACACTATACTATACTATATTGGAGTTTGAAACATTTATGGGAGACCCAACATTGGTGGGAGACTCTGATACCATGTTAAAATTTGGATCAGGCCTAACTCACTCCAAACGTGGGGGTACTTAAGGTCCTTATAAGAACACATTACCCTGTCCCAAAGTGGGATTTAACAAAAGTAAACAGAAAAAGGCTTACAATGCACTGGAACTTATTGCAATTTTCAGCTGTCAGCTGTCAGCTGTTATTAATATCAAATAGTATACATTCCGAGTAAATGTTTGGTTCAAAAGCTTTAGCATTGATTTGGTACATTATAATTTAGGCTGACAATTTTTTTATTAATCTTTCATTACTTGGTCTTTCATTTCTTATGCTCTCTTCTTTCTTCTTAGATAAAACTGGAAAATGAGAAGAACCTTCGGATAAAAGCTGAATCCTCAGCAACTTCTGCCGAAGAGAAAGCAAGTCTTTTGGAGGCAAAGCTTTCCCAACTTTCTGAAAGCATAGACAGGGAGAAAATGCGCCTCAATAATGAGCTTGCACAGCTGCAAAGAGATTCAAAGCTTTCTGTTTCCAGGATAACTGCAGATGTAAGCTGAAGATGTGGGTTCTCTGGAATGGGTTCTGAGCTTTTATGCATGTTAACTTGTAGATTTCTCTTCTATGTAGCTTGAAAGAATGGAATGCAGAGCTAAAAATGCTGAGAAGGAATCAGAGCTACTCAAGGAGCAGCTAGGAAATCTAAAATTGCAACTAAATGAGGTGCCTTTGATATTTTTATTTTGTTTTAGTGCTTTTTATTCCCTTCAAAGCTTTTACTTCTTTGTCCCTGCTTCCTTTCCAACTGTTCTTACTGAACAGCACCTTTAGATAAGTTTATATTTCAAATGATAATAAGTAAATATCCTTGTATGCGGCATCGGGGTCTGCAATAGGTTGGTTTGGGTCTGATCCAAATTGAAAAAAACTGAAAACTGATTATTAAAAATGGAAACCATACTGAACCAAACCAAACCGAAAAAATTGGTTCGGTTATTAAGTTTTCATTCTATCTCAAGATCCAAAACAACATACAGGCTGAAACAAGAAATCAAAACAAAATTATCAAATTATTCTAATTTTGACAGCAATTAGCAAACTCATCTACAAATATTTACAATAACCAAACACATGAATAATTACCAAAAAAGTTCATATATCAGTAATTATAGATGAAACACTACCAGCAATCAACAATGCAAGCATAAATCGTCTGTATTCACACATCAATTGCTCATCAATTTCTCAGATCCACCCATCTTCTACAATAATCATTGGATGCTCACATAACAAAGGCAATAAATGCTGCCACTGGGGGGCAAGGCCGACTACTTACATCTCCAGATCGAGAGTCCTTGGGATTTGTGATGCCTATGGATCTCAGAACGTGAACTGAAGAAGAAAAAGGTAGATCGGAGGTCTTACAGATCTCAGTCTGTAACCATATACCAGTAAAGGCTGGTTCTGCAACAGTAGACTCTTTTTCCGTAGACCTTAGAATAGAAATCTTTTCAACACACTGTATCTGGATCTTCGAGTAAAGGCTATGGTGGCTGATGAAAGATTAATTGAGTCAACAATGGACTGTGAAAGAAAAGAAAAAAAAAAAAAATGAAAGGAGGGGGAGTCAGCAAGGTTGGGGTTTGACATGGACAGATTGAGAATGAGGTTTGAAATGGACAGATGAGAATTCAGGAGGAGGAGAAAGGAGATGAAGTGTATTCCCCAAATGCGAATGATAAAAGTAGGGTTGGGGCTTCAAATGGGTAGAAGTCTAGCTATATATGGAGACATGGCCCAATTTAGGTCAGTTTGGTTTTATTGATTTTAAACCAAACCAAATTGAATTTCTCATAAATCTTATACTGAACCAAACCAATTAACTTAAACAACTAAAACGAACAAACAAATTGAATCAGTTTGGTTTGGTTTCCAGTTTAAACCATCATATGCTCTGCCCTAATGAAGCAGTAACAGTAACAGTTATTTCTCTTTGGCACTGGATTGATCCTTGCCAAAATCCAAAGTATATTTCTGCTTGGTAAAAAAACATTGATCTTATATTTCACTAATGGCACAAAAAGAGTGACTTGATCAGTTTCTCATTAAATTCTTCTGATTTGCCTCCCAGTGCTTGCACCAGAAGAGTGAACTGGAGAAGAAACTATCAAGTTTAACAATTCCAGGAGGTGCGTCTACAGAGAGCAATATTTTAGTTAAACATCTCCAAGACGAGCTCAGGAACTATGTAAGTTTGTCTCCATTTTGTTACTTTGTCATGTTAAATTTTTTATTTCTTTAATTTATTGAACATTCTGGTGTAAGCTTGTAAGGGTTCTTGCCCTTGATAAATTTGCTGTTTGTAGCTTTAAACACATTGCTATAGACAGTTGATCATTACTCTTATTGTCAAAATCTATGCACTTTACAATTTTTTCCCAAGTATAACTAAAAAGAAAGGGGAGATTTGGCTGCGGTTTATTTGGTTCGCAAGGAACCATGATGCTGAATCTTTCAAAATCCAGCAGTTTTGAGGTGTTGATTGATTTATTATCATATATATATATATGGCATTTTGCAGAGGTTAGTAGTTATTACATTAAACTGTTCTTTTAGTTGTGTGATTTGTCTATACTTGACATTTGAGCAGGAGTCTGAAGTGAGAGAAGCGAGAAAATTGAAAGCATCTTATGAAAACATTGAGTTATTAAAGGAGAAATTATTGGAAGAAAAAAGCCGCAAAGAGAGGGCAGAGTCGGAGTTATCCAAGTTACGAGAATTTGAGCTAAATATGAGGAAGTTGGAAGATGAGTTGTCTTCTTGGAAGTCAATGCTAAAAAAGATCCCTGATGTGTCTTGCTGTGACGATATACCTCTCAAGTTTTCAGCATTACAAAAGTATGTATAGCCTTAAGTTGATACTAGCATGGCTCTCAATCATTAAAGAAAAAACTACTTTAGGGTTAGCATGGAATAAAACAGACCATGATACTTTTGAGAGAATAATGCTATTTCTTTTTTTAAATATAATCATGTTGGTGATGGGGTTAATTTCATCTTTGGCCATTGAACGTTTATTGATTTCAACTACTTGCTCAATTTCAATATGTACTAGCATAATTACTCAATTGTGCTTTTGTTTGAGTAAAGTTACTCTTATTAGGTATGGTAGATTTTCTGCAACATTTTTTAGACAAATAACCGAGTAAATTTTTTATAATCTACTTATACAATTAAAAATAGACTTATGGAGCTTTCTTACTTAGCGGGAAAGGGTTAGGTGTTAGGTATCCCATTTCTAATTGGAATTGAATTTGTTTCTCTATAGCATCTGAAGTGTTGAATAACTTCTTTAAATGCTACTGACCTGTAGATTATCGAATGCTTAAAATGTGATTATGAGCTTAAAGGAAAAGCTTGGCCTCATAGTTATTTCTCTACTTTCATTTTAGTTTTTGTCTAACATTGAGTTACATAGATCTACTTATGGCATGATCAATGCAAGCTGTTCCGGATGTACTAACCCTGCAGCCAGTTTCACTTCATTCGAATTTTTCACAAACTCAAGTACAGTTTAGGATTCATGAAAGTTTTAGCTTTGTGCATGTAGAGAGGTGATTGATAACATGATGAAGGTGGGTGAGGCAAATGCGCGGTTGAAACAAATAGAGGTGGCTCTGGATGCTGCCCAACTTGGCAAACAAAATGCTGAAGCTGAGGCTGCATTGGCTAAAGAGAAGGCAGAAAGCTTGAAATTGGAGGTCAATCGGATTGAATTGATGGTAAGTGTTGGTTTAGGCGGTTTGGCTGCCAAAGTCTCTTATGCCACGTCTAATGTCGTTTATAAGATCCCCAGGGTCCCACTATGTTTGGCAGTTTAATTGTTTTTTATTGTAAATTAAAAAAAGGATGCTTTTCAGTTACTGGCGAATTAAAATTAAACAAAGATCTCAACCACGCGCGTCCTGGATTTAATCGAGCATTAATTGGCGCGTGTAATCACGAGAAATATTTTCGTCGGGGCATTGCTGCTTGAATTTTAATTGCGGTGCTTTGCCGTGTTTGCCTTGCTGAACACGTTCGTTAAAATCGAAACTATAAATGCCCGTCTCTGCTTTAAATCATCCTTCTCCTCTCCTCTCCTCTCCTCTCAATCTCGCTTTCGGTTATATTAGCTTGATTCTTGCTCTCCTTCTCTGCAATTTCCTGGGCTTTTACTTTGCAGTTCTGTTGCTCTCTTCTCGCGTTCATTTGTTTGCTGGGAAACAGCTCGAAAAAGTGTTAAGGCATTGAAAGAATCGTTCTTGACAGGTTACTTTCGTTTTCTATTGATTCTCGCCTACCAAATCGTTTCTCTGGCTTCATCTGGTTTACTTGCCATCGCTGATTTTTTGCATTGTTGTTATGAAGGTGCTGCATTGCTCTTTGAAGATTACTTTGGGGATTCGTATTTTGATTTTCCTTTTGTTTTATAGCTCCAGAAAGGTTCGTCAAAATTTCCTTCTTCTTCAAGATTCTAAATTTTTTCCCCAAAAGATTTTATCTTCGATTTTACTTTTGTATAGCTTTAAGCTCTTTTATTGTTATCATCTTTTCTTTATGCTTAACTTTCTATGCAATCCCTGCTTTTCTGTTTAGAAAATTTTGGATAGCTCTTCCTCTTGAAAAATTTCGATTTCCATGTTATTTTTCCTAATATCAAAAGATTAGGCAATTTTTTTTTTGGGAACATGTATTTTAGATATTTAGTTATATAGAGCAGATTTTCTTGTTTGACCGATAGATTCATGATTGGTTAGTTGAGTTTTCTTTCAGTTTTTCCCCAACCGCAAAACCCGATACGGTTTAATATTGATTGTAATCTGCTTTTCTCTAGCTGTATCCGAGTAGGCAATGATGTAATTTACGTTATGTTTTTGGATTATTCCCCTTTCAAAACATACCATTTGTCAACCACTGTACACTGTAATGCTATTGAATAACGTCTGGTCAAATGTCCGTTTTCTTTTCCAGGTTGCTACCAGAAATACTTTTCAAATCGTGGAATATAAAAAATATTTGAGTTTTTCAAAATTGTTACCCTGAGTTTTGACCATATATAGTTACCCTTTAAAGGAAGAAGTTGAGGGGAAAGAAAAAAAAAAAAAAAAAAAATTTCACCATAATTACATTGGCTATGTGCTACAATTGGCTCTGATTTGTTAGTTGCACAAAGCTAACTGTGCACCTATTTTTATTCAAATATTCTGTTGATTTGATGTTGGTGGTCACGTTTTTATAATAGCAACAATACAATGGAGACATCTTTAATTATATATTTTCATTATTACTATTTTTTTTTCTTTACGAGTTGGGTCCAGAGATTCAATGCTTGATGTAGGCCCATCATATGTGGTTACTCATGGTAGTGCTTCGTCTAACTTAAGTTTTTAATTAATCTCAATTAACCCCTCAAACCTTATGAAATTGGCCATAAATGTGTAAAGATTTTGACCTTAAAATATGGTCCAATATTTATGTAAGTTTTTAATTTATTTATTTTATATTTAATTAAATATGTTAACTATTAAAATAGATAAAAATAAATATTTTAATTTAAAAATAAATCAAATAAACCTTTTGAAAAATAATAAACCTTTTAAATTTTAACTTCGGCTTGTTATTTCAAATTTATTACTTGTAAGAAGTGAATTTTTTAAATAATTTAATTAAGTGAAAAAAAAAATAAATTAAAGATAAATTCTTTCAATTTTTTAGAAGTCAAATAAAAATATTAATTAAATATGCAGAATTTTATTATTTATTGAGAACTTAAAATTTTTTAATTATTTAATAAAAAAACTTTTTAATTGAATTATGTTAAAAATAATTAAACCCTTCAACTTTTAAAAATAAATTATAAAAAACTGAATTATATCTAAATGCATTCCAAACTCCATAAAATTAACGGAAAGTAAATGAGTAAATATTTTAAATTTAAAGATAAATTATGCTTTAATTTTTAGATTTTAACATACTCTTTGGTCAGTGAAATTTAAATGCATTCCAAACCCCATAACATACTCTTTGGTCAGTGAAATTTAAAATAATGTCTAAAATTACCTTAAATTTAATTAGAGTTATTATATGAATAGAACTGTAAATTCAATAAAATATTTTTTTATATTATTTTTTAAAATAGATGATAATATTATTATTTATATATAGTATAAATAGATTTTTAAAATAAAGATATAAATTAAATGGTAATTTTGATATATATATATATATATATATATATATATATATATGATAATTAAAAAAATAAAATTTTTATGTATGGTTATTAAAATAATAAATTTAAATATTATTTTAAAATATTAAAAATAATTATCACAATATTAAAATAGTAGTAGATAATTATTATTTATTTGAATGTGTTTGGATTGTCATAAAATAATAATTACTGAAATTCAATTAGGATATAAATTTTTGCACTAATATACCTACTGTGAATGCAGGGTTAATTGCTATAGCTATGGATCATTCTGCAGGACACCCACATAGTAGTCTTCTTTCTTCTCTCTCTCTCTCATCTTTTTGGAAAAGATGAGGGCTTTTCTCTTTCTACTCTTGAACCCAATATTTCGACCTTCTCATGCTCAAAGATTAATGCTTTCAAGAATGTAGAAAGAGAGAAAGCACTAAAGTTGAGCTTTAATGGTAGAGCTTGTCTCCCTCATTACCACCTGAGCAAAAACAAAGAGTATTGCCTTTAATTGCTGCCAGCTAAAATCTGTAGTAATTAGTTAGTGTTATTAAGCAAGAAAAGGAAATATCACTTGATAGTACATTAACGATGAAGTTGGAGGTCATGTATCTAGCGATAATGATAGGATCCTCTCCCCTCTTTCAAATACTCGAGAGGAATGGGCAATAAACCCCGCAAGGAATTGAAAAATTATACGGAGAATACAGAACACATCAATGAAGGTTTTGAGCACACAAGCAGTAGTTTTCAACTTTTTGTCCAAGTCGAGGCATTTATTCTCGCCATCAATCACTGGGATGTGAAAGAACAAAGGCTCTATGGACACATCAACCATGCAGGCCGGCACACATATTTTGTTCCATTTCTAGAGAAATGGGCCCTGTGGTTCAAGAATTTTCTTTCTTGTGCCAGATGCTTTTGGTGGCTGAGAAAGATTTATGATTTTCTTTTAGGGAAAAGTCCCGCCCACTTGACGGAAGGGATAATGGGAGCAAATGGATTGTGTTATTTCTGTTTACTGGAGGGCTTAAATGAACTAAAAAATTTGTTAGGAACTTAAGTAGATATTTGGATATTTGTTAGGGTTTTAAAAAGGCCTTTTGCCTTTATTTTGTGACAACTGTATTTACTTCCTTTTGCCTTTTAATCTACTTAAATAATAGAATTCAATTATATGTTTGTTT
The DNA here is from genome assembly GCF_001659605.2 of Manihot esculenta. NCBI lineage: Eukaryota > Viridiplantae > Streptophyta > Magnoliopsida > Malpighiales > Euphorbiaceae > Manihot > Manihot esculenta. The sequence goes on along the minus strand of NC_035170.2, from coordinate 25,827,607 downwards.
GCCTTCCAGAAAGAGTGCCACCATGGGAATTGGAACCGAGGAACGTGCGGGCAAAAACTAGCTCTACTGGGGTTACTTCTCAAATAAGACCTTCTAAAGCTGAGTGTTCCATTGTTTATGAACAGGGGGAGGGAGGAACTGAAAAGGAAGGTGAGACTGAGGTGGCGATTCAGAGTCAAGATACAGAACAGCTTGGTCTTGCTTCAGCTGAACATCCAATTCTTCCGGAGTTTCTTACTTCATTTGATTCTTCTTTGTTTGGTGATACATCTGAAGATTTTTATGAAGATTTTTATGGTTTTCCGTTGCTAAAATCTCATGCTTCTGACCTTAACAAAATATACTGCATTGAGGGAAAATTTTGGGAGAATTGCATGCTTGAGAGAGCTAATACAATAGCAGCAATGCTGGGAGAACTTGGTTCTGCACTTTCATTGAAGGAAAAAACATGGATGTCAATGAGTCCTGATGAGTTAACGACCATAATCCAAAGCGTTGGGGATGCTTTGAAAGTTGGATTCAAACTTGATTGTCTAAAGCCTGTTTTAGAGAAAGCTAAAACAGTGTTGTGGTCTTTCAAGACTCGTTGCCGGTTGGAGGCATTACAGAAGGAAAAAAATTTTCTAGAAACTCAACTTCAGTCTGTAATTTCTCAGATACAATCTCTTGAACTAGAGCTTATATCTAACTCTGAAGGACTTGATTTAGAATGTAGATGTTTAGCTAGTATCTTTAGTTGATATCGATTAGGAGTGTGTTTGGACCCAACTTACAGGAAATTTGGTGAAATATTATGAAAAGGGGAAAGGACATTGAAATCATGCATGGAATGCATCCAATTTTGCCTTACATATTTATAAATGACTCACTTTCCTACGCAGATAATACATTAAATTAATAAAAGTAATTAAAGGAGACTTAAACTGTGTCTGCTTTCACCAAAAGTTACACCAACATATTTTAAAATTTTAAAATATTTATATATTTTATAAAATTAATGAATTAACTAATAAATTTCGTTATATTATAAAAAATAAATAATAATTTTTTTTTTTAAATAAGAGATTGGAGTAGTGAATTCTTGAATATCCGTCTACAATTTTAGTCATGCGTCTACAAATTTAAATTTAGTAATATATGATAATGTTAAAAATAAAAATTCTGAAATAAATTTTTTTTTTGCTTTAAATTTTTTGATGACATTTAATTTTTTCTTAAAATTTTTATTGTCTAATTTAGCAAATTTGAAATGTTTTAATAATAAAATATTAATTTTATTAATTTTATATTTTAATGATATAAAAACTGTTTAAGAAATGTTTTATATTTTATTTTTATTTATAATAAATTAACATATAAAAACAATATTTTAGTAATAAAATTTTCAAGAAGATTATTATTTTAGTATTCTTTTATTAAAAATGGATTAATTTGATCATAAATCAAAAGATTTGAGTCAAATGGGCTAAAAAGTGAGCTATGAGGTTGCAATTGTAGAGACAGCTGGATAGATTGATATGAAATTCAGAAACTAAACCCACAAATTGAAACTCCCTTACCGTTCTCATGAACATTCAAGAGATTTGTTAATAATATGATAGGTCATGTAGATCCATCGTATATTCAAGAAGAACCCATGTTATTTCAATATGGACATGTGCCAACCATAACTTTAGATATGGTCAAATTTTGCGTGGAAGACATGGTCAAATCTTTTCAATCATTCGTTTTGTTGTTATTTTACTTTCAATGCAGTTATGAAATGAAACAAGCTTATACTTCTAAACTTTGAATGTGGTATATTATCAAGAAGAATATAATTTGATCTAAAACTCTGTTTTAACTTTGATCTTAACTCATTAATTAATCATTTAAAAAATATATTAAAATATTTATAAAATTTTAAAAATTTATTAATTAATTCTTTTATTAATTTTGATTAGTAAATACTGAAGAAAAAAAAGAGACTAATTAATAAACTTTCTATAAAATAATTAATAAATTTTTCTAAATTAAAAAAACTAAATGGTAAAATTTTTATCGGTTAAAATAAATAAAATAACTAATTAGTAGATTTTTTAAAACCTCTTAATGTATTTTCAAAACTGAGAGATAAATTAATAAATTTTCTCCCAATATATCTGTAATACCCCGCTAGATTCAGGTATCGGAATTCTTACCGTCCGGTGGAATTTCGCATGTCAGAGCCTTCTAGAAGGGTATATCAGAGGTGTTTTAAAATGTTTTTACAGTGTTTTAAGTGAGTTTTATGAAGGGTTTAGAGGGTTTTTATGCATGAGTTGCATGATTGTGCATGATAGGGTTTATGTACCCTTTTGTGCATAAGTGTGTTTATGTGGTTGTTTGAGGGGTTTAGACTAGTTTTTAGGCCCCTTTATGCATGGTTAAGGGTGTGTACATGTGTATGCATGTTTTTGAGAGGTTGGATGCATGTTTTGGGTATTTGGAAGGTTTAGGAGGCTTGTATGCATGAGAGGCTGAGTTCTGGATGAACTCAGGTTCGGCTCCCGAAAATAGTTTCGGCCGCCGAACCTGCCTGTAGAGGTGGTTTTGGCCGCCTAACCTTGCCCCCGAAAGTTTGGACTTTCGTCTCTGGAGGGGGGTTTCGGCCGCCAAACATGCATGAGTTTCGTTTCTGGAAGAGACTTTCGGCCGCCGAATATAATACCCAGCTAGTTCAGACATCGGAATTCCTACCGTCCGGTGGAATCTTGGATGTCGGAGCCTCCCTGATGGGTAGAGTGAAGGTTTTCTAAAATGTTTTTAAGTGTTTCAAGGGTTTGAATTAGAAAAGAGCTGAGTTTTGAAAAGAAAAGACTAAGGAAGCTTTTGCCACTTTCGGCCCCCGAAAGTAATGTTCGGCCGCCGAAAGTACCCTAGGTTCGGCTTCCGAAACTCAAAGTTCGGCCGCCGAAGGTTGTATGGTTTTGCATGCAGCTTTGGCCGTCGAATGTGAGGCGATTGGTCACCTATAAGGGTTCTTTTGGCCGACAATGGAGGTGCTTGAGCTCTCCTTTGGGTCAGAAGCAGGTTCATGCTCTCCTTTGAATTATAATTTTTCTCTCTATATATAATTTTTGAATTCAAAATATATAATTTTTTAATATAAATATTTCATGAGAGAAAAATAAATATTTACGGAAATTAAATAATATGTTATTTTTTTTAATTATCAATTATTATATTAATTATAACATGCAAATACACTATTAAAAGAATATAATATTTTAATATATAAGTTACTATTGGTTTTTCTAAAAAAATAAATATTCTAACTCATTAAAATTTATTATAAATAATTAAATGAGATAAATAAAAAAAAATACTTAATAATAAAATAATATTCACTTTTTATTATTATCACTTAAAAGAGGAATTATTGGAATTAAACTAAATAAAATTATCACTTAAATAATAAAAATTAATAGAAAAGAACAGATTCCAGTTGAAATTAAAAAAATTAAATTAAATTGAATCAATTTAATTTGATGGTTCAATTTTTTTTAATTTCAGTTTTCAATTTAATTTTAATTTTTTCTTAAAAAATGGGAAAAAAATAAATCGAACCCAAGCCACCCTTAAAACTACGTAGTTTTAAGCCCCTATATATACTACATTATGATAGTCTAACCCTAAATTTCTTTCGGTTAGACCATTCATCTTCCTCGCCGGTCACAGCCACTTGCCTCATCGTTCTCATTTTTTTCTTCTCATCTTTCTCATTTTTTTCTTCTCATCTTTCTCGTCCTCTTGGAACATAACATCTTATTCCTCCTACTCTTCTTCTTCTTCTTCTTCTTCTTCATGATTGCTGACAAGTGGCAGACATTTGCATGTGAAAGGACTTTGTTGAGCATCAAAGAGAGATTATCTCACAACGATCGTGTCGCCCAACACTCACAAGCCGCTCCATCTATGTGCGAAGGACAAGCATCGCGCCATCAAAGGTACTCTTTCTTTTTTTTTTTTTCAGTTTACTGATTTTTTTTTTTGTCAATTTGTACTGAAAATAGAATTGTTTTTTATTTAATCTATTGCTGTCAATTTATTCTTGTAGATCTGGGTATTGTTAATCAGATATAATTTATTGTAAATCTATTTGGGTATCAATAATTTGGAATAGTTTCTTCTTCTCTATTTGGGTATCAATAATTTGGAATAGTTTCTTCTTCTTTGTAAATCTATTTGGATAATTTCTTCTTCTTTAGAAACCTATTTGGCTATATTATATTGAGTATTTGAGATAATTTTATTTTTAAATATGCTTGGATTGCACTAATTCAATTTTTATTTGATTAAATTTAGGATCACTCAGCAGTGGGACATCATGCAGTAATGCCTACAGTATGATGAATCCTTTACTGATATAGAACAGCTTGGTCTTGCTTCAGCTGAATATCCAATTCTTCCCGAGTTGCGGACGTTATTTCGTACTTTATTTCATACTTTGTTTGATTCTTTGTCTGGTGATTTTCCTGTTCCCACATCTACATCTGGAGGAGAGAGACTAAAAAAATTGTCTAGATATGGTTGATTTTTATGAAGATTTTTATGGTTTTCAGGTGCTAAAATCTCATGTATCTGACCTTAACAGAATATACTGCATTGAGGGAAAATTTTGGGAGAATTGCATGCTTGAGAGAGCTAATACAATAGCAGCAATGCTGGGAGAACTTGGTTCTGCACTTTCATTGAAGGAAAAAACATGGATGTCAATGAGTCCTGATGAGTTAACGACCATAATCCAAAGCGTTGGGGATGCTTTGAAAGTTGGATTCAAACTTGATTGTCTAAAGCCTGTTTTAGAGAAAGCTAAAACAGTGTTGTGTTCTTTCAACACTCGTCGTCGGTTGGAGGCATTACAGAAGGAAAAAAGTTCTCTAGAAACTGAACTTCAGACTGTAATTTCTCTTGAACTAGATCTAACGCCGAAGGACTTGATTTAGAATGTAGATGTAGTCGCCAGATGCAAAAACATCATATTCATACTTCACAAGTCCAGTCTTCTCAAGTAGCTCACAAAATCGTGAGAATGACTCAATCTTTAAGCTGCAATGAGCAGGTGGCATGTTCCTTTTTTATCTTCTAATGCCTTTCTCAAGAGAGTATCTGGAGAATATTATGCTATGTTTGAATAACAACATTTGAAAGTAATGATTTTAGTTTAATTTTAATGTAAATTATTAATAAATTATGGATTTTAAATAGTTATATTTATAAAATCTGCTTTTTGGCCTTCAAACTCAATGCCAAACAAGCTTTTAATACAAAATACTTGTATGTATGTTTGTGCTAACATTTGTACTTTGTTTGGAAGGAAAATTATTGGAGATGTAGTATAGGTTTTTAAAGCATTAAAATGAGGTTTTTTTGAGGTTTGAAATGTTTTAAAACCGTTGGTCGGAAAGATTTCATTATTTTACCTGACTTTACTTGAAAAGAAAAGGATTATATTTATTCTATTCAAAAACACTCAAATGGAAGAAAAACTCTGATATCATAATATGACAGATGAGCATGGAATGCTTAAGGTGATTAATTACAAACATAATTCACTACAAAGTTAATTTATGTTCAATTAGTCCACTCAGAATGGAAGCAAAATGGCAAACTGTACAGCAGTGTCCTGCGAGCAACACTGCCATATCTAGCAAGTTTCAAAACTTGCCTGAACAGTATCAAGTAGAACCATCAAAGGAGAAAGATCCGTCGGAGGAATCCAGAAGATGGCAATGAGGAGACACAGAAATTATTCAACCACAACCATGAGAAAGTAACTGTAATTTTAGGGAGGAAAAAGAATTGAATTGTTATTGATTGTGCATGAATATTTATATACACGGATTGGATGTAATAGATTTTTAACAGACTAATAAACTGGAACTCTCCACATCTTTCTAGAAGTATCTAGGAAGAGCTGCATTTATAAATAAAAAGCTATCGTTTTACTTCTTTATCTACGATGTCGTTTTCCTTTGATTTTCATACTGCTCACTTTTCTTTGCAGCGTCATTTTGCATGAGGTCAGTTTTTATCTCTTAAGCCCCCCGCAAGATGGAGGTGCGTGAATTATGGGTAATCCCATTTTGGAGAGGAGATTTTGGAACTGCGCCGCGCCAAGGGGCTTGGTGAACAGATCAGTGATCTGCTGGGGAGATGATACATGCATCGTTGAAATAAAGCCTCCGGAGAGTTGATCACGGACAAGGTGGCAATCGATGTTTAGATGCTTCGTTCTTTCGCGGAATATGGGGTTGGCTACTATATGTTGAGCCGCTTGGTTGTCGCAGTGCAAAGGAATGGGGAGCTCCGGCTGTATACGAAACTCCTTTAACAGGTAAGTGATCCATTGAAGTTTGCATACTGTGATTGCGATGCTTCGAGCTTCCGCGGTAAATCTGCTAACATTGTTCTACTTTTTGGTTTTCCAGAATATTAGTGATTCTACGAGAAAGATGCAATAACCGGGGAAGGATTTTCTTGTCATTGGGCAAGAAGCAAAGTTTTAACCTGCAATTAGGTTAATAAGATGAAGAGTTGTCACTGCCAAGGTTTAAAAATACAGCTACTGCAACATGGCACCAATACAAATCAAGAGTAGAAGCTGGAAACAAGAGGCCAAGAAAAAGAAATGAACCAAATAAATTTTCCTATAGAGACCATTAATCCAATCGCAAAAAACTATGAGATATTGCTTTGGGTGTCTGGTACTGCAGAGAAGCCTGGTAGCCAATTGGGTATGCTTCCAAAGCAGTACATAAAACTCAAAGCATCAAATTTCCAACAATTAGCTCAGACTTATTGATAGGGCAACCTATTCCTCCAAGGTCACAAATGACTGAAGGAAAAGCAATAGTGCCTATTCAAATAGAAACTTGCACCTTATTAAATATATTAAGAAGCCAACTTCTACTTTAGGATCTTTAACAGTAGTTTGAATTGACAAGCAGACTTGAATTCTGATCATGGCCCATCTAGGGTTTTTAGTTTAGTTTAAAACCAAATTGGAGCAATTGGTACGGGTCTGGGGATGCTGGGATGCCATTGGACACTTCAAGATTCAGTGAACAGTACAAATACAGTGACTTAGTGATTTCCAATGCTATACCTCAAAGTCTCAAAGTCTCAAAGTCTCTCGAAGGCTCATATTGGCAATAATTTGCAACTTCTTCCCTTCTTCTTTTTTTTTTTTTTTTTTTCCTCTAAATTAAAAATGGAAAAACTTTTAACTAAACCTAACCCCATAAATACTCTTCGGGTGTATGAAATTTAAAATAATGTCTAAAACTGCCTTCTGCAAATTATCAACCTTTTGATCATTTTAGATGATTTCCTCGTTGACTCATGTGAAAGAAATTTACATTATGAGATAATGTACATAAATTTACATTATGAGATAATGTACATAGCCCATACATTACGCATTCCATTATATACATATTTGTAACAAACAAAAAAATCTTTGAACCCAACACCCCAATATATATCGCTGCAAACATCACTAAGGATGAATTGTTTGCTAAAACTTAAATCTGATTATCTACTCATGATTCTACTCACAATGTATTCGTATATATTAGCATTACACTAAATTCGTTGGAATGCCACACTCTTGCGCTAAAATAAGAAATAAGAAACCTCTATTTTATGAACTGATGATCTGAATGGATGCGCTTGTTCTTCTTAGGCACCTTCTAATTCTACACCTCTAGCACAATAATTATCTTTATTTACTTGCTTTTCCGCTTGGAGGCAAATACAGAGCCATTTCATTATAAGAGTTTAATTAATTAGAAAATTTAGATGCCACTTGCTTAACTCCAAGAAACATGACCTCAATCGTGAAAGACCATCACACCGGAAGCTGATTTAAGCTACAACCCAAGCATACCAGCTAAAAGAAAACTATTACGTCCCAAAACGCACCACATAGAAAATCGCATACTATTAAGCAACCTTTGCCCGCTAAAATCAGCTCTTCAAAAGACAATTCATGCAACGCAAACATACACAGTACACAAATTCACCTACCATTTGGCGGCATTGGTAGGTGCAGAGCATGTGATCGGACGGTTGAGGCTCGTGAGAGGACTCCGGCAATTGAACGACAGGCTCTTCGTAAATAACAAGCCGACGATCGGAACCGATATGCGGGCTCTCGATGGCTTTGGCATCGTCTCTAGGTCTCTTTGGCGGTGGAGTTCTGAGAATCATCCTCTTTTAGCTCTCTCTAGCACTCTGTATCTCTCAAAATTTTCTAGGGTTTCAAATGTTCCACTTGTAACAACACAATCGCTGGATGCTTAGCAAAATGGAATGGGTTTTAATTTTGAAAGCAGAGGCGCCATTTTAAATGTTCTCGGCTTCTCGTCCTAACATAGTGGCTTTTGTATATTTTAGCCCCTTAACTTAGGAGGATTTGAAGTTTAATCCTTAAGTTTTAATTTATCTCAATTAACCCCTCAAACCTTATGAAATTGGCCATAAATGGATAAAAATTTTGACCTTAAAATATGGTCCAATATTTATGTAAGTTTTTAATTTATTTATTTTATATTCAATTAAATATTTTAACTATCAAAATAGATAAAAAATAAATAAATATTTTAATTCAAAAATAAATCAAACAAATCTTTTAAGAGATAATAAACCTTTTAAATTTTAACTTTGACTTATTATTTCAAATTTATTATTTGTAAAAATGAATTTTTCAAATAATTTAATTAGGTGAGAGAAAGTAAATTAAAGAGAATTTTTTTTTTAACTTTCAAGTAAAAATATTAACTAATTATGCACAATTTTATTATTTATTGAGAACTTGAAATTTTTTAATTATTTGGTAAAAAAAACTTTTTAATTGAATTACATGAAAAATAAGTAAACCCTTCAACTTTTAAAAATAAATTATAAAAAACTGAATTATATCTAAATGCATCTTAAACTCCATAAAATTAACAGAACGTAAATGAGTAAATATGTTAAATTTAAGGATAAATTATATTTTAATTTATAGATTTTAACATAATTAATAAATTAATTCTTATATTTTTAAAATTAAATATTTAAATTTCTTCATAATTATTCCGTCCATCTCTTCATTTATTTTTATAATTAAAAATATAAAAATATCTTTATTATCTTTTTAAATTGATAAACTACACTTGAATTATTGAATTTTAGCATAATTAATTGGTCGATTCCTATATTTTTAAAAGTGTATATTTAAATTTTTATATAATTTATCCTTCTTCGTTTATTATAATTTAAATATTTTGATTCTTTATTTTTTTATTTGAAATAACACTTAAATCTCCATTAACTTTTGTCTATCATATCTCATTTAATTAATTTTTAATATTTTTTATCCTTCAATTTTATTCATTAAAATATTTTAATACTTATAATTTCAAAACGTTCAAAAAATACTTACAACTTTAACTATTTTTAAGTGATACTAAATAACTTTTAGTAACTAAAATACTGTAATTCATGAGCGGCCTAGTCTCTTCTCTGAAAGAGTAGTTGTCTCTCTTGTCGTTTGACAAGTTTTCGTCTTTCGTTCTGCCTTTTTCTTCTCAATTCTTTTATTCAATATGTCCGATGATCAAGTCTCAATCGATATGGCGGCGCTCTCTATGGATGGTGATTGTAATACCTGGCTAGAGTCCGGCATCGAAATCCCTGTAGTCCAGTGGATTTCTGATGTCGGGATGCCCTAGAAGGGTTCGGGTTATGTTTTTATATGTTTTAAAGAGTATTTTTAATGTTTTAAGCTTAAAGGAAATGAGTTTTTGGAAGAAAAGTAACAAGGGAGAAAATGGCAAGTTCGGCCGCCGAAGGGCACTTTCGGCCGCCGAACCTTGCATGGTTTCGGATTCATGTTTGGCCGCCGAAGGTGGTCTGGCCAGCCACCTATAAAAGGCCCCAAGTCGGTGGAAGGAGGATATTTTCTTCCATCTTCAGCCAGAGGTGAGTCCAAATCTTCTCCAAGTTGACTTTCATGATTTTTATGTTTTCCTTTAAATCTTTCATGGTTTTGAGGAGAGTTGTGGTTGTTTTGAAGTTTTGAGCAAAAAGAGCAAAGTTTGGAAGCTAGGAGATTTTGAGAGAGGATTTTCCCATATCTCCACGTTGGGATCATTTATTCACTTGTTTGGAAGAGGTAAGTGAAGATCCTGAACTTCCTTTCTTGATTTTTGAAGGTTTTATGAGAGTTTTATGGTTAGTATGCATGATTAGGTTTAGGAGAGGTTTTTGGAGATTTTAGTGTATAAGCTTGTTCAAGTGTTGTTTGATGTGTTTGTTTGAGGTTATAGGATAGTTTTTGACCTCTATGTGTATGATATATGGTATGTGCTAGTTGGGAGTAGTTGATATGCATGTTGGGTAAGTTTTAGGTGAGTTTTGCATGAAGCAGAGTAAGTCTCTGTCCTTCGGGCGAAGCCAGGTTCGGCCGCCGAACCCCTTGCGGAAGCAGTTTCGGCTGCCAAAGCTTGCCTCCGAAAGTTTGGACTTTCGTCTCTGGAGGCAAGGTTCGGCCGCCGAAAGTGCAGCCGAAGGTTGAGTTTCGTCTCTGGACGAGACTTTCGGCCGCCGAAGGTGCCGCCGAACATGCATGAGTTTCGTCTCTGGAGGGGACTTTCGGCCGCCGAACCTGCCGCCGAAAGTGCCTTTTCCAGCCTTCTTTTGCATGTTATATGTGACTGTTCTAGGATCTTTTAGAGGGCTTTTGGGGGAGTTTTTAGAGATGTTCTTGAGTTACTTTTGTCCCTCATTTGAGTCCACCTGTGTAGGGACGAACCAGAGGAATCAGGGAGGTCAGCAGTGAGCATTGTTCAAAACCTGCAGAGTTAGCTCAGAGTCAGTCAAAGGTGAGTGGATTTTAACTCAAACTTTTATAAAAGTATCAAATGCATTTAGCATATATCATGCATCACAATGAATACTAGGATTGGATGCATTAGTGTACACGAATATGGGCATTGCATATAACCTTGTACTTGGCATGGTTCCTTATACATTGTATGATGTGACAGATCGGACATAGAAAAGGATACATTAGCCCTCACAGTAAAGACCTGAGGAGCCCCATCGAGGGCCGGGCACAGTAAAGTCCTGAGGAGCCTCTGAGAGGGGTCGGGCACAGGGTACTTCGGTACTATTTGATTGTATAATAAAGACCTGAGGAGCTCCTTTGCGGGCCGGGCACAGATTCGAGGGAATTTTGATCCGTCCATCTGAGATGATGTGATATACTTGTGATGTGATGCATTCCATGAGGGCATGTTTTATTCACATGTTTTATATGTGTACCACTCACTGGGCTAGTATAGCTCATCCCTCTCCCCTAACCCAGTTTTGCAGGTTCAGAGTTCAGAGGGAAGTCATCAGGGTACAAGAAGAGTGTTAAGTTTTTGTAATAGCTAGTGTGGACATGAAATTGTAAAGAGATAGATGTAATGTAAAGTGTATAGAGTTGTGCTTGACCATTATAAGTTGTTATCCTTTATGTTTATACATGATCAGTTTTATGTAAACGTTATTGTATATGTTTAAAAAATCAGGCTTAACATTAGATGAGTTAACCCGTCTAGAGCAAAGATGAGGGCTCTAGTAGGGGTATTTCAGTACAGAGATAGTATGTGCACAGGTTGAGCCTTGGATCAGAGAAAAGTTTTAATTTTTACAGGAAATGTATGATCATGTATGGGATTTCACAGGTACACAGAGTTCACAGCAGGCTTGCTACGGGTCCCGGCGGCCTTAAGCCGATCTGGATCCTAGTGCCGGTAGCAGTTCGGTTTCCGGGCTGTTACAGTGATGATGGTGATGGCATAGTTTTTCCAGCAATGGAGGGTGAAGAGAATGAATGTTTTGAGCTGTGCTTGATTGGTCGTTTTTTGACAGATCGAATCATTAACTTTCAAGCAATGCGACAAACCATGGCTTCTCTATTCAGGCCTACCATGGGGATGATCATTCGTGAACTTAACGATGAGTTATACCTTTTTCAGTTTTTTCATGAGGTTGATTTGCAGAGAGTTTTAACTATGTGTCCATGGTCCTTCAATAATAATCTACTGCTATTAGAGAGGATCCCTCCCGAGGTTCAACCGATAGAAGTTGTAACGACCCGGAAATCCGACCCGTTACCGGCGCTAGGATCCAGATCGGCTTAAGGCCGCCGGGACCCGTAGCAAGCCTACATACCTCCTGTAAACCTGTGGAATCCCATACATAACAACATATACATGATCTGTAAAATTTTTTCTTTCCTCTTATCCAAGCAAAACCTGTGCATGCACAAAATCATACATAAACCCCACACTGGAGTCCTCATCAAATACTCCAATGGGGTATCATCATCATACATATCAGCTTGGATAATCATGGTCATTAACATCATTACTCATTAAACACTCTGTACATAATGGGGATTCACACACCTCTAGGTCAAGCACTACTATAATCCTCAATACATCATCAAATCATTCATTACATTACATGGTCATAAATACTCATTACATCATGTTCATGTCCACTACTATCTATTACAACATACATGACTTAACTTCACTCTAGCCGACTTCCTGATCTATCCTGTACCTGCAACTCTGGGGATAAAGGGAGTGGGGTGAGCTACTAGAGCCCAGTGAGCAGAATAATAAAACATCAATTTAAATCATGCTTTCATGTATGCGCCATAACACAAACATTTCACAACAAGGATGAACTTGTCACCATTTAGCCCCTATCTTTCTTACTTATACATGCCGGGGGCGTAGAGCCGTAGCAGGCACACCCAGACTTCCATAATTTGTCATAGTGCCAGGGGCGTAGAGCCGTAGCAGGCACACCTGGACTCACATAGGCTATCATGACATACAAGGGCTAATGGATCATTCAACATTCATCCACATCAACAACAAAGTATGCAATGCAACATATTCGTGAATTCTAATGCAAACAACCTAGTATATCTCATGGCATTCATGATGCGTGAATCATGCTAAAACATTTCATTAATTTGCTTTAAAACTTAAAGTTTATTCCACTCACCTCTGGCTAGCTCAGAAGAGACTCTGAAGCAGCTGGCTCACTGCTGGGGGTCTCGGTTCCTCGGGTCCGAACCTACACAGGTGGACTCAAGTGAGGGACCAAACATACATGAATATGACTCTAAAATACTCCCCAAAAACCCGCTAAAACATCCTGAAAACATCACATGAAAACATGCAAGAAATGGCTGAACAGGGCACTTTCGGCGGCAGGTTCGGCGGCCGAAAGTCCCTCTGCAGCCGAAAGTCATGCAGGTTCGGCGGCACTTTCGGCGGCCGAACCTCCCAGACAGAGACGAAACTTGAGTTTCGGGGGCAGGCTTCGGCAGCCGAAACTGCCTCCACAAGGGGGTTCGGCGGCCGAAAGTCACTTCGGCGGCCGAACCTGAGTTTCTGCCGAAGGGCAGAAACTTGGCTCCCTTGTGTCCACAGCCTCCAAAACGCCTCAAAACATGCATAAACTTGTTTCTACACATGCATACACATCATACATCACACCTAGGGGTCTCAAACTATAATATACCCCAACTACAACACTTCAAACAACACATTTCCAACATACATTGTTCAAATCACAACATAAACCCATAAACCTAACAACAAGCCTAAACATGCATTCTACCCCATCAACTTGCATAAAACTATCATAAAACATAAGAGAAGCATAGATCGGAGCTTACCTCTTGAAGATCGAGAGGAAGAACGACCCTAGCTCGGAAAATGGAGGGATTTAGCTCCAAGACTTCCAAGCTCCAAACTTGCTTAAAAACACTCAAAAACTTTTGTGGAACCTTAAAACTCAAAGAAAATGGTGGGGATTGAAGGAAAAACACAAGATTTGGGAGAGGGAGGTCGGAAGCTTGCTGTGGCTGAAAATGGGAGAAAACCCTCCCATTTCGGCTAAGTGCCCCTTTTATAGGTGGCTGGCCAGGCCACGTTCGGGGGCCGAAAGTGCCTCCGCATGCATGCAAGGTTCGGCGGCCGAACTTGGAGTTCGGCGGCCGAACCTGCATTTCCCTCACTCAAAATTTTCGGGCGCCTAAAGTCCCTCCGAAAGCATGCATGTTCGGCGGCCGAACTTTGCTTTCGGCGGCCGAACCTGGGTTTTTCCTCCAAAGATTTTTCATGCAAAAACTCATTTAATTTCTTACTTAAAAACATGAAATACATGAAAACATTTCATAAAATCATAGTTTTACCCTTCTAGAGGTTTCCGACATCCGAGGTCCCACCGGACGGTAGGGATTCCGATATCGGAGTCTAGCCGGGTATTACATTCTCCCCCCCTTAAGAACATTCGTCCCCGAATGTTCCTCAACTAACATACAAAGCATGGCATCAATCATAACATGCAACATATCATACATGCAACACATAGAACAACTAACACTCACCTCAAAACAGATGGGGGTATTGCTGGAGCATGGACTCCCGTGTCTCCCAAGTGCATTCTTCAATATTGTGGTGGTTCCAAAGGACTTTCACCATCGGGATTTCCTTGTTCCTCAGCTTTCTGATCTGAGTGTCTAGGATCCGCACTGGCTGTTCTACATAGGTGAGATCCTCATGGATCTCCATATCAGGCTCACTAAGAACCTTTCCAGGATCCGACACGAACTTCCGTAACAGAGAAACATGGAAAACCGGATGGATTCTCTCCATCGAAGCAGGCAAGTCTAGCTTGTACGACACGTTACCGACCCTCTGAAGCACCTCAAAAGGACCGATGTACCGTGGAGCTAACTTACCCTTCTTCCCGAACCGAACCACTCCTTTCATAGGAGACACCTTGAGCAAAACCAAATCCCCCTCCTGAAATTCTAGCTGTCTTCTGCGGATATCTGCATAACTCTTCTGCCGACTAGCAGCAGTCTTGATCCTCTCTCTGATTATGGGTACCACCCTGCTGGTAAGCTCTACTAACTCCGGACCCGCAAGAGTCCTCTCTCCTACTTCCTCCCAGCAGATAGGTGATCTGCACTTCCTCCCATACAAAGCTTCATATGGAGCCATCCCTATGCTAGCATGATAGCTGTTATTGTAGGCAAACTCCACCAAAGGTAGATGCTGCCTCCAAGAACCGCCAAAATCTAGCACACACATTCTGAGCATATCCTCTATTGTCTGGATGGTCCTCTCTGACTGTCCGTCTGTCTGTGGGTGGAAGGCAGTACTGAAGTCTAATCTGGTACCCATAGCGTTCTGCAGACTCCGCCAAAACCTGGAGGTGAACTGGGGCCCTCTATCTGACACTATAGATACCGGGACCCCATGCAGTCTGACAATCTCATCTACGTACACCTGCGCCAACTTGTCCACAGAGTAACCACTCCTGACAGGGATGAAGTGAGCAGATTTGGTGAGTCTGTCCACAATCACCCATATGGAGTCCAATCTGTTGGACGTCGCCGGTAACCCCACTACGAAGTCCATAGCTATATTCTCCCATTTCCACTCTGGAATCGGTAGTGGATTCAACATTCCAGCCGGCTTCTGATGCTCTAGTTTCACCCTCTGACACACATCGCAGGCTGACACGAACAGTGCCACGTCCTTCTTCATAGCTGGCCACCAATACACTCTCTTCAGATCCTGATACATCTTGGTGGCTCCAGGGTGAACACTATACCTGGTATTATGGGCTTCCCCCATAATATCTCCCTTCAGACCAATGTCATCTGGCACACATAATCTGTTCCCGTAGCGGAGGATCCCCTTATCATCAAACTTGAACTCATTACTCTGGCCTGACTGAACCGTTCTGGCTATCCTGACCAACTCTGGGTCCTCATGCTGTTTCTGAGCTACCTGCTCCAGAAACACGGGTGTCACTCTCATCTGAGCCACTAAGGCACCTGTGCCAGACAACTCCAACTGTAATCCCTCACTCATAAGTCTGTGGAACTCCTTCACCACCGGCCTCCTCTCTGCTGAAATGTGGGATAGACTGCCGAGTGATTTCCGGCTTAGGGCGTCTGCCACAACATTCGCCTTACCCGGATGGTACTGAATCTTGCAATCATAGTCACTCAACAGCTCTACCCATCTCCTCTGCCTCAAGTTCAGTTCTCTCTGACTCAGGATGTACTGCAGGCTCTTATGATCTGTGAAGATCTCACACTTTACCCCATAAAGGTAATGCCTCCACATCTTGAGTGCAAAGATCACTGCTGCCATCTCTAGGTCATGTGTGGGGTAATTCAGCTCATGCTTCTTCAGCTGCCTAGAAGCATAAGCGATCACCCTCTCATTTTGCATTAGCACACAACCCAGTCCCACACGGGACGCATCACAATATACTGAGAAGTCATCATCACTTTTTGGCAGAGCTAACACCGGTGCTGAAGTCAACCTCCTCTTAAGCTCCTCAAAGCTTTCCTCACACTGATCGGTCCATATGAACTTCTGATTCTTCTTTGTCAATTTGGTCATAGGAGCAGCAATCTTTGAGAAGTCCTGAACGAACCTCCTGTAGTAACCTGCTAAACCCAGAAAACTCTTGATCTCGGTCACTGTGGTGGGTCTAGGCCAGTTAGCTACAGCCTCTACCTTCTTGGGGTCTACTTCAATACCCTGTTCTGACACAATGTGCCCCAAGAATGAAATGCTCCTAAGCCAAAACTCACACTTGGAGAACTTGGCATACAAGCCATGCTCTCTCAAGGTCTGCAAAACTGTCCTCAGGTGATGGGCATGCTCCTCTGCATTTCTGGAATACACTAAGATATCATCTATGAAGACAATAACGAAGTGATCCAGATACTGACTGAATACTCTGTTCATGAGGTCCATGAATGCTGCAGGGGCGTTGGTCAACCCAAACGGCATCACAAGGAACTCATAGTGCCCATACCTGGTCCTGAAAGCTGTCTTCGGTACATCTTCATTCCTTATCCTCAACTGATGGTACCCTGATCTCAGATCTATTTTGGAGAAACAACCTGCTCCTGCTAGCTGGTCGAATAGATCGTCGATCCTCGGCAAAGGGTACTTGTTCTTGGTAGTGACCTTGTTCAACTGTCTGTAGTCGATACAAAGTCTGAGGGATCCATCCTTCTTCCTCACAAACAAAACCGGAGCACCCCAAGGTGAAGTACTCGGTCGGATGAAACCCTTATCTACCAGCTCTTGCAACTGTTCCTTCAGTTCTTTCAATTCAGCTGGTGCCATCCTGTAGGGAGGGATAGAGATCGGTCTGGTACCAGGCATTAACTCAATCTCGAACTCTATCTCCCTAGCAGGTGGTAACCCTGGCAGCTCGTCTGGGAAAACATCTAAGAACTCACTCACCACAGGCACTGAGGCGGGCTCTCTGACATGACTATCTAACTCCCTCACATGAGCTAGAAACCCCTGACATCCCCTCCTAAGCAACCTACGAGCCTGAAGAGCTGAGATCAGACCTCTAGGTGTACCCCTCTTGTCTCCTCTGAAGACGACCTCTGACCCATCCTGATCTCTGAATCTGACTACCTTGTCTCTACAGTCCAAGGTAGCACCATGGGTCGATAACCAATCCATCCCTAGAATGACGTCAAAATCTGTCAAATCTAGAACCACGAGGTCGGCGGAAAGGCATCTTCCCTCTATGAAAACTGGACTACATTGGCAGACTGCCTCTGCCACTGACGGGTCACACTTGGGTCCACTGACCCATAGGGGACACTCTAACCCAGAGACCATCAATCCTACCCTCTCCACGACTCTCGGAGCAATAAAAGAATGAGATGCACCCGGGTCCATTAAGGCATACACATCAGAACAACCAATGATGAGATTACCTGCCACCACGGTGTTGGATGTGTTGGCCTCCTGCTGAGTCATAGTGAAGATCCGTGCCGGAGCTGATGGACCTTCACCTCTGTATCCTGCTGATGAAGAGGCTGACCCTCTCCCTCTGCCTCTGCCACTGGCCTGTGTTGCGGCTGGAGCTACTGGCTGCACCACACTGCCGGAGGCTGTCTGCTGAGACGGTGCTGCAAAGGCTGCTCTAGGACAATCTCGAGCCAAATGACCCGCCTGTCCGCATCTGAAACATGTGTTTGTCCCTGCCAGACATACTCCCTTGTGTGGTCTCCCACATCTCATACATGCTGTAACCTCTGCGCCAGAGCTTGAGCCACTGCCTAAACCCAGACCTGACTTGATCTTGTTCCAGAACTTATTCTTCTTAGATTTTCTGTGGCCTCTGTCCCACTTCTTACTGCCTGCAACTGCTGCACTCAGAGAAGAAGAGTCTAACCTTTCCCCACCTGGGGTCTTGGAACCAGAAGACTGTGCCACTGACTGTTTTACCTTCCCCTCAACGATAGCACTAGCCTCCATTCTCCTAGCCATATCCACTATGGCATGGAAACTCTCCCTCTCTGCTGACTGTATCAAAGAGGAATACCTGGAGTGCAGCCTCATAATATATCTCCTTGACTTCTTTTGATCTGTGTCCAAATTCTGCCCAGCATATGGCAACAACTCCAGGAACCTGTCTGTGTACTCCTCCACACTCATCTGTTCAGTCTGCCTCAACTGTTCGAATTCTATCATCTTCTGCTCTCTAGAGCTCTCAGGGAAAGCCCATCCTGCAAACTCATTTGCGAACTCCTCCCAGGACATACTGTCCGCTCTCGGGTTCACATAGTTCTTAAACCAACCACGTGCCTTCTTGCACTCCAGTGTGAACCCAGCCATCTGAATGGCTCTACTGTCATCAGCCCCTATCTCATCTGTAATAGTCTTGACCCTGCTCAGATACTCAAATGGGTCATCGCCTGCTCTGTACTGAGGAGCACCCAACTTCATGTAATCGGTCATCTTGACCTTGCTCCCTCCAGATGAGGTAGGTTTGGGTACTTGTGTTTCCGGGACAGTAGGTACTGGTGGTGGTGGAGGTGCAACATCCCCTGGGGTAGGGTTTGCTGTACTGGTATAGGGAGGTGGAGGTGGGTACATGGGGTACTGAGAGTATGGTGGGTAGTAAGGTGGGTATGGCATATGTGGAGGATAAGGGCTAAAACTGGGGTAATCCGATGTACCTCCCATCGAATACCCTGGATGGTGTGAATAGGGTGGGTAGTGATGTGGCTGGACATAACTCGAGGCCTGAGTGCCTCCTTCTGATTCTCCCATGCCCTCTTCCGGCATGCTCACACCGAGACTGCCATCCCTCCTCTGATCTACTTCCATATCCTCAGACATTCCTCCCTGCACTGTTCCCCTTACTGATCTGCTTCTACCCAGATCCAAAGACCTTCTAGGGTCTCTAGCTACTCTGTCTCTGTTGGACCTACTGGACATTGCCCTAGGCAATGCTGGAGGACGGGCATCAGCGCCCTCGTCCTGAGGTGGCACTCCAGTCAATCGTGCAGATCGACGAGTTCCTCTCATTCTATCTTCTGAAAAACAGCACATAGTATAAGCAATCATTAGCATCATATGGTTCATGTGGAAACACATGAACCCTCATCACATACATAGCATCACATCATAGCATTTATGCACATGCATATCATCATGGCATATCATATCATCATATAGACAGGACTCTACATCCTATCCTAGTGGACATGATTTTCCTAGTGTGCTTGACCTTCTAGAACATCTATGAGCCCGACACTCTAGGTCCGACCATATGAACCTAGGGCTCTGATACCACTCTGTAACGACCCGGAAATCCGACCCGTTACCGGCGCTAGGATCCAGATCGGCTTAAGGCCGCCGGGACCCGTAGCAAGCCTACATACCTCCTGTAAACCTGTGGAATCCCATACATAACAACATATACATGATCTGTAAAAATTTTTCTTTTCTCTTATCCAAGCAAAACCTGTGCATGCACAAAATCATACATAAACCCCACACTGGAGTCCTCATCAAATACTCCAATGGGGTATCATCATCATACATATCAGCTTGGATAATCATGGTCATTAACATCATTACTCATTAAACACTCTGTACATAATGGGGATTCACACACCTCTAGGTCAAGCACTACTATAATCCTCAATACATCATCAAATCATTCATTACATTACATGGTCATAAATACTCATTACATCATGTTCATGTCCACTACTATCTATTACAACATACATGACTTAACTTCACTCTAGCCGACTTCCTGATCTATCCTGTACCTGCAACTCTGGGGATAAAGGGAGTGGGGTGAGCTACTAGAGCCCAGTGAGCAGAATAATAAAACATCAATTTAAATCATGCTTTCATGTATGCGCCATAACACAAACATTTCACAACAAGGATGAACTTGTCACCATTTAGCCCCTATCTTTCTTACTTATACATGCCGGGGGCGTAGAGCCGTAGCAGGCACACCCGGACTTCCATAATCTGTCATAGTGCCAGGGGCGTAGAGCCGTAGCAGGCACACCTGGACTCACATAGGCTATCATGACATACAAGGGCTAATGGATCATTCAACATTCATCCACATCAACAACAAAGTATGCAATGCAACATATTCGTGAATTCTAATGCAAACAACCTAATATATCTCATGGCATTCATGATGCGTGAATCATGCTAAAACATTTCATTAATTTGCTTTAAAACTTAAAGTTTATTCCACTCACCTCTGGCTAGCTCTGAAGAGACTCTGAAGCAGCTGGCTCACTGCTGGGGGTCTCGGTTCCTCGGGTCCGAACCTACACAGGTGGACTCAAATGAGGGACCAAACATACATGAATATGACTCTAAAATACTCCCCAAAAACCCCCTAAAACATCCTGAAAACATCACATGAAAACATGCAAGAAATGGCTGAACAGGGCACTTTCGGCGGCAGGTTCGGCGGCCGAAAGTCCCTCTGCAGCCGAAAGTCATGCAGGTTCGGCGGCACTTTCGGCGGCCGAACCTCCCAGACAGAGACGAAACTTGAGTTTCGGGGGCAGGCTTCGGCAGCCGAAACTGCCTCCACAAGGGGGTTCGGCGGCCGAAAGTCACTTCGGCGGCCGAACCTGAGTTTCTGCCGAAGGGCAGAAACTTGGCTCCCTTGTGTCCACAGCCTCCAAAACGCCTCAAAACATGCATAAACTTGTTTCTACACATGCATACACATCATACATCACACCTAGGGGTCTCAAACTATAATATACCCCAACTACAACACTTCAAACAACACATTTCCAACATACATTGTTCAAATCACAACATAAACCCATAAACCTAACAACAAGCCTAAACATGCATTCTACCCCATCAACTTGCATAAAACTTTCATAAAACATAAAAGAAGCATAGATCGAAGCTTACCTCTTGAAGATCGAGAGGAAGAACGACCCTAGCTCGGAAAATGGAGGGATTTAGCTCCAAGACTTCCAAGCTCCAAACTTGCTTAAAAACACTCAAAAACTTTTGTGGAACCTTAAAACTCAAAGAAAATGGTGGGGATTGAAGGAAAAACACAAGATTTGGGAGAGGGAGGTCGGAAGCTTGCTGTGGCTGAAAATGGGAGAAAACTCTCCCATTTCGGCTAAGTGCCCCTTTTATAGGTGGCTGGCCAGGCCACGTTCGGGGGCCGAAAGTGCCTCCGCATGCATGCAAGGTTCGGCGGCCGAACTTGGAGTTCGGCGGCCGAACCTGCATTTCCCTCACTCAAAATTTTCGGGCGCCTAAAGTCCCTCCGAAAGCATGCATGTTCGGCGGCCGAACTTCGAGTTCGGCGGCCGAACCTGGGTTTTCCTCCAAAGATTTTTCATGCAAAAACTCATTTAATTTCTTACTTAAAAACATGAAATACATGAAAACATTTCATAAAATCATAGTTTTACCCTTCTAGAGGTTTCCGACATCCGAGGTCCCACCGGACGGTAGGGATTCCGATACCGGAGTCTAGCCGGGTATTACATTCTCCCCCCCTTAAGAACATTCGTCCCCGAATGTTCCTCAACTAACATACAAAGCATGGCATCAATCATAACATACAACATAGCATACAATATATCATACATGCAACACATAGAACAACTAACACTCACCTCAAAACAGATGGGGGTATTGCTGGAGCATGGACTCCCGTGTCTCCCAGGTGCATTCTTCAATATTGTGGTGGTTCCAAAGGACTTTCACCATCGGGATTTCCTTGTTCCTCAGCTTTCTGATCTGAGTGTCTAGGATCCGCACTGGCTGTTCTACATAGGTGAGATCCTCATGGATCTCCATATCAGGCTCACTAAGAACCTTTCCAGGATCCGACACGTACTTCCGTAACAGAGAAACATGGAAAACCGGATGGATTCTCTCCATCGAAGCAGGCAAGTCTAGCTTGTACGACACATTACCGACCCTCTGAAGCACCTCGAAAGGACCGATGTACCGTGGAGCTAACTTACCCTTCTTCCCGAACCGAACCACTCCTTTCATAGGAGACACCTTGAGCAAAACCAAATCCCCCTCCTGAAACTCTAGCTGTCTTCTGCGGATATCTGCATAACTCTTCTGCCGACTAGCAGCAGTCTTGATCCTCTCTCTGATTATGGGTACCACCCTGCTGGTAAGCTCTACTAACTCCGGACCCGCAAGAGTCCTCTCTCCTACTTCCTCCCAGCAGATAGGTGATCTGCACTTCCTCCCATACAAAGCTTCATATGGAGCCATCCCTATGCTAGCATGATAGCTGTTATTGTAGGCAAACTCCACCAAAGGTAGATGCTGCCTCCAAGAACCGCCAAAATCTAGCACACACATTCTGAGCATATCCTCTATTGTCTGGATGGTCCTCTCTGACTGTCCGTCTGTCTGTGGGTGGAAGGCAGTACTGAAGTCTAATCTGGTACCCATAGCGTTCTGCAGACTCCGCCAAAACCTGGAGGTGAACTGGGGCCCTCTATCTGACACTATAGATACCGGGACCCCATGCAGTCTGACAATCTCATCTACGTACACCTGCGCCAACTTGTCCACAGAGTAACCACTCCTGACAGGGATGAAGTGAGCAGATTTGGTGAGTCTGTCCACAATCACCCATATGGAGTCCAATCTGTTGGACGTCGCCGGTAACCCCACTACGAAGTCCATAGCTATATTCTCCCATTTCCACTCTGGAATCGGTAGTGGATTCAACATTCCAGCCGGCTTCTGATGCTCTAGTTTCACCCTCTGACACACATCGCAGGCTGACACGAACAGTGCCACGTCCTTCTTCATAGCTGGCCACCAATACACTCTCTTCAGATCCTGATACATCTTGGTGGCTCCAGGGTGAACACTATACCTGGTATTATGGGCTTCCCCCATAATATCTCCCTTCAGACCAATGTCATCTGGCACACATAATCTGTTCCCGTAGCGGAGGATCCCCTTATCATCAAACTTGAACTCATTACTCTGGCCTGACTGAACCGTTCTGGCTATCCTGACCAACTCTGGGTCCTCATGCTGTTTCTGAGCTACCTGCTCCAGAAACACGGGTGTCACTCTCATCTGAGCCACTAAGGCACCTGTGCCAGACAACTCCAACTGTAATCCCTCACTCATAAGTCTGTGGAACTCCTTCACCACCGGCCTCCTCTCTGCTGAAATGTGGGATAGACTGCCGAGTGATTTCCGGCTTAGGGCGTCTGCCACAACATTCGCCTTACCCGGATGGTACTGAATCTTGCAATCATAGTCACTCAACAGCTCTACCCATCTCCTCTGCCTCAAGTTCAGTTCTCTCTGACTCAGGATGTACTGCAGGCTCTTATGATCTGTGAAGATCTCACACTTTACCCCATAAAGGTAATGCCTCCACATCTTGAGTGCAAAGATCACTGCTGCCATCTCTAGGTCATGTGTGGGGTAATTCAGCTCATGCTTCTTCAGCTGCCTAGAAGCATAAGCGATCACCCTCTCATTTTGCATTAGCACACAACCCAGTCCCACACGGGACGCATCACAATATACTGAGAAGTCATCATCACTTTTTGGCAGAGCTAACACCGGTGCTGAAGTCAACCTCCTCTTAAGCTCCTCAAAGCTTTCCTCACACTGATCGGTCCATATGAACTTCTGATTCTTCTTTGTCAATTTGGTCATAGGAGCAGCAATCTTTGAGAAGTCCTGAACGAACCTCCTGTAGTAACCTGCTAAACCCAGAAAACTCTTGATCTCGGTCACTGTGGTGGGTCTAGGCCAGTTAGCTACAGCCTCTACCTTCTTGGGGTCTACTTCAATACCCTGTTCTGACACAATGTGCCCCAAGAATGAAATGCTCCTAAGCCAAAACTCACACTTGGAGAACTTGGCATACAAGCCATGCTCTCTCAAGGTCTGCAAAACTGTCCTCAGGTGATGGGCATGCTCCTCTGCATTTCTGGAATACACTAAGATATCATCTATGAAGACAATAACGAAGTGATCCAGATACTGACTGAATACTCTGTTCATGAGGTCCATGAATGCTGCAGGGGCGTTGGTCAACCCAAACGGCATCACAAGGAACTCATAGTGCCCATACCTGGTCCTGAAAGCTGTCTTCGGTACATCTTCATTCCTTATCCTCAACTGATGGTACCCTGATCTCAGATCTATTTTGGAGAAACAACCTGCTCCTGCTAGCTGGTCGAATAGATCGTCGATCCTCGGCAAAGGGTACTTGTTCTTGGTAGTGACCTTGTTCAACTGTCTGTAGTCGATACAAAGTCTGAGGGATCCATCCTTCTTCCTCACAAACAAAACCGGAGCACCCCAAGGTGAAGTACTCGGTCGGATGAAACCCTTATCTACCAGCTCTTGCAACTGTTCCTTCAGTTCTTTCAATTCAGCTGGTGCCATCCTGTAGGGAGGGATAGAGATCGGTCTGGTACCAGGCATTAACTCAATCTCGAACTCTATCTCCCTAGCAGGTGGTAACCCTGGCAGCTCGTCTGGGAAAACATCTAAGAACTCACTCACCACAGGCACTGAGGCGGGCTCTCTGACATGACTATCTAACTCCCTCACATGAGCTAGAAACCCCTGACATCCCCTCCTAAGCAACCTACGAGCCTGAAGAGCTGAGATCAGACCTCTAGGTGTACCCCTCTTGTCTCCTCTGAAGACGACCTCTGACCCATCCTGATCTCTGAATCTGACTACCTTGTCTCTACAGTCCAAGGTAGCACCATGGGTCGATAACCAATCCATCCCTAGAATGACGTCAAAATCTGTCAAATCTAGAACCACGAGGTCGGCGGAAAGGCATCTTCCCTCTATGAAAACTGGACTACATTGGCAGACTGCCTCTGCCACTGACGGGTCACACTTGGGTCCACTGACCCATAGGGGACACTCTAACCCAGAGACCATCAATCCTACCCTCTCCACGACTCTCGGAGCAATAAAAGAATGAGATGCACCCGGGTCCATTAAGGCATACACATCAGAACAACCAATGATGAGATTACCTGCCACCACGGTGTTGGATGTGTTGGCCTCCTGCTGAGTCATAGTGAAGATCCGTGCCGGAGCTGATGGACCTTCACCTCTGTATCCTGCTGATGAAGAGGCTGACCCTCTCCCTCTGCCTCTGCCACTGGCCTGTGTTGCGGCTGGAGCTACTGGCTGCACCACACTGCCGGAGGCTGTCTGCTGAGACGGTGCTGCAAAGGCTGCTCTAGGACAATCTCGAGCCAAATGACCCGCCTGTCCGCATCTGAAACATGTGTTTGTCCCTGCCAGACATACTCCCTTGTGTGGTCTCCCACATCTCATACATGCTGTAACCTCTGCGCCAGAGCTTGAGCCACTGCCTAAACCCAGACCTGACTTGATCTTGTTCCAGAACTTATTCTTCTTAGATTTTCTGTGGCCTCTGTCCCACTTCTTACTGCCTGCAACTGCTGCACTCAGAGAAGAAGAGTCTAACCTTTCCCCACCTGGGGTCTTGGAACCAGAAGACTGTGCCACTGACTGTTTTACCTTCCCCTCAACGATAGCACTAGCCTCCATTCTCCTAGCCATATCCACTATGGCATGGAAACTCTCCCTCTCTGCTGACTGTATCAAAGAGGAATACCTGGAGTGCAGCCTCATAATATATCTCCTTGACTTCTTTTGATCTGTGTCCAAATTCTGCCCAGCATATGGCAACAACTCCAGGAACCTGTCTGTGTACTCCTCCACACTCATCTGTTCAGTCTGCCTCAACTGTTCGAATTCTATCATCTTCTGCTCTCTAGAGCTCTCAGGGAAAGCCCATCCTGCAAACTCATTTGCGAACTCCTCCCAGGACATACTGTCCGCTCTCGGGTTCACATAGTTCTTAAACCAACCACGTGCCTTCTTGCACTCCAGTGTGAACCCAGCCATCTGAATGGCTCTACTGTCATCAGCCCCTATCTCATCTGTAATAGTCTTGACCCTGCTCAGATACTCAAATGGGTCATCGCCTGCTCTGTACTGAGGAGCACCCAACTTCATGTAATCGGTCATCTTGACCTTGCTCCCTCCAGATGAGGTAGGTTTGGGTACTTGTGTTTCCGGGACAGTAGGTACTGGTGGTGGTGGAGGTGCAACATCCCCTGGGGTAGGGTTTGCTGTACTGGTATAGGGAGGTGGAGGTGGGTACATGGGGTACTGAGAGTATGGTGGGTAGTAAGGTGGGTATGGCATATGTGGAGGATAAGGGCTAAAACTGGGGTAATCCGATGTACCTCCCATCGAATACCCTGGATGGTGTGAATAGGGTGGGTAGTGATGTGGCTGGACATAACTCGAGGCCTGAGTGCCTCCTTCTGATTCTCCCATGCCCTCTTCCGGCATGCTCACACCGAGACTGCCATCCCTCCTCTGATCTACTTCCATATCCTCAGACATTCCTCCCTGCACTGTTCCCCTTACTGATCTGCTTCTACCCAGATCCAAAGACCTTCTAGGGTCTCTAGCTACTCTGTCTCTGTTGGACCTACTGGACATTGCCCTAGGCAATGCTGGAGGACGGGCATCAGCGCCCTCGTCCTGAGGTGGCACTCCAGTCAATCGTGCAGATCGACGAGTTCCTCTCATTCTATCTTCTGAAAAACAGCACATAGCATAAGCAATCATTAGCATCATATGGTTCATGTGGAAACACATGAACCCTCATCACATACATAGCATCATATCATAGCATTTATGCACATGCATATCATCATGGCATATCATATCATCATATAGACAGGACTCTACATCCTATCCTAGTGGACATGATTTTCCTAGTGTGCTTGACCTTCTAGAACATCTATGAGCCCGACACTCTAGGTCCGACCATATGAACCTAGGGCTCTGATACCACTCTGTAACGACCCGGAAATCCGACCCGTTACCGGCGCTAGGATCCAGATCGGCTTAAGGCCGCCGGGACCCGTAGCAAGCCTACATACCTCCTGTAAACCTGTGGAATCCCATACATAACAACATATACATGATCTGTAAAAATTTTTCTTTTCTCTTATCCAAGCAAAACCTGTGCATGCACAAAATCATACATAAACCCCACACTGGAGTCCTCATCAAATACTCCAATGGGGTATCATCATCATACATATCAGCTTGGATAATCATGGTCATTAACATCATTACTCATTAAACACTCTGTACATAATGGGGATTCACACACCTCTAGGTCAAGCACTACTATAATCCTCAATACATCATCAAATCATTCATTACATTACATGGTCATAAATACTCATTACATCATGTTCATGTCCACTACTATCTATTACAACATACATGACTTAACTTCACTCTAGCCGACTTCCTGATCTATCCTGTACCTGCAACTCTGGGGATAAAGGGAGTGGGGTGAGCTACTAGAGCCCAGTGAGCAGAATAATAAAACATCAATTTAAATCATGCTTTCATGTATGCGCCATAACACAAACATTTCACAACAAGGATGAACTTGTCACCATTTAGCCCCTATCTTTCTTACTTATACATGCCGGGGGCGTAGAGCCGTAGCAGGCACACCCGGACTTCCATAATCTGTCATAGTGCCAGGGGCGTAGAGCCGTAGCAGGCACACCTGGACTCACATAGGCTATCATGACATACAAGGGCTAATGGATCATTCAACATTCATCCACATCAACAACAAAGTATGCAATGCAACATATTCGTGAATTCTAATGCAAACAACCTAGTATATCTCATGGCATTCATGATGCGTGAATCATGCTAAAACATTTCATTAATTTGCTTTAAAACTTAAAGTTTATTCCACTCACCTCTGGCTAGCTCTGAAGAGACTCTGAAGCAGCTGGCTCACTGCTGGGGGTCTCGGTTCCTCGGGTCCGAACCTACACAGGTGGACTCAAGTGAGGGACCAAACATACATGAATATGACTCTAAAATACTCCCCAAAAACCCCCTAAAACATCCTGAAAACATCACATGAAAACATGCAAGAAATGGCTGAACAGGGCACTTTCGGCGGCAGGTTCGGCGGCCGAAAGTCCCTCTGCAGCCGAAAGTCATGCAGGTTCGGCGGCACTTTCGGCGGCCGAACCTCCCAGACAGAGACGAAACTTGAGTTTCGGGGGCAGGCTTCGGCAGCCGAAACTGCCTCCACAAGGGGGTTCGGCGGCCGAAAGTCACTTCGGCGGCCGAACCTGAGTTTCTGCCGAAGGGCAGAAACTTGGCTCCCTTGTGTCCACAGCCTCCAAAACGCCTCAAAACATGCATAAACTTGTTTCTACACATGCATACACATCATACATCACACCTAGGGATCTCAAACTATAATATACCCCAACTACAACACTTCAAACAACACATTTCCAACATACATTGTTCAAATCACAACATAAACCCATAAACCTAACAACAAGCCTAAACATGCATTCTACCCCATCAACTTGCATAAAACTATCATAAAACATAAGAGAAGCATAGATCGGAGCTTACCTCTTGAAGATCGAGAGGAAGAACGACCCTAGCTCGGAAAATGGAGGGATTTAGCTCCAAGACTTCCAAGCTCCAAACTTGCTTAAAAACACTCAAAAACTTTTGTGGAACCTTAAAACTCAAAGAAAATGGTGGGGATTGAAGGAAAAACACAAGATTTGGGAGAGGGAGGTCGGAAGCTTGCTGTGGCTGAAAATGGGAGAAAACCCTCCCATTTCGGCTAAGTGCCCCTTTTATAGGTGGCTGGCCAGGCCACGTTCGGGGGCCGAAAGTGCCTCCGCATGCATGCAAGGTTCGGCGGCCGAACTTGGAGTTCGGCGGCCGAACCTGCATTTCCCTCACTCAAAATTTTCGGGCGCCTAAAGTCCCTCCGAAAGCATGCATGTTCGGCGGCCGAACTTTGCTTTCGGCGGCCGAACCTGGGTTTTTCCTCCAAAGATTTTTCATGCAAAAACTCATTTAATTTCTTACTTAAAAACATGAAATACATGAAAACATTTCATAAAATCATAGTTTTACCCTTCTAGAGGTTTCCGACATCCGAGGTCCCACCGGACGGTAGGGATTCCGATATCGGAGTCTAGCCGGGTATTACAGAAGTCCCATTGTTTTATATGAGCATTTGGTTGCAAATTCATGGATTACGCAGAGGCTACTTTTATGACCACTACATAACGAGATTGGCAAATGAGGTTGGAGATTTTCTAGAGGCCGATCCAAATAATTTTTCAAGCAGCTGGAATCCTTATATCAGGGTTCGAATTCGTTTTGATATTCGAAAGTCTATTATTACCACAACTCGAATTCGTAAAGAAGGAGATGAGTGGTGTAATATTACTTTTGTCTATGAGCAGTTACCAACATTTTGTTTCATATGTGGGATGATTGGTCATGGAGAAAGATTTTGTCCAAGGGTGATTGAGGCTCATCCGAACCCATTACCGCGATGGTTTGGTCCAGAGGCTAGGGCTTAACCTCGTCGGAATATTAGAAATATTGGAGCACGATGGTTAAGGGAGGACAGTCCATTTGGCAGTCATGGTGGTTGTTTTGGTGGTGGTGCAGTAGGTGGTGCGGCAGCGGAGGGCGGTGGCCTGGAAAAGCGGGGATTTGGAGCCAATTTTCAAAATTCAAAGTCCACTAATGGTGGGGATAAGGTAGGATTTGAGGGAGTTAATGTAGGGAAGGATAAGGTAGTTTCCTTTTCGAGTTCTACTGCCAAGGATAAGGAGTCTGAAATGAGGGGGAATGGAGAAGGGCTGACAGTTACCGATCCGAAGAGAAGGCGTATGGGCCTAGACGAGCCCAATTTGCATGAGCATGAGGAGATATTTGGATCAGCTTCAACAAATTCTAATTTACCATCGGTGGGTCCTGTTGATCAGGCCCGCCGACAACAATGATTGTATAAGCTGAAACTGTCGTGGGTTAGACCTCCCACGCTCAGTTCAAACATTAAAAGAGCTCGCTAGAGACAAAAGGCCCAATTTTATTTTCCTTATTGAAAGTTTATGTAATTTTGCTCGCTTGGAAGAAATAAAATTTATGTTAGATTATGATGGTTTTTTTCATGTGGATCTTGAGGGTCGTAGTGGTGGGCTTGGGTTTTTTTGGAAATCAGTTCAATCTATCAATCTTCTTGGCTCGTCCCGTTTTTTTATTGATGTACAGGCAGAAGTGTTAGGGTTGGGCTTGCTCCGTGTTACTGGTTTCTATGGCCACCCCGACAGACGTTATCGTAGGGAATCTTGGACATTGCTTCGACAATTACAGCTTATGTCTTCTCTCCCTTGGCTGGTTTGTGGAGATTTTAATTGTGTTTTATCACAATTTGAAAAACGTGGAGGCCCTCCTTACCCGAGCAATCTGATTAATGGGTTTCGGTCTGTCTTGGATGATACTGGGTTGCATGAAATCACGTTGCATGGGTTTGAGTTTACGTGGAACAATGGCCGTGGTGGTGGTGCGATGGTGGAAGAGAAGATTGATCGATTTTTTGCTTCTGAATCATGGAGACAACAATTTAATTTATCTAGAGCAGAAACCATATCTTATTCCTCTTCTGATCATCTTCCCATCTTCTTGCAAATTCGAACCTATGTGCCTAGAGACCATGTTCACTTGTTTCGATTTGAAAATCAATGGATGGAGGAAGAAGAGTGTCATTCCATTGTTGATTCTTGCTGGAAATCAGAAGCTCATCGACCTGTTCAAAGCCGTCCGGATGTCTGCCGGAATAGACTTGATAATTGGGGAAGAAATTTAAAGCGAACCTATGCACAAGATCTGCAGGTTTGTAAAACACAGATTCAGAATCTCCGCAACCGAAGAGATACAGCAGGTCGTGATCTTCTTCATGAGGCACACCAAAAGTTATTTTTCCTCCTACAACAGAGAGAGACCTATTGGCAGCAGAGAGCTAAAGAACAATGGCTACGAGGTGGTGATCAGAACACTAAATTCTTTCATATGAAGGCCACTGCACGTCAAAGAAAAAATCAGTTTATAAAGCTGCAAGATAGTCAAGGTGTTTGGCATGAGGGAGAACCAGGTCTGTCTAACTTAATTGTGACTTATTTTGAGACCTTGTTTACTTCACAGGCACATGTTTCTTTGGAATTATCCAGTTTAATACCGATTGGTGTTACGGAGGAGGACAATCGCTCTTTGCTTGCCCCTTATACATCGGAGGAGGTTCAGCAGGCCATTTTTAGTATGCAGGCAGATAAATCACCAGGGTTAGATGGCTTCAACCCGGGTTTTTATAAAAAATATTGGGGCATTGTGGGACCGGACATAGCTCGATTCTGTATTAACTGCTTAGCTTCTGGCCGCTTTCCACAAGATCTTAATAACACAGCCATTGTTCTGATTCCCAAGAAGAAGACGCCAACAAATATGGGAGACTTACGGCCAATTGCTTTGTGTCAGGTTCTTTACAAAATTATGTCGAAGATGATCACTAATAGATTGAAGACTGTTTTGCTGAGTCTAATCTCCCCCTCACAGAGTGCTTTTGTTACGGGCCGAAGCATCTTTGATAATTCTATTGTAGCTTATGAGGTGTTGCATTATATGAGAAGTCGTCGTCGCGGAAAGGATGGCTATGTGGCTTTGAAAATAGATATTAGCAAGGCGTACGACCGCTTGGAGTGGCCCTTTATTCGGTTCATGCTTCAGTCTTTGGGGTTTGATGCTAAATTTATTGATTTGGTGATGTTCTGTGTTAGTACAGTGTCTTATCAGGTGCTCCATCAGGGACAATTATTGGGTCCTATAGCACCGCAGCGTGGAGTTCGACAGGGAGACCCACTATCACCATACCTATTCATTCTATGTGCTGAGGGCCTGTCTTGTATGATTAGAGCACAAGTGGCTGCAAATGCTCTTCACGGTTGTATCATTGCTACTGGTGCGCCTCAGATCACTCACCTTTTCTTTGCGGATGACAGCTTGCTTTTTTTCAAAGCCGAGATTAGTGAGGCTCAGATTGTTCAAGAGGTGCTTGATAGCTATGCAAGGATGTCTGGGCAGGTTATAAACTTTAATAAATCTATTCTTTGCTATAGTGCTAATGTGCCTGCCTCTAGACGAGTGGCCATCTGTGAGTTATTGCATATTGTTGAAGGAGATGGAATTGGGAATTACTTGGGATTGCCCATGAATATTGGTAGAAATAAGGCGGAGGTCTTTCGTTTTTTGAAGGATAGAGTTTGGAAGCGGCTTAATTCTTGGAGTCATAGGTTCTTATCTCAAGCAGGGAAAAAGGTTTTGCTGAAAACAGTTTTACAAGCCCTCCCAAATTATGTTATGAGTCTATTTTTATTACCTAAATCTGTTTGTGATGATGTGCAGAAGCTTATGGCACGGTTTTGGTGGGGTAAAGGGAAAAATCATGACAAAGGCATGCATTGGATGTCTTGGGAAAGATTAGCAAGGCCTAAAACTGGTGGGGGTCTTAGCTTTAAAAAGCTTAGGGAGTTCAACTTGGCAATGTTGGGTCGTGTTGGTTGGAATTTGATTTTGAATCCTCACTCCTTTGTGGCCTCATTATTAAAAGCACGTTACTACCCTGTTGGCTCCTTCTTAGATGCTCCAAAAGGTACAAACCCTAGTTTTGTCTGGACTAGCATTCGTGCATCGCAGGGGCTCCTTCGTCAAGGAATTTCATGGCGCATTGGTAGTGGTTCGGCAGTGCCCATTTGGCTTGAGCCTTGGTTGCCTGATAGGGCGAACCCTTTCATTACATCAGATTTTGAAACATCTGTTGGAGTCCATTATGTTAGTGATCTCATTCAAGATGGCACATGGAACAGGGAAGTGCTTTCACAAGTTTTCAATGACAGAGATAGAAATCTTATTTTATCCTTACCGCTGCCCAGTATTTCAAAGCCAGATTCTTTATATTGGAGGTTATCCACTGATGGTTTCTATTCTGTAAAAAGTGCTTACAAAGCACTCACATGGGATGAGTCTCTTGTGTCAATGAATGATCAGCAACATTTATGGAAGAAGATCT
The DNA here is from genome assembly GCF_001659605.2 of Manihot esculenta. NCBI lineage: Eukaryota > Viridiplantae > Streptophyta > Magnoliopsida > Malpighiales > Euphorbiaceae > Manihot > Manihot esculenta. The sequence continues at coordinate 25,794,148 of NC_035170.2, read as the reverse complement.
GGTCACTTCAGCTAATCCCCAAAGTTAAGAATTTCATTTGGCGTGCCTGTAGTAATATCTTGCCGGTCAGATCTGTTTTGGTATCGAGGCATGTACCTATTCAGGATGTCTGCCCCTTTTGTTTGGTTGAATCCGAAACAATATTTCATGCATTGATTTCTTGCCCATTCGTTAGGCAAGTATGGAGGGCTTCGTATCTTGGCTGGTTTTCTCCTCCCTCTGCTACGTTTACTGAATGGTTATGGAAGGTTTTAAATTTGTTTAATGATAGCGATGTTGCGTTGGCCTTAGTACTGTGTTGGTGTTTGTGGGAAGCACGTAATAAATGTGTATGGCAACAACAAACTTCTACAGCTGTTCAAATTTGGAGTAATGCCCAGCTTTTGTTTCGGCAATGGACTGCAGCTTTTAAGGCCCCTGCAATGGTGATTCAGCCTCAACCTCGACAAAGAGCATGGTCTGCTCCTCCTGTAGGGTGGGTAAAGGCCAATGTTGATGCCTCAACAAAGAGTGCAGGACAAATAGGTATTGGGGGAGTTGTTAGAGGTGATAATGGTGAGTTCTTGGCATGCAAAATGGCTGTGATACCTCAGTCTTTAAGCCCTCGAGATGCTAAGCTGGTAGCTATAAGGGAGGTCCTTAGCTGGTTGAAATCCACCTCTTGGAGAAACATTGTGATTGAAACAGACTGTGCTGTTGCAGTAAAAGTGTTGACATCAAATTTGACTCTAGATATGTCAAGTACTGATTTTATAATTCAAGATTGTAAGTCTCTAGTTAATGAGACTGGTTTTGTGGTGAGATTTGTTCATGTAAACCGTAGTGGTAATGAGCTTGCTCACGAGATTGCTAGGATTGCTTCTAGTACTTCATAGGAGGGTGTTTGGTTTGATATACCTCCTTCGTTTGTAAGCTCCTTCTTTACATGAATACCATCTCTTCTTATTTCAAAAAAAAAAAAAAATAACTTTTAAATAGATTATAAATTTTTATAAAAAGAAATTATATTTTCAAAAAAAAATTAATTATCCACTAGTTTTTAACTAATATCTATAATAGATGAAAAAATCATAATTTTAAACGGATTAAATATATTAGAAATTTAAAAATTTAATTTTAAAAGTACAATAATTGATCTGTCAATTTTGGTAAAACTTAAGAATTAAAGTATAGTTTATGCAATATAAAATTTTTTCACCTATATTTAAAAGAATATAAATATTTATAAACACATGTTTTTTTAGCAATAAATTAACAAAATTATAAATAAAATAATCACTAATTTGAATGAATTAATTATATAAATATTTAATTATTTGAATTTATTGATTACGATAAAATTTAAAAATTAAAATATAGTTTCAATTTAATTTTTGAAATCAGATTGTTCAATCATAATACTGCATTTTACACGCTTCAATTATTTATTTTATTCTTTTGAAAAGAAAAAAATTACCTCAAAATTTTCTGTATGATACATTAGGTAATAATATTATAAAAGTCATTAGTTTGACAGAGTATCTAATGAAAACAGATGATCTGAAAACGAAAACGAACCTTCAAAATAACCAATGTATCTCATAACACTTAAAAATCTGTCTCATATGCAAATAGCTGGAAAACCAATTTCAATGCCACCTTAGGTCTCGACAAGAGACGAAGAATAATACTATGAACCTACATTAATAGTGGCAATCAGCTATAGGTGGATGCAACTTGGGACCAAGGGGCCATGGGTCATATGAAAATTTTTAAACTGTTTAGAGATATTTAGGTAATTTTTCCTCAATCTTAAATAAATGAGAGAGAAAATTTACTTTTAAATCTCTTAATTTTATTTATTAGTTTATCTTATTTAAAATTTAATCCATTAAAGCATTCTTATATTTATAAAATTAATTTTTTAATTCTCTTTATTAAAAAAATTTATCAACATATTTTAAATATTTATACTATTTAATGTAATTTTAATTATGTGTATTGTTTAGTTTATATAATTTTAAAATATATACTATTTAGTTTCTCTAATTAATATTAAAATAGATTGACTATCTTATTTTTAATAAATAAATTAAATAATTTAACTTTATAAAATATAAACTCTGGTACCAAATAGCAATTCTCCTATGAATAAAACCCCAACCTTTAATACTATTTCTATAGTAACCATCCTTACCCATGTATCTCTTTTATTCTTTTATTCTTTTATTCTTTATTCTTTTGCAATTTGGAAAATTTATTTCTAACTTTCAAGATAATTTTAATTTTTTGTATTTTAATTCTTTTTAAAATATTTATAAGATAAATTATTTACTCATTATTTAATTTATTTTTATACAGTAATAATTCTTTTTATTATCTAATTATCTTATGGATATTAGATCATCAATATCCAAAAACAACTTTATTTGCAACTTCCATACATTTGATTGTCACATTTTCTATATTTGACTATTATATTTGCAAATTCATCTTGCTTTTGTTTCAATTAAGATAGTAACCTTTCCAACTTCTAAGTTTGAAGCTAATATGTTGCTATTCTTCTCCTATGGTGTTATGGGTCTTATCGCTGCTTCATGTTCCTTGCTAGGTTCAATGGGATGAACCTTGTCCACCCTTTCTTCTAGAAAGAGTGTCAGCATGGGAATTGGAGCTGCCTTCCCAGCCTAAGCAAAGGAACAAGCGGGCACATATTAGGTCTACTGGGATACTTTTCAACTAAAACGTTCTAAAGGTAAGGGGAAATTTGACATGTGTTCCATTATTTATGAAAAAGGGGAGTGTAGCAATATAATTAAAGGAAAATTCATTACCCAGAGCACTAGAGCTCACATTAGTGAGGGAGATGGAACTCAAAAGGAAGGTGAGACTGAGGTGACCATTTGTGGTGTCAATGAAGGAGATGGTATGGTTCACGGTGATGTTATTCCACAAGAGAAAAGTGGTCAAGCAGAAGAAAAAGACCACACAGATGGTATTAATGTCATAGACAAGAGAACTAATGACACAGGAAAATGATGCCAGTATTAATTTTCAGTGTCAGACAAAGAGTATGCTGGCATGTTGACGTAGAACAGCGTGGCCCTACAACTCTTGCTGAATATTCAATTCTTCCTGAGATTCATACTTCTATTGATGTTTTTGTCTAGTGATTCATAAATATTTTTTTTGTTAATTTAAGGTTGAAAATAAAAAAAATTTGTCAATTTAGAATTGAAGAAAATATATTTATAGAGTTAAAATTTAACCGTCAAATAGCGATAAAAAATGGTGTTTGACGTAAGATATTATTTTATTTAAAAAAAATGTGATGTTATAATCAAATATGACTGGACCAATGCAAATATATTATTAAAAAATGTGGCGTAATATATTATAATCAAATATGAAAACATTAAATTGTTTATAATTTATTAAAAAGAAATAAATTAATCTAATCACAAAATAAATTAATTAAATATATTATTCGTAATAAATTATAAATAATTGGATGATCGCATACAACATTTAATCAAAACATAATTTTATTTTATAATTTTAAATATCAATATATTTTATATATTAATATTTAATATATTTTATTATTAATATTTAAATTAAAAATATTGCTGATTTTATATAATTTCAATGTTATAAAATTAATATTATTTTATAATTATATACAGTGTCATAAAATTAATATTATTCTATAATTATATACGACTCACTTTTATTAATTATTTAATTCAATGCTATTATACATATTAATTATTTAATTACTTAATTTATTTATTTTTTCTTTTTAATAAATTATTAACAATCCACATAAAATGTTTAAAATTATTATATTATCTTGCTATTAGATGTTATATGAGAACACTGAATTGTTTATAATTTATCAAGAAAAAATAAATAAATTAATTGATTTAATTGCAGAATAAATTAATTAAATTTATTATTTTTTATAAATTATAAATAATCGGAGTGATTGCGTATAACATTTAATTACAATATAATTTTATTTTACAATTATATTTAATATATTTTATTATTAATATTTAAATTAAAAATATTACTAACCTTATATAATTTCAATATTATAAAATTAATATTATTTTGTGATTATATATTTTACCATAAAATTAAAATTATTCTGTAATTACGTACGCCTGCACAATAGGAGTCCAACAAAAAATAAATTTAATTTTTATAATTTTACACATCCATATTAATTAATTAATTAATTAATCTAATTTTTATTAATTATTTAATTTAGTACTCTTTTATATATATTTAATAATAGGTAAATAAATTTATAATTAATATTATTTAATTATAATATTATTATAATAATATATTAAAATTAATAAAATATATTATAAAAAATTTATGATAATAAAAAAATATAATATAAAAATAATATATTAATTAATATAATTATAATATTTTAATAATTAAAAAAATAAAAAAAAATTAAACCATGGCTGCACCATCACAGCAGCGCCAGACCATTTATAAAAATAATAAGAAGATAATGCATGGCGCTATTTTAAATAGCACCAGACATCAATTTTTTTATCGTGGCACCATGATTAAATTCTAAATTTATAAATATATTTTTTTCAATTTTAAATTGATAATTTTTTTTTAACCCTAAATTGATAAAAATTTCTGATTTGGGTATCCTTAAGAATAAAACTTGAAAATCGACGAGTCCCAATGAGTTAGAAACCATAATAAAAAAAAAAAAGCTTTGAATGCGGGATTCAAGTTAGATTGCTTAAAGCCTGTGCTACGGAAAGCCAAGGTAGTGTTGGGCTCTTTGGATACTTGTTTGAAGGAAAAAAAATTCTTTGGAAACCCCAAAATGGAAAATCTCCATTATAAACTCTTCATCTAAACCTTACATCCAAGACTGAAAGATTTAACTTTAAATTTAGATTTGAGTTAATGTTTTTTTTTTATATCTACGAAAACTACACTTTCTTTTATCGCTAAAAACTTATTCGTTACACATATATTTATTATTATTTTATATATAACTAAAATAAAAAATTATTAAAATTATAAATATATTTATGTCATATGGCATAAATATACAAAGTTAATTGTGCTACTCAGTCAATTTATCATGTGTAAATTTAATAATAACACTTGTCAATCTCTCAATCTCTCATTATCAGTAATTACATAGCATTCCCAAAATTAGACTATCAGCCATAGTTATCCATGTAGAAGGAATTATTTAACTAAGTTCAAGAACACTAAGATTATCTAGAATGATTCAAATTTGTAAACTAAGGTTTAAGAAGACAGAGTCTCAGGTCAAGCTTAGTTTTGCTTAATATGCTGTTAATGACACCAAACAGGGATATGCATGAAAAGCATGACAACTAAAAGCATACATAAAATGTGATGTTCAGCTACTACCGCTGCGGCTTCCATCCACATTGATAAATTATAGAAAATTTAAATTGTATATAATAGTTAGCATAAAATTATTAAATAACTTTGGTTAACCATTTTAAATCAAGTGGAAAGTACGTGCAAAAATTATTTGGGTCAGTTCGGACTGTTTCAATTGGTATCTCTGAATCAGAAAAATTGTGCAGAGCTAGCAGCTTCCCGTGTGAAACGAGGTGGAGCCGCCCGATCACAATACTCAAGAGTTCAGTTCTGGTTTAGCAATTGTACTTGGTTTAACTCTGACGAGAACGTCACAAATTTAGCAGGGGAGAGTGTGACGTCGCGGCCGCTTCCATCCCACATCGGCAGATTATAGAAAATCTAAATTGTATGTAATAGCTAGCACTAAATAACTTAAGTTAACCATTTATAGCCAAATAAAAAGTGGGTCTAAAAATTATTTGAATCAATTTGGACTATTTCATAAAATGCATTGAAATTTCTAGATAAGCAAAGTTTTGAACCAAAGCTATTTCGGGATACAATTTAGATTATCATCTTCATGTAACCACCAACTTTGCAGAAGTTCTCATTTAAATTCTCCAACTTAGATTGATAATCACAAACTTGCTTCTCTGCATTGCTCAAGGAAGCTGCAATTAAGTTAATAAGGTGAAGAGTTGTCACTCTTATAAAAATACAGCTGCCACAACATGGCACCAATGCAAATCAAGAGTAGAAGCTAGAAAATAACGACCAAGAAAAAGAAATGAACCCAATAAATTTTCCTACTGAGACCATTAATCCAATCACAAAAACTACAAGATATTACTTTTGGTGCCTGACACTGCAGCGATGCCTGATAGCCAATTGGGTATGCTTCCAAAGCAGTGCATCAAACTCAAAGCATTAAATTTCCAACAATTAGTTCAGACTTTATGATAGGGCAATCTAGTCCTCTAAGGTTACACATGACTAAAGAAAAGGTATAGTGCCTATTCACACAGAAACTTACGCCTTATTAAAAATATTAAGAAAGCCAACTTTTAATTTAGGATCTTTACAATAGTTTGAATTGACAAACAGACTTCAATTCTGATTATGGCCTATCTAGGGTTCTTGGTTTAGTTTAAAACCAAATTGGAGCAATTGGTACGGGGCTGGGATGCCATTAGACTCTTCAAGATTATGAGAACAGTACAAAGACAGTGACTTAGTGATTTCCGATACTATAGCTCAAAGCCTCTCTAAGGCTCATATTGGTAATAATTTGCAACTTACTCCCTTCTTCTTCTTTCTTTCCCTCTAAATTGAAAATGGAAAAACGCTTGACTAAACCTAACCCCATAACATACTCTTTTGATCTGTGAAATTTAAAATAATGTCTAAAATTGCATTATGCAAATTATCGACTTTCTTATCATTTCAATGATATCTGTTAAAGTCAACACTAATTATAGGACTTTTAATGTAGAAGAATATTGAATGTTGGAAAATAAATTTAATGTATTTATTGTTTAGTATGGATTGTTTGAAAATTATATTTAATGAGAGTAATTGGATATGTAGTTGTTCTTTTTCAATTGATTCATTAAAAACAACTAAACCTAGATGAGATTGCCAAAACAATCCCTTAGAGAGTGGATATAATAGTTCAACAGCAATGCCGGTAGAAATCAGAATAGCAATGTCGCCTAACCAGTATTCCATTAACAAAATATTTAATTGTGAATGTCCTTTGAAACATCTAGCTAGAATTTTGTTTTGAAAGTACACCTACACACATAGATAATCACATACTTGTGCCAATACACAATCTAAATTAGCACCTGTACGCTCATGATGGTTTTCCTGGACCTGATCTTTCACTATCAGCTTATATTCTGAGTACACTCTTAGTTGAGGATGAGCACTGTTGTTAAGTAATTCTAAAAAGAGTGACAGACTTTTGCCACTTGCCCTTGGATCTCCTTAGGTTCTTTTATAAAGTAAAATCTCTCCACTTTACCTTCATATTTAATAACATGAACCTCTGCTCCTAAAGAACAGCAATCATCAAAAAGATATCCATTAGAAGAGTCATTGAACATCTTGAGTGAGATCAGTTGGTCAAAACCATTTTCAGTCTTTAAAGAATGGTAACGCCTCATGTTATCATATGTAGAATAATAAATCCTAGAGCCTGTCAAAATGGAGATAATTCATATAGATAACTTTGAAACAGAATATGGACTAAATGGGAAGCCACCTTGAATTGTCAAGTACTCATCTCTTAAGTGGTCAAAAACAAAGAATTTGAGGATCACATCAACCTGGGATCCAGGAGGAATTGCATTTGGCTCAGCAATTGCCAAGTAGAGAGAAATGTGATCACTTCCATCTCTTTTCACATTTCCAGAAGGATACAACACCAATTTCCTAAATATTGCAATAGAAATGGCAACGAGTTACAATTCCATACTCATGTGAATTCAGGTGGAATTAATTTCAAACAAATACCAGTTGTAGCCAACAGATGCAAAAGCATCAGATTCATACTTCACAAGTCCAGTCTTCTCAAGTAGCTCACAAAATCGTGAGAATGACTCAATCTTTAATGTGTAATGAGCAGGTGGCATGTTCCTTTTTGAAGGTATTTGGATTCTCGTAAAATAGTAATCAGTGAAATACACTATTAAAATAAAATAATATTTTAATATATAATATACTATTGATTTTTCTAAAAAAATAAATATTTTAACTCATTAAAATTTATTATAAATAAGTAAATGGGATAAACAAAAAAATTACTTAATAATAATATAATATTCACTTTTTATTATTATCACTTAAAAGAGAAATTAATTAGAATTAAACTAAATAAAATTATCACTTAAATAATAAAAATTAATAGAAAAGAGGAGATTTCAGTTCAAATTAAAAAAATCAAATTATGGGTTTAATTTTTTAATAATTTCAGTTTTCAATTTAATTTTAATTTTTTATTGAAAAATCGAAAAAAAAAAAAAAACGAACCCAAGCCACCCTTAAAACTACGTAGTTTTAAGCCCCTATATATACTACATTATGATAGTCTAACCCTAAATTTCATTCGGTTAGACCATTCATCTTCTTCGCCGGTCACAGCCACTTGCCTCATCGTTCTCATTTTTTCTTCTCATTTTTCTCCTCCTCTTGGAACATAACATCTTATTCCTCCTACTCTTCTTCTTCTTCTTCTTCATGATTGCTGACAAGTGGCAGACATTTGCATGTGAAAGGACTTTGTTGAGCATCAAAGAGAGATTACGTGCGAAGGACAAGCATCGCGCCATCAAAGGTACTCTTTTGTTTTGTTTTTTTCAGTTTACTGATTTTTTTTGTCAATTTGTACTGAAAATAGAATTGTTTTTTATTTAATCTATTGCTGTCAATTTATTCTTGTAGATCTGGGTATTGTTAATCAGATATAATTTATTGTAAATCTATTTGGGTATCAATAATTTGGAATAGTTTCTTCTTCTTTGTAAACCTATTTGGATAATTTCTTCTTCTTTATAATTCTATTTGGCTATATTATATTGAGTATTTGAGATAATTTTATTTTTAAATATGCTTGGATTGCACTAATTCAATTTTTATGTGATTAAATTTAGGATCACTCAGCAGTGGGACATCATGCAGTAGTATGATGAATCCTTTACTGATATAGAACAGCTTGGTCTTGCTTCAGCTGAATATCCAATTCTTCCCGAGTTTCGTACTTTATTTCATACTTTGTTTGATTCTTTGTCTGGTGATTTTCCTGTTCCCACATCTACATCTGGAGGAGAGAGACTAAAAAAATTGTCTGGATATGGTTGATTTTTATGATTCTTTGTCCACATGATTTTTCCTATTGTGCTTGCCCTTCTATAACATCTACTCTCTAGGTCCGACCATATGAACCTAGGACTCTAATACCACTCTTCTAACACTCTTCTAAGGGATTCCGATCTCGAAATTTCAGATTTCAACGAAGATTTTGCCGAAAAGTGGAAATTCTGGTATCGAAACTTAGCCGGGTATTACAGACTTAGCATCTAAATCATATAAATCTTGTTGAGTTTTGCTCTATTTATCAAATAAAAATTATTATTCGTTGGTAATTTCAATTCACATACAATTTTAAATAAAATTATCTATTTTAATTAAAAATAACTATCTATTTAATAATTATATATATATATATATTAGATATATATAATCCAATATATAATAATATAATAAATTTTATATAAAAATTTATTGAAATTTGTTTATTTATATATACAATATATTTAAAATCTATATTTATTTTTCAAATTTTGAAAATTATAATATCCAAAAATTATAAATTACTTTTAAAAATAAATTTTAATTATTTTTATAGGTCAAATAAATATTTAAATATAAAAGATAAAATTTAAAATATTTGTTCTATCCTGTAAAATGATAAATTATAAATATTTTTAAATTTATTGTGTTAAAAATTTTATTTAGAATTTAAATATAAATAGAAGTAAAAACTTTAAAAATTAAAATAAAAAAAAATTTGAGAATAATATTGAAATTAAAAAAAATTATATGTTTTTTTTACAAACATAGTAATAAATAAATGATTTCAACTGATTAAAATTATTAATCCAATAAATCAAATTCATATAAATTTTCCACTATATAAAATTTTAGATTCGATCAATTAAAATTATTATTTTACCAAATTTTGTTCCTACGAAATTTCAATTCAATAAACACTTAATAATTTAATTAAAATAACATTAATTTTAACCAATTAAAATTATTAATTTAATAAATTAAGTTCGTATATAATTTCAGCTCCGTAAATTCTTTAACTGTGTAAATTAAATAACTTCTATTCAAATAAAATTGTTTATATAAATATTAATTCCGTTTTAATTAAAATATTAATTTTTATTTTTCTAAATTAGATTGAATATATAAATATAATTTAAATAGAACATTTCGCTTATAAATGAAATCTATGGTAGATATTATTATATCTCAAAGTGTATGTTTGTGTATAAAGTTTAAGTTGATATTAATATTAGACCTAAAGGATTATTGAGTTTTTTGGAAAATTAATTCCATTCCACATATAGAACTCTTATGTGGTTCTAGATTTATTAATTTGAATTTGAAATTTACAGATTCCAAGATCATATTTCGGTTCAAATTGAAAAATCAAATTAAATTGATTGATTTTAATTTAATAGTTTAGTTAATTGGAATATTTAATTTAGTTTAATTAATATTTTTTAAATTATTTAATTTTTAATTCGATTTGATTTAAATATATTAAATAATTGATTAACTAAATTAACCGATTTTACTATATACTAATATACTAATCTTTATTCTAGCCAATTGTACAAACCCAACCTTTTTTTTCGTTCTCTTATTCAACTCAATCAATGGAACCACAATATGTTAAATTTATAAATTTTGATTTTGATATAATCGAACTGAACTTATTTTTATCGATTTGATTTAATTTGATTATATTTTAATAATCGATTTAATTCGATTTCTAATATTTTTAAAATTTAATTTTTAATTTTTTTAATTTGATTCGAAATTCAACCGACTGATTCCATATACCTAGTTAAAACGCCTAGTTTTGCTAGTAAAATTGAATTTCAAATAGAGTTCAATACTTAATATATTTTTTTGTTAGATTGAATATGAATTTTAAATACCATATTTACTATTGGTATTTCAAACCCTTTTTTCTTAAAGTCCTTTTATTGAAATTTAAATTCATACTGTTCAATATTACTGTATGATTTTTATTTTTTATTTTCTTAAAATTAAAAGTATTTTTTTTTATTATTTACTTCTAAAAACAGTTTTTTTTACTTATTTGTATAAAAATAAATATAAATTTTTATATAAAAATAAAAAATAAAATCTTTTTAAAATATAATATTTAATAATAAAATAAAAATATAAATAATTTTATAAATGATTACACATAAAAATAAATAATAAATTATATGTACATAAATTATATTTATGTGGTATATGATATTACAATAAAAATTATTATTTAATTCTTGTGATATAAAAAAATTTATTAATTAGTCACATAATTTAAAACATACATTAAAACATTTATGAGATTTTAAAAAATCTATTGGTTAATCTCTAAATTAATTTTAGTCATTAAATATTATAAAAATAAAAATTATTATTTAGTCCATGTAGAAAAATTCATTAACTAATCTTAATTTTAAAAAATATATATTAAAATATTTTTAAAATTTTTAAAAATTTACTAATTGATTTCTTTATCAAAGCATTTACATATTTAGTTTAGTTGTAAATTGCATATGAGTAACTATGCGAAATCTCAGAATCTACTCTCCAATTTCTAATCTTCCATTTCAAAAAAATAATCTCTATCAAAATTTTTAAATACAAATAAAATTTTAAATTTTAAATTTTAAATTTATACAAACTGTAATATCATGTAAACAATTAAAATATGGAATAAATTAATTTTACTAATTAATTAAATTGTAATTATTTATTGTAATTAACTTAAACTTTAATAGATAATTTTAGCAATCCAAATATTTCCCTCCTATATATAGATTATAAAAGAATTCCATAAAAATTTAATTTAAATAATTTTTTATTTAAAATAAAAGAATTCAATTTTTTAATTTAAAAAATTATTTTATAGATATAATTTTATAAAATTTTTTCTTAAAAAATAAATAATGACAACGGAATATATCAACTCCTAAAAACCTTGAGATATTTGGAAAGATGCATGTTACCACAGTCCTAATAGAGTCCGTGACCTGCAAGTATATTTGTGCCACTAAATAAGAAGCGAGATGTGTGTGTTTTGTTTTTTTGAGAGAGATGTGTGTGTTTTTTGAGAGAGAGATGTGTGCCGATTGTGGGAACAGGGAATGATGAATATGGTGGAATGATTTTCTAACATTGTTGTTGACTCTAATGATGAAAAATTGTATTTTCATGGTAAATTTTTTTTTTCTTATCGAGTATGTGGTAATATACCTTCAATAATCTCTTGAGTTAATCTTAACTTCTGGAGAAATTAGACTTGGTTTGATTTTCGACATCAGAACTTTTTTATCAAATTGAGTTTTTCCATTTGAATGCTTTTGAATAGAATATATATAATATTTTTCTTTTTAAGTAAACTGAGATAAGATAATGAAATCTTCAAACCTCAAAAAAACCTCCTTTTAATGTTTTAAAAACCATACTAAACCTCCAATAATTTTCCTTCCAAACAAAGTACTAAAGATACATATATACGGCAGATACACATGGCGATAGTTGGCTCTCTGAAATTTTTAAAATTTTTTAAGCGTATAAAGGTAAATTTTTTAAAACATGAAAAATTATTATTAAATCGCTACATATTTAAAAAATTTACCAACTCATTCTTATTTTAAAATTATTTAATTAAATCATCATTATATTTTATAATTTTTAATTTTTTAATTCATTTATTAAAATTTTTTTTACTATTTAATCCCTCATCCTTTATATTATTTTTTAATCCAATAAATTTACTTCTCATTTTTAAAATTTAAAGTTTAAATCTCCACTTAAATTTTTTCTTAAGTTATTCACTCATTATTTAATTTATCTTTATATACTATTTTTATTATTAAGTGATAATTTTTTTTATTTATCTCAATTACTAATTTATTTGTATGATTGAAATTATACGAAAATAATTTTTAATGGGTTATAATATTTAAAAAATAAATAAATTTCATTCATAAACCAATTATTTTAATATATTTTTTTATAGATTTGTATATTACAACCATAAAGGAAAGAAATTTTTCTATAATAAATACCATTAAAAGTCAACTTTATAATGATAAATTATAAATAATTGATTAATAATTTATATTAAAAAATATATTTAATGATATCATTAAAAATATATTTTAATGGATAAAAAATAAATGAGAATGACTATAATTTAATTATAATAGTTTATTTACTTTTTATAAAAATTTATTTTCTGAATATATATTTATTTTATATTTTCTTTATTCTATACACTTTAATTTTTTAACATATTAAAAAAGATAATTTTTATTTTATTAATTTTTCAATTATATTATATTAAAAATATTAAATTTTATTAAATATTTTGAATGCTTATTTAGAAAATAATAATTAACAATAATAGGTTGATTTGAAATAATATAAAATTAAATAGAATTATCGTATAAGTGATTAATATTGAATTTGATTATATAAGAATATTGTAAAACAATGATTTATATTTTATTTCGGTATATTCTTTCTCCAATTAATAAATATATTTTCTTTCTTTTCAAAAAATGCATATTTTTTTCTTTCATTTATTTTGTATGAAAATTTTTTTAATATATTTTATAAAACTATGTAAAATTTTTATTTTTTTTAAAATAAAATTTTTAAAATAAAAAATAATTAAAAATTTTCATCTCAAATAAAATAATTGTTAAAAAAAATAATTAAATTAAATTTTTGCAAAATTTTTAATTATAAACCGAAAGTAAAAAACAAACCATTTTTAAAACCCATATTGTATGGCGCAAAAATAAGATTGATTCGTAAATTCTGATTTTTTTAATCTGTATTATATTTCTATATTTTTTTAAAAATATCAAGTTGGAGTTTTTTGCTACTCTATTCACACGATCAAATTTTTTAAAAAATAATTATTTAATTTCTTATACTTAATAAAACTCACTAATTAATATATTAATTTAAACAAATTTATTAAAACATCTTTAAAATATTATAAATCTACTAATTAATCTTTTATTAATTTTAAATATTAAATATTTTACTATAATATGAACAAAATTTATTAATTAATCCCTTAATTTTATAAAAAATAAACTAATTAGTCACTCTAATTAATAGCATTTTAATTTTTTTTCAATAATTAATAATTAAAATTATCGAAATAACTAATTAATAGATTATTTAATATTTCAATGACATTTAATGACATTTTAATATATTAGTGAGATTTTCTATACTACAAAAATTAAATAATAATTCTCCCGTTAAACTGTATAATAAATTTTATATATGAAAATCACATCTCATTTTCACTGAATTATCATATGTTTGGAAATTGAAACAATAAACTCCTAATGAATAATTCAATTGATTATCTCTCTGTTAATATAATATTATTTAATGCAGGCATCATGGTTTGAATACCACAAATAAAAATATTCTCATTGATGAAGAAAATAAAAAATAATAATAATAAAATTGACCATAGAAAATATTAAAGTTACTTAACAACTCGGATATCAAAGATGTGAAAATGGAACAATTAGGCATATTCCAGTCAAATTTAATTTGTTATTGGTAAGGATGAAATGGAAAGTCTTTGTCAAGTAACTTGTGTAATAACAATAGAATTACATATTGGCATTTCCTTTTATTATTTTCTAATAAAGAGGAAGGTGATCAGCCATTGTATTAGCCTGATCTGGATTTCATTCTCCTGACCTCATCTGATGCATAGATCAAGATACTAGCTAAACATCTACATTCTAAATCAAGTCCTTAGGCGTTCGATCTAGTTCAAGAGATTGTAATTGAGAAATTACAGTCTGAAGTTGAGTTTCTAGAGAACTTTTTTCCTTCTGTAATGCCTCCAACCGGCAACGAATGTTGAAAGAACACAACACCTTTTTAGCTTTCTCTACGACAGGCTTTAGACAATCCAATTTGAATCCAGCTTTCAAAGCATCCTCAACGCTTTGGATTATGGTTGTTAACTCATCAGGAGTCATTGACATCCAAGTTTTTTCCTTCAATGACAGTGCAGAACCAAGTTCTCCCAGCACTACTGCTATTGTATTAGCTCTCTGAAACCTGCAATTCTCCCAAAATTTTCCCTCAATGCAGTATATTCTGTTAAGGTCAGATACATGAGATTTTAGCACCCGAAAACCATAAAAATCTTCATAAAAATCAACCATATCCAGACAAGAATTTTTTACTCTCTCTCCTCCAGATGTGGGAACAGGAAAATCACCAGACAAAGAATCAAATAAAGTATGAAATAAAGTATGAAACTCGGAAAGAATTGGATATTCAGCTGAAGCAAGACCAAGCTGTTCTATATCAGTAAAGGATTCATCATACTGATTGTCTTGACACCAGCTGAGTGATCAGGAACATTACCATCTGCTCCACTAACCCCACAAATCGCCACCTCAGCCTCACCTTACTTTTCAGTTCCACCCTCCCCTGTTCATAAACAATGGAACACTTGGCTTTAGAAGGTCTTATTTGAGAAGTAAGCCCAGTATAGATTATCCCAAATAGATTTACAAAGCACCCTGATATGAGAATCATTTTTACAGTTTAACAAATCAATTATCCTAAATTTAATCAAATACAAATTGAATTAGTGCAATCCAAGCATATTTAAAAATAAAATTATCTCAAATACTCAATATAATATAGCCAAATAGGTTTCTAAAGAAGAAGAAATTATCCCAAATAGATTTACAAAGAAGAATGAAACTATTCCAAATTATTGATACCCAAATAGATTTACAATAAATTATATCTGATTAATCATACCCAGATCTACAAGAATAAATTGACAGCAATAGATTAAATAAAAAACAATTCTATTTTCAGTACAAATTGACAAAAAAAATCAGTAAACTAAAAAAAAAATACAAATTGAATTAGTGCAATCCAAGCATATTTAAAAATAAAATTATCTCAAATACTCAATATAATATAGCCAAATAGATTTCTAAAGAAGAAGAAATTATCCCAAATAGATTTACAAAGAAGAATGAAACTATTCCAAATTATTGATACCCAAATAAATTTACAATAAATTATATCTGATTAATCATACCCAGATCTACAAGAATAAATTGACAGCAATAGATTAAATAAAAAACAATTCTATTTTCAGTACAAATTGACAAAAAAAATCAGTAAACTGAAAAAAAAAAAACAAAGAGTACCTTTGATGGCGCGATGCTTGTCCTTCGCACGTAGATGGAGGGGCTTGTGAGTGTTGGGCGACACGACCGTTGCGAGATAATCTCTCTTTGATGCTCAACAAAGTCCTTTCACATGCAAATGTCTGCCACTTGTCAGCAATCATGAAGAAGAAGAAGAAGAGTAGGAGGAATAAGATGTTATGTTCCAAGAGGACGAGAAAGATGAGAAGAAAGAATGAGAACGATGAGGCAAGTGGCTGTGACCGGTGAAGAAGATGAATAATGTAGTATATATAGGGGCTTAAAACTACGTAGTTTTAAGGGTGGCTTGGGTTCGTTTTTTTTTTTTCGATTTTTCAATAAAAAATTAAAATTAAATTGAAAACTGAAATTATTAAAAAATTAAACCCATCAAATTAAATTGATTCAATTTAATTTGATTTTTTTAATTTGAACTGAAATCTCCTCTTTTCTATTAATTTTTATTATTTAGGTGATAATTTTATTTAGTTTAATTCCAATAATTCCTCTTTTAAGTGATAATAATAAAAAGTGAATATTATTTTATTATTAAGTATTTTTTTATTTATCTCATTTAATTATTTATAATAAATTTTAATGAGTTAGAATATTTATTTTTTTAGAAAAACCAATAGTAACTTATATATTAAAATATTATATTATTTTAATAGTGTATTTGCATGCTATAATTAATATAATAATTGATAATTAAAAAAATAACATATTATTTAATTTCCGTAAATATTTATTTTTCTCTCATGAAACATTTATATAAAAAAAATTATATATTTTGAATTCAAAAATTATATATAGAGAGAAAAATTATAATTTATAGAGTGTTACATAAAATATCTGAAAAATTAAATTAAATATAAGTATAAATAAAATTAATCTAAAGTAAAAAAAATATGTAAAATTAATGATGGTTTAATCTTTTAAATTTTATTTAAATAAATATATCAATATTAATGTAAGAAAAATCAATATTTGTATAATAAATTAAGTCCAATACAAATTTAAATTAGCTAAAAATATATATAAATTAGAGATTAAGAGAGCCAAATAATATTTATGAAAATTGAGAGATCAACAATGCAATTGGAAAGGTTAAGGTATGTTTAGAATTTAAGAAGTTAATGGTGTGAGTTTAGTAATATTAGAGAAAAAAATACTTAATTGCATGTAGATATACAATATTTTCTTATTAAATTTCATTTGTACATTTGAGTTAACAAAAATTACTAAACACTCTAAATAATATCAAAAATTTATATCCTAATTGAATTTCACTAATTATTATTTTATGAGAATCCAAACACATTCAAATAAATAATAATTATCTACTACTATTTTAATATTGTGATAATTATTTTTAATATTTTAAAATAATATTTAAATTTATTATTTTAATAACCATACATAAAAATTTTATTTTTTTAATTATCATATATATATATATATCAAAACCTATAAATTCAAACATATTGATATATTAAAAATTTAATGTTATTATATCTTATTCTATTTCAAAAAAAAATGTTATTATATCTTATATATCTTATTAAGTTTTTCTTAATTAACTAAAATTAATATAAAGTATAATATTATCATCTATTTTAAAAAATAATATAAAAAAATATTTTATTGAATTTACAGTTCTATTCATATAATAACTCTAATTAAATTTAAGGCAATTATTATATTTTATACTATATGATAATAATATACTATTATAAAAAGTTTAAACTAAAAATATCATTATTTATTTAGTTAATTAATTGTTAATAAATAAACAGTCTCCATATATATTTACAAAAACATTTAACTTTATATTTTTGCAAATATTCAAATTTTTTTATTTTTATATTAATTTCATTATACGATATAATTTTATAATAATTATATTATATCATAATATTAAATAATTTATACTAATCTATTTATACTATATATAAATAATAAAATTACCATCTAATTTATATCTTTATTTTAAAAAAATTAATATTATTATATTTTATATATTTTTTTGAAAATTTTCTTAATTAATTAAAATTAATATAAAGTACAATACTATCATCTATTTCAAAAAATAAAATTATCAACTATTTAAATAATTAAATATGATTATAAATAATTTAAAAACTTAAAAGGTATTATGGGCAATCCCATTATTTCCCCTTCCATTTTTATATATAATATTAAAAATTTTATTAAATAAAATAATTTAAATTTGAAATAAAAGTATTAATTTCAAACGAATATTCAAAATAATTTACTTAATTATTATATTAGATAATATATATAGTCCAAAAATAAAATTTTAGTACCTTTGGTATTTATAAAGGTTTTCATTTTTAAATTTAAAAAAAAAACTGTCTTTTTTTTTCTTTCGTTATTTTTTTTCAGTTAATGAAATATTTATATAAAAAATTTATATACTTTAAATTTAAGAATTATATATTTTTAAAAAAATTACAGATTGTATGAATATAATATAAAGTATATAGAAAATTAAAGTAAATATAAATAAAAATAAAACTAATATAATAATAAAAAAATTATAATAATAAAGAGAAAATTGCTTAATCTTTAAAAATTTTAAAATTTACAATTAAATCCCGTAGTGTTGGAGATTAAAAGGTGACACAATTGATATTTTTGAGAGACTAACAAAGTAATTAGCATGTAAGAAAAGTGAAGTTGTGCTTAAAATTTTCATTATTCTTTCGTTTTTCATTTTTCTAAAGTCATTTCACTTTTTTTTTATGGATTATATTTTATTATATAAGATGATTCAAATATAAAATAAAAGTATTAATTTTAAATAAATATTCAAAATAATTTGCTCAATTATTACATTAAATAATATATATATAGTCAAAAAGTAAAATTTTAGCACCTATGATATTTATAAAGGTTTTTAATTTTAGATTTAAAGAAAAAAATATCACCCATTTCAAAAAAAAAAAAAAAAAAAAAAAAAAACCTATCACTTTTTTTTTTTCTTTCGTTAATTCTTTTCATGTAATGGGATGTTCATATGAAAAAAAAATTATATATTTTAAATTAAAAAATTATATATATATTAATAATAAATTTATGAAAAAAAATATTAAATGTCAAATTATTTGGATAATATTAAGATATTATATGATATATTCGAATGCTAAAATTCATTCTTATTATTTATATTCAATTATTTTAATAATATATATATATATATATTACAATTATTATAATGAATATAAAATCGTTGTATGCTAAATAAATAAAATATATCTGCATATACAACTTATTATTGATAACTCTCAATCTCCCTGGGCTCCATATCCGATAGATCTGGTTCTCCCTCGTCCCCTATTATATGGATCTTATTTCTTTTTGGGCTCTCTGTTGGGTTTGTCAAATGGGTCTCTCCATGTTCTCTTTGAGGAAAGGACTTGCAAAATAAGGGAAAAGGGGGTCAGGGGTCCACCGGGGATGCCCCGGCGGAGACCCTCCGACGTTCAAGTCAGATTTACGAGCTAGAGTAGTGTGGATAAACAAGAGTTGCAGAGAGAGAATAAGGAAAAATGGAGTTAAGGAAGAAGGAGCAGGAGAGAGAGCCTCCTCTTTGAATGAGAAGACCCTCCAGTATATAGTGCTTTCCTATCCTTTTCACTCAGGCCCGTACGTACGGTTGTGTCAGGCCCCTGCTCCATGCGTAACGACCATTTAATGCTCTCCAGAGCTCATGCGGGTAGGGCTGGTGAGTAATTGGGCCTACTCCCTTATGGGGCTTGTGCTCATATCTGATCCGGATCACCCTGGGTTGCCGGCCCAGGCTCGTGAAGTCGAGCCGCCTCTCGAGCATATGATCTGATGGGCTTTGGACCTGTGACCTTCTTTTGGACCCAACCTTACTCCTGGGCTAGGAAAAATCTGGAGGTTATCAATTGCCCCTTTACCTCCTCAGCAGTTATTTCATGACTGGTGAGGGGGTAAATACTTAGGCTCCACTAATGACCGTGCAGCTCGAGAACGGCTCTTGTCAAAACGTCCTTTACTTGCCTTATTTCTTTATCCCTTTACCTTGGTGTTTAAATGTATGGCGATCTGGAGATGTGTATTTGATGATGAATGATATTTCACCTCGGCCTGTGCCTCATCATTATTTTCTACTCACGCTGTCTTCTAGTTTTGTCAACTTTACTTATTTGATGGACCTAGGCCGGCTCTACTGGGACTCTGCTGGTCGAACCGACCCGGGCTAAGAGCTCGGAGTCTGGTTAAGCTTCTGACTTGCGAGTTTCTCTTATTTTCATGAGGGTCTTTCTGTTTTTGGCTCACGATCTCGTCATTGTTGAGATAACCTTCTGGTAGTCGGTGTGGTTTGAGCTGTGAGTTCCGCTGGGATAGAGTACTCGTTCTTTTGTTGTTTTCCTCTTCCTGGGTTATTCTTGCTGAACGTCTATTTATTGTGAGTTAATCCGAGCTGTGAGCATGGTCCTTCGCCTTCGTTTATCCTTTTATGCGTTCCTGCATTTGTGGGCCTTTTCGTAGAGGGAGCTCGGTTCTCTGTTATTTCTTGTAATACCCGGCTAGACTCCGGTATCGGAATTCCTACCGTCCGGTGGAATCTCGGATGTCGGAGACCTCTAGAAGGGTAAAGTCATGTTTTTATGAAATGCTTTTATGTTTTAAATGATTTTAAGTGTGAATTAAATGAGTTTTTACATGAAAATAGCTTTGGAGGAAAACCCAGGTTCGGCCGCCGAAAGTCAAGTTCGGCCGCCGAACATGCATGCGTTTTGGAGGCACGTTAGGCCCCCGAAAGCATGAGTGAGGGAAGTCAAGGTTCGGCCGCCGAACCTCATGTTCGGCCGCCGAACATTGCATGGATGCGGAGGCACATTCGGCCCCCGAACGTGGCCTGGCCAGCCACTATAAAAGGGTCCCCTTGGTCCGCACGGGCGAGCTTTTTCTCTCCCATTGTCGGCCAAGGTGAGTCTCCACCGTTCCTCCCTCGATCTTGAGTGTTTCCTCTAGATCTTTCATGGTTTTAACAAGGTTTCATCTTGCTTTGAAGTTTTTGAGCTTTTGAATCGAGTTTTGAGCAAGTTTTGAGCTTGGAGGCCCAAGGAGCTAGATTTCTCCCAACTCCAAGTTAGATCGCCTCTACTCTCGATCTTCAAGAGGTAAGAGTCGATCTTGAACTCTTGTAATGTTTTAAATAAGTTTCATGCAAGATTCATGGGATTAAAGGCATGTTTAGTTCATGTGTAGGTTTATGGGTTTATGTTGTGATTTTGAGCAATGTAGCTTGATTGTGTATGAATGAAGTGTTGTAGATGGGGTATGTGCATGTTTGAGACCCCTAGGAACTTGTATGTGTGTTTTGGTTGAGAAATATGCATGATTTATGGTTTTGGGAGGCAGGAGGTTCATTTGAACCAAGTTTCTGCCGTTTGGCAGAAACCAGGTTCGGCAGCCGAAGGGAGTTTCGGCCGCCGAACCCCTCTTGTGGAGGCAGCTTTCGGCTGCCGAAGGTGCCCCCGAAAAGAGACTTTCGTCTCTGTCTGGCACTTTCGGCCGCCGAAGGTGCCGCCGAACCTAGCTGAGTTTCGTCTCTGTCCAGGACTTTCGGCCGCCGAAGGTGCCGCCGAAGGTGCCCTGTTCAGCCATTTCATGCATATTTTCTATGATGTTTTAGGGGGTTTTTGGGGGATATATTAGCGTTATGTTTGTATATGTTTGGTCCCTCATTGGAGTCCACCTGTGTAGGTTCGGACCCGAGGAACCGAGGACCCCAGCAGTGAGTGAGCTGCTTCAGTGTCTGGTCAGAGCTAGCCAGAGGTGAGTGGAAACAAGCTTAATGTTTTAAATCAAGCAATTAAATATTTTGAGCATGTTTCATGCATCATGATGACATGTAATAGGCAGATTGCATTAGTTCACGAATATGTCGCATTGCATTTTATTTTGTGGTTGTGGGTGAATGCTGTATGATCCAATTAGTCCACGAGACTTAATATATGATATGACAGGAAGACCAGGACCCCATGCTACGGCCTGGCACGAGACTTAATATATGATATGACAGGAAGACCAGGACCCCATGCTACGGCCTGGCACGAGACTTAATATATGATATGACAGGAAGACCAGGACCCCATGCTACGGCCTGGCACGAGACTATGTTGAGACTAATTGGTGACAGATTCACCCTTGATGTGAATTGTCTGTGATATGATGCATTTCATGAAAGCATGAACTTTAATAAAATGTTTTTTTTTAGTTTCTGCTCACTGGGCTTTTAGCTCACCCCTCTCCCCTAACCCCCAGGTTTGCAGGTACGGGATTGATAGAGAAGAAAAGAAGAGAAAAGTCATATGTATGTAATAGCTAGAGTATGTGGACATGACAACTGATAAGAATGTAATGTAAAGTTTTGAACAGTTGTGTTTATGTAAATATGTTATTGAGGATAGAGTTGTGCTTGACCATAGTTTATGTAAATCCCTTGGTATGTACATGATCTTATTTTATGATGTATGTGTGAACCAACTCAACACAGTATATATATATTGCCATTGAGGCTTTGATGAAATCCCACAGAGGGATTAATGTTTATGTATATGATGAACACAGTGCATGCACAGGTTGGGTTTGGTGTACGAAGAAAAAGAAAAGTTTCTAATTCTTACGTATGTTTGTTGATCATGTATGGGATTAAACAGGTAAACAGGATGTATGTAGGCTTGCTACGGGTTCCGGCGGCCTTAAGCCGACCTGAATCCTAGCGCCGGTGGCGGTCCGATTTTCGGGTCGTTACAGAGTGGTATCAGAGCCCTAGGTTCATATGTTCGGACCTAGAGTGTCGGGCTCATAGAGGTTATAGAAGGTCAAGCACAATAGGAAAAAGTCATGTCCACTAGGATAGGATGTAGAGTCCTGTCTTGCTATGATGATGTGATATGCCATGATAAAATGCATGTGCATAAATGATGTGATATGTATGTGACGAGGGTTCATGTGTGCCCACATGAATCATATGATGCTTATATTTGCTGTGCTATGTGCTGTTTTCAGGAAACAGGATGAGAGGAACCCGTCGATCTGCGCGATTGACTGGAATGCCACCTCAGGACGAAGGCACTGATGCCCGTCCTTCAACATTGCCTAGGGCAATGTCAAGTAGGTCCAACAGGGACCGAGCAGTGAGGGACCCTAGAAGGTCTTTAGATCTGGGAAGAAGCAGATCAGTCAGAGGAACAGTACAGGGAGGTATGTCAGAGGATATGGGAGATCAGATGGATGTTGATCAAAGGAGGGATGGCAGTTTGGGCGTCAGTATGTCAGAAGAGGGTATGGGAGAATCCCAAGGAGGCACACAGGCCTCGGGATTTGTTCAGCCACCTCACTATCCGCCCTACACCCAAAATCCCGGGTATTCGATGGGAGGTACATCGGATTACCCTAGTTTTAACCCTTACCCCACGCAGATGCCATACCCACCATACTACCCACCATATCCACAGTACCCAATGTACCCACCTCCACCATACTATCCAAATCCAGCAAACCCTACCCCTGGGGATGCTGTACCTCCACCACCACCAGCACCTACATGCCCAGATACCCAGATACCTCAGCCTAGCTCATCTGGGGGAAGTAAGGCTAAAATGACAGATTACATGAAGTTGGGTGCTCCCCAGTTTGAGTCAGGTGATGACCCGTTTGTATATTTGGAGAAGGTCAAGATGATCACAGAGGAGATTGGGGCTGATGATAGTAGAGCCATTCAGATGGCTGGTTTCACCTTGAAATGCAAAAAGGCCCGTGAGTGGTTCAAAAACTATGTGAAGCCGAGGGTGGATAACCTATCATGGGAAGAGTTCGCTAATGAATTTGCAGGATGGGCTTTTCCTGATAGTTCAAGGGAATTGAAGATGATAGAATTCGAGCAGTTGAGGCAAACTGATGACATGAGTGTAGGCGAATATACTGACAGGTTTATGGAGTTGCTGCCATTTGCTGGGCAAGACCTTAGCACAGATCAGAAGAAGTCAAGGAGGTATATCATGAAGCTCCATCCCAGGTATTCCTCCTTGGTACAGTCAGCAGATAGAGAGAGTTTTCATGCCATAGTAGACATGGCTAGGAGAATGGAGGCCAGTGCCATCGTTCAGGGGACAGTCAAACAGACAGTGACACAAGCTTCTGATTCTAAAACTCCGGGTGGGGGAAGGTTAGATCCCTCTACCTTGAGTGCAGCAGCTTCAGGCAGTAAGAGATGGGGTAAGCCCAAGGGTAAGAAGAATAAGTTCTGGAACAAGGTCAAGTCTAGTCTGGGATTTGGCAGTGGTTCTAGTTCTGGGGCAGATAATGCAGCTTGTGCGAAGTGTGGTAGGCCACACAGGGGTTTATGCCGGTATGGGACGACGACCTGCTACAGATGCGGGCAAGAGGGGCATATGTCATGGCAATGCCCTAAAACAGTTCCTATGGCACAGACACAGCAGACAGCTTCAGGAAGTGTGGCACAGCCAGTAGCTCCAGCTGCTACCCAGGCCAGTGGCAGAGGCAGAGGGAGAGGGTCAGCCTCTTCTTCAGCAGGGTTCAGAGGTGAAGGTCCATCAGCTCCAGCCAGGATCTTCACCATGACGCAACAGGAGGCTAACACGTCCAACACCGTGGTGTCAGGTAATCTCATCATTGGGTGTTCTGATGTGTATGCATTAATGGACCCGGGTGCATCTCACTCTTTTATTGCACCGAGAGCCGTTCAGAGGTTAGGATTGATGGTCTCTGGGTTAGAGTGTCCCCTATGGGTCAGTGGACCCAAGTGTGACCCGTCAGTGGCAGAGGCAGTCTGCCAATGTAGTCCAGTTTTCATAGAGGGAAGATGCCTTTCCGCCGACCTTGTGGTTCTAGATTTGACAGATTTTGACGTCATTCTAGGGATGGATTGGTTATCGACCCATGGTGCTACCTTGGACTGTAGAGACAAGGTAGTCAGATTCAGAGATCGGGATGGGTCAGAGGTCGTCTTCAGAGGAGACAAGAAGGGTACACCTAGAGGTCTAATCTCAGCTCTTCAGGCTCGTAGGTTGCTTAGGAGGGGATGTCAGGGATTTCTAGCTCATGTGAGGGAGTTGGACAGTCAGGTTAGAGAGCCCGCCTCAGTGCCAGTGGTTAATGAGTTTTTAGATGTTTTCCCAGACGAGCTTCCAGGACTACCACCTGCAAGGGAGATAGAGTTTGAAATAGAGCTGATGCCTGGAACTAGGCCTATCTCTATCCCTCCCTACAGGATGGCACCAGCTGAGATGAAAGAGTTGAAAGAACAGTTGCAGGAACTGGTAGACAAGGGTTTCATCCGACCAAGTACCTCACCTTGGGGTGCTCCAGTACTCTTTGTGAAGAAAAAGGATGGATCCCTCAGGCTTTGTATCGACTACAGGCAGTTGAAAAAAGTCACCATCAAGAATAAGTACCCATTGCCAAGGATCGACGATCTATTCGACCAACTAGCAGGAGCGGGTTGTTTCTCCAAGATAGATCTGAGATCAGGGTACCATCAGCTGAGGATAAGGGAAGAGGACGTACCAAAGACAGCATTCAGGACCAGATATGGGCACTATGAGTTCCTTGTAATGCCGTTTGGGTTAACTAACGCCCCTGCAGCATTCATGGACCTCATGAACAGAGTATTCAGACCATACCTGGATCACTTCGTTATTGTCTTCATAGATGATATCCTAGTGTATTCCAGGAATGCAGAGGAGCATGCCCATCATCTGAGGATAATTCTGCAGACATTGAGAGAACATGGCTTGTATGCCAAGTTCTCCAAGTGTGAGTTCTGGTTGAGGAGCATCTCTTTCTTGGGGCATGTAGTGTCAGAGAATGGAATAGAGGTAGACCCCAAGAAGGTAGAGGCTGTGACTAACTGGCCTAGACCCACTACAGTGACAGAGATCAGAAGTTTCTTGGGTTTGGCTGGTTATTACAGGAGGTTCGTACAGGACTTCTCTAAGATTGCAGCTCCTTTAACCAGATTGACCAGAAAGAATCAGAGGTTCGAGTGGACCGATCGGTGTGAAGAAAGCTTTGAGGAGCTCAAGGAGAGGTTGACTTCAGCACCAGTGTTAGCTCTGCCAACCAGCAATGAGGACTTCACAGTGTTCTGTGATACATCCAGAGTAGGCTTGGGTTGTGTGTTGATGCAGAATGGTAGGGTGATCGCTTATGCTTCTAGACAGCTAAAGAGGCATGAGATGAATTACCCCACACACGATCTAGAAATGGCAGCAGTTATCTTTGCACTCAAGATGTGGAGGCACTACCTCTATGGGGTAAAATGTGAGATCTTCACAGATCATAAGAGCCTGCAGCACATCTTGAGTCAGAGAGATTTGAATTTGAGACAGAGAAGATGGGTAGAACTGCTCAGTGACTACGATTGCAAGATCCAGTATCATCCGGGTAAGGCGAATGTCGTGGCAGACGCCCTAAGCCGGAAATCACTTGGCAGTCTATCCCACATCACGGCAGAGAGAAGACCGGTGGTGAAGGAATTTTATAAGCTCATTGAGGAAGGTCTACAGATGGAGTTGTCTGGTACAGGTGCTTTGCTTGCACAGATGAAAGTAACACCCGTGTTTCTAGAGCAGGTGGCTCAGAAACAGCATGAGGACCCAGAGTTGGTGAAGATTGCCAGGACTGTTCAGTCAGGCAGAGACAGTGAGTTCAGATTCGATAGTAAGGGGATCCTCCGCTATGGGAGTCGATTATGTGTACCAGATGACATTGGGCTAAAAGGAGACATTATGAGAGAGGCTCATAATGCAAGATACAGCATTCACCCTGGAGCCACCAAGATGTATCAAGATCTGAAGAGAGTGTATTGGTGGCCAGCTATGAAGAGGGAAGTGGCACAATTCGTGTCAGCCTGCGAAATATGTCAGAGGGTGAAGCTGGAACATCAGAAGCCGGCTGGAATGCTTAACCCGCTACCTATTCCAGAATGGAAATGGGAGAACATAGCTATGGACTTTGTAGTGGGGTTACCGGCAACATCCAACAGACTAGACTCCATATGGGTAATTGTGGACAGACTCACCAAATCTGCTCACTTCATTCCCGTTAGGAGCAACTACTCTGTGGATAAGTTAGCGCAGGTGTATGTTGAGGAGATTGTCAGACTACATGGGGTCCCGGTATCTATAGTGTCAGATAGAGGGCCCCAGTTCACATCCAGGTTTTGGCGGAGTCTGCAGAGTGCTATGGGTACTAGGTTGGATTTCAGCACTGCCTTCCATCCACAGACAGACGGACAGTCAGAGAGGACCATCCAGACCATAGAAGATATGCTCAGAATGTGTGTGCTAGATTTTGGCGGTTCTTGGAAGCAACATCTACCTTTGGTGGAGTTTGCCTACAATAACAGCTATCATGCTAGCATAGGGATGGCTCCATATGAAGCTTTATATGGGAGGAAGTGCAGGTCACCTGTTTGCTGGGAGGAA
This sequence comes from Manihot esculenta, assembly GCF_001659605.2. Classification (NCBI taxonomy): domain Eukaryota; kingdom Viridiplantae; phylum Streptophyta; class Magnoliopsida; order Malpighiales; family Euphorbiaceae; genus Manihot; species Manihot esculenta. The sequence continues at coordinate 25,766,226 of NC_035170.2, read as the reverse complement.
GTTGGAGAAAGGGCCTTGGCAGGGCCTGAGCTAGTAGAGATCACCAGCAGGATGGTGCCCATGATCAGAGAAAGGATAAAGACTGCCACCAGCAGGCAGAAAAGCTATGCAGACATCCGCAGGAAACAGGTAGAGTTTCAAGAGGGGGATCTAGTATTGCTCAAGGTGTCTCCGATGAAAGGGGTGGTTCGGTTTGGTAAGAAGGGTAAGCTAGCTCCGCGGTACATCGGACCCTTTGAGGTCTTGCAAAAAGCTGGGAATGTATCGTACAAGCTGGACTTGCCTGCTTCTATGGAGAGAATCCATCCGGTTTTCCATGTTTCCATGTTGAGGAGGTTCGTGTCAGATCCGGGCAAGGTTCTTAGCGAGCCTGATGTGGAAATCCAAGAGGATCTCACTTATGTTGAACAGCCAGTGCGGATTCTTGACACTCAGATCAGAAAGTTGAGGAACAAGGAAATCCCGATGGTGAAAGTCCTTTGGAACCACCACAATCTGGAAGAATGCACTTGGGAGACCCGGGAGTCCATGCTCCAGCAGTACCCCCACCTCTTCTAAGGTTAGTTGAGATGCGTTCCATGTGCTTTATGTGTGTGTGTTATGTTTATGCTATGCATGTATTAGTTGAGGAACATTCGGGGACGAATGTTCTTAAGGGGGGGAGAATGTAATACCCGGCTAGACTCCGGTATCGGAATTCCTACCGTCCGGTGGAATCTCGGATGTCGGAGACCTCTAGAAGGGTAAAGTCATGTTTTTATGAAATGCTTTTATGTTTTAAATGATTTTAAGTGTGAATTAAATGAGTTTTTACATGAAAATAGCTTTGGAGGAAAACCCAGGTTCGGCCGCCGAAAGTCAAGTTCGGCCGCCGAACATGCATGCGTTTTGGAGGCACGTTAGGCCCCCGAAAGCATGAGTGAGGGAAGTCAAGGTTCGGCCGCCGAACCTCATGTTCGGCCGCCGAACATTGCATGGATGCGGAGGCACATTCGGCCCCCGAACGTGGCCTGGCCAGCCACTATAAAAGGGTCCCCTTAGTCCGCACGGGCGAGCTTTTTCTCTCCCATTGTCGGCCAAGGTGAGTCTCCACCGTTCCTCCCTCGATCTTGAGTGTTTCCTCTAGATCTTTCATGGTTTTAACAAGGTTTCATCTTGCTTTGAAGTTTTTGAGCTTTTGAATCGAGTTTTGAGCAAGTTTTGAGCTTGGAGGCCCAAGGAGCTAGATTTCTCCCAACTCCAAGTTAGATCGCCTCTACTCTCGATCTTCAAGAGGTAAGAGTCGATCTTGAACTCTTGTAATGTTTTAAATAAGTTTCATGCAAGATTCATGGGATTAAAGGCATGTTTAGTTCATGTGTAGGTTTATGGGTTTATGTTGTGATTTTGAGCAATGTAGCTTGATTGTGTATGAATGAAGTGTTGTAGATGGGGTATGTGCATGTTTGAGACCCCTAGGAACTTGTATGTGTGTTTTGGTTGAGAAATATGCATGATTTATGGTTTTGGGAGGCAGGAGGTTCATTTGAACCAAGTTTCTGCCGTTTGGCAGAAACCAGGTTCGGCAGCCGAAGGGAGTTTCGGCCGCCGAACCCCTCTTGTGGAGGCAGCTTTCGGCTGCCGAAGGTGCCCCCGAAAAGAGACTTTCGTCTCTGTCTGGCACTTTCGGCCGCCGAAGGTGCCGCCGAACCTAGCTGAGTTTCGTCTCTGTCCAGGACTTTCGGCCGCCGAAGGTGCCGCCGAAGGTGCCCTGTTCAGCCATTTCATGCATATTTTCTATGATGTTTTAGGGGGTTTTTGGGGGATATATTAGCGTTATGTTTGTATATGTTTGGTCCCTCATTGGAGTCCACCTGTGTAGGTTCGGACCCGAGGAACCGAGGACCCCAGCAGTGAGTGAGCTGCTTCAGTGTCTGGTCAGAGCTAGCCAGAGGTGAGTGGAAACAAGCTTAATGTTTTAAATCAAGCAATTAAATATTTTGAGCATGTTTCATGCATCATGATGACATGTAATAGGCAGATTGCATTAGTTCACGAATATGTCGCATTGCATTTTATTTTGTGGTTGTGGGTGAATGCTGTATGATCCAATTAGTCCACGAGACTTAATATATGATATGACAGGAAGACCAGGACCCCATGCTACGGCCTGGCACGAGACTTAATATATGATATGACAGGAAGACCAGGACCCCATGCTACGGCCTGGCACGAGACTTAATATATGATATGACAGGAAGACCAGGACCCCATGCTACGGCCTGGCACGAGACTTAATATATGATATGACAGGAAGACCAGGACCCCATGCTACGGCCTGGCACGAGACTATGTTGAGACTAATTGGTGACAGATTCACCCTTGATGTGAATTGTCTGTGATATGATGCATTTCATGAAAGCATGAACTTTAATAAAATGTTTTTTTTAGTTTCTGCTCACTGGGCTTTTAGCTCACCCCTCTCCCCTAACCCCCAGGTTTGCAGGTACGGGATTGATAGAGAAGAAAAGAAGAGAAAAGTCATATGTATGTAATAGCTAGAGTATGTGGACATGACAACTGATAAGAATGTAATGTAAAGTTTTGAACAGTTGTGTTTATGTAAATATGTTATTGAGGATAGAGTTGTGCTTGACCATAGTTTATGTAAATCCCTTGGTATGTACATGATCTTATTTTATGATGTATGTGTGAACCAACTCAACACAGTATATATATATTGCCATTGAGGCTTTGATGAAATCCCACAGAGGGATTAATGTTTATGTATATGATGAACACAGTGCATGCACAGGTTGGGTTTGGTGTACGAAGAAAAAGAAAAGTTTCTAATTCTTACGTATGTTTGTTGATCATGTATGGGATTAAACAGGTAAACAGGATGTATGTAGGCTTGCTACGGGTTCCGGCGGCCTTAAGCCGACCTGAATCCTAGCGCCGGTGGCGGTCCGATTTTCGGGTCGTTTTGTCAACTTTACTTATTTGATGGACCTAGGCCGGCTCTACTGGGACTCTGCTGGTCGAACCGACCCGGGCTAAGAGCTCGGAGTCTGGTTAAGCTTCTGACTTGCGAGTTTCTCTTATTTTCATGAGGGTCTTTCTGTTTTTGGCTCACGATCTCGTCATTGTTGAGATAACCTTCTGGTAGTCGGTGTGGTTTGAGCTGTGAGTTCCGCTGGGATAGAGTACTCGTTCTTTTGTTGTTTTCCTCTTCCTGGGTTATTCTTGCTGAACGTCTATTTATTGTGAGTTAATCCGAGCTGTGAGCATGGTCCTTCGCCTTCGTTTATCCTTTTATGCGTTCCTGCATTTGTGGGCCTTTTCGTAGAGGGAGCTCGGTTCTCTGTTATTTCTTATGTATTTAGCTTTATTCTACTTGAGTGTTTTCCTGTTGCGAGTTCATCCGAGCTGGGAGCTCGGTTCTTTACTTTTCGCTTAGGCTTTTGTGCCTATAGCCTGTGATGGTGTCTATATCGCAAGCTCCGAAGTTCGAAATTTCACTTTCTTCACTTTGGTGCCCCGAGCTCTTTTGTGAAGTCAGACTTAATTTCTTGCTCTCTTGTTGAGCCTTATTCCGGCTACCTATTGTGTTTACCAGTACCGAGCTCATTTTCTTGAGATCGTCATGGTGTTTTGACACTTTTTGCTATTGTGTGAGATCAAAGTCTCTCTACCTGATGATTCGAGCTCCTTTGGGAGGTCGGAGTTTAGCTTTTTCATTTATGGTCTCGTACCCCAATCTTTTATGTGAGATCAGAATTATGTTCTTATGAGTTGTTTTTGCTTGTAGCACCGGATGATCTTGGGGATTCCGGCCATTTTTGCTCCGGGAGATCTTTGAGATCTTCGCCGGTCTTCTACCTCAGTGAGGTCTTCTACCTCTCAATGAGGTCTTCTACCTCCCAGTGAGGTCTTTTGCCTCAGTGAGGTCTTCTGCCTCATTGAGGTCTTCTTCCTCATTGAGGTCTTCTACCTCTCAGTGAGGTCTTCTGCCTCAGTGAGGTCTTCTCTTGCCTGGACCTCATTGAGGTCTTCTCAGTGAGGTCTTCTTTTGCCAGGACCTCATTGAGGTCTTCTCTTGCCAGGACCTCATTGAGGTCTTCTCTTGCCTGGACCTCATTGAGGTCTTCTCAGTGAGGTCTTCTTTTGCCAGGACCTCAGTGAGGTCTTCTTTTGCCAGGACCTCATTGAGGTCTTCTCATGCCAGGACCTCAGTGAGGTCTTCTTTTGCCAGGACCTCATTGAGGTCTTCTCATTGAGGTCTTCTTTTGCCAGGACCTCAGTGAGGTCTTCTTTTGCCAGGACCTCATTGAGGTCTTCTCATGCCAGGACCTTAGTGAGGTCTTCTTTTGCCAGGAGATCTTGGGGATCCTGGTCTTTGTTGCTCCGGGAGATCTTGGAGATCTTCGCCGGCCATTTTTATTTTGTTTTCCCGGGAGTTCTAGGGGATCCCAGTCTTCTTTGTTTTCCTGGGAGTTCTAGGGGATCCCGGTCTTCATGCTCCGGGAGGTCTTTTAAGATCCTCACCGGCCGTTTTTATTTTGTTTTCCCGGGAGTTCTAAGGGATCCCGGTCTTCTTTGTTTTCCCGGGAGTTCTAGGGGATCCCGGTCTTCATGCTCCGGGAGGTCTTTTAAGATCCCCACCGCCCGTTTTTATTTTGTTTTCCCGGGAGTTCTAAGGGATCCCGATCTTCTTTGTTTTCCCGGGAGTTCTAGGGGATCCCGGTCTTCATGCTCCGGGAGGTCTTTTAAGATCCCCACCGGCCGTTTTTATTTTGTTTTCCCGGGAGTTCTAGGGGATCCCGGTCTTCTTTGTTTTCCCGGGAGTTCTAGGGGATCCCGGTCTTCATGCTCCGGGAGGTCTTTTAAGATCCTCACCGGCCGTTTTTATTTTGTTTTCCCGGGAGTTCTAGGGTGTAACAGCCCGGACGTAATCCCCGGCACTGTTACCGTTCACGGCCCAAGGCTATCCCTCGCCTGGCCTCTCGCCACCTCGGGCTTTCCACTGGCGTCGTGAACAGCTCTTAACATCCATTCACCCTCACGGGTTCCTGGCAGGATTTGTCCCCTTGGGTTCTTGCATCGAATGCATCCTTCCCCAAGTGGATTTGGCCCAAATTTCCCTTTGGAAATTAGGTCGCCTCCCCCACTACTCGAACCCTTGACCTCCCACTTTAAGGGAATAGTCTGGTGAGAGTGAGTACCAATTGTTCCAACATTTTTATGTAACAGCCCGGACGTGATCCCCGGCACTGTTACCGTTCACGGCCCAGGGCTATCCCTCGCCTGGCCTCTCGCCACCTCGGACTTTCCACTGGCGTCGTGAACAGCTCTTAACATCCATTCACCCTCACGGGTTCCTGGCAGGATTTGTCCCCTTGGGTTCTTGCATCGAATGCATCCTTCCCCAAGTGGATTTGGCCCAAATTTCCCTTTGGAAATTAGGTCGCCTCCCCCACTACTCGAACCCTTGACCTCCCACTTTAAGGGAATAGTCTGGTGAGAGTGAGTACCAGTTGTTCCATTTTAAGACTTTTCTTTCATACCTTTATCATACACCAAACTCAACCTGTGCATGCACTGAACATATACATAATCATAAACTTGACCCCTCTGTGGGATCTCATCAATGCCCCAATGGGGCAATACATGTGTTGAGTTGGCTAAACATAGTCATCAATAAACATTAAGATCATGTATCAAAAAGGGATTAAAAAATACTATGGTCAAGCACACTTCTAACCTTAATATCGTTACATTACATATCTATACATCATTATACAATCTGTCATGTCCACATTCTAACTATTACATACATAAGACTTCATTACTCTTCTTGACTTCTCTGTCTAACCCGTACCTGCAAACCTGGGGAATTTGGGAGAGGGGTGAGCTACTAGAGCCCAGTGAGCAGAATCATAAAGCATTTAAAACACATACTATCATAGAATGCATCACATCACAACTAATCATATCAAGGATGAACTTGTCACCAATTAGCCCTCTACATATTCCAATCATGCCAGGGGCGTAGTGCAGGCCACACCTGGTCTTTCTCTTATACATAACATAACATACATAATCCATGGTGTCGGGGGCGTAGTGCAGGCCACGTCCGGTCTTTCTCTTACATAGTGCCAGGGGCGTAGTGCAGGCCACACCTGGACTTCCATACCATATCATCATGTCATAACATATGAGGGCTAATGGATCATTCAACATTCATCCACATCAACATCATATTATGCAATGCAACATATTCGTGATTTCTAATGCAAGCAACCTAAAATATCACATGGCATCCGTGATGCATGAACATGCTCAAAGCTGATTTATTTATTTAAAAGCATAAGAGTTATTCCACTCACCTCTGGCTAGCTCTGACACTGATTGAAGCAGCTGACTCACTGCTGAGGTCCTCGGTTCCTCGGGTCCGAACCTACACAGGTGGACTCAAATGAGGGACCAACATACTATAACATAACTCTAAAAACATCCCCCAAAAACCCTCTAAAACTCCTCAAAACATTCATGCAAAACATGCAAAGGAAGGCTGGACAGGGCACTTTCGGCGGCAGGTTCGGCGGCCGAAAGTCCCTCCAGAGCCGAAAGTTAGGCAGGTTCGGCGGCACCTTCGGCGGCCGAAACTCCCAGACAGAGACGAAACTCATGCATGTTCGGCGGCACTTTCGGCGGCCGAAACTCCCAGACAGAGACGAAAGTCTCCTTTCGGGGGCAAGCTTCGGCAGCCGAAGGCTGCCTCCACAAGGGGGTTCGGCGGCCAAAAGTCCCTTCGGCTGCCGAACCTGGTTTCTCCCAAAGGGCAGAAACTTGGTTCAAACATGCACAAACGCCTCCAAACTCAAACCAACATGCATTTAGCTCAACCAAAACATGCATACAAGCTCCTAGGGGTCTCAAACTACCTTAAACCCCAACTACAACACATCAAACACACATTACAAGCCACATTGTTCATGAACATACATTTATACCCATAAACATAACTATAACCTAAACATGCATTCTACCCCCATGAACTTCATAAAACTTACTTAAAACATGGTATAAGCTAGAGATCGACTCTTACCTCTTGAAGATCGAGAGTAGAGGCGACCAAACTTGGAGTTGGGAGAGATTTGAGTTCTTGAACCTCAAAGCTCCAAAACTTTGCTCAAAAGCTCAAATATTCAAAACAAAGTTAAAACAAATGAAAAACTTGAAAGATCTAGAGGAAAAACATCAAAAAATCGGTGAGGGATAGCGGAGAGCTCACCTTGGTCGAAAATGGGGAAAAGCTCGCCCGTTTTCGGCTAAGGGACCCTTTTATAGTGGCTGTCCAGGCCACGTTCGGGGGCCGAATGTGCCTCCGCATGCATGCCATGTTCGGCGGCTGAACCTGGACTTCCCTCACTTATGCTTTCGGGGGCCTAAAGCACACCCGCAACGCATGCATGTTCGGCGGCCGAACTTGAGGTTCGGCGGCCGAACCTGGGTTTTCCTCCAATGCTATTTTCATGCAAAAACTCATTTCCTTTTTTACTTAAAATCATCAAAACATTAAAACATCTCATGAAAACATGGTTTTACCCATCTAGAGGTCTCCGACATCCGAGATTTCACCGGACGGTAGGAATTCCGATACCGGAGTCTAGCCGGGTATTACATAGGGGATCCCGGTCTTCTTTGTTTTCCCAGGAGTTCTAGGGGATCCCGGTCTTCATGCTCCGGGAGGTCTTTTTAAGATCCTCACCGGCCGTTTTTGTTCCGGGGAGATCTTTGTGATCCCGCTGGCCTTCTTTGCTCCCTTAGGAGGTCTTGCGCAAGGTTCAGGCTCATTGGCCTTACTGTCGCTTCGTCATCTCAGCTGGTTTTGTGCCTAACTGAGGTCTTGGATAAGATTCAGGCTCATTGGCCTTACTGTCGCTTCATCATCTCAGCTGGTTTTGTGCCTAACTGAGGTCTTGTTCATTTTTTTGAATTTTTCTGCAAAATAAGAGCTTGCACAAAGCGTATATAACGAGAATGCTCGTTGTTAATTTAATAATATTCATCAATAAATAATATGTCGCACATGTCACTTAGTTTCATACTTCAGATGAACAATTTATAAAATACTATGCTTGAACATGTAAAATATTGTGAAAAGTGTAAGTATTATTTACACTTTATAATTCTGAAATCAATAATAACTGCAAAACTATAAAGTGAAAGTAAAGTAGAAGATTCTTGATCTTAAATTTTGTCTGGTTGTGACGGTGATTAGTAATTAATTATTTGCAGGAGGAGTAGATTGTGGGTAAGCTAATTTTAGAGAATCATTTACAATGGCATTGTTATAATATTTATAAAGGATTTGGGTACCTACCTCCCGGTGCTCAAAAGCCACGTCGACCACTTTTGCATGGATTGTGTGGGAGCGTCACTTTACTCCGATCCCACCAAACTCAATCTTAAAAATTGACAATTTTGGTGTTTGGCCGACCTGCTGTAGTCCGATCGTCGTGCTCCACTAATCCCAAGTTCGAGACTTGCACCTGTCTTCAAGCTGGCCAACAGGGCCGAGCTCCTTTCAGTCCTGCTGCTTCGATCGGCTGACCGACCCGTTTTCCCCAACTCATTTAATGAAGGGACAGAAAAAATAAATGGAACAGGAAAAAAGGAGACAAACGGAACAGGAAAGAAGGAGACTTGTATCATCCACTTGAACTTTCATATTCACATACAAATAAAATGTCAAATCATACTTCTTATTGGAATTCTCAGCAATTTGTGGACAGAGTGAAGAAAACCCACTTCCAAAAGGAACCAGAATGAATTGTTTTTCAAATGACACATGTCCTTTATGACCCAGCTCTTCTCATTCTCATTGCCATCCTTTTCTGTGGCATATTGCGTCATGTGCCATTGTTCATCTCCAAATTCCCATCAAATAACCAAAATCCACTCACAAAAATTAACCCTCATTTCCCAGCTCTAGCCACGAAGGGTCGTAACGCTCGCTTTGCCCAGTCTTACCATCCAACGGTTCTGATTTGGAGTCGGTCTCATTGTCCTTTGATTGTTCTCGATGCTTATTCCCTTCATTCCCTTCTTCCTCCTTATTTCCATTCCTCATTCCCCGGAAGCTGCCCCATCTTCTTTCTGTCAGCAGATTCTGCGCATCCCATACCCCAGCTACCGTCGATGGCTTTGGGTCATTGGAAGATCGGGAGCAACGTCTTCACAAACCCCAATACTTTGATCAAGTCAACAAAATTTTCCCTCGAAATTGATTATTTTACCTCTCACAGTAAAATCCCCACCCTTTCAAACGGACTGCCACCAAAAATCACAAAGGGGATCACGAATCTAACTCCACCAGCGCTGTTTTCAAGTTTGTCTTCCCCCAAACATTGCATTCCTTTCCCACTCTCTTTTTTTTTCTTTTCTTTTCTTTTCTTTTTTTTTTATATATATATATATACACGGCCGACCTCAGAATTTCAACAAATACATAAATTACTCACCCTTTTTTCCTTTTACAGAAAATATTCACCAGGCTTCAAAGAAAAAATCGGTCGTAATAAAACCTTTGTGCTTCGCCGGCGTTCCTTTCCGCCGCCGGCGCATACGAAGTTGAAGGCATCGCAAGGGATCCCGCGACCTCCCACAGTTGTCTTCCCCATCCTCAAGATGATCGAGCTTTCTCTGCTGTTACAACGCACGGCTTCGGGCTTCGCCGGTGACACCTATGACTGGACGCGACATTGGATCGTCACCTTCCTGCGCCGGCTGTCCCGACGCCGTTCACCAGGCATGAAGTCACTGTTATCATGAACCCAAAGCAGCAGATTCCCAATTTTTCACTCTTTATGTGGATCTCAATGGGTGGATCTGGAAACTTTAGAGATAGTAAAATCTCTTTCGTTCCCACAGACGGCGCCATTTGATAACTCTCAATCTCCCTGGGCTCCATATCCGATAGATCTGGTTCTCCCTCGTCCCCTATTATATGGATCTGATTCCTTTTTGGGCTCTCTGTTGGGTTTGTCAAATGGGTCTCTCCATGTTCTCTTTGAGGAAAGGACCTGCAAAATAAGGGAAAAAGGGGTCAGGGGTCCACCGGGGATGCCCCGGCGGAGACCCTCCGACGTTCAAGTCAGATTTACGAGCTAGAGTAGTGTGGATAAGCAAGAGTTGCAGAGAGAGAATAAGGAAAAATGGAGTTAAGGAAGAAGGAGCAGGAGAGAGAGCCTCCTCTTTGAAGGAGAAGACCCTCCAGTATATAGTGCTTTCCTGTCCTTTTCACTCAGGCCCGTACGTACGGTTGTGTCAGGCCCCTGCTCCAAGCGTAACGGCCATTTAATGCTCTCCAGAGCTCATGCGGGTAGGGCTGGTGAGTGATTGGGCCTACTCCCTTATGGGGCTTGTGCTCATATCTGATCCGGATCACCCTGGGTTGCCGGCCCAGGCTCGTGAAGTCGAGCCGCCTCTCGAGCATATGATCTGATGGGCTTTGGACCTGTGGCCTTCTTTTGGACCCAACCTTACTCCTGGGCTAGGAAAAATCTGGAGGTTATCAATTATTATTGTTTTTAATATACATTTTTGAAAATAAAATTATTTTTTATTTATAAATAATGTACTTTGAATTTCAATTTATATTAGTATTTATATATTTAAACTTTCTAACTTTTTCATTATTATTAATTTACTAATTTAATTATTTAATAAAATTTTGGTTTTTATTATAATAAAATAGAACAATTAAAATATAGAACAAATTAATTTTACTAATTAATTAAATTTTAATTATTTATTGTAATTAACTTAAACTTTAATAGATAATTTTAGCAATCCAAATATTTCCCTCCTATATATAGATTATAAAAGAATTTCATAAAAATTTAATTTAAATAATTTTTTATTTAAAATAAAAGAATTTAATTTTTTAATTAAAAAAAATTATTTTAATAAAAAAAATAAAAAAATAAAAAATTTTATAACATTTTTTTTAAATATATAATGGAATATATTACCTCCCAAAAAACTTGAGATGTTTGGAAGGAGGCATGTTACCACAGTCCTAATAGGTTTCCGTGACCTGTTGAAGAAGTATATATATGCCACTGAATAAGAAGCGAGATGTGTCGTTTTTTTTTTTACCGTAGAGGGAGATGTGTGCCGATTGTGGGAGAATGGAAAATGTGGTGGAACTATTTCCTAACATTGTTGCTGACTCTAATGCTGAAGAATCGCATTCCCATGGTAAAATTTCTTTCTTTTTCTCTATGGAGTATGTGATAATATTCCTCCAATAAACCCTTGAGCTAACTTTAGCTTCTGGAGAAGTTAGACTCGGTTTGATTTTCATATTATGATATCAGAGCTTCTTGATCGATGTTGAGTCTTGTGTTTTTGAATAAAATAAATATAATACTTTTCTTTTCGAGTAAAGTCAGGTAAGATAATGAAATCTTTCCAACCAGCGGTTCTAAAGCATTTCAAACCTCAAAAAAGCCTCCTTTTAATGCTTTAAAAACCCATACTAAACCTCCAATAATTTTCCTTCCAAACAAAGTACAAGTGTTAGCATGAACATACATACAAGTGTTGCGTATTAAGAGCTTGTTTGGCATTGAGTTTGGAGGCCAAAAAGCAGGTTTTATAAATATCACTATTTAAAATCCATAATTTATTAATAATCTACATTAAAATTAAACTAAAATCATTACTTTCAAATGTTGTTATCCAAACATAGCATAATATTCTCCTGATACTCTCTTGAGAAAGGCATTAGAAGATAAAAAAGGAACATGCCACCTGCTCATTACACATTAAAGATTGAGTCATTCTCACGATTTTGTGAGCTACTTGAGACGACTGGACTTGTGAAGTATGAATCTGATGCTTTTGCATCTGGCGGCTACAACTGGTATTTGTTTGAAATTAATTCCACCTGAATTCACATGAGTATGGAATTGTAACTTGTTGCCATTTCTATTGCAATATTTAGGAAATTGGTGTTGTATCCTTCTGGAAATGTGAAAAGAGATGGAAGTGATCACATTTCTCTCTACTTAGCAATTGCTGAGCCAAATGCAATTCCTCCTGGATCCCAGGTTGATGTGATCCTCAAATTCTTTGTTTTTGACCACTTAAGAGATGAGTACTTGACAATTCAAGGTGGCTTCCCATTTAGTCCATATTCTGTTTCAAAGTTATCTATATGAATTATCTCCATTTTGACAGGCTCTAGGATTTATTATTCTACAGATGATAACATGAGGCGTTACCATTCTTTAAAGACTGAAAATGGTTTTGACCAACTGATCTCACTCAAGATGTTCAATGACTCTTCTAATGGATATCTTTTTGATGATTGCTGTGCATTCGGAGCAGAGGTTCATGTTATTAAATATGAAGGTAAAGTGGAGAGATTTTACTTTATAAAAGAACCTAAGGATGGTAACTTTTCATGGAAGATTGAGAGATTCTCAACATTATGTGGAGGTTGCCATTACTCAAAGGAATATACTGTTCGAAAGCATAAGTGGCATGTTGCAAGCCCAGGATTATGGATTTATTGTTTTAGTGACTACTTTTTCTTATTGATTTTGTAATATTGATCAGGAGTAATGATTCAGGCGGTTGTTGTTATTCCCCAAAGGAGATCCAAGGGCAAGTGGCAAAAGTCTGTCACTCTTTTTAGAATTACTTAACAATAGTCCTCTTCCTCAACTAAGAGTGTACTCAAGAATATAAGCTGATAGTGAAAGATCAGGTCCAGGAAAACCATCATGAGCGTACAGGTGCTAATTTAGATTGTGTATTGGCACAAGTATGTGATTATCTATGTGTGTAGGTTTCAAAACAAAATTCTAGCTAGATGTTTCAAAGGACATTCACAATTAAATATTTTGTTAATGGAATACTGGCTAGGCGACATTGCTATTCTGATTTCTACTGGCATTGCTGTTGAACTATTATTATATCCACTCTCTGCGGGATTGTTTTGGCAATCTCATCTAGGTTTAGTTGTTCTTAATGAATCAATTGAAAAAGAATAACTACATATCCAATTACTCTCATTAAATATAACTTTCAACAATCCATACTAAACAATAAATATATTAAATTTATTTTTCAACATTCAACATTCTTCTACATTAAAAGTCCTATAATTAGTGTTGACTTTAACAGACATCATTGAAATGATAAGAAAGTTGATAATTTGCATAAGGCAATTTTAGACATTATTTTAAATTTCACTGACCAAAGAGTATGTTATGGGGTTAGATTCAATCAAGCGTTTTTCCATTTTCAATTTAGAGGGAAAGAAAGAAGAAGGGAGTAAGCTGCAAATTATTGCCAATACGAGCCTTAGAGAGGCTTTGAGCTATAGTATCGGAAATCACTAAGTCACTGTATTTGTACTGTTCTCAGAATCTTGAAGAGTCCAATGGCATCCCAGCCCCGTACCAATTGCTCCAATTTGGTTTTAAACTAAACCAAGAACCCTAGATAGGCCATAATCAGAATTGAAGTCTGTTTGTCAATTCAAACTATTGTAAAGATCCTAAATTAAAAGTTGGCTTTCTTAATATTTTTAATAAGGCGTAAGTTTCTGTGTGAATAGGCACTATACCTTTTCTTTAGTCATGTGTAACCTTAGAGGACTAGGTTGCCCTATCATAAAGTCTGAACTAATTGTTGGAAATTTGATGCTTTGAGTTTGATGCACTGCTTTGGAAGCATACCCAATTGGCTATCAGGCATTCGCTGCAGTGCCAGGCACCAAAAGTAATATCTTGTAGTTTTTGTGATTGGATTAATGGTCTCAGTAGGAAAATTTATTGGGTTCATTTCTTTTTTTTGGTCGTTAGTTTCTAGCTTCTACTCTTGATTTGCATTGGTGCCATGTTGTGGCAGCTGTATTTTTATAAGAGTGACAACTCTTCATCTTATTAACTTAATTGCAGCTTCCTTGAGCAATGCAGAGAAGCAAGTTTGTGATTATCAATCTAAGTTGGAGAATTTAAATGAGAACTTCTGCAAAGTTGGTGGTTACATGAAGAGGATAGTCTAAATTGTATCCCGAAATAGCTTTGGTTCAAAACTTTGCTTATCTAGAAATTTCAATGCATTTTATGTATGCTTTTAGTTGTCATGCTTTTCATGCATATCCGTGTTTGGTGTCATTAACAGTATATTATTAAGCAAAACTAAGCTTGACCTAAGACTCTGTCTTCATAAACCTTAGTTTACAAATTTGAATCATTCTAGATAATCTTAGTGTTCCTGCACTTAGTTAAATAATTCCTTCTACATCCTAACTATGCTTGATAGTCTAATTTTGGGAATGCTATGTAATTAGTGATATCTTTTGTGTCAATACGTCTATAATCTTCTACAAATGTTCACTTGAGAGGTATCTATATATTTATAAAAAAGTTGAACTCTAAAATAACTTGACGATAGATTGAGAAGTGTCATTATTAAACTTGCATACGAGAGATTGACAAGTAATACAATTAACCTTATATATTTATATATTTATGCTATGTGCTGCAAATATATTTATAATTTTGATAATTTTTATTTTATTTCTATATAAAATAATAATAAATATATGCATATCTCATCAGGACTCGTTGACTTCCAAGTTTTATCCTTCAAGGACAATGCCAAACCAAGCTCACCCAGCACTGCTGCTATTAAATTTGCTCTTTGAAACCTAGAGTTCTCCCGAAATTTTCACTCAATGCAATAGATTTTATTAAGGTCAGAAACATGAGCTCCTAGTACTTGAAAACTGTAAAAAATCTTCATACAAATCATCCATAGAGTATGGACAAGAATTTTTGACTCTCTCCTTTGAAATGTGGGACAGACCGGAAAATCACCAGATAAAACATCAAAAGAAGTATGAATCTCATGAAGAATTGAATATTCAGCTGAAGCAGGAGTTGTAGGGCCACGCTGTTCTATGTCAATCAAGGATTCATCCAAAATGCCAGCATACTCTTTGTCTTGACACTGAAAATTAATACAGGCATCATTTCCTGTGACATTAGTTCCATTGTCTATGACATTAATACCATCTGTGTGGCCTTTTTCTCCTGCTTGACCACTCTTCTCTTGTGGAATGACATCACCTGAATCATACTGATAATCTGAGATCCAGAAAATAGGATTTTACAATGGGTTCTATAAAACTAGAAAAAGCCTCCTTCCTAGAGGAGAGTATTTCTCCTTTTATATGTTTTCTTTTGTCTGCTAGTGACGTGTTAACAGAACGTATATCATTGGACCACCTGTCCATGCTACGTTGATACGGATGTATGAGGGAATCAGATCTCTGTTCCATGCGTAACGGCCTCTGATTCTCCCCGGACGCTCATGCGTATGGACCCACATGACGGACAGGTGGGTCTCCCTCCTAATTCCAGACTGGACTGGAAGATAAGTCACGGGCCGAGCCCAAGAAGGATCTATTCGTCGGGCCTAAGAGGTTAAGCCGGCCTGATTGAGGAAATTGGTTGGAGTTCGATCTGGAGGGGAACGGGCTGGACCAGTCTCACGGGGAAGGCCTTGGACCCCCCAAATGATGGGCTCACGATATGGGCCTGGCCCCAGTCTGAGGTGGAGAAATCTAGCGGTCATCAATTGCCCCTTTACCTTCTCATCATTTATTGCCCGACTGATGAGGGGGTAAATACCGAGGATCATTATGACCGCGCCGCCTAAGTACAGTCTGCCCCAAAACATCTTTTCATCTCGCTACTGTTTTAAATCTCAAATTCTCCAGCTTTTTCTAAACTTTTGCTCTTCTTTGTTCTCTGTTTTCCTCCGCTCCCCTCTGCTCATCCGCTATACCGCTTTTCAGGTACGCCTCTCCTACCTCCATGGAAACTCCTAAGCTTCCTGACGTTTTTAATCTCGAGTCTTGTATCACTCCCTCTACTATAACTAACTTCTTTTCTCGGAGGTATTTGGATACTCCCCTTTACCGTATCCGAGCTCCTCTCCGAAACGAGAGGATTGTTCTTCCAGATCCCCCTCCTCCCGGTTTGATAGATCCTCAGAAGGATCGTAGCGTAGTCTTTTTTATTAAACAACGGGACTTTGGTCTAACTTTTCCGTTTACCCCATTCTTCATCGAGGTTTTCCAGTATTTCGGGATAACTCCCCGGATGCTATTCCCAAATTCTATCTTGTTCATGTGTTGCTTTGAATCCATCTGCTTGAGCTGGGGGTTTACGCCCACGGCGCGTCTATTCGTGCCCTTTTTTCGTCTTGTCAGAGCAAGTAACTGTTTTTATAACTTTTCCCCCCGTGGGGTTTATCCATCCTCACGGGCTATAAGGATTCCATAAAGGGCTGGGTAGAGGGTTTTGTAGTCGCGGAGCTAAAGACAGACTCCGGTTCGTCGTGGGGGGTGGAGCTCGACTGGGAGGATGTCGCTCTGGGTTGCAACGACCTGCCCGAGCTGAGCCTCACCGAACAGGTCGGGTACCTTCGATTGACTTCTGTTGACAAGAAGTACGACGTAGAGAAGTGTATGTTTGCCTGTAGTCTTAAGGATATCCAAGATGCGGGTATCGTACCTTGCCCAGCCGTTTTACCTTTTCTTTGTGATTTCTACTGGGATTATGCTAACCTGTTTTGATTTTATATTTTTTGCAGCTTCTGACTCCGAGATGGACCAGATTAAGCCTTCGAAGAACTTAATTCTGTCTAGAGAGAGCATGAACGCCGCGCTGGATGCCCTCCGAGCTGGGCAACGCGTCTCAGAGGCTACTGCTGAGGTGGCCCGGTGTAACGACCCGAAAATCGGACCGCTACCGGCGCTAGGATCCGGGTCGGCTTAAGGCAGCCAAGACCCGTAGCAAGCCTAACATACAACCTGTAAACTTGTTCAATCCCATACATGATCAACAACATACATAAAAAAATTAAAACTTTTCTTTCATTCAAACACCAAACTCAACCTGCACGTGTACTGAGCATAAACATAACTATAACATTGACCCCTCTTGGAATCTCATCAAAGCCCCAATGGGCGACATAACATGCGTTGAGTTGGTTCACATATACATCATAAAACAACTAAGATCATGTATAAAAAGGGAATACAACATTCTATGGTCAAGCACACCTCTAACATCCATAAACATCATTACATACACATCTATACTGTACTTTTACATTACATCATAATTATTTATCATGTCCACACTAGCTATTACATAACTAAAACTTCATTACTCTTGCTGACCTCCTGGTCTACCCTGTACCTGCAAGCCTGGGGGATAAGGGAAAGGGGTGAGCTACAAGAGCCCAGTGAGCAGAATAGTAAAGTATTTAAAACACATGCTATCATGAAATGCATCACATCACAACTAATCATATCAAGGATGAACTTGTCACCATTTAGCCCTCTACATAATCCAATCATGCCAGGGGCGTAGTGCAGGCCACACCTGGTCTTTCTCTTATACATAACATAACATACATAACCACTGGTGCCGGGGGCGTAGTGCAGGCCACACCCGGTCTTTCTCTTACATAGTGCCAGGGGCATAGTACAGGCCATACCTGGACTTCCATATCGTATCATCATGACATAACATATGAGGGCTAATGGATCATTCAACATTCATCCACATCAACAACATATTATGCAATGCAACATATTCGTGATTTCTAATGCAAACAACCTAAACACACATTCTTTGCCACCCATGCACAAATAAGGAAGTGGAGCCTCTCTTGAAGATTTGAAATTCAAAATACTTTCCTTATTTGGCTCTTCATTTATGGCAACTTGAGATTTGGCTTCTTGAATAAGGAAAAAGGCTTCTTGAATGTTTGAAATTTGAATTTCAAATTGCTTTGGCTGAATGTACTTTCCTTATTTGCCACTTTCCTTATTTAGCTTCACTTGATTTCAACTTGGCAGGCTTGCTCTCCTTTGCTCCATTTAAGGTAGTTTTAAGGGTATTTTCTCCAAAATGTCTGTTTACATCATTTTCTGCAAAATAATATCAAAAGCACTAAATTAAGTAGAAATCATGTAAATAATCATCAATAATATCAAGATAAAATGGACTAATTTATGCTCTATCAGTCTGCAAACCATCCTCAGATGATGGGCATGCTCCTCTACACTTCTGGAGTACACCAAGGTATCGTCAATGGAGACAATAACGAAGTGATCCAGAAACTGACTAACATTCTGTTCATGAGACCCATGAATGCTGAAAGGGCATTGGTTAACCCGAACGGCATCACTAGGAACTCATAGTGCCCATATCTGATCCTGAACACCGTCTTCGGCACATCTTCCTCTCTGATTCTCAACTGATGGTACCCAGATCTCAGATCTATCTTGGAAAAATAACCTGCTCCTGCTAGCTGGTCAAATAGATCGTCAATCCTGGGTAAGGGATACTTATTCTTGGTAGTGACTTTGTTCAACTGCCTGTAGTCGATACAAAGCCTTAAGGATCCATCCTTTATTCTCATAACCAACACTAGAGCACCCCAAGGTGAGGTACTTGGTCGGATGAAACCCTTATCTACCAACTCTTGCAACTGCTCTTTCAACTCCTTTAACTCTGCAGGTGCCATCTTGTAGGGAGGGGTAGAGATGGGTCTGGTCCCTATCATCACTTCAATTTCAAACTTTATCTCCTTAGCAGGTGGTAAACCTGACAGCTCGTCTGGGAAAACATCTAAGAACTCTCTGACTACGGGCACTGAAGCTAGTTCCCTGACCTGACTCTTATCCTCTAGCTGAAGCTCTACTGACTCGGAAGTGACTGACTCACTGTTGGGGTCCTCGGTTCCTCGGGTCCGAACCTACACAGGTGGACTCAAATGAGGGACCAAACATACATGAACATAACTCTAAACTACTCCCCAAAAACCCCCTAGAACATCATGAAACAATCATGCAAAAACATGCAAAAGAAGGCTGGACAGGGCACTTTCGGCGGCAGGTTCGGCGGCCGAAAGTCCCTCCAGAGCCGAAAGTCAGGCAGGTTCGGCGGCACCTTCGGCGGCCGAAACTCCCAGACAGAGGCGAAACTCATGCATGTTCGGCGGCACCTTCGACGGCCGAAAGTGCCAGACAGAGACAAAAGTCTCCTTTCGGGGGCAAGCTTCGGCAGCCGAAGGCTGCCTCCACAAGCACGTTCGGCGGCCGAAAGTTCCTTCGGCTGCCGAACCTGGTTTCTCCCAGAATGGCAGAAACTCAGCTCCCTTATGCATTTATGCCTCCCATCTCATCCAAACATGCATTTAGCTCAACCAAAACATGCATACAAGTTCCTAGGGGCATCAACTAGCTAAAACCCCATCTACAACACATCAAACATGCATTTGCAAGCCACATTGTTCAAAATCACAACATTAACTCATAAACCCCAACATAGCCTAACCTGCATTTCTACCCCATAAATCTACTTAAAACTTGTTTAAAACATAAGGTAAGCTAGAGATCGACTCTTATCTCTTGAAGATCGAGAGTAGAGGCGATCTAACTTGGAGTTGGGAGAGATTTGAGTTCTTGAACCTCAAAGCTCCAAAACTTGCTCAAAACTTGGAAATCTTCAAAACAAGATGAAAACTAGTGAAAAACTTGAAAGATTTGAAGGAAAGGACTCAAGATCGGTGAGGGGTGGCGGAGAAAGCACCTTGGCCGACAACTGGGAGAAAACTCGCCCGTTTTCGGCTGAGGGACCCTTTTATAGTGGCTGGCCAGGCCACGTTCGGGGGCCGAATGTGCCTCCGCATGCATGCCATGTTCGGCGGGAACTTGAGGTTCGACGGCCGAACCTGGACTTCCCTCACTTATGCCTTCGGGGGCCTAAGGCACACCCGAAATGCACACATGTTCGGCGGCCGAACCTGAGTTTTCCTCCAAAAACATTTTCATGCAAAAACTCATTTCCTTTCAACTTAAAAACATCAAATACATTAAAACATTTTATGAAAACATGGTTTTACCCTTCTAGAGGCTTCCGACATCCGGGATTCCACCGGACGGTAGGAATTCCGATACCGGAGTCTAGCCGGGTATTACATTCTCCCCCCTTAAGAACATTCATCCCCGAATGTTCCTCAACTAGCACATGCATAGAATCATCACATCATACACATAAAACACATAAGAAACTAACCTTAGAAAAGATGAGGGTACTGCTGGAGCATGGACTCCCGTGTCTCCCAGGTGCACTCTTCCATGTTGTGGTGGTTCCATAGGACTTTCACCATCGGGATTTCCTTGTTTCTCAACTTTCTGATCTGGGTGTTTAAGATCCGTACCGGCTGCTCAACATAGGTGAGATCTTCTTGGATCTCCACATCAGGCTCACTAAGAACCTTGCCCGGATCTGACACAAACTTTCTTAACATGGAAACATGGAAAACTGGATGGATTCTTGCCATTGAAGCAGGTAAATCCAGCTTGTACGATACATTCCCAATCCTTTGTAGGACTTCAAAGGGTCCAATGTACCGTGGAGCCAGCTTACCTTTCTTCCCGAACCGAACCGAACCACTCCTTTCATTGGAGACACCTTGAGCAATACCAGATCCCCCTTCTGAAATTCTATCTGCCTCCTACGGATGTCTGCATAACTCTTTTGTCTGCTTGCAGCAGTCTTGATTCTTTCTCTGATTATGGGTACCACCCTGCTGGTGATCTCTACTAGCTCAGGCCCTGCCAAGGCCTTCTCTCCAACTTCCTCCCAGCAAACAGGTGACCTGCACTTCCTTCCATATAAAGCTTCATATGGAGCCATCCCGATGCTAGCATGATGGCTGTTATTGTAGGCAAACTCCACCAAGGGTAGATGCTGCCTCCAAGAATCGCCAAAGTCTAGCGCACACATTCTAAGCATATCCTCAATAGTCTGGATGGTCCTCTCTGACTGTCCGTCCGTCTGTGGATGGAAAGCAGTGCTAAAATCTAACCTGGTACCCATGGCATTCTGCAGACTCCGCCAAAACCTGGAGGTGAACTGGGGCCCTCTATCGGACACTATTGAAACAGGAACCCCATGCAGCCTGACGATCTCGTCTACATACACCTGCGCCAACTTGTCCACAGAATAGCCACTCCTGACAGGGATGAAGTGAGCAGATTTGGTGAGTCTGTCCACAATCACCCATATGGAGTCCAATCTGTTGGACGTCGCCGGTAACCCCACTACGAAGTCCATAGCTATATTTTCCCATTTCCACTCTGGAATAGGTAGCGGGTTAAGCATTCCAGCCGGCCTCTGATGTTCCAGCTTCACCCTCTGACACACTTTGCAGGCTGACACAAACTGTGCCACTTCTTTCTTCATCGCTGGCCACCAATAAATTTTCTTCAGATCTTGATACATCTTGGTGGCTCCGGGGTGAACGCTGTATCTTGCATTATGAGCCTCTCTCATAATGTCTCCTTTTAGCCCTATGTCATCTGGTACACACAATCGACTCCCATAGCGTAGGATCCCCTTACCGTCAAATCTGAACTCACTGTCCTTGCCCGACTGAACAGTCCTGGCAATCTTTACTAACTCTGGGTCCTCACGCTGTTTCTGAGCCACTTGCTCCAGAAACACAGGTGTCACTCTCATCTGGGCCACTAAAGCACCTGTACCAGACAACTCCAACTGTAGACCTTCATCAATGAGCTTGTAAAACTCCTTCACCACTGGTCTCCTCTTTGCCATGATGTGGGATAGACTGCCTAGTGACTTCTGGCTTAGGGCATCTGCCACAACATTCGCCTTACCCGGATGATACTGAATCTTGCAATCATAGTCACTCAGCAACTCTACCCATCTCCTCTGTCTCAAATTCAAATCTCTTTGACTCAGGATGTACTGCAGGCTTTTATGATCTGTGAAGATCTCACATTTTACCCCATAGAGGTAGTGCCTCCATATCTTGAGTGCAAAGATTATTGCTGCCATCTCAAGGTCATGTGTGGGGTAATTCAACTCATGCTTCTTTAGCTGTCTAGAAGCATAAGCAATCACCCTCTCATTCTGCATTAGTACACAACCCAGTCCCACTCGGGATGCATCACAAAAGACTGTAAAGTCTTCATCACTAGATGGCAGAGCTAACACTGGTGCTGAAGTCAACCTCTTCTTAAGCTCTTCAAAACTCTCTTCGCACTGGTCGGTCCACACAAACTTTTGATTCTTTCTGGTTAGTCTGGTCAGAGGGGCTGCAATTTTCGAGAAGTCCTGAACGAACCTCCTGTAGTAACCTGCCAAACCCAAGAAACTTCTGATCTCTATCGCTGAAGTGGGTCTAGGCCAGTTAGCCACAACTTCTATCTTCTTGGGGTCCACCTCTATTCCATTTTCTGACACTACATGCCCCAAGAACGAAATGCTCCTCAGCCAGAACTCACACTTGGAGAACTTGGCATACAAGCCATGCTCCCTCAAGGTCTGTAGAACCAACCTCAGATGATGGGCATGCTCCTCTGCATTTCTGGAATACACCAAGATATCATCTATGAAGACAATAACGAAGTGATCCAGGTACTGGCTAAACACTCTGTTCATGAGATCCATGAATGCTGCAGGGTCGTTAGTTAACCCGAACGGCATTACAAGGAACTCAAAATGCCCATATCTGGTCCTGAAAGCCGTCTTTGGCACGTCTTCTTCCCTGATCCTCAGCTGGTGGTACCCCGATCTCAGATCTATTTTGGAGAAACAACCCGCTCCTACTAGCTGGTCGAATAGATCGTCGATCCTTGGCAATGGGTACTTGTTCTTGGTAGTGACTTTGTTCAACTGCCTGTAGTCGATACAAAGTCTAAGGGATCCATCCTTCTTTCTAACAAACAAGACTGGAGCACCCCAGGGTGAGGTACTCGGTCGGATGAAGCCCTTGTCTACCAGCTCTTGCAACTGTTCTCTCAACTCTTTCAACTCGGCTGGGGCCATCTTGTAGGGAGGGATAGAGATCGGTCGGGTTCCAGGCATTAGTTCTATCTCGAACTCTATCTCCCTAGCAGGTGGTAAACCTGGCAGCTCGTCTGGGAACACATCTGAAAACTCTCTAACCACTGGCACCGAGGCGGGCTCTCTAACCTGACTGCTAAGCTCTCTCACATGAGCCAAATACCCCTGACATCCCTTCCTAAGCAACCTACGAGCCTGAAGAGCTGATATCAGACCTCTAGGTGTACCCCTCCTGTCTCCCCTGAAGACGACCTCTGACCCATCCTGACCTCTGAAGCTGACTACCTTGTCCCTGCAGTCCAAGGTAGCACCATGGGTAGATAGCCAGTCCATCCCTAGAATGACGTCAAAGTCCGTCAAATCTAGAACCACTAGGTCGGGGGACAAGCATCTTCCCTCAACAAACACAGGACTACACTGGAAGACTGACTCTGCCACTGATGGATCACACTTGGGTCCACTGACCCAGAGAGGACACTCTAACCCAGAAGTCATCAGACCCAACCTCTCAACGGCTCTCGGAGCAATAAAAGAATGAGATGCACCAGGGTCCATCAAGGCATACACATCTGAACAACCAATGACTAAATTACCTGCCACCACGGTGTTAGATGCATCTGCCTCCTGCTGTGTCATTGTGAAGATCCGCGCTAGAGCTGATGGACCTTCACCTCTGAAACCCACTGAAGAAGAGGCTGCCCCTCTCCCTCTGCCTCTGCCACTGGCCTGAGTCGTGGCTGGAGCTACTGGCTGTGCTACACTACCTGAGGCTGTCTGCTGGGACTGTGCCATCGGGACTGCTCTTGGACATTCTCGAGCCATATGCCCCTCCTGACCACATCTGAAGCAAGCTGTCGTCCCAAGCCGACATACTCCCCTGTGTGGCTTACCACACCTTGCACAAACTGCATTGTCCGCACCAGAGCTTGAGCTACCTCCAAATCCCAGACTGGACTTAACCTTGTTCCAGAACTTGTTCTTCTTCGGCTTCCTGTGGCCTCTGTCCCACTTTTTACTACCTGAAGCTGCTGCACTCAGAGAAGAAGAGCCTGGGGTCTTAGAACCAGAAGGCTGTGCCACTGACTGCTTAACTTTACCCTCGATGATAGCACTAGCCTCCATCCTCCTAGCCATATCCACTATGGCATGGAAGCTCTCCCTATCTGCGGACTGAATCAAGGAGGAATACCTGGAGTGAAGTTTCATGATATACCTCCTCGACTTCTTCTGGTCTGTGTCAAGAGTTTGCCCTGCAAACGGCAATAGCTCCAAAAATCTGTCGGTGTACTCCTCTACACTCATTTCCTCTGTCTATCTTAACTGTTCAAACTCAATCATCTTCATCTCTCTTGAACTGTCAGGAAAAGCCCATCCTGCAAATTCATTTGCAAACTCCTCCCACGATAGGCTGTCCAACCTCGGGCTCACATAGTTCTTAAACCACTCACGTGCCTTCTTGCATTTAAGTGTGAACCCAGCCATCTGAATGGCTCTACTGTCATCTGCCTCTATCTCATCTGTAATTGTTTTGACCCTCTCAAGGTACACAAACGGGTCATCTCCGGTTTCAAACTGGGGAGCACCTAGCTTCATATAGTCGGTCATCTTGACCTTGCTCCCACCAGATGAGCTAGGCTTAGGCATATGGGTTGCTGGAACTGTGGGTTCTACTGATGGTGGAGGAGGTGCAACATTTTCTGAGGTAGGGTTTGCTGGATTTGGATAGTAAGGTGGGGGTGGATACATTGGGTATTGTGAATATGATGGGTAGTAGGGTGGGTATGGCATCTGTGTGGGATAAGGGGTAAAGCTAGGGTAATCCGATGTACCTTCCATCGAATACCCGGGATTTTCTGAGAAGTGTGGGTAGTGGGGTGGCTGAACAAATCCCGAGGCCTGAGTGCCTCCTTGGGACTCTCCCATTCCCTCTTCTGACATACTAACTCCCAGACTGCCATCCCTCCTCTGCTCTACCTCCATATCATCTGACATTCCCCCTTGAACTGTTCCCCTCACTGATCTGCTTCTACCCAGATCCAGAGACCTTCTAGGGTCTCTTACTGCTCTTTCTCTGTTAGACCTACTAGACATTGCCCTAGGCAATGCTGGAGGACGGGCGCTCATGCCCTCATCCTCAGGTGGCACTCCAGTCAATCGTGCAGATCGACGAGTTCCTCTCATCCTGTTTTCTGAAAAACAGCACACATAGCACAAACATTAGCATCACATCACATGAACCCTCATCACATACATCACATATCATAATATATCATTAATGCACATGCATATAGTCATGGCATTTCACATCGTCATATAAGACAGGACTCCACATCCTATCCTAGTGGACATGATCTTTCCTATTGTGCTTGACCTTCTATAACATCTATGAGCCCGACACTCTAGGTTCGACCATATGAACCTAGGGCTCTGATACCACTCTGTAACGACCCGAAAATCGGACCGCTACCGGCGCTAGGATCCGGGTCGACTTAAGGCCGCCAAGACCCGTAGCAAGCCCGACATACAACCTGTAAACTTGTTCAATCCCATACATGATCAACAACATACATAAAAAAAAATTAAAACTTTTCTTTCATTCAAACACCAAACTCAACCTGCACGTGTACTGAGCATAAACGTAACTATAACATTCACCCCTCTTGGAATCTCATCAAAGCCCCAATGGGCGACATAACATGCGTTGAGTTGGTTCACATATACATCATAAAATAACTAAGATCATGTATAAAAAGGGAATACAACATTCTATGGTCAAACACACTTCTAACATCCATAAACATCATTACATACACATCTATACTGTACTTTTACATTACATCATAATTATTTATCATGTCCACACTAGCTATTACATAACTAAAACTTCATTACTCTTGCTGACCTCCTGGTCTACCCTGTACCTGCAAGCCTGGGGGATAAGGGAGAGGGGTGAGCTACAAGAGCCCAGTGAGCAGAATAGTAAAGCATTTAAAACACATGCTATCATGAAATGCATCACATCACAACTAATCATATCAAGGATGAACTTGTCACCATTTAGCCCTCTACATAATCCAATCATGCCAGGGGCGTAGTGCAGGCCACACCTGGTCTTTCTCTTATACATAACATAACATACATAACCAATGGTGCCGGGGGCGTAGTGCAGGCCACACCCGGTCTTTCTCTTACATAGTGCCAGGGGCGTAGTGCAGGCCACACCTGGACTTCCATATCGTATCATCATGACATAACATATGAGGGCTAATGGATCATTCAACATTCATCCACATCAACAACATATTATGCAATGCAACATATTCGTGATTTCTAATGCAAACAACCTAAAATATTACATGGCATTCGTGATGCATGAACATGCTCAAAACAGATTTATTTCTTGAAACATGAAGAGTTATTCTACTCACCTCTGGCTGAAGCTCTACTGACTCGGAAGTGATTGACTCACTACTGGGGTCCTCGGTTCCTCGGGTCCGAACCTACACAGGTGGACTCAAATGAGGGACCAAACATACATGAACATAACTCCAAACTACTCCCCAAAAACCCCCTAGAACATCATGAAACAATCATGCAAAAACATGCAAAAGAAGGCTGGATAGGGCACTTTCGGCGGCAGGTTCGGCGGCCGAAAGTCCCTACAGAGCCGAAAGTCAGGCAGGTTCGGCGGCACCTTCGGCGGCCGAAACTCCCAAACAGAGGCGAAACTCATGCATGTTCGGCGGCACCTTCGGCGGCCGAAAGTGCCAGACAGAGACGAAAGTCTCCTTTCGGGGGCAAGCTTCGGCAGCCGAAGGCTGCCTCCACAAGCACGTTCGGCGGCCGAAAGTTCCTTCGGCTGCCGAACCTGGTTTCTCCCAGAATGGCAGAAACTCAGCTCCCTTATGCATTTATGCCTCCCATCTCATCCAAACATGCATTTAGCTCAACCAAAACATGCATACAAGTTCCTAGGGGCATCAACTAGCTAAAACCCCATCTACAACACATCAAACATGCATTTGCAAGCCACATTGTTCAAAATCACAACATTAACTCATAAACTCCAACATAGCCTAACCTGCATTTCTACCCCATAAATCTACTTAATACTTGTTTAAAACATAAGGTAAGCTAGAGATCGACTCTTACCTCTTGAAGATTGAGAGTAGAGGCGATCTAACTTGGAGTTGGGAGAGATTTGAGTTCTTGAACCTCAAAGCTCCAAAACTTGCTTAAAACTTGGAAATCTTCAAAACAAGATGAAAACTAGTGAAAAACTTGAAAGATTTGAAGGAAAGGACTCAAGATCGGTGAGGGGTGGCGGAGAATGCACCTTGGCCGACAACGGGGAGAAAACTCGCCCGTTTTCGGCTGAGGGACCCTTTTATAGTGGCTGGCCAGGCCACGTTCGGGGGCCGAATGTGCCTCCACATGCATGCCATGTTCGGCGGCCAAACTTGAGGTTCGGCGGCTGAACCTGGACTTCCCTCACTTATGCCTTCGGGGGCCTAAGGCACACCCGAAATGCACACATGTTCGGCGGCCGAACTTGAGGTTCGGCGGCCGAACCTGAGTTTTCCTCCAAAAACATTTTCATGCAAGAACTCATTTCCTTTCAACTTAAAAACATCAAATACATTAAAACATTTTATGAAAACATGGTTTTACCCTTCTAGAGGCTTCCGACATCCGGCATTCTACCGGACGGTAGGAATTCCGATACCGGAGTCTAGCCGGGTATTACATTTTTCGTCTTGTCAGAGCAAGTAACTGTTTTTATTACTTTTTCCCCCGTGGGGTTTATCCATCCTCACGGGCTATAAGGATTCCATAAAGGGCTGGGTAGAGGGTTTTGTAGTCGCAGAGCTGAAGACAGACTTCGGTTCGTCGTGGGGGGTGGAGCTCGACTGGGAGGATGTCGCTCTGGGTTGCAACGACCTGCCCCAGCTGAGCCTTACCGAACAGGTCGGGTACCTTCGATTGACTTCTGTTGACAAGAAGTACGACGTAGAGAAGTGTATGTTTGCCTGTAGTCTTAAGGATATCCAAGATGCGAGTATCGTACCTTGCCCAGCCGTTTTACCTTTTCTTTGTGATTTCTACTGGGATTATGCTAACCTGTTTTGATTTTATATTTTTTGCAGCTTCTGACTCCGAGATGGACCAGATTAAGCCTCCGAAGAACTTAATTCTGTCTAGAGAGAGCATGAACGCCGCGCTGGATGCCCTCCGAGCTGGGCAACGCGTCTCAGAGGCTACTGCTGAGGTGGCCCGGGTTATTTCTTCCAGGACGGTTAGCCGACCTCTTGCCCGAGCTTCTTCCCGAGCTTCTAAGCCTAGCTCCCGAGGTACCAAATCTTCAAGGCCATCCAGCAGTAGCAGGCCGAGCTCGGCCATTCAATCTTCCCAGGCTCCAGAATCTACGCAAATTGTAATTTCGAGGACGGAGGGGACTCCCCAGATCGCCGCTGGGCCTGTTGAGGACGTCGAGATGGCGAGGAAGGAGTTAGTTGTGCCTTCCGGGGGTATTTCTGAGGAGGTGCCTGGGGCACACCCTGCCGACGTCAACGTCCATGTAGGCGAGAAAGAGACCAGCCTGGCTGGGGGAGATATTCAAGGGGCCGTTACTGAAGACTCCCCTGTTATCGAGGGAGTAAGACCCAGTCCGGTTGATGAAGAGGCCACAGTGGAGGAGGTCGGGAGTAAACGCCCTCCTCCTTCCAAAGCACCTGCCCCCGTTCCTAAGAGATCTCGTGCTTCCCAGAGGCCAGCTCCTGCCCTGCCTGCTATTGGAAAAGAGAAGGCTTCTGTGGTGCCTCTGCTGTCTGCACCGGATAACGACATCCTGAATGCAGAGGACATCACTCATCAGTCCCCGGCAAGCGTAGTAGCTGAGTTAATCCAGGAGCGGATGTTCGGTGGGGTCATGGAGGCCTCAAACCCTCGCTTGTTGGCTCTCACTGGCCTTCTGGCCAGCGCCACTCGAGAGCAGGCAACGTTCCGATCTCGTTCCCGGGGGGAGCTAGGAGATACTATCAGGGAGATGCTTCTTATGGTAAGTCGTCCTTTCCGACTTCTGTCCCTACTTTAGTTTTCTTCGTTTCTTTGTTCTGACAGCTTTCTCTCTTTGTTAGGTGATGGGCCTCTTTATGGAGGTAGATGCTCGCGACCATGCTCTCCGGGAGTTAGTGGATCGCCGGGTCGAGGAGGCACGTTTGGAAGAAAACCTGTCTACCACCAGTGACGCCCGAAGCAATCTAGCCACAGCTCAAGAGCATTCCAGGTCCTTACAGGCAGAGCTGACGTACGCCCTGGATGCTGTCAAAAGGGCGGATGAGAGGGCAGCTGAAGCAGATATTCGTTGTAAAGAAGCCCTGAAATAGCTGTCTTCTCTGGAAGAGGTCCAGAGGGAGAGAGATGAAGTCTGCCACCAGTATGAGGCCTTGAAGGCAGATTCTGAGGCAGCCCAGTCCCAACATGAGTTCGTGGTGGCTTAGAGAGAGGAAGCCCTGGCTCGGGTGGTGGTCCTTGAGCAGGAGCTGGCCAAGCAGGCTGAAAATTTTAAAGATCTGACCTTGGAGGCTGAGGCAACAAAACTCCAACATCAATATCTCTGCCAAGAGGTCGAGGCTCTGAAGAAGAGGTGCTCAGCCCTGCTTCAGGATGCTAAGCTGGCTGAAGATAGGATTCAGCTGGAGTGTGAGGAGCGCCTGCGGGAATTCAAGGAGTCAGCGGAGTTGAAGAAGGAGATTGAGCAGGCCTGTGAAACTCACCTTCAAGCTTACAAAGATTCTTCTGAGTATAAGACAGAGATAGCTGAGGCTTGCCAGGCACGACTTGCGGAGTACAAAGCCTCTGATGAGATGAAGCTCGCTATTTGGCACAAAGGCTTCCGCATGTTTGTGTCCGATTTCAACAGGGGTTTAAGAGATTCCAGACTTGCTCTTTCTACTCCTCTAGCAAAACTTCAAGTTGCTGAGGTGGACTCCGATGGCGAAGACGTGCTATATGGGGAGGATAATCTGTGATCAAGCATAATTTAGCCACATTTTTATCATAATTATTATTGCTTATTTACACATTTTTTAGTTTAATTTATGGTTTTTATCTTGTTTTTACAGAAAAGGAAGAAATTGGAAAATGGGAGAAAAAGTGCAGAAAAATTACAAAAGGATGATTTGCCCAGTGATTTGCCCAAGAAACTCGAAGATCACTGGCCAAATCACTCGCAGAGACATAGAGGACTGACTCACAGAGAAGTGATTTGGTCAGCGATTTGCCCAATCACTTGAAGAAACTGGTCAAATCGCCGGGCAAATCACTTCGACAGCAGAAAATACAGCAGAGCGGGAAATTGTTCAGGAAACCGAATTTCAAGTTTTCAGAAGTCCAAATCCAACTCAATCACTACCAAAACAATTCCAAGAGCCACGAAAGGGTTTCTCACCTAAGGAATTCCAGTTGCAATTAAATTCAACATCAAAAGAGGAATCACAAGCCAAATTAAAAAGGGATTTCAAAACCCTAGAAGGATGGAACTCTTCAACTATAAAAGGGCAGCCTCCAAACCAGCAAAGGCATCTTCTGCTGAGGAATTGAACTCGCCAGAAACTCTCCAGCATCTTCCTTTTTCTTTTCCTTTCATCTCTTTGTGTATTTATTCCACCATGAGTGGCTAAACTCTTTTCTTTTCTAGTTGAAGTTGGTGAATTTCAGATTTTGTGATGAATTGGGAGATTTAAATCTCCATTGTTAAACTTCTATTTATTTTCAATATTTATGCAATTTGAGTTTTCCATAATTATTACTTTGCTTTTAGAATCAATAAGGGCCCATTGCTTTTAAATTGCTTAAGTAATATTGTTTGAATGATTTAGGTCCGTAATTGCTTAGGTTGTTCAAATACACATTTAATCAAATTGCATAATCTAAACTTGACCACGCGGTTGGCAAGGATAGAATTGGGTTTCTCTAAGTCTTAATGCAATAACAGTTGTTCGATGCTATAATGCCCCAAGGACGTTCCTTGGCAACTTGTTGATTAGTGTTTGATTAGCGAACGTTTCCTAATCAAACTAGAACTAAGGAGTAATTTGGATTGTGAGAAGCGTCTTCCACATCCTAAACTAATTTATTGAGATAAATAGGAGTATTAAAGAATCAATGATCAATTCTAAACAATCTGAAATAGAACCATACTTCAACTAGAAGCTTTTCTCTTATTGATTACTCTATCTTTAAATTATTGCTTTCTTTTGCTGTTTAATATTAATTCATCAAATCAAACCCCCCTCTTTTAATTATTTGTTATTTATTTGCCTAGGTCATTATTAGGAAGGTCTTTAGTGTCAATTCCCTGTGGTTCGACCCTATTGCCACTATCTACAAGTTTATTGTTAATTGTTTAATAGGTTTATTTTTTACGGCTTCGACAACCGCCTATCAAAAATTGGCGCCGTTGCCGGGGATTTGATCTAACTAACGTATTTTCCCTTTATGACCAGGTCTGGCCGTAAAGACAATCTTCTTTACGACCCAGAGATTGAAAAAACTGCCAAGAGCTTAAGGAAGCAAGCAAATTTGAGGAACCAAGCCTCAAGACCATCTTCATCAACAACACCATCTCACAGACCACCTACTGCCCCTACTGAAGAAATTTCTGCACCAGCAGAAACTTCCACCACCGCACCTGCTACAGCAGAATTTTTACCAGAAACTGAATTTCTGGTCATGGCAGAAAATCCAGCAATGGCAGCACCACCTGCTGCACATGTAGAAGCTGAAAATCAAGCAAGAAACGTGCCCATCCAAGCACCACAGCCACGGGAGAGAACTCTTGGAGAGTTAGCTGAACCAGCAGGAGATCAAGCACCCTTATGCATTAAATATCCCCTATTGACAGCACCATTCGAGCTAAGGACAGGTCTGATTCATCTCCTTCCTAAATTCAGAGGCCTAGAAAATGAAGATCCTCACAAGCATTTGAAGGCATTCCACGTTGTGTGCTCAACCATGAGACCCCAAGGCATTCCAGAAGACGATATCAAGCTTAGAGCCTTCCCTTTTTTCCCTTGAAGACTATGCCAAAGAATGGCTATTCTACTTGCCACCCGGATCCATCACATCATGGGCTGATATGGTAAGAGCATTCTTGAGAAAATTCTTTCCAACCTCAAAAGCCATAGGCATCCGTCGAGAAATAAGTGGCATAAAGCAAAAGCACTCTGAAGGCTTGTATGAGTACTGGGAGAGGTTCAAAAAGTTGTGCACAAGCTGCCCTCGGCATGATATTTCTGACCAATCTCTCATTGAGTACTTCTATGGAGGTTTGCTACCCTCGGAGAGAAAATTTATTGACGCAGCCTGTGGAGGAACAATTGAAAAAAAATCACCTCGAGAGATGAGGGACTTAATTTCCTCCATGGCTGCAGCTTCTCAATAATTTGGAGACCAAGAGCTGCCAACAAGGAATGTAAATGAGGTGAGTAATTCCATTTTATCATCCCAACTTTCTGAACTCACCAATGCTATCCGTAGCCTTGTTGTGAGTCAAACCCAACAAGTCCAGCAGATTCAGCAGCCCAAGACCTGTGGAATATGTGCCAACAACCACCCAACTGATCTATGTCCTTCCCTTCAAGAGGAGGACCAGCAAGTCAATGCTGTTGGAGGTTTCAATGGGCAAAGAAGGTATGATCCCTATGCAAATACTTATAATCCAGGTTGGAGATACTATCCAAATTTCAGTTATGCAAGGGGGAATCAATATCCAAGCTACCAGCAAAGGAATCAAGTGCAAGCTGCACCTCAGAACTCTAATACATCTCTTGAAGAGATTGTGAAAAATTTGGCAAATACTGTGCAGAATCTTGAGAAACAAATGGGGCAAATGGCTTCATCCTTAAACAAAATTGAATCACAAGGAAAGCTACCTTCCCAAACTGAGATAAATCCAAGGCAAAATGCTAGTGCCATCACATTGAGGAGTGGAAAGGAGTTGCAAGACAATAGGGCTGAAAAAGTGCAAAAACAGGGCATGGAAGAAATTCTGCCAGAAAGTGATCAGGGCAGTGATCCGCCCAGTTTGCTCATAGAAACTGACCCGATCGCTGGGCAAACTAAGCTGTCCAGCAGTAATTTGCCCAATTCTCTAGAGAAGGCAGAAAGTGATTTGCCCAAATCAACAGACCAGGCAGAATCCAGTCAAAGGCAGAAACAGCAACCGATGGAGAAATTCAAGGTACCTCCTCCCTTCCCAAAGAGATTTGCAAGGTCCCAAAAGGAGAAAGAAGAAAAAGAGATACTTGAGACACTCCGCAAGGTGGAAATCAACATTCCCCTACTTGATGCTGTAAAGTAAATCCCAAGGTATGCCAAGTTTCTCAAAGAGCTATGCACCAACCGAAGGAAACTTGCTGAACGTGAAAAGGTAAGTGTGGGGGAGTGTGTTTCAGCTGTCATCCAAAGGAAACTACCAGTCAAATGCAAAGATAGAGGAATGTTTGCGGTTTCATGCAAAATAGGCAATGTGGGAATAAAGAAGGCCATGTGTGACCTTGGAGCTTCAATAAATGTCATGCCTCTGTCTATTTTTAACTTGTTGAATGCAGGTACACTCAAGGGCACCAGCATTATAATCCAATTGGCTGACCGATCCATTTTCTACCCCAAGGGAGTGCTAGAAGATGTGTTGGTACAAGTGGACCAATTAGTCTTTCCAGCAGATTTTTATGTTATTGACATGGAGGAAGACAAGAGCAACACCACCTCTGATATCTTACTTGGGAGACCATTCTTGAGCACAGCAAGAACAAAAATTGATGTGCATGATGGCACATTGACTATGGAGTTTGAAGGGGAAGTTATCAAATTTAATGTTTATGATGCCATGAAATTCCCCAATGATGTTTCTCATGTTTTTGGCCTTGATGTTATTGATAATTTAAGTCAAGAAGTTTTTAATTTTGATCAAGAAAACTTACTTTATGAAGGTCTTTGCAGGAGAAAAGAAGTGGACAGCAACATCTCTGAAGAAGACAAAACAGCAGACTGTTGTAACTTGCTGGATGTGGGTGATTTGCCCAGTGATTTGCCCAGAACACCAGAAAATCTGCTCAAATCACAGCTCAAATCGGACAGCAGGCAGACAGAAAACCAGCAGACAGAAAATGCACCAGAACTGAAACCCTTGCCTAACCACCTCAAATATGCCTACTTGGGAGCTGGAAATACACTTCCAGTAATCATCTCCAACCAGCTCAGCCAAGAAGAAGAGGAAAAGCTCCTGGATGTGTTGAGGAAACACAAGAAGGCAATTGGGTGGACATTGGAGGACATAAAGGGTATCTCACCCTCAACATGCATGCATCGGATACTTATGGAGGATGAGTGCAAACCTGTCCGTGAGGCACAAAGAAGGCTGAATCCACCTATGATGGAGGTTGTAAAAAAGGAGATTGTGAAGCTCCTAGACATTGGGGTAATCTACCCCATTTCTGACAGTAAGTGGGTTAGTCCCATCCATGTGGTACCAAAGAAGACCGGGATTACCATTGTCCCTAATTCTGAAGGAGAGCTAGTACCCACTCGTGTGCAAAATGGGTAGAGAGTTTGCATGGACTACAGGAAGCTCAACACAGCCACAAGGAAGGACCACTTTCCCTTACCCTTCATGGACCAAATGCTTGAGAGACTTGCTGGAAAAAGCCATTACTGCCTCCTTGATGGATATTCTGGATTTTATCAAATCCCCGTTGCACCAGAAGATCAAGAGAAGACCACTTTCACATGTCCATTTGGCACCTTCGCATTTAGGAGGATGCCCTTTGGTCTTTGCAATGCACCAGCCACCTTCCAAAGGTGCATGATGAGCATTTTTTCTGACTATGTGGAGAAGATCATTGAAGTCTTCATGGATGACTTTACGGTGTATGGCAACTCATTCCATGAATGCCTAGCCAACTTGGAGAAGATACTTCAAAGGTGTTTGGAGACAAACTTGGTTCTCAATTATGAGAAGTGCCACTTCATGGTCAGCCATGGCTTAATCTTGGGCCATATTGTTTCAGCAAAAGGGATTGAGGTAGACAAAGCCAAAATTGACACCATCAAAAATCTGCCCTATCCAACCAGCATTAGGGAGATTAGATCATTCCTTGGACATGCTGGTTTTTACAGGAGATTCATCAAGGATTTTTCCAAAATAACTCAGCCTTTGTGCAGGTTGTTACAGCAGGATGTGCCATTTAACTTTGATGACAGCTGCAAAACAGCATTTGATTTGATCAAATCACTGCTGATTTCTGCCCCAGTCATCCAACCACCTGATTGGACCCTTCCATTTGAGATCATGTGTGATGCTAGCAACTTTGCTGTAGGTGCAGTATTGGGACAGCGTATAGGTAACTCTCCTCATGTCATTCACTATGCCTCACGCATCCTAGATGCTGCACAATGCAATTATTCCACCACAGAAAAAGAGTTGCTGGCTGTTGTGTTTGCATTGGAGAAGTTTAGACCCTACTTACTTGGTACAAAGGTGATTATATACTCAGATCATGCTGCACTAAGGTATTTAATCAAGAAAAAGGAGTCCAAACCTAGGCTGGTGAGATGGATATTGTTGTTACAAGAGTTTGACTTGGAGATCCGTGACAAGAAAGGCAAGGAGAACCTTGTGGCTGATCACCTCAGCAGAATTCTGACTGAGATGGAGACATGCCCCATCAATGAGACCTTCCCTGATGAGCACCTCTTTGCTGTCCAAGAAGAGGAACCATGGTATGCTGATATTGTTAATTTCCTTGCCATAGGTGATTTGCCCACTGATTTGCCCAAACACATAAGAGACAAGATCAAGAAGGAAGCAAGGTATTATGTGTGGGATGAGCCTTACCTATGGAAGCATTGTGCAGACCAAGTCATAAGGAGATGCATCCCAAATCATGAGATCAATTCTGTTCTAACTTTCTGCCACTCCTACAGCTGTGGGGGTCACTTTGGGCCACGCAAGACAGCCTTGAAAGTTCTTGAAAGTGGGTTGTTTTGGCCTAACATATTTAGAGATGCTTATTTATTTTGTAGGTCATGTGCAAGATGCCAACATACAGGAAACCTTGGCAAAAGAAGTGAAATGCCACAAGCCCCCATCATGGTGTGTGAAATCTTTGACATATGGGGCATAGACTTCATGGGACCATTCCCCCCTTCCTTTGGCAACACCTACATTCTTCTTGCTGTGGATTATGTGTCCAAGTGGATTGAGGCCAAAGCAACAAGAGCTGATGATGCAAAAACAGTGTGTGATTTTGTAAAATCCCACATTTTCTCAAGATTTGGACTGCCCAAGGCCGTAATCAGTGATCGAGGCACCCATTTTTGCAACAAGGTGGTAGAAACTCTCCTAAAGAAGCACCATGTCATCCATAGAACCTCTACCACATATCATCCTCAAACAAATGGGCTGGCTGAAGTATCAAATAGGGAGATCAAGTCCATCTTGGAGAAAACAGTCTGCCCAAATCGCAAGGACTGGAGTGTACGCCTCAATGATGCTTTATGGGCATACAGGACAGCATATAAAACTCCAATTGGGATGTTTCCATATAGGCTGATTTATGGGAAAGCCTGCCATCTACCTGTGGAACTTGAACATAAAGCCTATTGGGTTGTGAAGAGCTGTAATCTTGATGAAAAAGAGGCTGGAGTTCACAGAAAATTACAGATTCAAGAGCTTGAAGAGATTAGGCGTGATGCATATGAAGCTTCATGGGATTATAAAGCAAGGACCAAAGCCTTCCATGACAAGAACATCTCCAGAAAACACTTCCAGGTTCGTGATAAGGTTTTGCTCTTTGATTCCAGGTTCAAATTATTCCCTGAAAAGCTTCGGTCTAGGTGGATTGGGCCATTTTTGGTTGAGCATGTTTATCCACATGGAGCTGTTGACATACGGAGTCCACAAACAAACAAAGTTTTCAAAGTTAATGGGCATCGTTTGAAGAGATTCTATGAAGGTTTTACTGTCCATGTTGTGGAGGAGGTTCCCTTGGATCCCCCTTCCCAAGATTGCTGAGCAAAACACTGAAGTCCAGCCCAAGACAGAAAATAGGGCGCTACTGGGAGGCAGCCCAGATGTAGTGATTTGCCCAGTGATTTGCCCACTGCTTGCCCAAATCGCTGGGCAAATCGACTGAATATACCATAGTCACAAGTGATCGGGGCAGTGATTTGCCCAATTGCCCAGATAATTTGACCAAGATCACCGGTCCAATCGCAAAATCAAGCACATCCTCAGAAAAGGGCGTGAACAGTACCAGCCCAACAACTGCAAAGGAGAAGCGATCTGGCCAAGTGATTTGCCCACTGCTTACCCAGATCACTGGTCAAATCACCCTGTCAAGAATCCAGAGGGCCAACAATAAATGATCAGGGCAGATCACATACCCTAATTACTTTAAATAGTCTTTTCTTTTATTTTTAATTTTTACGCTAAACTACTGTTTTTATCTCTTCTACTTCTTCAAGCTTTCTCCTCTCCGACCACCACTCACCCACCGGCGAACTCAAGACCACCATGGTAAGAATCAAGATGAAGGCCACCGGCGGACCATTCATGTGGAAAAAATTAGGGCTGCCGAAACCCATCCCCTCCGACAGTGATGACGAGGCGCGGGATACCCCTCCACCAGCCATCACCAACACCGAGACACCACCGGCCACAAGTACAGCAACAAGACGCACCGACTCACCGGCCGCCCAGACATATTGCCACCACCATCCACAATAGACCCGAAGACAAACACTGCGGGCGAAATACTACCTGAAGCCACCACTTCCTCCGGCCACAGCCAGAAACGACCGAGAATACAGTCGCCACCTCCGCCACCAAGATCAAAACCAGAACCTACCATTGCCACACATCCCGCAGGACACAAAGAAAGTGGTACGCCCACTTCCTCCACCACTGATATGCCCACTGATGCGCCCAGCAATGCGCCAAACGCTATGCCTAGCGATGTGCCCACTGATGTGCCCACTGATGTGCCCACTGATGCGCCCACGGACCTGCCTAGCGATTTGCCCAGCGACACACTCAGCGATATGCCCAGCAATTTGCCCAGCGATTTGCCCAGGCCAGCATACCCAGATCACATCGTCAAAGCACTGACATTCAACAAAATTTCTGAACGCACCAGGCTGATTAAAATCTCATCTCTACCCTACCACCCAGGTAAGCACATCCACCACAGCACCCTTGGAGCACTGAGACTCCATTCCCAGGTATGTTCCCTCATCTCTGCTGTTGGCTGGGACACTTTTTTCTTCCTGCGCATGCCCTCCTTCCTTGAACTCACACATGAGTTCTTCACCACGTTCTATTTTGATAAACCTGCCATGCATAACATACACACACCAGGCACTATTGGATTTAGGTTATTGGGGAAGCGATTTCGCTTATCCCTGCAGGAATTCGGCATAGCCATGGGCTGTGAATGCCCTCAGTCCATCTGGGACTTCCCTGCTGAGTTTGATCCAAGCTCTGTGTACTTGGAATTAAGTGACAATCCACCAGACTCCTACTCACCAACAAGGTCCAAGGACCTTTACCTCAAAAACCCCAGCCTGAAATACCTCCACAGATTCATGGCTTACACATTTTCTGGGAGGAAGGATGCCTCCAACATCCTGACCAGAACTGAGTTATATATTCTTTGGTGCATGCACACACATAGGAAAATACATCTGGGATAATGGGTTGCCACCCAACTATCTAGCATCATTCAGTATAACAGGCCACTGATTTTTTGCCCCTTGATCACTGCCATTGCAGTGAATCTCAAATTATTGCACCCAGCATATACTGACCTTTCCCCCACTTCCAAGACAACCCCCCTGGACCTACGCACATTAGATGACATGGGGTTGCTTTGCAAGGTGGGGGATGTTTTTTCCATTGCACCTGCAGGTCCAGTAACGCCACGCCATGAGCGTGTTTTCAGAAGGAAGAAAGCCACCATAAGCACCACCACCCAGCAGCCAGCCACTATAGCAGATATTGCAGATGAGCCAACATAAGCAATAGGGCAGGAACCAGCAAATGAACCACCTCCAGCAGCCCCCCAGCAGGATGCTCCTCAGCCACCTGAAGACGAAGCCCCCAACCAGACAGTAGAGGCTCGCCTCAGAAGGATTGAAGATCGAATGCAAAGGATGGAGCACTTGTTGGACCTGCTGGTGGACCATTTTCTGCCCCAGCACCGTGATAGATAGCGATCTGCCCAGTGATTTGCCCAGTGCTTGCCCAAGTCACTGGTCAAATCACTCACATGCCAGGAAGTCACTTTCCCTTTTCTCCTTCATTTTTCTATATATTTATTCAAACATTGAGGACAATATTTGGGATAGGTGTGGGGGTACTAGAGAGTATTTATTCACTGATCACACCACCTTTTTACCTTTTTGATTTCTTTTTGTTTCTTTTTGTTTCCTTTTGGATTATTTTTACCCCTTTTTGCACACACCAGAATTTTTTTTTTTCACACTCCTAGCACACACACACAGAATTTTGTAGCTAATTGCTTTACTCAACATAGTTAACAAGGTTGAAAGAGTGCCCTTATCTCATGACCCCATTGATTTGCCACCCATTTAATCCTAAATTGAATCATTCACAGTATGTTACCTTCACTTAGGGAGTTTTTCTCTTGAATTGAATCCTTAAATGTGCTAAGGTCAAGGGAAATAAAAATACAAATACATGCAAATAAAAAGCTAGTGTAACTCCCTATGAGCTGATTTGCCCAAACTATCATGACAAACCAGCACAAATCACAAACTTGTTCCAATGGTCTAAGACTATGAACTAAGCCTAATAGCCACTTGGAGAAGTAACTGACTGAGTAACCGGGGGTGTATCACCCATGTACACAATCGCGTAAAAAGGTCAGTAACTTTTTCAAGCAAATAAGTTTCGATGGTCTAGACTATGAACAGAGCTAGTAGCCACTTGAACAAGTGACTAACTGAGTAACCGGGGGTGTATCACCCATGTACACAATCGCGTAAAAAGGTTAGTGACTTTTTCAGGCAAGGATAAGAATAAGTGCTGCTAAAAATAAAAATAAAAATAAAAAGAAAAAGAGAAGAAAATGGGCAAATCACTCCTAGGGGTTGCATTAAAACTAACATAAAGGAATAAGCATGATTGAGCCAAAAACCTTTCTCTTGACCATGGTAGGTGAAAGGAAACAAGGAAAGGAGAGGATGACCTTAGTGCATGTACTCTATACTGTGATAATTCAGATTAGGAGTCTAGGGGAGGCTGATTAAGTGGCACTTAGGCTCTAAGGAAAAAGGGGACTTGATTGGCTAAGTTATTTGTTGCTTGAGGACAAGCAAAAAGCTAGGTGTAGGGGTATTTGATCAAGCATAATTTAGCCACATTTTTATCATAATTATTATTGCTTATTTACACATTTTTTAGTTTAATTTATGGTTTTTATCTTGTTTTTACATAAAAGGAAGAAATTGGAAAATGGGAGAAAAAGTGCAGAAAAATTACAAAAGGATGATTTGCCCAGTGATTTGCCCAAGAAACTCGAAGATCACTGGCCAAATCACTCACAGAGACATAGAGGACTGACTCACAGAGAAGTGATCTGGTCAGCGATTTGCCCAATCACTTGAAGAAACTGGTCAAATCGCCGGGCAAATCACTTCGACAGCAGAAAATACAGCAGAGCGGGAAATTGTTCAGGAAACCGAATTTCAAGTTTTCAGAAGTCCAAATCCAACTCAATCACTACCAAAACAATT
Organism: Manihot esculenta; assembly: GCF_001659605.2. Taxonomy (NCBI): domain Eukaryota; kingdom Viridiplantae; phylum Streptophyta; class Magnoliopsida; order Malpighiales; family Euphorbiaceae; genus Manihot; species Manihot esculenta. Next base: position 25,725,436 of record NC_035170.2, on the reverse strand, counting down.
CCAAGAGCCACGAAAGGGTTTCTCACCTAAGGAATTCCAGTTGCAATTAAATTCAACATCAAAAGAGGAATCACAAGCCAAATTAAAAAGGGATTTCAAAACCCTAGAAGGATGGAACTCTTCAACTATAAAAGGGCAGCCTCCAAACCAGCAAAGGCATCTTCTGCTGAGGAATTGAACTCGCCAGAAACTCTCCAGCATCTTCCTTTTTTTTTTCCTTTCATCTCTTTGTGTATTTAGTCCACCATGAGTGGCTAAACTCTTTTCTTTTCTAGTTGAAGTTGGTGAATTTCAGATTTTGTGATGAATTGGGAGATTTAAATCTCCATTGTTAAACTTCTATTTATTTTCAATATTTATGCAATTTGAGTTTTCCATAATTATTACTTTGCTTTTAGAATCAATAAGGGCCCATTGCTTTTAAATTGCTTAAGTAATATTGTTTGAATGATTTAGGTCCGTAATTGCTTAGGTTGTTCAAATACACATTTAATCAAATTGCATAATCTAAACTTGACCACGCGGTTGGCAAGAATAGAATTGGGTTTCTCTAAGTCTTAATGCAATCAACAGTTGTTCGATGCTATAATGCCCCAAGGACGTTCCTTGGCAACTTGTTGATTAGTGTTTGATTAGCGAACGTTTCCTAATCAAACTAGAACTAAGGAGTAATTTGGATTGTGAGAAGCGTCTTCCACATCCTAAACTAATTTATTGAGATAAATAGGAGTATTAAAGAATCAATGATCAATTCTAAACAATCTGAAATAGAACCATACTTCAACTAGAAGCTTTTCTCTTATTGATTACTCTATCTTTAAATTATTGCTTTCTTTTGCTGTTTAATATTAATTCATCAAATCAAACCCCCCTCTTTTAATTATTTGTTATTTATTTGCCTAGGTCATTATTAGGAAGGTCTTTAGTGTCAATTCCCTGTGGTTCGACCCTATTGCCACTATCTACAAGTTTATTGTTGATTGTTTAATAGGTTTATTTTTGACGGCTTCGACAACCGCCTATCAATTTGCCTTTGCCCAAAGGAACTTCTCACACTTCAGCTGGGCCCCCTAACGAGGATACCGAGCTAGGAGAGGAGGACGATAGGGCCCCCGAAGATGTTGGGCCTCAGGGGCTGGAGATCATACCATTTGTGGGTGCTGGAGGTTCTAAGCAGGAGGGTGCCAGACCTCCCGTAAGCAGGAATGCAGATGGCAGTGTAGAAGATAGCGATGTAAATGATGATAATGTAAATAGCGAAACTCCTAGGAATGTGGACCCCTTAGAGACAATTTTTCCTCCAACAGTTATAGATGATTAGGCTGTAAATCTTCATTTTCCTTTAATGAAATTTCATTTTCATTTACTTTGCTTGCTGTTTCAGCTTCATCGGACTACTTATTCTGTTAAACAGTCTAACTTGTTTAAATTTTAAAGCTTTGACAAGAAACACTTAAGCTGTGCTTAATAAACTTTGTAAGGAATTGACTACATTATTTTTCATTCCTTGTCTCTCAGCTAATCAAGGCTGAAAATTTTAACCTGGGATTTAGTCTCTGACTCATAAACTTTTCTAATTTCACAAGGCATTTTTTATACGTAAGCTCTTTCCGAGCTGGGTTAGCCGCACTCACGAGTTCTGTTTTTAACAGTGGGTTGAACTCTCGACTCGCGAGTTTTATGATTTTGGTAAGGACATTCTCATTTTTTCTCTTATTACTTCGTTACTATGAGCTCGGGCACATAGCCTTTGCTTAATAACAATAAGTCAGATCGTGTACCTTTTAAGGTGACGAGCGTGGCTGGCCTTTTTGCTTTTAGTTCTGGTTTGATAGGAATTGAAGCTGGGGTCTCATATCTCATTTGCTCACGCCATTGATTTCTCCCCGGGTTGACCCCGGGTTGCCCCTTTACCTCCTCAGAGTTCATTACATGAGTGGTGAGGGGGTAAATCTCTAGACTTCATTCGTCATCTTGGGCTGTGTGCTCCACTGGGATGGAGAGCTCGGCTTTTTGTCGTTCCCTTCTTCTTGGGTTATTCTTGCTAAATGTTTGTTCATTGCAAACTATCCCTGTAATACCCGGCTAGACTCCGGTATCGGAATTCCTACCGTCCGGTGGAATTTGGGTGTCGGATACCTCTAGAAGGGTAAAAGCATGTTTTTATAAAATGTTTTCATGTATTTTAATGTTTTAAGTATGATTTTAAATAAATTTTTGCATGAAAATTCTTTAAGGAAAAACTCAGGTTCGGCCGCCGAAACTCACTTTCGGCCGCCGAACATGCATGGACTTTGGGAGGCACGTTAGGCCCCCGAAAGTCTAAGTGAGGGAAGTGCAGGTTCGGCCGCCGAACCTTATGTTCGGCCGCCGAACATTGCATGGATGCGGAGGCACATTCGGCCCCCGAACGTGGCCTGGCCAGCCACTATAAAAAGGGTCCCCTTGGTCCGCACGGGCGAGCTTTTTCTCTCCCATTGTCGGCCAAGGTGAGTCTCCACCGTTCCTCCCTCGATCTTGAGTGTTTCCTCTAGATCTTTCATGGTTTTAACAAGTTTATAACCTTGTTTTGAAGATTTGTGAGCTTTGAGCAAGCTTTGAGTGCTTGGAGGTTCAAAGAGCTTAATCTCTCCATCTCCAAGCTAGGATCGCTTTCCTCTCGTTTCTTCAAGAGGTAAGGGTCGATCTTGAACCCTTTTTATGTTTTAAACAAGTTTTAAGTAAGATCTATGGGTAGAAATGCATGTTAGGACATATGTTGAGTTTATGGGTTTTGATGAAGTTTGAGCAATGTAGCTTGTTTGTGTGTGAATGAAGTGTTGTAGATGGGGTATATGCATGTTTGAGACCCCTAGGAACTTGTATGCGTGTTTTGGTTGAGAAATATGCATGATCTATGGTTTTGGGAGGCAGGAGGTTCATTTGAACCAAGTTTCTGCCGTTTGGCAGAAACCAGGTTCGGCAGCCGAAGGGAGTTTCGGCCGCCGAACCCCTCTTGTGAAGGCAGCTTTCGGCTGCCGAAGGTGCCCCCGAAAAGAGACTTTCGTCTCTGTCTGGCACTTTCGGCCGCCGAAGGTGCCGCCGAACCTAGCTGAGTTTCGTCTCTGTCCAGGACTTTCGGCCGCCGAAGGTGCCGCCGAAGGTGCCCTGTTCAGCCGTTTCATGCATATTTTCTGTGATGTTTTCATGATGTTTTAGGGGGTTTTTGGGGGATGTATTAGAGTTGTGTTTATATATGTTTGGTCCCTCATTGGAGTCCACCTGTGTAGGTTCGGACCCGAGGAACCGAGGACCCCAGCAGTGAGTGAGCTGCTTCAGTGTCTGGACAGAGCTAGCCAGAGGTGAGTGGAAACAAGCTTAATGTTTTAAATCAAATAACTGAATGGTTTGGGCATGCTTCACGCATCATGATGATATGTAATAGGCTGATTGCATTAGTACACGAATATGTCGCATTGCATTTTATTTTGTGGTTGTGGGTGAATGCTGTATGATCCAATTAGTCCACGAGACTTTATGTATGTTATGACAGGAAGACCAGGACCCCATGCTACGGCCTGGCACGAGACTTTATGTATGTATGACAGGAAGACCAGGACCCCATGCTACGGCCTGGCACGAGGCTTTATATATGCTATGACAGGAAGACCAGGACCCCATGCTACGGCCTGGCACGAGGCTTTATATATGTTATGACAGGAAGACCAGGACCCCATGCTACGGCCTGGCACGAGACTATGTTGGGACTAATTGGTGACAGGTTCACCCTTGATGTGGATTGTCTGTGATATGATGCATTTCATGAAAGCATGAACTTTAATATAATGTTTTCAGTTTCTGCTCACTGGGCTTTTAGCTCACCCCTCTCCCCTAACCCCAGGTTTGCAGGTACGGGATTGATAGAGAAGAAAAGAAGAGAAAAGTCATATGTATGTAATAGCTAGAGTTTGTGGACATGACAAATGATAAGAATGTAATTATGTTATTGAGGATAGAGTTGTGCTTGACCATAGTATATGTTAATCCCTTGGTATGTACATGATCTTATTTTATGATGTATATGTGAACCAACTCAACACAGGATATATATTGCCCATTGAGGCTTTGATGAAATCCCACAGAGGGATTAATGTTTATGTATATGATGAATATAGTGCATGCACAGGTTGAGTTTGGTAAATGAAGAAAAGAAAAGTTTTTAATTCTTATGTATGTTTGTTGATCATGTATGGGATTAAACAGATAAACAGGATGTATGTTAGGCTTGCTACGGGTCCCGGCGGCCTTACGCCGATCTGGATCCTAGCGCCGGTAACGGTCCGGATTTCCGGGGCGTTACAGAGTGGTATCAGAGCCCTAGGTTCATATGGTCGGACCTAGAGTGTCGGGCTCATAGATGTTATAGAAGGTCAAGCACAATAGGCAAAAATCATGTCCACTAGGATAGGATGTAGAGTCCTGTCTTGCTATGATTGTATGATATGCCATGATGATATGCTATGTGTGTAATGTAGCTGTGAGGTTCATGCTTGCCGACATGAACCATTTAATGCTAATGTTTATGTGATGTTTACTGTTTCTCAGAAAACAGGATGAGAGGAACCCGTCGATCTGCACGATTGACTGGAATACCACCTCAGGACGAGGGCATTGATGCCCGTCCTTCAACATTGCCTAGGGCAATGTCGAGTAGGTCCAACAGGGACCGAGCAGTGAGAGACCCTAGAAGGTCTTTAGATCTGGGAAGAAGCAGATCAGTCAGAGGAACAGTGCAGGGAGGTATGTCAGAGGATATGGGGGATCAGATGGATGTTGATCAAAGGAGGGATGGCAGTTTGGGCGTCAGTATGTCAGAAGAGGGTATGGGAGAATCCCAAGGAGGCACTCAGGCCTCGGGATTTGTTCAGCCACCTCACTATCCGCCCTACACCCAAAATCCCGGGTATTCGATGGGAGGTACATCGGATTACCCTAGTTTTAACCCCTACCCCACACAGATGCCATACCCACCATACTACCCACCATATCCACAGTACCCAGTGTACCCACCTCCACCATACTATCCAAATCCAGCAAACCCTACCTCAGGGGATGCTGTACCTCCACCACCACCAGAACCTACATGCCCAGATACCCAGATACCTCAGCCTAGCTCATCTGGGAGAAGTAAGGCTAAAATGACAGATTACATGAAGTTGGGTGCTCCCCAGTTTGAGTCAGGTGATGACCCGTTTGTGTATTTGGAGAAGGTCAAGATGATCACAGAGGAGATCGGAGCTGATGATAGTAGAGCCATTCAGATGGCTGGTTTCACCTTGAAATGCAAAAAGGCCCGTGAGTGGTTCAAAAACTATGTGAAGCCGAGGGTGGATAGCCTATCGTGGGAGGAGTTCGCTAATGAATTTGCAGGATGGGCTTTCCCTGATAGTTCAAGGGAATTGAAGATGATAGAATTCGAGCAGTTGAGGCAAACCGATGACATGAGTGTAGACGAGTATACTGACAGGTTTATGGAGTTGCTGCCTTTTGCTGGGCAAGACCTTAGCACAGACCAGAAGAAGTCGAGGAGGTATATCATGAAGCTCCATCCTAGGTATTCCTCCTTGGTACAGTCAGCAGATAGAGAGAGTTTTCACGCCATAGTAGACATGGCTAGGAGAATGGAGGCTAGTGCCATCGTTCAGGGGACAGTCAAACAGACAGTGGCACAAGCTTCTGGTTCTAAAACTCCGGGAGGGGGAAGGTTAGATCCCTCTACCTTGAGTGCAGCAGCTTCAGGCAGTAAGAGATGGGGTAAGCCCAAGGGTAAGAAGAATAAGTTCTGGAACAAGGTCAAGTCTAGTCTGGGGTTTGGCAGTGGTTCTAGTTCTGGGGCGGATAATGCAGCTTGTGCGAAGTGTGGTAGGCCACACAGGGGTTTATGCCGGTATGGGACAACGACCTGCTACAGATGTGGGCAAGAGGGGCATATGTCATGGCAATGCCCTAAAGCAGTTCCTACGGCACAGACACAGCAGACAGCTTCAGGAAGTGTGGCACAGCCAGTAGCTCTAGCTGCTACACAGGCCAGTGGCAGAGGCAGAGGGAGAGGGTCAGCTTCTTCCTCAGCAGGATTCAGAGGTGAAGGTCCATCAGCTCCAGCCAGGATCTTCACCATGACACAGCAGGAGGCTAACACATCCAACACCGTGGTGTCAGGTAATCTCATCATTGGGTGTTCTGATGTGTATGCATTAATGGACCCGGGTGCATCTCACTCTTTTATTGCACCGAGAGCCGTTCAGAGGTTAGGATTGATGGTCTCTGGGTTAGAGTGTCCCCTATGGGTCAGTGGACCCAAGTGTGACCCGTCAGTTGCAGAGTCAGTCTGCCAGTGTAGTCCAGTTTTTATAGAGGGAAGATGCTTGTCCGCCGACCTTGTGGTTCTAGATTTGACAGACTTTGACGTCATTCTAGGGATGGATTGGCTATCTACCCATGGTGCTACCTTGGACTGCAGGGACAAAGTAGTTAAGTTCAGATGTCAGGATGGGTCAGAGGTCGTCTTCAGAGGAGACAAGAGGGGTACACCTAGAGGTCTAATTTCAGCTCTTCAGGCTCGTAGGTTGCTTAGGAGGGGATGTCAGGGGTTTCTAGCTCATGTGAGGGAGTTGGATAGTCATGTTAGAGAGCCCGCCTCAGTGCCTGTGGTGAGTGAGTTCTTAGATGTTTTCCCAGACGAGCTGCCAGGGTTACCACCTGCTAGGGAAATAGAGTTCGAAATTGAGTTAATGCCTAGTACCAGACCGATCTCTATCCCTCCCTACAGGATGGCACCAGCCGAGATGAAAGAGTTGAAGGAACAGTTGCAAGAACTGGTGGACAAGGGTTTCATCCGACCGAGTACCTCACCTTGGGGTGCTCCAGTACTCTTCGTGAAGAAAAAGGATGGATCCCTCAGGCTTTGTATCGACTACAGGCAGTTGAACAAAGTCACCATCAAGAATAAGTACCCATTGCCAAGGATCGACGATCTATTCGACCAGCTAGCAGGAGCGGGTTGTTTCTCCAAAATAGATCTGAGATCCGGGTACCATCAGTTGAGAATCAGAGAGGAGGACGTGCCAAAGACGGCCTTCAGGACCAGATATGGGCACTATGAGTTCCTTGTAATGCCGTTTGGGTTAACCAACGCCCCTGCAGCATTCATGGACCTCATGAACAGAATATTCAGACCATACCTGGATCACTTCGTTATTGTCTTCATAGATGATATCCTAGTGTATTCCAGGAATGCAGAGGAGCGTGCCCATCATCTGAAGATAGTTTTGCAGACCTTGAGGGAACATGGCTTGTATGCCAAGTTCTCCAAGTGTGAGTTCTGGTTAAGGAGCATCTCATTCTTGGGGCATATAGTGTCAGAGAATGGAATAGAGGTAGACCCCAAGAAAGTAGAGGCTGTGACTAACTGGCCCAGACCCACCTCAGTGACAGAGATCAGAAGTTTCTTGGGTTTGGCTGGTTATTACAGGAGGTTCGTACAGGACTTCTCCAAAATTGCAGCTCCTTTAACCAGATTGACCAGAAAGAATCAGAGGTTCGAGTGGACCGATCGATGTGAAGAAAGCTTTGAGGAGCTCAAGAAGAGGTTGACTTCAGCACCGGTGTTAGCTCTGCCAACCAGCAATGAGGACTTCACAGTATTCTGTGATGCATCCAGAGTAGGCTTGGGTTGTGTGTTGATGCAGAATGGTAGGGTGATCGCTTATGCTTCTAGACAGCTAAAGAGGCATGAGATGAATTACCCCACACACGATCTGGAGATGGCAGCAGTTATCTTTGCCCTCAAGATGTGGAGGCATTACCTCTATGGGGTAAAATGTGAGATCTTCACAGATCATAAGAGCCTGCAGCACATCTTGAGTCAGAGGGATTTGAACTTGAGGCAGAGGAGATGGGTAGAACTGCTCAGTGACTATGATTGTAAGATACAGTACCATCCGGGTAAGGCTAATGTAGTAGCTGATGCCTTAAGCCGGAAATCACTTGGCAGTCTATCCCACATCACGGCAGAGAGGAGACCGGTGGTGAAGGAATTTTATAAGCTCATTGAGGAGGGTCTACAGATGGAGTTGTCTGGTACAGGTGCTTTGATTGCACAGATGAAAGTAACCCCCGTGTTTCTGGAGCAGGTGGCTCAGAAACAGCACGAGGACCCAGAGTTAGTGAAGATTGCCAGGACTGTTCAGTCAGGCAAAGATAGTGAGTTCAGATTCGATGATAAGGGGATCCTCCGCTATGGGAACAGACTATGTGTACCAGATGACATCGGGCTTAAAGGAGACATTATGAGAGAGGCTCATAATGCAAGATACAGTGTTCACCCTGGAGCCACCAAGATGTACCAAGATCTGAAGAGGGTGTATTGGTGGCCAGCTATGAAGAGGGAAGTGGCACAATTCGTGTCAGCCTGCGAAATATGTCAGAGGGTGAAGCTGGAACATCAGAAGCCGGCTGGAATGCTTAACCCGCTACCTATTCCAGAATGGAAATGGGAGAACATAGCTATGGACTTTGTAGTGGGGTTACCGGCAACATCCAACAGACTAGACTCCATATGGGTGATTGTGGACAGACTCACCAAATCTGCTCACTTCATTCCAGTTAGGAGCAACTACTCTGTGGATAAGTTAGCGCAGGTTTATGTGGATGAAGTCGTCAGACTACATGGGGTCCCGGTATCTATAGTGTCAGATAGAGGGCCCCAGTTCACCTCCAGATTTTGGCGGAGTCTGCAGAGTGCTATGGGTACCAGGTTAGATTTCAGTACTGCCTTCCACCCCCAGACTGATGGACAGTCAGAGAGGACCATCCAGACCATAGAAGATATGCTCAGAATGTGTGTGCTAGATTTTGGCGGTTCTTGGAAGCAACATCTACCTTTGGTGGAGTTTGCCTACAATAACAGCTATCATGCTAGCATAGGGATGGCTCCATACGAAGCTTTGTATGGGAGGAAGTGCAGGTCACCCGTTTGCTGGGAGGAGGTTGGAGAGAGGTCCTTAGCAGGGCCTGAGCTTGTTGAGATCACCAGCAGGGTGGTGCCCATTATCAGAGAAAGGATAAAGACTGCCACCAGCAGGCAGAAAAGTTATGCAGACATCCGCAGGAAACAGGTAGAGTTTCAGGAGGGGGATCTAGTATTGCTCAAGGTGTCTCCGATGAAAGGGGTGGTTCGATTTGGTAAAAAGGGTAAGCTAGCTCCGCGGTACATTGGACCCTTTGAAGTCCTGCAAAGGATTGGGAATGTATCATACAAGCTGGACTTGCCTGCTTCTATGGAAAGAATCCATCCGGTTTTCCATGTTTCCATGTTGAGGAAGTTCGTGTCAGATCCGGGCAAGGTTCTTAGCGAGCCTGATGTGGAGATCCAAGAGGATCTCACGTATGTTGAACAGCCAGTGCGGATTCTTGACACTCAGATCAGAAAGTTGAGGAACAAGGAAATCCCGATGGTGAAAGTCCTTTGGAACCACCACAATTTGGAAGAATGCACTTGGGAGACCCGGGAGTCCATGCTCCAGCAGTACCCCCACCTCTTCTAAGGTTAGTTGAGATGTGTTCCATGTGCTATATGTGTGTATGTTATGTTTGTTTCGCTATGCAAGTACTAGTTGAGGAACATTCGGGGACGAATGTTCTTAAGGGGGGGAGAATGTAATACCCGGCTAGACTCCGGTATCGGAATTCCTACCGTCCGGTGGAATTTGGGTGTCGGATACCTCTAGAAGGGTAAAAGCATGTTTTTATAAAATGTTTTCATGTATTTTAATGTTTTAAGTATGATTTTAAATAAATTTTTGCATGAAAATTCTTTAAGGAAAAACTCAGGTTCGGCCGCCGAAACTCACTTTCGGCCGCCGAACATGCATGGACTTTGGGAGGCACGTTAGGCCCCCGAAAGTCTAAGTGAGGGAAGTGCAGGTTCGGCCGCCGAACCTTATGTTCGGCCGCCGAACATTGCATGGATGCGGAGGCACATTCGGCCCCCGAACGTGGCCTGGCCAGCCACTATAAAAAGGGTCCCCTTGGTCCGCACGGGCGAGCTTTTTCTCTCCCATTGTCGGCCAAGGTGAGTCTCCACCGTTCCTCCCTCGATCTTGAGTGTTTCCTCTAGATCTTTCATGGTTTTAACAAGTTTATAACCTTGTTTTGAAGATTTGTGAGCTTTGAGCAAGCTTTGAGTGCTTGGAGGTTCAAAGAGCTTAATCTCTCCATCTCCAAGCTAGGATCGCTTTCCTCTCGTTTCTTCAAGAGGTAAGGGTCGATCTTGAACCCTTTTTATGTTTTAAACAAGTTTTAAGTAAGATCTATGGGTAGAAATGCATGTTAGGACATATGTTGAGTTTATGGGTTTTGATGAAGTTTGAGCAATGTAGCTTGTTTGTGTGTGAATGAAGTGTTGTAGATGGGGTATATGCATGTTTGAGACCCCTAGGAACTTGTATGCGTGTTTTGGTTGAGAAATATGCATGATCTATGGTTTTGGGAGGCAGGAGGTTCATTTGAACCAAGTTTCTGCCGTTTGGCAGAAACCAGGTTCGGCAGCCGAAGGGAGTTTCGGCCGCCGAACCCCTCTTGTGAAGGCAGCTTTCGGCTGCCGAAGGTGCCCCCGAAAAGAGACTTTCGTCTCTGTCTGGCACTTTCGGCCGCCGAAGGTGCCGCCGAACCTAGCTGAGTTTCGTCTCTGTCCAGGACTTTCGGCCGCCGAAGGTGCCGCCGAAGGTGCCCTGTTCAGCCGTTTCATGCATATTTTCTGTGATGTTTTCATGATGTTTTAGGGGGTTTTTGGGGGATGTATTAGAGTTGTGTTTATATATGTTTGGTCCCTCATTGGAGTCCACCTGTGTAGGTTCGGACCCGAGGAACCGAGGACCCCAGCAGTGAGTGAGCTGCTTCAGTGTCTGGACAGAGCTAGCCAGAGGTGAGTGGAAACAAGCTTAATGTTTTAAATCAAATAACTGAATGGTTTGGGCATGCTTCACGCATCATGATGATATGTAATAGGCTGATTGCATTAGTACACGAATATGTCGCATTGCATTTTATTTTGTGGTTGTGGGTGAATGCTGTATGATCCAATTAGTCCACGAGACTTTATGTATGTTATGACAGGAAGACCAGGACCCCATGCTACGGCCTGGCACGAGACTTTATGTATGTATGACAGGAAGACCAGGACCCCATGCTACGGCCTGGCACGAGGCTTTATATATGCTATGACAGGAAGACCAGGACCCCATGCTACGGCCTGGCACGAGGCTTTATATATGTTATGACAGGAAGACCAGGACCCCATGCTACGGCCTGGCACGAGACTATGTTGGGACTAATTGGTGACAGGTTCACCCTTGATGTGGATTGTCTGTGATATGATGCATTTCATGAAAGCATGAACTTTAATATAATGTTTTCAGTTTCTGCTCACTGGGCTTTTAGCTCACCCCTCTCCCCTAACCCCAGGTTTGCAGGTACGGGATTGATAGAGAAGAAAAGAAGAGAAAAGTCATATGTATGTAATAGCTAGAGTTTGTGGACATGACAAATGATAAGAATGTAATTATGTTATTGAGGATAGAGTTGTGCTTGACCATAGTATATGTTAATCCCTTGGTATGTACATGATCTTATTTTATGATGTATATGTGAACCAACTCAACACAGGATATATATTGCCCATTGAGGCTTTGATGAAATCCCACAGAGGGATTAATGTTTATGTATATGATGAATATAGTGTATGCACAGGTTGAGTTTGGTAAATGAAGAAAAGAAAAGTTTTTAATTCTTATGTATGTTTGTTGATCATGTATGGGATTAAACAGATAAACAGGATGTATGTTAGGCTTGCTACGGGTCCCGGCGGCCTTACGCCGATCTGGATCCTAGCGCCGGTAACGGTCCGGATTTCCGGGGCGTTACAATCCCGAGCTGTGAGCACGCTCATTTGCCTTCGTTTATCCTCTTATGTGTTTCTGCATTTATGGGCCTTTTCATAGAGGGAGCTCGGTTCTCTGTTATTTCCTCGATACTTAGCTTTATTCTACCTGAATGTTTCATGTCAGGAGTTTATCCGAGTTGGGAGCTCGGTTCCTTGCCCCTTGCTTAGGCTTTTATGCCTACAATCTGTGACGCTTCTTGTATCGCGAGTTCGGAAGTTCGGAATTTCGCTTTTTTCGCTTTGGTGCCCCGAGCTCGTTTGTGAGGTCGGACTTAATTTTTTATTTTCTTATCGAGCCTTATATGGGCTATGTTTCCGTCTGACTGCTTGTTTGTTCAGTTTTAACCTTTTTTTTTTTACCTCTGAATGTTTTCTGGGCTGCCTAACTCGAGGTCGGTGCCTCTTATGATTACCCCAATCTTTTTTTGTGTGAGGTCGGAACTATGTTCTTATGAGTTGTTTTTGCGTGTTGTCATTGCATATTGCTGTTTGCTGTGAGCATGTGACACCGGCGGATCTTTGGGGATTTCGGTCTTTGTTGCTCCGGAAGATCTTTGAGATCTTCGCCGGCCTTTTTGGCTCCGGGAGATCTTTGGGATCTTCGGCCCTGTACGACTTGTATTTCCGGGAGATCTTGGGGATCCCGGTCTTCTACCTCTAAGGTCTCTATGTCTCAGGGTCCTCATTGCCAGGAGATCTTGGGGATCCTGGACTTGTATTTCCGGGAGATCTTGGGGATCCCGGTCTTCTACCTCTGAGGTCTCTATGTCTCAGGGTCTTCATTGCCAGGAGATCTTGGGGATCCTGGACTTGTATTTCCGGGAGATCTTGGGGATCCCGGTCTTCTACCTCTGAGGTCTATATGTCTCAGGGTCTTCATTGCCAGGAGATCTTGGGGATCCTGGACTTGTATTTCCGGGAGATCTTGGGAATCCTGGTCTTCTACCTCTGAGGTCTCTATGTCTCAGGGTCTTTATTGTCAGGAGATCTTAGGGATCCTGGACTTGTATTTTCGGGAGATCTTGGGGATCCCGGTCTTCTACCTCTGAGGTCTCTATGCCTCAAGGTCTTCATTGCCAGGAGATCTTAGGGATTCTGGATTTGTATTTCCGAGAGATCTTGGGGATCCTAGTCTTTTACCTCTAAGGTCTCTAAGTCTCAGGGTCTTCATTGCCAGGAGATCTTGGGGATCCTGGTCTTCTGCCTCCAGGAGGTCTCTATGCCTCAAGGAGGTCTTTCTGAGCTCTGTTCTTTCTTTTCTATGGAGAATTATCATTCATAATAATAATAGAGATAATCTCGTTGTGTAAACAATGGTGTTGTTTTATTCATTCATGTTTTTCAGAGTACAATGCTTTTCTTTACAAATATTTCAGGGGAAGTACCTCTTCAGGTGCTGGATATTCCAAGCGTGGGGCTTAGGGTTTCCCTGCATATCTTCAATTCGGTATACTCCTGGCCTGACCACTTTTGCCATCCTGAATGGGCCCTCCCAGATCGGTGCCAACTTGCCCACTGCCGCTCTTTTTCCCGTAGCTTCCAAGTTTCTTAGGGCCAGGTCTCCTACCTTTAGACTTCTTTCCCTAACCCTTTGGTTGTAATAACGGGCTGCCCGTTGTTGATAAGCAGCAGTTCGGACTTGAGCTTCCTCCCTAATTTCTTCGAGAGCGTCCAAGTTATTCCTTAACTTGTCGTCGTTAGTGTTCTCGTTAGCAAATTGGACTCGATGAGTGGGGATTTGCAGCTTGACTGGGACTACGGCCTCTGTGCCGTAAGCAAGTGCAAAGGGCGTTTCTTTAGTGGACGCTCTGGGGGTAGTTCGGAGTGCCCACAGGATACTGTTGAGCTCTTCTGCCCAGTTTGCTTTTGCCCCATCCAGCCGTTTCTTTAATCCTTGGAGGATAGCTCTGTTGGTAACCTCTGTTTGACCATTGGTCTGATGATGGGCCACAGAAGAAAACTTGTGCCATATGCCCATGTTTGTCGTAAATGCCCTGAAGGCGTTGCAGTCAAATTGCCTGCCGTTATCTGAGATGAGCACCCTCGATATGCCAAATCTGCAAATAATGTTCCCCCATACAAAGTCTATCATCTTGCGGGCTGTGATTGTGGGGATTGCCTCCGCCTCTGGCCATTTCGAGAAGTACTCCACAGCCACCACTACAAACTTTTTCTGCCCCGTGGTTTTAGAAAATGGTCCCAAGATGTCTATTCCCCATTGTGAGAACGGCCATGGGCTGGATATGCTGGACTGAGGAGTGGCTGGGACATTGATGGCGTTGGCAAACCTCTGGCATACGTTGCATTTTCGGACAAACTCTTCCGCCTCTTTTTTAACAGTGGGCCAATAGTACCCTTGCCTGAATATTTTATTGGCCAGCATTCATGCTCCTTCGTGAGCTCCACACATCCCCTTGTGTATTTCTTCCATCACCTTTGTAGCCTCCTCCGGGCTCACACACCGGAGCCATGGGCTGGATTTCCCCCTTCTATACAGGGTCCCCCTTACTGCTTGGTAATTAGCAGCACGAGTTGCTATCTTTCTTGCTTCATCCTTGTCTTCAGGGAGTTTCCCCTTCTCCAGATATTCCAGGTATGGGGTCATCCAGGTCTGGTTTTGTTCTACCTGCAACACAGTGGTTGTTTTATTAAAAGTGGGCGTGCTGACATGCTGTATGTATACTTCATCAGAGAGTTGTTCTAGTTCTTCCTTGGACAATCGACTAAGCAGGTCTGCTTCCTCATTTTCCTCCCGAGGTATTCTTTAGTACTTGATGGTCACTCCCCGACCTCTGAGCTCGGCTTCTATGGCTTTTACCTTTGCCAGGTAATTCTGCATGGCTGGGTCTCTGGCCTAATACGCTCCAGTTATCTGATTGATCACCAGCTGGGAGTCACTATTCACTTCAAGGTCGGTTGCCCCTACTTCCATTGCCACCAGCATCCCATTTATTAGGGCTTCATATTCTGCCATGTTATTGGAGGCCTTGATGTAACGACCCGAAAATCAGGCCGCCACCGGCGCTAGGATCCAGATCGGCTTAAGGCCGCCGGGACCCGTAGCAAGCCAAACATACATCCTGTGAACCTGTTTAATCCCATACATGGTCAACAACATACATAAAAAAATAAAAAAAAAACTTTTCTTTCATTCATTCATTCGAACATTTCTTTGCCAAGCCTAGCCTGTGCATGCACAACATAACATAAACCTCTCATTGGAATCCTCATCAAATATTCCAATGGGGTAACATAACATAACATAGGCTTGGATTACATAATCATCATAAAAACATTATATCTCATACAAGACCATGTGTACTGGGAATACAACAGACTCTAGTCAAGCACATTATCAATCTTACATTACATTACATCTCATACATTTACATTGCTACAAACCATGTCCACAGCTAAGCTATTACATAATCTTCTCTTACTCTGCTGACTTCTCTATCTACTCTGCACCTGCAAGACTGGGGTTAGGGGAGAGGGGGTGAGCTATAAAGCCCAATGAGCGGAAACTAAAAATATTTGCTTTAATTCCACCCTTTTTAGGTATGTTATTATTCATTTTATTATTAAGATTCCTCCATTTTTAGGTATATTATTAAATAACTTTTTCTTATTCATGCTTTCATGGAATGCAACACATCACAGTTAATCACATAAAGGATGAATTTGTCACCAATAGCCCTCTACATTTCCATTAGTGCCAGAACGTAGAATGGGTCCTGGTCTTTCTCTTACATAGTGCCAGGGACGTAGAATGGGTCTTCCTGGACTTCCATACCGTATCATCATCATATCATGACATAACATACGAGGGCTAATGGATCACTCAACATTCATCCACATCAACATCAATTTATGCAATGCAGCATATTCGTGAGATCTAATGCAAACATCCTGAAATATTGCATAGCATAATGATGCATGGGCAATGCTTTATGATTCATTCATTTATTCATTTATTCATTAATTCATTTACTTTAAAATTTAAGAAGTTGTTCCACTCACCTGGTGACTGAAGTTGTAACAACGAACTCGGAACGACTATCTCACAACCGGGGGTCTCGGTTCCTCGGGTCCGAACCTACACAGGTGGACTCAAATGAGGCACCAAACAACAAGAACATAACTCTAGACATACCCCCCAAAAACCTCCTAAAACATCACCAAAACACTCCTAGGAATCATGCAAGAAAAGGCTGGACAGGGCACTTTCGGCGGCACCTTCGGCGGCCGAAAGTCCCTCCAGAGACGAAAGTCAGGCAGGTTCGGCGGCACCTTCGGCGGCCGAAACTCCCAGACAGAGACGAAACTCATGCATGTTCGGCGGCACCTTCGGCGGCCGAAAGTCTCGGACAGAGCCGAAACTCCAATTTTCGGGGGCAAGCTTCGGCAGCCTAAAGCTGCCTCTCAAGCCATGTTCGGCGGCCGAAAGTGCCTTCGGCTGCCGAACCTGGTTTCTGCCAAAGGGCAGAAACTTTGGCTCCCCTATGCACAAATGCCTCCCAACTCTCACATCATGCATATACTTCACCCAAATCATGCATACAAGTTCCTAGGGGCCTCAAAACATCAAATACCCCAACTACAACACTTCAAGCATACTCAAACATCATACATTGATCATAAATCACTTAAAACTTAACATTTGCTTAAAAACTCATACAACCCTATACATGTCATTCTACCCCATAAAATCACTTAAAACTTACTTAAAACACATGAAGAGCTTAAGATCGGCTCTTACCTCTTGAAGATCGAGGGTTGAGGAGATCTAAACTTGGAGATGGGAGAAGTTCCAACTTTTGGTCTCCAAGCTCCAAAACTTGTTCTAAGCTCAAAGATCTTCAAAACCAAAGTTATAAACTTGTAAAGATCATGGAAAAAGGAAGGAAAAACTCAAGATTGGGGAAGGATGGCGGAATGCTCACCTTGGCCGAAATGGGGAGAAAAAGCTCGCCCATTTTCGGCTAAGGGACCCTTTTATAGGTGGCTGGCCAGGCCACGTTCGGGGGCCGAATGTGCCTCCGCATCCATGCAAATGTTCGGCGGCCGAACTTGACTTTCGGCGGCCGAACCTGAACTTCCCTAACTCATGCTTTCGGGGGCCTAACGTGCCTCCAAAACGCATGCATGTTCGGCGGCCGAACTTGCCTTTCGGCGGCCGAACCTGGGTTTTCCTCCAATGCTATTTTCATGCAAAAACTCATTTAGTTTCATACTTTAAAACCATTAAAAACATAAAAACATTTCATAAAACATGTCTTTACCCTTCTAGAAGTTCCCGACAACCGAAGTTCCACCGGACGGTAGGAATTCCGATATCGGAGTCTAGCCGGGTATTACATTCTCCCCCCCTTAAGAACATTCGTCCCCGAATGTTCCTCAACTAATACATGCATAACATAGAACATAACATATATACTAAACACATAGAACACATAGATACTAACCTCTAAAAGAGGTGGGGATACTGTTGGAGCATGGACTCCCGTGTCTCCCAGGTACATTCTTCTATATTGTGGTGGTTCCAAAGGACTTTTACCATCGGGATTTCCTTGTTTCTTAGCTTTCTGATCTGGGTGTCTATGATCCGCACTGGCTGCTCCACATAGGTGAGATCCTCTTGGATCTCCACATCAGGCTCACTAAGAACCTTACTCGGATCTGACACAAACTTCCTCAACATGGAAACATGGAAAACCGGATGGATTCTTGCCATTGAAGCAGGTAAGTCCAGTTTGTACGACACATTCCCAATCTTTTGCAAGATTTCAAAGGGTCCGATGTATCGTGGGGCTAGCTTACCTTTCTTCCCGAACCTAACCACTCCTTTCATTGGAGACACCTTAAGCAATACCAGGTCCCCCTCCTGAAATTCAACTAGTCTTCTGCGGATGTCTGCATAACTCTTCTGTCTGCTTGCAGCAGTCTTGATTCTTTCTCTGATTATGGGTACCACCCTGCTGGTAATCTCTACTAGCTCAGGCCCTGCCAAGGCCTTCTCTCCAACTTCTTCCCAGCAAACAGGTGATCTGCACTTCCTTCCATACAAAGCTTCATATGGAGCCATCCCGATGCTAGCATGATAGCTGTTATTGTAGGCGAACTCTACTAAAGGTAGATGTTGCCTCCAAGAACCGCCAAAATCTAGCACACACATTCTGAGCATATCTTCTATTGTTTGGATGGTCCTCTCTGACTGTCCATCAGTCTGGGGATGGAAGGCAGTACTGAAGTCTAACCTAGTACCCATGGCATTTTGCAGACTCCGCCAAAATCTGGAAGTGAACTGAGGCCCTCTATCTGACACTATAGACACTGGAACCCCATGCAGCCTGACAATCTCATCTACATACACCTGCGCCAACTTGTCCACAGAGTAGCCACTCCTGACAGGGAGGAAGTGAGCAGATTTGGTGAGTCTGTCCACAATCACCCATATGGAGTCCAATCTGTTGGACGTCGCCGGTAACCCTACTACGAAGTCCATAGCTATGTTTTCCCATTTCCATTCTGGAATCGGTAGCGGGTTAAGCATTCCAGCTGGCTTCTGATGTTCTAGCTTCACCCTCTGACACACTTCGCAGGCTGACACGAACTGCGCCACTTCTTTCTTCATAGCTGGCCACCAATAAACCTTCTTTAGATCTTGATACATCTTGGTGGCTCCGGGGTGAATGCTGTATCTTGCATTATGAGCCTCTCTCATAATGTCTCCTTTTAGCCCTATGTCATCTGGTACACATAATCGACTCCCATAGCGGAGGATCCCCTTGTTGTCAAATCTGAACTCATCATTCTTGCCTGACTGAACAGTCCTGGCAATCTTCACTAACTCGGGGTCCTCATGCTGTTTCTGAGCGACTTGCTCAAGGAACACGGGTGTCACTTTCATCTGAGCCACTAAGGCACCTGTACCTGACAACTCTAACTGTAGCCCTTCTTCGATGAGCTTGTAGAACTCCTTTACTACTGGTCTTCGTTCTGCTGTGATGTGGGATAGACTGCCGAGTGATTTCCGGCTTAAGGCATCAGCTACAACATTAGCCTTACCCGGATGATACTGGATTTTGCAATCATAGTCACTGAGCAGTTCTACCCATCTTCTCTGTCTCAAATTCAAATCTCTTTGACTCAGGATGTACTGCAGGCTCTTATGATCTGTAAAGATCTCACATTTTACCCCATAGAGGTAGTGCCTCCACATCTTGAGTGCAAAGATTACTGCTGCCATCTCAAGGTCATGCGTGGGGTAATTCAACTCATGCTTCTTTAGCTGTCTAGAAGCATAAGCAATCACCCTCTCATTCTGCATAAGCACACATCCCAGTCCCACACGGGACGCATCACAAAAGACTGTAAAGTCCTCTCCACTAGATGGCAGTGCTAACACTGGTGCTGAAGTCAACCTCCTCTTAAGCTCTTCAAAACTCTCTTCGCACTGGTCGGTCCACAGAAATTTCTGATTCTTCCTGGTTAGTCTGGTCAGAGGAGCTGCTATCTTTGAGAAGTCCTGAACGAACCTCCTGTAGTAACCTGCCAAACCCAAGAAACTTCTGATCTCCGTCACTGAAGTGGGTCTAGGCCAGTTAACCACAGTCTCTGTCTTCTTGGGGTCTACCTCTATCCCATTCTCTGACACTACATGCCCCAAGAACGAAATGCTCCTTAGCCAGAACTCACATTTAGAGAACTTGGCATACAAGCCATGTTCCCTCAAAGTCTGCAAGACCAACCGCAGATGATGGGCATGCTCTTCTGCATTCCTGGAATACACTAAGATATCATCTATGAAGACAATAACGAAGTGATCCAGGTATTGGCTAAATACTCTGTTCATGAGATCCATGAATGCTGCAGGGGCGTTAGTTAACCCGAACGGCATCACAAGAAACTCATAATGCCCATATCTGGTCCTGAATGCCGTCTTTGGCACATCTTCATCTCTGATCCTCAGCTGATGATACCCAGATCTCAGATCTATTTTGGAGAAACAACCTGCTCCTGCTAGCTGGTCGAATAGATCATCGATCCTAGGCAACGGGTACTTGTTCTTGGTAGTAACCTTGTTCAACTGTCTATAGTCGATACAAAGTCTAAGGGATCCATCCTTCTTCTTCACGAACAACACTGGAGCACCCCAAGGTGAGGCACTCGGTCGGATGAAACCCTTGTCTACCAGCTCTTGCAACTGTTCTTTAAGCTCTTTCAGCTCTGCTGGCGCCATCCTGTAGGGAGGGATAGAGATCGGTCTGGTTCCTGGCATCAATTCTATTTCGAACTCTATCTCCCTAGGAGGCGGTAAACCTGGCAGCTCGTCTGGGAAAACATCTAAGAACTCTCTAACCACAGGCACCGAGGCGGGCTCTCTGACATCTCTGTCTAGCTCTCTCACATGAGCTAGATAACCCTGACAACCCCTCCTGAGCAGCCTACGAGCCTGTAGGGCTGATATTAAACCTCTAGGTGTACTCCCCCTGTCTCCTCTAAAGACGACCTCTGACCCATCCTGACATCTGAACTTAACCACCTTGTCTCTGCAATCCAAGGTAGCACCATGGGTAGATAGCCAATCCATCCCTAGAATGACGTCAAAATCTGTCAAGTCTAGAACCACTAGGTCGGCGGATAGGCATCTTCCCTCTATGAAAACTGGACTGTACTGGCAGACTGACTCTGCCACTGACGGGTCACATTTGGGTCCGCTGACCCATAGGGGACACTCTAACCCAGAGACCATCAAACCCAACCTCTCGACCGCTCTCGGAGAAACAAAAGAATGGGATGCACCCGGGTCCATTAAGGCATAAACATCTGAACAACCAATGATGATATTACCTGACACCACGGTGTTGGATGCGTTTGCCTCTTGCTGCGTCATTGTGAAGATCCGTGCTGGAGCTGACGGACCTTCCCCTCTGTAAACTGATGAAGAAGAGGCTGACCCTCTCCCTCGGCCTCTGCCACTAGCCTGTGTTGCGGCTGAAGCTGCTGGCTGTGCTACGCTACCCGAAGTTGTCTGCTGGGGCTGTGCCGTAGGAACTGCTCTCGGACACTCCCAAGACATGTGTCCCTCTTGCCCACACCTATAGCAGGCTGTCGTCCCAAACCGGCATACTCCCCTGTGTAGCTTACCACACCTTGCACACACTGCATTATCAGCACCAGAGCTTGAGCCACTTCCTAATCCCAGACCTGATTTGATCTTGCTCCAGAACTTATTTTTCTTTGGTTTCTTAGTGGTATTGCCCCACTTCTTACTAGCTGAACTCAAGGATGAAGGGTCTATCCTTCCCCCACCTGGGGTCTTAGAACCAGAAGGTTGTGCCACAGACTGCTTGACTTTTCCCTCTATTACGGCACTAGCCTCCATTCTCCTGGCCATGTCTATAATGGCATGGAAACTTTCTCTATCAGCTGACTGAATCAAAGAGGAATACCTGGAATTGAGCCTCATGACATACCTCCTCGATTTCTTCGGATCTGTATCCAGATGCTGCCCAGCAAATGGCAACAACTCTAAGAATCTATCGGTGTACTCATCGACACCCATCTCATCAGTCTGCTTCAGCTGTTCGAACTCAATCACCTTCAGCTCCCTGGAACTGTCAGGGAAAGCCCATCCTGCGAACTCATTCGCAAACTCCTCCCATGACAAACTGTCCACCTTTGGTTTCACATAGTTCTTGAACCATTCTCGTGCCTTCTTGCATTTCAGAGTGAAACCAGCCATCTGAATGGCTCTACTATCATCAGCCCCTATCTCATCTGTAATCGTTTTGACCTTCTCCAGGTACACAAACGGATCATCACCAGTATCAAACTGAGGAGCACCCAACTTCATATAGTCGGTCATCTTAGCCTTGCTCCCTCCAGATGAGGTAGGTTGAGGTCTTTGGTTTTCTGTCACTGTGGTTTCTGCTGGTGGTGGAGGTGCGGCATCCCCTGGGATAGGGTTTGCTGTGCCTGGATGGAAGGATGGAGGTGGGTACATAGGGTACTGTGGATACTGTGGGTAAAAAGGTGGGTATGGCATGTGAGAAGGGTAAGGATTTACACTGGGGTAATCCGATGTACCTCCCATCGAATACCCGGGGTATGGTGAAAAAGGTGGGTACTGGGGTGGTGGAATAAACCCCGAGGCCTGAGTGCCTCCCTGAGACTCACCCATGCCCTCTTCTGGCATGCTCACACCAAGACTACCATCCCTCCTCTGGTCCACATCCATCTCTTCTCCCGCATCCACTGACCTGTCTCCTTGAACCGTTCCTCTTACTGATCTGTTTCTACCCAGATCCAGAGATCTTCTAGGATCTCCCACTGCTCTGTCCCTGTGGGACCTACTCGACATTGCCCTTGGCAATGCTGGAGGACGGGCGCTCGTGCCCTCATCCTCCGGTGGTACTCTAGCCAATCTAGCTGATCGACGAGTTCCTCGCATTCTGATTACTGGAAAACAGCACAGAAATCAAAACATTAGCATCCAATGGTTCATGTGGAAACACATGAACCCACATCATATACATAGCATATCTCATGGCATATCATACTTTCATTCTAGACGAACTCTACATCCTATCCTAGTGGACATGATTTCCTATTGTGCTTGACTTTCTATCATATCTATGAGCCCGACACTCTAGGTCCGACCATATGAACCTAGGGCTCTGATACCACTCTGTAACGACCCGAAAATCAGGCCGCCACCGGCGCTAGGATCCAGATCGGCTTAAGGCCGCCGGGACCCGTAGCAAGCCAAACATACATCCTGTGAACCTGTTTAATCCCATACATGGTCAACAACATACATAAAAAAATAAAAAAAAAACTTTTCTTTCATTCATTCATTCGAACATTTCTTTGCCAAGCCTAGCCTGTGCATGCACAACATAACATAAACCTCTCATTGGAATCCTCATCAAATATTCCAATGGGGTAACATAACATAACATAGGCTTGGATTACATAATCATCATAAAAACATTATATCTCATACAAGACCATGTGTACTGGGAATACAACAGACTCTAGTCAAGCACATTATCAATCTTACATTACATTACATCTCATACATTTACATTGCTACAAACCATGTCCACAGCTAAGCTATTACATAATCTTCTCTTACTCTGCTGACTTCTCTATCTACTCTGCACCTGCAAGACTGGGGTTAGGGGAGAGGGGGTGAGCTATAAAGCCCAATGAGCGGAAACTAAAAATATTTGCTTTAATTCCACCCTTTTTAGGTATGTTATTATTCATTTTATTATTAAGATTCCTCCATTTTTAGGTATATTATTAAATAACTTTTTCTTATTCATGCTTTCATGGAATGCAACACATCACAGTTAATCACATAAAGGATGAATTTGTCACCAATAGCCCTCTACATTTCCATTAGTGCCAGAACGTAGAATGGGTCCTGGTCTTTCTCTTACATAGTGCCAGGGACGTAGAATGGGTCTTCCTGGACTTCCATACCGTATCATCATCATATCATGACATAACATACGAGGGCTAATGGATCACTCAACATTCATCCACATCAACATCAATTTATGCAATGCAGCATATTCGTGAGATCTAATGCAAACATCCTGAAATATTGCATAGCATAATGATGCATGGGCAATGCTTTATGATTCATTCATTTATTCATTATTCATTTACTTTAAAATTTAAGAAGTTGTTCCACTCACCTGGTGACTGAAGTTGTAACAACGAACTCGGAACGACTATCTCACAACCGGGGGTCTCGGTTCCTCGGGTCCGAACCTACACAGGTGGACTCAAATGAGGCACCAAACAACAAGAACATAACTCTAGACATACCCCCAAAAACCTCCTAAAACATCACCAAAACACTCCTAGGAATCATGCAAGAAAAGGCTGGACAGGGCACTTTCGGCGGCACCTTCGGCGGCCGAAAGTCCCTCCAGAGACGAAAGTCAGGCAGGTTCGGCGGCACCTTCGGCGGCCGAAACTCCCAGACAGAGACGAAACTCATGCATGTTCGGCGGCACCTTCGGCGGCCGAAAGTCTCGGACAGAGCCGAAACTCCAATTTTCGGGGGCAAGCTTCGGCAGCCTAAAGCTGCCTCTCAAGCCATGTTCGGCGGCCGAAAGTGCCTTCGGCTGCCGAACCTGGTTTCTGCCAAAGGGCAGAAACTTTGGCTCCCCTATGCACAAATGCCTCCCAACTCTCACATCATGCATATACTTCACCCAAATCATGCATACAAGTTCCTAGGGGCCTCAAAACATCAAATACCCCAACTACAACACTTCAAGCATACTCAAACATCATACATTGATCATAAATCACTTAAAACTTAACATTTGCTTAAAAACTCATACAACCCTATACATGTCATTCTACCCCATAAAATCACTTAAAACTTACTTAAAACACATGAAGAGCTTAAGATCGGCTCTTACCTCTTGAAGATCGAGGGTTGAGGAGATCTAAACTTGGAGATGGGAGAAGTTCCAACTTTTGGTCTCCAAGCTCCAAAACTTGTTCTAAGCTCAAAGATCTTCAAAACCAAAGTTATAAACTTGTAAAGATCATGGAAAAAAGGAAGGAAAAACTCAAGATTGGGGAAGGATGGCGGAATGCTCACCTTGGCCGAAATGGGGAGAAAAAGCTCGCCCATTTTCGGCTAAGGGACCCTTTTATAGGTGGCTGGCCAGGCCACGTTCGGGGGCCGAATGTGCCTCCGCATCCATGCAAATGTTCGGCGGCCGAACTTGACTTTCGGCGGCCGAACCTGAACTTCCCTAACTCATGCTTTCGGGGGCCTAACGTGCCTCCAAAACGCATGCATGTTCGGCGGCCGAACTTGCCTTTCGGCGGCCGAACCTGGGTTTTCCTCCAATGCTATTTTCATGCAAAAACTCATTTAGTTTCATACTTTAAAACCATTAAAAACATAAAAACATTTCATAAAACATGTCTTTACCCTTCTAGAAGTTCCCGACAACCGAAGTTCCACCGGACGGTAGGAATTCCGATATCGGAGTCTAGCCGGGTATTACACTTGAATTCTAGGTGTAGGGCGTAGCAGATCTTAAATTCTTCAGGTCCTTTGAGCATTATTCCTGCGCCACTACCCCCAGAGCCCGATGCTCTGTCTACATACAACTTACAGTTGAACTCCTTGATGGGCTCTTCTTCTCTCCCATTCCTTGATGCTTCTGACGATGACTCTCCCCGCTCTTCACTGAATGTGCATTCTGCTATGAAGTCAGCAAGGGCCTGAGATTTTATGGCGGTCCGAGGTCGATACTTTAGGCAGTAAGGGCTAATCTCAACGGACCAAGCCAACATCCGACTTGATGTTTTCGGCCTATGCAGGATCTTCTTCAGGGGTTGGCCTGTCATTACTACCCCTTGGTGGCTTTCCAGATAAACCTTGAACTTCCAGACTGCGAGCAGTAGAGCGTATGCCATCTTTTCAATGTTCAAATATCTGACCTCGGCATCTTTAAGCACCTTACTGACGTAGAAAATAGGTTTTTGCTCTCCCTCTTCTACCCTTACCAATACTGCACTTACTGCTTGTTCAGAGGCTGCCAGGTATATCAGAAGTTCTTCTCCTTCTAAGGGGCTACTAAGCACGTGAGGCGAGCTGAGATAGCTCTTGAGCTCTTTGAAAGCTTTTTGGCAGTCTTCTGTCCATTCGAAGTTCGGCACTTTCCTCAACTTCTTGAAGAATGGCAAGCATTTCTCTGCTGATCTTGACATAAAGCGATTTAACGCCACTACTCTCCCAGTCAGTCTCTGGACATCCCTTACACAGGTTGGCTCTGGCATATTCAGTATAGCCTCTACTTTCTCTGGATTGGGCTTGATGCCTTTTCCACTCACCATGTATCCCAGGAACTTTCCTCCCCTGATGAAGAAGGCACATTTCGCTGGGTTCAGCCTCATTCTGTATTGTTCTAACACCCCGAATACCTCCCTCAGATCTGCCATGTGCTACTGGAAAGTTAGGCTTTTGACTACCATATCGTCTACATAAACTTCTACGTTTCTGCTGATCTGATTTTTGAAGATTTTGTTCATCAATCTTTGGTATGTTGCCCTGGCGTTTTTTAGCCCGAAGGGCATGGCTTTATAGCAGTAGGTCCCATCTTCTGTTATGAACGAGGTCTTCTCTTCATCTAACCTGTCCATTGGGATTTGATGATAGCCAGACATAGCATCCAAAGAAGACATGTAATCGAAACCGGCCGTAGAGTCGACCATTTTATTAATATCAGAGAGGGGATAACAATCTTTAGGACAAGCCTGATTCAGGTCAGTGAAATCTATGCACATCCTATATTTGCCATTGGCTTTTTTGACTAATACATGATTAGCTAACCACTGCGGGTACATGACTTCCCTAATAAAGCCTGCCTCTTCTAACTTCTGTACTTCCTCTCTAGTGGCCTGTTGCTTCTCCCTTCCTACCACCCTCTTCTTCTGCTTCACCGGTCTGGCTTCAGGGAGGACGTTCAGCTTATGGGTCATCACCTCGGGATCAATTCCGGGCATGTCTGAAGGCTTCCAGGCGAAGCTCGATGCGTGACCTCGGATTAGGGCCATGACTTCCGTTTTTTGTTCTTCAGTGAGGTCGACATTGAGACTGAAGACCTTATCCGTCTCTGCTTCTGATAAAGGAAAAGTCTCTAGCTCTCCGACCGGCTCTGTTCTGGTCTCTTTCTCTTCATCCCTGACCTCTAGTACCTCTAGGCCTAGCTTTTCTCCGTCGGAACTCGGTTCTGCCACGGTAGCCAAGTATACCGCCCTCGCCTCTTCCTGGCTGCCCCTGACTACACCCACTCCTGCTTCTGTTGGGAATTTCATGGCCAAGTATCTAATGCTGGTGACCGCCTCGAAGTCAAATAGTGCAAGTCTTCCCAATATCGCGTTGTAGCTCAGAGGAAGTTTTACCACCAAGAACACTGCATAATGAGTGCGAGTCCTCGGCGCTTCTCCTAGGGTGAGAGCCAGCTTCACCTTTCCTTCCACAGGTACCGGGACTCCTCCGATTCCTTTGACCGGTGCCTGATCCCGGACCAACTGCTCTTCAGGAATTCCCATCTGTTGGAAGACCCGGTAGGGCAGCAGGTTGACCTTACTCCCGTCATCCACTAGGATCTTTTTCACCCGATAGTTGTGGATGACGGCTTCAATGACAAGGGCGTCGTCATGGGGCATTTGAACACCTTGAGCATCCTCCGGAGAGAAAGTGATGGCCACTGGAGAGTGCTCGACTACCTACATGACCTCGGCGCCACTGCCTTCCCCTCTCGACTCCTCTTCTTTCCTCTACGGCTCATCCGACCTCCTGTTCCCCCCATAATCATGTTAATGGTCCCACTAGACCCATCATTCACTGCTCCCACTCTCCTCGGTGCTTGGGTTGCCGGATTGGGCTGGGGTCTCTGTCCTTCTGGTTTCTTCACGAAGTTCTTCAGGTGCCCTCTTTTTATCAGCCTCTCGATTTCTGTGATCAACTGGAAGCAGTTATTGGTGTCATGGCCATGAGTGCGATGGAACTGACAGTATTTGTCAGGATTTCGTTGGTCGGCTTCTGTTCTCAGGGGTTTGGGCCATTGTAAGAATTCCTTGTCTTGGACGGCCATGAGCACTTCGGCTCTAGATGCGTTAAGTGGGGTCGGCTTCTCTGGAACCCACGAAAGGAGTGGCCTCTATTCTGAGACCCGAGGAGGGAGAGGTCTTTGGTCCCTTCGCTCCCAGGGCTGTTTGTAAGGCTCAGGCCTTTTGCCATGTTTCTTCTCGTGCTTTTCCAGCCTCCTTTCCTCCGGGGCTTTCTCCTTACCTGCCGCTCCCTTGGCGAATCGACTTGTCACCAAGGCATCATCCTGCCTTATATATTTCTCAGCCCTCTTCATCAGCTCGGCTAGTGAGGTCGGAGGCTTCCTGCTTAATGAGCTGAAGAACTCGCCAGAGGTCGTCCCCTTCTGCATGGCCTCCACCGCCCTTTCCTCATCGAGTTCAGGAATCTGCAGGGCCTCCGTATTGAAACGAGCAACATACTCTCTGAGTGATTCGTCTCTTCTCTGCCTGACTGTCTCAAGGTAGCTCGTCTTCCTATCTGCGGGCACCCTGGCGATAAACCGGCTGATGAAGCGAGTGGCCAGATCTCCAAAACTGCTGATACTTCCAGCCTCAAGGTTATTAAACCACGCCCTTGCTGGCCCCGAGAGCGTCATTGGGAATGCCTTGCACATCAAGGCATCTGATAGAGTCTGCAGCTCCATGAAAGTCTTATAGTTGAGGACATGCTTTCGGGGGTTTCCAGCTCCGTCGTAAGCCGCCATCGATGGCATCATAAACTTCTTAGGAACAGTCTCCTGCTGCACCCACTTCGAGAAGGGTGAAGAAGTGGGCAGGAGGGTTTGGCTCTGATCCTTCTTTCCCAGCTCGGCCAAGAGCTGCTCTCTTAACTTCTGCAGCTTTTGGTCCACATTCTCATCTTCCTGCCTGGGTTTCTTCTCCAGGCGGTATTCCTCCTCCTCTGCTTCACTTCTTGTCCACTTGGTTGTCCCAGCAGAATAGTTGTCAGCCTCATCATTCTCTATCATCTCCCTCACCCTCCTTCCATGGACTCGGGCCTCCGGTTCTTCCTCTTCCCCGGCTCTTCTCCCCCTTTCCCCGGTACCTCGGCTGTTGGTTTGAAGGCGATCAAGGGCAGGTTGGGGCTCATTGGTTTGGGGTTCTTCTACCACTGGGAGTGTACTCATCGGAGTGCTGAGACCCCTTTGTTGCATTATCTGCCCCAACCAGTGGGCGGTGCTCTGTAGTTGGAGAGCCATGGTTTGAAGGTCCTGGTTAGATAAGGTAGCGGTGGGAGCATTTCCTGCCAAGCTTGGCGAGGGATTGAGAGGAATAGGTGTTTGGTTGTTTGGTGTTGTAGGACTAGAAAAGGAGAACTGCTGCCCCTCTTGGGCAGAGCTCAGGTCATTTGGGCAGAGCTCAGGTCATTTGGAGTGTTAAGGTTGCTTTCGTTGTGATTAGCCATCGTGGATCTCAGTGGGTTTTGTTAAGAGTGGAACTCCGGTGATGAAAAGATCTCCTTCGGTTCCCACAGACGGCGCCAATTGATGATCTGAGATCTAGAAAATAGGGTTTTACAATGGGTTCTGTAAAACTAGAAAAAGCCTCATTCCTAGAGGAGAGTATTTCTCCTTTTATATGTTTTCTTTTGTCTGCTAGTGACGTGTTAACAGAACGTATATCATTGGACCACCTGTCCCTGCTACGTTGACACGGACGTACGAGGGAATCAGATCTCTATCCCATGCGTAACGGCCCCTGATTCTCCCCGGGCGCGCATGCGTATGGACCCACATGACGGACAGGTGGGTCTCCCTCCTGATTCCGGACTGAACTGGAAGATAAGTCACGGGCCGAGCCCAAGAAGGATCTATTCGTCGGGCCTAAGAGGTTAAGCCGGCCTGATTGAGGAAATTAGTTGGAGTCCGATCTGGAGGGGAACGGGCTGGACCAGTCTCACGGGGAAGGCCTTGGACCCCCAAATGATGGGCTCACGATATGGATCTGGCCCCAATCCGAGGTGGAGAAATCCAGCGGTCATCACATACCATCTCCTTCATTGACACCACAAATGGTCACCTCAGTCTCACCTTCCTTTTGAGTTCCATCTCCCCTCACTGATGTGAGCTCTAGTGCTCTGAGTAATGAATTTCCTTCAATTATATTGCTACACTCCCTTTTTTCATAAATAATGGAACACATGTCAAATTTCCCCTTACCTTTAGAACGTTTTAGTTTAAAAGTATCCCAGTAGAGCTAATTTGTGCCCGCTTGTTCCTTTGCTTAAGTTGGGAAGGCAGTTCCAATTCCTATGCTGACACTCTTTCTAGAAGGAAGAGTGGACAAGGTTCATCCCATTGAACCTAGCAAGGAACATGAAACAGCCATAAGACCCATAACACCATAAGAGATACATGGGTAAGGATTGGGGATTTATTCATAGGAGAATTGCTATTTGGTACCAGAATTTATATTTTATAAAGTTAAATTATTTAATTTATTTATTAAAAATAAGATAGTCAATCTATTTTTGTATTAATCAAAGAAACTAAATAGTATATATTTTAAAATTATATAAACTAAATGATACATATAATTAAAATTATATTAAACAGTATAAATATTTAAAATATGTTGATAAATTTTTTTAATAAAGAGAATTAAAAAATTAATTTTACAAATATAAGAATATTTTAATGGATTAATTTTTAAATGAGAATAACTAATAAATAAAATTAAGAGATTTAAAAGTAAATTTTCTCTCATTTATTTAAGATTGAGGAAAAATTACCTAAATATCTCTAAACAGTTTAAAATTTTTCATATGACCCATGGCCCCTTGGTCCCAAGTTGCATCCGCCTATAGCTGATTGCCACTATTAATGTAGGTTCATCGTATTATTCTTCGTCTCTTGTCGAGACCTAAGGTGGCATTGAAATTGGTTTTCCAGCTATTTGCATATGAGACAGATTTTCAAGTGTTATGAGATACATTGGTTATTTTGGAGCTTCGTTTTCGTTTTCAGATCATCTCTTTTCATTATATGCTCTGTCAAACCAATGACTTTGATGATATTATTACCAATGTATCATACAGAAAATTTTGAGGTAATTTTTTCCTTTTCAAAAAAATAAAATAAATAATTAAAGCTTGTAAAATGCTGTATTATGATCGAACCATCTGAATTTAAAAATCAAATTGAAACATTAAATTTAGAGTAAATTATATCTCAAAATTTAATTTTAATTTAATATATTTATTTTTAAAATCAAACACTTAAATTTTTATATAATTAATTCGTTTAAATTTGAGATTATTCTATTTATGATTTCGTTAGTCAATCGATCAAAAGAAAAAAAAATATATGTCTTTATAAATATTTAAATTCTTTTAAATCAAAAAAATTTTATATTGTATAAACTAATTTTAATTTTTAAGTTTTATTAAAATTGACGGATTAGTCATTGTACTTTTAAAATTAAATTTGTAAATCTCTCTATATTTAATCCATTTAAAATTATAATTTTTTCATCCATTATAAATATTAGTTCAAAACTAGTGGTTGATTAAATTTTTTTTGAAAATATAATTTTTTTTAAAAATATTTTTTTATAAAAATTTACTACCTATTTAAAAGTTATTTAGTATCACTTAAAAATAGTTGAAGTTGTAAGTATTTTCTGAAAGTTTTAAAATTATAAGTATTAAAAATTTTAAAATTATAAGTATTAAAATATTTTAATGAATAAAATTGAAAAATAAAAAATATTAAAAATTAATTAAATGAGATATGATAAACAAAAGTTAATGAAGATTTAAGTGTTCTTTCAAATAAAAAATAAAAAATCAAAATATTTAAATTATAATAGACGAAGATGGACTGATTATATAAATATTTAAGTGTACACTTTTAAAAATATAAGAATCGATCCATTAGTTATACTAAAATTTAATGATTTAAGTGTAGTTTATCTATTTAAAAAGATAATAAAGATATTTTTATAATTTTAATTATAAAATCAACAGAGTATCTCTAATTTGGACGGATAAATTATTAAAAAATTTAAATATTCAGTTTTAAAAATATAAAAATCGATTTATTAATTATATTAAAATCTATAAATTAAACTATAATTTATCCTTAAATTTAACATATTTACTCATTTAAGTTCTGTTAATTTTATGGAGTTTGAGATGCATTTAGATATAATTCAGTTTTTTTGTAATTTATTTTTAAAAATTGAAGGGTTTAGTTATTTTTCATGTAATTCAATTAAAAAGTTTTTTTTATCAAATAATTAAAAAATTTCAAGTTCTCAATAAATAATAAAATTGTGCATAATTAGTTAATATTTTTACTTGAAAGTTAAAAAAAATTCTCTTTAATTTACTTTCTCTCACCTAATTAAATTACTTGAAAAATTCATTCTTACAAATAATAAATTTGAAATAATAAGCCAAATTTGAAATAATAAACCAAAGTTAAAATTTAAAAGGTTTATTATCTCTTAAAAGATTTGTTTGATTTATTTTTGAATTAAAATATTTATTTATTTTTATCTATTTTGATAGTTAAAATATTTAATTGAATATAAAATAAATAAATTAAAAACTTACATAAATATTGGACCATATTTTAAGGTCAAAATTTTTATCCATTTATGGCCAATTTCATAAGGTTTGAGGGGTTAATTGAGATAAATTAAAACTTAAGGATTAAACTTCAAATCCTCCTAAGTTAAGGGGCTAAAATATACAAAAGCCACTATGTTAGGACGAGAGCAGAGAACATTTAAAATGGCGCCTCTGCTTTCAAAATTAAAACCCATTCCATTTTGCTAAGCATCCAGCGATTGTGTTGTTACAAGTGGAACCTTTGAAACCCTAGAAAATTTTGAGAGATACAGAGTGCTAGAGGGAGCTAGAAGAGGATGATTCTCAGAACTCCACCGCCAAAGAGACCTAGAGACGATGCCAAAGCCATCGAGAGCCCGCCTATCGGTTCCGATCGTCGGCTTGTTATTTACGAAGACCCTGTCGTTCAATTGCCGGAGTCCTCTCACGAGCCTCAACCGTCCGATCACATGCTCTGCACCTACCAATGCCGCCAAATGGTAGGTGAATTTGTGTACTGTGTATGTTTGCGTTGCATGAATTGGCTTTTGAAGAGCTGATTTTAGCGGGCAAAGGTTGCTTAATAGTATGCGATTTTCTATGTGGTGCGTTTTGGGACGTAATAGTTTTCTTTTAGCTGGTATGCTTGGGTTGTAGCTTAAATCAGCTTCCAGTGTGATGGTCTTTTACAATTGAGGTCATGTTTCTTGGAGTTAAGCAAGTGGCATCTAAATTTTCTAATTAATTAAACTCTTATAATGAAATGGTTCTGTATTTGCCTCCAAGCGGAAAAGCAAGTAAATAAAGATAATTATTGTGCTAGAGGTGTAGAATTAGAAGGTGCCTAAGAAGAACAAGCGCATTCATTCAGATCATCAGTTCATAAAATAGAGGTTTCTTATTTCTTAATTTAGCGCAAGAGTGTGGCATTCCGACGAATTTAGTGTAATGCTAATATATATGAATACATTGTGAGTAGAATCATGAGTAGATAATCAGATTTAAGTTTTAGCAAACAATTCATCCTTAGTGATGTTTGCCGCGATATATATTGGGGTGTTGGGTTCAAAGATTTTTTGCTTGCAAATATGTATATAAGGAATGCGTAATGTATGGGCTATGTACATTATCTCATAATGTAAATTTCTTTCACATTAGTCAACGAGGAAATCATCTAAAATGATCAAAAGGTTGATAATTTGCAGAAGGCAGTTTTAGACATTATTTTAAATTTCATGCACCAGAAGAGTATTTATGGGGTTTGATTTAGTTAAAAGTTTTTCCATTTTTAATTTAGAGGAAAAAAAAAAAAAGAAAAAGAAGAAGGGAAGAAGTTGCAAATTATTGCCAATAAGAGCCTTAGAGAGACTTTGAGACTTTGAGGTATAGCATTGGAAATCACCAAGTCACTGTATTTGTACTGTTCACAGAATCTTGAAGTGTCCAATGGCATCCCAGCATCCCCAGACCCGTACCAATTGCTCCAATTTGGTTCTAAATTAAACTAAAAACCCTAGATAGGCCATGATCAGAATTCAAGTCTGCTTGTCAATTCAAACTACTGTAAAGATCCTAAATTAGAAGTTGGCTTCTTAATATATTTAATAAAGTGCAAGTTTCTCTGTGAATAGGCACTATTGCTTTTCCTTCAGTCATTTGTGACCTTGGAGGAGTAGGTTGCCCTATCAATAAGTCTGAGCTAATTGTTGGAAATTTGATGCTTTGAGTTTTGTGTACTGCTTTGGAAGCATACCCAATTGGCTACCAGGCTTCTCTGCAGTACCAGACACCAAAAGTAATATCTCATAGTTTTTGTGATTGGATTAATGGTCTCTATAGGAAAATTTATTGGGTTCATTTCTTTTTCTTGGCCACTTGTTTCCAGCTTCTACTCTTGATTTGTATTGGTGCCATGTTGCAGTAGCTGTATTTTTAAACTTTGGCAGTGACAACTCTTCATCTCATTAACCTAATTGCAGGTTAAATCAGATTTTCTGGATGCCTTGAGCAATGCAGAGAAGCAAGTTTGTGATTATCAATCTAAATTGGAGAATTTAAATGAGAACTTCTGCAAAGTTGGTGGGTTACATGAAGAGGATGGTCTAAATTTTATCTTGAAATTGCTTTGGTTCAAAACTTTGCTTATCCAGAATTTTTCAATGCATTTTATATATGCTTTTACTTGTAATGCTTTTCATGACATACATATATGTGTTTGATGTCATTAACAGTATATTGTTTAGTCTTCTGATAAATTTTCAAGATTAATAGAATATATTCTCTTTTTGTTTTCCCTCCATAAATGCCATCTGAAGTAAGAGACAGATGCAAAAGTAAGCTTGACGTAAAATTCTGTCTTCATAAACCTTAGTTTACAAATTTGAATCCATCCAGATAATCTTAGTTTTTCTGCACAAGGTTAAATAATTCCTTGTACATGGTAACTATGCTCGATAATCTAATTTTGGGAATGCTATGTAATTACTGATATCTTATGTGTCATCATGTCTGCAATCGTTTGCAAATATTCACTTGAGAGGTAGTTTATTATTATTATGGTAATTGCATATTTATGTTGTGTGCATGACATTGATAGCTTTTATTTTATTTTATTTTTTGGGATGTTAAGAACTAAGATCTGTATTTTTCAAATAATTCTAATCCTTGCAGAAGCGGATAGGAACAAATTTCGAGATCAATTCTTATATGCTGAACAGGAACTTGCTGCTGCCAAAGGACGTGAACAGGCCTTGCAACAGCAATTTCTGAAGGAGATCAATGATTCCCAGGAGAGGTTGAAGAAACAATTAGAATCATGCAGCAAACTTGAGGTAGACCTTTTGGATGTATGTTAGTGAAATGGGTTACTGATTCTCCCCTATGGTCTAATTTAGATATTTATATATCATGCTGGTGGGCAAGGGGGAGCATTTTCTAGGTTGCATTCATACTTGCACAATGTAATAATGAATGCATTTGGTTTCATATCATTTTTGCCTTTTGAGTATGAGAGTTCTGTTTGAAAAATGAAATGAGTGTTTCTTGGTTTTGGATTCCTAATACACAATAGTAAGAGATTTAACTGAAATTTTCTCTGAAATATAGATGATTAAACTTTCTAATGCATTGTGTAAAACTCCAATGTTATATTGACAAATCTGATGCAAAATGTGTTGCATACCTATGTCCTGCTTAATAAAGAAGTTGGCGTTCACTGTGGTTGCAAATGAAGAGGAAAGATTTAACTTAATTACTTAATCATGAACATTCCAAAGGTAGTTTTCCAAAGGCAGTTCTCCATTTTACACCTAGGAAACATTTTTCTTGCCATCACACAAGTGAGAATGAGCTAATTGAATTGGATTGACCAGCTTCTTTCTTTTTCCTTTTAAATTTAGTTGGTTGTAATTGTGGTTTGTGGATTTTCACTTTGCTCATCTCAATGTTTTCATAGGGATGAATGGTTGAATTGGACTTCTGAAAAGAGTACTTGTAACTAAACCCTTTAGTCTGCTGAAATTTCAAGTTGCATACCCAAATTATATGATCATTTTAACTATTTGTCCAATGTAGATATCTTGTGCACTTGAAATTTATGTATCATGCACCAAACATGCTGTGTTTGACAACCTAAGTTGGTGCAAAAGTTGAAAATTTCAATAATCAATCAATTTAAGGTATATGGTAGCATTTTTGTCAACTAATTGGCTGAGGTTGTTGTGAGAGACTAGACAATTTTTGGCTGCACAGCAATGAAAGAAACAATTGTCTTGTCCTGAGGTTTGTGGTAGGACTAGGATGAGACATTGGGCAGGAGTGTAGAGGTTGTGAGGACAATATTAGTAGTTTTTTCTCATTTCATTGGACTAAAAAAGTTCTTGGGTGGGGTGGTGGAATGGGATCAGAGAACAAATGAAATGCAGACTAGAAAGAACATAGCCCTTCCTTGCTGTCCGATCAACTCAATTTGGCCTTGAGTATTGTGTTTCATGGAGCTCTTCAGTTTCATATGTTTGATTGAAAAGAATAATGAAACATTTAGCCTATACTCCAAAGAAAATCTGGTTGCATGAAGGACAAAATTTGTCAACATTACATACACACGGTCATTAAATACAACTCCATCATAATTCATAAATTTTATCTTAATATTTGTTGACCAACATAGAAAGTTCTTAATTAGGAGGATTCAAATCTTTGGGATCCTAATTAGGATTGATTTAAGGGATTTTATTCTTATTGTAAATATTTCTAATTTAGGTTGATTCTTTGTGTATAAATATTCAAAACTTGTAAAGATCAATTTAATCATAATAGAATCAAAAGTTTCTCTCAAATTCTAGAATATCATTATTATTGGTTCCACTGTCATTATTATTTCCACCACTAAAATGACCAACATCGTTATTGCTACTGCAACTGTTGACATGACCATGACAGCCACCAGCACTGCTGCTTTCATTCCCATGATCACACATTCACATCCATCCATTGGCATTCTTATTGCAAGACATGAATGTCATTTGAAAGTTATTGAATCCCACGTCGGTTTTGGGATAAGAGTAATGTGCTCTTTATAAGAATTATAGGCATTCCTTCCCTTTGAGCTAGCTTTTTGAGGTGAATTAGGTCTGATCCAAATTGCACATGACTCTTCAACCAAAATCTCATCCATCAAAATTGACTTCTCCGAATGGTCAGTTTGGATAACTCAATTGAAAACTAATTGGGAAACAAATGGTCAGTTCGGATAAAAGAATGAATTTCTATGTGTTAAATTTGGGTCAGGCCTAACTCATCTCAAAAATCAGTTCAAACTTAAGAAAAATTAGCTCAAGCTCAAGAGAGCCCCTAAGTCCCCTGTAAGGGCACATTATCCTATCGATTTATCCCTATCCCAAATTGATGTGAGATTCAACAGACGCTCAAGACACTATACTATACTGGAGCTTGAAACATTTACGGGAGACCCAACATCGGTGGGAGACTCTGATACTATGTTAAAATTTGGATCAGGCCTAACTCACTCCAAAAGTAGGGGTGCCTAAGGTCCTTATAAGAACACATTACCCTGCCCCAAAGTGGGATTTAACAAAAGTAAACAGAAAAAGGCTTACAGTGCACTGGAACTTATTGCAATTTTCAGCTGTCAGCTGTTATTAATATCAAATAGTATACATTCCGAGTAAATGTTTGGTTCAAAAGCTTTAGCATTGATTTGGTACATATAATTTAGGCTGACAATTTTTTTATTAATCTTTCATTACTTGGTCTTTCATTTCTTATGCTCTCTTCTTTCTTCTTAGATAAAACTGGAAAATGAGAAGAACCTTCGGATAAAAGCTGAATCCTCAGCAACTTCTGCCGAAGAGAAAGCAAGTCTTTTGGAGGCAAAGCTTTCCCAACTTTCTGAAAGCATAGACAGGGAGAAAAAGCGCCTCAATAATGAGCTTGCACAGCTGCAAAGAGATTCAAAACTTTCTGTTTCCAGGATAACTGCAGATGTAAGCTGAAGATGTGGGTTCTCTGGAATGGCTTCTGAGCTTTTATGCATGTTAACTTGTAGATTTCTCTTCTATGTAGCTTGAAAGAATGGAATGCAGAGCTAAAAATGCTGAGAAGGAATCAGAGCTACTCAAGGAGCAGCTGGGAAATCTAAAATTGCAACTAAATGAGGTGCCTTTGATATTTTTATTTTGTTTTAGTGCTTTTTATTATTCCCTTCAAAGCTTTTACTTCTTTGTCCCTGCTTCCTTTCCAACTGTTCTTACTGAACAGCACCTTTAGATAAGTTTATATTTCAAATGATAATAAGTAAATATCCTTGTATGCAGCATCGGAGTCTGCAATAGGTTGGTTCGGGTCTGATCCGAATTGAAAAAAACCGAAAACTGATTATTAAAAATGGAAACCATACTGAACCAAATCAAACCGAAAAAATTGGTTCGGTTATTAAGTTTTCATTCTATCTCAAGATCCAAAACAACATACAGGCTGAAACAAGAAATCAAAACAAAATTAGCAAATTATTCTAATTTTGACAGCAATTGGCAAACTCATCTACAAATATTTACAATAACCAAACGCAAGAATAATTACAAAAAAGGTTCATATATCAGTAATTATAGATGAAACACTACCAGCAATCAACAATGCAAGCATAAATCGTCTGGATTCACCCATCAATTGCTCATCAAATTCTCAGATCCACCCATCTTCTACAATAATCATGGGATGCTCACATAACAAAGGCAATAAATGCTGCCACTGGGGGGCAACTACTTACATCTCCAGATCAGGAGTCCTTGGGAATTGTGATGCCTATGGATCTCAGAACATGAACTGAAGAAGAAAAAGATAGATCGGAGGTCTTACAGATCTCAGTCTGTAACCATAGACCAGTAAGGGCTGGTTCTGCAACAGTAGACTCTTTTTCCGTAGACCTTAGAATAGAAATCTTTTCAACACCCTGTAGCTGGATCTTCGAGTAAAGGCTATGGTGGCTGATGAAAGATTAATTGAGTCAACAATGGACTGTGAAAGAAAAGAAAAAAAAAATGAAAGGAGGGGGAGTCAGCAAGGTTGGGGTTTGACATGGACTGATTGAGAATGAGGTTTGAAATGGACAGATGAGAATTCAGGAGGAGGAGAAAGGAGATGAAGTGTATTCCCCAAGTGCGAATGATAAAAGTAGGGTTGGGGCTTCAAATGGGTAGAAGTCTAGCTATATATTGAGACATGGCCCAATTTAGGTCAGTTTGGTTTTATTGATTTTAAACCAAACTGAATTGAATTTCTCATAAATCTTATACCGAACCAAACCAATTAACTTAGAACAACTAAAACGAACAACCAAATTGAATCAGTTTGTTTCGGTTTCCGGTTTAAACCATCGTATGCTCTGCCCTAATGAAGCAGCAACAGTAACAGTTATTTCTCTTTGGCACTGGATTGATCCTTGCCAAAATCCAAAGTATATTTCTGCTTGGTAAAAAAACATTGATCTTATATTTCACTAATGGCACAAAAAGAGAGACTTGATCAGTTTCTGATTAAATTCTTCTGATTTGCCTCCCAGTGCTTGCACCAGAAGAGTGAACTGGAGAAGAAACTATCAAATTTAACAATTCCAGGAGGTGCGTCTACAGAGAGCAATATTTTAGTTAAACATCTCCAAGACGAGCTCAGGAACTATGTAAGTTTGTCTCCGTTTTGTTACTTTGTCATGTTATTTTTTATTTCTTTAATTTATTGCACATTCTGGAATAAGCTTGTAAGGGTTCTTGCCCTCAATAAATTTGCTGTTTGTAGCTTTAAACGCATTGCTATAGATGGTAGATCATTACTCTTATTGTCAAAATCTATGCACTTTACAATTTTTTCCCAAGTATAACTAAAAAGAAAGGGGAGATTTGGCTGCGGTTTATTTGGTTCGCAAGGAACCATGATGCTGAATCTTTCAAAATCCAGCAGTACACCTTTGAGGTGTTGATTGATTTATTATCATATATATATGGCATTTTGCAAAGGTTAGTAGTTATTACATGAAACTGTTCTTTTAGTTGTGTGATTTGTCTATACTTGACATTTGAGCAGGAGTCTGAAGTGAGAGAAGCAAGAAAATTGAAAGCATCTTATGAAAACACTGAGTTATTAAAGGAGAAATTATTGGAAGAAAAAAGCCGCAAAGAGAGGGCAGAGTCAGAGTTATCCAAGTTACGAGAATTTGAGCTAAATACGAGGAAGTTGGAAGATGAGTTGTCTTCTTGGAAGTCAATGCTAAAAAAGATCCCTGATGTGTCTTGCTGTGACGATATACCTCTCAAGTTTTCAGCATTACAAAAGTATGTATAGCCTTAAGTTGATACTAGCATGGCTCTCATCATTAAAGAAAAAACTACTTTAGGGTTAGCAGGGAATAAAACAGACCATGATACTTTTGAGAGAATAATGCTATTTCTTTTTTTAAATATAATCATGTTGGTGATGGGGTTAATTTCATCTTTGGCCATTGAACTTTTATTGATTTCAACTACTTGCTCAATTTCAATATGTACTAGCATAATTACTCAATTGTGCTTTTGTTTGAGTAAAGTTACTATTATTAGGTATGGTAGATTTTCTGCAACATTTTTTAGACAAATAACTGAGTAAATTTTTTATAATCTAGTTATACAATTAAAAATAGACTTATAGAGCTCTCTTACTTAGTGGGAAAGGGTTAGGTGTTAGGTATCCCATTGCTAATTGGAATTGAATTTGTTTCTCTATAGCATCTGAAGTGTTGAATAACTTCTTTAAATGCTACTGACCTGTAGATTATCGAATACTTAAAATGTGATTATGAGCTTAAAGGAAAAGCTTGGCCTCATAGTTCTTTCTCTACTTTCATTTTAGTTTTTGTCTAACATTGAGTTACATAGATCTACTTATGGCATGATCAATGCAAGTTGTTCCGGATGTACTAACCCTGCAGCCAGTTTCACTTCATTCGAATTTTACACAAACTCAAGTACAGTTTAGGATTCATGAAAATTTTAGCTTTGTGAATGTAGAGAGGTGATTGATAACATGATGAAGGTGGGTGAGGCAAATGCACGGTTGAAACAAATAGAGGTGGCTCTGGATGCTGCCCAACTTGGCAAACAAAATGCTGAAGCTGAGGCTGCATTGGCTAAAGAGAAGGCAGAAAGCTTGAAATTGGAGGTCAATCGGATTCAATTGATGGTAAGTGTTGGTTTAGGCAGTTTCAGGCTACTTACAATTTCCATGTTTCTTTACTTTTCTTAATTCTTTTCCAGCTAGTAAGTCGTATGTAAATTGGAGGACACTGTAGCGGGCTTTGTCCTTCTCTATAGTTGATCTATTCAGCTGCAGTTATGGGATCTATTATTCACCAAATGTTATATTTGTTTTCTATGAAAACATAACTCTTTCTGCCTTTGACATTATCATTCCATTGCTTAATATAGTAATCTTTCTTTTCTTTTCTACTTTTGGCTTTTCTCTGTTTTATAGAAGTGCCTTTGACATTATCATTCCATGGCTTTTCTCTGTTTTATAGAAGTGCTTGCTATGTTTTATTTGAAGAAATTCAATTATTGCTTTAGATGCTGATTTATGAAGGGTATTGTGTGCAACTGAAAACAGTGGTCTACTTTATTTCTTTATGACGAATGTATCATTTTACTTGATATGTTTCCAACAATGTTTTTATCTTTTTTGTGTTTGTTTATTTGATCATTTTGTTTACAAAAATATTGATGTCAAATTCAGCTTTCTGCTGTTACTGAAGAGAGAGATAGGTTGAAAAATATTGCCGATGAATTGAGAAGGTCAAAGAATGAACAAGCAGGGGATGGAGTATCTTCTGGAACTCATCTTCAGGTCTAATCTTACCCGTTTCCTTTCTCCTTTCCTTCCTGTTCTCTTCTTTTTGAAAATTCTTCTTATCTTTCTTGATGGTCTTTGTTTACAAATTGTTTTTATCTGCAGGAGCTTGAATCTTCCCTTATGAAGAAGGATTGTTTAATTAAAGAATTGGAGAGTAATTTAAATGAACAAAAAGAAGTTAATCATCGACAACTTGCTGAAATAAATTTGCTCAATGACAGGCTGAATAATGAAGCCAGGAGAATCAAATCGCTAGAAAGGGAGAGTGACCGGCTTCGTTCAGAGATATCTCTATTGGAGTCCAAGGTATGTTCACAATTTAAAATTATTGCTAATTCGTACAATAACTTTTTCAAGGACATCATAAAATATAAAATCAGGTCAAGTGATTTTTTTTATATCATTGAAATCCTTAGCCTATTTTCTGCTACTCTTTTGTTCTCTTTTTTACTTGATATTGCAATTTATGAGACAAATGAAACTTCATTTATATGTTTAATTTATTTGATATCCTTGACATTAGTGCTGTTTCCCTTCACAGCTAGGTCATGGTGACTATTCTGCTGCAAATACGAAAGTACTGAGAATGGTAAATACACTTGCAGTTGATAACGATGCCAAACAAACTATAGAGGCTTTGCATACGGAGTTGCAGAAGACAAAGGAGAAGTTACAAGCTGTTGAAGAATTAAAGAGTCAGTCAGGTATCAAGCAATGCTGTTTCATCTTCCCTCTCCCTCCATCATACTTTTCTATTCCTTGTAGCCCTTATAGCAAAATTTATTATTTACCTGCAAGTTATTGGCTTCGAAAAGTTATAGATTTATGCATATTACAAAATCTCACATCAAAGCGTGATGCCTTAAGTACAGTGGCTTCCTCTTTAATCTTTACTGAGTGGCCTCAATTCATAGGCTATGTGTGGTAGCAGATCATATATCCTCTCATTGAGGTTCCTTCAGTCTTATACCTGAACATGCCACTTACCGTCTGTAACTTGGATCAAGGCTCCTTTGATACAGTAAATTCTTTTTTCAGACTT
This sequence comes from Manihot esculenta, assembly GCF_001659605.2. Classification (NCBI taxonomy): domain Eukaryota; kingdom Viridiplantae; phylum Streptophyta; class Magnoliopsida; order Malpighiales; family Euphorbiaceae; genus Manihot; species Manihot esculenta. The sequence continues at coordinate 25,682,821 of NC_035170.2, read as the reverse complement.
GAGATAAATAATTTAGGTACAATATTCTGTGTTTGCATTGGTTTGACATGTTTGGTTGCTGTGTGATTGAGAATTTGTAGGATCCTTTTTAGCTTATATTGAATTGTATGGTTTTTCTAGCATCTTGATTTGATGCTTAAGCCTGGAGGCTTTATAGAGTAAAATTCTTTCCTCCAGCTCCTTGAGGGTTTCATACCCTCTCAAAAATATTCTGTGTTTTGAGCTGTGATTTTAATTTTTCTGTCAAGTTGTTACATCTGATAGTCATTGCCAACCGGAATCAAGTAGGGGAACCTAAAGAGATAAAAACTGACCCCATGCAAAATGACGCTGCAAAGAAAAGTGAGCAGCGTGAAAATCAAAGGAAAACGACGCCGTAGAGAAAGAAGTAAAACGATAGCATTTTAGTTATAAATGCAGCTCTTCCTAGATACTTCTAGAAAGATGTAGGGAGTTCCAGTTTGTTAGTATGTTAAAAATCTATTACATCCAAACCGTATATATAAACATTCATGTACAATTAATAACAATTCAATTCTTTCCTCCCTAAAATTACAGTTACTTTCTCATGGCATCAGAGCTCATCCTGTGTGAGCAATTCTGCTAAAAAATCCCTAGATTTAGATCTGGAACAACTCATCTATCCTCTAAATCTGTAAACGTAATGGCTGAAATTACAGAAGAAATCATACCGAAAACCGCTTAAAAGGAAGATAAGATGATCAAGCTTTTGAATTCTGATTCTCCCAACATGATTCTTGTCAGCTCACCCCTGAATGGAAACAACTACCTAACATGGATTAGGTCAATGATAATTGTGATAAAGGCAAAGGATAAGCTAGGGTTCATAAATGGAAAGTGCAAAGTACCATAGCAAAATGACAAATGCTATGAATAATGGCAGAAAGCCGATAATATAGTAATGTCCTGGGTTCTAAATGCTCTTTCAAAAGATATAGCTAAGGTTTTCCTTTATGCTACAAATACTTATGAATTGTGGGGAGAATTGAGAGAAAGGTTCGGGGACAACAGTGGCCCCTTAATGTACCCGTTAATGAAAGAAATTAACAATGTTAGTCAAGCAAGAGCCCCTCTTATGATGTATTATACAAAAGTAAAGAAACTGTGGGATGAGTGTGCATGTGTGGAACCAATTTTTGTGTGATTGTGGTGCAGCAAAATCATTTACTGATATGGAAAGCAAACACAAATTGATGCAATTTTTAATGGGCCTAAATGAAACCTATGATCATGTGAGGAACCAAATTCTCATTATAGAACTCCTACCTAGTGCGAACAAAGCTTATTTTATGATCTTGAGAATTTAAAAGCAGAAAAAAGCCCAAGGTGCAAGTGAAGAGTCCGGAAATATGCAATGATGGCAAAAGTTTCAGAAAGTAACAAGGAAAAAATATGGAAAACACAATATAAAAAGAGAGATGATAGAGTATGCACCTACTGCAAGGCCACTGGGCATATAAGAAAGACCTGTTTCAAACTCGATGGATATCCGGACCGGTTCAATGAACTCAAGCAGAAAAGGGCCAAAGGAAAGAGCAATATTGCTGCATAAGTGTATGAAACACTTCTAAACTGTGAAGATAATTGTGTCCAGAACAAGGTAGATTGGAATAGGGAATCATTAATGCAAGAAATGATGAAATACATGAAGGCCCATGGCCAAGGTATTATTGCTAGTAATGATGCTAGTTGTGTGAGTTACACTGGCTTTGCAGGTATGTTATCTTATTGTTACTCTAATGCTTTTAAGATTAAGAATATGGGGAAATGGATTGTGGACACAGGTGTCGCAGCTTATATGTGCAATGATTTGTCTCTTTTTTCAAGCTGTAGAGTGCTAACTAAACCAAACTTATCACTTTACCCGATGGTAGTATGAAGTCCATCACCAAAATTGGAACGGTTTTCTTTAACCAAAATCTACAACTATCGAATGTACTCTATATTCCCACTTTCAGATACAATTTGCTGTTTGTAAGTCAAATCACGCAAACCAATAAAGTTTCTGTACATTTTTTTCATGACAAATGCCTTTTGCATGACATAGCGACTAAAGGTATGCTGGCTACTGGAAGGATGCTGTAACGACCCGGAAACCGGACCGCTACCGGCGCTAGGATCCAGATCGACTTAAGGTCGCCGGGACCCGTAGCAAGCCTACTATACATACTGTACACCTGATAAAATCCCATACATGATCATACATTTGCATAAAAATTTTAAACTTTTTATACACCAAGCTTGACCTGTGCATGCACGTTAACTGTAAACATAAAACCTCATACCAGAGCCCTCATCAAATGCTCTAGTTGGGTCAACATCTCATATGTCAAGCGTAGTTCAACATATCTCATCATTAAAATATTTACATAAAGATTATGTACAACAAGGATTAACTATACATTAGGGCCAAGTACAATACTAATCCTCATTACATCACTGTACAATACCTTATATTACATTACATGTAATTTCATGTCCACTACTAATCTATTACATATACAAAGCCTTTACCCTTGCTGACTTCTTGTGCTAACTCTGACCTGCAAACCTGGGGGTTAGGGGAAAGGGGTGAGCTACTAAAGCCCAGTGAGCAGAACAATAAAAACAATTTAATAAACATATGCTTTCATGAAATGCATCACAACACAAACAATTCACATCACGGATGGACTTGTCACCAGTAACCCTATACATAATCCAATTGTGTCAGGGGCGTAGTGCAGGCCACACCTGGTGTTTCCCTTACATATAACATATCATAACATATCCAATTGTGCCGGGGGCGTAGTGCAGGCCACACCTGGACTTCCACATCATAACATAGCATATCATATTAAGGGCTAGTGGATCATCCAATATCCATCCACATCAACAGCAAATTATGCAATGCGTCATATTCGTGAATTCTAATGCAAAAACCTATTACATATCATGATGCATGAACATGCTTAAAAGCTTGATTGCTTTGAAAATAAAAGAAGTTATGTTTTACTCACCTCTGGCTGACTCTGAAACAGCTAACACTGCTGGCCTCCTCGGTTCTGATCCTACACAGGTGGACTCAAATGAGGGACCAAACAAACTCTATCATGACTCTAAACATCTCCCCAAAAACCCCCCCTAAAACATCATAAACATGCATGGAAAAACAGGCAAAGGAAGGCTGGGCAAGGGACTTTCGGCGGCAGGTTCGGCGGCCGAAGGTCCCTATAGATCCGAAAGTCAGGCACTTTCGGGGGCAAGGTTCGGCGGCCGAAAGTCCTCCACAGATCCGAAAGTCACAACCTTCGGGGGCAGGTTCGGCGGCCGAAACTCCCCTCCAGATCCGAAAGTCCAAACTTTCGGGGGCGATTTTAGGCGCCTAAAGCTGCCTCCACAGGCAGGTTCAGCGGCCGAAACTAGCTTCGGCGGCCGAACCTGGGCTCTCCCAAAGGGCAGAACCCGATTCCGCCTCACATGTCCAGCCACCCACAACTTCCCAACACACATCCATCTATTCTAAAATATGCATAAACACATTTTCAAGCATATGGGGGCATAAAACTAGTCTAAACCCCAACAAACAACACATAAACATCACATTAAGCATAAAGGGTATATAAACCCTAACATTTTATATCTACTCTAAACATGCATTAAACACCCTTAAAACCCCTCAAAGCTTACTTAAAACATTAAAGAATGTGAGGATCTACGCTTACCTCTTGAAGATCGAGAGGAGAGGTCGTCCAAACTTAGAGATTGGGAGAAATCGAGCTCTGGGGGTCTCCAAGCTTCAAAACTTTGATCTTAGCTTAAAAATCTTCAAAACAAAGTAAAACTCATCAAAAATTTGAAGGGATTGAAGGAAAACATAAAATCAACCAAAGGGGGGCGAAAACTCACCTATGCCCGAAAATAGAGAGAGAAAACTCGCCCATTTTAGGACAAGGGGCCCTTTATAGGTGGCTGGCCATATCACCTTCGGGGGCCAAAGGTGCTCCCGCAAGAGAGCCATGTTCGGCGGCCGAACCTGGCTTTTCCCCTCCTTGGTTTTTTCTTTCAAAACTCAATTTCTTTCTTCATTAAAACCATAAAAACATATAAAAACATTTTAGAAAACCTTTATTTTACCCTTCTAGAAGGCTCCGACATCCGAGAAATTCCGGATTCTAACGGAGATTCCGCCGGAAAGTAGGAATTCCGATGCCGGAGTCTAGCCGGGTATTACAGATGCACTAAGGATTATACAAGCTAAGTAAAGAATTATTTAGCCATCAAGAATTATTTAGCCATCAAGAAAGCAAATCAGAGGCAACATTTAAATAAATATGAAGTCTAGCATAGAGACTGGGACAAGTATCTAGAAACAAGCTGTTACATCTAAATATAATTGAGGCCAGTGATTTGATCCTTACGTGTGCACTGTTTGTCTTACTGTAAAACAACAAAGGCTAAGTTTCAATAAAAGCAAGATTACTACCACAACTCAGCTAGTTCATGTGGACCTTTGGGGTCCATACGCAGTACTTTCAATTTCAAATGCAAGATATGTACTGACCATTGTGGATGATTATACTAAGGCAACTTGGACGTACTCATTACAACATAAACAATCTGTGTTGAAAGAACTCATTGTCATGATTCATAACCAGTTCCATAAAACAATGAAGCAATTAAGAACAAACAATGGAACGGAGTTTGTGAATTCAAAATGCAACAAATGGCTTAAAGAAAGAGATATCATCCACCAAAAATCGTGTCCATACAACACAACAAAACGGGGTGGTCGAAAGAAAGCACGAGCACTTGCTACAAGTTGTAAGAGCCTTGATGTTTTAGTCAAAATTACCACAAAGATTCTAGTGAGAATCCATACTCAGCCACCCGCATAATCAACAAACTCCCTAACTCAGTTCTAAATTGGGAAACCCTCTTTGCTCACCCGTATGGAAAACTTCCTAACATTGACTTTCTTAAAACGTTTGGTTGCTTATGCTTTACGACCAATGTCCTACCCCACAAGACAATTTGCAAAAAGAACCTTAAAAGTGCATCTTTCTTGGCTACATTCCTAGAATCAAAGCTTATAAAGTGTATGCCCTGAACCTTAACAAAATCCTCATTTCTAGAGATGTTATTTTCCATGAAACCATATTTCCTTTCAATTCCTAGCAAGATATACACTATCCCCATAAACTAGTGCTACCAAATACAATACAAGAACCCAATTCAAAACCTTATTCACCATCTCCACCTCAAAACAAATACTCCTTGTTCCCACACAAACACCCATCTCAGACTTTCATATGAGTCCCTAGAAGCAACAGAACCCTTATGTGAAGAACCTGATATATCTGAGCCATTGGATGTCTCAACAGAAACTATTAAAGCAATGATAGCTCCAACACCAACAAGAAAGAGCACAAGGCTCTCTACAAGATCCAGATGGCTAAATGATTTTGTGGCAGTTTCTATACACCATGATAATCCTAGCGCATTCCCAATTCAGCTACAGATATTTTTACTAATCACTTATCTTGTTTCACATTTGAACCTATCTTTGCACCTCATTATTGGAGCTTTATGGCAAATGTATTTACGACTCATGAACCTAAGTTCTATCTTCTAAGTTCTATATTCTATCTTCAAGCAAAAGGGGACAGCAAATGAGTGCAAGCCATGCACGATGAACTGAATGCCTTGGAGCTAAACAACACCTAGTACTTAACTACTCTACCAAAAGGGAAAAGGGAAATTGCTTCTAAATGGGTCTACTGGATCAAACATACATAAACCAGATGGATGTGTTGATCGGTTTAAAGCCAGATTGATAGCTAAAAGCTTCAACCAACTACCCGAGATTGATTACACCAATAATTTCTCTCTGGTCGCCAAATTGGTGACCGTAAAGATGTTTATGACCATAGCCACTGCCAAGAACTGGCCAATACACCAGTTAGATGTCAACAATGCCTATTTACACGGGCATGTCGAAGAAGACCTATATATGCTACCACTAGAAGGGTATGACAGAGTTCAACTGGAACAAGTATGCAAAGAGTTTACCAATTGCTTGAAGCACTACGGGTTCAATTCAACCGACTTTTGGCCACTGCCTGTTCATAAGATCACAAGAGAATAAATTTTTAGTCTTACTAATTTATGTTGACGACATACTCATAACAGGGCAATCAGAAGACAACATATCAAGTGTAAAAGCTTACTTAGATGGACTCTTTATAATTAAAGATTTGGGATATGTCAGATGCTTTTTGGGGCTGGAAGTTGCTCGTTGTGAAGTCGGTCTTTTCCTTAACCAAAAGAAATATATGTTAGATATTCTCCAAGATACTAGATTCACACGTGCTAAAATGTCCGATGTTCCTTTACCTCAAGGACTCAAATTAGACAATGAGATTGGACCGGTCTTACAAGACCTGGGCAGGTATCGAAAGCTAATAGGTAAACTACTTTACCTTGGTATTACCATACTAGACATCACCTATGCAACCCAACACCTTAGTTAGTTCATGCAACAACCATGCCAGCAACACTGGGATGCAATCGTTCATATACTTTGTTACTTGAAAGGCTGTTCAATATGGAATTTATTCTTTTCAGCCCAAAATAACTTCAAGATTCGAGCTTTCTCGGATGCAGATCGGGCTTCTTGCCCAATGACAAGAAAATCCTTCACCGGTTATTGCATCTTTCTCAGAGAATCGCTAATATTCTAGAAAACCAAAAAATAGAACACTATTAGCAGATCTACCTCAGAAGCTGAGCATCGAAGCATGGCAATCACAGTATGCGAATTTCAATGGATCACTTACCTGTTAAAGGAGTTTTGTATACAGCTGGAGCTCCCCATTCCTTTGCACTGTGACAACCAAGCAGCTCAACATATAGTAGCCAACCCCGTATTCCACAAAAGAACGAAGCATCTGAACATCGATTGCCACCTTGTCTGTGATTCACTCTCCGAAGGCTTTATTTCGACGATGCATGTATCATCTCCCCAGCAGATCACTGATCTGTTCACCAAGCCCCTTGGCGCAGCGTAGTTCCAAAATCTCCTCTCCAAGATGGGATTACCCAAAATTCGGGCATCTCCATCTTGCGGGGGCTTAAGAGATAAAAACTGACCTCATGCAAAATGACGCTGCAAAGAAAAGTGAGCAGTATGAAAATCAAAGGAAAACGACATCGTAGACAAAGAAGTAAAACGATAGCGTTTTATTTATAAATGCAGCTCTTCCTAGATACTTCTTGAAAAATGTGGAGAGTTCCAGTTTGTTAGTCTGTTAAGAATCTGTTACATCCAATCCGTGTATATAAATATTCATGCACAATCAATAACAATTCAATTCTTTACTCCCTAAAATTACAGTTACTTTCTCATGGTTGTGGTTGAATAATTTCTGTGTGTCTCCTCATTGCCATCTTCTGGATTCCCCCGACGGATCTTTCTCCTTTGATGGTTCTACTTGATACTGTTCAGGCAAGTTTTGAAACTTGCTAGATATGGCAGTGTTGCTTGCAGGACACTGCTGTACAGTTTGCCATTTTGCTTCCATTCTGAGTGGACTAATTGAACATAAATGAACTTTCTAATGAATTATGTTTGTAATTAATCACCTTAAGCATTCCATGCTCATCTGTCATTTGCATGTTGATTTCATTCTTTTTCCTAATTTTATTAATTGCGCAGGTGATGCTGGAAAGCTGGTGGACTCCTATATATCTGGGAAGGTAACACAGTTAAAAGAACAAATTGCAACACTTGAAAAACGTGAAGAAAGGTGACTGGTGTTGATAAATGAAAATTTCACATGTTCTATTTTTCAACTTTTTCTCCCTTTACTAAAGCATTCAAGTTTATCCCATGAACAGATACAGGACTGTTTTTGCTGAGAGAATTTCGGTGTTTAGGAGGGCATGTTGCGAGTTGTTTGGTTATAAGGTATCATGTATTTCTCACTGCATTTTGTAGAGTTTCGGTGTTCATCATTTACTCTTGTGAAGGAGGCTGCACAGGCCATTTGTTGGCCTTGTTTTGAGCTCACACTATTAAAATGGTTTTAGCTTTTCTACTCTATAATTGAACTAATAATTTTTTTTCCTATATATGTGCGATTGTGAATGAGATAATTGTTGGAACATATGTTTGAGAAGTGCCATTTTTTCATGTCAATTCACTCATCAAAATACCTTTTCTTTTGTGTGTAAAGAAGCATGTCCTTTTGCTCTAATGACATTTTTGGCAGATTGTAATGGATGAACACCAGCGGTCAAATGGAATTCCGGTCACTCGTTTTACACTTCAGTCTATCTATGCCCAAAGTGATGATGAGAAGCTTGAATTTGAATACGAATCAGGAAATACAAACATTTTGGTAAGATACTGAAATCTGGTTCCATGGGATTTGGATTTGGGAGCCTATCTTCTATGGCGTTTGAAACAAAATCTTTTTATGCATAAATTTAGAGTTTGGCGTCGGTTCCTTTGGTGCTATATTCCCACTGCCTTTTTTTTGGGCGGGGGTTAGGAAACACATTTTTCCTAGACTGCAGAAATGTCTATGTAGTACTATATCAGATGCATTCGTTATGGAAAGTAAAGTGGAAATTTAAACTATTTTCCAATTGCAACAGGCAAATGCTTACACCTCTCAGTCAGAGATATCTCGTCAGGTATGTAGCAAAATAGTTTCTAAGGACGTTTATGGATTCACATGCATATGCGCGCATATGCTTGCGATAGCTGTGAATTCTGCTCTTTTATTTTTTCTTTTTGAGATGTCTATATAGTGGATTTTATGCACACACTTCTGATTAAAATGGGTCTCGCCAATCATGTTAAATAATGTTCAAGGTATGAATTTGGTCCTCTCATTAAAATTGAAATGAGTTCCTATTAATTCCTTGGCCATGCTTGCGAAGGGATTCTTTTCTTTAAGCAGCTGGGTTGGATACTATATTTTGTGCTGATCCTTAAAATTCTAAGAAACGTCTAAAGTGATATTCATCAGAATTGCTGTCCTGTATGAATGCTACTCATCCTAAGCCTGTCGTTGCAGGTTGACATTTTTATTCACAAGATGAATTCTATCCCAGCTTTCACCGCCAACTTGACGGTGGAGTCTTTCAACAGAAGAACTCTCTCTTAATACAAATCAAAATGTCCATATTACTCAGGATGCTTCTGATTTCTCGTACGTTGCAAAAATTTGTGTGTTTTGTACCTTAATGATTCTATTTCCAATTGATTATGCCATTAACTTAGCATCAACTTTTCAATCATACAGCTATGAAAGAGAGGTTTGTTGCTCTTGTGTTATTTTCATGTGAAATGAACTGCCGGTTTTTGGCACTTCAAGATTAGATGGTGATTCTCTGTTCCACATGCCCTTGGATGTAGTTGCTGTTGATATGCCACCTATTCAGTGCCTAATAATTCTCTCTGGCACTCCTTTTGACTGGAGTCTAGTTCAAATAATTCACCTTTTGATGACCTTACAACCTTTCGAGTCCTCATCAGTCATCAGAATTTGAGCTTAGTTGTGTCGAATTATGCTTGTACCTTTTGTAATGTACAAAGGTGAAGAAAAAGTGAGAAGTGGGGAAAAGTGGAGAAATTGAGGTGCATTACTGTTAACAACCCAAACTTTACGGTATCGAACCATTTCTTTTGGTCATCCCATGTCTTTAATCTCAATTGTGGATTTAACATCTCATAAACGGCTATGCTAATTAGTACAAAACCACCACCACTACCACTACCTCCACTATAATTCTTCACTTGTATCACTTGACTACATCCATCTTTATTGGCTGGGGATGATTTCTGTTCTGAAGCATGTATATGAGAAATTGAATGCTTAGCTGTGCATATTTGGCATATTTCCCATCTCTTAACTCTTTTGATCTAGCTCAGTGTTGGTCAATAAAATTAGAGCACTTGCCTTATCCTTGATGTATTCTGTTTTTAGTGTGTTTGGCTAATAAATTGAAATGCATTGATTTTGTTGTTATTTGTAACTCCATTTGTGAAGTATTGGGTATTAACTCCCAAATTGTTCACTTTGAAGTTGCATTTTCTGGGTGGCATTTTCATCCAAGTCTCCTAATTTCAAATCCTTTGTATTAGTTAAATGTAACATCAGAGAACTTTTCAGCCATAGCATTATCATCTGCTTTTGACAAAGAAAACGAGATATGCTCTAGAGGCATCCACGCCCACAAAGAACAGTTAACAAGAAAGGAGAACTGGCTGATGGGAAAGAATAGGAAGGCTTCAAAAGGTGGGTAAAAAAGCATATTATAGTGCCGGTTTCTTCGCAGTGGTGATGGATTTTTAAGCTCTCTACAAAGATTTAGTCCCTAATTTTTTGACTAAATTGAAAGCTCTCAACTTTCAGTGGCTAGTAGCTAATGAAGGACGTGCTTCTGCTGACTTACTTTAATGATTATGGTCAGTGTTAATTTGATCTCTGAGTGGTTATATAAAGGTTTCAGCCATGTTGATGATATGATCTCTTTAAATAAGTTGGACAAACCTTAGTATCACTGTCACCGTCAATCACTTGAATGGCTTCTGATTAATAATTTTTAAACATAAATATATATTTGTGAGTCTGATGGTATACATTTTCTCCTTTTTTTTAAGGAAATATGGAATTGCTGCTAATTAATTTTGAGCGGTTGAGCTGCATTTATGGTCTGTGCATGGCTCTATGGACTACAATGACTGGCGTAGGCATGACCTCCACCTTCTGAACAAGGGGGTAGTGGAAGGAAGATACCAGCTTTTTTCTTCTATTTTTAATTTTTTAAGGTCCTTAATTAAGTTTGATTCTTTAAAAAATTATGAACAAGAACTCATAATTTTCTACATGGTTAAATTAGGTTAGTCACGTATGCACTCATAATCCTCGTGTAGTCTTACCTACTAGTAGGCTAGACACTTGAACATTCCAAAGGGTAACAGATAATATAAACTAATGAAATATTAAAGTTATAATATAAAAATTAAATATTAATTTTTGTTTTAGTTACAAGAATTTGAAATAATTAAATAGCTCTTTCTAACGTTTTCAGAAGTGGTTTTTTAGTATTACCAACTTCAACCCCACACAGAGCCTAAGCTAGGAAGCTATGTGGAGGAAATCTGGCAGATACTGGTAGAAGCCTATTTCATCCTAGTTCACTAGAGACATCAAAGATCACGACATGTGTAAAGAAATCGAAAAGGGTTTTAAATAATTTTGTAGAATATGAATGATTTGTCAGTCTACTCTGTAAATAGGACAAGTTAGCACGAACTGGATAGAACTTTATGCCAGCTTTATGTCCTGTAAAATAGTCCCCTGAGAGAAATAATTGTGCTCTGTCCAAGGCTTTGTAACCAACACATTATCATTATCCTTATCGTAAATCAATATAGTTTTTTAACATAATATTTTGATGCTTGACTCCAAAAATTAAATACTTGAAGCGCAAACTGCCTTTAAAAGACTTGATATTGAATGCGAGTTTTTAATGTCCTCTTGAGAAAATATGGTGGGTTTGGAAAATTTATCATTTTATCTTTATGTTATATATTATGAAAAAATTTATGAGTTAGTTTTTTAATTTTGAAAATATATTAAAATATATTAAAAATTTTTAAAAATTTATTAATTAATTATTTCATTTATTTTAATTATAAAAAAATTTATCATTTAATTTCTTTAATTTAGAAAAATTTGTTAATTGATTTTTCAGTTGTACAGAAAGTCTATGATTTTATCATTTAGTTTCTGCATAAAATTTATTAATTGATCTTTCAGTTTTACAGAAAATTTATTAATTAAATTTTTTATATTGAAAATATTTAAAAAAAATTTTCAACATTTATTTAATGATTAAAATTAATGAATGATTTTAATTAATAAATTTTTTAAAATTTTAAAAATAATTTAATGTATTTTTAAATATGAAGGATTAATTAATGAGTTCTTATAATATAGATCAAAGTTAAAAGAGAGTTTGAGATCAAATTATATTATTTTCGATAATATACCACAGTCAAAGTTTGGGAGTATAAGCTTGCTTCATTTCATAACTGCATTGAAAGTAAAATAACAATGAAACGAATGATTGGGAAGACAAATCGCGTTCTACGCAAAATTTGACCACATCTAAAGTCATGGTTGGCACATGTCCATGTTGAAATAACATGGGTTCTTCTTGAATACACGATGGATCTACGTGACCTATCATATTATTAATAAATCTCTTGAATGTTCATGAGAACGGTAAGGGGGCTTAAGATTGTGGGTTTGGTTTCTGAATTTCATATCAATCTATCTAGCTGCCTCTGCAATTGCAACCTCATAGCTCACTTTTATATTATATATATATATATATATATATAAAAGCAATTAGGCGAATGTCTTTGATAATTTATTAGATCACCTCACCATGACTAGGAACTGCAATATCAGAATTATTAGTTCCATATCCATGATGTCCCTGTCCAATTCATGGACACAACACATCAATATCCCTTTTATATATTCAGAAACAGTTTAGGCTTATCACTATACTTTGAATACGTCCACTTCTGAAATGACAAACCATGTATTTCTGTCATAACTACAAGAAATAGATCTGTCCACCTTTAAGGACTATAATCAATTTCTTCCTTTCATACTCTCATATTATTTCTTCATTTTTCTAAAGATTTTATACTTTATATCCACGTGGGTTCAAATCTTCATGGTTAATAATTGATAACCGCCATACTTTTCTTCTCCTAAGCAAAGCCGGGTACAAGAAAAAAACGTTAAATTCAAATCTCATCAAACTTTTCTCATGAACAAATCAGTCTACACGGAGTGTCTCGATCTAGAGGCATGAAACAGGCCGGATTAGACACTCGCGCAGATCCATCCTCTGAGAATTCAATCCGATGACGTGACAGAAGGTAGATAAGGCAGACCCAATCACTTTACAGTCCTACCCACATGTGTGTCAAGATAAATTAAATAGTCGCCTGGTGTGAAAAGAGGTTCTGACACGTCCGTACGTACGGATCTGAGTGATAGAGACGGGTGACACTGCAGCAGAAAAACCGTTAGACGTCACTAGCAGACAAAAGGAAAATGAATAAAAGGAAAGAATGTCTTTCTTTCCATCTAAACTTGTACTCATACTGTAAACCCTATTATCTGAATCTAAAATATCGTTCGTTTATCTTTTCATGTATTGGTACGTCACTAAAATTAAATTACTGAATAATTAAAAATTGAAAGAGATGAAAATTAAATGGGTTATGTTATTTAAAATTTGAAAATTAATGGGGTAAAATAATATTTTATGAAAAGATAAAGGTCAATTTTAAAATATATATATATATATATAATATATTTTGAAAGATTAAATGATTCTATTCATTATTGTTGTTGATAGAATGATGTGAGAAAAGCAAGAATATTATAATACAATACAAGTGTGAAACGTCATTGTGCACCATAAGAGACATGTCCTTATGGCCTAAGAGAAGCACTGAAATTGAAAGGTTTTGACTCATTTTAATTCATACTACCTTTTCCTTCTCTCTCTCTCTTTAAGGTCACTTTCTTTGAGGTCATTTATAGGGCAAAAAAGCTTATTATTCGAGAGGAGATGAAAATGCACATCAATTCTACCAATTTCTTTCTTGCAAGAAATGTTAATATCCAAAACTTGGTGAGAGCAACTTAAACAAAGAAAATCTTCTGACCATTCCTTTTGTAACCCTTTGGACTGAGTAGGGCTTCCTTATCTCTTTGAGATTTTTCTTTGAGTAATTTCTGATACAGTCCCTGTCCTTTTAAGAATAAATAATTTAGTATTTAAAATTTTATTTTGTTAATAAAATAATATTTCCTTTGAAATTCATTGTTAAACTATAATTATTTAGTTCTTCATATCTCACCTTTTATAACAGTTTAGTCATTTTAATTTTAATATTTTTTAACAATTTAATTGTTATAGTTTTAATATTTGTAGCAATTAACTTTTTTAATTAACAGTTGAGTAATGATAAATTTAATATGACTATTTTCTTAATAAAATAAAAACTCAATGACTAAATTTTTTAGTATTAAATAAGAATGGACTAAATTATGGATTTTGGTAAACCTAAGGACTATACTGCAAATTACCCTTTTGTTTTTAACTTTAAGAGAAAAAAGAAAAAAAAATTGCTAAATTTTTACATTATAAAGGTTACACTGAATTAATATAATATTAGCCATGTGAAAAATTAAAAGAAAGAAGGTGTATTTTTACCGCTAAAGTTTAGGGCGATATTCAATTTTGCTCAATATTAGGTTTTTTTAGCCCATTTGACTCAAATCTTTTTATTTATGATCAAATTAGTCCATTTTTAATAAAAGAATACTAAAATAATAATCTTCTTGAAAATTTTATTACTAAAATATTATTTTTATATGTTAATTTATTATAAAATAAAAATAAAATAAATAACATTTCTTAAATAGTTTTTATATCATAAAAGTATAAAATTAATATTTTATTATTAAAACATTTCAAATTATTCTGAATTCAAAGGTTTTGCTAAATTAGACAATACGAAAAATTTAAATATTGCCACAAAATTTAAAGCAAAAATAAGGTTTATTTCAGAACTTCTATTTTAAGCATAACCTAGTCGATGCATGACTGGAATTCTGGAAATATGTTACTGGATTTGTAGACGGATATTCGGGAATTCACTCCTCCAATCCCTTATTTAAAGGAAAAAAATTATTGTTTTATTTTTATAATATAACAAAATTTATTAGTTATTTTATTAATTTTAAAAATATATAAATATTTTGAAATTTTAAAAAATTTATATTAATTTTTCTATTAATTTTAATAATGTGGTAGCATAAAATTTTAAAATACTTTTTATATAAACAAACTAAATAATATATATTTTTATAAAATTAAGCGATCATTTAATAAAATGTTTTTATATTATAAAAATTAAAAAATAAAATACTTAATAATTAAAATAAATAAAAAATTAATTAATAAATTTAAAAAAAATTAAAGATATTAGAATGTATTTTTAAAATTAAATGGTGAATTAATGAATGTTTCATTAATAGTATTTGTTTTTATTAGAAAAAAGTTCATTATCCATTATGTTTCATTAATAGTATTTGTTTTTATTAGAAAAAAGTTCATTAATATGGATAATGTAAATACTGAAAATATTATTTTATTAATTAATTAGATTTACACATAATTTCCTTATGTTCATTTTTTTTTATTTTTTATAAACTATTTAGTATTTAATTTTTATTAACCCATTAATTTAAATTCGTAACCGATTAAATCCACTAATAAAAAAAATTATTTTTTATTTTTAAAAATATTTTATATCTAAAATTCAAATTTAAAATGGTTAAATTTTTTTTTATCATTTTATCTCGATTCTTGAAAATAAATTCATTGTTATTATTATTATTATTATTTTATTTTCATATATTATAGATAAATGATGAAATAATGGTAAATAATTTCAATAATAGCCTTATCTCATCAATATTAAATTATTTTTTAAAATTGAGGGATTTTAAATTTAAATGATTGATTGTATAAAAAAATATAAATAATTTCAACGAAAGGAAATGTAAGAAAAAAAAATTAAAATAACATTTAATATTTAAATATTAAAAAGGTCTCTTCTTCTTGTCCTATTAGGGCAGCAATGGAACAATGAAGAGCTAAGTACTGTCCACACCAAGGAAGATCAAATTTTTTTCCTATACATATTTCTCTTTTTTATTATGAATAATTTTTTAAAAGAAAATTAAAATAAATTCTTATAAAATTATTTATAATTTTATTTATATATTGAAATTTTTTTAAAATTAAAATTTTTTTATTTTTTATTTTTTTAATAAAAATTTTACAATAAAAAATGTTAATTCAATTGAATTTTTATAAAATTTTTAATTTTAAATAGAGAAATTATGTCTAAATTAATTTATATATATATATTTAAAAAATTATAAATATGAATAAATACAGAGAGCCCTTTGAAGAATGATGTATGGTTCTTCTTTAAAAACAAAACAAAACCCTACTTTTGGTTGGCCAAGCAATCCAACAAAGATTTTGGTCCACAGCTTCAAGATATTGCATCATTGCTTTCCTTACATAATATCACCAATAACGTCTCTTCATTTTTATGGGTATGTTCTCATTATAATTAAATCTAATCGAATTTAATTTATAATAATTTCAATTTATTATTTCAAAAAAAATAATTTCAATTTAATTAGTTAATTTAAATGATTTGATTTAATTAATTATTTTCTGAGAATTTTATTTTTTTAATTTAATTATTTTATCAAATTAATAAAAAAATTAAATCAAATTAAATTAATTTTTTTCTATTTAATTTTAAAATGAAACTATTTGAATTTAAATTTGATTAATACTTAATATCAAAATTATCTTAAATTCAAATAAAATTCATTCGATTAAATATAATATAATATTTAATTTTATCGATTCAAACTAAAATTCTTCCCTTGTTCTAAGAAAAAAGTCTTGTTGATTGTATCTTGAGGTTCTTGTAGAATTTCATATTTTGCATTATTACTTTTTTATTACATAAATTACTAATAAATTCTTAAATTTTTATGAAATTAACTAATTTGTTCCTATTTAAAAATAACTCAATTAATAAGTTCCTATATTTTATAAAGTTTAACTCTTTAATTCTTTTTTTAAAATATTAATTAGTTTAAATTGTTTATATTATTTAATTATTTTAATTATATATTATTTAATCACAGTAATTTTAAATATTTATACTATTTAATTGTATTTTTTTAAAATTAAAATATATTGACTAATAATTTTTTTATATAAAAATTAAAAATTTTAATTTTAAAAATACATAAATATTTTAATTAAGTGATTTTGAAATATTTGTGAATCTTTAAATTTTTAAAAATTTAAGAATTTTATAATAATTTTTTTAATATAATTTGATAACCGCTGAATTTCTTCATTCCCCTATGAGGCCGGGTCACAATCAGGAGGAGGTTCCTAATCCCCCGAATAAGTCAGGCCCGACCCGTTCATCCTCCTGATCGGACTCTCATTTAAGTCACTCAATCAGACCGGCCCAGTCCATTTCAGTCCTAAAGCCAGCCCTTTTCTAGGTTCCAGTCATTTTTCCTCAAATCCGGTCATAAGAAGAAAAAACTGCGGGTTCAGTCATTTCGCAGCCCTGTCCACGCACGCGCCGAAAGGAATTAAATGCTTGTTTGACACATGGAGGGTGTTGAGGTTATCCATAAGTACAGACTTGCACAAGGGATAGGTGGACTTATAGCGGAGTGGTCATCTAGCGTAAGGGAGAGAAAGAGAATAAAAGAGGAAAACACTTTTCTCTAAAGCTAAGTTTTTTGTAAAATTCTATTTTCTGAATCTCAGATCATCATAATTATATTGAATTTCATATTAAAATTTGGCTTGTTAGATTTGTACTAAATTCAAACTTGAGTTTCAATCTCAATCCTAATTTTAGCATATTTATTAATCTTGTAAGGTCAATACATACATTTAACTCGTTCATCAAATTTGCTGAGTCATACTCAAGCGTCCCCTTGATAAATTTAGTAGTCAAATTAAAAAAATATATATTAAATAAAAAATTCTTTATATTTAAAATTTTAAACTTTAAATAATAAAAATAATTTTTTTTTTCAATTTGCCATTAACAAATAAAATTTAGAATAGTGGGGAAGCGTTATTCAGCTTTGCTGAATTATAATGCTAAGAAGTTATGATTACCCACATTAGCAATAGCATGCATTTTCAACTTTTTTTAATTACATTTTGATTTTTTAAGATAAGATTCCACGTTGGTCCAATACTAGAGCTGTTTATAGGTCAAATGCTTTGACTTTTTATTTTTATTTAATTTATCACCACCTAATAAGTCAAAAAAATAATACCTTACTGTTTTTATTTTATTTTATTTTATTTTTTAAATAAAGATTAAGGAAAAGAGTCTTCTAGGAGAGGCTGAATTGGTTTATTTTAGTAGCATTTTTCTAATTAATTGCATTCGTCAATTTATTTCCATATATATATATATATATGAAAAAATATAGCTTTTTTTTTCCCTTATTCTTTATTTATTTTAACTTCTCATTTTTTTGCATTTTTAATTAATAATTGCTTTTCTTAAAAAATAATTTTATTTAATATTGAATATTAATATTTAACGCATTTATAATTGATATTAATAAATTAATTATATTAATCTTAAAAAAGAAGAGTTTGATTTATATTTTTTAATAATAGAAATAAGTAAAGTTTAAATTTTAAATTTTAAATATGTGAAAATTATTAATAATGATTTTTCTAAAAGTTTTTCCTTTTGTGATAAAAAATAATTATTATTTGTGAAAATAAAATTTTATATTTAATTTAAAAATAATAAGAATGATGAGGTGAATATTAATTTAAATTTATTATCAATTTATTATTATTATTAAGACTTCCTTTGACATTTATTATAAAAAAAAAAAGGTTGAAACTTTAACATTTGACTCTAACATCGCAATCACAAAATTAAAGTGTGAACGTATGATGGATAGTATGTGGTATTAAGTCAAAATCTAGATGCGTAGAGAGTAAAAACCCAAAATAATTAAATTAATAAATTAAAAAAATTAATTTAATTAATTCTGATTGACAAATTATATGAGAATTGATCACAATTTAGAATTCAACCTTCCTTCTGCGTGTCCGCTAACCAATAAAAAATTAAACACCTTATCTAATCATATCAAATCAATATGTTAATCCTCTTTCTATCTTTCATAAATCAACAAGATCTTAGAGATTGCCAAGTGGATAATATGAGTGAAATGATTAAAATATTTTTATTTTTAATTAGTATCTATATTTTTGAAATATAATTATTTAATAACTATAATTTTAAATTAATATTTTTTAATCGATATAATTAATGAATAGGACTAATAATCAACAGTAAAAATTAATTTAAGTAAAAATTATAAATTGCTATTATTTATATTTAAATTATAATCTATATAAATCAATCGCAACTCTATATTTATTTTTGTTATCGATTTACTTTATAATAAATAAAAAATACTATTAAAATTATAATCTTATTAAATATAAAATAATTGATTTAGTATAATATTTTATTATATATAATTAAAAAAGTTAAATTTTTGAATAATAATTTTAAATTATTATCAAATTATTACTTAAATAGAACTTAAGGTAATAATTTCACTCCCATTGTTAAAATATTATCGTCTGAATTTTAAAATATAATAGTATTTTATTTAAATAATTAATTTTATTAAATTATATAGAAATAAATAGTGACTTTTTGTTAATAATTATAAAAAGCCAAAAGGGGAAGGAAAAAGGAAAAATGGGAAGGTGGGTTGGAAATAAAACCACCCAAAGGATGAAATGTTATTATAATAGTGATAGTATATAACCCTAAAGATGGAGATGGATTGGCCAACCACCCACCTCCCTTTTTGGCCTTTTGACCACCTCAATCCACAGTATAGAGTAAAGGGTTTCTGAATCTATTATCTAAGGTGCCTTGAATCAGACCAGTTAATATGGGTCCAAAAAATATTGGCTTAATATTTTTTGTCTTTTTTTTTAAAGAAAAGAAAAAAAGAAATTGGTAGTGGGTTAAAATTTATGTCCAAGTTCAAGCTACTTTTGACTTATAGGAAGTGTTGGCTTGGAATTGGTGTATTTTAAATCTTCAGTACATGAATGTACAGGATTAGCCACTAACCAAAGAGTAGTCGGCACAACACATGTCCATTGCCAGAAATTCTTTGGTTTTGGTCTTCTTTAAAAAAAATAATAAAATAAATTTTGGAAGTAATTAATTAATGAGACACCAATTTATGTGGGGTAAACTGTAATTTAGTCCCTCTGATTTAGTGAAATGCAACCTTTTGTCCCTCTGTTTTAAAAAATCTTCAATTTAGTCACTGTGATTTTTAAAAACTATGCCATTAGTCCCTCCCGTTAGATTTTCAGTTAAATCACCGTTAATTTTAGTTAAAAAGACTAAAATACCCATTATCTCTCCTTCCTCTTCTTCTTCTTCTCCTTCCCGATCTCCTTCTTCTTCTTCTTCTTCTTCTCCTTCCCGATCTTCTTCTTCTCTTTTTCGATCTCCTTCTTCTTCTTCTCTTTTCCGATCTTCTTCTTCTTCTTCTTCCCGATCTTCTTCTTCTTCTTCTTCTTCCCGATCTCCTTCTTCTTCTTCTTCTTCTTCTTCTTCTTCTTCTTCTTCTTCTTCTTCTTCTTCTTCTTCTTCTTCTTCTTCTTCCCGATCTTCTTCTTTTTCTTCCTCTTCTTCCCGATCTTCTTCTTCTTCTTCCTCTTCTTCTTCTTCTTCTTCTCCTTCCCGATCTCCTTCTTCTACTTCCCATCAGAAGAAAGAAAAGAAAAGAAAATGAAGAAATTATTGGGTTTGAAGCTTCAATTTCTGCCTAATTTGTTAGGAACTGATAATTTTGAATAAAGGATAAAAGAGAAAAAGGTTTAACATGTAATTAAAAAGGGCATGATATTTCACCATTTTGTCCTCTTGATTGTCCATTGGGATGCATTATCCAACTAACTGAAGGATTAGTGTTAAAGAAATCATACTCATGATCATCAATGCCCTTTTTACCTTTAGTTGTCTTAGCCGCCACCACAGGAGTCACTCGCAAGCTTTTCCCATTTCTACTTGAGATTTCTTGTTGGTTTTGTTTCTGCTATGAAATTCCTGATTAAGAAATGTAAATAATTTTGGACCTTTTCTTAATTTTTTTGAGTTCTAAAGGGGAAAAGCTTCCTTTTGCATCAACTTTTTTTAATGGGTTGTTCATCATTTTACCAATCCTCCATCATATCTCTTTAGCATTTGGAGTTTTAAATGCTCCTGCATGTGGCTTCAGAAGACTTCCTCCATAGTTTATGAGCATTAGGTGTTTAAATAAATACTACCTCCATTACAACTGCAAATGAGATGCAACAAAAAAATTCTTATGCAGGCACCCAATAGCTGGAAGCATAGATTATTCGACCCTTCCATCCCTGCAGCATCCAGTTGCTGTCTTGATCAATCACAAAATCCTTGTGGTACCATGCCTTCATCTTATCCCTACACTTTTCCATGACCTCCTAGTCCAACGGGAGTTGCTTAAACCCTGCCCTTGTAGTCTGAAACTGCCACTGCTTGAAGAAGAAGAGAAAGAGGAAGGAGAGAGAATGGGTATTTTAGTCTTTTTAACTAAAATTAACAGTGATTTAACTGAAAATCTAATGGGAGGGACTAATGACATAGTTTTTAAAAATTACAGTGACTAAATTGAAGGTTTTTTAAAACAGAGGGACGAAAGGTTGCATTTCACTAAATTAGAGGGACTAAATTACAGTTTACCCTTTATGTGGCGATGACGCCAAAGTAATTTTCAAGATTGACCTAGCCGGTAATAAATGGGCTAAATAATGTCAAATGGGAAAAGCATTTTTTAAAAAAAATAATTAATACCACTAAATTTTTTTTACATAAATTTATTGATACAATTTTTTTTAATATTTCAATCAAGCAATGAAATTAGATTTAAAAAAAAAAAATTTTTGGCATCCAAATTTTGTTTTGCAAGTGATTGGTTAGATAGAGATTATTGACAAGCATATGTCTTAGAATTGAACAATGGGATGTCAAATCTTAATGAACTTTCACAAATTAGACAAAAATAGCAATGTAATGTTTGAACATGCTCCTAATTTGCAAGGCCAAACATAACATGTATTTATCCTTTTTCAGCTTTTTTGCTGCTTCTAGTCATTGTCCATTTTCTTTCTCTTTAATTTCCTTCTGCGTCAAAAAAATAGGATAAAAAGATTTAGCCTCAATTGTCCACCACTTACAATTACACTTGTACTAAATTCTCAAATTAATTATATTTTTACTAAAATTATTCACGCGATACATCATTGTTATTCAAATTGTTTAGCCCTATTTAACTCGTTAATTAAGTCGTAAAATCGATAATTATAAAAACAAATTTGAGTTTACTACGAAATTTAGACAATTTGCCATTTTGTTTGAGAGTGTGGGATGCAATGTGCAATCCTTCTTTAT
Organism: Manihot esculenta; assembly: GCF_001659605.2. Taxonomy (NCBI): domain Eukaryota; kingdom Viridiplantae; phylum Streptophyta; class Magnoliopsida; order Malpighiales; family Euphorbiaceae; genus Manihot; species Manihot esculenta. The sequence goes on along the minus strand of NC_035170.2, from coordinate 25,660,596 downwards.
TAAGTGCTTTATCACAGAAACTCAAATTGATTGGAAATTTTAATTTGCCACCATCAAGGAATCAAGTTTCATTTGAAAGTACATTGATTAAAATTAATTAATTTATATTTATATATAAGTCCTGAAATCTAGGGAAATGTGCATAAAAAATAATAGTGGATTATGTCATACCCAAAATTTAAGGGTTTGTATTAGGGATGAGGTCCATTAAAATTCATAATCAATCCCTATCATGCTTATTCACATTCTTCTAACCCACTAATGAGAAGGGGAAAAAAAACCCTCTTTCCTAATATTGGATGAAAGTTGGAATTTAGCCCTAATGAGTATGTGGTAGTCTTGGATTAGATAATGAAAATTAAAATTAAAATTAAAATTAATTTAATTAATTGTTTCTCCAAATTTTAAGATAAATAGGATTAATAATGGACCAACCTTTTTCTATAACGTTTATGGGATCCACTTAGGATTCAAATGAATTGTCTCCACTTTGTCCCCCGCTTTCACCTCAATTCCTCTTTCCTTGTACTTTTAAATCAAACCATAACTTAACAAACATTACCCCCCCTCTCTCTCTCTCTGTTTAGGTTGTCCTGCACTGCCACATTTGACTTTTCTTGCCGACCAACCTATCGCTTTCTGCCACGTGTTCAACAAGATTGACAGTGCCTTAATTGGTTTTTTTTTTCTCTCAAAAAATTTAAAAAAAAATGCTTAGCTTTTACAACGCTTAGCTTTTACAATCCAATGAGATGTTTTTTCTGGTCTGGTTACATTTTTATGTTCCTTTTTTGCTTCATACTCCACTTTCATTTTTTATTTATTTATTGAACGTTTAATATTACCATATTTCAAATTTAAAAAAAAAATAAAATGTTTTTTTTTTTTAATTTTAGGCTAAATCCTTGATTTAACCCAACAATTTAAATAAATATTCTTACTTTTGAGTGTAAATCAATAAATTTAATTTTAAAATTTAGATATTTTTTTATTCAAAATTTCAAGTAAAAAACATTAAATAGTTTGCAAAATCATTGCATCATCATTTTTTTTTTCATAACTTTTAAAACATGTTGGTGTGGGCTATAACATAATATCAAAACAAATATAATAACATTTCTCAAGAAATAAATAATTTTACAAAAATATATTAAAGAAACAAATCATGAACATATGTAAGATCTTTATAAATCAGGAGGGGAGAATCTTATATAACATTTGGATGAACTAAGTTTAATAGAAAAAAAAATTAGATAATATTATATAATTAAAAATTATTATTTAGTTTTTATAATATTAAAAAATTTACTAATTTGTTCATCGTTTTTTAAAAAATATATTAAAATATCTCTAACGTTTTAAAAATTTTACTAGTTAGTCTATCTGTGAATTTTAACCGTTAAGTACTGCAAAAAAATTTAAAATATCTCTGATACGGAGAGAGTAATTAATAAATTTTTTAAAATTATGAGAGATCAACTAATAATTTTTTTAAAATCATAAGAATAGTAAAATATTTAAAGAGAAAATTAACGAAAAGACTAATCAATAGACTAACTAATGAGTTTCTCCATATTATAAAAACTAAATAATAATTTTTTCTATATTAATTTAAATTATTTACGATCAACTTTATCATATTTATAAAGATATATAGATTATTTGAACTAATTTTTTATTGTCAAACTCTTAACACAATTTTGGCTAATAAAATTTAACTCATTAGTATATATCGAATTGGAATTCCAGTCATAATCAATTGTAGAAAAAAAAAATCTAATTGCTATTTTCAGTTAGGATTAGATAAATCTCAGTTGGAGTTATAATGTGCATGAATTTTTCTTTTTTATTTTGGCTGCTTCTTCTTTAGGCCAAATGGGCACATGCAATGTTGGCTATAAGATAAAAATTGAACTCCCTGCTTTTACAAATTTCATTATAATAGTAAAAACAATAATGATGGATGGAAAGATTCCAACTCCATAATTGTAAAAAGTATAAGGAAATCAATAATACCATCTACAAATGATGTAAAATGTTCTAATAACTTTTCATGTTATAGGGACAAATAGCAAAAACTAGACATCAGAAATGTCACTGTTTCCAAACTTTAATAAAAAGCCATCAAGTATGGAAGATTGGAGAAATGACATTGCTTCATTAGAGGTCTTAGACATTATTCTTCTCTTGTATCACATATTTGGATGTGGTCCATACTCTAAAGCAGCAAATGCTCCCTTGTTAGAGCTTTGTGCTCCTTGAAACTTTCTTCCAATATTAAGAAAATAATGTTGTTCTAATCAATTAACTAGATAATGAAATAAGATTATCTTTTCTCCAATATCTTTTGATGATCTGAGATCCAGAAAATAGGGTTTTACAATAGATTCAGTAAAACTGGAAAAAACTTAGACCTAGAGGAGAGTATTTCTTCTTTTATATGTTTTCTTTTGTTCGCTAATGACGTGTAACAGAATGTATGTCATTGGGCCACCTGTCCCTGTTACGTTGATATGGACGTACGAGGAAATCAGATCGCTGCCCCATGCGTAACGGCCCCTGATTCTCCCGGACGCGCGTACGGGTGGTCCCAAGTGAAGGATGAGTAGGTCTTCTTCCTGATTCTGGGCCGGACCGGATGATATGATATGGGCTGAACCCAGAGAGGATTTTATTCATCTGGCCCAAAGGGCTAAGCCGGCCTGATTGAGAAGATTGATGGGAGTCCGATCTCCAGACTGAGTGGACCGGACTTGATGCATGTGATGAGGCTTGAGGGCCTCTAGATGATGGGCTGGTGTCGTGGGCCTGGCCCCAAACCGGGGTGAGAAAATCCAGCGGTCATCATTTTTAAAAAAATTTTAAAAATTAACGAGACTGTTAACAGTATCAATAAATATTTGAATGAACGGTATAAAATTATTGATTTATTGGGGAGGGGGGACTAATGAAGGGATAAAATCATCTACCATAAAGAGATTGATGAAGAAGCCAATTGAAGCTTAAATTTGAGCATCATATTGAAACCAAATGTGTCTACTTTTGCCTAAGACCGACAAGCTTTTGAGATGGTTCCCTTGTCCCAATTTTCACCTACATTAAACTGCTCATAGATTAGGTCCTTAATAGTAATGTGCACTACTTAACATTTCTAATTTCATCATTCTTAATTCACTAAGTGCATTGCCACCCTCACCTACTCCCTCCTTTTCTCATTTTTGGCTACTTTCTTTTACATTGTGGTCGGTATGCCCTTCATCAGTGTAAAATATTAAAGATATTTTAAAATTTACCCATAATATATAATAGATAAAATTAATAAAAGGACTAATTAATAAATTTTTTAAAAAAATTAAATAATTAATTTTTTTATAATGTAAAGAGAATATATAATAATTTTATAATAAAAAATTATGTTGGAGGATATAAAAATTATTAAATCTCATATTTTTATATATACTTTGATTTGGGATTTGATAAGAATATATATCCATATAGATTTAAAGAAATAAAAAAAGAGAGAGAGAAAGAAGATGCATGCATATATAGGCAGAGTTACACATCAAAGAAATGGAGGCAGTTTCTTTGCAATGTCGTTTTGGTTATTCCACTACTGTATGTTTCCACATGCAAAGTCAACACACCGTGACGTATAAAGTCTCCGAATCCTTTTAGCTATGTATATACATTTCGAGTTAGTTGTAAAAAAAATTTATATTTTTAATTTTGTTGTAATTATATTATGTATTTTTTATTGATTAAAATTTAATTTTTTAAAATTACTTTAATTATAATATATTATTATTATTTATACTATTAAAAAAATAATGAATTAACGCTATATCATTAACATTATATCAATAAAATTTAGAATTAAACATAAAAAAAATTATGTATTATAATTTTATTCTGTATTTTTATTTTTTTGTCAATTAAATATTATTTTTTAAATATTTTATTAAATACATCTTATCATTACTTATACCATTATTTGTATAGTTAGAAATATGTAAAATTATCAAAATATTCTTTTTCATTCTTAAATATATTTAAAAATTAATATTATTATTATTCCATTTTTTTAATTTTTATTAATAATTTTATAATAATAAAACTAATTTATATTTAATTTTATTTTGACTAAAATTATTACCAATGAATTTTTAAATTTATCTAATATATTTACTATTTAACATTAAATTATTGTGAAGAAAATAATCTTATTAAATATATTAGTTATTAAGTATTAAAAAATAATTTAAAATAATATTTAATGTGATTTAATTTAAAAATATTTAAAATAATTTTTTAAGATATTCTTTTTAAAATTATTCTTTTTAACTATCAAGATAATACTAATTCATTATATTTTTTAAATTATATTAATATTTAGGGTGAATTTAAAAAATTAATAAAATAAATAATTATAAAAAAATTTCATACCTTTAAAATTTTAAATTATTATCAATTTTATCTAAAATTTGCTGATAAGAATATGACAATTTTATTAGTTTTTAATGATACAAATAAGAATATAATTTAAATAATTTTAAAAATTTATATTTTAATTAATAAAAAAAATATAAGGTGTAATTATAATAAAATTAAAAATACAGCCATTTTTTTCATTAACTCTACATTTAAAGCAAAATAGATAAACTTTAAAATATATTTTATTTTTAAATTAAATATAACTACTTCATTCTAAATTATTATTCCTTATTTGATTGAAGGTAATTCAGTTAGAAAATTTAAAATTTTTAAAAAGTGTAAAAATTATTTATGTTTAGTTGGTTTTTTTTTTTTTTGACTTTTTAAAAAATTAAGAATTTTTCTTGAGAAATAACTTATTTATTTTAATCTAGTTAAATTATTTTTTAAAAAGTAATTTTATATAAAATAACACATTTAAATTAAATAAGTATATATATAACTAAATGTAATTAATAAATTATTAAAAAAATAAATATAAAAAATAATGATGAAATTTATAAATTAAATTATAAAAAAAAATTTAACACTAAAATTAATTAGACCATTTAGAGACAAATTTTCATAATTATATTTCTATTTTCTTTTAATTTTTTAATATTAAAGTGAATATCTCGATATAAATAATGAATTTTAAACTTTCTTATATTAAATTATTTTTGTATTTTATATATATATATCTTTCCTATTAGTAGAAGCTCTTTTATTTTTCTAAAAAAAGTAACAAAAAATATATATATTTTTTTAAAAAAGCACAGACAAAAGGCAGTACCAAAAAAGATAACAGAAAGGCAAATTCTAAAAGTTAAAAACTTTATGGCATATCTTCAAAATTGTAATAAAAAAAAAGTTTGCTTTTTTTATAAAAGGAAAATAATAATTCTTAATTTGATTTTTAGATTTCCTTGTAAGAATAAACAATTTTCATTAAATAGAGGTAAATATTAATTTAATTTATAAAATAAGTAATAATTTAAATTATAAAACTATATATTGTTGCAATTTCACACAGAAAAAAAATCAATTGCTCATATAAATATATAATAATTATTTTGGTTTGAAAGATTTAATTATGTTAGAAAGAATATTTGAATTAGGTATTGAGAAGAAGGATGCTTAACTTGATACAAATCTACTATATTCAATTTTAATATTTTTCTATAAACACCAGTCATTAATTCGCTAATTATCATACTGCGTGCTCCCACTAAAGGAAAACTTACGACTTTATTCGGTAATGATGCGAGGGAAATTTATTATTTAATTTATATATATTATTATTAATAATAAATCATTGTCTTGATTTTAAAAGTTTATTAAAAATTTTTATTCTTTTAATATATTAATAAAATATTTCTTTCATATTTTTATGTTAAGAGTATATAAAAAATAAAAGAGAAAATTTTTAAACGCTTGATAACTCAATTTCTTCTTTCTAAATAATTCAACTTTTAAAAATATAATTTTTTTATTTCTCTCTTTCCTTTTTTTTTCTTGATAATCTAATTTTTAATTTTTTTCAATTTTTAATTTTTTAATATATTTTTAATCGTAAAAATAGAAAAAATAATTATTTTCTTTATATAGAAAAAAAATAATGATATTTTAATAAATTTTTAAAAATATAAAATTAAATTATTAATAATGATAATATTCAGAAATTAAATAGTAAATCTTTTATGATTTTAAATATAATATTAAGAGTTTTATTTTATTTAAAATATTAATATTTAAAAATTAAAATAGTGAATTATAAAAAATTAATTATTATAATATTTAACTAACCACCACTAAAACAACTAATAAATGCTAAAATAGTTAATATTGCTGAATATGATTTATAGCTTATGCTGAATTGCACTTAAAAATAAAAATATAATTAAGAATTTTTGTCGATAAATGATTGGTGATTTTATTATTGGTATTTAAAATGGTGGTCGCTAATTTATTTTAGTAATTAATTTTTTAATAATTTAATCGATAAATTTTATCTATAGTGAATAACAAAATAACATATATTTATTAATGTTATTAATGAAAACATTTATAAGTAAAATTATTGATATATTTCAAAAAATCGATATATTTCAAAAAAATCATAGCAAAAAGGCAGAATGTATTTCTTTTCTGTGTTTTACCCTTTGATCTTTTTTATGAAAAAATATTTTTTCCACTCAACATTATATTTATCTTAAATTTAGCCAATATCAACTTTTAAATTTGTGAATAATATAATCATTGTAAAGTAGAAGCAGTGGCATATCACCTGTCAACTTCCAATTATAGAATAATATAATTAATGTGACATGAAAGAGAATAAACATTACATTTCAATTATAAAGAATTTATAAAAATAATATTGAGAGATAAAATAACATTTTGTAATAAATTGAGGGCTTAATGGCTAAATGTACATAAAAATTATTGAAAAAATGTAAAATATTACAAAGGGCAAAAAGAAAAATTGAAATAATGCTTGAAAATTGATTATCATTAATTTTTCTAAAAAAGTAAATTTTCTGAAATCACATAAATTCTGCAAATTAAGAACACATATGGTAGTCGATTTATAAAGAATAATAATTTTACAGAATGAGTTGGATTAGTTAAAATTTATAAATAATATGTCTTAAATATAAGGGTAAAATAGTTATTTGATACAAATTGTATTCTTTTTTTTTTTTTAATGAGAGTTAAAGACTCGTTAAGTGTAATCACTAGATTTAAATCAAAACCATAACAATCTTGATAAGATTTTCCTTTGGTATATAAATCCATACATGCATCAATCCACAACGATAATATAAATTACATTCTTTTTCTTATTAGATAGACGCTAATTATAACGGTTAGATTCAAGTTAAAATCATAACGATTTTAATAAAATTTTGTAATGGTATTTAGATTAAAATCAAAATCATAATGATTTTAACAAAATTTTATAATAGTATTGTAACATCCTTTGAGTCCACTCCAGTGAATATTATCTGCTTTGGGTCAAGAGATTGTTACCATTTCTTCTCTCACGGTTTTGTTTCTGGGTCAAGGAATTGGTTACCCTTTCTTCTCAAAATGCGTCCACTAGGGTGTCTAGGGCATGCCCTTATAAGACCATGCCCATTCTAACCTCTTTTCGATGTGTGATACCTTTAATCCACCTACATAGGGTTCCTTCCCCCATACAGACCTGAGCGTCCTCGCTCAGCACACCATACTCATGAGGCTCTTATGGACCCTGATGCCTCTCATTCTTTTGTTTCTCCGAAAGCCGTAGAGAGTTTAGGTTTGATAGCTTCCAGGCTAGAGTGTCCTCTTTGGGTCAGTGGGCCCAAGTGTGATCCATCTGTAGCAGAGTCAGTCTGCCAGTTCAGTCCAGTCTTTGTTGAGGATAATTGCCTTCCAGCTGACTTTGTAGTTCTAGATTTGACCGATTTTGACGTCATTCTAGGGATGGATTGGCTCTCTACTCATGGTGCTACTTTGGACTGCAGAGACAAGGTAGTCAGGTTCAGAGAACAAGATGGATCAGGGGTCGTCTTTAGAGGAGACATGATAGGTATGCCTAGAGGTTTGATATCTGCCCTGCAGGCTCATAGGTTGCTTAGGAGGGGTTGTCAGGAGTTTCTTGTACATGTCATAGAGTTAAATGGTCAGGTTAGGAAACCAACTTCAGTTCCCGTAGTCAGGGAGTTTCTTGACGTTTTCTCAGACGAGCTACCAGGTTTACCACCTGCTAGGGAGATAGAGTTCGAAATTGAAGTAATGCCCAGAACCAGACCCATCTCTATCCCTCCCTATAGGATGGCACCTGCCGAGTTGAAGGAATTGAAAGAACAGTTGCAAGAATTGATAGATAAGGGTTTCATCCGACCTAGTACCTCACCCTGGGGTGCTCCAGTTTTGTTCGTAAGAAAGAAGGATGGATCTCTAAGACTTTGTATTGACTATAGGCAGTTGAACAAAGTCACTACCAAGAACAAGTATCCGTTATCCAGGATTGATGATCTGTTTGACCAGCTAGCAGGAGCTGGTTGTTTCTCTAAGATAGATTTGAGATCCAGGTATCATCAATTGAGAGTCAGAGAGAAAGACGTACCCAAGACAGCTTTCAGGACCAGAAATGGGCATTATGAGTTCCTAGTGATGCCGTTCGGGTTAACAAATGCCCCTGCAGCATTCATGGATCTCATGAACAGAGTTTTTAGCCAGTTTCTGGATCACTTTGTTATTGTTTTTATTGACAATATCTTGGTTTATTCCAGAAACACAGAGGAGCATGTCCATCATATGAGGATTGTGTTGCAGACCCTGAGAGAACACGACTTGTATGCCAAGTTCTCTAAATGTGAGTTCTGGTTGAGGAGTATCACTTTCTTGGGGCATGTGGTGTCAGAAAAGGGAATCGAGGTGGACCCCAAGAAAGTAGAAGCTGTAGCTAACTGGTCCAGACCCACTATAATGACAGAGATTAAAAGCTTTTTGGGTTTGGCAGGTTACTACAGGAGATTTGTCCAGGACTTCTCTAAAATTGCTGCTTCTATGACCAGATTGACCAAAAAGAATCAGAGGTTTGTTTGATCAGAATAGTGTGAAGAAAGTTTTGAAGAGCTAAAGAGAAGACTGACGTCAACACCAGTGTTAGCTCTGCCTACGAGTAATGAGGATTTCACAGTGTTTTGTGATGCATCCCGAGTGGGACTAGGTTGTGTGTTGATATAGAACGAGAGGGTAATTGCTTATGCTTCTAGACAGCTGAAGAAGCACGAGTTGAATTATCCCACACACGATCTAGAGATGACAGTTGTGATCTTTGCACTCAAGATGTGGAGGCATTACCTGTATGGGGTAAAATGTGAGATCTTTACAGATCATAAGAGCTTGCAATACATCTTGAGTCAGAAAGAGTTGAACCTGAGGCAAAGAAGATGGGTAAAACTGCTTAGTGATTATAATTGCAAGATCCAGTATCATTCGGGTAAGGCAAATATAGTAGCGGATGCTCTCAGCCAGAAATCACTTGGCAGTTTATCTCATATCTCAGTAGAGAGAAGACCGGTGATGAGGGAATTTTACAAGCTCATTAATGAGGGTTTACAGCTAGAGTTGTCTGGTACAAGTACACTAGTAGCTCAGATGAGAGTGACACCCGTGTTTCTAGAGCAAGTGGCACAGAAACAGCACGAGGACCCCGAGTTGATGAAAATAGCGAGAATTTTTCAGAAAGGCAAGAATGGTGAGTTTAGATTCAACAACAAAGGGATCCTCCGTTACGAAAACAGATTATGTGTACCAAATGACGTAAGTTTGAAGGGAGACATTATGAGAGAGGCTCATAATGCTAGGTACAATGTTCACCCTAGGGCCACCCAAATATATCAGGATCTGAAGAGAGTTTATTGGTGGCCAGCTATGAAGAGGGAAGTGGCGCAGTTTGTGTCCACTTGTGAAACATGTCAGAGGGTGAAGCTGGAACATCAGAAGCCAGCTGGAATGCTCAACCCACTACCGATTCCAGAGTGGAAATGGAAAAATGTGGCGATGAATTTCGTGGTGGGGTTACTAGCAACGTCCAAACAGACTAGACTGTATATGGGTAATAGTGGACAGATTGACCAAATCTGCTCACTTCATTCCTGTCAGGAGTGGTTACTCTGTGGACAAATTGGCGCAGTTATATGTGAAAGAGATTTTCAGGCTGCATGGGGCTCCAATTTCGATAGTGTCAGATAGGGGATCCTAGTTTACCTCCAAGTTTTGGCAGAGTTTGCAAAATGCTATGAGCACAAGGCTAAACTTTAGCACTGCCTTCCATCCACAGACTGATGGACAGTCAGAGAGGACCATCCAAACGATAGAAGATATGTTAAGAATGTGTGTGCTAGACTTTGGCAATTCTTGGAGGCAACATCTACCATTGGTGGAGTTTGCCCACAATAACAGTTACCATGCTAGCATAGGGATGGCTCATTATGAAGCTCTATGTGGGAGGAAGTGCAGGTCACCTGTCTGTTGGGAAGTAGGAGAAGGGGCTTTAGCAGCGCCAGAGTTAGTAGGGATCACCAGCAGGGTAGTGCCTATCATTAAAGAGAGGATCAGAACAGCGGTGAGCAGATAGAAGAGCTATGCAGACATCCACAGGAAGCATGTTGTGTTCCAGGAGAGGGATATGGTGTTGCTTAAGGTGTCTCCTATGAAGGGCGTGATTCATTTTGGAAAGAAAGATAAACTAGCTCTAAGGTATATTGGGCCTTTTGAAATCCCGCGAAGGATTGGGAATGTATCTTACAAGTTAGATTTACCTGCTTCTATGAAGAGGATCCATCTGGTTTTCCATGTTTCTATGTTACGAAAGTTCGTGTCAGATCCGGGCAAGGTTCTTAATGAATCTAATATAGAGATCCTAGGAGATCTCACCTATATTGAGCAGCTAGTGCGGATCATAGACACGCAAATCAGAAAGCTGAGGAACAAGGAAATCACGATGGTGAAAGTCCTTTGGAATCCCCATAACATGGAAGAGTGCACCTGGGAGACCCGGGAGTCCATACTCCAACAATACCCTTATCTCTTTTAAAGTAAGTGTTATATGCTTTCATGTGTGTTATTGATATTTATGCTTGCTTGTTTGCTGTGTTGAACATTCGAGGACGAATGTTCTTAAGGGGGGGAAGAATGTAATACCTGGCTAGACTCCAGCGTCAGAATTCCAATCTTTCGACGGAATCTTTGTTGGAATTCGGAATCTCGAAGTTGGAATCTCCTTAGGAAGGGTAAAATAAGGTTTTTATAAAATGAATTTGAAGATTTTAAGGTTTTAAGTTAAAAGAAAGGAAGAAAATAGTTTTGAAAGAAAATCCAAGTTCGGCCGCCGAACCTTCAAGTTCGGCCGCCGAAGGTGGTGCAGCTGTAACGACCCGGAAACCGGTACCCCTCGGTAACGGCCCGAACCATCACTGGCACTAGGATCCAGATCGGCTTAAGGCCGCCGGGACCCGTAGCAAGCCGACTACCCCTTCACAAGCTTCAAACCACCAAAACCTCTCTTTTCTCTCAAAACCTGCAAAACCTCTTGCAAACGAGCAACCCTCTGCATGAGCTGATTAAAAGCTTGCAGATGAGTCAAGGGAGACGTGGCCTAACCTCTGGTCATGATCTGGAGGTGAACACCTGGCCAAACCACGGACTGAAGAGCATGCACAACTAACCGACCACCTCAGCTTCGGCTGCCGAAACTGCATGCAAAACCATGCAACTTTCGGGGGCCGAACATAACCTTTGGGGGGCCGAACATTGGGCACTTTCGGCGGCCGAACTTCACCTTCGGGGGCCGAACATAACAGAAACTCCTTTGGCCAATTCTCCATGAAACTCAACTCGTTTTCTACGCTAAACCTTTAAAACACTTGCAAATATTTTAGAAATCTTTCTCTTACCCGTCCAAAGACCTCTGACATCCTCAAATGCCACCGGACGGTAGGAATTCCGATGTCTGAATCTAGCCGGGTATGACAGCAGCCGCGGGATCTCCTCTTTCGGCCCCCGAAGGTAGTTTATTCAGCCACCTATAAGAGGCCTTCAGCCCGAAAATGAGAGAGTTTTTCTCTCCATTTTCGGGCAGAGGTGAGTTCTTTCCATCCTTTGATATTTTTGTTGTTTTTCCTTCAAATCTTTCAAAAATTCATGAGTTTTCTCTTATTTTTGAAGATTTGAACTTGAATCTAAGTTTTTAAACCTTGGAGATCTCCGGAGATCGTTTTCCTCTCATTTCCAAGTTTGGTTTGCTGCTACCCTTAGATCTCCAAGAGGTGAGCCTAGATCTTTGCTATTTTTATGTTTTAAATAAGTTTTAAAGGGGGTTAAGGGCTGTTGATGCATGAAATGGATAGATCTAAAGTTTTAAGGTTTGAGTTGGGTTATTAATGAATGTTTGCTCTTATGAGTTTTTATTGTTGTTTGTTGGGGTTTAGGCTAGTTTTTATGCCCCTTATGCTTGATGAATGAGTATGCATGTTTTGAGAAGTTGGGTGTGAGTATTTGAGAGTTTTGGTGCCTGAATACATAGGGCAGAATCGGGTTGTGCCTTGCTGGAGAACTCAGGTTCGACCGTCGAACCTGCTGGTGAAGGCAGCCTTTTGGCCACCTAACCTACCCCCGAAAGCATGAACTTTCAGATCTGTGAAGGGGTTTCGGACGTCGAACCCGCCCCCCGAAAGTCCCTGACTTTCGGATCTGTGAAGGGCTTAGGCCACTGAACCTGCCCCCGAAATCCCTGATTTTCGGATCTATGAGAGACCTTCGGCCGCCAAAAGTCCCCTGTCCAGCTTTTTTTTGCTTGTTTCGTATGCATGCTTTGGTATGTTTTAGGGGATTTTGGAGAGTTATTCAGAGTCATGTAATAGTTATGTTTGGTCCCTCATTTGAGTCCATCTATGTAGGATCAGACTTGGGAGACCGTAGAGGCCTTTAGTGAATTAGCTGCGTCATTGTTAGGCGAGCGTCAGCCAGAGGTGAGTAGAACTGAACTATCTTTTCAAAGTAACTAAACTTTTAAGTATGTTCATGCATCACGAATGCCATGTATATGTATTAGGTTATTTTGCATTAGAATTCACAAATATGATATATTGCATAATTTATTGTTGATGTGTATGAATATTAAATGACCCACTAGCCCTCGAGATGATATGATATGATACAATACGGAAGTCCAGGTGAGGCCCATTCTATGCCCCTGGCAATATGTAAGGGAAAGTCCAAGTGAGGTCCATTCTACGCCCCTGACAATTTGGATATGTTATGTTATGTTTAAGCGAAAGTCCTGAGGAGCTCCGTCGACAGCCGGACACATTGGAATATGTAGAGGGTTACTGGTGATAAGTCCATCTTAATGTGAATTGTTTGTGTTGTGATGCATTTCATACGAGCATATGTTTATTAAACTATTTTTATTTTCTGCTCACTAGGCTCTTGTAGCTTATCCCTTGACCCTAACCCCAGGTTTTCAGGGTCAAAGATAACTCGGGAAGTCTGCATAGTAACTGGTATAGACAAATGTAATAGTATAGTGTGGACATGTAAATTTTTAATGGATTAGAATTGTGCTTGACCCTAGTTTTCTTTACCTTTGTAATCCTTATTAACATGATCATTATGTAAAAGTTTTAAGCATGTGTTATGTTGAACTAAGCTTGGGGCATGTGATGTTTACCATACCGGAGCATTTGATGAGGGCTCTAGTATGTGTTTTATGTTTTCAGTTTATGATACATGCATGGATCAAGTTTTAGTTCATGAAATGTTTAAGTTTTTGTTATAATGTATGATCATGTATGAGATTTTTATCAGGTACACAGAATGTATAGTAGGCTTACTACGGGCTCCGGCGACCTTAAGTCGATCTGAACTCTAGCGCCGGTAGCGGTCCGGTTTCCGGGTCGTTACAAGTATACAGGGGTGAGCATTCGATCGATTTGATTTAAAATCAAATTGAACTGAATAAATTAAAATTTTAATATTTATAAAAATCAAACTGAATCGATTCTAAACAGAAATCGGGCCAAATCGAACTGATTTGATTCGATTCGGTTTGATCGATTAGACTTTTTATTTTTCACAACTTATTTTTAATATTTTAAAATTTAATTGAAATATTTCAATCTTACTTATGGTTTAATCTCTATATTATCAAAAATAATATACTATTATCACTAATCAGTTTAATTTTTTCGATTTTCTTATTAAAATCGAACCGAATCAAAATAACTAAAATTTTTGAAATTAAAAATCGAATCGAACCGAATTTCTAAATTAATTCAATTCGATCAATTTTTTTATTTGAACCAGATATTACTCACCCTAATGATATATAAATTTATATACATATCTATCAACCACCACCGATAATATAATATACATTCTATTACTCAAAATGTGGAATAGTTATCGAATGCCATCACTTTACCAAGTACCAACTCAAACATTACCCATGTTTAGTTCAAAATATTTCATTTTCAAAAAAATATAATATTTTTCAGAAAACACATCACTAAAAATACTTTTTTATTTACATTAACTTTACAGAAATTAAATTTGTTTAAAAAATAATAATACTAACAATATAATAAAAATCATAACTATGTTAAGCTATTTTGCACTATAATTTTTCAAATTCATTGTGGGACTTATTAATTATTCATTGTTGTTCGAAATGAATGTTTTCAAATTTATAATTTTTTAATTGTTTCAAAGTGTTATAATTTGAATTAATCAAAATTAATTTTCTTTCCTCATATTTCAGAATATCCATTCATCAAAATAGATATACTTTTATTTCAAAATAAGAAAAACTACATAAAAAGTTTAAGATAAATTATTTTTTTTATAAGAAAATTGCACTATTCTAATCCTAAACGGCTTCTTTTACTTTCATGGTATGATCTCGAATCTCTTGAGTCATTTTCTTTTTATTAATCATTCTTATGGTGAGCATTTGATCGGTTCAGTTTAAAATCAAACTAAATCAAAAATTAAAATTTTGGTATTTATAAAAATCGAATCAAATCAATTTTAATAAAAAATTGAATCGAATTGATCTGATTCGATTCAATTTGATTCCATCTGATCGGTTTAGATTTTTAATAAATTTTTTATTCTTTGAACTTTATTAGTGTTTCAAAATTTAATTAAAATATTTTAATGATCTAATCTCTTTATATTATTGAAAATAATATATTATCATCACTAATCGATTCAGATTAATTTTTTTTGTTTTTTTATTAAAATTGAACTGAACGAAAATAACTGAAATTTTTAAAATTAAAAATTGAATTAAACTGAAATAAATAAAAAATTAAATCAAAATTTTAAATTAATTCGATTCCAATTATTTTTTCAGTTTGAAGTTTCCACCATTTTTGTTTATAGGTTTTATAGCCAAATAGCTGCGTCAATTCCTTAAAATGGAGGCATTCTTTCTTCTAAATTTTTAATAGTGTCAATGGTTTTCAATTTCGACTCAATTCATTATTCACTTAATTAATTTGTTTCAACTTATAGATATTATTAAAATTAAGATTAAATTTATATTGTATAATAATAAATTGATTTTTTTTTTTTAAAAAAAAAAGAGAAATCTCGGCTGACGGTTTACAAGTTCAAGAGCTAGGGCTTAGTCATGGAAACATGTACAAGGTAATGATATGATAACAAACATGAAACTCATGCACCCAAATTTGTGAGATTGTGGTCCTTTTTATTTGTGGTGACAATAAAATCCAAACAACTAATCTCACCAATCATATTTATTACCACATTAAAAAACAAAATTTATTTTTTTAATTTCTTTCAATATTAAATTCATTTGTGAAATTACAAAATGGGTTTTAATTATAACCAACAGAGAAAAGTTGATAGAATATAAGAAAAGAATGTGGACCACCACACAATTCCAAATACCCAAATGTCAACTCCATCCAATAAAATACAATCACAAATCACAAATGCTCCTATCAACTTTTTTTTTTTTCCAATTTCTATAAATTTATAATTATAATCTAAGTCAAAAATATTTTTTATTTTAAATTTTTTATTTTAATTAAATAATAAAAGTGTCGAATTACTCATTTAAATTTTTATGTTGAATAGTAATATGCATTTCTCTTTCTCTCTTTTGTTTTTCAACTCACAAGTGTTGTCCACAAAGTTGAAGGTGCGTGTGGGTTTGAGTACTTTCCAAGGCAGTTTCATTGCAAGAGAATTGCTTTGCTTTAGCCTCTCCCACCTTATAAATTCAGGACTACCCACTACCCTCAATTTCAGCATAGAGTAAGACAACAACTAGTTTGGCATTAATTTCTTTCCAAGATAAACAAAAAATCTCTGTTCTCATAGAGAGAGAGAAGAGGAGAAAGAATGGAAATGGAAGGCAGGAGGCACAGCAACAAAGGAGAGAGCAAGAGTAGTGTAGTTGTTGTTAATGATCAAGAATCTACAATTGATTGGAGAGGGAGACCCTCCAATCCTCACAAGCATGGTGGTATGAGAGCTGCAACATTTGTTCTTGGTACTTCTCTCTTTCTCTCTCATAAATATAAAAAAATACGTATTTATCTATCTATCTATCTATATATATATATAAAGCTGAACACGCACGAAGTATATGCATATGCAGTTTGGCTCGAGTACTGATCTTCTTGACATGATTTTCATGGATTTTTCTTTTTCAACTTTCATAAGTAGCTAGCCTTGAATTTTTCTTCTTGTTTTTCCTATTTCCTTTAAAATTTTGTGTTCGTATATTATACACAAGATGGATTTTGATGGTGAAAGCAACTGGAGTCAATATGTTTGAACTCTCTCTCTCTCTCTCTTTCTTTCTCATATGTTGTCTAGTTTTTTTAAGATTCAACTGATTGTTGAATTGAATATACATATTTTTTCTTTTGCAGGGCTTCAAGCATTTGAGATAATGGCAATAGCAGCTGTAGGGAACAATCTGATAACATATGTGATGAATGAGATGCACTTCTCTTTGTCAAAGTCTGCAAATATAGTGACAAACTTTGTTGGAACTGTCTTTATCTTAGCCCTCCTTGGTGGCTACCTCTCAGACTCTTATCTTGGTTGTTTCTGGACCATGCTCATCTTTGGCTTTGTGGAACTTTCTGTAAGACCACCTTTCTTTTTTATCCCACTTTTTGTCTCTCTAGCTAACCTCTCAATCCTTCAACAATTCTTGTTTTCTTCAAGAAAAAGAGACAAACTTTACATATTATTTGAAAATGTTTCTTACCCATATGATAATTTTCTATAAATTTACTGTAGGGTTTCATATTGCTATCAGTGCAAGCCCATCTTCCACAGTTAAAGCCACCTCAGTGCAACATTAATGAAGAACAGTACTGTGTTGAAGCAAAAGGCTTTAAGGCTTTGATCTTTTTTGTAGCACTATACTTAGTGGCACTTGGAAGTGGATGTGTTAAACCCAATATGATTGCTCATGGGGCTGACCAATTCAATCAAAATAACCAAAAGCAATCCAAGAATCTTTCCACCTACTTCAATGCTGCCTATTTTGCTTTCTCAATTGGTGAACTTATTGCCCTTACTGTTCTTGTGTGGGTCCAAACACATTCTGGCATGGATGTTGGCTTTGGAGTCTCTGCAGCTGCCATGGCCATGGGGCTCATCAGCTTGGTTTCTGGCACTTTATATTACAGGAATAAGCCCCCTCAAGGAAGCATCTTCACCCCCATTGCTCAAGTAATTTGTTTATCTTATTATTATTATTATTTTTTAATATTATTAAAAAATTAATTGACATGTGCATTAGGGACAAAAATTAATTAGCATATTAAATAAGTATATGGAATTTTGTTTTGCTTATCCTATCAGAGACAAAGCTAACATGTGAATTATTAATATAAAGGGTTGTCTTCTGACTCATTTGCCTGAAGGAGAATTTGACTAATACTATTTTCCTATACCCATAGCTTAATCATTCAGCTTTCTAATATTCTAATAAGATTCTCTTTATCTTTTGTTCAATTTTTATTAGGTTTTTGTGGCTGCCTTCTCAAAGAGAAAACAAATCTGTCCATCTAATCCAGACATGTTATATGGAAGCCAAAATAATAATATAGTTGGCATATCTTCTGACTCTGGCAGACTTGTTCACACTCAAAGATTGAGGTAATTCAAAATCTCAAATATTATATATTCGACCTGGAGTTTAAATTAAGCTCCAGACTTTTCGACGACGATTCCAGTATCAATAATCTATTATCATTTAACTTATTAATACTTGTTAATGACCGTAAAAACCAAATTTTTTTCAGGTTCTTGGATAAGGCCTGCATAAAAGTTCAAGATGGGACAAATACAATGGAGAGTCCATGGAGATTATGCACTGTAACACAAGTGGAGCAAGTGAAGATACTAATATCAGTTATTCCAATTTTTGCTTGCACTATTGTTTTCAATACTATTTTAGCACAGCTCCAAACATTTTCAGTCCAACAAGGGAGTTCAATGGATACCCATCTCACAGAATCATTCAAAATCCCACCAGCTTCTCTTCAAGCCATCCCTTACATTATCCTTATAATTGTAGTCCCTCTCTATGACACCTTCTTTGTCCCATTTGCAAGAAAATTCACTGGTCATGAATCTGGAATAACCCCTTTGCAAAGAATAGGTGCTGGGCTCTTTTTTGCTACTTTTTCAATGGTTGCTGCTGCAATCATGGAGAAGAAGAGAAGGGATGCAGCAGTAGAATCTGAACAAATATTATCAATCTTTTGGATCACTCCACAGTTCTTGATCTTTGGATTATCAGAAATGCTCACAGCAGTTGGTCTTGTTGAGTTCTTTTACAAGCAATCTTTAAAAGGGATGCAAGCATTTCTAACTGCAATCACTTATTGTTCATACTCATTTGGATTCTATTTGAGCTCCTTGTTGGTGTCTTTAGTGAACAAGATCACTTCATCAGGTTCTGAAAACAAAGGTTGGCTCAGTGAGAACAATCTCAACAAAGACAGGCTTGATCTTTTCTATTGGTTACTTGCTGTCCTTAGCTTTATCAACTTCATCAATTATCTAGTTTGTGCTAGATGGTATTCTTATAATCCATCTTTATCAAGCACACAGCATGAGACACATGGGGAAGACTACATCAACCACTATAGCTTCAATGCTTCAAAAAACATTGGAGATGAAAGTATACCTTAAAGAGAGAGAGAGAGAATTGATAGGAAAAATTTAATGCTTGCTTGAAATTATCTATATATAGACTTGTATTATAAGTAAAAGAATTATGAAAAATTATAAAATAATTTATCTATCCTTTCTCTAGAGTTTTTTTTTCGTATAATTACAGGTATTATATTGATCGCGTGCTTAAAGAGAGTACTTACTATATTCATAAAAATCAAACTCTCAATCTCATTAAAATATTTTCTTTATTACTTTAACAAAAATCATAAAAATTAAATTTAAAGTTATTATATTTGATCGTAAATATTTGTATGATTAAGCTTAGATAACTGAAATAAGAGTAATTTATACCAAAAAATGCAATTCATCCAAGAACAAATTGTATTATACCTTGAGAAGATTCATTGCATTCTCTTATTTGTTTCTCCTTTATGTAAATATAGGAATATGAATTCTCTGATCAATGGGAACCTCATCAATTTCCTTTGAAAGATATATATAAAAAGGAATATGATAGTGCATGGGTAGTGCTATGCTAGTTGAAGACAAATTTTTATGGAGCAATCTAACAAGTATAATGTGATGCATGTATGTGGAACTTGTAATCAGGCCTCTATCAATAGAGTCAAAAAAGCAAAAAGTTATCTCAGAAATAGAGAGGAAAAAGAATTATCAATGAGAAAAAAAAAATTTCTAATTGATCCCTATAGTATAGAAAAACTTATTAATATATCTATTAATTTTAAAAAATATATTAAAATATTTCTGAGGTTTTAGAAAGTTTACTGCTTAATTTTTTCATTAATTTTAGCCGCTGAGTCTTATTGAAAAGTTTATACTATATTTCAAACGAAGGGACTAATTAATAGATATTTTTTAAAAATTAAGTATTGTAAATATTTTATATCATTGAGGGACTAATTAATCAGTTTTTATGCAACACAAAATTATTAAAATTAATTAATAAATTATTTAAAATTTTATAGATACTTTAATATATTTTTTAAAATTAAAAAATCAATTAATAAATTTTTTCATACCAAACGATTTAATTAAGCAAATTTCCTAAAAGAAAAGGAAGTGGGGAGATGTTGTTTTCTTTAAAATTTAAAAAGATAAAAAGAAAAAGAAAAAAAAGAAAGAAAAATCTACAAAAAAGACAATACTCAAACATGTATTGATGTTGGAGGTAGAGAGAGTAGAAAGGGCCCTCCCTCACCTGCAAAAACCCTTCACTATCACTGTGTATCTAACACCACTGGCTGAATATTCATCGAGATGTGGGCTAAAGGACAAGCACATGCTTCCCTACTCTTTTTTTTTTTTTAAATGGTTGCCAAGGAAATGGAGTTCCATCCTTTTTGGTCATGAATAAGATAATGACTTGTTTTACCATAACAAGCATAGGATCCAAAAGAGAGAAGAAAGCATTGAAGAGATATATGTGAACTTCCTTCAACCAACCATGCTTAAATGCATATTTATTACTCTAAAATATATTCATGACTAATTTAACATTTAAATTTATAAAATTTATGACAATTAAACACGTGTTAATCATGTTATATATCACTTATATTTCGTTTAGTATTTATCGTACTTTAAATATTATTAATTATATTTTAAATTTTCAGTAATATTTTATGAAAATTTACAATATAATTATTAAAATTTAAAATACAATCAGTAATAACTAATGTTCTTTTTTTTAAAATTTTTTATGAGTTATAGATAACATGATTACTTTATATTTAATTAAAATAATTTTTATAAATTTAAGTATTTAATAAATTATAAATTTAATTTTAAATATTTAATTGATTAATACCAAATAATGCAAGAATGTAAGTGTTATGCATTCAGTCGATAAAAATTACAATATAGGAACAACAATCACTCGTGTTTTTTTTTATCTTTTTTTCATGTCTAATCCTTTGTCTGAGAATGGATTGAACCAACCAACATAAACCATATAAACATAATAATTTTGATCCTGAAAACCTGAAATGATGCTTTTTTTTTTTTTTTTCCTCCTTTCTTTCTTTCTTTCTTTTTTACCACAATGGCTTAAGGTGGACCCCAGAGGCCAAGATCCAGGTAAATTTAATTTTAATAAGGTCAACCACGCAACTGATTAAAAAAATAATAAGAAATGTGTGTGGAAAACATATAAAATTATATGTTTTTCTAAAGAAAAAATTACCATCTGATACCATAGTTTAGTGGAAATAATTACTTATCCTCTTTGTTTTCCAAAAACCCATTAAACTGTTAATCTTTTTAAACTATTAATTATTGAGTCTTTCTGCAAGATCTTTTTTACAGTAAATTACTTTTAGGTCCGAGTTATTTTAAAATTAACATATAAGCATCCCTTTACTCTAAATTTTAAGAGTCACTCAGTTTAATTTTTCATTAATTATTTTTTAAAACAATTAAAATACTATTAATATATAGTATTATTTAATCATCAAATTGTATCAAAATTAACACATTTTAAAATTTCTCAAAAATAAATAGTTTACTCTATATTTTAACTATATCAAACTTTAAAAAAAATTATTTTGACAAAGAGATCTTCAATTTAACAGAATTAAAATATGGGTTTGGACAACCTACTTGAGCTTAATTCCTTAGTTTTGACAGCTTCAAAACACACTTCAGAGTTCAGACCTCTAGCATGCAACCCAAGAGGAATCATCCTCTTCCCTCATATTCAGAACATTTCTGAGAACCTCACTTCAATTTCAACAAAAGCTAAGCTTTAGCTACAAGCACACCCCACAGTTTCTGCTTATAAACTAGTACACATGATGTTATATAAAGGAGTAAAAATTGTGTGTATATATATTATGTTTGGGGGAGAGAGAAAGAAGAGGGGGGGGGGGGGGGGGGTGTAGAAAGGAACTAATTCAGATATAACAGAGAAGTTGTACTATCCGAGCATCTGCATATGGCAATCTAGGTAACACGAATCCTCATAAAGGAATGCCATGCTAAAACCAGAGACCCAGCTACCGTGCCAGTTGACAGAAGGCATGGGTAATGAAGCAAGTTAAGTACGAACAAAGAAAATAATTGAAGCTCAAAAATCTAATCATCAGCCTCGACTGTTCCACCTTTGAGATGCAAGTGCTTTTCTCTTTTCTGGAACTCTGTCAAGCCCTTTCCACTTCCAGTCACACCGACCTTACCATTAGGATCATCAGGAGACTTAAAAATGCTCTCTCTCTTGCGCCCAGAGAAGAAACCGACCTGGAAACATAAAAATGTGGGTACATAACAAAATAATAATAATTAAAAATTTCAGCACCAACTCTTCTGATGTTTTTCTCTACACATTTCATATCTTTTCTAATGCAAAGGTCACAACTCCACGAAGTAGTATTCTAGAAGGAGATGAAGGCCAAGGTATGGAGAGTTTGTAATCGTCAATCACTTCGTTCCAGAAAAAAGTGGATTTCTGATTATGCCATAATTAATACTGTAAAAATAAACTAAATCCCTTCATGGTGAAACAAATGAGCAATCAATTTCTAATTACATGGCCTCATAATAATTCTATAAGCTTCCACCTGGCAATTGGGGGACAAGGAAAGCTAAAGGGCGAAACCTTCTATCCTTCAATTAGCTTTGCAGGTGTGTACCTTTTTAGTGCTGCCTTTAGCTGTTTGGAACTGCTGCCATGCATTCTGCCGCTTATTTTGTGTAACTTCAAGTTGCTCGAAGCGCATCTTTGACTTGAAAGCATGTATTTTCTTACGCTTGGCAGCTTTCTGTTGGTTAGTTAAGGTAATCATCACCATCACGCACGAAAATTAAGGAATATAAATCAATAGCTTAACAACATAATTCAAAATGATAATAGAAAAATAAAAATATCATATAAAGCAATTTATCAGCAAAATTTGTAGCATAAACCTAACAAATTTAAATAGAAAAGAATAAGTTTCTGGGTAAACAATTGTTGGATGGATAAAATACAAGACAGATGGATTTCTCTAGCAGCCAGAAATAATGTATCATTTTGAATCCGACTGTAAAAACAAATCCATTTAAGCTTTCCCAATTCCAGATAAACCACTAATGTAAATTTTATTGATATAAACATCAGCAACCCCAAAGTCAAAAAGAAATAATAATAACAGTAAGCACAATAAGCACTGCTTACCACATCCTCTGGGTCATCAACATTTATATGAAGCTTTGCTGGCAAACTCCGTGATTGGAAGTCAACAGAAGCAGCTTGTGCTATCTTCCTCTTGATAGCTTGCTTAGTAGCTTCAGCCACTCTTTCAGCTTCCAGTAAAGCATTGAATTCAATTGGTCTTACATTGGCAGGATCAACCTAGGATTAGCAACTGTTAGGACAGGCCATCCAGTGTTTGTTTCAGAATAAAATTTACCACAACTGTAATGAGTAGAAAGAAATAAACAAGCCAAAACAAATGAACAAGTTACATGCAACAGAGAGAAATCTATAAACAGTCTTGAATCTCGTGCAATAAAGAATCAAGTTGATCCCCTCTAGTTATGGAATGAGGGATGTCACTTTCTGAAAGAACCACTACAAGAATAGGTGCAAGGAGAAAGGTTTATACAGTGTGACAGCCATAATATTAATAGCTGTACTGGCCAATAACTTGATGTAGCAGCCATAATGCCGGCTTCACCATGATTCCCAAAACAATTTCTGAAATCCATAAAAAAATAGTTTACCAAAAACTCATCATTTAATGCCATTACATCACATAATGGCTGTTATTTAAACAAACATTTTTCCAGTCAAATATCTTATCATTCACAATGCTAATGGCCTCACAAGTCCTCATTGTAGACCAATAACGAAAATTCAGTACATGATTATCCAACGCTGAACTTCTTACAGTACAATCAAATAGACAGCGGTATTGAATCTCCAGTAATTAAAGGAATTTGATTTGAGAACCACCAATAAGTGAAGACTTTATGAAATGAAATATGGCTTCCAAAACAAGCACTCTTGGATTATGCTATGGTCACTGTTATTTTCAGCTATAGAATTTCTGCGAGCAATCTGTGCAAAAAGGCAATGATCAATTTACATATCCTACTTATGATGAAAGCCCAAGACAACACAATTCTATTGCCAGACTTAGCAATGATCCAGATAAATAGATGCAACTAGGACAAACACACCAATGATTTGAAACTGGGGTGACAAATATACCTCTTCCTTATTCCCCCATTCATCATAGGAAACATAATATCCATTTGGAGTAAGAGCCTCAATTGTTGCATCATACCTGAACATTTAACTAATCAAACACCACAAAGATAAAACAAGCTGATAAGAATGAAATAAAATAGACATGATCAACTTTTGAATCTATATGTTTATATCACATACCACTCCCCATCTTCACTCCATACAGCTTGAACTTTTGCACCAACAGGAAACCTCTCATGTTCACTAGAGATTCCAGTTGAATCCTGATTAGCAGAAAAAGGCATTGTATTAGCACCTAACATGTCATTATAAAATGTACAAGTATGTAAAATTTCATACATAACAGTTATACATTATAAACTTCCCACATGCATCTGGCCATGATACATACTTTCAAAACATACATAAATATAAAGCAAAATAAGTGTAATTTACACTTTTATTCACCCTAGGCTGGGGCAAAAGAGTGGATGCACTAGTTCCTGGCCCAATCTCTGATCCAGAAATCTCATTCTGCTTTGCAGTTGCAAGAAGTTCCTCCGTGAGAGCGATGACCTGCATCTTGACAATGTTAGCCTAGTATAATACAAAACAGAGCCTTTACATCATAAACTGCAATCTGCATTAAAACTCAAACTTAGAATCTCAGTGTGAACATCTCAAATCAGGTGAGGAACAGAGTCAGGCTGGCCATCACGATGCCTAGCACACCTGCAAATGAACCAAGATAAAGTGATGGGCATCTTGATGAAGTTTTAAGTTTTATAAACAGCTCCAAGTTTTTTTTTTCTTTCTTCTTTTTTAAAAGACAAAAAAAAAATTCTCCACACATTTCCTGTTTCTGGAGACATGGAATTTTAGTTAGCATAAAAACCACCCTCACCTTTTCAACCCTGAAATGAAAACAAATCTCCATGGAAGCCATTAGCACCTTATTAAAGTTGCATGTTTAAGCAACATGTTGAAGTCCTTCAAGAGATAGGAGGAAGAGAAAGAAAGATAACAGCATCAAAACCTAGACGCTGAAATAGTAACATCTATCCAACACCCAAATAGAAACACCTAATGTTTTGTGACCTGATGCCTAGAGAAGTTGACCATTTTCAGACGATAATTATTCAAACAGCATCTGTCGAAAATATACTCAAACAGAAAAAAATTTTCAACTAGGAATAAATAGCAGAAACCGAGTAAAAACAAGTAAGGATCACCTCATTAAGCTCCTTCTCCATGTCAGCATACTCGGAATTATCTGGATTATCAGCCAAAAGTTGTCTAACCTGATCCACAGGCATGATATGTCATTATACATAAAAGATACACTAGATAAAAGATAACTCTATATTTAGTCTATAGCAGATAGCAAATAGGCGAAAAAATACAAATTTTTATAAGAAAGTATGCAACACATTCATTTTAGACTGTAAAAGCGAAAACATAACTTGAAGAACACATTGTTCGAAAATTCATATTTGACACTATCAAATCCAATTCTTACTAGAACTCATACTAACGCTGAAGTCGTGAAGGGAGAAAAAAACACTAAACAAGAGTGTGTGACTAGCCAAATAAAGATATTAGAAAACGAATATGAAAAACCCAACTCAATCTTCATCCCACTTAATGGAGGGAGAGGACATAGTTGGATTAAATTGAACAATTGAAGTTCAAGGAGGAAAAAGAACCCTTAATTTGATATAGCTACTGAAGAAGTCGAAAACGGGGAAAATAAAAACTTCAAAAGAAAACAGAAAGGGATAATTTAAATGGGGAAAAACATAATTTAACGCGAAAAAATAAACCAAATCAAAATTCAACAATATAACCTCGAGAATAAGCCCAGCAAAAACAAACCCTAATTCGAGATACCCAATTGACACAATTCCCAGCACCAACACTAAAAATCAAAATTACCAAAAACAAAAAGGTAAATTATGAAGCTGTTCCAGAAAAATAGAGGGAGAAGTACCTTATGAAGCTGTTCTTTGTATGTGGAGAGATTGGAAGTGAGCTCCCCAATGCTTACTACTTCTCCTCCTCCTTGCATCATTTCTTTTTATGAAAGATCGGTTCTAAATTCCAAAAAGATAAATATGTGATAGATTTTATGATTTAGCGCAGTGATTTTAATTTGTAGAGTTTTTTAGTGAAGAACAACTACAAGACATTGATTGAGATGATAAAGAACGGAACAGAAGCAGCCCAAGACTTTATTCCAACAGAATCATCCGATTTCTTTTATGGTAATTTACGAAAACGTCCATAATATTGTTATTATTAACAAGTTTATCACTGTACTTTTATTAATTCATTAAAATTATTTAATTTTAATTTTTAAAATATTTTAATTTTTTTATCTATTTTTCAACGCATGTTAAATTTTAAATAAATAATGATTTAATCTCTAAATTTACTATTATTAATTTTTTTTATGCATCTAACAGTAAGAAATAAACATTCTCTACTAGAATGGTGTTATCTTCTTTAAATATTAATAATTAAATAGATAGTGGGGCAAAATCATTTAACATAATTATAATTTAGTAATATTTTAATGAATTTTCGAGAATACAAAAAACTTATTATTAATTATTACTCTTTCTTCTATGTTTTTCAATATTTCTGTGAATTATGTGATACTGTCAAAGTTTTTAACACTATATTTAAGAGTAGTGTAACGAAAAATTTTAAGATAAGGTTTATTATGATTTTTAAATTTTTATAACTTTTTATTATTTTTTAGGAAATAAAATACTTTTAAATATTTAAAATTTTAAAGAAAAAACATTATCCAAGTCTTCATCATCATATTATATTTTTTAAAAAACTTTCAAAGATTTTATTTTCAAAAACCTTACTCTCATAAATTTAAGATTTTCAAATTTTAAAAAAGTCCCAGTGAATGTAAACTCACTCTCTTTTTTTCTAATTTTATTTAAACTATAATTTATTGTTAAAAGAAATAAAACGACAAATATTTGCTAGAAATAATTAATGTCAGAATAAAAATTAAAGCTATCACTAATTTTTAAATTAAATTTAAGTGTATTCACCATCAATTTATTTTAAAAACTGCATCATATTTTAATTTCTAAAATTTAAAATTGGTTCGCCCATCTTCAATCATTATATTGCAGAACGCTTTAATTTCCCAACGTTTTGTGCTTTTTATGATGATAGTGAGGAAAATAACATAAATCTACCAATCGCAATAATAGAATTCAGAAGCAATGGAGAAGCAAGTAGAAAAGAGCTTAAATATCATTGGTGCTACATGCATCGAGAATTATTAAGGAATAATTCTAATGATACAAAAAAAACCTGAATTGGCCTCAAAAACAATCTTGCCAATTCATCACCTCACTGTATTCCATTTTCGGCTTTTGAACATTGAAATCTTTTCCAGAAGTTCCTCCTCAAAATTTAATCAAGGTAAGGTTAATTTCACATTGCAGGGGTAGCTTCCTAAGCTCTGCGAGGGTTGACATCATCATCATCCTCCATCGGCCCACTGAAACTCTCATATTCAAAGTCCTGGTCAAGATGCTCCATAGATTTCCCAAAAACAAATGACTTTGTCCCCATTGTAGTGAAAGGCATTAAACCAAAAGCTCGAGCTGTTTTGATCTCCCTTGCGACCTTTCTCTGCGCCTTAGCACTTATGCCAGTCTACAAAATGAACAATAAGAGTTCTATCAAATTTTTTTATCATTGATTCAATGAACTACGTCATTTGAATTTTGCAGTCCATTAATCCATATTACCTGGCTCCTCTTGATGATAATTCCAGCCTCTGTTATGAAATTTGCAAGGAAGCTAACGTTCTACAAGGAAAATTCCACCAACTTAAATATGCACCTAAATTTCAAGAATCACTAAGGATAGCCATAGATTAAATTTGTGTCAGAATCAGTTTCTTCAAAACATGATATACAACACATACAAATACTTACACTCACCGGTGGAAGTTGATGGCAGAATTTTGCAAAGGAAAATATTGAACCTAAAGGTGTTTTCTCACACAAGATCCCACAACTAATTCATTATTTCAAAATAGTTGTTCTACTAGGATACCTTTTTTTTTTGGTAGATCATTCTACTAGGATATCATGACTTGACCAAATTGATATGATGAATCTAGGAAAGATACAAACAAGGTGAACAGAACAATACCCGGAGAGAATAAAATATCACATTTAAAAATTTTTTAAAAAAATTGAACATTTAACTATATTAGAAAGATTTTAAGTAAGTTGAAAAATTGTACAATTTTATAGTCCCTCCACCGATTATAGATTGAAAAAGCAAGTCTGGCAACCTAACACCAATTACCCAACCACAACTGGTATTCCTACATCTAACCCTTATCAAGGGGAACAAAACCACTAATCCAAGTACTGATATATATTTGCAGTAAAATGTACAACGGAATTTCACATGATTTGACCAACTCATCATCAAGTTATCCTATTTGCAGATTGATAATTCCCTAAGAAAGGGAAAGATAATGTAATGATAAGCTCACCCTGAAGTCAGCTTGTGCCAGAACTTCCTCTGTTGTTACTTCAAACTCTCGTCTTCTGACAGCTTTACTTACCCCTGGCTTTCTAAGATCCAGATCCTACACAAAGCCATACAGTTGTTTAGGAAGCATGTGCGTGGTACGAAAAGTGTAATCAACAAAGAATTCCAGCAGCAAAGCATGAATACCAAAGAAAAGAGGACAACCCACATTGTTGAATGCAGACATCATGAGATGAAAAAGATTTTTCATTTTTTCCATTAAGAAATGTAGTCACAGAACTTCACATTATTAGATTACTTAATTCCAGACCAACTCTAGAAATTGCAATGAAGAAATTGCTTTTTAACGGCAAAGTAAACTATAAGTTGCTCAAATTGTGTTCAATAAAAGTCACATGCATTTGCACATGAAAACAGTCATACAAATAATTGGCAATAATGACATCCAACCAGCTAACAAGTTTAACAGAATCATTCCATCTGCTAATGAGCACAAGCAGGAGAAGGGGAGACTTAGAGAAATGATGGCAGTTATACAACCACAAAAAGATTCACCAGCAAATTCCATTACTTCCATGATCCAAGGAATTTTATCAATGAGAACAATGACATAGAAGTATGAATCATAAGCCATAAAAGATAATGGCATCGGCAACAGAAGACAGCTGGGAAGATTTAATGTTCAGATCTAATCTGTGCTTAAATGGTGCATTTTTTTCTTCTTTTCATAAAAGAAATCCTCCCAACGCCATTAGGTATCTGATATTTTTCAAATAGTTTTTATAGACAGAAAATACTAAATGGATAGCGGATGCGCCTATTATTTAATACATTCCTAAAACTTCAAAAAAAATATTCCAAATTTCATCACATAATTTCCCCACCTGATAGAGCTCTAGTTTAGCTCTAAATAGAGCTCTTCTAGTTTTTGGCTTTTTTTTTAGATTAAAGCTACAGATATCAAATTAATTTCTGCATAATATATTAGCAGAATGCACTGGACACATAAAGTGCCCCAAAGATAAAAAGGCTAGAGCTTTCAAAAACATAGAGGAACCAATACAACCAAACAGCAATTCCTTAAGTACAGATTCTGTGGCGACTACTATATTGCATACCTTAATGTCATAAGTAGACCCAATTGGAAATCTCATATCAGGTCTGTACTCATAGTCTTCCTCTTCCATTTCCTCAGGATCAACCTTATAATATGTGGCTGCTTTCTTTAACTTCTCATCCATTCCATCAGATAATGAGTCAAAACTCTCATCCATTTCATCATACTCATCCATATCATCAAAATCATCCATTCCCTCAGCATCACCCTTTCCATCATACTCTTCCTCTCCATCCAGGTCATTCCAAACCTCGGAACCATATCTTTTATCTGGTCCGGAATTAGTAAAGTTGCGGGCCTTTGAAAGTCTGTCAAGCTTCTGGAAAAAGGACTCAGATGCTGAGCTGCTCCCAGAAATGCCACCAAATATCCGCTGCTCAAAATCATCACGAGACTCAAAGGATTTAGGACTTTCTTTATCATCAATTAGATCACCTGTCCAAATGCCCAAAAAAGAAAAATACAACAATCAAGAACAGATGCATCTACCTGATTTAAGCTACACAGAAAAATGGAAAATAAGATTGAAGCATTGTTAACTACTTTAGAAAAGAATAAACATTATCTAATTTGCACTTAATATAAGGTATTAGCAAGAATCTCATGAGCACATCTTCCTTAAATGATTATATCACATGAAGAAATTGTAATTACAAGCACCCTGCACAGAATCAAGTCAAACTGCATAATTAGAATCCCTAGTTCATAGTCTTAAATAATCCCCATGATTGACCTAAAATAAAAATGTTTCAAATCAAAATCCAATTCTCTAGAAACTAAGAATAAAAACCCAAACCAATTTGGTAACGTTTCTAATTGCTTTCGAAGCAATTGCAATATATATATATATATATATGCCCCACACTAAAATGCCCAATATAATAAAAACAAAACCAATTCTCCTACCATCATCTCTATCACCCACACATTTGATTTTAGGTCAAGCACCAAATTCAAGATCCGATTCCTTTACTTAAGAAATTGTTATAAAACGTAGGAAGCGCAAGTCCAATTCTCTTATAAACCATTTCCACATTGTGAAGTAAGAATTCTATTTCCACTAGAATTAGTTTAAAATTAACAGCTCCAAAAGCAAGCAGAAAAGTAAAGAATCACCAAGAGATAGATAAATAGCTGAACCTGAAGTAGCAGTTGTAGAGAGAGGTTTAGCGAAATGGGGAGTTAAGCGTCGGACAGACGAGCGAATGCTAATGGATCGCAATGAAACGCCACCTATCCTTATCATTTCTTCTACCAGCAATCTTCGAGAAATTGCTTCAATTCTAACACTAGCTGTCTTCGCAGAATCTTAAAGGTCACAGGTGAAAAAGATGATGGTGATTCGAGTTTCGGGTTCTTCAATTTTCTGTCGCCCTTTTTTTTATTTGAGCTGCAATGAAGCTTACCAGAGCTTGACTAGCGGGCTAGGATGTCGTTGAGATGTCGTCGATGACGGGAGAGGCGTTCCCGGTACGAGTTCTCGGGGATTTGAGCTGCGACAAAGTAGGGTTTAACAAAAAGGAGGGAGAAGAGAAGAGTACACTCACCCGTCTACTCTTCAGTTCTTTTTTCACAAGGGACATCCAACGGTGTACGACAATAGACCTAAAAATGAAGGCCGAGATCATTTTCCATTTTTTCCCTTTTTTTCACCAAATTCAAAATCGATCTCATATAATAGAAAATTTTATAACTATATGTTAAATATTTATATCAAGTGATTTTTTTTTTCACTGCAATACTTTGCATTAAAGCCCTAAAATTGAGCAAGCCTATTCACGCTTTGTCACACTGATCCATTAAAATAAAACTGAAAAAACTTAAAATAATTCATTTAAACTCATTGTAATTCGATTTAAAAATTTAATTCAAATCTAAAAAAATTGAAAAACGATTTTAAAAGCTGTGCAACTGCCTAACGACATATTAATGGCATCAACAGTAATAACAATGATCTCATACGACATTAGAAAAAATAAAAAAATATATAACTCTCATCGTCAAAAACTACAGAAAAAAAAATTTTGAAAAAAAAAATTTTAAAAAAGAGAAAATTACTTTTTAGTCCCTAAAGTTTAACGTAATTAACACTTATGTCTCTCTATTTTGGCGACCCAACACTTAAATCCCTCACTTTCTCTTCCATCCAAATTCGTAGTCCTTCTGTCAATTTAAACCGTTTGATCAAAGAGTCAAAGGTGAGATGTGATAATTTTTTTCAAAAATACCATTCTTTCAATGTGAAATTCAAGAAGAAGAAGAAGAAAAAAGAAAAAAGAAAAAGAAGAAGTTGCAGAAAGGGTAAGAAGAAGAAGAAGAAGAAGAAGAAAAAGAAGAAGAAGAAGAGGGTTAATTTTGTCAATTCACGTGTCCCAAACGGCTATTTTGGACGAAAGGACTACGAATTTGGACGGAAAAGAAAGTGAGGGACTTAAGTGTTGGGTCGTCAAAATAGAAGGACAGAAGTGTTAATTTCGTTAAACCTCAGGGACTAAAAAGTAATTTTCCCAAAAAAATCAATCCAGCGAAAGTCAAAAAATTACCCTGCCACAAAGAGAGAGGAAGCCAACATCAATCCTCCACATCTCCCTTTCTCTCTTATCAAGTGAATTAAGTTTATAGTTGGCTTCTATTTTTTTAGTTTTCATTTTTTAAAATTTTAGTTTTTCACTTTTCTTTTTTTTTTCATATCTTTTTTATTAAATTTTTTAAAAAAATAAAAATTATGAAAAGTAAAAAATATTTTTATTAAAAAAATAAATAAATTTAAAAATTTAAGCATAAATTTTAATTAAAAAATTAAATTATAAAATTTGAAATTTATCTGAATAAGATAAGTGTCCACCAGCTTTTGGTAAACTAGGAGGCCCATTGAATTTTGACAATTTTTTTAAAATTAATGATATTAACATAATCTAAGTACTACTTTTTAAAATAAAAAATTATGTTTACGATGATTTTTTTTAATACTAATTAGCCCCCAAATTCTCTCCATACGTAATTTTTTACATAATTATTTTTTAAGAAATTGTTAAAACATTATTTTATTTAATAGTTCATAGAATAATAACTATTAAACATATTCAATTACAAGTGAAATGACATTATATCAAAAATAATTTTTTTGAGAGATTAAATTATTTTTTGCATAAAAAACTTTCTAAAATTAATTATATTCTATTAATTCATTAGAATGGCTAAAATAAAGTATTTAATGATTTAAGTTAATTTATAGATAAAATGGAAGGGAATTAACGAGGAAATATTCATTTGGAATAAGAAATATTATAAAATTTTAATTTAATTAATTTTTTTAATAATTTTTTTACAACAGAGAAATTCAATTTCTTTTTAATTTAAAAAGTTTTCATGTCAAAACAACTTGAAATTTTGTATAATTTTATAAAAATTTATTTAAATTTTTTTCTTATAAAATAAACCATATTAAAAAAAAATAATAACCTATTTAATATTAAAGTTAGAGAGTTAGAAAAAAACACAATATTGAGAAAAGAATTCAGAGAAGAAAAAATTATTTTATTATTTTAGTGTTCTTATTATTAAATTATATTAAAATTTTAATTTTTTGATATTTTTCAACTATATTCTAAAAAATCAGAAATTAAATAGATTCTGCATCAAATATGCTTTTTAATTCTATCAAATTTAAAATTTTCAAGATCGATTACTAGAATATAAAAAATAAACCTTATGTTTATGATTTATGATTCATAGCATATAGCATCATGTAAAATATTTCAATTTGATTTTTCCCTGAGCAAACACTTGCGCTGACTCCTTTGCTTCCCTTATGATTTCCCTTTGGAATTGACCAAACCGCAAGATCCACATCGGAAAATATGCAAGATATTGCAACAGAATAAGTGAAATTTTCCATATTATGTAAGGTATTCACGTAACGTTGAAATGATACTAATATACACAAATATGAAATAAGTTACAAGGACAGAGCTCTTGACTCAAACTCTACTTCACCCTCCGACAACTCATCCTGTGCAACCCCTCCATTATCCTGCAAAGCGAATGTTAATTACGTTAGCACCAGGGAAACAAAAAATCAAAACATTCATCCAATACATTTCCATAAGAAAAATGGGAAATCACAATGTCAAAAGTAGGCAATTCACGTTTGATGGTAGTATTTGCAACGAAAATATGGGGCCTTTTTCCAATAATCAAGGCCTGGTCACCCCCTTACCAGCCAAACCTGAAGAACTCTTGGGGCTATTAGATTAATTGTAAATGCTACTGAGAAATTAGTTTTATATTTAAAAAAAAAAAGGCATATTGATGATGCGATAATGGAATCTCATCTCAAATTTGTCATTCCCTTCAACTGCATTACCTTTTAGGATCTTTACCCGTGGGGTACGGAGGAAAGGAAGACCCTTATTGGATCAACAGTTTTCTTCAATTCACTACTAATATCTCTATAGTCTATAATTACATGTTTTGTTCACCATTAAAGGCCCATGATACAGGCCATTAACTGTGTTAACAATGCAGTAAATTGGCGACCAGCTATTTTGTTACAATTACACATGAAAATTTAACAATGATGATAATATAAAAATCCAAGTGGGGAAAGAGGGTTGCGTGTATTGCATACCATAGATTCTTTCAACTTTATTTCATGAAGCTTACACCCCAATGCACCATCCTCATGAAGAATTTTTGCTCCGCATCCAGGTGCATCTACTGATCCAACAGCTTCTTCATCAACCAAAACTGCACTAACACAATTGTTTCCTGTCTTCTTGTCCGGAATCTGAGCATCAGCAGAAAAACAAAAGGTGCCTCTTATGCATACTTAAAAACTTCTATTGAATCAGAATTAGCATCAAGTGTAACCTTAGCGTCATCCTAATGTCCCCCTTTTTCCCTTATTTAAACTTATTTCTGAAAAGAGGTAGATAAGCCAGTTTATTAAAATGTTAGGCCTCTCTAAGCAAACTCAATGCAATTACCAACATGCGACCATCCACAGCTTTATAATAAAAAGAGAAAAAAAAAAAAAAAAAAAAAAAGGTGGCACAAGAAATGTATGGTGCATTAAATCTTTCAGTGAAAAAAGCAAAGAGCAAAGGAGCTACAATATTTGCATGTTGACGATGAAACAGGGAAATAAATTAGCTAACCTCATACATAGCTTCTGTGAGAATATTTTCTAAGATAGCTCTCAAACCTCGGGCACCAGTGTTCTTTGCCATTGCTTTCTTTGCAATCAATCTCAATGCACCATCAGTGAAAAGTAGTTTGACCTGAAGGATTGTAGAGAACAAGCAACCACATGTAGGGCTTGTACATCAGCAATTCAGCATAAACCATTAGGCAAATATGGAGAAGCAAGCACAAAGGCTACCATGCATACCAAGGAATGAAAACTTACATTATTCATATTGAACATCTTTTTGTACTGTTTACCAAGAGCATTTTTTGGCTCCATTATGACCTACAGTACAAAAAATTTGCATCATATTTTGTCAATTTCCTTAAAGAAAACTCAAGTCATTAACTTGTTCAGATTGCAAATTCTTCCCTCCCCACACCCCGTTTTGCCTACAGCATGCTCAAAACATAAGAAAGTACAAATGGTTTTCCATGAAAAAGCAAACAAAATTAACTTCAAAGACAACTTAAATGCTACTTAATCTCCAGAGCTTAAGAGGAACCCGTTAATAGGCTATCAACAGGAAAAAAAAATCCAAAATATTCAAAAAACATAAATAATTAATAATGACTTCAAAGAGTTAAACACACTTGAACCAATTGATCCTCATTCAAGGCTGACAAGCTCACTAATACTGGGAAACGTCCAACAAATTCAGGAATCAGGCCATAAGCAACCAGGTCACCACTTTCTACCTGCCAGTCATACAGAAACTTGAGGCTTCCTAGAGGAATATATATCAAGTATATTCAACTATCTGAACAACTCAAGTGATATAGACTCATGGGAAAAAAAAAGCATTAGGTGTAGTTGGTTAGTTCTCACAGATTCCAACAATGATGACGTCACCACAGCATCAGTCATTCTACCAGTTCTCATGTTTGCACGAACTGGTGCTCCAAAACCAATGGAAGCATCTTGTCGCCTGGGAAAAGAGCGAACTTGAACATCTAGACCTAACCAATCTCCAGCAAGCAAATTCTATGAACGCAATAAGGAATTACCTTTCTGAAATAGTTTTCTCCAAATCAACAAATGCCCCACCACATATGAAAAGGATATCTTTTGTGTCTATCTGTAACCATCAGATCAAAGTTACAAGATAAACAAAGATACAATTTAAACATCTATTCACAAAAGGGGGAAAAAGAAAAAGAAAAAAGAAAAATAAAGAATGAATGAATAGCTGAAAAACAAAGAAAAATTTGTTAGTTTTTTTTTTATGGGTATTTCTTAGGCATTGCTGTTCATGAAAAGGCATGAAGAAAATCCTTCCCATTTCCCATCGGTCTCAGGCATTAACAAATAAGAGAAAGAGCAATAGTCACGGTACTTTCAATCCTTTAGATAGGAAGAAAGGGAGTGACGCACTTTTAGATAAGTCAAGCGCACAGTATAAATGAAAACTAGTCTACTCATCTCTTTTTTGTGAAGCAACTGCTGACACATAATTCATCCTTGCATCTTGGTAGGAAGAATAATCTCACTATCTATCCCTTACATATTATTTATATTTGGAGAAGAGGAAAAGGAACAAGGCAAAAAATTTCTGTTTCCATCATTTGGTTTATTAGTGAAGAATGAAGGCAAGTATGATTAGAGGTTCGAACTAACACATCACTTCTGGCACCAAACTATAATCACAGAACAATCACACACCACATAAAGCCACGTGGAAAAAGCACATGCGTGTGGTATAGAAGCTATTGTTCTCTAAGTGAAATATTGACCAAGGGCAGATGTCAAACAAATTTTTGAATTTCAATATACTATCTATTACTGAAAATTAAAAAAGTAATATGTAACTTTCACATTTTATATAGATTATTTTATTTATTTTGCAGAATCAGCACTTTTGGCAGGAAAAAACTAACAGAATATTTTAGCTGCATGAGTGAGGACTGCAATACATTTTGGTCCAGCATACCTGAATTCCATCACCGTGATGATGCTTCCGATGTCCTTTATCAGGAAAAGGAACATTTACTACCTGAGGAAGGGAAATATTCAATTATACAATACCATCTGAAAATGGTAAATTTCTTTTTTTTTCTTTTGGAAGAAACCATCTGAAAGAGATACTTAATGCTTCAAATTATCCAGATCAATCAACTATCATCGCATATGAATATGCTAAAATAGCTAATCACAATGCCACTTTCTTCACAAATTTCAACACACAGATTACGAGCAAGTGGAATCACCATACACAATAATAGACATGCAGAAACAATAAAGCAAAATCACTCACCAATTTTAAAAATAATTCTAATATTCAAATTTTCATTCCTGCCATATTGTAGAGATCCCATTGTCAACCGAAAAATAATGCAAAAAAAGGGCTGACTAACAAAACCCAAGCGATCTGAACAAATTCACAAAAATAATGAGGCAATCATTACCTCATTAAACCTAAAAAGTTACATTTTGAATGAAGTTAGCAAACAATTTAAAGGAAACTATGTTTATAAGACATTAACTAAACAACCAAATTTTCAACATAGCCAATTTTTTTATTCTTCAGATGAAGCAAATACACCTAAGAACTCACGGCAAACTTAGTCACTGACAGCAGCCTACTCAATAATGCAGAATTTAGGAGCTTATTTAAAGCAGCCAGCCATTAGCCAAATGATGTCACATTACCACCACATTGGTAAGACCACAAATGTCTTCACAACTCCCAGATTTTAAAGCACTACAAGGGGAAGCAACTTCAAGAAAGCATGTAGTTTATAATTACTAAAAGCTCAAGAACACAAAAATACACTCTTCAAGCAGAATGCCTATAAAGATGAGTCTCATAAATAACAAAGAGGACTAATTACAACTTGGGGGAAAAATGATACTTCTTCCCAAGTATGGATGGCAAGCGGGTGGGTTTTCACGGGTACCCGATCCGCCCAAATCCTATTAGGACGGATTTGGGTTTTTACAAAATGGATTTGGGCGGATTCGGATTTGAAAAATTTTACCCGTCTCGGATTCGGCTAGGGATCGGAGTTAGGTGATCGGATACCCGTTACCCGAACCCGATTAGCTATACTAACAAAACTAACCCTAATCCCTAATTTTTTTTTCATTTTACTTCATAAACTTCGCTCTCTCCGTCGGCGCCTCTCTCCCCCGCTTCCCTTCCCATAATTTCCAATCGACTCTCTCCCCCACTTCACTGCCGGCAGCCCAATCGGCACTGGCGACGTCTCCTTTCTCTCCCCAACAACGATAAATCTTCTCCCTCCCCAGTTAGCGATATCTCCATTTTCCCCATCCCTTGAGTACTACCTTCAAGGAATTCCTCTCGCGTCCCTGTATTGATAAGAGCGCATTCTCATACTCCCACACCGGTTACGTGCAGCGGTAATTCCCAATAAGCAAGAGCAACTGCGTCTGATTGAAGAGCTCCAAGGCAAACAACGGATATTCTAACAAGACCGGGTAATCATTCAGCTATAGGAACAGTAATCCCAGAAGCGAAAGTGGACACAGGAGCGTTCTGTAGCTAGCTCTGGGTCGGTCAGCTGTAAACTCTTTTGAGGGAAAAGCAAATCCTTTATTTCGTTTTTCCGTCTATTTGTCAGTTCCGGTATCTCAGTTCCAGTACCAACTTTCGGTTTAAATCCCAATTTGGATGAGCAGAGTTACGCTCGATTTCGATTCATACTGATAAATAGGTGAATAGTTGATAGCAGATGGGTAAAGCTAAAGGCAGAGCTTGGATTGGATTTTCCAGTTTGGTTTGAAATCCGTTAGAAAAGTTGTACCTTTGACAAGCCCCAACGCCTCTTTCCAATTGATGCTTCCAGAGACAACCCTTGCCTCTCCCCAATCGGCGTCGGCGACATCTCCTTTGACTGGAACTCTCTTCAGGCTTGCAATCAAATTTTTTGATAATCAAAATCTTTTATATGCACGTTGTTAAATAATTTTTAGTTGCTATTAAAGATTTTTAGAATTTATGGACTATTAATCTGATTATTTGGATACTGTTAAAAAATCTGATTATTTGCTATTTGATTACTGTAACACTGTTGATTTTTAAAATTTATGAACTATTAATCTGATTTGTGAACTAAAAGTTGCTATTAAAGATTTTTAGAATTTATGGACTATTAATCTGATTATCTGCTATTTGGTCACTGATTAATATGATAATCAAGATTTTTTTAGTTGCTGTTAAAATATATTAATACTATAAGATTCCATGCTTAATTTACCAGAATGATATTTGATGTAGTGAAGAGATTACAAATCCTAAGTACCCTCTATGTAATCCACCTGGTTCGTGTCATTGAGCATTTCTCCAATGTTTCTATTGTTGGGTTCTGCATATCTTGCTGATAGTTTTTTGTGAAAATTATTGCAAGTTCTCAGACTTGATTTACAATCTATGTTTTAACTATTGGTAGTCTATTTGTGAGTTAAATTATTGATATTATCATTCTCTGTGATGAGTATGGGTGTGTTGACTTAGGTATCTTTGAGCAAATCTTTAGAATTAACTAGGTGAACTGGAGTAGTTATTTTAGTTTGTGGTTATGTATTGACTTAAATAAATTTATTTGTTGATTAAGTTACTATATGTTATTTGTTCTTGTGGTTATGTATTGTTTGCTAATACATGTTATTGTTCTTCATATTTAGGATATTTAAAATGTCAACATTTAATAGTTCCGAAACTGTAGCGAGTTGTAAAGCTGCTACTGTTTCTCAACCTTCTTCAACCACTCAGCCCTCTCAACCTTCTTCAACCACTCAGCCCGCTAATAGTTCCACCCATTCTCAATTAGAGCCATCGACACCAATCAATCCCTCTCATTCATTGCCAACCAATACAAATCCAACTATTAGTGTTCCTCCGATTAGTAATTTGGGAAAAAAAAGGAAGTTGACATCAACTGTTTGGGATCATTTTGAAAAAGCCCATCATAGTGGGGATGATTGGGCAATTTGTAATCATTGTAAGGCAAGCCTCAAAGCTAATAGCAAAAATGGGACTAAGTCTTTCCACAATCCTATAGAAAAATGTGCAAAGAAAGGCAATCAAGACATAGTCAAATGTCTAGAGAAGCAAAAGCAAATTTCTATGGATATAAGAAGTGATGGAAAAGTGCATTTTGGAAACTTTACATTTGATCAAGAAAAATCAAGGAGTTAGCATGTGCCATTATATTACATGAGTATCCACTTTTCATTACTGAACATGTGGGATTTAGAAAGTTTGTTGCCCGCCTTCAACCACTCTTCAAAATGGCTTCTCGAAATACCATTAAGAAAGATATTTTGGATATCTACGATCTTGAGTTTAATAAATTATACAAATCTTTGGAGAAACTCAAGAGTCGAATAGCAATCACTACTGATATGTGGACATCAAATCAAAAGAAAGGCTACATGTCTATCACAGCACATTATATTGATGACTCTTGGGTGCTACAAAATCGGATTTTGCGGTAAATTTCTTATCTCTCTATCTTTGTTATTATGAAGATTTGTTTTCAATAAGATTTAACTTGATATTTTATTAATTTTTTTCTTATTTTTATTATGTAGATTTGTGTATGTCCCAACACCTCATACTAAGGAGGAGCTTGCCAAATATCTAACGGAGGCTTTTAGCAAGTGGAATATAGAGACCAAAATTTCTACAATCACTGTAGACAATTGCTCTACTAATGATGGTATGGTTTCTATTGTGATTGATAAATTGTTTGGTGATCTTTGATGTGATGGGGCTGTATTGCATATGAGGTGTTGTGCACATATTTTAAATCTTGTTGTTAAGGATGGGTTAGCCACTATTGAGAGTTCACTTTCAAGGATTAGGGATAGTGTAGTATTTTGGGTAGCTTCTCCTCAACGAGTAGAAAAATTTGAAGAAATGGCTAGACAATTGAAGATTACTTGTACAAAAAAGTTGAGTTTAGATTGTAAAACAAGATGGAACTTAACATATCATATGCTTCAAACTGCAATTGAGTACAAAGACGTTTTTCCTAGATTGAAAATTAGGGAAACGAGTTACAAGGATGTGCCTACTTATGATGATTGGGAAATGACAAAAAGAGTTGCAGAAAAATTAGAAACTTTTCATAGCATCACTGAAATATTTTCTGGGAGAAAATATCCAACTTCTAATTGTTTTTTCATTTCCATTTGCCAATTGCGAAATTCAATAGTGGAATGGATGAGTTCTGATGACGATGTTATAAAGTCAATGTCTGCCAGAATGTTTGAAAATTTTGAAAAATATTGGAGTGTGGTTCACATTGTTTTGGCTGTTGCTGTCATATTGGATCCACGGTATAAGATAAAAGTGGTGGAATACTATTTTCCAATGATTTATGGTGATGATGCATCGAATGAGATTGAACAAGTTAAAGTTACTTGTTACAACTTAATAATTACCAATCTCGAGCTTTCAAACCAAAATCTCAAAGTTCATCTTCAGTTCCACCTATTTCAATTTCAAAAAATCAAGGTTCTTTGAAGAAAGACTTTAGTAATCTAGTTGCATTTCTTAACTCTTCTTCCACTAGTGTTCATGTGAAATCTGAATTAGATCATTATCTTGAAAAGCCTATTTTACCATGGATGCAAGAATTTGATATTCTTAATTGGTGGAAGACAAATGGGATAAAATATCCTACATTACAAATGATTGCTAGAGATTTTTTGGTTGTACCTGTGTCTTCAGATGCATCTGAGTCTGCTTTTAGTACTGGAGGTAGAGTTGTTAGTATTCATAGAAGTAGACTCCATGAAGATACTTTGGAAGCATTGATGTGCACACAAAATTGGTTATGGTCAGAAATTGAAGGTAATTACAACAATAAACTCTTATTTTTATTTTATTTTATTTCAATGTAAAGCTGATAAATGTTAATAATTTTTTCTATATTACTATGTAGCTGGTTGTTCAAATGAGAGTATATCTTGTTTATGGGATGCTGAGGATGATGTAAATTAAATCATGCATTTCACAATTTTAATATGTAAGTTTGATTTTTATTCCATTATTTTTTATAATAATGTGTATTATTTTGCAACTGTGATATTCTAATTTTTCTGTATTTATTTTTTTGAAGGTTTTCAAGCACAATTTGATATTGGAGATTGAAATAGCCAATTGAATATATTTTATATTCAATCAATGTAGTTTAATGAACTTTTGGAACATTTCATTTGTTCAAAATTTTATGTTGGATAGATAATTGATTAATGGTTGTGTTATGATGAATTTGTAATATATTTATTTTGTTTTAATATATCTAAATTTCCTAATTCAGGTTTGTTATTTGGGTTATAATATCCAAATCTTTAAATTTTTTGTCATTGAATTGAAGTAAAAAAATCGGGTTCGGGTTCGGGTATTGTGCGGGTATTGTTAAACGGATTTGGGACGGGTACGGGTATTAAAATTAAAATACTAAACGGGTTTGGGACGGGTTCGGGAATTCTACATATAATCGGATTCGGATTTGGGTACTCTCAATTTCGCGGGTATCCTACCCGTTGCCATCCCTATTCCCAAGTTTACATGTTCTATAAAATAGTAAGGAAAAAAATCAATTAAAGGAAACTGGTTGTACAAACAGATATGTTGCTCAGACTCGGGTACAAGTGCCAGAAATGGCTAAATGAGGACTAATTACATATTGGTGGGGAAAAGGCTACTTCTTCCCAAGTTTACTTGTTCTGTGAAATACTAAGAAAAAGAAAATCAATTAAAGGAAAACAGTTGTGCAAAAACAGTATACTAAAGTTCAAACAGTATACTAACAAGTCAAATTTGTAATTCTCAGTTACTCACAGTTCCTTCCAGCATTTTTAGTAATGCCTGTTGAACACCCTCTCCAGATACATCTCTGCCAATATTGGAACTCTCTGCCTGGGGAAAAAAATTAAAGCAATTATTACAAATCAAGCATCTCAAAATAAAGGCAAAATCCGTATGCTAACAAATCACAAGACCTTTTTAGTTATTTTATCAACTTCGTCAATGTAGACAATTCCTCTCTGTGCTGATTCCACATTGAATTCAGATGCCTAATAGGCCAACAAAAGAGAGACATAAAGTATGTTACACAAGTCAGAAGAGAGGTCCAAGGCCGTAGCAGAATGTTCTTATAATACATGTCACAAGCCAAAAAATAATATAGAAAATGATCAGTTCAAATGATTCCCTTCTCAAAAACACATTGCATACCCAGTCAAATCATTCACAGGCCAATATCACATCATTATCTTCAATGTTCCAAAAGTTATTTTCTCAAAGATTGACGACTTAAATTTAAATAAAAAAATAGAAAGAAATAATCAAAAGGGAAGGGAAAAATAAAATAAAAAGATTCAGGCTAGCCCCCAGCCTTCTTCTATTAGATAATAGAATTGAGGAAAGATATGGGATTGGACGACCAAAGATGCTCGCAGTTAGCAAAAAGTTGTCAAATTGTAAACATCAGATGTGTCTCTTTGTAAGAATAAGAAAATTAAAGTCAAGTTACATACAGATACACAGGAGAGAAAATTTTAAA
This sequence comes from Manihot esculenta, assembly GCF_001659605.2. Classification (NCBI taxonomy): domain Eukaryota; kingdom Viridiplantae; phylum Streptophyta; class Magnoliopsida; order Malpighiales; family Euphorbiaceae; genus Manihot; species Manihot esculenta. The sequence goes on along the minus strand of NC_035170.2, from coordinate 25,616,812 downwards.
ACAAATTACCCCAAGTAGCTTGTACAAAATTGACTCCACATCTTCCCCAACATAACCTGCCTGGAGAAAGAAAGAGGAAAAAGGACCATCAGTGAAGTTTAGCTAAACAAATAGATGATAGTGCTCTTAGGAACAACATCAACATTCTTTTAAGATAAACCATAATGTAGATCCACATAATGAAAATGACGACACCATAAATCCAAAATATAAAAAGGAAAAGCAACTTTGACCAACGTTAATTTCCAACAGATGAATTATTGAAAATCTTCAAATTCAATTAGGATTCTCGAATTCTTAGTTTCTTACAAACATGAGCACTGACTGGGGAATACCCAGGGGCAGAGATGAGATAGGACTAGAACTGTTGTAATTAGGATGACATCATCAACTAATAGCAGCCCTTGAAATAATGGTATTTGAACAAACATAACCAAGAAATGACCTTGAAATCTAATGCTAAGTTTTAGAAACAAGTGAAAATTTTACTTGCCTGTGTTAGTGTTGTTGCATCGGCAATTACAAATGGTACATTCACAATGCGAGCTAGTGATTTTGCAAGTAGTGTCTTCCCTATCCTTATGGTCAAGGTAAAATTAAATGAATCAGACACAAATCCTTGCAAGCAGCACATCCACACTGCTATCATGACAACAGGAATTGTTCACACAGCATGCAATAACCAAATCAAGTAATAAAAGTATTCATCATACCTGAGCCAGTGGGGCCCATCAATAACACATTGCTCTTTTCTAACTCGACGAACTCATTGTCATCATTTTGGATATCATTAAAACCCATGTGCGCTCCTGACCTAGTAACAGATGAAGATGTCAAGTCACATGAAGAGCAGCATCAACTAGACAATGCCTAATTTTAAGAACCACCTGAGTATCAATGCTTAATAAGACAGTGCAATGTTAATCAATCTACTGACGTTAGTACTAACAATTAATCAAACAAAGTTTGAGATTGCTGTTGTAGAGATTTCAGCAAAAAGCATTGCCTCAAATGGCACGGGTATAGGTGTCTTACTCTTTCTGCCGGGAAGAATGATATATCCGTTTGTAGTGATTGTAGACTGCCACAGAAAGCACCTGTTACATTAAAAAGAGGCAGTAATACAAACCCAAAAAACAAAGAGGTGCTTATAAGCTTGCCGCACAAAATTATATTGAACGTCATTACTATATCCTTTTTACTATTTTGGTTGCACTAAAATAAATTTTGTCTTACCATCCTCTGATCCTCTTATCTCCTCCCTCACCATCCAGTAATCAAAACACACGTGTATTCATTTGCATAATCAACCCAGTTAATGTGTTATTGTGAGACAAACAATTGAGCAATGCATTAAAAATTTCTTAATAGATAATGCAATTCAACAAAACTAAGGTATTAACTATACATCGTTTGATACTATCAAAAAACTTTCTTTTCTCTTAATTGAACAAATACATTACACCAAATTTGACCTTAATTCAATTGGCAATGTAAAAACCAAACCTTTTTAGCTTTATCCTGTCCAATAACAAACTCATCAAGCCCTTTACATATCTCTTTAGGCGTTGGCAATTCTTTCTCTAACCTCATATCATCAGAAACCTCCTCTACCTTTCCATTTGTATCACAATCTTTATCAGCAATCCCTACGGAATCCTTACAACTACTGTTACCACTACTACTGTTGTTAAAACCCTTAACCCTACCAAGCTCAATGAAGCTACCCTGCAAAGGCTCCAACTTAAACGGCCTGAAATAGAAAGCCGTTTTGCAATTAGGGCAAAAGTTAACCGCTTGATAAATACCAGCTTCTCTGCCGGTGATTGACAGCGGGCGGTTAGAGAAGAGTATCGACATTTGAGAGGAGCATCGAGGGCAGTTAACATTAGCCCTAATGTGGTCGTAGTCGGTGGGGGTTCCGTCGCTTACATGGCGAACAAAACAAAACCCGACATTTACTGATTTTCTCGAGGGTGAAGAAAAGGGAAGTCTCGGACCGGTGAGGATTAAGGGAGTGAAAATTTTGGTAGTGAATTGTTTGGTTGTGGCGTAGAAGAGTGCAGGCTTGGCGCGTTTGAGAAGTGAAAGCATGTTTTCTAGTTTCCGTCTTCTGGTTGCGGCAAATCGTATGGTTGCCGGGAATCGGAAACCGCTGAGCGGTGAAGGTGAGTGAGGATGAGCAACTGAAGAAATGAATGTGGACGTAGCTGAATACAATAAATGGGCCTGATGTTTTCCAAATTCGGCCCACTAAAAGCCCACAGGCTCAATTTCTACAAATTTATTTTTAAACTTGAAATCCACATCTCACTCTTAACGCTTATAAAAAAACTAATAATTAAAAAATAGAATTTTTTTATTATTATGAAACAGCTTTTCATATACAAGTAATATTTCTCATAAATGGGTAAATATTTTAATAAATATAGTTAAATTGAGTAAATAAAAGTAATTAATTTTCCAAACTAATAGAACATTTAGGCTCTGAAAAATAACTTATATTTATAAAATATATTTCATAAGAAATATTTTTTAAAAAAATATTTTATATAGAAAATATTTTTTAATAAAATAACTTATTTTTCGTTTATTAATAAACTTTAAAATGACTCAATATGATTTATTAATAAATTTTTTAAAAATTTTAAAAATATTTTGGTGTTTTTTTAAATTAAAAAATTAATTAATAAGTTGTTTATATCGTTATAAATTAAATAGTAAATATTTAAGAGTTAAAATTAATAAAAAGATTAATTAATAATTTTTTAAAATTTTATTAATGATTTAATATATTTTTTAAATTAATGACTAAACAATGATTTCTTTTTAATTTAATGTGTTATTGTAGCAAATTTAATTAAATTGATCCAAACATTGCCTTTAATATGGTTTACATTTCAAAAAGTCCATAACTCCAAATGGGTAGATAACTATCGCCTACAAACCACCACCGAGAAAAGGAGCCGCTTTTAAATGTTGTTGTCCATTTTGAAAGGGACGTGATGGAAACTATTTAGAATATAAATTTTCTATTGTAAACGAATCCAGTTATTTGAGCGTCTGTTTTATGGATGGAACTTATTTAATTTTTAAATAAATTGAGTTCGAGTTTAATTTTTCACTCGTTATTTAAAAAAAATTAAATTTAAATTTAATAATATTCGATTCGTTACGTTTATAAACTAATTCGTTATATGATATTATTAATATATTTGTTAAATAAATTTATAACCAGACTCGTTATTTTATTAATAAAGTAATTAAAAAAACTCATAAATAAGTTTATATATCATTAAAAAATTAAAACAAAACAATTATAAAATTATAAAATATAAACTATTATAAATATTTAAAAATTAAATTATTAAAAATTACAAATAATTAATATAAATTATTATAATAAATATTCTTTAATATTATTATTATCTAAATAATATTATATTATAAATTGAGTTGTTAAATTAAATACTTTTTAAATTAAAGTATTGTTATAAAAAATTTTTATATAATTATCGATAACGAAGCACATAATAAATGTTAATAATTATAGAAATATATTAATAATAATTAATTAGATAAATAATGTGTATTATATTTATAAAATGTTTTATAATTATAGTTTAATTTTACATGATATATATATATTTATAAGAAGAAATATTAAAATATAAATAAATAATATAAAATACAAAACTAAATTAATATTTGTGTGTAAACCTCCAATAAATTATTTTAAGATATTAATATTATTAAATGATTAAAATAAAAATAATTATAAAATATAAAATAATATAAATAATTGAAAATCACAATTTTAAAAATGATAAATAATTAGTATAAACTATTGTAATAAATACTCATTAATATCATTATTTAAGTAGTATTAGTGAAATTAAATACTTTTTAAATTAAAGTATAATTATAAAAAAAATTAAATTAAATATTACTATAAATATCTAATATATTTATTTACGTAGATTCTATTAACTAAATTTCATAATTTTAATTAAAATTATATAATTTTAAATAAAATCTTATAATTATATAAAAAATTATTTTTATAATCCATTAATCAAATTATGTAATTATGTTAAAACTACATCTTTCATTGAAACTATGTAGTTTTGATTACGTAATTTTAGTATATTACTAATGATGACCTAGCAAATTGCATATTTGCCTAATTCATATTTCTCCCAAATTACACTGCAGTAGCCATCGATCATTGTCCATCATTGACATCGTATTTCAATCAGAGAGACTCGTCGACTGTTTGAAATCACGCCAACGCCACCGCGCATCATGCGCCTGTGAGTAGTCACACCACTGCATTTCATGCTCATGAGCCGCCGCACGCTGCACCTCTATATCGATCGCTCGTTTGCAGCCCACCTCTGATTCGCGCGGTTGTGAGCCGCGGCCGCTGCACACTACACCTCTACATCAATTGGCGACCGCTCGTTTGCAAGCCCACCTCTGCATCGCACGATTGGGAGCTGATGTACCACTACACCTTGTGCTCATGAGCCGCCGCACGCATCACCTCTACATTAACCGACGACCTCTAGTCTGTAGCCCACTTTTGTATCATGCAATTATGAGCCATCACCGGCCCGCTGCATATCCGCATCTCTGCATCGACTGCTCGTTTCCCATCCCAATCTCGCTCCTCTTTAGTTCAACACTCAGCAGCTCAACGATATATTTTTTTTAAATCTAAAGAAAATACTTTCGGATAGAATTTTGATTGATAGAGTTTTTGATTGGTATTGTTGAAAGTATTATGAATTTATGATTGTAGTTAGATTGATATTATTGGAAGCATTATAAATTTTTTATTAGTATTGTTAAAAGTATTATAAATTTTTTATTGGTATTATTGAAAGCCTTATGAATTTTTTATCAGTAAGTTTGAAATTTGGAAATATTATGAATTTTTATTGGTAGGCATACTTTGTTAATATTTTTTATTGGTATTATTGAAAGCCTTATGAATACATGATTAATAACATGTGTACTTATATATGCAATAAAATTAACATCTATGAAATGTAAATTCAAATTAAAATGGAATTTTTTAAATTCAAGCTCGAATTTGAGATAGAAAATTTTAAATGGATTTCAGAATCGAATTTTTCGAGTTCAAACTCAAACTTTATTAATTAACTTTTTAATTGAATTTTTTGAGTTCAAATTCGAATTAAATTCGTTATTAAACTAAATGAATTTTTCGTGAATCGAGTTTGAACCGATCTCGATTATAATATTTAGTTTTCGAGCCGAATTTAAACCAAATATTAGAATCGGTTTAATTTATAATTTTTTAATAAATGAGTCTAAATTTTACGAAATTCGATTGGACTCGATTTGATTATACTATTGTTTTCAGTAACAAAATATATGTGAATAATCATTTTTACATAAATTAAAATAATCCATTAGTATCATTAATAAATAAACTTTATATTTTATTTCTTAACATACCATCCATTTATGAAACAAATAAATTATTAAATTATTTATGAAACTAATAAATTTTATTTTTAATACATATTAAATATAAATATTTTTAGAAGTTAATAAATAAATTATATGCATATTTAAATTACTTGTTGTAAGGGAGGGTCTTAGCATCTTAGCTTGTTGGCATGAATTTTCTCACACCTGCAATAGTGTTGAGTACTCTCCTAAACACGGAGACAACTTTTGCAACCCTAAACCTAGTCGATAGTTAAGAGGAAGATGAAGTTTTTCTTCCTGAGTCTGTGGTGGATAGAAAGTAGACAATCTTCAATGAATTTAGCTTATTTTGGAGTTTTCATCTATTGTCAAACATATGGCAACCTGATAGGAGAATTTACATAAAGGAAATAGAGCCATGACATCGACTATTTTAATTCTTTCATGAAATTAATCTGAAGTGTGTTTTGCACGACAACTCTTGGACATTTAACAATGCTCTTTTGATGTTGATAATTTACATGAAGGAATTTCAACCATAGGAAATTTTTATATTCAATATGATGTTTTGGATTTAGAGTTATACCCATGTTAGCTATTGTAATGAAGTGGTAGGAACTCTATCAGAAACTTTACAATTATGTTTGTCGCTTATGATTCTTCTATTATAATAAAGAATGGTGGAATCATATAAGGATGAGAGTTACGGTGGTAGCCCAAGTTTTAGATTATTTCAAAATCATCTGTCCTTCATTAGTTACTGTTTAGCGTTTACAACGAGGCTGAATAAAACCAGATATTCCTCTTGGCTTTATTAAATAGTCGAGGAAAGCCAAATGTTGAAAAGTGACATTATTTTAAAACATAGCAATTTTGGAAGCATTTTTAAATAGATTAAGATATTCGTAATGATATAATACAATAGTTTAAGTCTAGTATTTGAAGATAGGACCACGTATTAAGAATCGAATAAAATGTTACTCAGTCTCACTTATAGAAAAGAAAATCCAGACGTAATAGGTCTCACCTCTCCATCAGAAACTCATACTCTCCATCAAAAACTCGTCCTCTCAATTGTAAGGCGAGACTCCACGAATAAATTACTATTAAAGAACACAATTCAATAGATCTCCATTACACTTATAATTGCGAGATATTTTATCTATTAGTGGATATTAGTAAGATTTCAGGGGATACAATAACTAACTCAATTTTCTTTAGTATAAATGCTAATATCACAAAATTCAAGGAACTCTTTTCTAATACAATTACTCTTGAATTCAAAATATCTCATTACACTCATTCTTTTTTTTATTTTATTGATTTGAATATCGAAATCGTCAATTATATTTTCTTTTTTTCAAACACAATTTTATTTCAATCACATCTTAAATTAAGACCTTTCAGAAATAAAAATCCTTTAAATAATGTAATGATCTAAATACATATTTATCTGGTCTTATGGAATTTCCTATGACAGGATACCCGTTCACGTGGGAGCATAGCAGAAACAGTGGTAGTTGGGTGGAATCTAAGTTGGATCGTGTTCTTACTAATGCTCAATGGCGTGCCAGGTTCTCTAATTCTTCAGCTGAAGTGATGGGTTTCTCTACATCTGACCATCTGCCTATCCTGCTTGTAGTTAAATGCTTTGTGGAACAGCGTCATGCTCACCGGTTTCGTTTTGAGAATACGTGGCTACGTGAGACCGGTTGCCAGAATCTTATTTTTGATATTTGGCAGTCTTCTTCTAACATGGATGCTGCGGGTAAGCTTGAGGCTTGTCGTTCTGCTCTCAAATCTTGGGGTATAAATCTTCGTCTTAAGCACAAAGTGGAGATGGATGAGTGCCTTGCTATCATGTCCCGTTTACGTGGCTCTCGCCTACAGGAACATATAACTGAGTTTTTACGAGCTAAAGCCCGCTTCTTTCACCTCCTAAATCTCCGTGAGATCTTCTGGAAGCAGCGGGCCAAGCAATTTTGGCTTAAGGAGGGTGATGCTAATACTCGTTTTTTCCACCAGTCTGCCAGTGCTCGAAAAAGGAAAAACACGATTGTCAAACTGCTGGATGATTCAAATGTATGGCGGGACAGGAATTCGGGGTTGGAGGGTGTGATGACTGATTACTTTATGACTCTTTTTACTTCCCACAGTTGTAATTCTGAACATGTTTTGCAGTGTGTCCAGACGTTGGTATCACAGGATCATAATGCTTCTCTCTTACCGCCATACAGTTGTGATGAGGTAAGGTCTGCAGCCTTTTCCATGAAAATTGATAAATCCCCTGGGCTAGATGGTTTCAATCCTGGTTTTTTCCAGCAGTATTGGGGTATTATAGGAGATGATGTATCTAGTTTTTGCATTGAGTGTCTGCATTCCGGGTCTATTCCTCTGAAGTTGAATGAGACGGCTTTAGTTTTGATTCCAAAGAAGTTTATGCCTGAGCGAATGAGCGACTTGCGTCCTATAGCCCTCTGCAATGTGGTTTATAAGATCATCACTAAGATGATAGTTAATCGGCTTAAGTCCCTTCTGCCCACCATCATCTCGGAGAGTCAGAGTGCTTTTATTGCTGGTCGAAGTATTCAGGATAATATAATCTTAGCTTTTGAGGCCTTGCATGGTTTTAAAGTGCATCAAAGGAAAAAAGAGTTTTCTGGGGCCCTCAAAATGGATATCAGCAAGGCCTATGATAGACTTGAGTGGGGTTTCATTCGGGATATGCTTCTTCGGCTGGGTTTTGCGCAACAATGGGTTGCTTTGCTGTTCTCTTGTATCTCCACTGTTCGTTATTGGATCCTGCATGATAGCAAGGAGTTAGGCCCTATTGTTCCTACAAGGGGATTGAGGCAAGGAGACCCCTTATCGCCGTACTTGTTTATTCTTTGTGCTGAGGGGCTTTCCCGTCTCCTGCATAATTGTATAAGCAGTGGAAGCCTTCATGGGTATAGGGTTTCTCGAGGTGGCCCGCAGATTTCTCACCTTTTTTTCGCAGATGATAGCTTGATCTTCTTCCGAGCAAGTGTTCAGGAGGCTTTGGAACTCAAGCGTATCCTTCGCATGTATGAAAATGCATCTGGACAGGTGATAAACCTTCAGAAATCATCTATCTCCTTTAGTAGGTACACTCCTGTGGCTCTTCGGGACTCTGTATGCTCAGTACTTCAGGTTGAGGAGAAACCAGATTTTGGAAATTATTTAGGACTTCCTTCTCATGTTGGGAATAATAAGAGGGAAGTGTTCAGTTTTGTTAAGGATAGATTGTGGAAAAGGCTGAATTCTTGGAAGCATCGGGCACTGTCTCAAGCAGGTAAGGAGGTTCTCTTGAAAACAGTCCTCTAAGCTTTGCCAAACTATGTGATGAGCTTATTTTTACTTCCTCGGACTCTTTGTGATGAACTGCAACACATGATGACTAGATATTGGTGGAGTAAAGGGGCGGATCAAAATCAGGTTATTCATTGACTGGGTTGGCACAGAATGGCAAAGCACAAATCTGATGGCGGGCTAGGTTTCAAAATTCTTCATAAGTTTAACTTGGCCATGCTTGGGAAGCAGGGCTGGCACATTATCAACAGGCCTCAGTCCTTAGTGGCTCGTGTCCTTAAGGCCCGCTATTTTTCGACACAATCTTTCTTTGAAGCTCCTTTGGGAAGTAACCCTAGTTTTTTGTGGCGCAGCATATGGGAAACTCTGGGTCTGATTCGAGCTGGGGCTTACTGGAGGATTGGGAATGGTCAATCAGTTTCAGTCTGGGGGCAACCCTGGTTGAGAGAGCTGCCTGAGTCCCTGGTTTCCACAACCCCTCCTTTGAACTGTGCTAGAGTTGTTGTTTCAGATCTCATAATTAACCATAGATGGAACGAGAGTTTAATTGCACAGATGTTCAACAAAAGAGATAGAAGTTGTATTTTGAACATCCCTCTTAGTCTTTCATCGTGTTCTGATACATGGTGCTGGAAATTCGAGTCCAAAGGTCACTATTCGGTTAAGAGTGCATATAGGTTCCTGGTTGATGGCTTTCAACATAGGGAAGGGAGCGAGATATGGAAAAGGTTCTGGAAAGCTAAAGTTCCCCCAAAAGTGCTCAATTTCTGCTGGCGGGCTCTAGTTAATGTTGTCCCTTGCCTCTCGTCACTTCAGTCCAAGAGAGTCCCAGTTGATCCTTCATGCCCGTTGTGTCATGTAGCCCCTGAGAATGTCTTGCATATTCTGATTCAGTGCCCTTTTGCCCGCAGCTGCTGGTTAAGCTCGCCGTTGGGTTGGCCTGCGCCTTCTGCATCTTCTTTAAATGAGTGGTTTTCTTTAGCCTTCTCTTCTGCTTCTGTGGAAAATGCCTCCCTTATGCTAATGATCTTATGGGCTTTGTGGCAAAATAGGAACAATGTTGTATGGAAGGGCCAGGGTCAGACTGCGAGTGGTGTGTTCTTCATGGCTCTGAATTTTTTGCAGCAATGGAAAGCAGCCCGGGTCGTGTCCTCAGTAAGCACCATTGTCGACCCGGCTCGCCCGATCTGGTCTCCTCCGCCGCACGGTTGGATCAAGGCGAACATTGACGCCTCTTTAAGCTTGCAACGAGGTTCGGTAGGTTTCGGTTGTGTAATCCGGAAGGATGATGGGAGTTTTGTGGTTGCTAGAGCAGGCTCTTTTTATAGCCAGATGGATGCAAAGTGTGCTGAAGCTATAGCATTCCGGGAAGCATTGAGCTGAATTAAAGAGTGTGGATGGGATCGAGTTCTTTTCGAATTGGATGCTCAGGTACTTGTGATGTCAGTTAATTGTGTTTTGTTAGATGATTTATCGTCTTTTGGCCTTTTGGTTCAAGATTGTAAACTGCTTCTATCTAGTTATGAGGAAGCAAAGTGTGTTTTTGTTCATAGATCTGCGAATGATGTTGCTCATATTCTAGCAATATCGGCTCATTCTGAGTCAGGTCAAGGAGTTTGAATTGATATCCCTCCTCCTCATATTGTTTCTTTGTTCTCTTTGAATTAATGAAGTTTTCTTGTTATTTCAAAAAAAAAAAAAACATATTTATCCCTTCTTTTAAAAATATTTTTTTATCCATTTATTAAGCTTATCATATTATAATATTAATGGGAGTTAAGTACAAAATTAACAAGAGTAATTATTACTCTTGTAATATTTATTTATTTTTATTAATGACGTTAGAATGTCATTAAGAGGAAAGGTTGATTTTTAATCTATTTGACAATTATCCATATTTAAATTTAAAAAATTATAATAATAATAAAAAATTGTGTTGGTATTTTTTAAATTAGTTTATTTATAAAATAATAATAATAATAATAATAATAATTTATCTTTATTAATTGCCTTAAGGAAAAGCAAAAATATTACATAAAAATATTTCCTTAATTTCATCATAACTCTATAAGTCATGCATTTTGGTAATACCTAATTAAATACCACGAGTAATGAGGTTTTGAGATAAGCTTTGACTAAATATTTAAAATTTTAATGCCTTTTAATTCTTTTAACTATTATTCTATTTCAATAATTCTTGTTTCAAAGAACGTCCATATTGGGGTAATTCTGTTTATAAGATAAAAAATTAGATAAACTGTAATTTAGTCCCTCTAATTTAATGAAATATAATATTTCGTCTCTCTGTTTTAAAAAACCGTCAATTTAGTCACTGTGATTTTTAAAAATTATGTCATTAGTCCCTCCAGTTAGATTTTCAGTTAAGTCACCGTTAATCTTAGTTAAAAGACTAAAATACCCATAACAGCTTCTTCTCTAATATTTTCGATGACTCTGTGTATTTTCTTTCTTTTTCCATCTCTTTCTCTCTCTTGTCATGTAAACATTTGGGAAGAAAGGGTAACCAATCCCTTGATTCGGAAACAAAACCGTGAGGGAAGAAAGGGTGCCAATCCCTTGACCCAAAGCAAACAATATTCCCTGGTGTGGGCCCAGAGGACGTTACAATTGGTATCAGAGCCTGAGCCTTATGAGTACGGTGTGCTGAGCGAGGACGCTCAGGTCTGTATGGGGGGAAGAAATCCTATATAGGTGGATCAAAGGTATCCCACATCGGAAAGAGGTTAGAAGGGGCAGGGCCTTATAAGGGCATGCCCTGGAAACCCCAGTGGACGCGTTTTGGGAAGAAAGGGTAACCAATCCCTTGACCCGGAAACAAAACAGTGAAGGAAGAAAGGGTGCCAATCTCTTGACCCAAAGCGGACAATATTCACTAGTGTGGGCCCATAGGACGTTACATATACTGCCTAACAGTAGTCTTTGGATATACTAGAGTATCTGCTTGTTGTTTAAATGATTGAGATTTGCTTCGTTGATCACTGGAGGCATGTTTTCTTTATTATTTGGGGCAGCGAAAACGATGACTTCCTCATTGGTAGCGATATTAACAGCTGCTCTAGGACTACCGGCCATTTTGAGAGTGTGGGAAGATGATAGGAAACCAGTCATGATCCAAATGAATAAGGATGATTCAATAGATTTTCCAGCAACAAAAACAAATGATGTTGCTGAGATTTAGACAGATGACGTGAACAGAATGAAACTGTGCTGTGGTTGACTAGAACTTGCAAGAGAGAAAATGTGAGGTGGTGGTGGGTACCCACGATAGTCAATCTGACGCTCAAGTCAGTATCAATGAATAGAGAATGCAAGGAAATGCTTAAAACTGTAGCATTAGAGAATAGCGTACCTTTATCTCTGTGATCGTTTTCCTTTTATACTATAAGGAGGTAGAAATGAATACAACATTTCCTAATAATCTGACGGTGTTGTAGCATGTTGGTAAGGGATCTTCACTGGTTAATTGGTTGGGAATCCCGTGATCGTAGGTGTAAAGAAGATCTTATGAATTGTAGCTGTTTAATGATAACTTTCTTATGGAGACTGATCCTAACGTTTAAAAGGGTGAGACTCGCCTTGTTGAGAGAGGTGCAAGTCTCTTAGTTATAATTCGGGTGATAAGGTGTTTGGATCTTCCTTACTTCAAGAGAGACTACATCTTCGACTCACTAGACTATTACCACGTTGACCTATCTTGTGATGAACGCTCATGACTCACTTTTAGCGATTGTCATGTAGCACCAGACTTTCTCTTTTAAAAAAAAGAAAATTAATTTCTTTAAAATGACTTATTTTTTTATTTGATGAGAAAAATATTTTTTATTAATTAAAATTTTTGAATATTTTATACGCTAAAAATATAATTTTTTTTAAAATATATATTTTATGAAACAAATAAAGGCTTGATCAGAAGATATTTTCTGTTTGAATAATTTTTTCGAATACTAAAAAATATAAAAAGTATTTTTTAAATAAATAAAATCTAAATATTTATATTATTTAGTATTTCAAACTAAATATAAAATAAATTAATCGGTAGATTTTTAATAAAAAAATTAAAAAATTTACTTTTATAAAATATAATTTTTTTAATTTAATAATTTTAAAATAGAAATGAATGGATAAATTCGCTAATAGTAATTAAAAAAAAAAAAAAAGAGGACCCGTCCCTACCATAACGCTTGAAAGCCAAACACACCTTAGCAGATTCCAACTTTCTCCTACTCTGCTTTTCAGCCTTGATTCCTGCAAGTGAATCTCTCTCTCTATCTTCAAAAAAAGAAAAAAAAATGAAAAGAGTAAAAGACAACAAGCCCTCTCTCCACCTCTGTTTCTCCGTTCGTAGTTGTGGGCCACCTGCCTCATTATTTCCTCGCGGCAGCTATAAAAGGATGCTTCCTTCGTTAATCCCAAAGCTCTTCATGTCCTCTATAAAACCATCGCCACCTTCGCGCTCTCCTCACTCGTAAAAATAAATTAAACCACACGCGCTCATATCTTTCTTCTCTCTGCTTCCATTTTCCATAACCATGCCTCCCATTAAAATCAAGCAATCGCCCAATCCAACGGCTCAAACTCTTACCTCCACGCCGTCGTCACAGGAGGCTCGTCTCCTTGTTCGTGAAACGCTGCGTATTAGCGCCAACTTGGCTTCTGCTCCCGCTTCTCCTTCTCCTGCAATGTCTCAGCCTCCTCCTAGTTCTACTTCTTATTCGTTTGTTTCTCCGGCGCAATCTGTTTCTTTATTGGATAATACTAGGCGATTAGGGCTTGTGGAAGATGAATTTATTGATTCTAGCTTGAGATTGATCTGTTGCGAGGAAATTGATGGCCGGAGATGGAAGTACGTGGCGGAAAACGACAGTTTTGGAGGTTATAAGAAGAATTCAATTCGCGCCGTCAGCTTGCATACGCCACAAACTCCTGTTGAGGTCATTTCATCCAACCACTATTTCGGTCTTATTATTTGATTATATTATTATTATTTTGGTTTAGCTTTGTGTATAACACTTTGCATCTTGTTCTTCTTCTTCTTCTTCTTCTTCCTTTTAATTTATTTTTTTAATGTGTAAAGCACATTTAAATCCTTAATTTTAGCTTTTTTAATGTTTTATAATTTTTGAGCATAATTGTGGTTACGTGATTGGATTTGTGTGTTTTCTTTCAGGAGTTGGAGGAAAATGAAATAGAAAATTGGCATTTTCAATTATATTTAAGATTAGGATTTTTATTCTGAAGAGGAAGAAAAATGGTTTGTATTTTATTCATCCAAAACTAATCAGAGTTGGAACTGTATGCGAGTCCCTGGTTTTGCTGCTCAGAGTGAATCCTTTCATTTTTAATCATCTCAGTACTTTATTTCGTTGATATGGAACTGAATTAGATTCCTGTTTACAGGTTTTCAATACATTTTAGATATTTTCTTCTTCAATTTGATTTTATGGATATCAATTATATTGGAATTAGTTTTTTGCATCATGTGCAAATTCCATTATGATTCAACATTGACAAATTGGCATTAAGATAAATACACGTGTATGAATATTGTACAGGATTACAGAAGAACCAGCAAACACTTTGTTTAATTATTAATGATCCTAGTGTGTGTTTTGAGAGGAAGTATCACTTAAGATCAGAGACATGGCTGCAATGCACATGTATGATTATGGTGTATTGCTTTGTGTAGGATTTCTATTCTCTGCGATGTTTTTACAGTTGCTTATGTATGCTGGCATTGAATAAACAAGAGAGCACTTAGACCAATTTAACTCTGTGAGGTTCACTGAGTGTATTTTATGTACCATGCTGCAGGAAATGATGTCTTTTATAAGAACCTATGTCGTGCCAGAAGGTTTTCCCCATAGTGTGACTCCATCATATGTTCCATACATGACTTGGAGAGCTTTGAAGGTATTCTCTTCATTTGAATGAACGATATTGCTGGTTTTGGAGGACTTGATGAACTAGAACAGACTCATGTTTGAAATTTTTGATAGTGGATTGTCTTGGATTTGATTTCTTCCAGTATTTCTTCATTACTCTGTTGTGCTTGAATTTACATATTGTTGTAGCATTTCTTTGGTGGAGCAATGGGTGTTTTCACCACAAAAGCCCTTTTGAGTTCTGTTGGAGCCTCTGAAAGCAAAGCTATTTCTGGTGCTGTCGCTATCAATTGGATTCTCAAGGTAGGACCAATCACATCTTCACTTTCTTGCAGAGTAGGTTGATGTGATTTTTGCAATTATTTTTATTGGATTATGTTCACATGATTTTATATACTTCAGAACCTGCATTCAGTTGGGACATTTCCAGTCTCTATATTTAGGTGTAGAGAGGAATTGTCTTAGTGCTCAAATTTATCGCAGTTTATCATATGTTGATTTCTGATGATGACACTGAGATTTTAGTGTGAATATCAGACTTAAACATTATGCTCGACAGTTTTAGTTGTATTAGAAAGGAAACAATAGCCTTTATACAACAGGAAAGCAAAGGATTTCATATGCCCCACATTGGTTGGTTACTGAAAAAGAAAAAGCAAGAGAAAGATGATAATTATCTACACTAAATCCTTATCCAAAAATAAATACTGAACTTACTTTTCTGAAATGTCAAATTTTATTACTAATTTCTGTTCCGAGTTCTGAACCATCTACCATGATATACAAGGCAACGTAACATGTTAGGGTTCATGGGAACAAAAGAGAAGGTTTCTACAAATAACTTCAATTCAGACCCATTAATGCAAATAATAGCCTAATTATGAGAAGTAATGGTTCAGGTAATTCAAAACTATATCTATTACTTTTACATGCAAATAAGATAGAAAAGAGTAGAAAGGTTCCCCTTGGTTGGGTGTATGGCATGGCCACTGGCCAATACTGCAGACTAGCTTCAAAAAGGAACACGGAATGTATAATGCAAACAAAAAAGCAGCAGTGATTGGGTTCTACTGTTGTCTCAGTGGATAGTTTGGAAATTTGGAATACCTCGGAAAAATAGTATTATTAAAAATTTCTTATGAATCATGAAAGGGGATAATGCTTATCTCCTCAATTGTGAAGCGAAGCAAAATGTGCTTCTAGGCATAATTAATTCCGCTTTATTTTCCTCTCCATTATAATATTAAATATAAATAAGAGATTTCTCTCGTTCATTCCATTTTTCCTTCCTATCCCTTATTGTAACCCATTCAAAATTCCAAACAAACTGAAAACCGAAAAAATGTTATCTTTATTTGCAGGATGGTGCTGGTCGTGTTGGGAAAATGCTTTTTGCACGTCAAGGAAAGAAATTTGATTATGATCTAAAGCAGGTACAGTTAGTATAACTTTTGGCCTCTTGAGCTGTCAGTCCTTGCTCAAACCTTCCTGACTACCAATGCATTGCAGATGCGGTTTGCAGGTGATCTTCTCATGGAATTGGGTGCTGGGGTGGAGTTAGCAACTGCAGCTGTCCCACACCTTTTTCTTCCTTTGGCTTGTGCTGCTAACGTGGCAAAGGTTTACTCATTTATTCATTCACTTGTTTCTATAAATATTTTTATTGCAATTATATGCATTTTGAGCCGATTCTGCAGTCTTATATTCTTTGTTGCTTAATTTTAGAATGTTGCAGCTGTAACATCTACATCAACTCGGACACCAATTTACAAAGCCTTTGCTAAAGGAGAAAACATTGGGGATGTCACTGCTAAGGGAGAATGTGTTGGCAATCTTGCAGATTTGGTATGCTTCAGCTTATCCCCCTAATTGTTATTCATGTCATCTATATAACAGGAATATTAATATGGTTATTGATAAAAGAAGTTCTGAAACATATGCGTGTGACTGGCTTGTAATGTAGAGGTCAGGTGTTCAAATCCTAGAAGCCTTCTCCCCCTTGAAAATTTCAGAAGCACATTTTTGTTTTTATGATATTTGTCTGGAAAGTGGATACCTGATTTAACGTTTACATTGCAAACTCAATTTCCTTAATGCAAGGATTGCTTAAAAAAATTTAGAATAACTGGTCTGGAGTCATTTTCTTTAATTTTTTGAATGAGCAGATATATGCATATGAGGAACATTGTTAATTAAGAAAATGGTGCTGTTAACATGGTTGACCCTTTCAGTTTTCAAGTGTTAATGTTCCATTTGATAGAAGGCAATTGAGTACAACCTTGTCAAAATATGAGTTCCAAATTATTTATATGGATCAATATTATTTTGTTTGTAGTATGTCTCATGTTATTGTGATAGTATTATAGTACAGAGTAAGTAAGTCTAGGTATGAGCTTATTATTTTATTACAATGATGTTGCATATCCATGGCTTCTCATGCATCGTAGTGCTATTCATTCTTTTGCTGATAATAATACCATGTCAATTTAAACTTGAAACATGCTTGTTTCATGTGTAATCTATACTGTTTAATAAGGTTCTTTGAATTATTATAATTTTAGTTGATATTGATGTACATTATCTCATCTCTTCTGAAGCTTGGAACTGGCCTTAGCATAATGATTACGAAAAGAAACCCTAGCATGGTTGCTTCATTTGCTCTCCTTTCATGTGCCTATGTCTTCAGCTCTTTCCAAGAGGTTAGAGACTTGAAATACTGGTACAGGCTTTGGAAACTTTCCACCAGCCTTTGTGGGTGGCAGGTGATCTGATTATGCTCAGTTTATTTTTATTGCTAGGTTAAATCTGTAGTGTTGCACACCTTAAACAGGGCCAGATTCAGTGTGGCAGTGGATTCTTTTCTTAAGACAGGTTGGGCAAAGCGCTTCACATGCTCATCCAATATCAATCTAATTGTTTTTAACCCTTTCTGATAGTCAATTTTCTTGATGTTCCAAATCAAGTTTGATATGCAAGAATTAAGCAGTTGTTATTCTTATATTTATCTGCAGGGCGGGTGCCCTCATTGCAAGAGGGGAATATGAAGGAAAATATATTCAGCTTTCCATGGCTGAAGGAGAGGCTTGTTCTAGGTATTCATGGGTTATCTCTCATAAACATAATGTTTTGTCAACTGCCTGTTATTGAGTTCATTTTAAAGTGTTCTGAATGTTGCCAGGACCAAGATTTAAAGATGCCTTTCAAGACCCTAGTGCATATCTTGCAATAGAGCCTCTGTTTGAGGTATGCAACTTTTCCAAAGGAAAAAAGATTTCTTGTGGGCAATCTCGTCTCATTGTGAATGAAGTAATTCTTCTCTTTATATATTGAGCATAGTTTGCTGATTGATGACAGAAAGAGAGATATATAGTGACATACAATCCATCAAAAGATCAGGTTTATGCATTGCTCAAGGATCAGGCAAAGCCAGACGACATTCTAAAAGCTGCATTCCACGTGAGATATAGCTGCATTATTTTGTATGCTTTTTTACTAGTACCGACCAGTCTGAACACACTGCAGGATATGTCTTATTGTTTTACAGGCTCATGTGCTTTTGCATTTCATACATTTGTCAATTGATAGTCATTCTTCATCATGGAAGCAACGACCAGTTGGCCATTCAAACCATATTCTTTCAGCTAATGATCTTGAGGCTCGTATTGCTGACTCATGCAAAATGGTCTCAACTTTATATGGCCCTTTTAAAAGTAAAGCTGCAGAACAGGTAATTGGAAATTATTTTTCTTGTTTTCCTTCCTTATAAACAAATCATTCATCATCATGTATGTTAGATTTCCTAGTCAGTAAATTAGGAAAAATGGGCTGCTCTCATAGTATCTGGATTTGCGTTCTTTTTCAAAAGAAAAACAAGAGAAAAATAGAAAAGCAAAAGGAAAGAGAGGAAATGTTTTGGTTTGGTTACAAGTACTTCCATCTTAGATGCATCACTACTTAAACTGAACTGATGATAGGTATTTTGACACTAACAGATATGATTGCACTGCTCTTGTGACTCTCATGGTGCGTTTCTTGTAGGGTTGGAGGATGTCAGACTCGCTTCTTAATCCTGGCCGAGCCAGGATTGTAGAAACTTGTTAAAGCGGAAATATACTCTTGAGACTTCTCTTTGCTCATAGTCAAGATTTTGACTTGTCAAGTTCCCAGGCGGCATTCAATTCTGTAGACATGTCAACTATCAATTGTCAAAAACATACAAGGAACAAAGAGGCTAATAATACACCAATAGCACCATCGGAAACAAGGGCTCTTGATGGTGAGTTCTCTCTGTTATGCACACCCAAATACATTGAGCTGTTCACACTCTCTTGCTTATTCACATACACCCGAAGGCCGCAACAGTGGCAGAGCTAGACCTCCAGCTTTGGAGGGGCCAAACTAAACCTCCTTAATGGTTATGAATGGTGGCAGATTTTAGAAGTTTACATAAAATAAATTGATTTGTAATTTATGCCAAGTAAAAAATGCTTCAAACTTTTAATTGTTTTATTTATAAACTTCAACTTTCTAACTTTCTTTGTTAATAATCTTTTAGTTTTTTAAAATTTTTAAAATTTTGTTTATCAAACAACAAACAATTTCAAAAGGGATTTATAAAAAGTTTTATGATAAAGTTACCACTAAACTGATAGAAGGTTAAATGTACTAATTTGAAGATTTATCTGAGGCCTTGTGGCCAATCTATAATCTTAGATTATATTCTACGTTTTTAATTAGAAATGAATTATAAAAATAAAATAAAAAGAAAACCATTTTTGGCAGCGGAAGGAGGGGTTTGGGATGGGATGGCTTCCTCAAGCCAACCTTGTGCTCTGCCATTAGGTGGTGGGTAAGATGCAGTTTCTATTTGTAGGAGGAATTTTTCTAAAATAGTAGAGCTTGAACTTTGCATTATTGTAATGCTAACTGTTAATAATTTTTTATTTCCTGGTTGTCATTCTCTTCGTTTTTTATGATGTCCCTTTTATCCTTTGTATCTATTTGGTATCCAACTTATTTCAATGTTCATTTTGTGTAGAAAATATTGAAATGCCTTTCAATAGCAACGAATCCTTCATTTGTCCATGGTTTAACTGTTCTTTTCTTTTGTTTTCTTTTGGTACATTCGATTGTTTAATTTTGAAATAATTGAGCATAGAAATTCGAAGGCAATGGAACACATTGCTCCGAAAATCCATGCTTGTTTCTTGTGGCTCGCAGCTGTGGCCAATAGTTGATTTACAAGTTACAACATAGGGCATGAAAACAATCCATCAATCAATTCCAATTCAATCCCTTCTAATTCTTCTTCTTCTTACTCTGACTTGCTGTGCATTTTATTCCATCTGTTCTGGCATAACAGCTTAGCCCTGGTCTTATTTTCTGCCATAGCATCATGTGCTGCACCTTGTTTGATGAATGATAACCCAGACAATTCTTGTTTTATCTGGACGATGCATTTTTTAAAATTTGAATTAAAAAAATCTAAACAAGGAATATCCATGCTAATGGCTTGTTTGTGCATGGAAATAAATGTTCTCAATGTCTGCAGCAGTTATAATTTTCCTTTGCTCAAGGAGAAAACTTCTGGTTGATGGAGGAGACTTTCCTATATAGGTTAGTCTGGTGAAAATGACCAATTGGCTGGAGGGTATTCAGTAGATAATGGTAGGTGCCTTATCCTCTGAGCATTATCCATTCGTACAGCTGTAGTCTCTGAATAATGATCATACAAATTTGGCCATCATTCATTTAAATTTCTTACACCGACTCGTGTATAGGTGGACTTAATTTGATGTCATCTCAATGGCAGTAAGGTACATTAAATATTGTCCATAAGATCAATGTTTGAAAATGTATTATACCTCTTAAATGAGATGAGTGAATTTTTTATTTTTATCTAATTCCCAAGTCAGATCAAGGCATCATTCTCTCTTTTCCGACGGGAAAGAGAAGATTAGATTGCCCAAGGTAATTAGCTGTGATAATTATAGGGCCACCCCCAAGCCCCCCGTGGTCTTGAAGGTTGAGATGGTAGCTGGAAACTTAATTGGAAATATTTTAGATATCTTTATTAACATATGGAAGAAATCTATTTTTATGGTTATTTTTACCTTTTTAGCAGCATCTTAATAAGCCTATTGTTGGAATAAAATTTAGTATTGGGGTTAGGCTGGAAAATGAATAACCTTCATCTGCTATTATTGGTGTAGAGTAAGGCGATAAGGAAGAAGTTACTAGTAACTAGGGAGATAATTCTCGCTATGGTGATGGTACTAAAACAAAAAGCTTTTATTTATTCCTCTCTCCAAACGTTCCCACTTCTCTCTAAAGCTTTAGATCTTGATTGCCTCCGAAGGAGGTATATGTAGCCAACTGGCCAACGACCATCCCCTCCCTCCTTCCCTCCCCTAACCTTAGGTTTCACTTTTTGTGTTCTTTTGATTTTCTGATTTTAGTTTGATTCTCCTGTAATGAAGCCTATAGTTCTCCAACCAGGTTCAGATTTTGTGCTTTTAGCTTCTTAGTCTTCCTTTCCAGTGGAAGGAAGTGTATGCGGCCATTGATTTCCCCTGTGGTTGAATCTGAGCTATTGAACTTATTTGGATAGTGATTTGAAGGAAAGGTACCGAGAGGTCACCCTTTCTTTCAAGGCAAATGTTAGGCTGTAAGTGCCACGCCTATTTTCTTATTTGTCCAGCATGGGTCTGAGTCTTTCGTGTGTCTGGTGATTGCTGCAAATCTCCCTTGCTTCCATGTAGTTCGGAAGAAGAAGCGATGTCGCCTGTGCTTATGTAATAATCAATTTACAGTGAAAAATGAAAAGGGGATAATAATTAATTAATTATAGGATACTTAAAAAAATGGATAAAAATTTTAAGACGAATAGGGTATTAATTAATTTTTTAATTTTAAAAAAATATTAAAATATTTTTAATTTTTTAGAAAGTCTATTAATTTTAAAATGGAGTATTTTTAGTTTTTTAATTTTAAAAAATACCTGATATTTTAAAAAGTTTATTAATTAATTTTATTAATTTTAGTTATTAGATATTTAGTCTATTAATTAATCTTATTAATTTTAATTATTAAATATTTTAAAAAATTTTAAAGATATTAATTAGTAGATTTTTTTACTATGAGATTAACTAATAAATTTATTCAAATTACATGACTAAATGAGAACACACTTATCCATTTCTTATAGGAGAATAATTGAATTCTATTAATAAAATTTAATTTATTTTTATCTATAAAATAATTTATTTGTTTGGAATTAATTTAAATATAATAAAATTCAGTTAAAATTTTTTATTAAATAAATTATTAATAAATTTAAATTAATTTAATTTATTTATTACTTATTATTTTTAAATTAACATAAATATTATTTCTATAAATAATAATTATTTTTATCATATTAATTGTAAATTCATTATTAATATTTTTATAATATTTAAAATCTAAATTTTATATAATTTTTATCACTAAAAAATATAAATTAAGATATCTTTAAAAAAATTAACAAAATAATATAATAATTTTTTACTATTAACTATAAATACATTAAATATTAATAGTCAATATCAAATTAAATTAATTTTTTAAAAAATAATTATTAATTAAAAAATAAAAATTAAATTTAAAATTAAAATAAATAAAAATATAAAGAATGAAAGAAGAAAAATAAAATAGTTTTTAAGGGCTAATTAAGTAATTTTGATATAAATAGATTAAAATGAAATTATTTTTTATAAAATTTTAACAATTTTAACTGAATTTACTTTTTAATTTAAAATCAATTTTTACAAGAATTTAAAAGAGTTGAATTCTTATAATATAGTTTTATCATACACAAAAATTAAAAATAAAAATTTATTTTTTTAATTTTTTATTTTAAATAAAGATTTAATAATTAAAATTAATAAAGAGATTGATTAGTAAATTTTTTAAAATATCTATTAAAAATAATAATTTTTAATATATTTTTTAATTTCTTTATAATTAATTTTTTAAAAATTTTTTTATAGGTTTCCTCCTCTAGTTTATCTCTATCTCAATGAAATTTAAATTTCAAACAAAAACAATTATTTATAAAATAATGACTAAATCATATAAAGAGATCGTGTTTATCAAATAATTATCCATTAAAAATGTCCATAAGTTAGTTTACAGATTTAATTTTATGGTATGTGTATCTGAATAAATTTGACAGGTCTCAATTTCTACTCGTCTAATTCTTGATCCCCATTTTCAAAAAAAAAAAGTTCATAAGTTTGATAGGGAGATCCAATTTAACCATTTGCAAGTTTGTGTTATTATTTTCTTTTATAGAATTATAATTTCATGAAAGAAACTAAGAACCGGCGACATCTAGAAGGATAGAAGCTGAGGGATGGTATCATCCTTAAAAATGCAAGCATAAAAGAAAGAGAGTATATAGCCTATTCGCCACTTTATGAGCTCCTCTTTTCGGGTCTCTCTTCAACCATCGATTAGTTTGATATATTATTTTTCTATTCTTCTAATTAGTACAACGATTAAAATTTTTATATGAGATAAAATATTTTATTCACAGTTTAATCAATTTTAGCAATAGAAGAGAATTGATTCTGATAAAGGCCGAACATAAAGAACACATACAAACTTTCATTGAAATACTATTTTTGTCAAAATTATAAATGTATATGTTATGAGAAAGGTTGATATGATGTGGACGAAAAGATAGAGTATGAGCTAATGAGCTCCATATTTATTAGCTGATTGTGTAATATTAATGAATCGTCTGATACATCTGTTAAAAAAATCTCAATCCAATCTGAAGAGACGTAGTATAAAAAGTGTCAGGTCAATCAGAATATATATAGTCTTGAATCAACTCTAATTCGATATCATTTAATTCTCCTGAAAATCTCATACTCAGACTATTAAAAAATTTTAATTTACCTAAAATTAACGATCAATTTTATTAACTCTTAACCACCAATCTCAATCTATTGATTTTCTTGAGTTCTATTTTGGTGAACTCAATAGATATCAGTTTATCATTATTTATCAGTTTATCACTATTTATCATTAATTTTATATCGATAAAATAAAAAATGTATTTTTATATATATTATTACACACCTTCTAATATAATACTATATTATTCATGAGTTGATGTACTCATTAAAAAAATCGATTATTTGTTAGCTATTTTCCCTGGGTTAGATATTGGAGATAATCTGTAATTCGCCATTTGAATATGAGGTCCAATATTTTTACGTCTGTAATTTTGTGAATGTGTTTGCAGTCTAAATTTAAAATAAGGTAATTGAAGGTAAAGCTTAAATGTCCTGTAATAACTTGTAATCGTAGTTAAATATTTTAATTATGAATAATAAATCTCAACCCTTTTCAATTAGTTACAATCCAAAATTAATTTGGAGAAATTTTAAAATTTGCATATAAAATTTACTACTAAGGTACATAAATGTCCTGAATGTAAAAGAGATTTTGTATTTTGGTTATTAAGTTGACTGTTTTTTTTTTTTTTTGAAAATTATGACTGCATCAACAAAGAAATAAAAATCAACGCATTCAAAATATTTATCTAGATGGATTTCCATAGATATGTGTAATAAAACTTCAAATTTAGGGTGTTTGTTGCCATAATTGTAAATTTAAGGAGTAAAGATCAAACTTTTTAAAGTCAAATTTGTGTTTCATATAATTTGCATTTAATTAGGATTTGAGTTCCGAAATTTGAAAATTTAGCTTTAATTATACATTACTAAAAATATTTAGCATTTTCTATTCAATTAACTATTAAATTTGGGTATATGAGAAGAATAGCTAAAATTGGATTGGAAAATAGAGTATTTTCATATATCTGATTTGTTAATTCTCATGCATATATATACACATTTGGAAAACTGAATTCTAACTAACTAAGTTCTCTGGATTTTTCTAGAATATTCTGGATTCCCTTGGAATAAATTACATCCACAGGAAACGGTGCCGTTTTGAATCTGTATATGCTGTGTCGTTTTGCTTCTTCTCTGCGGCATCGTTTTGGCGGTGCACTGTCTTGCTTTTGCTTCCCTCCTGTGACGTCGTTTGGATTTAGGAGTATATAATATCTCTTCACGCCCCCCTCAAGATGGAGTTGCCCTAATTTTTGGGGAAACCCATCTTGGACAGAAGGGTTTGAAACTGCGCCGCTCCTAAGGGTTTTGTGAAGAGATCCGCGATTTGTTGTCGTGAAGGTACGTGCACCGTAGATATGAAACCTCTGGAGAGTTGCTCGCGGACGATGTGGCAGTCGATATCCAGATGTTTCGTTCGTTCGTGAAAAACCGGGTTGGCCGCGATGTGTTGGGCTGCTTGGTTGTCACAGTGAAGAGGAATAGGGAGTTGCAGATCAGCATGGAACTCTTTCATCAGGTAAGTTATCCACTTTAGCTCGCACACCTAAGGGCCATGCTCCTGTATTCAGCTTCTGCTGAGGATTTACTAACCGTGTTCTGTTTTTTTGTTTTCCAGGATATTAAGGATGGTCCGAGGAATATACAGAAGCCTGTAAGTGATTTTCGGGTCATTGGACAGGAAGCCCAGTCAGCGTCAGAGAAAGCTTGAATCTTGAGGTCGTTCTGGGCTGGGAAGAACAACCCTCGTGTAGGACAACTTTTCAAATAGCGAAGCACGTGAAGTGCTGCGTTCCAGTGAGGTTGACGCGGCTGTTGCATGAACTGGCTGAGGTGCTGTGTCGCGTAGGATATGTCTTGCCTTGTGACTCCGAGGTAAAGTAACTTACCTATTAACCTCCTATATTTTTCTGGGTCAGTCAAAATGGTTCCTGTCGTATTGTCAAGTTTGATTCCTTGTGGTAGAGGAGTGTCAGATAGTTTAGCTTGCATACAACCTGTTTCTTGAAGAATATCTAATAGATATTTCTTTTGGTGAAGAAATAATCCAGTTTCAGAACGTGCAATTTGTAAGCCTAGAAAATACTTGACGTACCCCAAATCCTTGATTGTAAAGGCTTTGTCAAGGTGAGATTTAATTTCTGCTATATCCTCTTCTGAATGACCTGTTATAAGGATGTCATCAACATAGACAAGTAATGTTAAGAATCTGTCTTTCTTTGTCCTTGTGAACAGGCAATGATCAAAAGGTGATTGTTTGAAGCCAAACTGGGTTAAGCATTGGGTAAGCTCTTTATTCCACATTCTTCCTGCCTGTTTTAATCCGTAGATACTTTTGATAAGTTTGCACACTTGTCCTGGTTGAGCTTTGTCATAGCCTTCCGGAGGTAGCATATACAAGTCTTCTTCTATATGACCATGTAGGTATGCATTGTTGACATCTAGTTGATGTATAGGCCAGTTTTTGGCAGCAGCTATTGCCATGAACATTCTCACAGTAACCAATTTTGTAACAGCCCGAAAACCGGTACACCTCTTGTAACGGCCCCAAACTGCTCGGCACTAGGATCCAGATCGGCTTAAGGCCGCCGAGACCCGTAGTAAGCCTCTAGACATCTTGAACTCTAGGTATAATCCCATACATGATCAGCATTTTCATAAAAACTTATGTTTTTTCAGAAAACCTTTAAACTTTTTCTTTATTTAAGCTTGACCTATGTATAGAAACATAGAACTTCATACTAGATGAGTCATCAAGCTAGCTGTAAAAACATATCCGCTTTGGGTCAAGGGATTGAGACCCTTTCTTCCCTCACGGCCATACATACTTCAAACCATTAAAACATTTCTTTAACTTTCATATTGATCATGCAAAACCAAGGGATTTACCAACACTAGGCAAAACACAACTCTATACTATACATCTCACATACTTTTCTTAGCTTGGCTCTATCTCTTATAACATACTCATTACTCTTTCCATTCATCATATTCTTTATATACATAAGGACCATACATCAAGTCCATCTATCATGTCCATTACTAAGCTAAACAAGCATACAAAACATACATAGCATTACATAACATATCATCTCTTTAACAACTTCCTTACATAACATCCACTATAACCATAAACATACACATCAAGCCTTACTCAAACATAAACAAAACACAGCTAAGCTATTACAACCAAACATGGCAACCCATGCTTGAACCTCTTCTTTCCCATAGCTCTATCTGACTTACTCTGGCTTACTTACTCTGGCCCTGCAAAACTGGGGTTAAGGGAATGGGGTGAGCTACAAGAGCCCAGTGAGTAGAAACAGAGAAAACAGTTCATTAATTATGATTTCATTTTATTATTCATTATTTATTTTATTTTATTTCATTTTATTTTATTATTATTTTTTATTTCATTCTTTCTTTTATTTTATTCTTTCTTTTTATTTCATGCTTTCATGAAATGCGTCATATCACAACGAATACACATCAAACATTTCTTCCCCGCTTGAGTTCACGCTAGCAATCTCTTCCTCTTGCGGGTGATTTTAGAGGGTTCTCGAAACGTCCTTCCCCTCAGGGTTAGACATGACCCCAACATTCCCTCTGTCAAACTTGGCCCCGAAGGAGCTCTCATAGGGCTTTCCTACATGTACTTGCCCGACTGACAAAGACTCATTGACAGACTTGTGGGCTATTGAGGTCGCCTTGGTCCACCCATCACATCATATACACAGCAATTTATGCAATGCGTCATATTCGTGAAACTAGTGCAATCATCCTATTACATATAAACATGATGCATGCATATGCTTTAGGCATTTGAATTCCTTAAAATAAAAGATGCATTAGACATTTGATTTCTTAAAAATAAAAGATTAGGTTTAGTTCTACTCACCTCCTGGCAGACGCTGACTGACTCTGCAACTGCTAGCACTACTGGCCTCCTCGGTCCCTCGGGTCCGATCCTACACAGGTGGACTCGAATGAGGTGCCAAACATACTCTAAACAACTCATAAACATACCCCCAAAAACCCCTCTAAACATCACTAAAACATGCATAGGAAACACCCAAGAAACGGCTGGACAGGGCACTTTCGGCGGCACCTTCGGCGGCCGAAAGTCCCTTCCAGAGATGAAACTCGGGTAAGTTCGGCGGCAGGTTTGGCGGCCGAAACCCCTGGACAGAAACGAAAGTCCCTCCTTCGGGGGCACGTTCGGCAGCCTAAAGACTGCCTCCCATGCAGGTTCGGCGGCCGAAACTCCTTTCGGCGGCCGAACCTGGTCCCCTCTGGACGACAGGTCCGATTCTGCCAAGCCAAAAACCAAACTCAAATATACCCAAATCCTCACATACTCTCTCCCAATCATGCATACTCACTCCCACAAGCATAAAGGAGCATAAACTAACATAAACTCCTCAACACAAACATCACATAACATACATTGGGTATAAAACCCACATAAACCTTAAACATGCATTTCTACCCAAACTCAACCATCAAACTCTATAAAACTTACTTAAAACTTCATTAAACATAAGGAAAAGCAAGGATCTACACTAACCTTTTGGAGATCGAGGGTTGGTGTGACCCGAACCTTGGAGATGTGGAGGAAACTAGCTCCGGGGTCTCCAAGCTCCAAATCCTTGATCCAAGCTTAAAACTCTTCAAAACCAAGAATGAAACTCATAAAAACCATAGAAGATTGAAGGAAAACGTGAAATCGACCAAGGGAGGACATGAACTCACCTGGGCATGAGAATGGGGAGGAAAACTCGCCCATTTTCGGTCTGAGGCCTTTTATAGGCGACCGGCTGAGCCACATTCGGCGGCCAAACCAGCACCCTAAAGTCCCCCATGTTCGGCGACCGAACTTGAGGTTCGGCAGCCGAACCTGGTTTCTGCCCAACTAAACTTTCGGAAGCCAAAAGTCCATCCGAAACCATCTCATGTTCGGCGGCCGAACATCACCTTCGGCGGCCGAACCTGGGTTCTTCCTCCTTGGCCTTCTTCTCTTCAAAACTCAATTCATTTTCATTTAAAACCATGAAATCATGTGAAAAAATTTTAGAAAACACATTCTACCCTTCTAGAGAGATCCAACACCCTAGATTCCGCCGGAAGGCAGGAATCCCGATGCCGGATTCTAGCCGGGTATTACAAATTTGGCTACTGGAGAAAAGTTGTCAGTGTAGTCAACTCCAAGTAGTTGATTAAATCCCTTAGCCACCAGCCTGGCCTTGAACCTGTCAACTGAACCGTCTGGTTTGTATTTAGTTCTGAAAACCCATTTTGAGGCAATGGCCCTTTTGCCTTTGGGCAGAGTTGTTAAGTACCAAGTATTATTGGTGTCTAAGGCTGTCAGTTCATCTTGCATGGCTTGCACCCAATTGCTGTCTTCCTTAGCTTGTGAATAGGATTTAGGTTCATAGTTTATAGAGACATTTGCCACAAAACTCAAGTAGTGAGGGGTGAAAATAGGTTCTGAAGTAAAACAGGGATAGATTTGGGGAGATTTACCTGTGGTGTTGTTGGAGAACACACCAGGATTAATAGGACATATAGAGGTGGCCACAAAGTCATTTAGCCATCTTGGTCTTGTAGGTAGTCTTGTGCTTCTTCTTGTGTGTGTGGAATCCCTTTCTTCTAAAAGTTCTTGGACTGATTCAAGAGTGGCAGATGCTTCTTCTTCATCTTCAGTTGTAGGATTCTCAATGTATGTTTCAGTTCCTTCAGTTGTTCTTAAGGATTCGTGGGGAGGGCTGACATTGGTCTGTGATGGTATTGGTATTGTTGGGGATGAGTCAGGTTCAAGTATTATATTTGGTAATACAGTTTTTTGTGGGTCATAAGGGTCTGGTTGTGATTTGAATGGGAATGTGTCTTCATGGAAGACGACATCTCTGGAAACTATGGTTTTGTTTAGGTCTAAGGCATAAATTTTGTAGGCCTTCATTCCTGGAACGTATCCAAGGAATACTCCTTTAAAGGCTCTTTCTTCAAATTTTGTCTTGTGGGTTAAGGTGTTGGTTGCAAAGCATAGGCATCCAAAGGTTTTGAGTAAGTTTAGATTGGGTTTTTCCTTATGTAAGCAAGCATAAGGTGTTTCCCAATTGAGTATTGGGCTTGGTAATCTGTTGATGATATAGGTGGCTGTGAGTATGGATTCTCCCCAGAATCTTTTTGGTAATTTTGACTGAAACATTAGAGCTCTTGCAACTTGTAATAAGTGTTTGTGCTTTCTTTCAACCACTCCGTTCTGTTGTGGTGTGTATGGGCATGACTTCTGGTGAATAATGCCCTTTTCCTTTAGCCACTTACTGCAATCTTGATTTACAAACTCTGTCCCATTATCTGATCTCAAGTTCTTGACTGACTTGTGAAATTGGTTGTTAATCATAGCAATGTACTCTTTTAATACAGCAAAAACAGATTGTTTGTGCTGTAGTAAATATGTCCATGTGGCTCTAGAGTAATCATCAACTATAGTTAGTACATATCTTGCATTTGAGACTGAAACTACTGAATATGGACCCCAAAGATCCACATGAATCAATTCAAATGGTGTTTTGGATGTAATCTTGCTTTTATTGAAACTCAATCGTTGTTGTTTTGCAATGGGACAAATGGTGCACACATGGGAATCACAGTCACTAGCTTTTATTACATTTAGATGTAATAATTTGTTTTTTGATGCATGACCTAATCTTCTGTGCCATACTCCATATCTGTCTTGAGATTGTTGAAATGTCAACGCTGTGCCCATTGTCTTTATTCTGCTTCCTTGATGGCTAAATGAGTCTTTATTTAGTCTATATAATCCTTGGTGCATTCTCCCAACAGCCAGTAGGTGCTTAGTCACTAGGTCCTGCAAGATGCATTGGTCATGGTAGAATTGCACAGATATTTTGTTTGATTGTGTGATTTGGCTAACAGATAGTAAATTGCACTTAAATGTGGGCATATATAGCACATCTAACAATTGCATATTCTGGTTTAAAAGCACTGTTCCAATTCTGGAAATATTTTTCATGCTGCCATCGGGTAAGGTCACAATACTTGGTTTATTTAGAGTTCTGTGGCTTGAAAAAAGAGATAGGTCATTGCACATGTGAGCTGTGGCACCTGTGTCTATAATCCATTCTCCTATAGTTCTATTTTCATAAGCTTTAGAATAGCAATAAGATGTCATACCTGCAAAACCAGTGTAATTCACACAATTTGCGTCATTGCTGTTGGTAGGGCCTTGGCTATGATTCTTCATGTACTTCATCATCTCTTGCATTAGTGATTCCATATTCCAATCAGCTTTGCCTTGAGTGTAATCATCATTGCAGTTTAGGGGTGTTTCGAACACATGAGCTGCAACATTTTCTTTTCCTTTGTTTCTTTTCAGTTTGAGCTCATTGAACCAATCTGGATATCCATTGAGTTTGAAGCAGGTTTCTCTCACATGACCTATGGTTTTGCAGTAGGAACAGGTTCTGTCATCCTTCTTTTTGAATTGATTTTTCCATGTTCTGCCTCTGTTAATCTCTGAAGTTTTTGCTGTCATTGCACTGTTTCCAGCTTCATCACTTTGTGCTCCCCTCTGTTTTTCGATTCTCAAAATCATGGAATATGCTTTATTTACACTAGGCAGTGGCTCCATGATAAGGATTTGATTCCTCACATGGTCATAAGACTCGTTTAAGCCCATCAAGAATTGCATTAATCTGTGTTTGCTCTCTATCTCAGCAAAAGATTTTGCTACACCACATTCACATACTGGAATTGGCTCTAAACATGCATATTCATCCCATAGTTTTTTTAATTTTGTGTAATACATCATGATATTATCATTTGCTTGACTGGCATTACTTATTTCTTTCATTAACTGGTACATCAGGGGACCATTACTGTCTCCAAATCTTTCTTTTAATTCTTCCCATAATTCATAGGCATTTGTGGCATAAAGAAAAGCATCAGCCAATTCCTTTGAAAGAGCATTCAAGATCCAGGACATTACCATGTTATCTGCCTTCTGCCATTCCTCGTAATTTGTGTCATCTTGATCTGGCATCTTGCACTTGCCATTTATGAATCCTAGCTTGTCTTTTGCTTTCAAGGCTATAACCATTGATCTGCTCCATGTCAGGTAATTGTTGCCATTTAAAGGAGAACTGACAAGAATCATGCTGGGGGAATCAGAGTTCAGCAGCCTAATCATCTTGTCGTCCTTCTCTGCTTTCCCAGGTATGTTATCTTCAGTAATTTCTGCCATTGCACTTGCTGAATGTACTTTGTGTTTTGAGAAAAGAAAGAAGGGTGATTTCTTTCAGATCTAGATCTGAGTTAGTTTCTTTCAGATCTGGATCTGAATTTGTTGGGGCAGTTTACACAGGGTATGCTCTGATACCATGAGAAGAATAGCTAAAATTGGATTGGAAAATAGAGTATTTTCATATATCTGATTTGTTAATTCTCATGCATATATATACACATTTGGAAAACTGAATTCTAACTAACTAAGTTCTCTGGATTTTTCTAGAATATTCTGGGTTCCCTTGGAATAAATTACATCCACAGGAAACGGTGCCGTTTTGAATCTGTATATGCTGCGTCGTTTTGCTTCTTCTCTGCGGCATAGTTTTGGCGGTGCACTGTCTTGCTTTTGCTTCCCTCCTGCGACGTCGTTTGGATTTAGGAGTATATAATATCTCTTCAGTATAGCTGCACCCAATATTAAAACATTTGAATGAATTGAAAAAACTTATAAATTTTGAATCTTTATGTTAAATCATGGTTTATAATTATAAACATATATTTTACTTTTAGACTATATATTTGATTTTTAAAATTAAATGCGAGTTAGTGCCATGAAATAATTAAAAGAATCAATTTTATAATTTTTGAAATTGGTATATATAACGATTGTATGTTAACCATTGATTATGATTTGTTCTATACAGAATTTACTCTGATTAATGACTATAATATAACCGTTAACTATTGATTATGATGTGTTCTATACAGAACTCACTCTGATTAACGGCTATAATAATGATTATATTATGAAAAAAATTTTCTGCATAATTAGTTGTGAAAATATAAAGTTGGATTGAAGACAAAAATGTATTTGGCAGAGCAATTAATGGTGAAGCTAATTCTTTTGTCCATAACCTCTGAAGCAAAAGGGAAAATTACAAAAGAAAGCACAAAACACTCATAAATGCCATAAGCTGAAGTGAAAAGAACAACAAACATTGCTGTCTCTTAGTAATGGCCTCTTCCTGCACACTCACAGATTACTCCAAGATTACAAGTACTCTCTTCTTACTTGGTTAAAGAATCCTAAGTTTTGGGAGGTACAAGTACAAATTTCCCAACTGATTGTTGATTATTTTTAATTTACTTGTGATGATAATTAATTTTAACCTTATTCACATCCCTTAGGTTAAAGCTTGTGATCTCTGCGGCATCTCCTGTATAATGTTTTGAATTTTGTCACGTAATAGACCAAAAGTACCACCATATAGTTACTAGTTTTCACTCATTAATGACTTACTACCTTTTACAGCCTTACTTATTATTTTTTTTTATTCTGAGACTTTGTATTTTGAGATATAATTTATTTAAAAAAAGTTTATTATTTAGTCCTGATATATTATTATTATTAACAAGTCAGTGTATGTATTTTTAAAAATCTATTAAAACGTTTTTTTTTCTCTGTTAGTGAAATAATTTTTTTATATATTTTTACTGTTAAAAATATAACAAAAAACTAAATTATCTTCATTCTTTTCTTACTCCTCCTCCTTTTTCTTTAAGGAGGAGAGGAGAGGGAAGCGTTTTTTTTTTCTTCTTCTTCATCTTCTTCTTCATTTTCATCATTTTTTAAAAACTATTTGGTTGATAAAGAAAAAAGATATGAACGTTTTAAAAACATTCTAATAGATTTAAAAAATATAAAAACTAACTTATTAATAATAGTAATCCTCATAAATTAAATAATAAATGTTGCTTTATTTAATACTTATTTTAGTCTATTTTTACCTGGTATTTGGCTTTTACATGACAAAGTAATAGTTGATCACCTAAGAGATATTTGATCTTACCAAACTATTTTATAAATTTTAAAATTTAAATGATCCGTTTATCCTAAGTAATGTTATAAGCTTAGAAGCCGCTTATAAGTAAAAAGAATAATAAATTAGTTCTCTAATTTTTATTTTAATATTTATAAACATTAAAAAAAAATACTTTTAACTAAATATATCAATTTTTATCAATCTCTTATAAGTATGTAGTAATTTAAAATTTAAAAGTGTTTATAAATCTAAATTTACTTATAAAAATTTAGATGTTTATAAGCTAAATTTTATAAATTAAGCGAAATACCTCCTACATTATCTTGTTACTAAATTACTTTTTTATCTTACTTAATTACCATAATCTTAATAATTTTTTTTATTAATCTATCATTAGAAAAGTAGGATAATTAAGATAGAAAGACATGATGTAATAAGATAGTTTTATGAAATTATATAAATAATCATGATAGAATTCAAAAAAAAAAAGAAGTAATACTCGATCTTCTCATCACAACAATTATTTAATAGGCATTGAAAAATTAAAAAATTAAATTAAAAAATTAAATTCTATAGTTGGTTCAGTAATTTGAGAGACATATATATTTTTGGGTATAATTATTAAAAAAAAATAAAAACTTCAATAAAACTGTACGAGTAAATAAAAAAAAAAAAAGAAAAAGAAAAAACCATCATTAAACTGATAATTTCTATAATTGAATTAAGTGTTCTTATGACTAACAACTAAAACTTCAACGCTTTATTTTCTTAAAAAATTTTCAACATGAAAGGAAAATTGCTGAATCGGCCAGACCCATTTCTAAACCAAAATGGAATAGAGAAAAACATAATTAATCACCCATTAACTAATGAGATTAAGTCTAACAATCCCAGTTTTCCTATAGTAATTAACATTACATGCACCACCAAATATTATTTTAAATATAAAGAAACAGACACCAAAAGAAGAATATAATATGAAAAATATTGTAAAGAAACTAGGTGAAAATTTCTTTTAGCTAATCATAATTAAGCAGTGGTAGCAGTAGCAGTAGGAGAAGTAATGGGAGGAGAAGAATGGTTGTTCTTCTTAGCTAGATTATGCTTGTTGTTGTGCATCCATACCTTGAGGACTCTTCTCTTGACTCCAATTTCTTGACATAACTGTTGCACTACAGCTTCTTCTTGCTTTTGAATCTTCCACCCAACTTTCTCTGCAAAGTTGAGCATTTTCTCCTTCTGTTCCTGTGTAAACTTTGTCCTGACTCTTTTCTTCACAAGCTGTGCAGGCCTCGCCATTATAATCCCACCACCATCTTCTTGCTCATCAGACTCAGAAGGAAGTGAACCCATGTTGTAAGACAGCTGCATCATCTGGTGGTGAGGAGCAGCTGCTGCTGCTCTCGAGGGAAAATTATACCCTAAAGCTTCAGGGGCTAAAATGTTCTTGTGATGGCCTAAAATGAGTTTCCTCCCAAATCTGCTGAAATGTGGATTGCTAGTGTAGAACTCGCAAGAAGAGGCTTCACCTTCTATTTCTTTCCTGTGGAAGTTTCTATGGCAATTGCAAGCTGAGCATGTGAGAGCTTCAATGGTGCCTTCTTCACCACTAGGCATGAACTCACCACACCCATCAGTTGCATTGCCTCCCATAGCAGCTGCATGGTTCTTAAGGCATTCTCTGTACCTCACCATTTTCTTGAAGGGAGCATGGTGGTGGTCCTCCACCGCTGAAGGCATGGAGGAGGGGCCATTATTTGAGGGCATTTGGGGAGCTAAGGAAGAGATGATGTGGTTGTGGGGTGAATGATGATCATGATGGATCATATGCCCATGCCCATGCCCATGTCCATGTCCATGTCCCCCACCATAACTACTGCTTATTGGAATGGGGATCTCCCCGGCCTCATGACTTGAAAGTTCCATTTCCTTCTCTCTTCTCTTAGTCTATTATTTGTTTTATGTCTTGCTTGTTTGTTTGTAGACCAAAAAGAGAGAAGAAGACAAGAGGAGAATTAGAAGATCTAAATTATTAAAATTAAAAGTGTCTTTCTTTCTTATAATCCTAACTTCCTAATTTTTTTTTCTCTTTTGAGGGGTCAATTGTCCACTCTTTCAGAAGCAGCAACAGCAAAAACACAGTACTACAAACCTATGGATAATTCTTGAGTATAGCTATCTTCCAAGCCCTTAAAGAAAGATTTGAGAGTTCAAAACAATTAAATAATTAAGGAAACCCACTTGCAGAGAGAGAGAGAGGGAATAGTAATGGGTGACACAAGGGCCAATCCTTTCGATCAAAAGCTCGAAAGCAAACAAAAGGGTAATCAACTTCCTACGATGTCCATCTCATATATTTTCTACTTGAAATGTCAACTTGGAAGGAACAAAAAAAAAAAAAAAAAAAAAGAGAAAGGAGCAGCAAATTCAGTAACACTGTAGACAGAAGCCGGCAATGGGAGCAGACCAATATAAGCAAAAGAATAGCTTTCTCTCTCCACATATTTCCATCTCTATTTTCTTTCTTGAAAGTGAGAGTGAGAAAGAGAGTCAACACTCAACAACTCCCTAAAAGAAAATGATAGATGAAGGAGGAAGACTAACAACAAATCCCTTCTTTTATTTCTTTTTTCTCTCAAGTAATAGAAATGGGGGCTTAAAGACAACAAAGATAAGATCGAGAAATCACCCACATGAACTTCTCTTTGATATATAATAATCTTGAACTTGAACACCTTATATGCTGAGTCTTGAGGGAGCACACAAGTGTTATGTGCAAAGAAGAAGAGAAAGAATAGAGAATTTAGAGTAAAAGAAAAAAACTAAGTACTGGGTGACGAAGGAGAAGAGAGGAGAGAGAGATTTGCAGAAGGATTTGAGTAGTGAATATAAGCAATTGCACTAAACAAGGAGCTT
Source organism: Manihot esculenta (assembly GCF_001659605.2). Classification (NCBI taxonomy): domain Eukaryota; kingdom Viridiplantae; phylum Streptophyta; class Magnoliopsida; order Malpighiales; family Euphorbiaceae; genus Manihot; species Manihot esculenta. The sequence continues at coordinate 25,580,218 of NC_035170.2, read as the reverse complement.
ATAGTAGGGTTGAGGTCCAAAAGAGAGAGAAGGAAAAAGAAAAAGTTTTTTTCCCTTTTTTTTACAGACAAAGAGTAATTCAGTGAGTTTTAGAAGAAGGAGATTAAAGGTGGGGTGCTTCCTTTGCTTTGCTTGCACTATCAGCCATCAAGAGTTTACGCCACGAGGAAGCTTTGTGTCAGAGTGGAGGAGGGGGAGAGAGAGAGAGAGAGATAAGAAAAAGAAATTATGAGCAGCAAAATTTTGCTGAAGTTAAAAACTTCAAAACAATTTTTAGGGGAAAAAACAAAATCTTCAGAACAATTTAATAATTTACAAAAATGTCCATATATATTGTTTTATTAACAAATTAATCCTTATATTTTAAAACCCTCATCTAAAAGTCTCTAAATTTCAAATAAATAACTATTTACACTTTGAGATCTTTCATTTATCTGAATTATTTTGCTCCATTTTTTTGTATAATATCCTTTTCATTATCTTCTTCAACTTATTTCACCAGCTTAATGCAACTGTACCATTTAATTAATTTGGTGAAGTTGAGGATTCATGAAATTCATGTGAATGATTGATTTCTAGTTTAAAAACATGGGAGTTTTTTTTTTTTTTATTTTTTCTTTTAAAGGAAAATTGAACAAGGTTCAAAGGAAGAAGGAAAAAGTGATAATTGGGTGTTTGGCTGAGAATAGAAAGCTTAGCCAGTGCCTTTTGCTTCGTAAGTCAGATTTACTGTTGAGAGAAACAATTCAATTTTAAATTAATTAAACCAATCGAATGCTTATTTTAATTAAATTAAAATTTTTTAATTAATTTTATTAAAATATATTTACCACCGAATTAAATATAAAAATTATATTCATTTACAGTGTTGTGTCATAAAAGGGCTCAATGTGACAATGATGTTCCTTTAGAATACTGAGGACAATTGCATTCCGTTCAGACTCATCACATGGAAGGTTGGAGAGACAGAGATAAATGAATAGAAAGACAGTTTTCAACTTTCTAATTTAATGGCGGATAGAATTTTTTTTTTTTTTTTAAAAAAAATCAAATCTTAAGAAAAGGAAAGGCATAAAATTAACTTAGTGTACTTGAGTTAGGGACATATGTGTATAATTCCTTGGACAAATCTAGTTATATTTTTACACATGAAAGTACACATTATTTTACAACAGCTAGTAATTAAGTTAACTATTTAATTGGTTTGATTGAAAATTAAATTTTTAATATTTATAAAAATTAAATTAAATTAATTTTAAATAGAAATCAATTTGAATCGAATCGATCTAAATTAAACCACCATACTTTTTATACTTGGAGACAAAATCAAACCCTAAAAAAAAGTCAAACTCAAAATTCATGAAGTTTTCCTTAAGCAGACCGACCTAATACTGTGAGCCTTGATCTGGATGCATGGGGCAAGCTTGGCCGATCACGAGTCCAGATCCAATAAGAAGTAATCCAGTCTGATGACGTGATGTGATGGAAAATAACCGGTTCAGTCACTTCGCAGTCTTGTCTGCATGCGCGTTGGGAGAATTAAATGACGTATGAAATTAGACTCTTGATACATCCGTATATACAAATCTGAGTGACAGACAGATAACATTATAGCACAAAAGCGATTAGATATTACTAGTAGATAAAAATAAAAATAAAAAAAATAAATAAAAGGGAAAAACGTCTTTTTCTCCTTCCAAACTTTAAACCCTATCTTTTGAATATCAAAATATCAAGTTGGATTCTATCTAATTTAATCGATTGAACTTTTTATTTTTTACACTTTATTTATAATATTTTAAAATTTCAGTTTTGTATATGATCTAAATCTCTCTATTTTAAAAAATTAATAATATTTGTATATAAAAGTGTAATTCGGGCATAATCAAATTATTTTATAATCAAAATTAAATTATTAAGAAAATTTGTTTCTCTCTTTTATTTTTCTACATCACTTAGAATCATTAATTTCTGCATTTTGAAAACTTTCTATTAATCTCTCTATATATATTTTTTTATAAATTGCTTTTGCTATATTTTTTCCCTTTAAAGAGAAACAAATAAAAGAGAGGAATCTAGAAGGTTAGAAAAAATGTTTGGATTTAAACTTAGATCTCATATAAAATTTAATTTATTATGCTACAGTCTGATTTTATCTGCTAATAATTAGATAAACGAAAAGTATTTTTAATTAAAGCAAATAGTTTTATTCTTTATATTATTTATTTTCTCTTTCAAATATTAGTATTTATTTCTACTTGCCTTTTATAGAATTTGCTAATTTAAATATTTTGATTCATAAATTATCATATATTTAGATATGAATAGTAGAAAACGTAATAAAAGAAGGATCTGAATACTTTCTAGACGTTGATGTTGAGAAATTGTTGGGTACGGCTTAATTAATTATGGTACTGGGTGGAGGGTCCACATGAATTAATGGTGTTGATCTTCATCACAATTTTCAAGATGTTCTCAACCAAAATTTCTTGCTTTTAGAGGAACACAGATTATCCATCAGTCTCAATCAATGCCAGCCCAAAATTCCCTGTATGGCTCTCAGACTCTCTTGAATCTTACAAACTTTAGTGTTTTAAAGATAAGATATGCATGTTTATTATATATATATATTATCAGTTTGGAGGAAGGAGAGGAAATATAACTTTGCTAACTAATAAATTCTCAAATATATATTCTCAACTTATTAAATAGGTTATAGTGTAGGTTGATTAACCAATCTTTATAATTAATCTATTTTTTTATTTAAAAAAATATGTAAATTCCCATCAACTTTTATCTATAATATTTTATTCAACTAATTTTTAATACTTTTTATTTTTTAAATTTCATTTATAAAAATATTTTAATACTTATAATTTTAAAATTTAAAAAAAAATTTACAGTTTCAGTTATTTTTAAGTGGTGTCAAGTATTTAAGTTATAAACTTTTATAAAGAGGATCATCCACTAATTTTGAATTAATGATGTCTATAACGAATGCAAAAATTATAATTTTAGATTGATTAAATACAGAAAGATTTAAGGATTTAGTTTTAAAAATATAAGAACAGATTTATTAATTATACTAAAATTTAAAAATTAAAGTGTAATTTATACAATATAAAATTCTTCACCTATATTAAAAATAATTTCATTATTTAAAAAATATTTTAAATATTTAAAATGTTTATTTTCTCTTTAACCGATTAACTAATAGAATTATGAATGGAAATTCCTTCTATTTAAACGAATTGATTATATAAGGATTTAAGTGTTCAATTTTAAAAATATAAAAATTAATTTATTAATTACGTTAAAATTTAGAGATTAAAATATAATATAATATATTTATTAATATATATATATATATATTTAATTTTTTACTGTTGCAATCAAATACTAAAAATTAAATTATTTTATTAAAAAACATTTCCATAAAAAATATTTTATAAATATAAATTATTTTCTAATTTGAGAATGTGTAAGCTTATTTATCTTTTTTGTTTTTTCCTCTTTTTTACACTAGGAAGCTAGGGTAAAAGCTTGCTCTTAACACTATAACAAATGACTTCTTTGTCTAAGCTTGTAGGTTACATGATTTTTCTTTCTAAATATGCCAAGGGATGCTATAAAAATATGAATGGGCATATTATTGGTAGTTAGATAAAAACAAACCAAATCTTGTTTCATTAGCCATGTCTTTTGTCTTGAAGCCCTAAAGTTTTGCTGATGAATGAAGGGTACACTGCCCCTAGGTAGGGTTGTGACCATGTATCCATTATTATTATTATTATTATTATTATTATTATTATTATTATTATTATTATTATTATTTTTAACATAAATTAAATTGAATAGAATCCGTTACCTCTTAAATTTATTCAGATACATTTACGACTCTTAAATTTATTCAGATACACTTACGACTCTTAAATTTATTGAGATACACTTACGACTAGATTAAGTATGTGAGTGTGCAGTGGCGGAGTTAGGAGCTTCCCTTTGGTAGGGCACCGGCTGTGCCGCTGCGGCACCACCGGCTGCGCCACTGCGGTACCTTCATCCCCTTCAAATTATTTTCCAGTTGCCGGTACGGCACGTGCCCCTTACCGTACCTTCCTCCGCCTCTGTGAGTGCGTAACCATTATTATAATGAAAAAATACTCATATTTTCTATAATAAATGTTTAATAATTTTTGCATCAAAATTAAAATTAAAATTTTTATATTAATTTTCTTTCTTTTTTTTTCTTTGAAAAATCTTTCTTTTTTAAGTGTCTCACCACCCACCAACCCAAAATATTTTATCAGTGCCTTGTCTTAGGAAACAAAGCTTTCCTTAAAGATGCCAATCATTTTGTATTTACAAATCAAATCACTTACTCTAAATTGGGAAATCTCTTAGCCCATAGCATTGCTTCTCTCCAAAACTATAGGGTTTGCAATTATATCATTTCCATTTACAGTACAATGCATGGGTTATTAAGGCTTTTGTTTGTTCCCACTTTTTATATGATAACTCCAAATTGCTTACCCATTGGGAACCCTTTTAGCTTCTGTTTGAAAATTACTCAACACAAATTTTTTTTTTTTTTTTTTTTTAGAATAAATCATATGCTATAACAGTGATCACCACCACCATAGGTATCATTCTTGCTAACTTCACACTCATGTGTTTTTTTTTTTTTTATTTTCTTTCTTTTTTCTTTCATTCTCTTTCTTGCTTTAGATGTTAAAGTGGGTTCATTTTCATTCTCCAAAATTGAGTAACTATCTCTTCATCAAGATATGTTTTCTTAGGTTTCTTGAGCTTCAAATTTTCTTTAATATATAATATTTTTTTTATATCAGTGTTTCTCCTTCACTGTTGGGATTTTAATGGTAATATTTATGATAATTAATTTTTAGTAATTAGAAAAAATCAGCAACTGGTTTTTTGAAACTTAATATCGATGCTTCCTTCACTCCATCTTTCTCGTCAGGAGGTGCAATTATAAGATATGAATTTGGTTCCTTTGTTGCAGCTATCTCCTTTCCTTTAGAGGCAACTAACGCTATTTCTGCAGAGATGTGTGCTTTGAAAGTTAGTTTGGAGTGGTGTCATAGCCAACAATTATTTAATTTGCAAGTGGAAACGGACTCAATGGCCTTAATATCAGCTCTGAACTGCTCATCCTCAACAACGAACAAAATGATTGAAGATATTAGACTGCTTATTAATTCTTCTTCGGTCCATCATAATTTCAGAGAGGGCAACAAGGCGACTCATTATTTGGCTCTTTTGAGCATATTATCCAGGAGATCTATTTGTTTTTTTTCCTTTAAATCTCTGTCTCAGTTGTTGAAATGCATTGTACTTTCTGACTGTATGGGTACGCCCTACATTCATTTCAAATAAATAAAAAATAATGGTGGCCTGCCCACCTTCACAAAAAAAACAAAAAAAAAATTATTTTTTAGTAATAATCACAATGCAAAATATATATAAATTTTAATGGTAACAATAGCTATGATTATAATTTTATAACAACAAATTAATTCACAATAATTCAAAAATTGCGATTATAAATTTATAAAAGTAAAATTTATATTGTTAGTAGTAAAAACCTTTCCAGCATTTCTCGTAAAAAGAAAAAGTAAGAAAATGGGATTTATAGCTTTTGTAAATCTTAGTTTCCGAGGATAGATAGCATTTATTGTTTTTCATGCGTCTAGTCACTTCACTATAAATAGTTAAGAGTTAATAAGTATTTAGTTAAAATTGAAAATTTTAATAGAATTAAATTAATTTAAAATTTTAATTCAGTTTTTCATAAACTACAGTTTGGTTTAATTTTTAATTTTAAAATTTTTAATTATTTTAATTTAATTTAATTTTAATAAAAAAATTTTAAAAATTAAACTGAAATAATATATTATTTTTAATAATATTATTTTTAATAATATAAGAAGATTATATTAAAATATTTTAATTAAATTTTAAAATATTAAAAATAAAACTTGAAAAATAAAAAATTTATTAAAAATTCAAATCGATCAAATCAAATGAAAATAAATTAAACTGATCGATTTGATTCAATTTTTAATCAAAATTAATTTGATTTTTATAAATAACAACATTTTAATTTTTAATTTATTTATATTGATTCAGTTTTAAACCGAACCGATCGATTACTCACCCTTATAAATACTATGAAAGGGTACATGGAGATAGCATGAAATTTAAACTTTAAATGTACTATACTCAATTTAATTAATTAATAATTAGAGATATTAAACATTTTGTAAAAAAAAAAATTGTGATCAACTAATTTTAATTTTAATTTTAAAAATTATATATATATTTTTTAACTAAAAAAGTGTTGAATGCGTAAAATTAAGAAGGGTTCATATATAAAACTATATAAAGAATTTTTCTTTAAAAAAAAAAGGTCAAGTGATGATCCCTCGTATACATCCGCCATTGGTCTCCAATCTAGAAGATTTATTTATTATTATTATTTTAATTTGTATTTCATATTTATTTACATATTTTAATTTTATATATATATATTGATATAAAATTTCTTATAATAAAACTGAATTTTTTTTTCAAACAATAGGGTAGGCAATGCTTTGTATATTTGGGTCCCTCATCATTTTATATATTTTTATTTTAATTGTTAATCTTTTCCAAAATACTCAAAACAAAAAGCAATTAAAGACTAGCCGTTGGGAACATTCCCACCACTTTTTGATTTTTGTCTGTACTTAAACATGAAAAAAAAAAAAAAAAAAAAAAGACACATTAAGGCAACAATCAAACTTTTCCATGGGGCGAGGCATGAGATTCAAAGCAATGGGAACCATACCCACATATTAGAAAGAAAAATAGGGATTATTACTTTTACACAATCCTTTAGTATTCCATTTTAAATTTTTTTATGGACGATTTTTCTAAATTTTAAATAAGTTAGGACTGATCTAAATTTAACAATAATAATAAATAAGCGTTGCGTGTTTAATATGAAATGATAAAAAGAGTTACCATATGAATTTTAGTTTGATGAAAATTTAATGTGTGAGTTTAAATAATGTGGCTCTTTCCACCTTATTCATGATAAGGTTGTCATTGCCACATACCTTCTTCACAACTCTCTCATGAAAATTTTAAATTAAATTAAGTCTTGTTATAACAATATATATAAATCTAACAAATTAATAAAAATCATATCTTCAGATAAAAGAAACAAATTAATAAAATTAAGTTCAAATTAATAAAAATTAAGTTAAGCAATTTTACTTAATGGATATAATTAGGGGTGACCGGTTTTCAGTTCAAATCGAAAAAATCAAACTTAATCGAATTAATTTGAAAATTTAATTTAGTTTTTTATTCATTTTGATTCGATTTTTAATTTTAAAAAAAATTTCAATTATTTCAGTTCGGTTCGATTTTAATCAGGAAAAATTGAAAAAATTGAAGCGAACCGATTAGTGATAACAGTATATCATTTTCAATAATACCGAGAGATTAGATCATATTAAAGTTAAAATATTTCAATTAAATTTTAAAATACTAAAAATAAAATGTAAAAATAAAAAATTTATTAAAAATTCAAATCAAATCAAATAGAACTGAATCAAACTGGTTCAGTTCGATTCGATTTTTAATTAAAATCGATTCGATTCGATTTTTAATTAAAATCGATTCGATTCGTTTTTTATAAATATTAAAATTTCGATAATCATTTTATTTGGTTCGATTCGATTTTAAACTGAACGTACCGAATGCTAATCCTTGAACGTGATCTCAAAACGCTATACAACAATTGTGACCAAAGAGTAGAAGCAATCCAATCATTATTACACTGAATTTTTTTTTTATATAAAAAAAAAAAACAATCTGGGAATGAGCAGCAAAAAACATTCAAGGGGTCAGTCACAAATTCACAGAAGGGAATGCTTTTTCCTTTATTTTCTTGAAGCATGGTTGTCTTTACCTTTTTCTGATTTCATCCATTGCAGTAGCAGCAGAAGAGTACTAATGGCTTAATCTTTAGCACTTCAACCAATAAAAACCAGTAAAGGATAAATCCCTTTTGCTTCATTTTCAAACTTTAAAATTTAAATAATAAGCTAAGAAATGAAGTTATTTATGAAATAATTAATGGGTTATTCCTGAATATGATCATTCCTTTGATTTTTATTAATGATTTTGTCCTTTTAAGGATATGAGCAAAGAAAATGAGACGTGTAAGAAAATCCAGTGAAGTGAATTTTTTGGGGGTTGAATTGATAGTACAAGATAGCAGCAGAGCTTTCAAATTTTTATGGATAATTGCTTCTCACCACTGTTTTTTCACATGCAGCAGAACTGCTGCAGCATATAGGACTTGGCCCCTCTCTAGGTGAAAGATTCTCACCCATGTTTTTTTTTTTAAAATAAATAAATAAATAAAATAAGATAAAATTAGTATTTTATTTCTATAATATACTAAAACTCATTAATTAATTTTATTTATATAATATAGTTTGGAGAGATTGAATTCATGAATCACGACCAATAAGAAATTGAAATCTTAAAAAAGAAAAGGTTCCATTATTTAGCAGTCTGCCATTTGCGACAGGTGACAGGATTCTTGTTTTCATGGCTTTATTATTGTAACAGCTGAATCAGGTTGAGGTTCAGGCAGAAGTTGGTTTGGCTCAGCTTTGCATTGGGGCCATTTAGAAGAAACGATCCTGCCCAACTCCAACTAAATGACTTGGTATTGCATATAATAGAAGAGAATTGCTAGCTAGGAGATTATGTGCTTCTTGAAAAACACAAGGGTAGCCATTTGAATCAAACACAATGTGGTAAATAAACCTATCTCCCATTCAGAAACATGAGCCTTTTCTGATTTATCATTGCTTTTATGATCTAACACTGTTCAAAAAGGATTTGCATTGGACTTTGGCTTATCTTACAAACAAAATCCCAGTTGGTCACTTCTCATTCTTTAATCACAAATATTTTCTGAACTCATCATTGGACTTTGGCTTCGCATCCTCCTCTCAGACACTTCTTTGTTTATCATACATTTCATGGCACTAAAAATGTGCTCTTTCCCTTGAGTTTGATGCTGTCATCTTTCCCACAAGCAGCAGATTTTGGTGTCTGTGGTGCCTTAGACTTCTTGGAAGTTTCATTTGACACTTTAAATGCAGATTCCCCATTGTTATCACTCATGCCAATGGAGTTTGCAGCCAGTTATTTATAAGCAAAATAATTCTATATGGTAAATCTAACATCAAAAAGTGGTAATCAAAGTTGAAGAATGGAAATTCAGGTACATGTTAAGCAAAGAAAGAACAAAATAAAACAGATAGTAGAAGAATGTGAGGCAAAAAGCAAAACTCTCATCATCATCTTCTTCTTCAAATTTCTCTACTTCTTCAAATACCTGGTCCTTCAAATTATCAGGTACGTTTATATATATATTTATGTTTTTATTTTTATTTTAAGATATGCATTTTAAAATAAAAATATGTTTATGTTTATTATTTGATGTGTAGAAATATATTTTTTGTATTTATTTTTATTTTCATTTTGATTATTTTTAATTTAAAATATTTCTTTTAAGTCAATTTTGCATGATTTTTCTTTATATAAGTGATTTATTGTAGTAATATTTATCTTATTTATTGTGATTTAATTTATTCTTACTTGATAATTTATTCTTTCAGAAATTGCAAGTCAGCTTATATGGTATAACAAACATCCTCCAAGGTTTCTAAAATTGATAAATTGAGATTGAAATAAAAACTGTAATTTTCATGAAAACACCTTTCGAAATTATATAAACCCACAATCTCATTCGCAATAGATCTCTTTGTGCATGATGCAATCGCAAAGCTATGTTCATAATTTCAAAAATGCAGCATACACTTATACTTTTTTTTTTCTGAAACAATCATAAATAAACATCAGTAATAGGAGCTATACTCTGTGAAGAAAACAAAGTGAACATTGTGTTGGGAACATTCGAAAAAAAACTATAGAAAAATAAATAAATAGCATACAATAATTTGAGCGTGATTTACCCTTAGTTTTTAGACTACGTTAACGGATCGAATTCCGAATAATTTTTCATTATAAAAATAGTATGTACAAAAAGAGAGATTATAAGTGAGATTTACCTAAAAATAGTGCCACTCAAAGTGTTTCCAAAAATTCAAAATAGTTTCCTTACTATTTTGTCGCTCCCCAAATGAATTCTCTCTCTCTCAAAGTTACAAGTTTTTTTTCTTTTAAAGAAAAACATTCAAAACTCTCCAATTACTGAAAGTCTCAACTGATGCCTTGTGCTCTTGCCTATTTATAAGCAAGAGTATTATCCAAACATTTAATTCAAAATCAAGAGTAGATTTACTTCATTTGGTAGAAAAAGTGGCCGCCTCAGTGGCTTTTGTTGTGTCGATGAAGATTTTTTTTTATTTGATAATCATTAGTGTGGCCCTCCATGTTGGAGAGACCCACCTAACAATTCTCCCTCTCTCCACTGTATGGAGGGCTTCACTATTCCGGCTGCTAGCCGACAATACTCAAATTTTTTCCTTAATAGAATCTTGGTTAACATGTCTGAACTATTTTCTTCTGTGTGGATATTTTCAAGCAATAGTTGCTTTGTCTCTAATACAATCCTGATCCAGTGATATCTCACATTAATATGCTTCGATCTTGAGTGGAAGGAGGCATTCTTCTCAAGGTGAATAGCACTTTGACTGTCACAAAATAATTGATATTTTTTCTGCTGGAGCCCAAGTTCATTTAAAAGCTTTTTCATCCATAGAAATTCTTTACATGCTTTAGTTGCTGCAATAAACTCCGCTTCAGTCGTGGAAAGAACAACACACTTTTCTAATTTTGACTGCCATGATACCCCCTCTGCAAATGTAATCAAGTATCCTGATGTAGATTTTCTTGAGTCAACATCGCCGGCCATATCTACATCTGTGTAGCCAACTAACACAGGTTCACTACTCCCAAAACACAAACATAATTTTGAAGTGCCGCGAAGATATCTCAGAATCCATTTCACTGCAATCTAATGTTTCCTTTTTGGATTTGAAAGAAATCGACTCACTACTCCAATTGCGTGAGCTTTATCTGGCCGTGTGCATACTAGGGCATACATTAAGCTTCTAACTGCTGAAGCATAAGGAAACTTGTCCATTTCCTCTCTCTCTCTTCGTATGAAGAAGGACTCTGCTTTGAGCTGAGATGAACGTAGTTAACAAGAGGACAACTAACCGCTTTAGCATGCTCCATTTTGAACTTCTGAAATACTTTCTCTATGTACTTCTCTTGTGACAACCATAACCTCTGGGCGCTTCTATCTCTGATTATCTTCATGCCAAGAATTTGCTTTGTTGGCTCCAAGTCTTTCATGTCAAAAGACTTACTCAGTTGCTTCTTCAAACTGTTAATTTTGGAGATATTTCTGGCCAACTATCAGTATATCATCCACAAAGAGCAAAAGGATGATGAAATCACCATCAGAGAATTTTTGAACAAATACACAGTGGTCTGAAGTAGACTTCTTATATCCCTGCTACCCCATGATAAACTCGAACTTCTTGTACCACTGTCTCGATGCCTGCTTCAAGCCATACAAGCTTTTCTTCAGCTTGCAAACATAGTCCTCTTTTCCTTTCTTCTTGAAACCTTCTGGCTGCTCCATATATATCTCTCCCTTTAAATCTCCATGAAGGAAGGCAATCTTTACATTCATCTGTTCAATCTCCAAATCAAAAGTAGCGACTAGGCCTAGCACTGTTCGGATGGATGTCATCTTCACTACTGGTGAGAATATTTCTTCAAAATCAATGCCCTTTCTTTAGTTGAAACCTTTCATAACCAATCTGGCTTTGAATCGAGGATGGAGACTGTGTTCATTATGCTTGAACTTGAACACTCATTTATTCTTCAAAACTTTCTTCCCTTTAGGCAGCTTCACTAGGTCAAATGTTTTGTTCTCATGTAATGACTTCATCTCGTCTTGTATGGCTTCAATGCACTTCTGCTCGTGTTCGTCCTCCATAGCTTCTTCAAAACATTCTGGTTCTCCCCCGTCAATCAGCAACACGTACTGATCTCTAGAGTATCTGGTAGAGGGTTGTCTGACTCTTCCAGATCTCCTTTGTGGGACTGGAGAAGCTACAAGGACTGGTGGTTGCACATGATCATCATCCTCATTGTCTGATTCATCTTCATCTTCAATGAGAGCATAAGCATTATCTGCTTCAGGTTGATTTTTATGAACTCCATCTCTAACTTGTCTCGGCGCCTCTGTTGGAGGAATCAACTCTAGGTCTGTTGAGTCACCATCAGATTTTTTGGGACAACTTTCTGCTCTTTGCCAATATCCTTGATGGTCTCATTCTCAACAAACACTGCACCATGACTCCTTACAAGTCTTTTATGGACCAGATCATAGAATCGGTAGCCAAGTTGATCTTGACCATACCCAATGAATACACATTATTGTGTCTTAACATCAAGTTTTGACCTTTCATCCTTAGGAACATGAACAAATACTTTGTATCCAAACACTCACAGATGATCATAGGAGACTTTCTTTCCTGACCAAACTCTCTCTAGAGCTTCATACTGCAAAAGAACACAGGGTGAGCGGCTCAACACATAAACTGCTGTCAGCAGAGCTTCACCTCAGAATGACTTGTGCAGCTTTGAATGTGAGGATAAGCATCTAACTCTCTCTACCAAAGTCCTATGCATCCTCTTAGCCAAACCATTTAACTGCAGCGTCTTTTGAGGTGTTATTTGATGTCAAATGCCATGCTCATTGCAGTAAGTATGAAATGGACCAGTATACTCTCTGCCATTATATGTTCAAACATACTTGAGTTTCTTCCCAGTCTGTCTTTCAACTGAGGTATGAAACTGCTTGAAGATATCCAAAACTTGATCCTTTAACTTTAAAGTATATGCCCACGTCTTCCTAGAATGATCATCAATGAAAGTCATAAAGTACTGAGCACCACCAAATGATTTTGAGAATGGCCCACACAGATCTAAATGTACCAGATCTAACACGTTCTTCATCCTGGAAGGAGAACTCTTGAAGACGACTCTACTCTGCTTTCCTGCCAAACAATCACTACACTTCTTTAAATGCATCTCATTCACCCTAGATAGCACATTCTTCTTTATTAGTTTTGCCATCCCTTTCTCACTAGTGTGGCCAAGTCTCTTATGCCATAGTTTAGCTGCATCTTTGTTCTCAACTGTATTGATAGTGTTACTGAAGAGCTTTATCTGCATCACATATAGCTTTGAATGCTTCAAGCCTCTAGCCACCACTAGTGAGCCTTTGGTGAGCTTCTGTTTTCCATTTAAGAATGTGTTGCAAAAACCTTCATCATCAAATCTTCTTGGAGAGATCAAGTTCAGCCACATATCTAGAATATGCTTAACATCTTTAAGGACTAGTCTTGTCCTATTCCCTGTCATCAGGCAGATATCTCCTCTGTCAACGACTCTAGACAGATTTTCATTTTCCATTTTAACAACACCAAAATCTCCCTGTGTGTAAGATAAAAAGAATTCCCTTCGAGAAGTTGCATGAATAGTTTCACATCTGTCAATCACCCAATTGGTTTCTTCAGTTGCCAAGCTGACCAAATCTTCATCATAGACGATGTTAAATTCATCGAGAGCACTTGCATATTCATCATCACTGCTGTCATATTTCTTTACTCCTTTGCCTTTCTCCTTCTCCTGCTCCTTCTTGAACTTCCGGTAAAATCTTTTAATGTGGTTCACCCTTAGTTTTTGGACTATGTCTACGGACCGAACTTTGAATAATTCTTTCACTATAAAAATAGTAGGTACAAAGGAGATTACGAATGAGATTTATCCAAGAATAGTGGCACTCAAAGTATTTCTCAAAAATCCAAAATATTTCCCTCACTATTTTTTTCACTCCCCAAATAAAACTCTCTCCCTCTTTCAAAGCTATAACTTTTTTTTTAAAAAAAAACACTCAAAACTCTCCAATTATTGAAACTCTCAGTTGATACCTTGATGTCTTGTGCTCTTGCCTATCTATAGATAAGAGTATTACCCAAATATTTAATACAAAATCAAAAGGAAATTTGCTTTATTTGGTGAAAAAAGTGGCCACGTTTGTGGTTTTTATTGCGTAAATGAATAATTTTCTTTTTTTTATTTGATTATCATTAGTGCGGACCATCCATGTTGGAAAGACTCACCTAACATATATATTTCAATAAAATCCACCTTCTATATTTCATACAGAAATTGGTAATTGAATCGAAATCCAATTAAAAAAGAAACTTGGATTGGTATGGTTTTAGAAGATACAAAAAAAGATCTCAGGTTACGCTGGCTCGTATAAATGCTATGAATTTTGTGAGTTGAATTGCAGATTTGCTTTATTTCACGACACCTAATCATGAAAACAATGAATCAGATAAACAATCTAATTTGATATTATTGAGAGCAAGTTGTTAAGAAGTCCAAAAGCAAATCCAGTAACAGACACTTGACACTATATGTTCCAACTGTTTTGAAGGTCCGACGATGGGTTATTAGAGGTGGCTCGTGAAGAGTTAGTTCTCTTTGGAACTACAATGTTCGCCGAAGAGCATGCCTTCTCCTATGTTAGCCGGCGTTTTCCTTTGATTTGAGTGAGTTTTTCTTTAGCCCAGATGTTGATATAACAATGGTGGTGTTTTGTATATTTCTTGTAGTTGCTGCTAATGGTGTGCAATGTTTTTTCTTCCCTCTGCTGTTTTTTTTCTCTGGTAGAGCTTCATCTCTAGCCTAGAAGTGTTTGATGAGATCTCCTTGTGCATCAATATGTCTCTTCCGCCTTTTTTGGCTTCAGTAGAGGGAAGTTTTTGAGTAGGAGTTATTGATGTATAGTGGTGGTCGACAGTGGCCGATGTTTTCTGAGAAGTGAGCTTCTCCTTGCTTCAGTTCTCCGTGCACCATAAGGTTGTTTTAGATCCAAGCCTCTTTCTTGGGTCTCTGGGTTGAGCTTCAGTTGTATTTCCTTTTGTTTAAGCCTTAGAGGCTTGGTTTGGTTTTATGTTGAACTTGTGTTTTGTATCAGTTTTGTATCTGCCTTGCATATCAATTCAATATCAAGTACCTTCATACAAAAAAAAAACCTTGACACCATATACTAAGAGGTAGAGACAAATGGTGATTTTAATAAAAATAAATACAAAAATAGAAGGTATGGAAAAGAAAACAAATCCAATCCACCACACCTTTTGAAAGTAACATATTTACAAACATGAAACAGACAATTCAACCATTTAATTATAGTTAATAAACTATTTTAAAATCTAAACAAAATCATATTAATATTGATTTATTACCAAAACCATAAACTCACACACGGCGAAACCAAAAGATGAAGAATAAGAGATCTTTAAAAAAAAAAAAAGAACAAAGATGTAAGAGTTAACAAGTAGTAACATCAAGAGTACCTGACTCCAAAAACAAAGAAGTAAGAGAAACAAGGAGAAGGGATCAATACTTCAATAGTGTGACTCGAATTTCACAAAGGGGGCAGCAGCTTTGAGTGCGTTTGTGAAGCACACAACAAAACAAATGTCTAGATTCAGTGATTGCTCTTTGAGATGTAAACGAATCGAGGCGAGCTGAACTTTGAAGAGTTCAAACTTGATTTATTAAAATTTTTTCGAATTCGAGTCGAATTCGAGTTTCTCCTTTCAAACTTGAGCTGAGTATTAAAAAGTTCAAACTTGACTCGTTTAGTAAACGAATTTAGACAAGTTGAGCTTTTATTGAGTTTAATCTCCAATAATTCACGAATAGCTTAATTTATTTATATATATAATGAGTTTTAGTTTAAAATTAATAAATTTAAAATAATTTTAGTTAAATAAATATATATACAAATTAGTTCGTAAACTTATAAAAATAAAATTTTAAATCTGTAATTAAATTATATAGAGCCGAACTTTAGAAAATTTAAATTTGATTCATAAAAATATATGTAGGGTTTGAATTTATTTCTCTTATAATAATAATCTCAGTTCAAAATCTGTTTGCAAGCCTAGTCATAAATTTGAAAACGAGCCGATCTCACGAAACCTAATGAGTCAAATATTATGGGGTTCAAACTTGGTTCGTTTATCAAACGAGTCTAAAAATTAAATTCAAATTTAATTCATTTAAAAATCAAATCAAAATCGTGAGTCAAATATTATGGAATTCAAACTTAATTCGTTTATCGAACGAGTCTAAAAATTAAATTTAAATTTGATTCATTTAAAAATCAAATCAAAATCTATCAAATTTTTATCAAATCGAACTTCAAATAACACGAATAATTTACACTTCTAATTCCGCTTCTGTCCGGGGAGAAATGGGGACATTTAAAGACTCTAACCTCTATTTTCATTTTTTTTTTAATTTTAATTTTGTTTAAATTTTCTATATTTTAATTATGAAATTTTAATTTAATATTTAATTTATAATATGATAATTTATAATTTTTAAAATATAATTTAATCTAATCACCTAACATAAAATTAATATAATCTAATTTAATCATCTAATATTCTAAAAACTTAAAAATATAAAGTGTTGAATTATTTAAATTTCAAGATTTCATTTTTATTTTTTATAAGATTTTAAATTTTTATTTTTTATATTTTAATTTATCAATTTAATTATATTTTTCAATTAATATTAACATTTTTATTTTTATAATAAAGATTAAAAATTAAAAAAAAATAACCTAAAATCTATCGAATTTATTTCCTTTATTATTAAATTAAATTTATAAATATAATTAATTATTTTTTAAAATATAAAATCTATTTTTAACATAATTTTATTGAAATTAATATAATTTAATTTATCTAATCTAATATGTAAAAATTAAAACAGTTTAAAACAATTTTGTACTTATAACAAGTTAATAAGATATATATATATGCGTAAAAAATTATTATTTTTCTGTGAGGAAAAAAATTAATCATCATATTTTAAAAATTTATTCATATACTTGTTAAATTATATATATATATTTATTAATTTCTTATGAATTGTTTTTATCATATAAAATTATTTATATAATATAATCGTTATATTATATAATTAATCATCGAATAAGATTAATTTTCAGAGTTTTCTATTAGTTTTGTCTTTTTTTTTTATTATTTTTTTTCCAGCTAATTACAAGCATTATTAGTCTCAAAAAGCAAGAGTATGAAGATTACATCACATCTCAGCTTTTGTAGTCTTGATATCCTGACCAGAAGAATTCTCTTCAACAATGTCAATAACCTTAGGCTGTCTCCTCTGCTCCTCGGCAAACTTCGGCACAGTAATCTTTAACACCCCATCTTCAAGATGAGCCTTAATGTGATCCAAATCTGCATTATTCGGCAGCCGAAACTGCCTCCAGAACTTCCCATTAGTTCTTTCAGCTCTGTGCCATTTCTCTCCCTCAACCTCTTCTTCTCCTTTCCTCTCTCCACTTATTCTCAACACTCTGTTCTCTTCCACCTCTATTTTGATTTCATCCCTCTTGATCCCTGGAATGTCCAAGGAGATCACGTGCGATGCTGGTGTTTCTTTCCAATCTGCCTTTGCAAGTGCAAGAGCTTCAACCCCTTTTGGGATTGTAAATGGGGTTTGTTCAAGAATCCTGAAGGGGTCCTCTGTTGAGGGGATCAAATCCCATAGGGTTCTTGTATATGGGATTAGGGCATTGGCCTGGGTGGCCATTAAAGTCGGAAGAATTAAGAGTGGAATGACGAAAGATGTGTTTTTGAATCTTGGGTTGGTCATTTCTTTGTGTGGAAATGCAATTTGACAAGGAAATTAAAGGTTTCTTGGAAGATGGAGGACTTGAGAGTATCAGTTTTGGCTTTCTCTTGAGGAATGGGGAGAGAGGGAGGATAGGATTTATAGAGTTTGGTGGGTGTACTCTTTCTGGATTGTTCTTGTGGATACTGAAATAGGAACAGAGAGATCTACGAGAGTCTAGAGAGAGCATGATGTGGGTACATAAAGATAAGTTTTTAAGAATTTTCCAGAACAAACGCTTTATTTTCTGTTGAGTTGTTCTGTTTTAGAAATTTACCAAGTCTCCATATGGCATGAAAACCTTTTCAGTTAGTACTTTAATTTGGAACTATGCATTAAAAGGTTGATTGAAATTTTAAAAAATTTATTAATTAGTGATTTTATTAATTTTATTTATTAATATTTTATTATTTAATTATTATAATATAAATTAACTTATTAATTAAGTTATTAATTTTATAAAAATATATAATATTTAATCTTTCAATATTAAAAGTATTTTAAATTTTTATATAATACTTAAAAATTAAATTTAACGAAAAAATTAATTAATAAATTATTTAAAATTTTATAAATATTTTAATATATTTTTAAAATTAATTAATTAATTAATTAGTAAGTTTTATAGAAATTAAATAATAATTTTAATTTTTTTAAATAAAGGATCGAAAATTCAACTTCAACCTTCCAATATTCAACTTAATTTACTTGGGCGGACAAGCCCATAATTGTCAATTTTCAATTCCTCTCAGGGCTAATCCCATTGGATTTGGACAGGATTTATATAACATCTGCGATAAACAAACAAGAAAGAAGGAAGATAGAATTGTCCAGACTTATTTTATTTTGGCAGTAAACTAAATGCGACCTAAATAATCCCACTGATTCAATTTGCCTCTAAATTTCCTTTTCTCATTTCCTCTTTGATTTTCAACAGCTCAACCCAAGTCTTCACCATCCATGCACTTCTAGAACCAGTCCATCCTATCCTATGATAAATGCTGTAAGCATGAGAGAGGAGAATCTTTACCGATGACCCATCATCAGTAACAAATGCCTCCTCACCATCTTCGAATTTTTTACTGAGAAATTTTACCTGCATCTCCTTTTTGTAATTTTCTTCATTTTTTATATTTTTTTTCTAATTCTTTATTTTTTTTAATGGGACAGTTATTTTTGCAATTATAATGATTTTGTTTCATCCCATCTTTTGAATTGATCGTCATAATTTGAGAATTGAGATTGAAATTTGAGGGAAGGAAAAAAACATTGAGGACTTGGGTTGCAAAAGGTTCTTGTTGAGAAACTGTAAATGCACACGGTGTCGTTTCAAAGTTGAACTAGACAATGCACTACTGTCCAGGTAATGAGGTTTACAGAGACCGGGCCTGCGATTTCTTGATGATGCCGGTGATAAAAAGGAGGTGGACCAAAGGAAATTGGTGCGGGTATTTTTGCAGTAGCAGTGCCGGTACCAGTTTAAGTTTATCTCCTTTTTAATTTATTTAACTTAATCTCTTAATTAAGAGGGATTAATAGCATAAACAAGATGTATCAACTAATTAGATTTAAAAAAAAAAATAGAAACCAATTGATTATATAGTGGCAAATCATAAAGACTAAAATAATTATTTACATTTCATAAAATGCAACATAGAAATATATTTATTATTAAAATTACTAAAAAAAATTATTAAATAAGGCATATAATAGAGTTTAAAAATTAAACTGCTTCATTAAATTGACTTAGAAGAATAAAAAATTTTTCAGGAACAATCATAAATAAACATCAGTGTTAGGAAACTATACTGTGCAAGGGGAAGAAAACAAAGTAAACATTGAACCAGATTTCACTAAATTCCACCTTCCACAGTTCATATAAATTGGTAATTGAATCGAAATCCAATCAGAAAAGAAACATGGATTGTCAGCTGATGCTGGCCCGTATAAATTGCTATGAATTCTGTGAGTTGAACTGCAGATTTGCTTTATTTCATGACACTTGGTCATGAAAACAATGAATCAGATAAACATATAATTATTGAAAGTCGTTTTACTTACTGACGACATCCTTGAATTTAATTATGCAATTCAATGCCCGCTCAAAGTCGCTTTCTTCCAAAGCAAATGTGAAGCGGCAGTAGCCAGAAATACCAGTCCATAAGCCGCTGTTGATACATAAACCTGTGGACTTGAGAATGGCTTCCCTGATATTAGAGTCATCAAGCTTAACTTCGTAAGTGGTGGCATTTTTCGCATCACCATGAGGTTCATGCTTGATCTTAACAACCTTGTTCAGGTGGGCAGAAGGCTTTGCCATCATGGACACACCACCACAAGGCTGGATCACCTCCCACCCACATTTCTCTAGTGTCTGGCAAAAACACCATGAAAAAATATTAGGAAATACAAAGACGAATTGAAGCTGTAAAACTGAATTTTCTCTTTCAGCTGTACAACTAGGCATTGGCATTTAAATCCCTATTATTAAATAGGTACTTATATGTACATGCAATCCTTTAGAACAATTCAGTTTACATGAAAAGCATGCAAATGAACTAGTTTTTTTTTTTAAATGAAAAATTTTAAATTAAAAGGAATTTTATTCTTTTATTTCAAATAAGAGAATTGACAGAAAAATAAAATCAATTAAATTAAATTTTTTTTTGAATAGGGGTAAAATATTAAGATCGAACCAAATTTTGGTTTTTTTTTTTTATCAAAAAAATTTGATAAAACTGAACTGAAGTAATTAATTAGCAATATTATATAGTTTTAATAATACAGGGAGATTAGATTTTAATCAAGGTTGAGATACTTCAATTGAATCTTAAAACACTAAAAATAAGGTGTAAAAAATAAAAGCTCATTAAAAAGTTTAACGGACTAAATTGTATCGAATCAGACCTATTTAATTGAAATCAGTTTCTTCCCTAGCTCTGTTCAGTTTTCACATATACATAAATTTTGATTTTTTATTTATTCGGTTCTTTTGGTTTGATTTTGAATCAAACCGACTAAATGCTAACGTTTAGTTGGTTGTAAGCTTCAGGAAAGTATACAAAGTAATACTAGTTAATGACTAACAGAAAGCCTCCACAATAAATAACAAAAAGCAAACTTCCAGAATAACAATTAATTACCTCTTTCATGAGCCGGGATCTGGATTTCAATTTTCTAGTTTGTTCTGCAACAGCATCTGTTAGGTCTTTTTCTTTCTGCTCATTCAAACCTAGCAACTTCTTTATAGCATATTTGACTGTGCTATGAGGTTTGCTTAATCCTGGAAAGCTATAAAATGCATTGACCAAGGAAGGCTGATTTAAAACCAGGAACCCAAATTTGAGTACTCCACTAACGATCTGTAGAGACAGTCCTCCAAGCAAAGATACACAAAAAGATGGGTTGCCAGAGGAATTCAACTTTGATATTATTGCCTCTAAATCCCAGCCACCCCATCCTTCCAGGTCAAATTCCAATCCTGAGAATGAAGTATCAATTACAACTCGTGCCCCAAATTTTGCACAAGTAGTCAATATGTTCTCCATCTCTTTGTTGCTGTATAGCAAGCCTGAAGGGTTGATTGTAGGACCAGAAATATACACCCATGGCTTATTCACAGTATCAAGTGCTCCATTAAGCAGCTTGTCTGTTAACTTGAAACCTGATGCAGAGTCAGTTGGGATACTCACAATGTTTGCTTTTAGAAATTTTGCAGCAGACACATAGTTCCCATTTGAGCCAGCTGGGAAGCAGAATGTTCCACCTTCTTGGATGCAGCAGAGGATCAGTCTATTAAACAGGGATTGTGTGAAGTCCGTATATACAAACTCTGTGCTGTTGTCAGCAGGAAATCCATAATTGCTCTTAATGAATTTCTTGATGCTAGGAGTGACATCAATTTCTGATTCTGCCATATTTTGTCTTGCAAAACTTTCAAAGATTGCAGCCCTAACAGGAGAAGAAATGTGCAAGAAACTTTGATCTACATCCATGTGAATCAAGGAAGACTCTTCTTCCTCACTAAT
This sequence comes from Manihot esculenta, assembly GCF_001659605.2. NCBI lineage: Eukaryota > Viridiplantae > Streptophyta > Magnoliopsida > Malpighiales > Euphorbiaceae > Manihot > Manihot esculenta. The sequence goes on along the minus strand of NC_035170.2, from coordinate 25,558,325 downwards.
TGACAATTCAGAATCATTGAGGACCGAAATTGCAGAACTAGCAAATCCAATTGCCTCAACTGATTTGGCCTTTTCACATTCTCTCTGAAGAAAACATCAAAAATCATTTTGGTGATCAGACTTGCCATAAGGAATAACAAAGCGCCTTGTTGAACTTAAAAGCAAGAAATCACCAACACATGGGAATTGCATATTGATATCATGAAATGTTAAATAGTTCGAGGACCAGTGACTTCTTACATAACCCACATCAAGAACCATGAAACAGGTGACTAAAATTGGAAGAGGAGAAAACAAAAAAAGCTGCAGTTGCCGTTATCTGTTTTCAGTAGTAATGCGTGTATGAGTTTCAAAGTACATTCATTACAAGGTTTGAAATAATTAGGCTGAAATCAGCTCATAGAGTTTGTGGTAAACTACTAGTCCAATACAAACTTCACAGCGTGGCAAACAAAGTATAAATACCATACATTTCTTCCCAGATGTCATGTTTTCAGTTCAAGACAACTTCAATCCAGAACCTAACCTCTAACAACGAAGAAATTAATAGAAGAGTGACAAACCTCTGCAGGTGGATGTCGATCCGCAAGCTGAAAAGCCAGAAGCTCATGGAAGAGACAGCCATAATAAAACTGCCTGATTGGAGCAGTGCTTCCTTCCAGTACTTCCACAGTCTTGGACAAGGCCTTAAAAATGGCCTCTTCTTCTGAAATGACGAAAGCTACTTCTAAATCTGAATAAACCTGGAAGCAGCATAATTTTTATCAACATGGACAATCAGTAAAATAACAGCATGCCAGAGAAACTGAGATGGAGTTAAATTTCATGATTCCTGCATCTAAATAAATAACTTTCTGCAAAGTTATAATATCAGTTAATTATTATAAAATAAACTACCTGGTTCTTTACAAGGCCACAAAGGATTGCAGCATGTGAAGGTAGACGAGTTGCTGCGAGATATTTTAGGACTCCATTGGGACTTGGAAGGCTGGATAGCTCAAGGTGATCAGATATGTCTAAGAAGAGACGAGATCCAATTTCTCTAGTAATATCTAAGAGTTGAACAAAAGCTGAACTAGTCACTGCCTCAAATTGAGCCATCCCAGTAATCACCACCTGTGGTTTGAGCTTCTTTATCAGCTCTACCATTAAATCAGACTGTCTTGGTGCTTCAATGACTGTAATTGAATCCTTTGACGGGTCATAATTTTCTGTACCCTACAGTAGATACAATTATATTAGATATTTAGCAATAAAGTCGGCTTCTAAATGCAGTTGGATTTTGATACGTATAGCAAGAAACTGCTCTATTAGCCTTTTCATGCTTTTGAAGACAATGATTCTTCTTTCTTGAAACAAGTCCTTGAAAACTCATGGCAATCAACATACTATGAAAAGTAACACTGAATGCTTTAAAATCTGAAAATAGATGGCGGTATATTGAATAATGCAGGAATAATAAGTCGCTAACAGTAAGTTCCAAATGAATGTGGTAAATGACTCGGGAACATCTAATTCACAGCCCATTTTGATTAAGAATCGTCTGATAATAACAATATCAATTACGCTTGTACTGGTAATAACTAACAAGCCTATCTTTTTGAGATGGTTTTAACTTCTAAACAATTAAAAGAGAATCAAACATAACCAATGTAAGATAATGTAAACAGCAAATTATCTATGGCCAAGAAAGAGAAACTTACAAGTTAGTAATGACTATATCAATAAAAAGAAATGAATAAATATAAAAAAGGAAATTTTATTCGGTTGACTCCTCCTCCTCCCTATGAATATTAGTAATAGCTCAATAAGTTCAGAGAAAATTCCAAATAGCATCTCATTGAACTATCAATGTGGAACTCCCTTAGTTTAGGCCCATTATTCTCACCATAGGGATCAAGCAAACAAAATAACTGTTTATTTTGACTTTGACATCATTATTGCACCATAAGCCTGTAATCCAACATCTAGAGTTGATTTTGAGTTTTGCTTACATACGTGTTGAAGTTATAAAAGATTGCCAACCTTTCCCAATCTCTCCCCCCAAACCAAATTTGATGAGGGATTTACATTATAACAAATTTTGTTTTGTCTACTCTAGACCCACGCATTCTCGCATGCCAGATGGTATTAACCATAATGATGACAGAATAAACTACACCAACAGCCAATTTGGAATATCTACGTTAGTTTTTCCACTTTCGTAATCATCATAAGAAATCTTATGATGTTTGGAATATTGTAGATGCCGAAACTGTTAATGAATCTGCATTCCTTGTAAACAGCAAATTAATATAGAATAATATATACACCATACCTTAACTGCTAAAGATGTTAACCACTGACGAGGTAGGTGTCGAGTCAGATGTTCATCCACAATTGCAAGACGAGGTGAGAACAATCGAAGAGCATTTTCAATTGCAACAGCCCTTGAAGGAAAGATGACAACATTCTTGCAGAAGAATTTAAAAATTATCAAATCAACAATGTAGCTTATGTAACATAGAAACAAAAAAGCATGACACTGGATACTTTCATGCCATCTTTTCTAGGCATCATAATTCTGAAAAAGTAAACAATATAGGTCAATAACCCAATCAGTTAAAATCCACACAACATTGCAAAAGATTTAATGGTAGAGTTGAATTAAATTATTGTAAGTTGGCCAGGAAATCAAGCAAGCATCATGAACTTATTAATGAAAAAGTTTGCAAAGCCATCTTATTTTGATTTAAAACAAGTCAAGGCCTGTCAAATTTAAAAATAATAAATAAAATATCTGTGGAAAGATCATTGAAAATAAACATTGTAGATGGATAATAACCAAGAGTGGTTAATAGAATGTCATTTTTGGATAGAGAACTACTATGACAGAAATTATAACTGACGCAATATTTTATTTTGAAAAATAACTGAGGTAATCGTTTTTCTTCATTCAGATATAGAACAAAGATGAAAACCACATAGAATGCTGAAAAATAGTAGAAGAGACTGAACTCATATACAAATTACACCATTCACTATGATTTGGACTACTGTGGAAAGCATGAAAATGTTGACTTAAAGGAAAAAGAAGAAGTAAAAGAAGTAAAAGAAGAAGTCTCATTAAGATAATCCTGTTAACAAGAAGACAACAGCATAAGCGACTATTGACGAAGCAGATCCTTACATTGGAATTGAGTGGAATATGGTGATATACTTTCATAAATCCTGCAATTAGCTTACGGAAACGTTTGCTGCCAGCTGGTGACTCATAAGGGAAGCTTTCTCTCTCTTTCAATTCACCAGCAAGATAAGCTAGGAATGGGATCTTCTCATCGGCAACAGAATCATCCTCAAAAGACAAATCTAAAGAACTGCTGACCTCATGGAAGCCGTTCTTAAGAAACTCAAAAATTTTCTTAACCTGTCAAATTATGAAGATAATAATCCATCTAATGATTTTCCAGGAGCAATAAACATCGAATTAATAGAATGAAAACTGAAATGAAGCACAGACTTGGTTCGGTTGACGAAGTTGACAACTGTAAACTGATAAAGCATGAGCAATTCGACCACCAGCCTTCCCATAGGCCCACGCTGTTCGAGCGCAAATAGGTTGATCTCCGGAAAGACCCATGAAAAACTCAAACCTGTGTGGACTGTTCTTCTCAATTTCAACTAAGGCTGAGATATCTGTGTCAGCAGCCTGCAACAAAACGTTTCAAAAGGAGAGGATTTTGGATGAAGAAACAGTTTTCAGTTGAAATATTTTTCATGCCTGGATGACTTTAGTCTGCCACAGCTTGTTAACACGAAATCCCCGGCGTTCAAACAAGCGTTTACAAACAGCTTGCCCTGGACGACCACCCATATTGAAGATCATAATCCCCATAGGTTTGATTACAGAAATCCCTTCCTCAACAGCCCTAGCAATTAGGCCTAGGCCAAACTGATCCTCAACAAACCCCTACATTAGCAAAAATAATAAAGAAAAATCAAACTCCATACAAGATCCTGGATCAACTAGCTCTGCGAGTTGCAAAACTGAGCTCATAATTATTGTGTCCCCACCCCCTTTTCTTTGAAATCATACCACATATAGAACTGTAATACTCAATAGACCTTTCCATCTGAACATGACTGAACATAAGGAGAAATATTTTACTGCATTTTTGTTTGACCAAATTATGAACCACTCAAAAGTAACATTCTACAAACAATAGAGAGATACATGTATCATTCAATGAAAATGCAAAATTGTGCTGCCACATGAGTCATTGAAATAAACGCCATGAATATAAGCTATTTAGAGATATAGTTACTGGTAGCAGATATTTTAGTTTCGTGTTTCCTCCAGTATCTTCCAAATGTGTATCTATTCCAAAGCAAGTTCATTGATTAGCATAAATATGCATTGGAGTATGAAACTATCTCAGTATATAAAAATCATTATTTCCATACTATTCACTTTGCTCATCCAATCAAAATGATTAAAAATAAGATATAGGTACCTATGACAATGGAGAAATTCATGTAGATACAATAGATCCAAAGATAATTGCGTAACTTAATTTGAATTACTGTTAATGATATTCAAAGTTCTAAAATCTTGACACTGCTGTCAGTGTGCAAAATAAAAACTGAAATGGTTCACCAGGCACCATTAAATTTGATTGATTATGATGAGATAGTGATTGAACTAGCACTTTAACCGTGTAGACCATTAAATTCCATCAGGCTTCTAGCAATTGTTCTCAAATAGAAAGAACCTTTTCTTTTTCTTTCTTCTTTTAAATATGTGGAGGTTCGCATATTTAAACCGTGCAGCCCCAATTTCATTTTCCAGCTGCCAATTGCAATCGAGTATTCCAATTGAACCACTTGCATGTTGATTTTTAACAAATTTAAACTACAGATAAATGCAATTTATAAAGATTGTCTCCCAACCTGAAGCGCACAATAGTTACTCAATGAATGCAGAAATTCTTCACTTGCATTTTCGGTAATCATTTTAGACATTGCATCTGGATTTGGGTTAAGAATCTGCAAGAGGAAAGAAGCAATGGCAAAGTAAGAGTCTAAATAACAGTTATGAGACCAGTGTCTTTGATAATTCCCCGTGACAAGCATTGCAATAGTACCTGTGGTATGCATCCAACAATTCGTTCAAGTTGAATGTCGCGATCTCTACAGTAGGCAAGTAGATCAGACTCATAAAACTCCACCCTGTCCAGTAAAGTTTTCTTCTCTGAGTCATATATGGGTTGACCATTTTCATCCAAAGCATTTAAATATAAGTTTATCCAGGAAACCTTTACTGCTCTAGGATTAATATCAAGGCCATAGACCTGCAAAAGGTTATTTAGGAAACAGTTAAAGCTAACAGGTCAAAGACTGTTTCGATGATAGATTCTACAAGAGCCCGTTAACTAAGGGCCAAGGCAAGACTAGGGCAAACAACAAACCTTTGAAGGCAACCACTTTTCCGCAAGAGCAATGGATATCCATCCATTTCCACAACCAAGCTCAGCAACCGTCTTGTCCTTGAAGATTGAATCAGGATGTCTATTCAGGCCCTCATAAAAAGTGAAGGACCAGTCTTCAGGAATAAAAATGCTAGGGATCACCATCATCGTCAATTTCTTTCTCCCCTGATAACCTGCACTAGGCAAAAAGAAAGTGTCAAATCAACTAATAGACAACCATTTTACAGGTTCACAGTTTTATATAGAAATAAATAGGCAAAAGAACAGCTGAAAAAAATAGGTAAAAGAACAATTAACTAAAAGATATTGACACAAAGCAACCAAGAAACACAATGTCTACATATGTTAATAGGGAAGAAAAGAGATCAATTGGATGTTTTCTATAATAAAATGAACAGAAAAATAACTGATTTGTAAGGGATTATAATTATTAAGGCGAATAAACATCTTCTTTGAAGTAAAATCCTGAGAAAGCTGCAGAGGTGAAGGAAATGTGACATTATTATCCTCCAGCAGAAACAGTAAAAGAAAGAACTCAGGTGGGGAAAGTTCATATAGTCTGAAAGTTCAAATGATGAATGACATAAAACCAAACTGTTGTTTACGCATTCTCTTTTTTTTTTTTTTTTTTTTTTTTTTGAGGAAAAAAATTTAAGCTGTGCACTTTGTTGGGATAAATTACTGTGCATATTTCTGAAATGCTATGCACTGATTAGAAATTTTAAGATCCAGAGTTCATAAAACTCGTTATCAGTATGGATCACATATTTAATAAACCACACAAGAAAAGGTTGCAATTTATACAGATGCGTCTCGTAAAGCAGGTATTTGTGTTCTGTTCTGCTCTGTTCAAACTGATATTTTCCAAATTTAGATGCATTTTGCTTCACTTACATGTATCGAATAAATTCCTCTTTTATAATGTCAATTACGGATTTGATTCATTGGCAAGATATAATGCAAAGGCAGAATAGCAACATTCATACCGATGAAAAGTAAAAGATGACTATCTCCATTAGATTTGGTTAGCTTAGGTTTGGCTACCAACAGAACTAGAGCAGAGTAAACAAAAGTGCAGAACACATGAATAACGACAAAATTGAATTTCCCAATACTCTTGAGTTTATGCATGATACAATTGGATTTTTATTGTTAGACATTGTCCACACGTGGAGTAAAGAGATATGTATGATAGAAATTTATTTATTTATTAAATATATAATATCAACTAATGAAATTTAATACATTGGTACTAAAGTCGGAATTTAAATAGAGAATAGTGTAAATTACAATGCTATCCCTGTAAGTTATCATATCCTTGTATTTTGAAGATCATATCAAAAAGTCTAAATTTTTATCAATAATAAAATTTAGTTTGTTAAATAATTTTTTTTGGCTAAAAGTAAAGGAAATAAGGGACCCAGTGTTAAATAGGAGACTTTTCAAGTTTAATTAGATACATTTGCCGTCTGATTAGACTTGTAAGTGTTACATCGTAAATTACATGAATCACATTGTAATTTCCCAGTGGTCAACCACCATGTACCGTAAGGACCCCGCAAAAAGTGACAGACCAAAAGTTCATAAAGAAAAGGAGAACCAGAGAAATTTAGGAAGAAAAGGAAAGGAAGAAAAAGCAGCATAAACACAGATTAAACGAGGAAAAAGAATAAGAAAGCGATCAAGTGATTGGAAAAAAAGGATTATCATTTTACTTTCTTCTTTTCCTTCAAATTCATCTATTTTTCTCGGCCACCAAACGTTGTCACTGTATATTATAGAATCAAATACTCAGAATCATAACAGCACAAAAATCATATATTGAGCCAAAGTCAACTCTCTTATTTCTCCTCGTTTTTTTTTTTCCTTTTTCCTCCGATTCCTCATTTCTCAGCAAACAAACAATATATACAGCATATAATAACAATATAAAGAACTCGAAAAACTAAGACGATCAATCGAAATTGAATTAGACTCGTTGACCATAAATTTATAGCGTTAATTCTCTCCAATTCCCACAGAGTCACGTACAGTGAAAAAGAAGGATTCAGTATATACCTTCGTATTGTTCCAAGAAGATATCTTGGATCCGGAAATGGTACTTCTGAAGGCACTGATCGGAGTCACCGACATGCTTATGGAGACCAGAGAGGAAGATTCGAGCCTGAGTTCGAGTATTGGGATCCTCCAACCGCTCCAACAGAGAGCGAAACGCTGCGTATGCATTATCCCCAGACTGTTCACACTGTTTCAAGAAATCCTCCATGGATGGAAACACCGCCATTTTTAGCTCTGAGCTCCGAAACTAGAATATGAGCAGTGAGCGCAGAGCCAGAGAGAGAGAGATAGAGAGAGGTTTTATAGTATTATAGTTAAAAGGAAGGGGGAAGGAACGAAGAAGGATAGTTAGCCGCTTTAGAAAGAGGAGTGAGGTCTTATTTTATTTTTATTGTTGATTTATTTTGGTCAGACCCGGACGGTTACGACCACGAAAGGGGTGGTAATTTACACGTGGTGCAGATTGGTTGGGTAATTTCCTTTTTTTTTTTTTTTGTTAATTTTTTTCTTTACTACATTTGCAAGCTAAATGTGCCGAAAAATTATTTTTAAAAAATTAACTATTTAATTTTTATGAGCAAATTTATTAGTGAATTATTTGATTTTAAAAAATATATTTAAAATGTTTTATTAATTAATTTTTTAATTTTAATTATTAAATATTTTATTATTTAATTAGTATAATATAAAAAATTTTATTAATTAATTGTTCAGTATTATAAGAAATTTATTAATTTTAGACTTTGGATGATATTTAATAAATAAAATTAATGAAAAATTACTTAATAAATTTTAAAATTAATAAAAAATTAATTAATAATTTTTTTAAATAAATATTTTAAAATTAAAAATTTAATTAAATTTTTTTAAAATTTTTTATCAGAAATAATTAAATTTCATTCGAATCAAATAAATACCAGGCCATCTATTAAAATAAAATAGCTGATTATATATTTCCATTTTTTTATTACTTGACATTAATTTATTGAATATTAAATTAAAACCATAATCTATACAATAAATAAATTTATAATAATTATAATAATTAAATACAAATTAATTATATTATTGATAATTTATTAAAATATTCAAAATTAATTATATATATATTACTTATTATATTTTAAATTTTATTCATTGCATTTTAAATTTTATAAAATTATGTGAAAATAATTTTATTATTCTATAAAATTTAAAATATAATTAAATAAATTTAAATTAATAATAAGTATAAATATTTTTACGTACAACCTTTTTTTTTACTCTTTTCCTCTTGCATCTCCCCTCTTCTCCGATAATCTAGTCCGTCTCTTTTTATTGGAATCTCGGCTATTTTTTGCTTTTTTTAGGTGAGGGTTGTTTTCAGTGATGAGCACTATTGGATTAAAATAAAAAAAAAATAATTAGAATAAATTAATTTAAGAATTTAGTTTAATTTTAATTTTTTAATTTAATTTAATTTTTATTTTTAAAAATTTTAATTATTTTAATTTAATTTTAATAAAAAAATAATAAAATCAAATTAAATCGATTAATAAATAATAATTTTATTATAATTAAAATTAAAATATTTAATAAAATTTTAAAATATAAAATATAAAAAATAAATAAAATATTAAAATTTCAATCAATTAAAACAAATTAAATCGTATCAGTTTATTTAAATTCGATTTATAATTAATTTTCTTTTTTATAGATTGTGTGTTGAAATTTAAACTTTTTCCTTAATCAAACTTTGGAAAAAAAAAATATATCGGCAAGTTATGAATGAGTTTATTAATTTATATTTAATTAATAAGATTGTTTTAAAATTAGTTATTTAATAAATTACTATTTTTGTTAAATATTTAATAGGTAAATCTGAGGAAGCCAAAACAGAATCAACTCATTCCTACCCACAGCCACCTCTTCTTCAGCGTCTCGTCCCGGGCCATCGAGAAACGCTTGCAGTCGCTCTCCATTATAAAATAGTCTTTTTCATAATAAAAAAATACTTTTTATTAATTAAATATTTTAAATATTAAAAAATGTAAAAAAATATTTCTAATGAAATAAAACGGATACTAAGAAACAGAAGCAAAGGGCAGTTCAATTGTCCTGGACAAAGTCAGAAGCTCGGTTGGTTTAGAGAGAAGTTCAAATTTGATTTTTTATATATATATTTTTAAAAATATGAAGGGATTTTAAAGTATACACGTGTATGACTTGGTCTGATTTGAAAATGGAATGCAATAATAAAATGAAAATGTTGAATGGAATTTAGCGTTTATTTAAGAATGGCCAATGAAATATTTGCATAAAGACCAACTATAGAAGTCAACTCCCAAATTTTTATTTATTTTTACATAAATAATTTTTTAATACACTCATTTATATTTTTAAAATTAATCTGAATGGGACAAAATTTTCTTATATTATATTCAACTACGAGTCTACAATATAAATAAAATTAATTTTTAAATTGATTTTTTAAAAAAGAAAAAATCAAAATGCATAAAAAAAGAATCAATGTGGACATCGAGTCATTATCATATTGCATTCCAACCGTTGGTTTTTTTGTCTTTTATTATATATGTGCATGTGTATAAACAAATGAGAGGATTGGACATATTCAATAAAATTATTTTTTTTTACAGTACGAGGGTAACTGGGTTTCACCGTCTCAAATATGAGATTAAGCCCGCAATGACAGTACTAATTTAAGATCTACGAAGTTTCTTAGGTGGGCCGGCCTGGTTCATTTGACCCTGACTCAGTCTTGCTAAGCGGATCAGATCACTCTTGAGCTTCAGCTTCTTCACCTCAAGTTCAGCCACAAAACTTAACAGGAGGAGAGACAGCAGGCCTTGCCACCTAACAGTCCTATCTACATGCGCACCAAAAAAAAATTAAATAGTTGTCTGGCATAAAGCAGGCGTTTGACACTTTCGTACGTACGGATCTGTGTGACAGAAACAAGTGGCCCTAGAGCCGCAAAACCATTATACGTCACTGGCAGATAAAAGTAAAAAAATAAATGGAGAGGAGGACCCTCCTCCCAGACCAAAATCACCCGACTATTGTAAAATTTTATTTTTCTGGATATCAAATATAACATTCCTTTCTATTTTAAAAAAAAAATTTAATTTACATATTATTTTTTAAAAAATTATTAAATAAAAAATTTTAAACATCTAAATTAATTTATATTTATATCCAAAATATTAATTTTTAAATAATAAAATTAAATATTTTTTAATTTATTATAATTATAACTAATAAAATTAAATTAAAATTAAAAAATCAATGATAATTATAATATAATTTTTAAAATTTTATATTAATAAATATAAAAGTACTTTAATTTAAATTTTATATTAAAAGTATATTTATTTTATATTTATTATATATAATATTAAATAAATAATTATTATAAATAAATTTTTATTACATAAAGTATTACATATAAATATTATATATTAAAATATTTCATTAAAAATTTATACTTATTATTAATATATAAAAAATTTATATTTTATATTTAAAATATTAAATAAAATAAAATATTATATATTTTTGTAGATAAAATTTTCCCTTTATAATTTTTATAAAAGTTTAAATATATTAACAACATTTTTTTATAAATTATTTAAAATATTTAATATTTTTACTTTGTCCATTTATATAATAAATAAATTTATGATATATATTAATTTATTGACTGATCTCATAAAAAATTATATTTTATATCAATAATATTAAATAAAATAAAATAAAATATTATATTATATATTTTATATTATAATTTTTACATTTTAAATTTTTTATTAAAATAAAATATATGTATAAAAATAGAATAAAAAGTAAATAATGAGATTAATAAAAAAGAATATTATAAAATAAACATATGTATTTTAAAAATTATTTTATTAATCAAATAAAATTTTAGAAATTATATTTTAATTTTTTAAATAATTTTTTAAATTTAATTTAATTCTTTTCATTATAATTGAGATAAAATAAAAAAATTAATTTTATTATTTAAAATTTAAAATTTTTAAATATAAATATGAATAAATATAAATATTTAATTTTTTTTCAATAAATCATTTGAGAAATTAATTAAATTAAATAAGTAAAATTAAGATAAATATAAAAAGATTAATTTTATTCTAAAATTTTAAAATTAGAATATAAATATAAAAAATAATAAATATTTAGATTTTTTAATAAAATTTTATTTTTTATACAATTATCGGTAAAATAATAATAAAATATAAAATATTTAATTCTCATGCGGGTATATATATATATAAACAAATGACTTTAAAGCTGAACCCACATGTGTAGCACGTGGAATAATAAATTACCCCTCACAGCTTTTTTTTTATCAAAAATAAAATACACGTACTGAATTATTATTAAAATTATAATAATTTTAATAATATTTTTGATTCTATATAAATCTTATTTATATACACTTTATAATTGACATTGTATTCCGAACAATCAGCCCATAAAGTTTTTCTAACGTGCAAGCAACTAATCCATGACCAATTCTCCCCATATTTCTTTTGATAAATTACAACTTAATCCTTATAATTTGAGTTAAACTTACATATTAGTCTTTATATTTTAAATGCTAACTAATTATTTCATATAATAAAAAAATAATCATTTTTTCATTTGTAATTTAATAACTATAATTTTATGTAAAAAATAACTTAGTATATGATAATATGAGATTCAGAAAATATAATTTAATAAGGGTTCTGTGAATTTAGAAAAAGTTTAGTTCCAGAGGAGGATACCCCTCCTCTTTTATTCGTTTCTTTTGTCTGCTAGTGACGTATAATTTCTCGTCATTGAGTTACCAGTCTCTGTCATGTTGATACGGACGTATAAGAATATCATATCTCTGCTCTATACGTAACGGCCATTTAATTCTTCTCTGGTGTGCATGCGGACGGACCCACTAGGCGGACGGGCTGGCCACCTTCCTTCCTCCGGGCTGGTCACCTTCCTTTCTCTGGGCTGGGCTGGTGGAGGAGATCAAAACTGAGACCAGAGGAAATCTAATCATTGGGCTGAAAAGGGTGGGCCGGTCTGATTGAGAAATCTAAGTAAACCCTGGTCTTAAGGCTGAGCGGGTTGGACCTGATTCATGCGAGAGACTTGAGGGGCTCCAAATAACGGGCTATCGTCATGGGCCTGACTTTAAACCGGGATGAGAAATTCAACGGTTATCGATATATATAAATATATAAGTTAATTATTTCTTAGATAAATATCACATAAATATTGAATTTAATTGTATTTTACAATAGAGACTATTGTTTTAATTATACAAGGAATTTATCGATATATATAAATATATAAGTTAATTATTTCTTAGATAAATATCACATAAATATTGAATTTAATTGTATTTTACAATAGAGACTATTGTTTTAATTATACAAGGAATGGATAGCTGATTTTTAGAAATAAATAAATTAATTAATGTGAAGACTTTACTAAATTATTGGGTCTAAGACTAATTTTTTAAAAAAAAATTATAGAAGAACCAAATAGCTATTTTTAAAATAAATTAAATAATAAAAAATAAATTATTTTATTAAAAAATATTTTTCATAGTGATGGAATGGTAGCCTAAAGTGCGGAAGCAATGAGTGGTCCGCTTTTGAGAGACGTGGAAATCTCAAAGCGTCATGAGCAGTGCTTGCTATCATTGCTGGTGATAGTTACGATGTTTAGCAAATTATTAAATATTTCAGAATTATATGTCATGATGCATTAAAACAATATTATTATAATAAGTAATTAAAAAAATAAATATAAATTAAAATTTCACTTTTATATAATTACAATTTTTTAATAATAATATAAATTTAATGGTAAATTTTTTTTATTATATATCCTTATACTGTTAATTTAGTGTACTATCTAAATAGTATGGAATAGTAAACTTGAAACAACTAATAATCTCTCATGTTATTTTGGTTTTTTAAACCTTATTTTGATAGGCTAATCGAGCAAAGAGTATTTGATTTAAATTAAAAAAAATTATTGAATCGAAATAATTTAAAATTTTAATTTTAATTTTTTTTTATTTTTAATTTAATTTTTACTTTAAAAAATTTTATTTATTTTAATTCGATTTTATAAAAAATTTATCGAATTGAATTAATTAATGATAATAATATTTTATTTTTTATAATATAGAGATTAAAATATAAATAAAATTAAAATATTTTAATTAAATTTTAAAATATTAAAATTAAAATATAAAAGTAAAAAATTAAATAAAAAATTTAACCGATAAAATTAAATTGAATTAAATCGAATTAGATTGATTTAATTTGAATTAATTTTTATTTAAAATTAATTCGGTTCAATTTTTATATATATTAAAATTTTAATTTTTAATTTATTCAATTCAATTCAGTTTAAAATCGAATCAAATATGTTAGGGGTGAGCATTCAGTCAGTTCGGTTCAAAATCGATCCGAACTGGATAAACCGAAAATTGAAATTTTAGTGTTTATGAAAACCAAACCGAACCGATTTTGGTCAGAAATCGAATCGACCGAACCAGTCTGATTCGGTTCGATTCGGTTCGGTTTGATCGGTTTCGATTTTTAATAATTTTTTACACTTTATTTTTAATATTTTAAAATTTAATTAAAATATTTTAATCTTTATATTATTTAATTTCTCTATATTATTGAAAAAATATATTATTATTACTAATCGGTTCGGTTCAGTTTTTTCGATTTTTTTCTGATCAAAATCGAATCGAACCGAAATAACTGAAATTTCTAAAATTAAAAACTGAACCGAACCAAAATATATAAAAAATCGAATTAAATTTTTAAATCAATTCGATTTGATCAATTTTTTCGGTTTAAACCGAATACTGCTAACTCCACTAAGCTGAATACCAGAATATCACAATTACATCTTTCTTTACTACTGCTGGTCTAGCCTAGTTTTCTGAATAATTGAAGACACATTGTTTATCTTTAACAGGTAGTAGTCTCAATAGTTTAATCTCTATTATTTTATTTTGGGGATTAAAAAAAGGGAAAGAAGCACGTTTCTCACTTAATAAACTGATTGAAAATTCGAATCTTTGTTTTGACAAATTTTTATTTAAAAAAGAAAAAGTATGAGTTGTCGTACACCCATTATTTTATATTAGAACCCACATGGATTGAATTTTCAATCGCTTTTAGTAATACTAAAATTCCTTCACTTAAAAATAAGATAATTTTGCTGATTATTCAATAAATATATATTTTTTTAGCATGCAAATAAATTGCACATGTTCGAATCTAATTTACAGTACAAAATATTATAAAAAATTTAGAAAAATAAATCTAAAATTACCCATCAATCAAAATCAATAAATTAAACTATAAAATTATCAACTAATCGACTCACCTCTATTCTAAAAAATCTAAAAATATTAAAGTTTTATTCGATAGAGTATTTATAAAAATTAACTTATTTAAACTCTAATAATTTTCATGCTTGAATTCAACTTAAAGTTATTCACAGCTCAAAAAAAACAAAAAATTCATGTTCATCTCAAAATTAAGATTTAATTATTATCATTATGGAATACTACTCAAATTAATTTAATTATTACTTGATATAAAAATTATCATATCAATAATTTGTATTTAAAATTTAATAATTACAGATATTGACACAACAACCTTAAAAGGTTTAAAAGTTTGAATAAATTTCTCAATCCATTCCAAACTAACAAGGTCTTCAAGACTTATTTCAAATTAAAGTTCTAAACAGTAGGATTTCTTATCCTACTAAAATTCAATCATAAAATCAAAATCCTATTAGGATAAAACTACCGACAAGTTATTTAAAGAGACAACATCTAGTTATGTGATCTATCTAATCTTTTTTCTAAATTCTAAATTCATCTCGAATCCCTTACTGACTTAAACATCAGAGGTTTTGTCCACCAAATCACCCTGTGCTTCTTGTTATTTTGCAAATTTACTATCGAAAGAAGGACCAAAGCAGTATCATTGGTTCCATCTGTGGAAAATAAAAAATTTTCTCATAGCAATATAAATTTTGTGATTGTTTGCCTCAGTTTCTTTCTTTAACTTATTCTTGATCTCTTTACTCCTAATTGCGATAATAGATAACAACGGTACTACCAAAGCAGCCAATAATGGGCATCTTACCAATAATAAGTTATGGCCTGGATGCGAGTCTCTGACGCGAAAATAACTTCTAGAGAAATTGAAAATGCTGACGGAATTGTTGAAAAAGCGAGAAAGGGATGTCATGTTATAAGGATCCCATGGCATTCGTATCATGAAAAATAAAGAGGATGCATGGGAGAGGACAGTAGAAAGTCAAAAAACCATCAGAATAAAGTCTAAAATCCAAGAAGGGGACCATCTAGACATGAGATTGATGGATGTGGTAAGAAGCTTTCAAAAAAAGTAGTTGGAGGATGACTTTAGAATTTAGGATGTTTCTCCCCTCTCTGTTGAGATATTAGCAAAATCTTTTTCAGACAAATTTAAGCTGCCCTCTTTGGACAAGTATAATGGGAAGACTGACCCATAAAGCTATCTGGCAAACCTTTACACAAACATGCTTCTCCAAAACATCAATGACATGGTCCTTTACATGGTCTTTCCTTTTACTCTTATTGGATTGGCTCAAAAGTGGTATCAACACCTCTCATCTAATTCCATTCATAACTTCAAGGAACTAACTTACGCCTTTAAACAATGATTCACCACATGTATTCCCACTAAAAAGTTATCATCTAATCTTTAGAAGATAAGACAGGGAGAAGACAAATCCCTTAGAATCTATATAGATCGATTCAATATGGAGACCATTCAGGTAGACAACCTGAACCACGAAACAACTTGCAAAGCCATAAAAAAGGGGTGTCATAACACAAGATTTATGGAATCTTTAATAAAAAATCCAATAAGAGATTACCACCAACTAATGAAAAGGGCCCATAAGTACATACATTTAGATGATAAGAAGCAAGCCCAGAAAGCAGAAATGAGAGAGGAGAAGAAGTTTAGGGATAGAAGGGGGCATTTGAAGACAGGGGAGGGGGGTACCTAGTGATAGAGGAAGATAAAGATTTCAAAGTTGCACTCCCTTAATTAAAAGTAGGTCCCGTATCCTAATGTGGATTTAGAAGAATGGTGAGCAAATCAAGTACCCGTGAAGAATGAACCTCGATACTTCAAATGGAAGAGACAAAAGCAAGTTCTGTTGATTCCAATGACAGTTAAGACACACAACAGATGAACACCAAAACCTAAAGCAAAAAATCAAAAAACTGGTGAAGAAGGGAGCTTTGAATAAATTCACCTGTCAAAGTGAAGATGGAAGGTAAGTTATGAAAGAAGAAGGACCAGGATAGCTCCCAAAGAAAAAGACAGAAATGAGAAAGATGATCTTGAGACCTTGGAGACAATTAATATGATTGTTGGTGGTCTTCAATCACAAAGACATGAACAGAAGGGGGGAAGGCAAAAGAAAGCAAACGTTTTGACAGTAGAGGCATTATTTCAGCAACCAATAAACTTTGAGTTAGAAGTAGAAAATAAAGTTTCATCCCTTCAATTTGACCTTTTAGTGATCTCAGCAAGGATGAACAGGTTCATAGTAAAGCAAATTTTTATTGATACAGGAAGTTCAGTGAACCTGATAAAATTAAAAGTATTCAACAAGTTAGGCTTGGACAAGGAGAAGGACATGTCATATGTTCTCTACCCCTTGGTGGGACTGGGAGATAAGTCAGTGCCAGTGTTGGGTGTCATGAATCTAACCATACTCATGAGGAACGAGCAGTTCAAAAGGGAGATCGATCCTGAGTTTGCAGTAGTTGACATCCATTTATTGTACAACGCAATACTAGGATGACCCATCCTAAACAACCATGGAGTTATCATTAATATGGAGTATCAGTGCTTAAAACTTCCTGCCATCAGAGGCATAGCAGTCACAAGAGGGAACCAAAAATCGATCCAAGAATGTTACAAACAATCCACCAAGGTGATTTGCTAGACTTCTCTGTGCATAGATCTTTTGGAGAAACTTGAGCAGACTTTTTTTCTAGAACTAGTGGATGAGGTAACTATGAAGGAGTTAGAAGAAGGTAAACTGATCAGGTTAGGCTTTACGTTGGAAGGGGAGAATCGTGCCAAGGTTCTAGAAGTTCTAAAGAGCTGCATATCAACTTTTGCCTAGAATCTAGAAGACGTAATGGAGATAGATCTAACAATCATCACTCACAAACTCAATATAGACCCATTTGCCATAGAACTTTGCTTTTGACAGGAAAAAAATAATCACTGAAGAGATGCAAAAGCTGAAAGAAGCTGACCTAATACAAGAAGTCCAATACCCAACTTGGGAAGCAAACTTAGTACTAGTAAAAAAAGCAAATAGAAAATTGAAAACGTGCGTCAACTTCACATATTTAAATAAGGTATGTCCAAAGGACCATTACCTACTCCCCTGTATTGACAGACTGAACTGCTGAACACGTTGTTTGTTCCCTAGTTGATGCAATTTCAGGATATCATCAAATTATGATAGAGGGGTCTGATGCCGAAAAGAGAACCTTTATTACTGACGAGGGAGTTTTCTGTTATAAAGTCATACCCTTCGGTCTCAAGAATGCTGAGGCCACGTACCAGTGTCTGGTGAATGGATTATTCAAAGAACACATAGAGAAGACAGTGGAAGTATACATTAATGATATGATCATCAAAAGAAAGAAGGTAGAGGATCATGCAAGGGATATTATAATTGCATTTGACATCCTAGATCGAGTAAGATTGAAGCTCAATCCCGAGAAGTGAACATTTGGAGTCAAAGCTGGAAAGTTCTTGGGTTTCATGGTGTCTGAAAGAGGAATTAAAGCTAACCTAGAGAAAATCAAAGCTATCCTGGACATGCAACCTTCAAAAACAATTAAGAAAGTACAAAGGCTGAATGGGAGAATAACAACACTGGGTAGATTCATGTCTTGCTCCGCAAGAAGTTGCCTCCTTTTCTATTGAGCCTTGGAAGTCAGGAAGCAATTGCGATGGA
The DNA here is from genome assembly GCF_001659605.2 of Manihot esculenta. Lineage (NCBI taxonomy): Eukaryota > Viridiplantae > Streptophyta > Magnoliopsida > Malpighiales > Euphorbiaceae > Manihot > Manihot esculenta. Next base: position 25,539,705 of record NC_035170.2, on the reverse strand, counting down.
GAAAAGATTGCCAAAAGGCTTTCGAGGAACTAAAAATTTTCCATTCCTCACCACTATTTCTTGATACACCTAGGGAAGGGAAAACACTGTACTTATACCTTTTAGTAACATCAAAAACTATAAGCTCAATCTTGATACGAGAACAAAAGGGAGAATAGTTTCCAATATACTATACCAGCCAGGTATTAAAAGAAGCCGAAAACAATTATCCAGCATTGGAGAAATTGGCTTATGTCGTATTAGTAGCATTCAGAAATTTGTGACCTTACTTTGAAGCCCATACAATCGAAGTAAGAAGCAAATATCCTCTTAGAAAACTACTCTACAAGCTTGATCTAGCTAGACTATTAACAGAATAGGCAGTCCAGTTGAGTACGTATCATATCAGGTATGCATCTTGGATAACTTTGAAGGCATATGCATTAGTAGACTTTGTAGCCGAACTCACTCCCACAATACCCTTAGAAGAGGAAAAGAAGGAAGAATGGAAGGTGGGGGTTGATAGTGCTTTAGGATCCACTGGTTTGGGGATAGGCATACTTCTGCTTGGTCCTCACCTGATAAAGTTAAGGTATGCAGCAAAACTTAAATACATCGTCACACATAAACCAGTTGGGAGCAACTAAGGTTGAGATATTCTGTGACTCACAATTAGTGGTAAATCAGTGTCAGGGTAGTTTTCAAGTCAATCCAACCTTGCAAAATATAAAGTCAGGGTGAAGTATTTCTTTGTTGATTTCGATTTACAGAAGAAAGCAATTTTCATAGACCAGGTGCCAAGAAATGAGAACACAGAAGTGGACTCCTTAGCCAAGTTAGCAGTAGTAGGAGAGCAATATCTGACTCAGGATTTCCCTTTCCACGAGATCAATTGCCCAACAGTCGAACAAGAAGAGTCATTTCTAATTGAAGTCAGGAATACCTGTATGACTCTAACCTTCTATTACCTTACAAGGGGAACCCTTTCAAAAGACAAATTAGAAGCTAAGAGGCTAGTCTTGAAAGCCTTCAACTATCCGATAATAGATGGATGGATGTTTAGGAGAGTATATCTCCAACCATAGTTGAAATGCATATCCTAAGAGAAAGACATACGAGTCTTCCACAAAATTTATGAAAGGGTATGCGACAGTCATAAGGAAGCTAGGACTACAGTGAAAAAGCATTCACGTAGAGATTATTTTGGTCCGCAACGGTAGAAAACACAAAGAGATTAGTCAAGCAGTGTGTCCCGTGCCAGAAGCATTGAAACATATTATTAAATATATTATAAATACTATTATATTAATATATTTTTATCTTTAATTATTTATATGAATAGATTCATTAAATATATATCTAATACATAAAATTTTCCCTTTTTATCCACAAATACAACTTGAATTTATTTATATAAAGTTGGATTAGTTTGAGTACTCAAAAATATTTATTTTCTTTCATTATATTTTCAGATTTGACTTTATTTTTTTTAAAATCAATCTGGAAGGTAGACAATGAGAGTGTGAGGAAGTTCAATGAAGATGTTGGTGATTTCCATTTTATGAAGTTGATTTTGGTTGGGGAAAGCCCATTTGGGTAAGCACTGCAATGGAAATGGAGCAGCAAGATAGTAGTGATGGCCATGGAATTGAGGCATGGGTCTCACTGCTCAAAGAAGACATGGCCCAACTTGAACAAAACCTAGATCTTCTTGTATTTCCTTCTTTCATTTGAAGAACATGAACTTTCAGACAAAGATTAAATAATTCCAAGGGTTCCCATTGGCATTCACTTCTGTTTATGGTTCTTTCCTTTCCTTTGCATCTCTATTATACAACCTGTTATATTTGTGTCTCATAATATTAGTGAGATATTATTTTTTTAATTAGATTGAAATATTTATTTCTTTATAAGTGGAGTTATTTATTGTTATTCAAAAATATGAGATTCACATTAAAATTTTTATTTTATTCTAAATACCAGAAAATACGAAAATCTTTTCTTAGAAAATATTTTTTATGAAACAAACCAAAAGCCTGATTGAAAAAAGAAACTATATTCATTCCTTGTGTTGTAATCCCAGTTCTTTGTGAAGTGGCAGAGCAAGTCTTCTCAAGCTTATAATTTCCATCCTTCCCGCAATTAACTAGCCAGGCCCAGGTGGCAATTGTGTCTATACTTAGACGCTTTCTTCTCATCTAACCAAAAACTTCGGAAAACGATGCATGCGTCCTCAATAATTTTCCTGGTTGCATTTGCTTGTGAATTTGCGAAATCCATGCTTTGTTTTAACTTGTGGGTCTCTTTCAATTCTATCATCCTCCTTTTCTTTTTCTGAGATTGAAGTTTCTCAGGATTTCTGTAACCCAAGATTTAAAGAAGATCATACATATTTTCATTAGTTTCTTCTCATGATCCGTCTCAAAGATGGCTAGATGTTTCAGCTTCACAGCTTCCCGTGATTGGTTCTACCGTTACTCATTTGGCAATGCCGGTCTCCGATCAATCTCCTCCGATTTCGGAGATGGAACCACCATGCATTGTTGGGTTCCAAGAACCTACAAAATATCCAAACCAAACCTCGTCCTCGTCCACGGCTTCGGTGCCAATGCAATGTGGCAATACGGCGAACATCTCCGCCACTTCATCGACCGTTTCAACGTCTACGTACCAGACCTCCTTTTCTTCGGCGAGTCCTACACGTCAAGACCTGAAAGGCACGAGTCTTTCCAGGCTCAGTGTCTGATGAGGCTCATGGAGTCACAAGGGGTACATCGAATGAGCCTTGTGGGGGTCAGCTATGGAGGGTTCGTAAGTTATAGCTTAGCAGCTCAGTTTCCTGACGCTGTAGAAAGGATTGTGTTGTGTTGTGCTGGGGTTTGCTTGGAGGAAAAGGATATGGAAGATGGTTTGTTTAAGGTTCCAAATTTGGATGAAGCTGCCAATATTTTATTGCCACAGACGCCAGAGAAATTGCGAGAGTTGATGAGATTTTCTTTTGTCAAGCCAGCCAGAGGAGTCCCCTCTTGCTTTCTTGCAGATTACATTGACGTGAGTCCGCAATTTTAAGAAAATTAATCCTTTTATTGTAAACATGAGAATTAATAAATTTTAGTTTATGTTTTTACATGGACAGGTTATGTGCACAGATTATGTTGAGGAGAAGAGAGAACTGATTCATTCTATACTCGTAGGCCGAAAGCTTTCTAATCTGCCAAAGATCACCCAGGTTCTTATACCATATCTCCCACTAAATTTTAAAAATTGATTAAAATTTTATTTTTTTAAAAAAATTTAAACTCGAAATTTTATAATTATTTTATTTTCTAGGGCAAATCTGAAGCAATTTTAATATTTTTTTTTATAAAGTTTTATCATGTTCTAAAGTTGGTCACTGACATTTTCCCCCTTTTTTTTTTCCTTCAAGCAGCCAGCGTTAATAATCTGGGGAGCGGAAGATCAAATATTCCCTGTGGAACTAGGGTACAGATTACAAAGGTTATATCTCAATTCTTGCTTAATTAATTAATTTAATCTTTTTAAATGGTTTTTTAATTCCTAATTGTTAATTTTTTTAATGAGTGTAAATATTTAAAATATTTTTTAAAAATAATTTATTTTTTATTATTTATGATTTTAGCTAAGCATGATATTGATATGTGGTTGTGGTAGGCACGTGGGAGAAAGTGCAAAATTGGTGATAATTAAGAATGCTGGGCATGCAGTTAACTTAGAGAAGGCCAAGGAATTTGCTAAGCACTTAAAATCATTCCTCGTTGGTTCATTTCAATCTCCTTCTCCTTCTTCAACTCATTACCATCTCTTCCACCAAGATCATGTAGATTGATATATATAAATATTTTTCATTTCCGATATTAATTTTTATTATTTTATGACTTATTAAATCCTTTACATGGAAATTTTTTATTTTAAGTTTTATAAAAATTAAAATTCGATAATTTCAATCCTAATGAAATTGATTTTATTTTAATTTTTTTTAGGAAATGTTAACCCTCCATTTATTTCTTCCCAATATATATGTAAAACATACAATTAATGAATTTTTTTTAAGGAAATGCAACATTTTACTTTGAAATTAATTATGTTTATTTATTACTAATTTGATATTGTAATATAATAAATTATATAAAATTAATAAAAATTAATAAATTTTAAATAAATTAATGCAATATTTTATTTTTTTTTTAAAATTAATTTAAAACATCTATTAATTCAATGTTTGAATGAGCAATATTCAGTTTAAAAAAAAATTGATCGAATTGAATTAATTTAAAAATTCAGTTTGATTTATTATTTATTTTGATTCGATTCGATTTTTAATTTCAAAAATTTCAGTTATTTCGGTTTGATTTTGATTAAAAAAAATTTTAAAAAATCAAACCGAACCGATTAGTGATAATAATATATTATTTTTAATAATATAGATAGATTAGATCATATTAAAATTAAAATATTTCAATTAAATTTTAAAATGTTAAAAATAAAGTGTAAAAAATAAAAAAATTATTAAAAATTTAAATCAATCAAATTGAATTGAATCAGATTGATTTGGTTCGATTCGATTTCAGATCAAAATTGATTCGGTTTAATTTTCATAAATAATAAAATTTTAATTTTTAATTTATTTAATTCGATTTGATTTTAAATTGAACTGATCAAATGGTCACGTCCACTTTATACGATGCATTTACACTTGTTTAAAATATATTATTTAAAAAATTTGAATTTTTTAATAAAATTAAATTTATGTATGATTTTAATTTTTTTAAATGAAATAAATTTTTTTAATTAAAAAGAATTGAATTCATATTTTTCAAATAACAAAATTAATAAAAAAAATTAAATTATTATAAAATTTTTTATTTTAAACGGTGAGACAGTGTGCGAATATAATTAAGAAACAAAAAATCATATCTACCCTAAGTGATAACACTAAAAATAATTTTTTAATTTTTATTAAATAAAAATTTATATAGAAATAAGAATTAAAATATTTTTAAAATATAATATTTGATAATAAAATAAAGATATAAATAATTTTATAAGTATTACAAAAAAATTTTAAGAGATTATTAAAGATTATTTAGTCATACATAATTTTAATAGTAGAATATAAATAAATTTAATTATATAATTCTGGGTAATATTAATTAAAAATTTTCATTTAGAGTAAAATTGTTAAAAGCTAAAAAATTTGCTTTTTTTTTTTTTTTGAGAATTATACATTCCTATTATATATAGATTATATTAGTAAGTATATCCTAACTTCCATTGTTGTTTTAGAAAATTTTTATGTCTCATTTTATTTTCCATTTACAAAATTAAGAAAAATATGTTTTTTAAAAGGTTTTATTATTACCTATAGTTAATATAATGCGCACTTATATCTTGATTTTTTATTAATAATTATTTAAAAAAATTAAAAACCGAATATATTTATGATACTATAAGATATTTTAATTAATTTTTTTACAAAATTGCTAATTTATTTCCATTATTTTTTATGAAAGTAATTAATTAATAAGTTTTTAAAAATTTAATAATATTTTAATAGATTTTTTAAAATTAAGAAATTAAAGTTTTCTGCAACGTAAAAATTAAATATTTTATAATAATAAATTTCAATAATAATTAAAAAAATTAAGGGAACATTAATGAGGAAGGCCAACTGTTCCCACCACAAAATTAACCCCAAGAGTCCCACCAAGAAAGAAATGTCCAATGAAATTCCTATGAAAATCTTCGCTATTTGTATTACGTTGCCACTTCCCCAGCCAGTGACCTACGGCGTACGCTTATTACCAGCAAATCTTCGTCCACCCTTATAAATTGCAGTCTCTATCATCCGCCGGCCATCCCCTCCAAAACCCTTTTCACGATCGGCCACCACTGATGGCCGTCACCGAAACCAACCCCACCGCCTTAGCCCTTTTAATTCTCAGAAACCTGGTTGCCCCTGCCCTCATCTACGCTGATAAATCCCTTGTTACTCTTGGACAAAAATACAAACTCCTTGAATTCATTCGCTATCTCTTCATAACTGGGTTTCTCTTCTTCTTACGTTTACTTCCTTCATTATTGACTTGTTTTAATCCAATTACTGATCATAATCACCTCCTCAAATCACCCAAAAATGATAATCACGCCGCCCTCACTCTCCGCGGCGGCGATTCAGGTATTGCTCGAGCACTTCTTCAGATCTTGTCGCTAATTAATGATATACCTGTTAGCTCCAGGAAATATGAAGTTGTTCGATCTTTAGCTGAGAAGCTAATAGAGGAGAACCAGAGTGGGGACATTGAGGCCTTGCGTTTGGTCAATCGTACAAGTTTATCGGCGGCCTTTGAGAGGACACTTAGACAGCTTGAAGCCGCCATGATGGAGCTTGGCTATGAACCGGAGGAGAATTGGCAGGTGCGAAACCAGTTGAACCGAGTTTTAAGAGTGGTTAGGTCTGTTAAATATGGGACACTGGGCGCTTTGGGTGGGAGGACGAGAGATGGAATGGAACAGTTGGAGGAGAAGTTGGCGGCGGAGCTGCTATGGTTGTCGCAGAAGTTGGCCGCTTGCGGTTGCGGGGAGGAAGCTGTTCTTAGGTGGGCCTCGGCTTCGAATTTGGCTTGGTTCGCTCTCTCGGCTGAACCGCGGCTGCAAGGTTCATTGCTCAAGATATCCGGTAAGTTAAAATTCCTCACTTTATGCCTAATTTAAGTGATTTATCAGACCTAAAATTCAAAAATTTAGGCATTATAAGGATTATAATATGATTTTTAAAAAAATTTTGAATGGTGGGCTCCAAAATATATTTTTTTCTCAATTAATTAAATAAGTTTATTTTTGTCAAAAAGGAAAACGTTATTAAAATTAAATTCTATTTAATCATAAAAATTACAAAATAAATTTTTAAAAATAGTATTTAATACCATTTAAGTTTTATTATTTTATTTTATTTTTCCAACAATCTTAACACTATTTTAAAAATAATTATTAAATAAATAGTAAAAAAATCTGAATAAGCTATTCCCATTATAAAAATTATAGGAATATCAGTGAAATTCATTAATTATTTTCATTATCTGTATGCCTTAAGAGGGCTAGATTGTACTTTAAAAAAAAGTACACACAAACTTATTCGTAAATTACTTTACCTCAATTTAAAAAAACAAAGTTCAAATTCTATGTCCAATTGGGAAGTCTAACACGTAATTACATGAAGTTATTAGAATTATGTAGTTGTCCTAGCACCAAGCTTTTGACTGTCATCTCATGGGCACAGATTGTCAAAATCCAATTCCTTTTTCCATTAATCGGATTGTAATGAATAGAATAATATAATTGAATTTGAGACCCTTTTTATTTAAAAATTAATATTCATAATAAATTTAAATTTTATACGTTGAATATTTATTAATTAATAATATTAATTAAATTTAAATTCAAGCTATTATTATTTTCGTGGTTATCCTATTCTTGTCATCCTTATCCATTAATTACTTAAGGCTTAAGCTTAAGAAAAAGAAATGCAAGTTGTGTGATATGTATAGACTTTTGCTAGTCGAGGCCAATTAGTTTCATGTGATCTAATTTAATAGACATCTACAAATGTGACTTGCACAACATGTGTTTGATTTAATTACTGAATATTATTTGCATAAATATTTGCAGCATTTCTGTTCAAGCAGGCTAAAGAATGGGAAGTAGAAGAAATAGAAGGCGACAAAAAACAACAACAAAGGCAAATAAATAAGAAGATGCTAATGGCTTGGTTGCCATTATTATGCAAAGCTTGTAATGGCACTGATTTACCAGTGCTCACCACTCTGGAAAAGGCTGAGTTAGAGAAAATTCTGGAAGAGCTCATAGGGAGTTTGGAGCATGAAGAGGATCAAGAGCAAGTCTTGTCTTTGTGGCTTCAACACTTTACAACTTCCACTTCTTCTGATTGGCCTAATCTCCGACCCTCTTTTGATCACTGGTGCACTGCTGCCCGTAAGCTCTTGATTCTCCAGTGAAAGAAAATTCAATGATCACCCATGAATATACGTATAATGTTATGTTAATTTCTCTTGTGGTAAATATTGTAGTACGATTTAATCAATGGCCTTCTTTAACCTTTCTATACATGTATTATTGAAATTAATTATTATAGAAAATCTATGATATTTTTATTAAAAAATTTTATTTTATTAAGAGAGGATGAATATTTTTAAAAAATACAATTATTATTATGATGAATATTAATTATACATACAACACTCATAATCTCCTTTTTACATGTGAGAAGCAGAAAATTATAGTTAGCACACAGAAGAGATCACAGACATAAGCTTCAAAGTGACAATCTTATTTTCATTTCATGTTCCTGTAATTCAACCAATTCTCATTCCTTCAGCAGAAAAATCTTCTGCCATTTTATATAACGAAAGGTTTCTGATAAACATCAAATTCTTCAGAAGCAGAAAGTTGAGGTTTCTGCACACATTTTCATTTAAAAGAAAAATAAGAAATCAGTCACCGGCCACCATAAAAAAAATTGGTTGAAGAGGCTAAAAAATTTCAATTATTTAAAATTTGTATTTTAATTTAAAAAATTTATTTTTTAATTTTTATATTATAGAAATTCATGCTAACTCAATTTTAAAAAATATATTAAAACATTCATAATATTTTAAAAAATTTAATAATTAATCCCTTTATTAATTTTAGCCATGAAATATTATAAAAAAAATCTAAAATTTCTTTAATATAAAAGGATTAATTAATTTTTTAAAATTATAGAAATTAAATCATAAAATAATTTAAAAGTGAAAAAAATTAATAAATATTTTAAAATATTATAAATATTTTAATATATTTTTTAAATTGATAAATCAACTAATAAATCATACATAGAATAGTAAATTTTCTTTTAATTTTAACAATATAGATTAATTCAGCAAAATTAATTAAAAAAATTAATTAGTCTATTAATTTTAAAAAATATATTAAAATATATTTAATATTTTTAAAAATTTAATAATTAATCACTCTGTTAATTTTAATCATTAAAAATATTATAAAAAAATATAAAATATCTTTAATATAAAAACTAATTATTAAACTTTTATAAATCTGAAATACCAATTAATTAATTTCTCCAAACTAGATTGAATCGTAAAATACTTAACAATTAAAATTAGAAAAAATTATTATTTAATCTCTGTGATATAGGAAAATTTATTAGTTAATCTCAGCTGTCTAAAAAAATTTACTAACTAATTTTTCTATTAAGTATTTTATTATTTAGTTTTTATAGTTTTTAAAAACTTATTAGTTGATCTCTTAAATTTTTATAAAATTTACTAATTAATTTTTCCGTATTAAAGAAATTTTAGACTCTTTTATAATATTTAATGGATAAAATTAACAAAAAAAATTAATTAATAAACTTCTCGAAAGATTAAAAATATTTTGATAGATTTTTTAAAACCAGAGAAACCAACTAACATGTTTTTTAATACCATAAAATCTAAATAATAATTATCTCTTAAAATTAATAAAACAAATAAAATAAAATTTTTTTAATATATTAAAAATATTTTAATATATTTTTTAAAATCAATTCATTCCGTATTTCTATTAATATAAAAATAGTAATTTTCCTTTTAATTTTATAAATGGGGATTAATTTCTTAAAGGAGGTAGCATAGATAACCTGTAATAATCTTTCATGGCACAAACTTCTGAAGCATCTGCAGGCTATGCAGCCTCGTTGGTCAGCCTCCTCAATGTCCTTATAAATGGCGTCAAGTAGGTCACCATATGTTATTTCATGGCCTTTTTCCACATGACTTGTCAGAGTATGAGTTAAAGCTCCACTCATTTTCAAATCTTCTTTACTAAATGCCTGAAATTCACAACTTTAATTAACAATAATATATATAGAAAAAAAAAACCATTAAATAAAGAAAAGGAAAACTTGCATCAGTATCTGCAGCCATTTGATCATCTCGACAAGCACTGATTGTAATAGCCAACCCACCACTTGTATTTTTGTTAACACCAGACGGTGGCCTGTTGTCATCCCACTTCTTCCTGCATGTTTCATACAGAGTTTTTTTATCTATATATACAATTCGATCGGGTTTTAAAATTTAGGGTTAAGAGTTTATGATTTATGTTTAGAATTTAAAATTTGAGATTCGCCCTTAACATATGTATCATAAATTTTAAAAATATTTCATATTCAAAATTTCGAATATATGATATTTCAAGTTGAGATTCAAATAAAAAATAAAAACAAATGCACCTACGTTTCTCTGTTGTAGACATAAGGTAGATCAAGAACCGTTCCGCTATGACAAGCATCAATAATTGCATGGAGGGTGACATCTTTAGGAAGTGGGCGAACAATGGTAGAATTAATTTCATTGTCCAAGATCATGCCCGATTCGACATAATCGACCGGACAAATAGTTTCATCGAACCCATCAATCTCATCGTCCTCAAAATCCGGTTGTCGCAGGCCATGTCCAGAGAAGTAGAACACCAAGGAGTCACCCACACCAGCCTGGCAGTCCCCCACCAGCCATTTCATTGAGTTTTGAATGTTGTTCCTTGTTGGATTCAATTCTTTATCTGGCTCATTTTCTACCCTCGCAAGAAAATTGAAACAATTAATCAATCTTTAAGAGATTACGAGAACTCTTAACATAATAGAAATGCTATGTACCTGAAAGAATGAGAATGTTCTCTTGCTTAAATTCGAAGTTATCAATCAACCAAGCTTTCATTGTCTTTACATCATTGATAGTTCCCTTGAGCTCGTACTTGGTGCCTTTGTAAGTCACCGCGATAAGCAGTGCACGCTTTTTGGGGACCCTTGGCCTCGCCTCCTCTGTGGTTTCTGCCAACCTTGACGCTGCCAAGGGGGAGGGTTTAGTGTTCAGAGATTCCTTATTTTCATTGTCATGCTTGAGATTGAAAGCCCACGTAAGCTTCTGGAAAATTTTCCATTTCCCTTGTGCATATTCTTTATCAAACTGAGCACACATCGTCGTTTTCTAGAATTCTGATGAGAGACAATGCTATGAAAATGGGGAAGACAAAAAAGAAGAGTAATGGTGTAGCTACGCAAGTTGAAAGATGAAATATTATAAGCTTTATTCTTTTCTCTTGTGCATTAAGCTTTTTTGATATTCTCATCTGCTTAAAGATAACTCCATCAACTTGTCATGTGGCTTATATAAAAAAAAAAAAAAAAAAGAAATTTGAGGAAATTGTAAATCATTAAGAATATTTATTTTAAGAATTTATTTAATTTCTTAATTTTTCTTAAATATCGAACCTAAAAGAATTTATTAGAAGAGACAAAAAGGGGCACTATCACCATGCATGTTCATTTTTATGGATTTTGGATTGCCTTGTAAGATCTATATTCTCAGAAATGGAATCATACTTTTTTAAAAATTGATTACAGTTTAATTATGATTCCTTTTGTTTTGATTCATTTCTTTATCCTGCCACCTTATAAAGAAGGGAGAATCAGATGCATTTCTCTTTATTTGTGGTCTGCTAGTGCTGCATTCTTTTCTCTGATTGGTGGTTTTCTATTTTTTCTCAAACACTAGTTTTTTTTTTTTTTAAAAAAAAAAAAAAACTGGTTGCATCAATCCTCAATTCTCCCTTTTTCTCAAATTTTGTTGAAAGATAAAATTAAAATATTCGACTGCAACTAATCACTAAATTTCAATTAAAACAATGTTATTATTTATATTATAACATTTTATTTATTAAATTAATTAAATTTTTTAAATAAAATAAATAGTCAATATAATAACTTTTGAATTTAAATTTCAATCGAAAGTTATTTATATAAAAAATTATATAATATTTAATTCACTATAATGCATCTCGATACAAATGATATATAATATATTTTTATCTCTGTTTAAAATAAAACATTTTATAAAAATTTGATTAAATTAACTTTTTTTAATAATTCTCTTACTTAGAAAAAAAGAATTCAAAATTTTTTTATTTAAAAAATTTTTATTTATAAAAATTTAAAATTTTATATCATTTTACAAAAATTGATTTGAATAATTTTTTACAACATGAATCATATCAAACAAGTGGTATAATTATTCTGAACAGGTAATTGAAGTAAGAGTTTAATAGTTATAAAATTTTTTGCCCATGCCTAAATTCTGCAATTCTCTGTTTCAGTGACACTTTTCTCAATTTTCATTAATTTGAATGATTTTTGAACTTTTTGGTTCATATGATTACAAAAGCAATTCTACATGAACTTCATCCTCAGTGACACTTTTCTCAATTTTCATTAATTTGAATGATTTTTGAACTTTTTGGTTCATATGATTACAAAAGCAATTCTACATGAACTTCATCCTCACCAGATTAAATTGAAAATAATTCTCGTACTATTAACTTTTTTGATATCGGCTCTGATCTAGACTTCATAATTTCGTAGATGATTTCAATACCAGTGAGCGGATTAATCTTCTCGATTAACAACTTACTCTTATGATATTCAGTGAGTTGTAAATTGTCTTCAAAACAATGCTGATCATCATCTGTTATTTTCTTATGATTACAAAATAAATTTTTTCTTTCTGACATCAAATGGTTCGGAAGCCGAAAGTTGAGCCTTCTGCACACATCAATTAGCATTATCATGAGAAATCATATGTTTTTCTTGAGAAACAAACATCAAAAGCTAGAGTTATAGAATAAAAGGTAACCTGTAATATCATGTTGCCTAACACTGATCTTAAGACTCTTGAAAAAAGGCATCCGCTATTATTGACTGCAACAATGGCTTCATGTATATTATCAAGTAGTTCTTTGTATGTACTATTTGGGTTTTTCTTCACAATCTCTATTAGAAGATAAGTCAGAGCACCATTCATGCCCTTTTCTGTGAAAGCCTGTAATATAAGTTATTTCAATAGAAAATAAGCATTCAGCAGATTTTATAAATAAAATAAAATAATAAATTAAATTCGCATTAAACAGATCCGCTAAGTACTCCATCCCAAATTTTAAAAGTGTTGTGATTCAAATTCAAAACCTTTTTTTAAAGGAGATGGGACTTGTGTTATTTAGAGTCAGCATATTCAGTCGGTTCGGTTTTAAATCGAACTGAATAAATTAAAAATTAAAATTTTGATATTTATAAAAATTGAACCAATTTTGATTAAAAATCAAATTGAAATGAATCGGTCTGATTCAGGTCGATTCACTAAAATTTTAAATTAATTCGATTCAATTAATTTTTTTGATTTAAATCAAATACTGCTCACTCCTAACGTTGTCTTATCCCATCCCTTCCGTTGGAGGTATTTTCAAAATTATATTGTATTTTCTTTTGTTATATGTTGGTTTATAGTTTAAAAAAGCCTTATTCCTTAATTAACTTTGCTAAATTTCCTTAAATATTTGTTTAGGATAAAAAATTTAATAAAAATTCAATTCAATTTATATTTTTTTATTAAATTTCTTATTTGAAATGGAAGATGCAGTTGATTATGTCATTGATAATTTTCTATTAAATTTTTTATTTTTTATTAATAAAAAATTTATTAATTTTTTTTATCAAATTTCTTTAATTATGTTATAATCATAATGAAATTAAGTTTACTTTAAATATTTTAAATTATTTTAATTGTACTGAAATTACAGTTAAAAAGAAAAATTTTCATACACATCAAATTTCTTTTCTTTTTCATGTTGTATAAAATAATTATTGCACGTCAAGAATATATATATTTTTCTTACAGTGGTATCCGCAGCCATTTGGTTGTCTTCACAGGCACTGATAGAAATTGCTAATCCACCATTGGTATGTTTCCTTGTACCATTTGGAGGAAAATTGTCTTCCCACTCGTCTCTGTTTCAAGAAATAAAAATTACCATTTCAATATTTTTTTTTTCTCCTCAGGTATGGAAAGAAATTCTCACAACTGAGCAGAAAGAGAACAAAATAAAAAAACTTACTTTTCTCTGTTGTAAACATAGACAAGATCAAGAATTGTCCCGCTGTGACAAGCATCAACAATAGCATGAAGAGTGACACCTTTAGGAAGTGGCCAAACAATGGTGGAATTAATATCATTATCATAAATCATTCCTTCTTTCAAGAAATCAACTGGGCAAATTGTTTCATCAAACCCATCACGTTCATCCCCATTAAAATCCGGTTGTCGCAAGCCGTGGCCGGAGAAATAGAACACCAGTGAGTCACCCGATCGGCAATCATTTACAAGCCATTGCAAGGATATCTGAATGTTTTTCTTTGTAGGAATTAGATAGGGTTCTGTTTCATCTTCTGCACTAACATAAAATCAGAACCTTTATTTAGCGTTATTGAACTTGTTTTCAGAGCTTGACAACTTCGAATATAAGCAACAATTTTGCATTTGATCTTCAAAAGCTATCAACTAGGGAACATATTACCTGTGAGAACGAGGATGTTCTGTGGTAGGAAACTGAAACTTTCGATTAAGAAACTTCTCATATTCCTGACATCATTGACAGTTCCTTTGAGCATGTACTTCCACCTCTTGTAAGTTACTCCGACAAGCACTGCTCGTTTCCTCGGTCTACGATCAGATCGAGAAGAAGAAGGTGGTGATGATGACTTCAATGGAGAAGGGTTCCAATTCAATGAGATGAATTTCTCTGAATCATCACTTTCTTGACGATTATTACGTCGTAACAACTTATTCTTGAACTTTTCGACAACGTAAGAAACGGTGCCATCTGTTTTACATGCAGCAGCAGATGCAATTCGTTTGCATGCTGGGCATTGGAGTTGGATTTCTGGGACATTTGATGTGTTTGGTAATAATCTTTGTCGGCATCTGCCACAACTGTATCCTCTGGTATCCTTGAGGAGTTTACCGCTTTGATCCATTTTCTCATCGGTAGAGATAAAATGGTGACGAAAAGATCACCGAGCAATGAGTTGGTGATAGAGAAGGATTCCAAAGCCAAAGGCCGAATTAATAGAACTCTGATTTGATGATTTGTAAAATTGATCTAATTAAATATTTTCTATTTTTCTATACTATAAAAAAATCCAGATTTTAAATTTTGATAGATTTCAGCTTATGCACGTATTTTAAAAAAAAAAGTTGTAGTTATATATTTGTGAAAGATAATGTGATGCCTTTAGTGGAATCTTATCTAGTAGAAAAAAAAAAAAGAAGCTAGTAATTCCTAACTTTGATTTGATATGGCACAAAAGAGTGTGAACATCCAATGCATATATACAAAGTAAATTCTCCTTGAAAATTCTTTATTTATTTATTTATTTATTTTTCTTATGTAAATTAAATTTATTTTCTTGATATATTGCTTGGAGGAAAAAAAAAAAAAAAAACTTAGCATGATAAGTCAAAATTAAGATGATTTTATTTATTTAGTAATTTTCTTTCCAGATTTATCATCCAACAGCTGCAACATATATTTAATTATTATTTTTTTATTATTATTTTCTAAAAATACGATAGAATTTAACTTATGTTAATTTTTTTTAAAAAAATCCCTCTTCTATTTCTACTACATATAATTCATTTATTTATTCTGCCATCATCTTGTTAAAGTTGGTAGGGGAGAACCAAATTCCTATCTCTTTATTTTCTGGCCGAATATCTATTGGCTTATTGAGTTGAAGATAAGTAAAAGAAGGAAGTAGCACTTCTCACGAAGTGCAAAATTTTACATTTTAAATTATTTTCCTTATAAAAGAGAAGTAACGTAATTAGTTACAGTTAAAGTTACATTTTTCTAGTTAAATTGTATTAAATTTATTAATTTATTATATTTAAAATTATATTATAAATATTATTATTTTTTATTATTTAAAAATAATTTTACTTTTTAAAAAATTAATTTATATACCAAATACAATTATATCTACCTCTGATAATATAATTTTTTAAAAAATATATTTCCTTAAAAACATATTTTCTAGAAATTAGGACATTTTGAATCAAATAAAGTCAATAGTTTTCATTTGATTAATTAGATTCTATTTCTAGAAACTTTGGTTAATTAGATTCTATTTTTAGAGATAAATATTAAAATATTTTTTAGAAAGAAATTAATAAATAAAAAAAAAAGAGAGGGAAGAACAATCAACGAATAAATTTCTAAACCTTTCTAAGAAGAAATTCCTCTATATCACAAATCAAGATCATATTATTTTTAATTAATATTTTGATCTCTACAACTACTTTAAACCAAACAATATTCTTAATAAAACCTATGAAATTTGGCAAGTCTAATCCCCATTCTTTAAAATAACAAATAAAAATAAAATTGCATAGCAACTCTCCATCCCTAATTCTCTTTATAAAAACATAAAAAATTAAAGATTTAATATGTATTTTCGCCAACACAATATGTTTATCTGTTTGGTAATAAGACGGGGTCGGTCCTTTCGATCAACTCTTAATTTAACGTTTTTCTCATAGGCCGATATCTGATGAGACTTTATCTTATATTTAAATCATAGTATTCCTTTAGTATTTCCTAATTGTAAAACATAAATTTTAATACATATTAATCAATTATTTATACATATAAAATAAATATAAATATTATAAAAATAATTATATTAGTTAAAATATTTATCTTATTTTTTATAATATATATATATATATAAATGATAAATTATTAATTTTATATGTAATTCAATAATAAATAATTTCTATGATATATACTGTAATACCCGGCTTGAGTCCGGCATCGGAATTCCTGTAATACCCGGCTTGAGTCCGGCATCGGAATTCCTGTAGTCCGGTGGAATCTCGAGTGTCGGAACCCTCGAGAAGGGTAATGCATATGTTTTTATGTGTTGTTAAGAGTTTTGAATGTTTTAAAAGTGTTAAAGGAAATGAGTTTGGAAAGAAAAGCAATAAGGGAGAAATGCAAAGGTTCGGCCGCCGAAGGTCACTTTCGGCCGCCGAATATTGCATGGTTTCGGCTTCACGTTCGGCTGCCGAAGGTGGTCTGGCCAGCCACCTATAAAAGGGTCAAGGGTCGGTGGAAGGAGGATATTTTCTCCTCCACCTGCAGCCAGAGGTGAGCCAAAACCCTTCCCAAGTTGACTTTCATGTTTTTCATGATTTTCACCAAATCTTTCAAGGGTTTTAAGAGTTTGAGTGTGTTTTGAAGGTTTTGAGCAAAATACCCAAGTTTTGAAGCTTGGAGCTTTGAGAGAGGATTTCTCTATATCTCCACGTTAGGATCCTTCATCCTCAAGTTCTTTAAGAGGTAAGTGAAGATCCTGAGCTTCTTTGATGAGTTTTAAAGGTTTTATGAAGTTGGTATGGATAGTAAGCATGTTTAGGTTTAGATGAGGTTTTTGGTGATCTTTGGTGTTCAAGCATGTTTAAGTGTTATGTGCTATGTTTGTTTGAGGTTTTAGGATAGTTTTGGACCTCTTTATGCATGTTATATGGTATGTGCTAGTTGGGAGTAGTTGATATGCATGTTGGGTAATTTTTGGGTGAGTTTGCATGAAAACAGAGCAGGGTTCTGTCCTTTGGGCAAAACCAGGTTCGGCCGCCGAACCCCTTGTGGAGGCAGTTTCGGCTGCCAAAGCTTGCCCCCGAAAGCTAGGCTTTCGGTTTAGAAAGGGACTTTCGGCCGCCGAAAGAGGGAGTTCGGCCACCGAAAGAGTGTGAGTTTCGTCTCTGGACGAGACCTTCGGCCGCCGAAGGTGCCGCCGAACATGCATGAGTTTCGTCTCTGAAGAGGGGTTTCGGCCGCCGAACCTGCCGCCGAAAGTGCCCTGTCCAGCTTTCTTTTGCATGTTTTATATGATTGTTTTAGGATCTTTTAGAGGGTTTTTGGGGAGTTTCTTAGAGATGTTCTTGAGTTAGTTTGGTCCCTCATTTGTGTCCACCTGTGTAGGTACGGACCAGAGAAACCCCAGAGATCAGCAGTGAGCACTGCTTCAGAACCTACAGAGTGAGTACAGAGTCAGCCTAAGGTGAGTGGAACTTCTTTTTTCAGAACTAAACTGCTTTAAGCATATCTCATGCATCATAATGAGTCTAGTAGGATGCTTGCATTAGTTTCACGACTATGATGCATTGCATAATACGATGCGTATGAGGCTGGGAATAGACCAAGGCGACTCCAATAGCCCAAACTCTGTTATAAGACCTAGCCGAGCCAGGCAGCCATCTGTAGGTAAGACCTGATTAGATCAGGCAGCAGAGATAGTAAGACCTGGCCGGGCCAGGCAGGCAGAGTTAGTAAGACCTGGCTGGGCCAGGCAGACTGAGGTTGTAAGACCTGGCTAGGCCAGACATCCTTTTATGGATTGGGATTTTTGGTGGTCATGTCTATCCCTGAGATGATGTGATGTTGTGCATTCCATGACATCATTATTTTCAAATCATGTTTTATAGTTTTGTTCATTGGGCTTGTATAGCTCATCCCTCTCCCCTATCCCCAGGTTTGCAGGTTCAGAGTTCAGAGGGAGTCCAACAGGGTATAGCAGAAGAAGAGATATGTAATAGCTAGTGTGGACATGTCATTGTAAAGAGATAGTGTACAGTGTATAGACTTGTGCTTGACTTATAGAGTTGTAATCCCTTTTTGTATCCACATGATCATGTTATGTATGTTTTCTTTGATTATGAGATGTATATGAGATCACCAGGCTTACCATGATGAGTTATGAGTTATGAGTTATAGTGCATGCACAGGTTAAGCCTTGGAGAAAAGAAAAGTTTTTATGAGTTGAGAGAAAATGTAGGATCATGTATGGGATTTCACAGGCACACAGACAGTATAGCAGGCTTACTACGGGTCCCGGCGACCTTAAGTAGATCTGGATCCTAGTGCCGGTAGCAGTTCGGTTTTCGGGCTGTTACAGATTGGTATCAGAGTCCTAGGTTCACATGGTCGGACCTATCGAGTTAGAGTTGGGCTCATAGGGGTTTTAGCAGGTCAAGCACCATAGGAAAACATGTCCACTAGGATAGGATGTCAGTCCTGTCTTTATGATGATGTGAAATGCCATGATTCATGCATGTGCATTCTGTTATATGTGATGCTTATGTGTTATGTTATGTGCTGTTTTCCAGAGAGTTAAGATGCGAGGAACTCGTCGATCAGCTAGATTGATTGGAGTCCCACCTGCCAGTGAGGGTACAGCTGCTCGTCCTCCTGCATTGCCAAGGGCAATGATTCACAGGTCAAGCAGGGAGGGAACGTCAAGAGACCCTAGAAGGTCTTCTGACGAGAGCAGAAGAGGAGTAAGCAGAGGGGGAAGGTCAGTAGAAGAAAGAGGTGTGATGGAGGGTGATCAGAGTAGAGATGTAAGCATGGGTGTTGGAAGGTCAGAAGAAGGTATGGGGGAGTCCCAGGGAGGCGGTCAGGCCGCAGGGTTTGGCTATTCACCCTTTCCACAGGGCCCAGGGTATCCGATGGGAGGCACGTCGGAGTTCTCCAGCTTCGCCCCATATCCACCCTACATGCCATATATGCCCTATCCTTCCTTCTATCCACCATATCACATGTATCCACCCCCACCTGTTCCTCCAAGTTCAGCACAGCCAGAAGAGAGAGAAACAGTACCTCCACCACCACCACCTGAACCAGTAGCCCCTGTTGTGGAAGCACAACAACCTAGTTCTTCAGGGGGGAGTAAGGTGAAGATGACGGAGTACTTAAAGTTGGATGCTCCTAAATTCAATACAGGAGATGATCCCTTTGAGTATCTCAGTGCAGTCAGAATGATAACAAGCGAGTTAGGAGCAGATGATTGCAGAGCCATTGAGATGGAAGGGTTCACCTTAAAGTGCAAGAAAGCCAGAGAATGGTTCAAGAACTATGTGGACCCCAAAATAGACAGTATGACATGGGAAGAGTTCGCTAACGAATTTGCTGGGTGGGCTTTTCCTGACAGTTCCAGGGAGCTAAAGGTTGTGGAGTTTGAGCAGTTGAGACAGACGGAGGAGATGAGCGTTGATGAGTATACAGATAAGTTCCTGGAATTGTTACCATACGTGGGTCAAGCGTATGAGACAGATCAGAAGAAGGCAAAGAGATATGCCACGCGGCTTTATGCCAGGTATTTCTCTTTGATCCTTCACGCAGAGAAGGAGAGTTTCCACTCTATTATGGATGCTGCTAGGAAGATGGAGGCCAGTGCCATAAGTCAGGGAATAGTCAAGCAACCAAAGGCACAGTCTTCTGGTGTTAAACCAGGTTCCTCCTCACAGAGTACAGTGAGTGTGAGCAAGAAGAGATGGGATAAACTCAGAGGAAAAAGAGGCAAGTTCTGGAACAGGCTGAAGTCAGGTCTGGGAATGAGTAGTGGCTCCAGCTCTGGCGTAGATCTTCCAGTTTGCAAGAGGTGTGGGAGACCGCACAAAGGAGCTTGTTTGTTGGGATCTACAGCCTGCTATAGATGTGGGCAGGAGGGACATTATGCACAGGAATGTCCTCAGGCGACTTTGGTTTCACCATCCCAACAGATGAGTACAGGTAGTGTAGTACAGCCAGTAGCTTCAGCCATACCACCAAGCAGTGGCAGAGGTAGAGGAAGAGGGGCAGCCTCTTCATCAGGGATGGGTTCCCGAGGTGCAGGTCCGTCAGCCCCAGCACAGATTTTCACCATGACTCAGCAGGAGGCAGACACTTCGAACACAGTGGTGTCAGGTAATCTCATCATTGGGTGTTCAGAGGTGTATGCTTTGATGGACCCCGGTGCTTCTCACTCTTTCATTTCTTCTAGAGCCGCAAAGAGGTTGGGTCTGATGGTGTCCGAGTTAGAGTGTCCTCTTTGGGTCAGTGGACCCAAATGTGATCCATCTTTGGCAGAGTCAGTCTGTCGGTTCAGTCCAGTGTGCATAGAGGGTAGATACCTTCCAGCTGACCTGGTGGTTCTAGAGTTGACAGATTTTGATGTCATTCTAGGGATGGATTGGTTATCTACATATGATGCTACCCTGAACTGTAGAGACAAGGTAGTTAGTTTCAAAGACCAGGATGGGTCAGAGTGTGTCTTCAGAGGAGATAGGAGGGGGACACCTAAGGGGTTGATATCAGCCCTTCAGGCTCATAGGTTGTTGAGGAGGGGTTGTCAGGGGTTCATAGCTCATGTGAGGGAGCTAGACAGTCAGGTTAGGGAACCGTCCTCAGTACCAGTGGTTAGAGAGTTCCCAGATGTGTTTCCTGAAGAGCTTCCAGGACTACCACCCGATAGGGACATAGAGTTCAAGATCGAATTGATGCCTGGTACCAGACCGATCTCTATTCCTCCCTACAGGATGGTACCAGCAGAGCTGAAAGAGTTGAAAGAGCAGTTACAGGACTTGGTAGACAAGGGTTTCATCCGCCCGAGTACCTCACCCTGGGGTGCTCCAGTACTGTTTGTCAAAAAGAAGGATGGATCTCTTCGACTTTGTATCGACTACAGACAGTTGAACAAAGTCACTATCAAGAACAAGTATCCTCTACCCAGGATCGATGATCTATTCGACCAGCTGTCAGGAGCAGGGTGTTTCTCGAAGATAGATCTGAGATCCGGATACCACCAGTTGAAGATCAGGGAAGAAGATGTATCCAAGACCGCTTTCAGGACCAGATATGGGCATTATGAGTTCCTAGTAATGCCGTTCGGGTTGACTAACGCCCCTGCAGCATTCATGGATCTCATGAACCGAGTTTTCAGAGAGTACTTGGATCGTTTTGTGATCGTCTTTATTGATGATATCTTGGTGTACTCCAGGAATGCAGAGGAGCATGCCCAGCATCTACGGATAGTGCTTCAGACCTTGAGAGAGCATGGCTTGTATGCCAAGTTCTCCAAGTGCGAGTTCTGGCTAAGGAGCATTTCCTTTTTGGGACATGTTGTATCAGAGGAAGGTGTAGCAGTAGATCCCAAGAAGGTAGAGGCAGTAGCCAACTGGCCTATACCCACGACAGTGACTGAGATCAAAAGTTTTCTGGGTTTGGCAGGCTACTATCGGAGGTTCGTGCAGGACTTTTCGAAGATAGCTGCTCCTATGACCAGACTGACCAGAAAGAATCAGAAGTTTGTATGGTCAGAGAAATGTGATGAGAGTTTTGAAGAGTTGAAGAGACGGTTGACTTCAGCACCGGTGTTAGCTCTGCCGATCAGTGATGAAGATTTCACATTATTCTGTGATGCATCCCGAGTGGGATTAGGTTGTGTGTTGATGCAGAAGGACAGAGTGATAGCTTATGCTTCTAGACAGCTGAAGAAGCACGAGCTGAACTATCCGACACACGATCTGGAGATGGCAGCTGTTATCTTTGCACTTAAGATGTGGAGGCATTACCTCTATGGGGTAACGTGTGAGATCTACACAGATCATAAGAGCCTACAGCACATCTTGAGTCAGAGAGAGTTAAACTTGAGACAGAGATGGTGGGTAGAATTGCTCAGTGATTATGATTGCAAGATCCAGTATCATCCGGGTAAGGCTAATGTTGTAGCTGATGCCTTAAGCCGGAAGTCACTTGGCAGTTTATCTCACGTTTCAGTAGAAAGAAGACCGGTGGTGAATGACTTCTACAGACTCATGGAAGAAGGACTACAGTTGCAGTTATCTGGTACAGGTGCTTTAATCGCACAGATGAGAGTTACACCAGTGTTTCTAGAGCAAGTGGCTCTGAAACAGCACGAAGACCCCGAGTTAGTAAAGATTGCCAGGACTGTTCAGTCTGGCAACAATGCGGAGTTCACATTTGACAGTGAGGGGATCCTTCGGCACGGTAAGAGGTTATGTGTACCAGATGATAGCAGTTTGAAGGAAGACATTATGAGGGAAGCTCATAATGCGAGGTATAACGTTCACCCTAGAGCCACCAAGATGTATCAAGATCTGAGAAGGGTGTATTGGTGGCCAGCGATGAAGAGAGAAGTGGTACAATTTGTGTCAGCCTGCGAGACATGTCAAAGGGTGAAGCTAGAACACCAGAAGCCGGCTGGAATGCTGAACCCACTGCCGATTCCAGAATGGAAATGGGAGAATATAGCTATGGATTTTGTAGTGGGGTTACCGGCGACGTCCAACAGGCTAGACTCCATATGGGTGATTGTGGATAGACTCACTAAATCTGCTCACTTTATTCCAGTCAGGAGTAACTATTCTGTGGACAAGTTGGCGCAGGTGTATGTAGAAGAGATAGTAAGGTTGCATGGAGTTCCAGTGTCAATAGTATCAGATAGAGGACCTCAGTTCACCTCTAGGTTTTGGCGGAGTCTGCAGAGTGAAATGGGCACAAGATTGGATTTCAGCACTGCTTTCCATCCACAGACAGACGGTCAGTCAGAGAGGACCATCCAGACCATAGAAGATATGCTGAGAATGTGTGTGTTAGACTTTGGCGGTTCTTGGAGGTAGCATCTACCTCTGGTGGAGTTTGCCTACAACAACAGCCATCATGCTAGCCTAGGGATGGCCTCTTATGAAGCTTTGTATGGGAGGAAGTGCCAAACACCTGTTTGCTGGGAAGAGGTAGGAGAGAAGGCTCTTGCAGGGCCAGAGTTAGTTGAGATTACCAGCAAGTTAGTGCCTATCATCAGAGAGAGGATCAGAACAGTTGTAAGCAGGCAGAAAAGCTATGCAGACATCCGTAGGAAGCATATAGAGTTCCAGGAGGGGGATATGGTATTGCTAAAGGTGTCTCCAATGAAGGGAGTGGTTCGCTTTGCAAAGAAGGATAAACTAGCCCCACGGTACATTGGTCCCTTTGAGATCTTGCAACGGATCGGGGATGTATCGTATAAGCTGGATTTACCTGCATCGATGGAACGCATTCACCCGGTATTTCATGTTTCTATGTTGAGAAAGTTTGTGTCAGATCCGAGTAAGGTTCTCAGTGAGTCTGATGTAGAGATCCTAGGAGATCTCACCTATGTAGAGCAGCCAGTGCGGATCCTTGACACCCAGATTAGAAAGTTGAGAAACAAGGAAATACCAATGGTGAAAGTCCTGTGGAACCACCACAACCTAGAAGAGTGCACCTGGGAAACACGAGATTCTATGCTCCAGCAATACCCATATCTGTTTTAAGGTTAGTTTTTCCCCTTTTCTATGTGTTTTATGTTGTGTTAGGGACATTCGGGGACGAATGTTCTTAAGGGGGGGAGAATGTAATACCCGGCTTGAGTCCGGCATCGAAATTCCTATAGTCCGGTGCAATCTCGAGTGTCGGAACCCTCGAGAAGGGTAATGCATATGTTTTTATGTGTTGTTAAGAGTTTTGAATGTTTTAAAAGTGTTAAAGGAAATGAGTTTGGAAAGAAAAGCAATAAGGGAGAAATGCAAAGGTTCGGCCGCCGAAGGTCACTTTCGGCTGTCGAACATTGCATGGTTTCGGCTTCACGTTCGGCTGCCGAAGGTGGTCTGGCCAACCACCTATAAAAGGGCCAAGGGTCGGTGGAAGGAGGATATTTTCTCCTCCACCTGCAGCCAGAGGTGAGCCAAAATCCTTCCCAAGTTGACTTTCATGTTTTTCATGATTTTCACCAAATCTTTCAAGGGTTTTAAGAGTTTGAGTGTGTTTTGAAGGTTTTGAGCAAAATACCCAAGTTTTGAAGCTTGGAGCTTTGAGAGAGGATTTCTCCATATCTCCACGTTAGGATCCTTCATCCTCAAGTTCTTTAAGAGGTAAGTGAAGATCCTGAGCTTCTTTGATGAGTTTTAAAGGTTTTATGAAGTTGGTATGGATAGTAAGCATGTTTAGGTTTAGATGAGGTTTTTGGTGATCTTTGGTGTTCAAGCATGTTTAAGTGTTATGTGCTATGTTTGTTTGAGGTTTTAGGATAGTTTTGGACCTCTTTATGCATGTTATATGGTATGTGCTCGTTGGGAGTAGTTGATATGCATGTTGGGTAATTTTTGGGTGAGTTTGCATGAAAACAGAGCAGGGTTCTGTCCTTCGGGCAAAACCAGGTTCGGCCGCCGAAGGAAGGTTCGGCCGCCGAACCCCTTGTGGAGGCAGTTTCGGCTGGCAAAGCTTGCCCCCGAAAGCTAGGCTTTCGTTTTAGAAAGGGACTTTCGGCCGCCGAAAGAGTGTGAGTTTCGTCTCTGGACGAGACCTTCGGCCGCCGAAGGTGCCGCCAAACATGCATGAGTTTAGTCTCTGGAGAGGGGTTTCGGCCGCCGAACCTGCCGCCGAAAGTGCCCTGTCCAGCTTTCTTTTGCATGTTTTATGTGATTGTTTTAGGATCTTTTAGAGGGTTTTTGGGGAGTTTCTTAGAGATGTTCTTGAGTTAGTTTGGTCCCTCATTTGTGTCCACCTGTGTAGGTACGGACCAGAGGAACCCCAGAGATCAGCAGTGAGCACTGCTTCAGAACCTGCAGAGTGAGTACAGAGTCAGCCTAAGGTGAGTGGAACTTCTTTTTTCAGAACTAAACTGCTTTAAGCATATCTCATGCATCATAATGAGTCTAGTAGGATGCTTGCATTAGTTTCACGACTATGATGCATTGCATAATACGATGCGTATGAGGCTGGGAATAGACCAAGGCGACTCCAATAGCCCAAGCTCTGTTATAAGACCTGGCCGGGCCAGACAGCCATCTGTAGGTAAGACCTGACTAGATCAGGCAGCAGAGATAGTAAGACCTGGCCGGGCCAGGCAGGCAGAGTTAGTAAGACCTGGCTGGGCCAGGCAGACTGAGGTTGTAAGACCTGGCTAGGCCAGGCATCCTTTTATGGATTGGGATTTTTGTTGGTCATGTCTATCCCTGAGATGATGTGATGTTGTGCATTCCATGAGATCATTATTTTCAAATCATGTTTTATAGTTCTGCTCATTGGGCTTGTATAGCTCATCCCTCTCCCCTATCCCCAGGTTTGCAGGTTCAGAGTTCAGAAGGAGTCCAGCAGGGTATAGCAGAAGAAGAGATATGTAATAGCTAGTGTGGACATGTAATTGTAAAGAGATAGTGTACAGTGTATAGACTTGTGCTTGACTTATAGAGTTGTAATCCCTTTTTGTATCCACATGATCATGTTATGTATGTTTTCTTTGATTATGAGATGTATATGAGATCACCAGGCTTACCATGATGAGTTATGAGTTATGAGTTATAGTGCATGCACAGGTTAAGCCTTGGAGAAAAGAAAAGTTTTTATGAGTTGAGAGAAAATGTAGGATCATGTATGGGATTTCACAGGCACACAGATAGTATAGCAGGCTTACTACGGGTCCCAGCGACCTTAAGTCGATCTGGATCCTAGTGCCGGTAGCAGTTCGGTTTCCGGGCTGTTACATATACCTTTACTTATTATTTTATATAGAAAAAGTTTAAGATATTTAATTGCAATTAACAATTAGCTATCAGTTCGGTTATAATTTTATTTAATATCAGATGCGATAAAAAGTGAGAATTACAGTTAGTCAGACATATGCTCTATTAATATAGTTTGAATGATATATATATATATCTTGATTGTTGAGATTCCGATAGAATGGGATTTACAATGGTTGATTTTGCTTAGGTGAGGGGAAGGTGCTCTTTCCCCCTTTATTTCTTTCCTTTTTGTCTGTTAGCGATGCCTAATGGCCCCCTCAGCTACAGTGTTTTCTATCTTTGTCATACAGGTATGTACATACGAAACCGTCAGACGCCCTCTTCACGCCAGGCAGCCATTTAATTCTCCCCGACGCGGGTGTAGACAGGGCTGCGACGTAACTGGAAGGATGGACCGGTTATCTTTTCTCCTGTCACGTCCCGGGCCGAACTTGAGGTGAAAGGGCCGAGGCCCACGGGAGGCCCGACCTCAAGGCCGGGTGGTCCAGGCCGGCTCGTTGAAGAAGCCCCATGACCTCTGGATTAGGGTCACTATCATGGACTAAGCCTTATTCCGGGGTGGTGAAGACCAGCGGTCATCAATTGCCCCTTTACATTCTCATCAGTTATTACATGAATGATGATGGGGTAAATATCAAGAATCATTATTGACTGCACGGCTCGAGGACTGTTTCCCTTAAAACATCTTTTCTTCTCTCTTCCTCTCTTTACTATTTTAAAACTCGAATTCTCTCAATCTTCCCGAAACTCTCACTCTTCTCTACTCTCTGCGTGTATTGCTAGTGTAATACCCGGCTAGACTCCGGTATCGAAATTCCTACCGTCCGGTGGAATCTCGGATATTCTCTAGAAGGGCAAAATCATGTTTTCATAAAATGTTTTCATGTATTATGTGGTTTTAAGTAAGAAAGAAACTGAGTTTTGAATGAAAAAGACCATGGAGGCATTTCCAGGTTCGGTCGTCGAACCTCAAGTTCAGCTGCCGAACGTGGGATAGTTTAGGGGGGCAAGTTAGGCTTCCGAAAGTAGCCCAGGTTCGGCCGCCGAACTTGCATGAGTTTTGGAGGCACTTTAGGCTTCCGAAAGTGGTCTGGCCAGCCCCTATAAAAGGGCTCCATGGCAGAAACGGGTGAGCTTTCTCCCTATTTTCGGCCAACGGTGAATCCATGCTCTCCCATGGTTGATTTTTGATGATTTTCCCTCAACCTTTCAAGTTTTAACGAGTTCTAACATGGTTTTGAAGAGTTTTGGAGCTAAGATCAAGTTTTGGAGCTTGGAGACCCAAGGAGCTAGATTTCTCCCATCTCCAAGTTCAGATCGCCTCCCCTCTCGATCTCCAAGAGGTAAGAGTAGATCCTTAGCTCATTTCATATTTTAAACAAGTTTTATGAAAGTTTTTGGGGTAGAAATGCATGTTTAGGTTAGTTGAATGTTGTTAGGGTAAATGTTGAGTTTTTTAGTAATGTTTGTTGTTTGAGTTGCTTTATGTGTTTGTGTTGGGGTTTAAGATGGTTTGAGACCCCTAAATGTTTATTTGCTTGTGTATGCATGTTGTAGAATAGCCAAATGCATGTTGGATTGGTTTGGGAGGCAAATGTGCATTGAATGGCTGAGTTCTGCCACTTTGGAAGAACTCAGGTTCGGCAGCCGAAGGGACTTTCGGCCGCCGAACCTGCCTGTGGAGGCAAGCCTTTGGCTGCCGAACCCTGCCCCCGAAAGTTGGACTTTCGGCTCTGGAGGGGAGTTTCGGCCGCCGAAGGTGCCGCCAAACATGCATGAGTTTCATCTCTGGAAGGGACTTTCGGCCGCCGAAGGTGCCGCCGAAAGTGGCTGAGTTTCGGCTCTAGAGGGACTTGCGGCCGCCGAACCTGCCGCCGAAAGTGCCCTGTTCAGCCTTCCTTTGCATGTTTTCTATGATTGTTTTAAGGTGTTTTAGGGGAGTTTTTGGGGAGTATTTTAGAGTCATGTTCATGTATGTTTGGTCCCTCATTTGAGTCCACTTGTGTAGGTTTGGAACCAAGGACCCCAGCAGTAAGATAGCTGCTTCAGTGTCTTTCCAGAGCTAGCCTGAGGTGAGTGGAATTACTCTTACATTTCAAAGTAAATAAATCAGTTTTGAGCATGTTCATGCATCACGAATGCCATGAGATATATTAGGTTGTTTGCATTAGAATTCACGAATATGTTGCATTGCATAATATGATGTTGATGCGGATGAATATTGAATGATCCATTAGCCCTCGTATGTTATGACATGATATAATGATGATATGATATGGAAGTCCAAGTGTGGCCTACACTACGCCCCTGGCACAATGTAAGAGAAAGTCCGGGTGTGGCTTGCACTACGCCCCCGGCACGAATGGATATGTATGATATGTTATGTGTAAGAGAAAGACTAGGTGTGGCCTGCACTACGCCCCTGGCATGATTGGATTGTGTAGAGGGCTAAATGGTGACAAGTTCATCCTTGATGTGATTTGTTTGTGATGTGATGCATTTCATAAAAGCATGAACTTTAAATATAATGTTTTATTATTCTGCTCACTGGGCTCTAGTAGCTCACCCCGTTCCCATCACCCCCAGGTTTGCAGGTGCGGGATAGATCAGGAAGTCATCAAGAGTAAAGTTTATGATTTATGTAATAGCTAGATGTGGACATAAGAATGATGTAATGTAAAGTATAGTATAGTAATGTAATGTAATTATGTTTATGGAAGTTTAGAGTTGTGCTTGACCCTAGTATGTTGATTAATCCCTTTGTACATGGTCTATAAAATGTTCTATCACTGTTTATGTAAACCGAACTTAAGGTATGTTATGTTACCCTATTGGAGCATTTGATGAGGACTCCAGTGTGGGGTTTAATGTTTATACTTATGAGTTGTGCATGCACAGGTTAAGTTTGATAAATGAATGAGAAAGTTCAAAATTTTTATGTATATGTTGATCATGTATGGGATTAAACAGGTATACAGGATGTATATTAGGCTTGCTACGGGTCCCGGCGGCCTTAAGCCGATCTGGATCCTAGCGCCGGTAGCAGTCCGATTTTCAAGTCGTTACAGCTAGCTCTGTCCCCCTGCCCCCGCCGTTTTCAAGGTACATTCTTCATTCATCCATGGATAGCCCAAAACTCTCTGATGTCATTAACCTAGAGTCCAATATTACTCCTTCCACCCTAAAAAATTTCTTTGCCCAGGAGTATATTGATACCCCCCTTTTTCATATCCAAGCTCCCTATCGAAATGAGAGGATCGTTCTTCCCGATCCTCCCCCTTTTGGTTTGGTCGACCCTCAAAAGGACCTTAGCCTGGTCTTTTTCGTCAAGCAGCAAGAGTATGGTCTCACCTTTCCCTTTTCTCTCTTTTTCATCGAGGTCTTCCGGTATTTCAGGATAACCCCTCGGATGCTGGCTCCCAACTCCATTCTTTTCATGTGTTCTTTTGAGTCCATCTGTTTGAGCTGGAGGTTCACACCCATAGCGTGTCTGTACATCACCTTCTTCCGACTCATTAGAGCGAGTCAGGGTTTTTACTATTTTGCCCCTCACGGGGGGTTGTCTATTTTTCGGGTCACAAGGACTCGATAAAAGGCTGGGTAGAGGGATTCGCGGTGGTGGAGTTGAAGAAGGACTCCGGGTCCCTCTTTAAACGAATTGAAACATATGAGTGGAGCTGAGACAGGATAGGGTCTACCTACAGAGGAATGAGGAAGAGGCTCTCGACTTTCTCTAGACGATGGCCATATCCCAGAAGATAGACATCCTCAAGGCAGAGAGGAACTCCGTTATGTCCTAGCAGAGCCAACTCCAGGTGAGTCAGGCTTGGGGTCCTCACCCACCCAACCTTTTATGCCTGGGAAAAGCACCTATCTAGCCAATGAGCATGATATCTCTTTCTGGTACTTTTTGTATTTCAAACTGCCTTACTTACTCACTTTTTATTTTATATAGATATGGTCGGCTCAAAGAATAAATTTATTGAGGTAGTACGTGCTACCCATAAGGACAAAGCTATTTCTGGAATGTCCGCGCCTCCACCCAAGCATTCCTGTTGCGCCAAAAAAATCATCATGCTTCCTTCTCCTCCACCCCCTCCTACAACAGAAGAAATGGCCCCTACTCAGCCCGAGTCTTCTATAAGGGATATTCCTCCTACAGCCCCTACTCAAGCCGATGCTTCGCATGAAGCAAGTAATGTTGGAGCCACATGGCGTCAGGGTATTTAGCACCTGGAATTGACTCTAATCCATTCCACTTCCCTTCTCGAGGAGCCCCGCCTGTCTGTTCTAATTGTCAAGAGCGCTATGAGGCCAGGGGACTGCCACTGATTGAATAAGGTTGAGACCGATGACATCTATGATAACATTATACACTCGGTCATGAAGAGTGCTCTCTATGCCTATATGGCCAAGGAACGCAACAAGGCTTTGAGACGGGAGGTGGGGGGCATAGAAACAGACAAAAATCTCCTACAGGAGGAGTGCTCGAGGCTGAAGGCTTAGGTTGATGAAGTGGAAGGCATGATAAAGGAGACTCTAGAGTCAATGGATAAGCTCCAAGCAGACCTGAATGAAGCCAACGCTTCCAAGCTTGCCCTTAAGAACCGGACACAGAGTGCCGAGGATCAAATGGCCATACTTCAACGCCAAGTCCAGGAGCTGTAGTCTCAGGTTGAGGGGGCCTAGGCTGCCTTTACCAGGATTGCTGAACTAGAATCAAAACTTCAAGAAACAATGGCCCAAGGAAGGGAGATGTTCATCAAGGGCCAAGACTTGGTCAAGAAGGAGCTGATGAAGCGATTTCCTTCTAAGGATTTTGCTTGGATAGATGACATCTTTCCAAAGGAGGAGGGCGAGAATGAGCAAGAGGAATTGAAGACATCGACCGAGTCTCTGCAGAAAATTTAATAGACGTGGAGAATATAAATATAACAGAGACTTGGAAGGAAGAAACTGAAAATATCCCTCCCATCATGTAATCTTTTGAAATGAAAATATATTTTTTGCATATCTTGCCATTATCTTTACTAACTCGGCCAGAACCCTCGTCCAATCGAGATTTAAACAATCCTTTAAAAAATTGGCTACGGTATTAACACCCAACCAAAGAACCTAGTAAACATTGCCTTTGTAAAAATGACTAAAATAGGCTCGCTAACATAACACTCGGTCACTGATCTTACTATTCGTGGCCATAAAATAAATAACTTAAAAAATTTGTAAAATGGGACCAAACTCGAACATGTGGTCTAGCGGATAACTACCTTGTGGCCTTGGCATAAAAAGCCTTAAATTTTTTTTATAAATATGGGACTATCATCCGGTTGTTGAGCCTCGCAGACACCCGCCTTGTGGCTTGTCATAGAATACTTTTATTAGTGGGACTAACACCCATATTATGACCTAGTGGAACCCACTTGTGGCCTTGTCGTAGATTGCCTTAATTAACGGGACTAACACCTGGATTATAGTATGGCAGAATCCGCCTTGTGTCCTGGCATAAAATGTCTTAATTAGCGGGACTAACACTCGGATTATGGCCTGACGGAACCTGCTTTGTGGCCTGACATAGAATGCCTTCATTAGCGGGACTAACACCCGGATTATGGCTTGGTAAAACACACCTTGTGGCCTTGAATGCTCTTTAATCTTTTTTTGAAGAAGGTAACCCCAACGTTCTTTGTCACTCAAGTTTGGGCCTCTTCTCTTCTCTATTTTTTCTAGCAAACTTTCGAAGTGTGTCATCCCTTATTAACCTCTCGATCTTGTCTTTCAATTGTCGGTACTCTTCCGTTGTATGTCTGTGGTCTTTGCGAAAGCAGCAATACTTAGTTCTATATCGCCTTTCAACTCTCTCAAGATTGAACTTGGGAGACTATCTGTCATCTTTGTCATTTTTCCTGATTCACATTAGAATACGTGTTTGTGAGTCATTCAATGGAGTATAGTTCTTATACTTACTTGGGTCATCCCTTCTTCAGGAAACTGGGTAACTTATGTGGTTTTCTTCATATCCTCGCCTCTCTGTCTTTTGGTTTTGCTTTTGACTCATCCTTTTTTCCCCTCTTAATGCTTGGACTTCGTCATCCAGTCTGATGTACTTCTGGGCCTTGTCCCTTAGCTACTGGTACATAATGGCTGTATTTTTTATTAGGAAATCCATGAACTTGACATTATGTGTCCCTTTCTTTAATGTTTCACATGTTATCTCATGATTTAATTCCTCCACCTGTATTGCTTTTATATTTAACCGTGAGATAAAACTCTTTAAAGATTCTCTTGGCGGATTTTTCATAGGTTAGAGGAGAGCTTTTTAGGAGGTATACAAGTAATAAACTTAGATTTAAATAACATAGTGAATTGCGTAAAGTTCTTAATTAAACATGGGCTCAAATGTTGGTACCATTTCTGAGCCAAACCTGTGAGTGTTGATGAAAATACTCGGCACAACACGAAGTCATTGACATCTTGAAGCTGCATGGTCATATTAAAGATCACCAGGTGGCTTCTGGAGTCTATTATTCTGTCATATTTGTTCAAGCTTGACAGCTTATGTAACGCCCCGGAAATTCGGACCGCTACCGGCGCTAGGATCCGGGTCGACTTAAGGCCGCCGGGACCCGTAGCAAGCCTGACATATAACCTGTAAACCTGCATAATCCCATACATGATCAACAACATGCATAAAAATTAAAACTTTTCTTCATACAACTGTCATCAACTAACTCAACCTGTGCATACTCTGATCATATACACAACATAGTCCCTCTGTGGGATCTCATCAAGCCTTAAAGGCAAAACAACCTGTGTTGAGTTAGTATACATAAACATCATAACATAAGATCATGTATATACAAAATGGATTAACAATATATTATGGTCAAGCACAACTCTATCCTCCATAACCTCATTACATAACATACTGTGATCTCTTACATTACATCATAATACAATTGTCATGTCCACAACTAACTATTACATACATATGACTTTTTCTTCTTGCCTTCTCTATCTATCCCGTACCTGCAAACCTGGGGGTTAGGGGAGAGGGGTGAGCTAGATGCCCAGTGAGTAGAACTGTAAAAGAATATTTAAAACATGCTATCATGAAATGCGTCACTGCACAAATAAATCACACCACGGATGGACTGATTCAAAAATCCCTCAACTCCATGCCCGGCCCTATTATGGGCACCACAGGACTTCGTATTGCCCGGCCCTATTATGGGCACCACAGGACTTCGTACTCGGAGTTATTGCCCGGCCCTATTATGGGCACCACAGGTCTTCGTATTGCCCGGCCCTATTATGGGCACCACAGGACTTCGTATATAGAAGGCTAATGAATCATCCTAATGTCCATCCACTATCATCTATCACAACAATACAATGCGGCATAGTCGTGAATTCTAATGCAAACAACCTATAATATGATCATGATGCATGAAACATGATAAAAGCATTTCATTTCTTAATTTAAAAGGTTAAGTTTAGTTCCACTCACCTCTGGCTGACTCTGACAAACTCTGTAGCAGCTGGCTCACTACTGGGGTCCTTGGTTCCTCGGGTCCGAACCTACACAGGTGGACTCCAATGAGGGACCAAACATACATAAACATAACTCTAATGTATTCCCCAAAAACCCCCTAAAACATCCTGAAAATATCACATAGAGATATGCATGAAGTGGCTGAACAGGGCACTTTCGGCGGCACCTTCGGCGGCCGAAAGTCCTGGACAGAGACGAAACTCAGGTAGGTTCGGCGGCACCTTCGGCGGCCGAAAGTCCCAGACAGAGACGAAAGTCTCTTTTCGGGGGCAACTTCGGCAGCCGAAAGGCCTGCCTCCCCAGCCATGTTCGGCGGCCGAAAGTGCCTTCGGCTGCCGAACCTGGTTTCTGCCAAAGGGCAGAAACTCGGTTCCTTTGTGCATTTTCGCCTCCAAACTCACCAATCATGCATATACCTCACTTAAAACATGCATACAAGATCCTAGGGGCCTCAAAACATCAAATTCCCCAACTACAACACTTCAAGCATACTCAAACATGCCACATTGTTCATAAATCACATAAAACCTAGCATTTGCTTAAAAACTCATACAACCCTATACATGCCATTCTACCCCATAAAATCACTTAAAACTTACTTAGAACACATGAGGAGCTTAAGATCGGCTCTTACCTCTTGAAGATCGAGAGGGAGACGACCTAAACTTGGAGATCCACGAAAATGAGCTCCTGAGTTCCCAAAGCTCCAAAACTTGGTTTAAAAGCTCAAAACCTTCAATGCAAGCTTAAAACTCAAGAAAAATGGTAGAGATTTGGAGGAAGAGCACAAGAGTTGCAAAGGGAAGGTCGGAAGCTTGCTGTGGCCGGAAATGGGAGAAAGCTCGCCCATTTCGGCTAAGTGCCCCATTTATAGGTGGCTGGCCAGGCCACGTTCGGGGGCCGAATGTGCCTCCGCATCCATGCAATGTTCGGCGGCCGAACTTGACTTTCGGCGGCCGAACCTGGACTGCCCTCACTCATGCTTTCGGGGGCCTAACGTGCCTCCTAAACGCATGCACGTTCGGCGGCCGAACTTGACTTTCAGCGGCCGAACCTGGGTTTTCCTCCAAAGAATTTTCATGCAAAAACTCATTTAATTTCATACTTTAAAATCATTAAATCATGAAAACATTTTATAAAACATGTCTTTACCCTTCTAGAAGTCTCTGACATCCGAGATTCCACCGGACGGTAGGAATTCCGATACCGGAGTCTAGCCGGGTATTACAGCTTAAACTTGATTGGAAAAGTTTATGTTAAGATCTTTTCTGATAGGGGTGAGGCATTGTCAAGGCCATAGTCCTTCTCTAGCTCCTTCTGGTACCTTTGAACAACCCGTACCAGTTTCTAGTCAACGTCCTTCGGAGCCTTGTTTGATAACTCCACTTCCTCGAACTTAGCCTTCCCGTCAAACCGCATCCAGATCGCCTCTGTCCAAGTCCTTAGAGTATCCACGAAGACTTCTTCCCTTTCCCTGGGAGCCATGAAAAATGCCTCCCCGAGCTTTATATTACTCGAGAGTAGCATGCAACCTTTTGATGTGGTGGAGCATTTGCTCATTGTTTAGATTATTGAGTTTTGCTTCATTGACCATAGAGGGTGTATTTTATCCATTACTAGGAGTGGAAGAAATGATAGCGTTCTCATTGGTAGCAACCTTAGTAGTAGCTCATGAATGACTGACCATTTCAAGAGAGAGAAAGCATAGATTTCTTTCTAAGATAAAAGGGGATTAGAGACCGGCTTTAATCCAAATGAATAGAGAAAATTCAATGGATTTTCCAGCAACAGAACCAAATGATGTGGCTGAAAATGAGAATTGAGGTTGGTCAACCTGCAAGGAAGAGAATGTGAGGTGGTCCTACGCAACCACTCTGACGCTCAAGTCACTGAACTAAAGAAAAAGGCGAATGTAAAGAATTATTTAGAATTCAAGAGTAGTTGTGTAAAAATACATATCTTTATCTCTGCAATCGTTATCTTTTATGCTATAAGAAGATGAAGTTAATTATAATATTTCCTAGAGATCCAGCTGGTGCCGTCTAATTGATAGGAGATCACATCAGCTAATTAATTGGGAACCCCGTAATTATAGACGTAATGAGAATTTGTCTGATTGTATCTGCTAACGGTAATTTTATATGAAAACTCGATTTATCTAAGTGAGGGCGAGCCCCGATGAAGAACCGGATGCTATTCCGTGGGACCATGTATGGGCTTATCAAACATTTGTCACGTGATTCTGTCTTATGATATCAGTTCATGACTTACTTTGGTCGATTAGTGTATAACATCACTTATGTACTTACCCTATAGTTCATATAAACTCATTTTGAGTAAGAATTTGTTCAAAATTTTAACCGTATTTGAAATTAATTTGAATATAATAAATAATAATCGAGTTGGAATTTAAGTAGAGTGATTTTCATGGGCCTTACCTTATCCATTGCCATCCTCCAAAGAAGAAGCCCATTATCAATGTTCAAATACGCAGAACTTCCACCGATTCAACATCAGTGAAAAATGGATGGTCCTGGTTAAAATTTTTATGGTTTCCTAGTGGCTATACTCCTCCATATTCTTGTTGTCCCCATTTCCCTTCTTTTCTGCACTCCTTCGGTTTGATTCGTCTCGTTATTCTATTTCTACCATATCATAATGTGAAAAGAATTGAATCCTCTTGCCCTTATTTAAATGCATGCTTAATTGCTTTTTCTGACTTCAGCCCAGTTGGTGATTTCACTTCATCTCTGGACTTGTGGAACAATTTTGTCATTCAAATCTGTAAGATGTACTGCTATGATCCCACTGTAAAATTAATCCTCCACTTTCTTCACGAGTTGAGACTACTTTTGAAATGAAAGGGAAATGTTTCAAGCATAAAAATAATTTACATGCCCTGAATTAAGCTCACATACCAACTAAACGTATCATTAATCGAATTAGTATACCTATTAAGCCCATCGCTATATTTCATTCATTAGTATTCTACGTACTACATACCACAACTCGAGAGTATCATGATTTAGGAAACTATAGTTTCAACCACAACAGAAACAATTTTGTGATTTGCATGTGCTCAATCAGGCTGGTTATACAAGGAAATGAAGGCAAGAACTAGACATCATGACTCTTGAAACCCAATTGTTGTTTCATGATGAAATAAAGCTGAAGAATGTCTTATCTTCCATCTCATGGCTGGGATGTTTCAGTCTGTTCTTCTTCCTATAATACTTTTAGGATGTAATCGAACAGAATCAAACTGAATTTTGATAAGTTCAAACTCGATTAGAAAAGAAATTTAAAAATCCGAGCTTCATTTATAAACTCGATCTCGATTCATAAAACAAATATTAAACTTGAATTCGGTTTAAACTCAATTCGTAATAAGCTCATTTATCACATTAACGAACCAACTCAAACTCCATTCAAAAAGTTCGAATTTGAACTCGATTATATTATAAACAAGCTGAATATAATTCAAATTTATTTAAATTAAAAACGAATTTAAATTATAAGATTATTAAGAGACTTTTAAATTAAATTTTTTTATTTAATTAAAGTCTCTTGAACCCAAAATTAATGAAAAAAAATGTAGAAGGGTTATCTTTTTATAGAAAAGTCACGATTCTTCATATCCCTTCAACTTTTGATGTGGGATTAATGTTAGCAAATAAACTTGTTTGCGAGCCTGTTCACGAGTCAACTCACGAGCCTAAACGAGGCGAATACTGCTAAATTCAAGTTCGGCTCGTTTATTAAACGAGCCTAAAAAGAAAACGAGTCGAGTCGATCGAGTTTTTATCGAGTCGAGTCTCAAATATCTCATGAACAGTTTGGTTCGTTTACACCCCTAAATACTCTTAATAGACCTGGGCTCTTTGGATTTTGATTTGAACCGGTAACTGATAAACTTCTTGCTGCAAAATATCAGTACTGCACTTGCCATTATAGACATCATTCATCCAGCTTCAGCTGCCAATGTAAAATGGGAGAACATATTAACAGCCAGAACAATCAACTCCACCAAAAAAGGAAAAAATTTATTCACAGAAAGAATAAACAACAATTGCAAAAAAAGAAGTAACAATGAATTAACAATGGAATGAGCAAGATTAGGTAAGAATGGCTTAGGTTTCAATATGTTTCACACCAGATTCGTATCATCGACATTGTCAAAGACTCCAAAACAAAAGGTGATATGCTCTTCAACGTTTTGGATTTTGAAGCTGTCAATGTAAAAGGTTTTAGCAAAGCAGTCCTGCTATTTCAACCAAGGCAGAACTGACATTCATATATTCAATCTTTAACAATTACACCATATACCAACAGAAGAACCAAGAGGACAAAAGGTGATGTATATATGTGTTCTTTTCATCAAATGTAATGTTACATTTTGTGGAATTCAAAAAGGTCATGTATTTGAACATCAGCAACCTCCAAACTGTCAATTCTCAGCAAAGGAAAGCATTGTCATGATAAGTAGATTGCCCCTGATCTTCATCCTTCCTGGTTGCACCTGCATTCTGTTGAACATAGTCATATACAGTAAGCCAAATTGAACATGATTAAACTTGACAAAGCTGTGAAGCATTTAGTTGCACTTTCAGAAGCTAGTCTATCATATGGTCCAACAAATGAATGCAAATATGCAGCAACTCCTTTACAAGATATAAATTGTTGTCCACCAGGGCAGATACCATCAAACAAGAAGAAAGAAAAAATAAACCTGGCATACATGATACTGTTGCAATCAACTTGGTTAACATTTACATAACCTAGCCGCAGATTAAAAACTTTAAGTTTCAAAGAATCATAAATGTGATGGCAACTCCGGGGAAGAGGAGAAAAGGCATCCGAATGGTGGCGCAGTTAAAACTTGAACAGTAGCAGCAAAATATTAGAACTAATTTCCGTGCTCAATAAACAATATCTAAATTACTAGCACATTTACCAACTCTAACCTTCAAATTAAAGGACTTCTTAAGTCATCAAATTAGAAACTTAGGTAGCTCTCTAAATCTCAATATCATTACATTAACTTTTGCTTCTTTTTTCAAATGGATTACTTAAACCAAAAATTTTTTTAGTGGAAAAGATGATATCTTGGCTAATGAATAAACACATAACATGAGACAGGAAAAGCAATTGAAGTGAAGCTGACCATATAAAACAAATTTTGGATATGGATCATCCAATTCCTTTGTTTGCAAACATTGCTAAAATGCACATGAATGACATCAAGCCCATGAACATAAATATATGGAAGCTATCTTATTTATTTAGCATCATGTGTGATACAAGCAAAGCTAAAAAGAAACACAGGAAACCAGAGAACAAGAAGAAGAAGAAGAAGAAGTACCTTATATATCTTGGGCAAGTAACCCAAGCAAGGACTCTTTCCTTTTGAATCCAATCAGGAGCTTCCAATCAACAGCAAGACGTCAACAGACTCACCAGTATATTACAATCTTCATTCTCCTGCTACACCATTGCCTTCCAGGTCCCTCAAAAATCCCAATATCCCCTCCTTATCCATCCTTTTAGTTCTCCTCAATTCTTCCCTGAATGGGTCTTCCAGACTCGTAAACCCCACCAAATCTACTAAATCAAATTGCTGGAATTCGGGGCGTGCGTAAAGGAATTGCTGGAATTTGGGGCGTGCATAAAGGAATTGCTTGAGGAAAATAATGATTGATTGGTCTTCGAAGTGACCGGTGTCAGTGGATGATCATAGAAGAGTGAAGGACTGGGAGTAGGGGGATTGGGGTTTTGGAAAGGGTCGGGCGGTGGCGATGATGGTGATGGTGGCGGGACGAAAGGCGAGAGTATGTCTGTCCGAGACTGATTAACTCAACTCAACTCTCATCAAAATTGGTGGCGCCCGCCGGAAAAATAAAACAATTACCGCAACGACGCGTCGTTTTCTATTAAAAAATGTCTAGAAAAGACTGGGGTGAGAGAGGCTCGAACTCTCGACCTCAGGATAACTCAGTAGCTATGAGACCTACGCGCTAGCCAACTGCGCCACCACCCCTTCACGCTATCGTACGCGGAATAAATGAATAAATCGATTTATTTTTAGTTTAAATTCATATCGTTCTCTCTATTTCAATATGGAGTCATCCATAAATGTATATGTTCATAACTTTCATACTCCAAATTTAATATTAAATATAAAGATTTTGACAATTCTTCTCCAGCTAGGTTTTTGGATGAAATTAAGCTCAATTCATTGTGTGAGGTAATAATTTTGTAACGAAAACAACTCAAGATCACTTTGAACTGTTTAAGGCTACCTGCCTTTTATTTTTTAGCATATCAACTTGACAACAGACCTATTAATTATTATTATCATTGTTTCCCACGAGAATCTCCAACAACTTATCCAAGTTCTTGCAAGAGGAACCACCAGGAAATGTAGCCTCTTCTGCTTTTCTCTTCCACTCCATTACTTTCTTCTTCATTTCCTTCCCTTTCTCTCCTTCGAAAAGCTCCTTCACAAGCTTCTCCACTTCATTTCTCTCAACTTTTTCAAGCTCCAATCCAACGCCCCATTCTGTGCAAGCATATCTACTGTTTGTCATCTGATCTGCTATAAATGGCCAACAAATCAACGGCACTCCACCGCAAACACTTTCCAGACTTGAATTCCACCCCATATGGCTTAAAAAAACTCCGACCGATGGATGCTTCAGGACTTGTTCTTGCGGACACCAGCTTGTCAGAAATCCTCTGTCCACTATCTCTTCTGCAAATTCGGGTGGCAGAATTTCTGAGCCACCTTTGACAAGGTCGGCCCTTATTACCCACAGGAATTGTTTTTTGCTGTTGGCTAGTCCCCATGCAAACTCAGTGAGTTCATCAAGAGTCATTGTAGTAGTACTACCAAAATTTACGTATAAAACCGAGTTGGGTTGTTTTGAATCAAGCCATGCAAGGCACTCAGAGTGTTCTTTCCATAGACTTGAACCCATGAGTTTCAGTTCATCATCGTCATCGATCTGATCAACCAGCAACTGAAAAGGACCTATGGTGTATAAATGAGGATACATGGCACACAGAGCTTGCAAGGCATCTTGTTCCAGGGAATCAAACGTGTTGAGAATCAAAGCAGAAGCTGTGGAAGCTTTCTCTACCTCTGTCAAGACCCATTTGAGAAAGGGATCGTTTGGGTCTGTAGTTCTGAAGAAAGGTGGAAGATCCTTTAGCCGGATATTTTTCAAGCCTGGAATCCAATCTATGCTCGTTTCCAGATAGCCATTTGTAAGGTAGCTTTCATCTGCGTGAAAAGCACAACAAATTAAATAGTCATACAAGTTTAAAGGATCCAATTTGTGCCTACTATATAATTAAAAATAATATAAAAAACATATTTTTTTTAAAATTTTTGATGAGATAATAATAGATTTATTATATATAATTAATTAATTTGATACACTTATCTCTAGACAGAGTTTAAAGAAATTAAAATTCTGATATAGTTTTGTTTTACTGAAAGTGCTGTATTTATTTATTTTATAATGAGTAAATATGTACGTAATTGTAAAATCAAGTAATTCTAATAATAAAATGAATATATTATTTTGAATTGGACAAAGAGGGATCCTACCCTTGAGAGGAGCTAAACCTCTTTCAATAAGTTGATGATATTGCGTGTAAGCCAAAGTAGCACAGGCGCTGGCCACCCAAAAAATCCCGATAGGAATTCCAAATCGTCGAGCAACATCAAGAGTGAAGGTCAAGCCACCGTCAGCCACAATACAAGTCACCGGAGGAACTCCAGAACACGAACTATCATTAAGCTTGTGAATCAGATCACAAAATGGAGTTGAAAATTTGTTAAGGATGGAGTGAAAAAGAGAAGGCATGTCTTGATGAGGAGCCTCAGCACCACCATCCTCATCGCCGGCGGGTTGGATTCCATCTGGGATTGTTTCAAATCTGAAGTTAGAGAAGCCATTGATGGAGCTGTTGGCTATGGAGTTTAACTTCAGGCGTTTGTGGATGAATTCTGTGTTGACGAAAGTTATGTGAAAGCCTTTGAAATGGAGGATTTTAGCTATTTGAAGCATAGGGTTTATGTGGCCTTGAGCTGGAAATGGGATACAAACTGCATGCGGCTTATGATCTGCTTTCAAACCCATTTCTGATCTCTTTTTGTGTTTTTGATTCTTTAACATGTTGAATTCAGATTATCCATGACCATTTTATAGGCAAGGAATAAAATGTAAATAAAAAGATATTAATAATTTAATTTATACATAAAAATTTGGTGATTAAAGGGAGCATATAATAAGTCTAAATTTATTAAATATAATAATATTTTAAATATTTTAGTGGATTAAAAAAAATATTTTAATAGGTTCATATGGTAATCATATACTTATGGATCCCACCTCCCCTAACCCTAAATTCAACCTTAGGTACAGAAAATGATAGTTAGCAATTCTAAAATTTTGAAGATTAATTGACCTCATGTATAAAATTTATATATTAAATTATTGATTTTGGCCGTCCCATCATTTTTATTTATTTATTTTTTATTATCTTAAAATTCTTTTTTTATTTTTAGATTATAATAATATATGAATTGGACATTATAATCTTTTTTATTTTATTTTATTTTTAAAATTTTTTTAAATATATCTTAATATTTAATAAAATTTAATATATTTAAAATAAATATAATGAAAATATTAATAAAAATAATTATATTTTTTAATATATGTGAAAAATAAAGTAAATAAAAATTATGGGAAAGTAATATTTTAAATATTTCAGTAAAAATAGCTGAAATTTTTTAAAAAATTTTTCGAGAATTTTTATTAAAAAATTAAAATTTTTAATTTAAATAATTAAATTAATTTTTTATAAAATTAAAAAAAAGAACGATTCTTCACCACACTCAATTTGTAACTTAGCCTCTCAATAATTGATAACAAAATACTGGATCGAAACATACATCAAAAATTAAATTTAAAAGAAATATTAGAAATATTAGAAATATTACTCAGTCCTCAAAAGGTCACTAGCCTTAATAAAAGTAAAATTTCTGGCCTCACAAAATCCTTGGCCTTTAAAATATGAAATGATTAAATTTATAACTAGCTCAAGCAAACAATACATATTTCTGATGTGGAAGGTCAGCCTGAGCTGTAACCATAGAACATACTTAGGCAACAAAATAGCACAAAGGTTTTAGGTTCCTGCAATCTTAACCTGAGATCCCCAGAATTAAGTCTGAGTGAGGAGGGAGAAGAGAAAGGTGCCGTCAACACGGGTTTATATAA
This sequence comes from Manihot esculenta, assembly GCF_001659605.2. Taxonomy (NCBI): domain Eukaryota; kingdom Viridiplantae; phylum Streptophyta; class Magnoliopsida; order Malpighiales; family Euphorbiaceae; genus Manihot; species Manihot esculenta. Next base: position 25,496,536 of record NC_035170.2, on the reverse strand, counting down.
ATAGCAGATATAAAATATGCAGAAATTAATATAAAACTTACTATGATTTTATTTATTCTTGAAGGTTTTACAAAATTTCTGGAAATTGAAAATTGATATAGAGATTTTACAGAGAAGTGTCAAGGTAGAGAAAATAGAGAGAGGGAGAAAATATATGCGTGCCTTCACAAGGGGAGAGGCTCCCTTTTTATAGAAAATTTTCGGACTTTTACTGTTGATTAACACGGCTTTCACTGTTCATGAATAGTAGCTTTTACTGTAGATGAATAGTATGTCGGCCACCTGCTTTTTACTGTGCTACCTGCTTTTACTGTAGATGAATAGTATGTCGGCCACCTGCTTTTTACTGTGCTACCTGCTTTTACTGTAGATGAATAGTATGTCGGCCACCTGCTTTTTACTGTGTCACCTGCTTTTACTGTAGATGAATAGTGATCTGCCCATTTTTGTTTTTTACTCTGAGTCTGATGATGACGAGGTGTCCCGTTTCTTTTTCCCTTTTCCTTTTTTCTTTACTTTTTCTTTCCCTTTTCTTTTACTTTGTCTGTCTTGCTTTTAATTCTTATTGCTGGTAATATTCCATAACAGTCATCTTCATTGCTATCACAATAAGAAGATGCCGAAGTTTTACTGGAGGATGACGTACTTGACGCTGTCGACTCCGATTCCGAACTTGACTGTTTTTTAGGCTTTCTTTTGCTTGACTTTTTCTTTAGAGCTTTTTTACTGGAAGAATGCTTTGAAGATTCTTTACTACTGGACTTTCTTTCCTGTTTTATTTCTTCAGACTTTATTGTTTCTCCTGAGCCCAATTGGCTGAACATCTGTTGACATATCATTTTATATTCTTCAGAAGTTTTAGCTGATGAGAGCATAGCTTGGCATTGGGCCTTCTGAGCCCCAAATGAAGACTCTCCTTGCAGGGCCAATTTACTAGCATAAGATATTGCAGGGAACTGGGCTTTTTTAAGTATCCTCTGCTTTACAACCAATTCTGTTGTAGAGTTCTTGAAGGATCCCCACCATTTTACTTTGTGTCTTTTTACAATAACTGGGATATTTAGTGTTATATACTGGAAATCAAAATACCATTGATATACCCAGGGTATAAAAAACTGGGTACAAAAATACATTAAGGGAGGAATATATTTTTCATGCTGAGCAGGTTTATAATTTGTTTTAAAATACTGATATACTTTAAAAACTTCTGGTGATAAAATATCATCAGTAATACCTTTATTTTGCCACCATCTTAAAAACCAATTTGGATATCTAGAGGTGGTTTTAAAACTTTGATGATCAAAATATATTAACCACGAATGAGTAGTATTTGCATTCTGAACACAAAAAATATTTTTCCATACTTCTATATAATCAAAGTAATTATATGAAAAGCAATACTTTTTTAAATTTTTAAAAGTTAATGGGGTATACAAACTTGAAACGGGCCAATCCTTAGGGTGAAAAACTTGTTTTATTTTAATAGAGGAGTATGCTATCACATTTTTATGGGTTTTATGAAAATTATGTTTTGTTTCAACTGATTCTGTTTCCTGCAAAATACTTTGATAATAATCCTGAGGTTTTGAAAGATCTTTTGGTGTAAAATACCAATCCTCAGGATAGTTTTTTCTAATTACTTCCCATGGATTTATATCATTAAAACCATGTTCAATTTCAATTTCTACTTCTGAAAAACTTTTTAAATTCCATTTATGAATACCAGTGTTATATCCTTGGGAAGATTGGATTTTTGGCAAACCCACAGCCTTCAACGGATTTGATAAGTCTTTACTGTCTACCGTTTGAGACAGACTAGCCGTACTATGAATGGGTACGATAGCTTTAGATTTAGAAGCCATACCTGATTCTCCTGAAGAAGAGGCTATATCCTGCAGAGCTTTAATCACTTCTAGTGACTGGCTTAATTCTTCGATCCATTTTTTCAAATCTTCTGAAGTTTTTTCTTGGATTTTAGTGGTTTTACTAGGCTCAACAGGCTTTATTGTGGACTTATTAAGTTCTTCCGAATGCTTGGAGAGGGCTTTAGTAGAACTGGAGCTGGATTTTATTTTCTTCTGTTTATTCTTCTTTCTTCCCATTTTGCTATAAAAATTCTCTAGTTAGAAAGTCTGGGATATTATTTTTACTTCCTTTAATATACTCAATATTAAAATAAAAAATACTTAAAATTGCTTGCCATCTAGCAAAAATTTGTTTAGAGGCAAGGTTTTTAACATCTTTCTTTAAAACATCATTTGCCGATTTACAATCAATTCTGACTAAAAACTTTTGATTTAACAAATCAGACTGGAATTTATTTATACAAATCACAATACTCAAAATTTCCTTTTTAATAGTGGAATAATTTAATTGAGCTGAATTCCAATGACCCAACGTAAATTGAATTATATTTTCTTTACCATTTATCTTTTGTTTTAAAATTCCTCCATATCCTACGTCTGAAGCATCTGTTTCTACTATTTTAAAAGCTTCTGGATTAGGAAGGTATAAACATGGGATTTCCTTTAGTAAAGATTTTATGTGTCTTATAATGCTGGTATGTTCTTCAGTCCATGGTCCAGCATTTTTCTTAAGTCTGTTATGTAATGGTTTTATCATTCTGTTTAAATTAGGATAAAAATCTATGACATAATTTAAACATCCTAAAAATCTTTGTAGTTGAGTTTTATTGGTTATTTCATCTGGGAATTTATCTCCAAACGCCATTGTCCTTTCAATTGGTTGGATTTTACCTTGTTCTATATAGTGTCCTAAAAATCTAATTTTGGTCTGGAATAAATTTATTTTAGTTTTACTTAGAGCTAACCCATTCTTCCTTATTATCATGCAGAATGTCCTTAGATGTTTAAAATGTTCTTCTATTGTCTGGCTAAATATCACTACATCATCTATGTAGACTATACAAAATTTTGAATAAGAATTAAATATATCATTCATAATTCTCTGAAATTCTGAAGGAGCATTCTTTAATCCAAAAGGCATTACATTCCATTCATACTGTCCAAAAGGGATTGTAAATGCCGTTTTATATCTGTCATTGGGGTGAATTTGAATCTGCCAATATCCTGATTTCATATCAAATTTACTAAAAATATTTGCATTAAATAACCTATTTAAAAGATCTTTTTTATTAGGAATTGGGTACCTAATCCATTTTAATGTTGTATTTAATGGTTTATAGTTTATAACTAACCTTGGTGTTCCTCTTTCTATTTCTGCACTTTTATTAACATAAAAAGCTGCACCTGACCAGGGACTTCTTGATTTGCTTATTAATTTTTTATCTTCTAATTCTTTTATTTCTTTTTTACAATGTTCCATTAATTCTGGTGCCATCTGGATAGGTCTAGCCTTTGTTGAAATAGTTTTTTAATCAAAACCTTCTTCATAAGGTAGGTCTACTATATGTTATCTCCTATTTCAGAAAGCATTAGGGTGATCTGCACATAATTCCTTTTCCATATGTTCTTTTAAATTTTTTATCTTCTCTTTTATATATTCCTTTTCTAACTGAGTTTTAATCCTATTAAAATGTATAGTATTCTTTAAATCTTTTAAGTCTTCTGATTTAGATTTTATTATTGAGTTTATTTCCATTGTCCTAATGGAGTGTGCCTTTATTAGATTTAAGTTTTTCCTCTTAGGTTTTTCTATAAAATTCATTCTAATCCTTTTACCTTTTGTTTTAATTTCTATACAATCATCTTTTACTGAATAGGGTGTTATTAGATTTATAAACGGAGTTCCTAGTATTACTGTGTGATTTATCTGTTGTGATAATAAAAATACAGTTTTTATTTCTAAATCCTGATTTATAATTAATGCTTCTGTTTTCCCTAAGATATTTAGACTAGTCTTATTTGCTGTTTTTAATTTTTCTTTAGTCTCCTGCGAAAATCTTTTAGGTACTAGACTTGATTTTATACAATTTAAATCTGCTCCCGTATCAAATAATGCTATGATATCTATTTTAAAGTCTTCTGATAGTTTAATTGTTAATTTTATCAGATATTTTCTAGAAATTATTTCCTGTAGTAATAATATAAAATTATTATCTATTTCTTCACTTTCTAACTGATTTATTTTATCATCCTCTTCCTCATTCTCATTCTCCTCATTAGTCGAAGATGATTCAGAAATTAATTGTTCTTCTAAAAATTTTATTTTCTTCGAATCCTTCTGAATTTGATTCTTTAATTCTTTTACTTCACTTTTTATTATCCTAATTTCTTTTTGCAAATCTTCTATAGATGCTGTTTCCTTTGGTTTTTTGTTTCTAGTTAATATTTTAGTTAAATCATAAGTCTGTTTTTCTATTTTAGAAATAATATTTTTAACCTCTTCTGATTCATCAAAACTTTTAATTAATTTTTTAATAAATTTTTCTTTAGTGGTATTATCCTCTATATTATTTACTAATTACAGTAATGAACTCTGTTCTTTAGTTAAAACATTTATTGAATTTTTTGATGAGCTAGTTCCTAACTCATCTATCTGATTCTCATTTTCTGAGAGTTCTGACTCTGTAGTTTCTAAATCTATATATAGCTCCTGAATTTTATTTATTATTTCTTCATCTAAATCTAACTCATTTAATTTTTTATTAAACTTATAAAACTTAGATGTATGACCTTTCTTATTACAATTATAGCATATTAAATCTTTAAATGATTTTTTATTCTGAGTTTTATTTACTAGTGCTTTCCTTTTATATTTTTTATAAGGTTTATAATTTTTCTTCTTATAATATTCTTCTTTACTCGGTCTTGCTATATATTTCTTCTTATAATACTGATCCTTCTTATAATATTTTCTAAGTTTAGATTTAGAACACTGACCATTACAGAGTTTATCCTGATTTATCCCATAATCAAACTGTTTACAAAAAGATCCTAACTCCTTCTTAGTTTTATGCATTTCATACTTTAGAGTTCTTTGTAACTTTAAATCATGATAAATCTGCAATCCTTCCTTCTGAATTATACTTACTATCTGTCCATATGTTAATTTACTAAAAGATTTTTCTTTCCATATTGGTTCTTTATATGATTTCTTACTTTCTCTCCTAAGAAATAAGAGAGTCCTGCTAAAAATTTTTCTTTCCAAAAGTCTTGATTTGAGTCTTCTCTTAACATTAATCTTGTTAAAAATGTTGTTTTATAATACTGGAAATCACTTAATTTTTTACATTTTAAATTACTTAATAACTCAGCATTTTTATCTTTTAAGAGGGATGGGTCTCCTATAAAATGTAATGAAATTGTTAAAATTAATGTGGATACTGCATCCTAAATAGCTTCTCCTAACTCATTACATATAGGTTCTCCTTCGCTATCTACCTAAACTGAATTTAAAATTTCTAACTGCTGCATATCTGTTAAATGATAATTCCACCATCCTTTTAATTGTCCTGTAAATCCTGCTACTAATATTTCAGTTATTGCCCTATCTAATGCAAAAGACTGGGTTTTATATGCATTAGCTGCCATAGTCATCTGTTGTAATAAACTTAGAATGTTATACTCAGACAATCCATCTATATTCCATTCATAGACTGTTGAAGCATTATATTTAAATTGAGAAGTACTGATTGGTTTATCTAATAATCCTAGATCTGGTGCTCTACTTACTATTTCTCTGTGTGATATAGGATTTATCTCAAATTGTTTTATTTCTTCTGACTCTGGCTGGCTTAGGCTATTCTCACTATCTGTATCTGACTCTTTTTCTTCTATTACATTTATGTTCCTAGACTGGGGTGTCTCTGGAGCTGCATTCTTGGTAGACTCTAAAGACTCTATCTTACTTAACTGGTCTTTCAAACTCTGTAAAAATTTATTTTTATTATTCTTTAATTCCTTTTGACTTGAACTAGATATTTGATATGGTTTAAATATATGAGGTTTTATCTCTTTTTTCTCTTCTTTTTCTACATCTTTTTCTTTTAATATTTTTTCTGTCTTCTTTAACTGGGTACCAATACATATTAAACTTGCATTACTCAAATTATTCTGTTCTATAATCTTTTTATCTGTATCATTTTCTCTAGCTATTTTATAAGATGCACAAATTATTTCATTATCTCCATGTTTTATTTTACTAATCGTTTTAGGTGGAAACTCACTTTGAATTATTTTATCATTTACAATCCATTCTGGTCTCTTATCTCTCTCTGTTATCGGATTTATACTCTTCTTTTTAGTTAACTTAAACCATTCGAAAAATCCTATTTCTTCTCTATTCTGACCGATATAATCAAGATATTCTTCCTTTAAGTTTTCAAACTTATATCTTTTAACTATTTTATTTAGTTTACTTAAATTTTTTGTCTTTGTTATTTCTTTTAGAAATTTCTTTTCAATTTTCTCTTTACTGAGGACATTCAATTCCCTATTTATATTGTTTATATTTTCTGTAATAGCAGATACTGAAGGTGATGATGGGGATGAAGGAGCTATCTCAGCCTGCTGATTTAGATAGTTTTCTACTGAATTATATACTGCCTGGGGAACTGAAGAACTATAATCTACTCCTTTCATTTTAAGCTGTCTATCTGGGATATCTGATATAGAAAACCTGGGTTTTACTATGGTCTGGATTACCGATTTAGGTTCATCTCCTTTGTATGTAGCATATATAACTGATGGTAGGTTTGAGACTCTTCCTATATCTTCTGTTACTTCTGAAGATGAAGATCCTGTATACCTAGTGCTTGCACTCCTATTAAATTTTAATGATACTTTACCATCTTCAAACTGTTCAATTTTACTTAAATTTGTATTTGGTTTTATCTTTTCTGGTTCTGGTGGAGGAACTACTCCTTCTAATATCCATTCATCCGGAACTACTCCAAACTTGGAGATTTGGAGAAATCGAGCTTCGGGAGTCTCCAACCTTCCAAAAACTTGATCTTAGCTTAAAAAAATCTTCAAAACAAAGTAAAAACTCATCAAAACTTGAAGAGATTGAAGGAAAACAACAAATCGACCATGGAAGGGCGAAATCTCACCTATGCCCGAAAATAGAGATAGAAAACTCGTCCATTTCCGGACAAGGGGCCTTTTATAGGTGGCTGGCCAGACCACCTTCGGGGGCCAAAGGTGCCTCCACAAGAGGCCAATGTTCGGCGGCCGAACATGAGGTTCGGCGGCCGAATCTGGCTTTTTCCTTCCTTGATCTTTTCTTTCAAACTCACTTTCTTTTCTTTATATTAAAATTATAAAACACATAAAAACATTTTAGAAAACCATAATTTTACCCTTCTAGAGGGTTCCGACATCCGAGATTCTGCCGAAAAGTGAAAATTCCGATGTCGAAGTCTAGCCAGGTATTACATGGATTCTAGCGCCGATAGCGGTCCGATTTCTGGATCGTTACACCAAACTTGTGAGTGTTGACAGAAATACCCAGCACAACACGAAGTCATTAACATCTTGAAGCTGCATGGTCATCCTAAAGATCACCAGGTGGGTTCTGGGGTCTGTTGTTCCATCATATTTGTCCAAGCTTGGCAGCTTAAACTTGGTTGAGAAAGTTTCTGCTAAGATCTCTTCTGATAGGGGCGAGACATTGTCAAGGCCATAGTTCTTCTCTTGCTCCTTCTAGTACCTTTGAACAGCTTGTACCAGTTTTCAGTCAACGTAATTCGGAGCCTCGTCTGATGACTCCACTTCCTCGAACTTAGCCTTCCTGTTAGACCATGTTTGGATCGCCTCTATCCGAGTCCTTAGGGTGTCCATGAAGGCTTCTTCCCTTCCCTTGAGAGCCATGAAAGATGCCTCCCCTGAGTTTTATATTGCTCGAGAGTAGCATGCAACCTTTTGATGTACTTGAGCATTTACTCATTGTTTAGATTATTGAGTTCTGCTTCATTGACCATAGAGGATGTGTTTTGTCTACTGCTAGGAGTGGAAGAAATGATAGCGTCCTCATTGATAGCAACTTTAGTAGTAGCTTGTGAATTGTCAGTCATTTCGAGAGAGAGAAAGCAGAAATTTCTTTTTAAGGGAGAGGATTAGAGACCAGTTTTAATCCAAATAAACAGAGAAAAATCAATGGATTTTCCGACAGCGGAACCAAATGATGTGGCTGAAAGTGAGCTAAACTATGATTGGTCAACCTGCAAGAAAGAGAATGTGAGGTAGTTGGTATCTACGGCAGAGATTCTGATACTCAAGTCAATAAACTGAAGAAAAAGGCGAATGTAAGGAATTGCTTAGAATTCAAGAGTAATTGTGTACAAATATGTACCTTTATCTCTGCAATCATTATCTTTTATATTGTAAGAATATGGAATTAATTATAATATTTTCTTGAGATTCGGCTGGTGTCGTCTAATTGATAGAAGATTCCATCGGCTAATTGATCGGGAATCCCGTGATTATATTGCTAAAATACACATGAATGACTTCATGACCATGAACATAAATATATGGAAGCTATCTTATTTATTTAGAATCATGTGAGATACAAGCAAAACTAAAAAGAAACACAGGAAACCAGAGAACAAGAAGAAGAACAATAAGTAACTTATATATCTTTAGCAAGTAACCTAAGTAAGGAATCTTTCCTTTTCAGTCTAAGTAGGAACATAGTATTTGTTTATGGAACAGGACTGTTTAGACTTCCTGAAATTTTAGTCGATATCTTTTTATTAAGATGATCTGCGGTTCCTAATGGAATCGGTAACAAAACAATCTTGCCGCAAGTCAAAAAATGAAAGGTTAAAAATCTAAATTTATTATTAAATTTTTAAAAATTAAAAAATATCTTAAATAGTAAAAAAAATATTTATAATACGATAAAAAAATAACTATTTATAATAGTAAAAATCATAATATAGAAAATTATAAAAAAATTTAAAAAAATAATTAAAATCCAAAACCTTTTGCCGCCATGATAATTTTTGAAACTTTTGCATTTCGAAATTCTATTTTTGAAAAGCTATTATGACTTTCAACAGACGTTCGAAGAGAAGTTAAATTCGATTCAAGTTTTATTTTTGAAAAGCTATTGTGACTTCCAATAGATGTTGGTAGAGAAGTTAAATTCGATTCAAGTCTGTCATAAAATTTAAAATTAATTTCTTAATCAATTTTATTATTAGAATTATGTGGAATTTAATTGAATTCCATATATAATTTATTTCAAATGAATTTTACTATTTAATTTGATGTAACTTAAATTGTAAAAGTCAATTGAATTCCATATAATTTGTGTTTGGTTTAATTTCAGAATTGAAATTCATTTATTCTAAATTACTCAGTAATATATATATATATATATATATATATTATTCAAAAAATTTAATTAATTAATAATAATAATAATAATAATAATAATAATAATGATAATAATAATAATAATACTCTAACAATATATTAATAAAATTAAAATAAATAATATGAGAGTTATATTTGTGTGTATTCTTATATAATAAAGTTTTCATTTCATTGGATCAATTTAAAAAATTAAAAATTTAAGGTAAATGGCCTATTGTTCAAGTAGTATCTATTATTTTTATTTAATATTTATAAATAATATAAAAATAAAAATTATAATTATTTATTAAAATAAATTTTAATTATTCATTTTGTAAGCATTAACATTTTTAATAATTTATAATTAATTTTCAATTATTTATTTAATTAACTAGTAAAATAAATAATAATTAAGTGAAATTTTATTAAAGGTATTTTAATCCAAAAAATTGTTATGTAAGTTCTGTGAATTCATTTCATTTCAAATTTTATTTAAATTTAAAAGAATTTATTTTAATTATAATTTATTTTATAAAATTCAATTTTTAAATTAAATTTTAATTTTTCTTCAATACAAATACACAATATTCTAATTTTTGAAATTGAAATTAAACCAAACAAGCCAACGGTCATGACATCAACAAACCCACTAGTGTATTACAATCTTCGTCTTCCTTCTCCTGCTACACCATTGCCTTCCAGCTCCCTGAAAAATCCCAATATCCTCCTCAATTCCTCTCTAAATGGTCTTCGAGACTCGCAAATCCCACTAAATCTACTAATTCAAATTGCTGGAATTCGGGGCGTGCATAAAGGAATGGCTTGAGAAAAATAATGATTGATTGGTTTTCGAAGTGACCGGTGTCAATGGATGATCATAGGAGAGCGAAGGACTGGGACTAGTGGGATTGGGGGTTTTGGGAAGGGTCGGGCGGTGGAGATGGTGATGGTGGTGGGACGAAAGGCGACAGTCGACAGTATATCAGGATCGGAGAATGATTAACAACTCAACTCAGCTCTTTGGATTTTGAAAAAAAAAAAAAAGAAACTCGACTAACTCAACTGTCATCAAAATTGGGAGATTTTTTTAATTTATGCATAAAAAATATAATTACCATTTTAGACAGAATCTCAAAATAATTTCAAATTTTGTGTGTAAAAAAATGTGTTCAGCTGTTCACCTCACGAAAGCAGTTTGAACTCCTCTGGTGGTGGCGGGTTCGATATTTTGAATGTCAAAAACACTATCCGGCACTGTACAGACCCGTGTAGCGCTGTGCATGTACAGTCCCGCGGACTTCCATGCACAGGAAAGGAGACTTAAGTCTCCTTCCTCCATCTTATTAATTTTTTTAATTATTGTTAAAATTATTATTTATTTTATTTTTTATATTATAATAATATATAAAATGATGAGTATTAATATTATTTTATGTTTAAATTTTTTTAAATTTTTGTTAATATTTAATAAAATTTAATATTTTTATAATAAATATAATTAAAAAGTTAATAAAATTTAATATTTTTTAAAAAGTATAATAATTTGAAAAATTATAATATTTTATTCATTTTATAAATTTTTTAATTATTATTTATTTTTTATATTATAATAATATATAAAATGATGTAAAATTATTATTTATTTTTTATATTATAATAATATATAAAACGATGAATATTAATATTATTTAATGTTTAAGTTTATTTAAATTTTTACTGATATTTAATAAAATATAATATCTTTATAATAAATATAATTAAAAAATTTAAAATTTAAAATTTTCTTTTAATGCAGGTTCGTGGTTGAAAAAAGTTAAAAAAAAAATGAATGGGGTGAGAGAGGCTCGAACTCTCGACCTCAGGATAACTCAGTAGCTATGAGACCTACGCGCTAGCCAACTGCGCCACCACCCCTTGGCTCTATCATGAGCGGAATGAATAAATAAATACATTATTTTTAATTTAAACTCGTATCGTTGTCTCTGTTTCAATATGGAGTCATCTATAAATGTATATGTTCATAACTTTCATACTCCAAATTTAATATTAAATATAAAGATTTGACAATTCTTCTCCAGCTAGGTTTTTGGATGATATTAAGCTCAATTCATTGTGTGAGCCTGTGGCTGTGAGGGAATAATTTTGTAACAAAAACAACTCAAGATCAATTTGAACTGTTTAAGGCTACCTGCCTTTTATTTTTCAGTATATCAACTTAAAAACAGACCTATTAATTATTATTATCATTGTTTCCCACGAGAATCTCCAACAACTTATCCAAGTTCTTGCAAGAGGAACCACCAGAAACTGTTGCCTCTTCTGCTTTTCTCTTCCACTCCATTACTTTCTTCTTCATTTCCTTCCCTTTCTCTCCTTCGAAAAGCTCCTTCACAAGCTTCTCCACTTCATTTCTCTCAACTTTTTCAAGCTCCAATCCAACACCCCATTCTGTGCAAGCATATCTACTGTTTGTCATCTGATCTGCTATAAATGGCCAACAAATCAACGGCACTCCACCGCAAACACTTTCCAGACTTGAATTCCACCCCATATGGCTTAAAAAACCTCCGACCGATGGATGCTTCAGGACTTGTTCTTGCGGACACCAGCTTGTCAGAAATCCTCTGTCCATTATCTCTTCTGCAAATTCAGGTGGCAGAATTTCTGAGCCACCTTTGACAAGGTCGGCCCTTATTACCCACAGGAATTGTTTTTTGCTGTTGGCTAGTCCCCATGCAAGCTCAGTGAGTTCATCAAGAGTCATTGTAGCTGTACTACCAAAATTTACGAATAAAACCGAGTTGGGTTGTTTTGAATCAAGCCATGCAAGGCACTCAGAGTGTTCTTTCCATAGACTTGAACCCATGAGTTTCAGTTCATCATCGTCATCGATCTGATCAACCAGCAACTGAAAAGGACCTATGGTGTATAAATGAGGATACATGGCACAGAGAGCTTGCAAGGCATCCTGTTCCAGGGAATCAAACGTGTTGAGAATCAAAGCAGAAGCTGTGGAAGCTTTCTCTACCTCTGTCAAGACCCAGTTGAGAAAGGGATCGCTTGGGTCTGTAGTTCTGAAGAAAGGTGGAAGATCCTTTAGCCGGATATTTTTCAAGCCTGGAATCCAATCTATGCTCGTTTCCAGATAGCCATTTGTAAGGTAGCTTTCATCTGCGTGAAAAGCACAACAAATTAAATAATCATACAAGTTTAAAGGATCCAATTTGTGCCTACTATATAATTAAAAATAATATAAAAAACATATTTTTTTTAAATTTTTTATGAGATAATAATAGATTTATTATATATAATTAATTAATTTGATACACTTATGACAAAGTTTAAAGAAATTAAAATTCTGATATAGTTTTGTTTTACTGAAAGTGCTGTATTTATTTATTTTATAATGAGTAAATATGTACGTAATTGTAAAATCAAGTAATTCTAATAATAAAATTAATAAAATGAATATATTATTCTGAATTGGACAAAGAGGGATCCTACCCTTGAGAGGAGCTAAACCTCTTTCAATAAGTTGATGATATTGCGTGTAAGCCAAAGTAGCACAGGCGCTGGCCGCCCAAAAAATCCCGATAGGAATTCCAAATCGTCGAGCAACATCAAGAGTGAAGGTCAAGCCACCGTCAGCCACAATACAAGTCACCGGAGGAACTCCAGAACACGAACTATCATTAAGCTTGTGAATCAGATCACAAAATGGAGTTGAAAAGTTGTTAAGGATGGAGTGAAAAAGAGAAGGCATATCTTGATGAGGAGCCTCAGCACCACCATCCTCATCGCTGGCGGGTTGGATTCCATCTGGGATTGTTTCAAATCTGAAGTTAGAGAAGCCATTGATGGAACTGTTGGCTATGGAGTTTAACTTCAGGCGTTTGTGGATGAATTCTGTGTTGACGAAAGTTATGTGAAAGCCTTTGAAATGGAGGATTTTAGCTATTTGAAGCATAGGGTTTATGTGGCCTTGAGCTGGAAATGGGATACAAACTGCATGCGGCTTATGATCTGCTTTCAAACCCATTTCTGATCTCTTTTTGTGTTTTTTGATTGTTGAATTCAGATTATCCATGACCATTTTATAGGCAAGGAATAAAATGTAGATAAAAAGATATTAATAATTTAATTTATACATAAAAATTTGGTGATTAAAGAAAGCATAGAAAAAGTCTAAATTTATTATCACTCGTACATTTAATTTGATGATACGTGTATACAAATAAATTTAAAAAATTTTAGATTTTACTCTTTAATATTCGATACTCGATTCTCATTTAAAAAAAATAAAATCTAAATTTATTAAATGTAATAATATTTTAAATATTTTAGTGGATTAAAATAAATATTTTAATAGGTTCACATGGTAATCATATACTTATGGATCCCACCTCCCCTAACCCTAAATTCAACCTTAGGTACAGAAGATAGTTAGCAATTCTAAAATTTTGAAGATTAATTGACCTCATGTATAAAATATATATATTAAATTATTGATTTTGGCCGTCCCATCATTTTTATTTATTTATTTTTTATTATCTTAAAATTATTTTTTTATTTTTAGACTATAATAATATATGAATTGGCCATTATAATTTTATTTATTTTATTTTATTTTTAAAACATTTTTTAAATATATCTTAATATTTAATAAAATTTAATATATTTAAAATAAGTATAATGAAAATATTAATAAAATAATTATATTTTTTAATATATGTAAAAAAATAAAGTGAATAAAAATTATGGGAAAGTAATATTTTAAATATTTGAGTAAAAATAGCTGAAATTTTTTAAAAAATTTTTTGAGAATTTTTATTAAAAAATTGAAATTTTTAATTTAAATAATTAAATTAAATTTTTATAAAATTAAAAAAAGAACGATTCTTCACCACACTCAATTTGTAACTTAGCCTATCAATAATTGATATATATATATGTATATATATATATATATAAATCATATAGTAGGTTGACCTTGTGATTGAGAATTTTCCACCTTACGAATAGGATGAAACACAGATTACCTAAAATTTCTTTTAAAAATGAAATAAAACTAGGGTTATTATGGAACTCTACCTTGCAAATACTAAAAAATTTAAATATTTACATTAATTTAAATTTATATTTAAAAAATTTTAAAATAATAAAGCTATACTTTTTGACCTATTATCTGTATAGCTAATTAAATTAAATCTAAAAAATTAGTGAGAAAGTATAATATAGTTTTCAATTTATTAATAAAATATAATTTATTAATTCAAATTATATTGAAAAATAAATGTATTATATATTTATCACATATAATAAAAAATATATTATATGAAATAAATATTTATTACAAATAAAGTTTAATTACATAAAATATCATGTTTAAATATTAGATGTTAAAATATTTTATTAATTAGTTATAATCAACACTATTGTAAATCATATGCATATTATTTATATATGAAAAATTTATTTTATTATCAATAATATTAAATAAGATAAAATATTACATGCTTATAAAATTTTATTTTATTTTATATTTTAAATTTTCATTAATTAATGATATGTATATAAAAGTGGAAATAAAGGGTAAATGATTGAGTAACAAAAAAACTTTTGAAATAAAAATTATTTGTTTTAAAAATTATTTTACTAATTAAATAAAATTTCAAGAATTATATTATAATCTACTCTTAATTTCAAAATTCAATGTAGTCTTCTAATTATAATCATGATAAATTAATTAAAATTATTTAGTTTTATTATTTAAAATTTAAATTTTTAAATATAAATATAAATTAATACAAGTTTTTATTTTTTTTAATGAAAAGTCTATATTAAAAATTATTTTTTTAAGTTATTAGAAGATTTAGGCTCCATTTACTTCACTAAATATTAAAAAAAAAAACATATTTCTTCAATTTTTACATTTGGAGCTAATGGTTTTTTTATGAAAGAGATAAAATATTTTTTAAAAACAATAACCTTCTTTTTTAAATAAAAATTTGTTTTGAATTCTATAAAATTTATCAATACCACTAAATTTTTGTATATAAAATTATTAATATCTTTTTATTTTTAATATTGCATCTAAATAATAAAATATAAAACTTTTTTTTCTAAACTAGGATAACTTAAATTTATGAGTAGATTTTAGTTGGAATCCTTCGGTTGTCTTCTTATTGTTGGGTATCTTGCCATACTTCAAGTAGCTTATACGAATACAGCAGATGCACCCACTTGTTTTTAGATTAATTATTAATTAATTAATTAAATTCATAATAATTATTATTATTATTATTTAATCGGAAAGATTGATTTACTTGTTTAGAAATCCTTCCAAGTTATTGTCAGCTAAAATATTTTTATAATTTAATTGATAATTTTTATTATAATTCCAAGTCATTACTCCAAATTCCCGAATTAAAAACCCTAATTAGATTAAATCAAATATAATTAGAGTAGTTAAAATAGGAAGCCCATGTCAACTATCCTTCCAAAAGTTATTATTCTTATTGTTCTTACTGCTTAATCAATGACGTAGGAATAAAATTAATTAACTGATAAACTACCTAAAAGTTGACTTTATATCTTTCCTATTTCATCAGACAATAGAATGAATGTTTTTTTTTAAAATAAAAATTAGAGATTAATTAAATAAAATATGAAATTTTTTAAATTTATTCAAATGTATTTATAATTAAATTACATTCGGATGTATATGAAAAGTTTTACCGTTGAAAGGATATATTTGAATTAATGAAAAGTTTTCCTCTTCCATTTTAGTATGTCTTTTCGTTCACTCCATACAGTTTCTTGTTTGACCTTCCAAAAATGACATGAGAAATTATATAATGATTTGATTTTTTTTTTTAATTTATTTATCAGGAGATAAGGTGGGAGGGGTGAGGAGTAGGGGTGTAAATGAACCAAACCGTTCGTGAGTTATTCGAAGTTCGATTTGATAAAAGCTTGACCGAGCTCGACTCGATTTCTAAACGAGCCAAGCTCGAACTTAATTTTTAGGTTCATTTGGTAAACAAGCCAAGTTTGAGCTCCATAGTATTTGGCTCGTTAAGGCTCGTGAGCTCGGCTCATTTCTGAGTTCATGAGCAGACTCGCGAATAGGTTCGTGAACAGTCTCGTTAAGTAAACTGAAATTACTATCATAAGAGAAATAAACTCCAACCCAACATATACTTTCATGAGTCAAATCTGAATTTTTTTAAAATTTAGCTCTATATAGTTTAATTACATATATTTAGATCATTAAGATTTAAAAACTCATCTTTATGAGTTTACATGCTAATTTTGTAGATATACTTATTTAACTAAAATTATTTTAGTTTTAAACTTATTAGTTTTAAACTAAAACTTATTATACATATAAATAAATTAAATTACTCGTGAACTATTTGAGACTCAGCTCGATAAAAGTTCGACTCAGCTCGATAAAAGTTCGACTCAGCTCGATAAAAGTTCGACTCAGCTCGATAAAAGCTCGACTCGTCTAAGCTCGTTTGCTAAACAAGCCAAACTTGAGCTTCTTAATACTCGGCTCGAGTTCGATATGAGTAAAGCTCGAATTCAACTCGAGCTCGAAAAAATTTTAACGAACCAAGCTTGAGCTCTTCAAAACTCGGCTCGACTCGGTTCGTTTACACCTCTAGTGAGGAGTTCATGTCTTGCCACTTATTAATTTGATTATTTTAATTAAAGTGAATAATTATTTTATAATATTAATTATTTTAATAATTGTTAGGTGTTTTAATAGCAATTAATAATTCTGATAGTACTAATTTTTTTAATTTTTAAATATTAATATTGTCAAACGCTAAATATTAAGTCCAACAAGATCTTACATGGAAAACCTTTTTTAAAAATGGACGGCGATTGTGGGTTGTAGTAATGATGTGTCCGATTATGCTTAAAACTTTTTTTTTCTAATTTAATTTATATATACAGATGCGGTTAGATTGTCATTTTATTAGAAATAGTAAGCAATTTAATTATTTAACTATAACAAAAATAATAATAATGAGAATATATATATATAGATTGATGACCGCTGGATTTTCCTACCCCCAATCCTGGGCCTAGATTACGGCCACGGCCTATGAAAGGAAGGCCCGCACGCCCTCTCAAGTAAAACAGGCCCGGATCATTAGACCCCTGAGGCCGGACTCCACCAGATTCTTCCTCATCGAGATCGGCCCAGCCCGTATAACCTCCCCACGGATTCCTTCTCCTCCTGGGTTCAGCGTCCAGCCCAGCTCTCGGCCCAGCCCAGAATCCAGAACGAGACTCGTCGTACAGCCTGGCAGATTCGCTCGAGTGTACGCACGGGGGAGAATCAGAGGCCGTTACGCATGGAGCAGGCGCCTGATATCCTCGTACGCCCATATCTGTATGGCAGAGACGCGTGGTCCAATCATGGGAGAGCCGTTATACGTCACCAGCCAGCAGGAAGAAAAGGATAAAAGGGATACCCCTCTAGAGAGATAGGCCAAGTTTTATTCTTCAATACAAAAACCCTTGTAAAACCCTATTCTATTGGATCTCAGATCATCAATTGGCGCCGTCTGTGGGAAAACGACGGAGATCTTTTCATCACCGGAGTTTTCACTCTTAACAAAACCCACTGAGATCCACGATGGCTAATCACTAGGAGAGTAACCTTAACATCCCAAATGACCTAAGCTCTGCCCAAGAGGGGCAACAATTCTCCTTTTCTAGTCCTACGACATTAAACAACCAAACGCCTATTCCTCTTAATCCCTCGCCAAGTTTGGCAGGGAATACTCCCACTGTTACCCTGTCTAACCAGGATCTTCAAAACATGGCTTTCCAGTTACAAAATACCGCCCACTGGTTGGGGCAGATAATGCAACAGAGAGGCCTCAGCACCCCAGTAAATACACTCCCGGTTGTAGAGGAACCTCAGACCAATGACCCCCGACCTGCACCTGACCGTCTTCAAACCAGCAGCCGCGATACTGGAGAAAGAGGGAGAAGAGCCGGGGAAGAGGAGGAACCGAAGGCCCGAATCCATGCGAGGAGGGCGAGAGAGATGATAGAAAATGAGGAGGTGGATAACTATTCCGCCGAAATAAACGGGTGGACGAGAACTGAAGCAGAGGAGGAGGAGTACCACCTGGAGAAAAAACCCAGCCCGGAAGACGAGAAGGTGGACCAAAAGTTGAAGAGATTGAGAGAACAGCTCTTAGCCGAGCTAGGTAAGAAAGACCAAAGCCAAGCCTCTTTGCCTACTTCTTCCCCTTTCTCAAAGTGGGTGCAGCAAGAGACTGTCCCTAAGAAGTTTATGATGCCATCAATGGCGGCCTATGACGGAGCTGGTAACCCGAGGGAGCACGTCATGAACTATAAGACCTTCATGGAGTTGCAAACTCTGTCAGATGCCTTAATGTGTAAAGTGTTTCCAACGACGCTCTCGGGACCAGCGCGGGCGTGGTTCAACAGCCTTGAGGCCGGAAGTATCAGAAGTTTCAGAGACCTAGCCACTCGCTTCATCAGTCGATTCATAGCCGGGGTGCCAGCAGAGAGGAAGACGAGCTACTTGGAGACAGTAAGACAGAGAGGGGGCGAATCACTCAGAGAGTATGTCGCTCGTTTCAATACGGAGGCCCTGCAGATTCCCGAACTCGATGAAGGAAGGGCGGTAGAGGCCATGCAAAAGGGAACGACCTCTGCCGAGTTCTTCGGTTCCTTAAGCAGGAAGCCTCCGACCTCCCTGGCCGAGCTGATGAAGAGAGCGGAGAAGTATATAAGGCAGGATGATGCCTTAGTAACAAGCCGATTTGCCAAAGGGATGACAGGAAAAGAAAAAGCCTCAGAAGAAAGGAGGCTAGAGAGACATGAAAAGAAACACGGCAAGAGGCCCGAGCCGTACAAGCAGGCCTGGGAGCGAAGGGATCAAAGGCCTCCCCCTCCACGGGTCTATGAGCCAAGATTGCTTCCCCCTTGGGTCCCTGAGAAGCCGACTCCACTAAATGCGTCCAGAGCCGAGGTGCTCATGGCTGTCCAAGATAAGGAGTTCCTCCAGTGGCCCAAACCTATGAAGTCGAAAGCAGACCAACGGAATCCTGACAAATATTGTCAATATCATCGGACGCATGGCCACGATACCAACAACTGCTTCCAGTTGATAGCAGAGATCGAGAGGTTGATAAAGAGGGGGCGCCTCAAGAACTTTGTGAAGAAATCAGAGGGACAAAGGCCTCAATCCAGTCCGGTGGTTCAGATGCCGAGGAGAACAGGAACTGGACCAGTGAATGATGGATCCAGTGGGACCATCAACATGATTGTTGGAGGAACGGGAGGTCGGATGGGCCGCCGAAGGAAGAAGAGAAATCGGGAGGGAGAGAGCAGTAGTACTGAGGTCATGCAAATCATTGACCACTCTCCCATGACCATCACCTTCTCTTCAGAAGATGCCCAGGGTATTCAGATGCCCTATGATGACGCGCTCGTCATTAAAGCCGTCATTCATAATTATCGGGTAAAGAAGGTCTTAGTGGATGACGGGAGTAAAGTCAACTTGCTACCATATCGGGTCTTTCAGCAGATGGGAATTCCGGAAGAACAGTTGGTCCGAGACCAGGCACCAATCAAGGGGATCGGAGGAGTACCGGTGCTCGTAGAAGGGAAGGTGAAGCTGGCTCTCACCTTAGGTGAAGCACCCAGGACTCGCACTCACCATGAGGTATTTTTAGTGGTCAAACTTCCATTGAGCTATAATGTGATTTTGGGGAGGCCTGCGCTGTTCAACTTCAAAGCTGTCACCAGTATCAGGTATTTGGCGCTTAAATTTCCAATAGAAGAAGGAGTGGGAATAGTCCGGGGCAGCCAGGAAGAGGCAAGAGCAGTATACTTAGCCACAGTAGCAGAACCAAGCTCCACTGGAAAAGCTTTTGACTCGGAAGTTCTAGAGGTTCGGGATGAGAAAACAGAGGCCAGGACAGAACCGATGGGGGAGCTGGAGATCTTCCCTTTATCAGAAGCAGATGCAGAAAAGGTCTTCAGTCTCAACGCCGGCCTCACTGAAGAACAAAAAGCTGAAGTCATGGCCCTGATCCGAGGTCATGCGTCTAGTTTCGCCTGGAAGCCCTTCGACATGCCTATAATTGACCCTAAGGTAATGACACACAAACTGAATGTACTCCCCGAAGCCAAGCCAGTGAAACAGAAGAAGAGAGTAGTAGGAAGAGAGAAGCAGCAGGCCACTAGGGAGGAGGTGCAGAAACTCGAGGAGGCAGGCTTTATTAGGGAAGTTATGTACCCGCAGTGGCTAGCAAATCCTGTATTAGTCAAAAAAGCCAATGGCAAATATAGGATGTGCATAGATTTTACTGACCTAAATAAGGCCTACCCTAAAGTTTGTTATCCACTTCCTGATATTAATAAAATGGTCGACTCTACGGCCGGTTTCGATTATATGTCTTCTTTGGATGCTATGTCTGGTTATCATCAAATCCCAATGGAAAGGTCGGATGAGGAAAAGACCTCGTTTATAACTGAAGATGGAACTTATTGCTACAGAGCTATGCCATTCGGATTGAGGAATGCCGGGGCAACTTACCAAAGATTAATGAATAAAATCTTCAAAAACCAGATTGGCAGAAATGTAGAAGTTTATGTAGATGATATGGTGGTCAAAAGCCCAAATTTCCAGCAGCACATAGCAGACTTGCGGGAGGTATTCGGGGTATTAAACCAGTACAGAATGAAGTTGAACCCAGCAAAATGTGCTTTCTTTATTAGAGGAGGAAAATTCTTGGGATTCATGGTGAGCGGAAAAGGCATCGAGCCTAACCCGGAGAAGGTAGAAGCCATATTGAAAATGCCAGAGCCGACCTGTGTAAGGGACGTCCAAAGACTAACCGGAAGAGTAGTAGCACTCAACCGATTCATGTCAAGGTCAGCAGAAAAATGCTTACCATTTTTCAAAAAATTGAGGAAGGTGCCAAACTTTGAATGGACAGAAGACTGCCAAAAAGCCTTCGCAGAGCTTAAGGGATATCTCAGCTCGCCCCACGTGCTCAGTAGTCCTATGAAAGGAGAAGAACTCCTGATATACTTGGCAGCCTCAGAACAAGCAGTCAGCGCAGTGTTAGTAAGGGTGAAAGAAGGGGAGCAGAAACCCGTTTTTTACGTCAGCAAGGTACTCAGAGATACCGAGGTCAGATATTCGAACATTGAAAAAATGGCTTACGCCCTATTGCTAGCAGTCCGGAAATTCAAAGTTTATTTGGAAGACCACCAAGGAGTTGTGATGACAGACCAACCCTTAAAGAAGATTCTACGCAGGCCGGAAACTTCAGGTCGGATGTTGGCTTGGTCCGTAGAGATCAGCCCTTACTGTCTAGAGTATCGACCTAGGACAACTATAAAATCTCAAGCCTTGGCTGACTTCATAGCAGAATGCACATTCAACGGGGAGCAGAGAGGATCATCCTCAGGGATAGCAGGAAAGGAACGTAAGGGGGAGCCTCATCTAGAATTTAACTGGAAGTTGTATGTAGACGGAGCATCAGGCACTGAGGGCAGTGGTGCTGGAATAATGCTTAAGGGTCCAGAGGATTTTAAGGTATGTTACGCCTTACGTCTAGAGTTCAAAGCCTCGAATAATGTGGCAGAATATGAAGCCCTGATAAATGGGATGTTGGTGGCACTGGAAGTGGGAGTAATCGATCTCGAGATAAACAGCGACTCTCAACTGGTGATCAACCAAGTAACAGAGATGTATCAGGCTAGAGACCCCATTATGCAGAATTACCTGGCTAAAGTAAAAACTTTAGAAGCCGAGCTCACAAGTCGAGGAGTAACCATCAGATTTCAAAGAATACCCCGAGAGGAAAATGAGGAAGCAGATCTGCTTAGCCGATTATCCAAAGAAGAATTGGAATAGCTTCCCGATGAAGTGTACATACAGCATGTCCATATACCTGCTTTTAATAAAACTAACACGATATTGCAGGTGGAACAGAACCCGACTTGGATGACCCCTTACTTAGAATACCTGGAGAAAGGTAAACTCCCCGAGGATAAAGATGAAGCCAAAAAGATAGCAGCTCGTGCCGCTAACTACCAAGCGATAAGGGGGACCTTATACAAAAAAGGAAAGTCCAGTCCGTGGCTCCGATGCGTGAGCCCGGAAGAGGCTACGAAGGTGATGGAAGAAATACATAGAGGCATGTGTGGAGCCCACGAGGGAGGAGGGACATTAGCTAATAAAGTATTCAGGCAAGGGTATTATTGGCCCACTGTTAAAAAAGAAGCAGAAGAGTTCGTCCGAAGGTGCGACGTATGCCAGAGATTTGCTAATGCCATCAAAACTCCAGCCACTCCTCAAGCCAGCATATCCAGTCCATGGCCTTTCTCGCAATGGGGAATTGACATCCTGGGACCTTTCCCCAAGACTACGGGGCAGAGGAAATTTGTAGTGGTGGCTGTAGAGTACTTCTCAAAATGGCCAGAGGCGGAAGCAATAGCCACAATTACAGCTCGAAAGATGATAGATTTTGTGTGGGGACATATCATCTGCAGATTTGGTGTACCCAGAGTGCTTATTTCAGATAATGGCAGACAGTTTGATTGCAGCACCTTCAGAGCTTTCACAACGAACATGGGTATCTGGTATAAATTCTCCTCTGTGGCTCATCCTCAAACTAACGGCCAAACAGAGGTCACCAATAGAGCCATCCTACAAGGATTAAAAAAGCGGCTAGATGGGGCAAAGGCAAATTGGGCAGAAGAGCTCAACAGCATCTTGTGGGCACTCCGAACCACCCCTAGAGCACCCACTAAAGAAACACCCTTTGCACTTGCCTATGGTACAGAGGCCGTAGTCCCAGTTGAGTTGCAGATTCCTACTCATCGAGTCCAATTTGCTAGTGAGAGCACTAACGATGACAAGCTAAGAAGCAACCTGGATACCCTTAAGGAAATCAGGGAAGAAGCTCAAATCCGAACTGCTGCCTATCAACAGCGGGCAGCACGATACTACAACCAAAAGGTCAGAGAAAGAAGCTTGAAAGTGGGAGACCTGGCCTTAAGAAACCTGGAAGCCACAGGAAAAAGGGCGGCAGCTGGTAAGCTAGCACCGACCTGGGAGGGCCCATTCAAGGTAACAAAAGTAGTCCGGCCAGGAGTATACCGGATTGAAGATATGCAAGGGAACCATGAGCCCCACGCTTGGAATATTCAACACCTAAAGAGGTATTTCCCCTAATATAGTTGTAAAGAAAAACATTGTATTCTGATAAATATGAAGGAAACAAATTGTTTACACAATAAGATTATCTTTATGAATAATACTCCTCCATGACAAAGAAAGAACAGAGCTCGGAGAGACCCCTTGGAGGAACAAGACCTCAGGGAGGTAGGTGTACAGGATCCCCTAGATTTCCTGACACCATGAACCAAACTGAGAAGACGAAGCGACAGTAAGGCCACAGAGCCCGAATCTTGCGCAGGACCTCAGGGAGGTAGGTGTACAGGATCCCCTAGATTTCCTGACACCATGAACCAAACTGAGAAGACAAACAGCCGGCGGGGCCCCGAGGTCACCCCGGAACAAAAATGGCCAGAATCTCGTGAGATCTCCTGGAGCACAAACAGCCGGCGGGGCCCCGAGGTCACCCCGGAACAAAAATGGCCAGGATCTCGTGAGATCTCCTGTAGCACAAACAGCCGGCGGGGCCCCGAGGTCACCCCGGAACAAAAACGACCAGGATCTTGTGAGATCTCCTGGAGCACAAACAGCCGGCGGGGCCCCGAGGTCACCCCGGAACAAAAACGACCAGGATCTCGTGAGATCTCCTGGAGCACAAACAGCCGGCGGGGCCCCGAGGTCACCCCGAAACAAAAACGACCAAGATCCCGAAAGATCTCCTGGAGCACAAACAGCCGGCGGGGCCCCGAGGTCACCCCGGAACAAAAATGGCCAGGATCTCGTAAGATCTCTTGGAGCACAAACAACCGGCGAGGCCCCAAGGCCATCCCGGAAAAACAAAGAAGACTGGGATCCCCTAAGAACTCCCGGGAAAACAAAGCAAAAACAGTTGATGAAGGCCTTAAGGCCGTCCTTAAGCAAAAATTCCCCATATCATATGCAGGGACAATTCATAAAAATACAGCTCCGACCTCACAAAAAGATGAGTCCAAAGGCATCAAAGAAAGGCCAAACTCTGATCTCCCGAAGGAGCTCGGAGCACTATAGCCAAAAGGCACTGAACTTAAAAAGTGATTGCTGACGCTAAGCTGGCTTAGCTTACAAAGCGGTCTAGACAGCAAATAGCCTGGAAGACACCCAGGGGTATGAGAAGCATCACAGGCCATAGGTGTAAAAGCCTAAGTGAAGAGTGAAGAGCCGAGCTCTCAGCTCGGATAGAATCACCAAAAAAAAAAAAAAACAAAAAACAAAAAAACAATCCCACACAAACATATACAGAGTTTAAGGATTTACCCCCTCAACACTCATGTAATGAAAGGTTGAGGAGGCAAAGGGGCAACTTGGGAAGAAAGGACCTCAGCTTCATTTCCTGACAAGTCAGAACTAAAAAGGAAGCCTAGCTAAGTACCATTAAAAGGTATGTGATCGGACTTCTCATAAGCTCAGATAATTAGCTGAGAACCGAGCTCATAACTAAAGGCTAGTTTAGTTCGGAAAAAGCTTAATCAGTGTAAGTATTACAATTACGAAAAGAAGAGATAAATTCCAAGATATATGAAAAACAATAAGTAATTCAAGTAAAAAGAAATTAAAATTCCATTGAGAGAAATGGCTATTACAATCTATTTATCTGACGAGGTTGAAGGGAAAATAGTCCTTAAGGGACTTACATTTTTAAGAACATCATCGCCTACACTATTTTTATTTACAATCATATCTGAAGGAAGCCCGGTATCCTTTGGGTCAGATTTCTCAATATCAACAACCGGGGCAATCTCCAACCCTGGGTTAAGGTCTTCCCCTTCAGAATCGGGGTCGCCTTCTTCAGATTCAGGGACTTCCATGTCCTCCCCATCCGGCTCGGATTCTTCTTCAGAAGACACAGCTGACGAGCCTACAACGCGACAATCACCTCTAGGCATAAGGAAATCATCTTCCTCATATAACACCGGCTCGCCATCAGAGTCCACTTCGGCCATACAAAGCTTTTCCAGAGGAGTATCAGGAGCATGTCTAGCTTCCCTTATGCCGCGATTGTAGCCAGTTACGTACATGCGAAAGGCTTTCTGAAGAACAACAGCTTTCATGTCTGCAGAGGCTTTATATTCATCAAGATGTGACTCACAGGCCTCAGCTATAAATGCCTTCAACTCAGGGGAATCCTTGTAGTCTTGAAGGTAAGCTTCACAAGCCTGCTCAATCTTTCTTTTCAGCTCCTCCGACTCCTGATACTCCGCTAGACATTTCTCGCGCTCTAGCTGGACTTTGCTTTCAGCGTGTTTCACTACCTCGAGCAGGGCTGAACATTTACGTTCCAAAGTCCTGACTTCATGGTTAAGCTGTTGATGGCGAAGTTGGAATTCCTCCGCCGATGAAGCCAGGTCTCTGATACGTTCAGAACTCGTGCTCAGCTCCTGCTCAAGGACTTCCACCCGAGCTAGGGCTTTCTCTTTCTGAACATTCACCTCATTCAGGTGAACCTGAAGTCCTTCAGAATCAGCCTTTAAGGCTTCATATTGGCGCTGGACCTCATTTCTTTGACTCATAGCCTCGTCTCTTTCCTGAAGAGCCTCCGTCATAGAGGACAGCTGCTTTAAAACTCCTTCACAATGAACTTCCACGGCAGCCACCCTCTCATCAGACTCCTTGAGAACCTTGCGAGTACGAGATAACTCTACTTCCAGGGACTTGGTGTGCTCCTCTATCTCAGTTGCCCTTCCTTCAGCTCTTTTAAGGGCCTCCAACGCAGAATGCAACTCCGCCTGGAGGGATTGGGTATGCTCTCGGGCAGCTAAGAGATTGCCTCTGGCATCGCTGGTGGCAGATATATTCTCCTCCAAGCGCACTTCTTCAATCCGGCGATCCACAGACTCCCGGAGAAAGTGGTCCCGAGCGTCCACTTCCATAAAGAGGCCCGTCACCTAACACAAAAGAACAACCGTCAAAAGAAAGAAATAAAGAAAACCAAAAGAGAAATGGAAATATAACTTACCATCAGAAGCATCTCCCTGATTGTATTCCCAAGCTCTTCACGAGATCGAGATCGGAAGGATGCTTGTTCCTTGGTAGAACTGGCTAAAAGACCAGTAAGGGCAAGTAGACGTGGATCCGAGGCCTCTGTGGTTCCACCAAACATTTGTTTCCTAAGAAGTTCGACGACAGCACTGGCCGGAGATTGAGAGGTGATATTCGCCGCATTCAGAGTGTCGTTGTCAGGAGAATACAACAGAGGTACAATAGGAACATTCTTCTCCTTCCCAATAGAAGGAAGGGCTGGAGAAGATCCTTTGGCAGCCCTGGATTTCTTCCGAGCAGGAGGCGGGGCAGACATTTCAGGAGCGGCTGGACGCTTGTCCCCAGTCTTCTCTATGATGCCTCCAGACCCAGACCCGGTCTCCGCAGGGGCAGAGACATCTGTGATAGGGACCTCTGGGACTTTATCCTCTATAAGAATGATCTCTTTCCCCTTCCCAGAAGCCTCCTTATCTTCAGTAATGGGGGACCTAAATTTTCCCCCTGACACCTCTTCAAAAGAATGAGCAAGACCCAACTGCGCTTGTTCAACGACCTCGGTCTGCTCCACGATGGCCAGAGAAATTTCCCTCACACCCTCTGAAGAAGCTTGAGCAGACTTAGGCTCTTCAATAGGCTTAATAGTCAAGGCCGACTTGCCACGACTGGATAGCCGAGATGATTTGGTGCCACGAGAGCTCGGCTTAGGATCTCGAGAGGAAGCCTTGGCAGGAGGTCGGCTAACTTTCTTGGAAGAAGCAACTTGAGCCACCTCTGCAGCAACCTCAGGCACCGAACGCCCAGCCCGAAGGGCATCGAAAATGGCATGCATATTATCCCGAGACAGGACTAAGTTCTTCGGATACTTGATCTCTTCCATTTTAACGTCAGAAGCAGCAAAAACACGAAACTACAAAGAATTAACACATTTTATGATATCATTTACAAAGAAGAAACAGAATCGCTGGACAAGGCACTATACTCGTGTCCCGGATATCCCTAAGATTAGACACGAACATACACTTCTCGACGTCATACTTCCTCTCAACAGAAGTTAGTCGAAGCAACCCCACCTACTCAATAAGGCTTAATCGGGGCAGGTCATTGCAGCCCGGAGGAACATCCTCCCAACTTAGATCTACTCCCCATGATAAGGCGGATTCTAATTTCAGCTCTGCCACAAGGAAACTCTCTACCCATCCCTTTATGGAATCCTTATAGCCCGTGAAGAGAGATAACCCACTACGAGGGGAGAAATAATAAAAATTCTGAACCGCCTTGACAAGACGGAAGAAAGTGACAAATAGACATGCCGTGGGTGTAAAACCCCAACTTCGGCAGATGGACTCAAAGCAACACATGAACAGAATGGAATTCGGAGACAACATCCGGGGGGTTACTCCGAAGTATCGGAAAACCTCGATAAAGAAAGGGGTAAAAGGGAAAGGTAGACCAAAATCTCTCTGTTTAAGGAAAAAGACTATACAACGCCCCCTTTGGGGATCCATCAAACCAGGAGGGTTAGGGTTCGGAAGAACTATCCTTTCATTTTGAAAAGGAGCTCGAATAAGATAAAGTGGAGTATCTAAATACCTCCGAGAAATGTGTTTAGTTATGGTAGAGGAAGTAATATGCGACCTAAGATTAGCAACGTCGGGGAGCTTTGGACCCTCCATGGAAGAACAAAGAAGCGTACCTGAAAATGCAATAGGGTGGAAAAAGCAGAAGAAGTTGCAGGAAAACAGAGAGCAGAAGAGAGCGAGTTTCTTCAGAAGACAGGGAGAATTCGAAGTGAATGGCAATAATGAGATGAAACGTTGTTCTGAGCAGTTTTGTCTTGGAGCGGCGTGATCACTAATTACTCTCGAAGTTTACCCTCTCAACGGTTAGATAATAACCGGCGAGAAGGTAAAGGGGCAAAGAGATGACCGTTGGGCTTCTCCACCCCTACAAAGGGCCAGGCCCACGGCAATAGCCCATCAGCCGAAGGCCCACACGCTATCTACATAAAACAAACCCAAATTGTCAAAACCTTGAGACCGAGCTCCAATTGAATCTCTCGCTCAAGACGACCTGACATGCAAAATGCACATCATCGCCACTCAGGCAGCAAAAACTAAGGAAAAAGAGCAAGTCATAGAAAGATCCAAGGAGACAAACAGGGGGAAGCATGATAAAGGTCAGACTTGCTTATCACTTAAAAAGGTACAGGATTTGACTCATCATCATTAAGCAGATGCTACGAGCCCAGAACGAAGCGATAAGGACGCCGCGGGATCATACAAAGTTATGGGTCAGAAGCTCAACTCATTGATTAAAAGCAGGGCTCACAAGTCAGTTAGCCCAGCTCAGAAAAAGTAAATCGAAAGCTCAGTTGGCTAGTGGAACTCAGAGCTCGACCCATTGATTAAAGACAGAGCTCGTAGGTCGGTTAGTCTCGCTTGGATAAAGTAAACCGAAAGCGAGCTCGCAGGTCGGTTGGTACAGCTCGGAAAGAGTAAACTGAAAACTCAGACTAGCTAAATGGATTCTGGGTCTGATCAATTAAAAGGCAAGACGGAAAAAACAATATCGCAGATTTCTCAGAAAAAACCACGAAGAAAGCAGTCTCAACACCTCATTCATAATAAAGAAGGAACAGTTCGTGTATGAACGAAAAAACGAAAGTTTCATTACAGCACGTTACGAATACCCACATTACAGAATAAAAAGCTATCCTCAGAGGACTTACATGACCAGATACATCATCTATGTTTACATCACTATCACCTATCACACTATCCTAGTTTTCGATACAGAGGAACTCTCGGATACGAAAAACGAGCCTTGTAGGCCGGCCGAGTTCTGCTTCGTTATTATAGGGGAATTGAATAAGTTGATTCCCATAAGTATTTCTCACTGTTCCCCTATAGGCAAACATTCTGTTGCCCAAGTGTGATTCACGATACATACGAACAAGCTCAGATATTATATGCTGTTCATATATCACGCATGAAAAACATAAGTCTTCGAGTTACGGCTTCAAGAAGATCACAGAGCATATATTCAAAGGCGTCGACGGAAGCTTGACTGAGTACAGCAGATCTCAGCCTCTCATAATACAGGTATTCCACACCAAAGGGGACAATAAATTGATCATTTTCGCCACCTCCATTTATATCAAAAGCAGACAACAAGGGCATCGGGGAAATTTCCTTCTCGTAGGAAGGTAAAGTCAAAGCAGACCCCTCAACAGCCCATAGCCTCTTTGGAGCTCGAACAACAACCAGAGGAGGAGGCCAGCCAGACGATCTGGGTAAAACAGTTTTAACGACCTGCCAAATGGCCCCACCCATCAACCGCCCTACTAGGAGGACCTCTGAAGCAACCTTCAGACTCCCTCGAGGTAATATCAGATTTTCAAGAGGTTTGGACTGACCCATCTTTATCTCAGGTACTGTAAAAAGTTCCAAACAGAGATAAGTCAGGATAATCTTTTGTCAAGATAATGAAAGCAAGATTAAAGCAAACATCTGGGGCAACAAAGCAATGAAGCCCCAGGCTCACCTCAATCCGTTTGAAGAAGGCGTCAAAAAGATCCTTTGCAGAAAAAACAGGAGAATCTCGCTGGAAGAAGGAAATAGACAGAGGGCTGGAAGGAAAGACTCCCTTTCTCCGACAAAGGGCCTAAGAGTGAAGAGGAGTTAACGCTGATATATACTCAAAATCTGAAGTCTTAGCACAAGGTAAAGTAACTCTAGACTCTAAGCCCACGATGTCAGGATCTTTAAAAGATATTCATGGAAAAGGAAAAA
Organism: Manihot esculenta; assembly: GCF_001659605.2. NCBI lineage: Eukaryota > Viridiplantae > Streptophyta > Magnoliopsida > Malpighiales > Euphorbiaceae > Manihot > Manihot esculenta. Next base: position 25,466,249 of record NC_035170.2, on the reverse strand, counting down.
AGAGGCATGTCCAGGCGATAATGACGGGAAATAAAAAGAGCAGAGTATATGAGGGGTAAGGAAAGGCCAGAAAGGGAAAAAGGCAGATAGGATTCAAGAAATGAGGTGTAATACCCGGCTAGACTCCGGTATCGGAATTCCTACCGTCCGGTGGAATCTCGGATGTCAGAGACCTCTAGAAGGGTAGAGGCATGTTTTATAAAATGTTTTCATGTATTTTAATGTTTTAAAGTATGAAACTAAATGAGTTTTTGCATGAAAATAGCATTGGAGGAAAACCCAGGTTCGGCCGCCGAAAGTCAAGTTCGGCCGCCGAACATGCATGCGTTTTGGAGGCACGTTAGGCCCCCGAAAGCATGAGTTAGGGAAGTTCAGGTTCGGCCGCCGAAAAGTCAAGTTCGGCCGCCGAACATTTGCATGGATGCGGAGGCACATTCGGCCCCCGAACGTGGCCTGGCCAGCCACTATATAAGGGGCACTTAGCCGAAATGGGCGAGCTTTCTCCCATTTTCGGCCACAGCAAGCTTCCGACTTTCCCTTTGCAAACCTAGTGTTCTTCCTCCAAATCCCCACCATTTTTCTTGAGTTTTAAGCTTGCATTGAAGGTTTTGAACTTTTGAAACAAGTTTTGGAGCTTTGGGAACTCAGGAGCTCATCTTCTTGGATCTCCAAGTTTAGGTCGTCTCCCTCTCGATCTTCAAGAGGTAAGAGCCGATCTTAAGCTCCTTATGTGTTTTCAATAAGTTTTATGCTAGATCGATGGGTAGAAATGCATGTTAGGTTATATGTGGAGTTATGGGTTAACCTTGATGTCTTGGACAATGTATGTTGTTTTTGTGTGTTTGAAGTGTTGTAGTTGGGGTATTTGATGTTTTGAGGCCCCTAGGAACTTGTATGCATGTTTTAACTGAGGTATATGCATGATTGGTGAGTTTGGAGGCGAAAATACATTTGGGAGCCAAGTTTCTGCCCTTCGGCAGAAACCAGGTTCGGCAGCCGAAGGCACTTTCGGCCGCCGAACATGGCTGGTGAGGCAGGCCTTTCGGCTGCCGAAGTTGCCCCCGAAGGGAGACTTTCGTCTCTGTCTGGGACTTTCGGCCGCCGAAGGTGCCGCCGAACATGCATGAGTTTCGTCTCTGTCTGGGAGTTTCGGCCGCCGAAGGTGCCGCCGAACCTGCCTGACTTTCGGCTCTGGAGGGACTTTCGGCCGCCGAACCTGCCGCCGAAAGTGCCCTGTCCAGCCATTTCTTGCATGTTGTTATGTGATTGTTTCATGATGTTTTAGGGGGTTTTTGGGGAGTATATTAGAGTTATGTTTATGTATGTTTGGTCCCTCATTGGAGTCCACCTGTGTAGGTTCGGACCCGAGGAACCGAGGACCCCAGCAGTGAGCCAGCTGCTACAGAGTTTGTCAGAGCTAGCCAGAGGTGAGTGGAATAAACCTTAAGTTTTAAATAAATGAAATATGAATTTTGAGCATGATCCATGCATCATGAATGCCATGAGATATAATAGGTTGCTTGCATTAGTATTCACGAATATGTTGCATTGCATTTATGATGTTAATGTTGATGTGGATTGGTTATTGGATGATCCTTTAGTCCTCATATGATATGATTGATGTTATGGCATGTTATGGTATGGAAGTCCAGGTTGTACCCATTCTACGTCCCTGGCACGATGTAAGAGAAAGTCCAGGTTGTACCCATTCTACGTCCCTGGCACAGTTGGTCCATATGATATGTTATGATAAGGGAAAGACCGGTTGACCCATTCTACGTCCCGGCACAGTTGGACCTATGTAGAGGACTATAGGTGACAATACCATCCGAGATGTGATTTGTTGTGATGTGTTGCATTCCATGAAAGCATAAAATTTTTATGTATGATTGTTGATCATGTATGGGATTAAACAGGTTTACAGGTTACATGTCAGGCTTGCTACGGGTCCCGGCGGCCTTAAGTCCACCCGGATCCTAGCGCCGGTAGCGGTCCGATTTTCGGGTCGTTACAGAATGGTATCAGAGCCCTAGGTTCATATGGTCGGACCTAGAGTGTCGGGCTCATAGATGTTATAGAAGGTCAAGCACAATAGGAAGGTCATGTCCACTAGGATAGGATGTTGAGTCCTGTCTTGCATGATGATGTGAAATGCCATGACTTTATGCATGTGCATTAATGATATGATATACTATGTGATGTATGTGATGAGGGTTCATGTGTGCTCACATGAACCATATGATGCTAATGTTTGTATGTTGTGTACTGTTTTCAGAAAACAGGATGAGAGGAACTCGTCGATCTGCACGGTTGACTGGAGTGCCACCTGAGGATGAGGGCACGAGCGCCCGTCCTCCTACATTGCCTAGGGCAATGTCTTGTAGAGCCAACAGAGAAAGAGTGTCAAGGGACCCTAGAAGGTCTTTTGATGCTAGCAGAAGGGGGACTGATAGAGGAGGAAGTTCTTCAGATGTGAGGGAGGTTATGGAAGAGGATCAGAGGAGGGATGGGAACCTGGATGTGAGCATGCAGGAAGAAGGGACAGGGGAGTCACAGGGAGGCGTTCAGGCCTCGGGGTATGGTTTTCCACCCCATTATCCACCCTTCCCACAGGGTTCAGGGTATCCGATGGGAGGTACATCGGATTACTCCAGCTTTCACCCCTACCCTACCTACATGCCTTATCCACCTTTCTATCCACCCTACACACAGTACCCAGCTTATCCACCCTCACCCTTCTATCCAAACCCGGCAAACCCCACCTCGGGGAATGCTGCACCTCCACCTCCGCCACCTACAGAACCAGCAGCCCCAGTTACTCAACCTCCTAGACCTAGCTCAGTTGATGGGAGCAAGGTAAAGATGACAGACTACCTCAAGTTAGATGCTCCCAAATACAAGTCAGGGGATGACCCCTTTGAGTATCTGAGAGTGGTGAAGACGATAACTGATGAGCTAGGGGCAAGTGACAGTAGGGCCATTCAGATGGCAGGGTTCACTTTAAAGTGCAAGAAGGCACAGGAATGGTTCAAGTGTTATGTGGACCCGAGACTAGACGGTATGACGTGGGAAGAATTTGCGAATGAGTTCGCTGGATGGGCTTTTCCAGACAGTTCTAGAGAACTGAAAATGATTGAGTTTGAGCAACTGAGGCAGTCAGAGCACATGAGTGTAGAGGAGTTCACGGATAAATTCTTGGAGCTATTGCCTTTTTCAGGGCAAGCTCTAGATTCAGATACGAAGAAAGCCAAGAAATATGTTATGAAGCTGCATTCCAGGTACTCCTCGTTGGTTCAGTCAGCTGAGAGAGAAAGTTTCCACACTGTGGTGGATATGGCTCGAAGAATGGAGGCAAGTGCTATAGTTGAGGGGTCAGTGAAGCAGTCAGTGACCCAGTCATCAGGGGTTAAGACCCCAGGCAGAGGAGGACCAGGGTTCTCTTCTCAGAGTTCAGGCAAGAAGAGGTGGGATAACACCACCAGGAAGTCGAAGAAGAATAAGTTTTGGAACAAGTTGAAATCCGGTTTGGGATTCGGCGGTGGCTCGAGCTCAGGCTCAGATGGTACAGAATGTCAGAGATGTGGAAGACCGCACAGGGGAGTGTGTCGAGCTGGGACTAACACATGTTTCAGATGTAAACAGGAGGGACACATGGCTCGGGATTGTCCTAGAGCACCTTTTATGGGCCAGCCCCAGCAGACAGCTTCTGGTAGTGTGGCACAGCCAGCAGTTCCAGCCACAACTCCGGGCAGTGGCAGAGGTAGAGGGAGAGGGGCAGCCTCTTCTTCTGGTTCCCGAGGTGAAGGTCCATCAGCTCCAGCCAGGATCTTCACCATGACACAGCAGGAGGCTAACACATCCAACACCGTGGTGTCAGGTAATCTCGTCATTGGGTGTTCTGATGTGTATGCATTAATGGACCCGGGTGCATCTCATTCTTTTATTGCTCCGAGAGCCGTTGAGAGGTTGGGTCTAATAGTCTCTGGGTTAGAGTGTCCCCTATGGGTCAGTGGACCCAAGTGTGACCCGTCAGTGGCAGTGTCAGTCTGCCAGTACAGTCCAATTTTTGTTGAGGGAAGATGCCTCTCCGCCGACCTTGTGGTTCTAGATTTGACAGACTTTGACGTCATTCTAGGGATGGATTGGCTATCTACCCATGGTGCTACCTTGGACTGCAGGGACAAGGTAGTCAAGTTCAGAGATCAGGACGGGTCAGAGGTCGTCTTCAGAGGAGACAAGAGGGGTACACCTAGAGGTCTGATATCAGCTCTTCAGGCTCGTAGGTTGCTTAGGAAGGGATGTCAGGGGTACTTAGCTCATGTGAGAGAGCTAGACAGTCAGGTCAGGGAGCTAGCCTCGGTGCCAGTTGTCAGAGAGTTTCAGGATGTCTTTCCTGATGAACTTCCAGGTTTACCACCTGCTAGGGAGATAGAGTTCGAGATAGAGTTGGTACCTGGAACTAGACCGATCTCTATCCCTCCCTACAGGATGGCCCCAGCAGAGTTAAAGGAGTTAAAAGAGCAATTGCAGGAGCTGGTAGAAAAGGGTTTCATCCGACAGAGTACCTCACCTTGGGGTGCTCCGGTCTTGTTTGTGAGGAAGAAGGATGGATCCCTTAGACTTTGTATCGACTACAGGCAGTTGAACAAAGTCACTACCAAGAATAGGTACCCATTGCCAAGGATCGATGATCTATTCGACCAGCTAGCCGGAGCAGGTTGTTTCTCCAAAATAGATCTAAGATCGGGGTACCATCAGCTAAGGATAAGGGATGAGGATGTGCCGAAGACAGCCTTCAGGACCAGATATGGGCATTTTGAGTTCCTTGTAATGCCGTTCGGGTTAACAAACGCCCCTGCAGCATTCATGGATCTCATGAATAGAGTATTTAATCAATACCTGGATCACTTTGTTATTGTCTTTATAGATGATATCTTAGTGTATTCCAGGAATGCAGAGGAGCATGCCCATCATCTGCGGTTGGTCTTGCAGACTTTGAGGGAACATGGCTTGTATGCCAAGTTCTCTAAATGTGAGTTCTGGCTGAGGAGCATTTCGTTCTTGGGTCATGTAGTGTCAGAGAATGGTATTGAGGTAGATCCCAAGAAGACAGAAACTGTGGCTAACTGGCCTAGACCCACTTCAGTGACAGAGATTAGAAGTTTCTTGGGTTTGGCAGGTTACTACAGGAGTTCGTTCAGGACTTCTCAAAAATAGCAGCTCCTCTAACCAGACTAACCAGGAAGAGTCAGAAGTTTCTGTGGACCGACCAGTGCGAGGAGAGTTTCGAAGAGCTTAAGAAGAAGTTGACTTCAGCACCAGTGTTAGCTCTGCCATCTAGTGGAGAGAACTTTACAGTCTTTTGTGATGCGTCCCGTGTGGGACTGGGTTGTGTACTGATGCAGAATGAGAAGGTGATTGCTTATGCTTCTAGGCAGCTGAAGAAGCATGAGTTGAATTACCCCACACACGACCTTGAGATGGCAGCAGTAATCTTTGCACTCAAGATGTGGAGGCATTACCTCTATGGGGTGAAATGTGAGATCTTTACAGATCATAAGAGCCTGCAGTACATCTTGAGTCAGAGGGATTTGAATTTGAGACAGAGGAGATGGGTGGAGCTGCTGAGTGACTATGATTGCAAGATTCAGTACCATCCGGGTAAGGCGAATGTTGTGGCAGACGCCTTAAGCCGGAAATCACTCGGTAGTTTATCCCACATATCGGCAGAGAGGAGGCCAGTGGTGAAGGAGTTCTATAAGCTTATTGAGGAAGGTCTACAGATGGAGTTATCTGGTACAGGTGCCTTGGTGGCCCAGATGAGAGTGGCACCCGTGTTTCTAGAGCAGGTGGCTCAGAAACAGCATGAGGACCCGGAGTTAGTGAAGATTGCCAGGACTGTTCAGTCAGGCAATGATAGTGAGTTCAGATTCGACAGCAAGGGGATCCTCCGCTATGGGAGCAGACTATGTGTACCAGATGACATTGGGCTAAAAGGAGACATTATGAGAGAAGCTCATAATGCGAGATACAGCATTCACCCCGGAGCCACCAAGATGTATCAAGATTTGAAGAAAGTTTATTGGTGGCCAGCGATGAAGAAAGAAGTGGCACAGTTTGTGTCCGCCTGCGAAGTGTGTCAGAGGGTGAAGCTGGAACATCAGAAGCCGGCTGGAATGCTTAACCCGCTACCTATTCCAGAGTGGAAATGGGAGAATATAGCTATGGACTTCGTAGTGGGGTTACCGGCGACGTCCAACAGATTGGACTCCATATGGGTGATTGTGGACAGACTCACCAAATCTGCTCACTTCATCCCTGTCAGGAGTGGCTACTCTGTGGACAAGTTGGCGCAGGTATATGTGGATGAGATCGTCAGGTTGCATGGGGTTCCTGTTTCGATAGTGTCAGATAGAGGGCCCCAGTTCACCTCCAGATTTTGGCGGAGTCTGCAGAATGCCATGGGTACTAGGTTGGATTTCAGTACTGCCTTCCACCCCCAGACCGACGGACAGTCAGAAAGGACCATCCAGACTATCGAGGATATGCTCAGAATGTGTGTGCTGGACTTTGGCGGTTCTTGGAGGCAGCATCTACCTTTGGTGGAGTTTGCCTACAATAACAGCCATCATGCTAGCATCGGGATGGCTCCATATAAAGCTTTATATGGGAGGAAGTGCAGGTCACCTGTTTGCTGGGAGGAAGTTGGAGAAAAGGCCTTGGCAGGGCCTGAGCTAGTAGAGATTACCAGCAGGGTGGTACCCATAATTAGAGAAAGGATCAAGACTGCTGCAAGCAGACAGAAGAGCTATGCAGACGTCCGCAGAAGACAGTTAGAGTTTCAGGAGGGGGAGTTGGTATTGCTCAAGGTGTCTCCAATGAAGGGAGTGGTTCGCTTCGGGAAGAAAGGTAAACTAGCCCCACGATACATCGGACCCTTTGAGATCTTGCAAAGGATTGGGAATGTGTCGTACAAGCTGGATTTACCTGCTTCGATGGAGAGAATCCATCCGGTTTTCCATGTTTCAATGTTGAGGAAGTTTGTGTCAGATCCGAGTAAGGTTCTTAGTGAGCCTGATGTGGAGGTCCAAGAGGATCTCACCTATGTTGAACAGCCAGTACGGATCATAGACACCCAGATCAGAAAGTTAAGAAACAAGGAAATCCCGATGGTGAAAGTCCTATGGAACCACCACAACTTGGAAGAATGCACTTGGGAGACACGGGAGTCTATGCTCCAGCAGTACCCTCATCTCTTTTAAGGTTAGATCCCTATGTGTTTATGTGCTTATATGTGTTATGTTCTTTGCCTTTCTATGTGTGCTAGTGAGGAACATTCGGGGACGAATGTTCTTAAGGGGGGGAGAATGTAATACCCGGCTAGACTCCGGTATCGGAATTCCTACCGTCCGGTGGAATCTCGGATGTCGGAGACCTCTAGAAGGGTAGAGGCATGTTTTATAAAATGTTTTCATGTATTTTAATGTTTTAAAGTATGAAACTAAATGTGTTTTTGCATGAAAATAGCATTGGAGGAAAACCCAGGTTCGGCCGCCGAAAGTCAAGTTCGGCCGCCGAACATGCATGCGTTTTGGAGGCACGTTAGGCCCCCGAAAGCATGAGTTAGGGAAGTTCAGGTTCGGCCGCCGAAAAGTCAAGTTCGACCGCCGAACATTTGCATGGATGCGGAGGCACATTCGGCCCCCGAACGTGGCCTGGCCAGCCACTATATAAGGGGCACTTAGCCGAAATGGGCGAGCTTTCTCCCATTTTCGGCCACAGCAAGCTTCCGACTTTCCCTTTGCAAACCTAGTGTTCTTCCTCCAAATCCCCACCATTTTTCTTGAGTTTTAAGCTTGCATTGAAGGTTTTGAACTTTTGAAACAAGTTTTGGAGCTTTGGGAACTCAGGAGCTCATCTTCTTGGATCTCCAAGTTTAGGTCGTCTCCCTCTCGATCTTCAAGAGGTAAGAGCCGATCTTAAGCTCCTTATGTGTTTTCAATAAGTTTTATGCTAGATCGATGGGTAGAAATGCATGTTAGGTTATATGTGGAGTTATGGGTTAACCTTGATGTCTTGGACAATGTATGTTGTTTTTGTGTGTTTGAAGTGTTGTAGTTGGGGTATTTAATGTTTTGAGGCCCCTAGGAACTTGTATGCATGTTTTAACTGAGGTATATGCATGATTGGTGAGTTTGGAGGCGAAAATGCATTTGGGAGCCAAGTTTCTGCCCTTCGGCAGAAACCAGGTTCGGCAGCCGAAGGCACTTTCGGCCGCCGAACATGGCTGGTGAGGCAGGCCTTTCGGCTGCCGAAGTTGCCCCCGAAGGGAGACTTTCGTCTCTGTCTGGGACTTTCGGCCGCCGAAGGTGCCGCCGAACATGCATGAGTTTCGTCTCTGTCTGGGAGTTTCGGCCGCCGAAGGTGCCGCCGAACCTGCCTGACTTTCGGCTCTGGAGGGACTTTCGGCCGCCGAACCTGCCGCCGAAAGTGCCCTGTCCAGCCATTTCTTGCATGTTGTTATGTGATTGTTTCATGATGTTTTAGGGGGTTTTTGGGGAGTATATTAGAGTTATGTTTATGTATGTTTGGTCCCTCATTGGAGTCCACCTGTGTAGGTTCGGACCCGAGGAACCGAGGACCCCAGCAGTGAGCCAGCTGCTACAGAGTTTGTCAGAGCTAGCCAGAGGTGAGTGGAATAAACCTTAAGTTTTAAATAAATGAAATATGAATTTTGAGCATGATCCATGCATCATGAATGCCATGAGATATAATAGGTTGCTTGCATTAGTATTCACGAATATGTTGCATTGCATTTATGATGTTAATGTTGATGTGGATTGGTTATTGGATGATCCTTTAGTCCTCATATGATATGATTGATGTTATGGCATGTTATGGTATGGAAGTCCAGGTTGTACCCATTCTACGTCCCTGGCACGATGTAAGAGAAAGTCCAGGTTGTACCCATTCTACGTCCCTGGCACAGTTGGTCCATATGATATGTTATGATAAGGGAAAGACCGGTTGACCCATTCTACGTCCCGGCACAGTTGGACCTATGTAGAGGACTATAGGTGACAATACCATCCGAGATGTGATTTGTTGTGATGTGTTGCATTCCATGAAAGCATAAAATTTTTATGTATGATTGTTGATCATGTATGGGATTAAACAGGTTTACAGGTTACATGTCAGGCTTGCTATGGGTCCCGGCGGCCTTAAGTCCACCCGGATCCTAGCGCCGGTAGCGGTCCGATTTTCGGGTCGTTACATGAGGAATGACAAAAAGATGAAAGGGAGTTATGAAGGCATCTACACGCGAACAGGCGCGGTCATAATGGTTCTCAATATTCACCCCCTCGGCAATCGGAGCAATAACTGCGAAGAAGGTGAAGGGGCAATTGATGACCGCTGGATTTCCCTACCCTCAATCCTGGGCCTAGATTACGGCCATGGCCCATGAAAGGAAGGCCCGCACGCCCTCTCAAGTAAAACAGGCCCGGATCATTAGACCCCTGAGGCCGGACTCCACCAGATTCTTCCTCATCGAGATCGGCCCAGCCCGTATAACCTCCCCACGGATTCCTTCTCCTCCTGGGTTCAGCGTCCGGCCCAGCTCTCGGCCCAGCCCAGAATCCAGAACGAGACTCGTCGTACAGCCTGGCAGATCCGCTCGAGTGTATGCACGGGGGAGAATCAGAGGCCGTTACGCATGGAGCAGGCGCCTGATATCCTCGTACGCCCATATCTGTATGGCAGAGACGCGTGGTCCAATCATGGGAGAGCCGTTATACGTCACCAGCCAGCAGGAAGAAAAGGATAAAAGGGATACCCCTCTAGAGAGATAGGCCAAGTTTTATTCTTCAATACAAAAATCCTTGTAAAACCCTATTCTATTGGATCTCAGATCATCATAGATTATCAATAAATTTTTTTATTGGTAATCTAATAAACATTCCTTAATAAATAAATTATTAACGAATTTACCATCTATTATTAAAATGTGCATAATAAATTTTTATCGACTTTCAAATCCATTAATAATGTTAATAAATAATATTAATGAATTTATTAACAGAATTTTTATTATTATTATTAATAAATTTTAAGTTGATTAATAAATTTAGAAAAAATTAATTTATTAATAGATGTGAAATTTATTGGTAAATCCTTTAATAAATTATTAATGAATTTTAATTTATTATTAAATTAATTAAAATTTTAAATAATTTTAAAATAATTATTATTTTAATTAAATAATAAAGTTTATTATTAATATTATTTTTTTATTAATCTAATCAGATTTAAAATTATATTATTATTATTACTAATTTTTAATTTATACCTAATATTTATTAGAAATATATAAAAAAGTGGAAATAAGAGAAAAGAAAAAAAAAGAGAAAAAGAAAAAAAATGATAGAAAAATAAAAATTATGAAAAGAGGAAAGAATGAGAGTGAAGTAAAAAGATGATTAGAGAAATGAGAAAAAAGGAAAAATGATTAGAGAAGAGAATAAATGAAAAAAAATAATAGAAAAAATATAGATAAAAAAATGATAGAAGAAAAATAATGTGAGAGAAAATATTATATATGAAAATTATAGAGAAAATAAAGAATATGACAAGGAAAGAAAATAATGAAAATGAAAATGGAGAAAGTTAAAAGGAAAATTATGGAGAAAAATTAAAAAAATAATAAAAGGGGAAGAGAATGAGAGAAAAAATGATATACTAAAAAAAAATTGTGAAATAGTGGCTAAAATTTTGGTCGCTAAATCACAAAAATTAGTCGCTATTTATAAATAGCAACCAATTGGCGACCATAAAAGAGTCGTTAGTGTTTGGCCTGTCGCTAATTATTTAGAGACCAAATGCATTATAGCTGCTATTTAGCGACCAATTAGTCACCAAATATTGATCGCTAATCAAGTGTCTAAACAGAGTTGACATAAAAAAAGTTGGTCGTTAAATTCATCGCAACTGAATTGTTGACGGGTGAGCGCAATTTGATCGCTCTTTGGTTGCAAATTGATAGCTATTTTAGTCACTGTGTCGTTGCTAATTAGTAGTAAAATGGATGAAATTTTAGTTACCATTAAAAATTTGATTGTTGATATGGACATTTGGTTGCTAAATTAGTCGCTAAACTGTAGCTTATTGGTCGCTAATGGCTCCATATGAAGTTATTTTGTCTATTTTTTCTATTATATTTCTAAAATTGTTGTAATAACATGTACACATATATTTCAATCCACAATTCTACAATCTAAAATGTCAAAACACACTAATATAGTCTAATATTAAAAATTATAAATACTAAAAATATATAATCGTTTGAAACTGTGTTAGGAAGTTTAAGTATTTAAGTAATATTAAAAAGTAAAATAATTATATAACACATTCATATCATAAAATATATGAAGCTGGCTAAAAGTAGGTCTCATCCTAATCGTTTGTGAATCATCAGGGAACCCAAGGGCTAGATGGACATCAAATGTGGAAGTATGTTGTCCCATTTTCAATGCCCTTAGTTCTTCACGTATTTCAGTTATCATGAGATTTTGGCCCTCCACAATTTTATGTGAACTATTATACTTCTCTTCTATTTCTTTCTTCCATTCTTGTGATTGGAATGATGACACATTTATTGATGTCCCCCCTGATCCTATCTGGGAGAAGGCAGAAGAGGCAGCATTGACTAACCCATAAACTCAACTTTCTTACTGCCCTCCTGTTGCTTCAATGAATAACTCATTCTCATTAACATTCCTCCACCTTCTTCCATATCTAATCCCACATGCTGGCTTGTATGTTGTTTTTTTAACTTCAAATAATTTTCCTATAAATAATATATCAATTTGAATATTAAAGTAAGAATATACAAGTGTAGATGTCTTAAGTAGCAGGGCTATCTCTTAACAAATATCAAATGAATATTTAATGACATAACAACAATTACTTAAAATGTCTACATACAATAATTAGATTGAAGGATCATCATCTAAATGCTAATGCAATATAACACAATATAGATTATAACATATTTAGTCTTTGTTAGAATGCATAATATTTTTCATACCTCGAACTCTTTCAGATGAAAATCCTTTGTGAATTGTGGGATATTTTTCTATGAAGAACCCTCTTCGATATTGTACTTCTGAAAAATTTTTGTGTAGGCACTGGATGTCTTCTTAGATGACATAAGACCATAATAATCTAACAAAGAGAAAATAATTTATAAATAATCAATATAGTTAATTTTTTAAAATAATTAACCAAAACAAAAACTATTAAATTAGATAAGTAATCTTAGTATACTTATTTCTTTCCCTTGTATGTACATAATAGAAGGTTTTGGTCACATGTGATGAGGTTACATATGAGTAGTCCTCCATGCCCGGTGCACTATGGCCTCGACCTCGATCTCTACCTATTGGAGCACCACGACCAATATTATATGCATCTTCTTTACCCCTACCCCTAGCCATATTTGTAAAAAAAAAAAATTAACCAATTGGAGATCAGTATATTAAAAAAATAAAAATAATCAACAATAATAATGTTTGCAAACTTTACCTCAGGCAATATTGTGCATCAGGAATATTCATCTATTTGATGTTGTTGAAGTCATGGACTAAAACAAGCTACATTCTGATTAGATGTTTCAGTATCATAGACCTATTACGATCTGATTGCTATCATGGATCCATAGGAATTGGAAATGTGAATATGAAACAATTAAATATCACTGGAAATAAAGGTTTATTGCATTTGTAAATACATTTTAAGATCATCAATACAAAAAAAAAAAAAGCATGCAATGATTCTATTCAAGAAGGCGTAGATGACAAGAGCTCACCTTGTCTTTGCAGTTCTTGAACCCATTTTTAACTCTAATGAATGTATCCTGCAGAAAAAGCCAACATACAATATAGCCTATATTTTTTATACAAGAAGCAGCAGTTCAATATAGACAAGATCAAGTTGATTTGTCAAGAAGAACTTGCAAGAACAATTTATTTATAAGATTGCCCACAATATGACAATGAAATTGCTTAATTCATTGACAGAGAAAATTGCTGAGCATAGCCACAAAAAGTAAAGAGATGCTTACCATGCTTGAGACATCATACATAACAATTGCTGCTACTGAGCCACTATAATACATAGGAGCCAAGTTATGATATCTTTCTTGTTCGGAAGTGTCCCATATATCAAATTTAACAGTTGCTTCAGCTGATGATAATATCTGTGTGAAAAAGGCTGCTCCTATTGTTGGTTCCTAGATATATACAAAAATGTCCTTAATTAAGAAAGCTTAACAGATCACTTTGAACAGAAAAGAGGTGGATGTGGACATGGTGATCGAACAACTAACCCTGATGAATCTTAAGACCAAAGTGGTTCTTCCAGTTCCCATGTCCCCTAAAAGCACATGAAAACTAGAAATTAAACATGTGAAGAATTTATTTCACTCAATTAAAAGCAAAAAGAATCATTTGGTGGGGTAAAATATAAAGGAAAGACATACCCACCAGCTTGGCTTGTATGATCCTGTTGCAAATCCTTGTCATATTGCAAATTAACTTGGAATTATCAATGTAAAGAGAAAGTGCCAGAATGAGAGATTGTGTCGGCCATCTACTATATAAGTTTCACATAGAAAAGTGAAAGAGAAAAATATTTCTACTTTCACAAAGAAAGTCAGGGACATGGCAGGAGGAACTTTGAGCAAAAATGGTAGATGAATTCACTCCTTTGCTTTGACTGATAGTTTTCTAGTTGCTTTTTGCTACTGCAGATAGTCATCTCTACTATCTTTGGGCCAATTGGATTCTGTGGAATCCACTACACCAAATGCCTCGCATTTCCAATAATGTACTATTTATTTGCAAAAATGGACGTTCACAAACTTTACCTGCAGAGATCGGCAACAACACAACTGGATGTGAATCACACGACGTGACACAAACAACATTTGCTACACGACAACATGATGCGATGGCACGACTCGATGCGAACCACAGCAGCAGAGATTGACGACAACACGACTGGATGCAACGCAAACAACATGCGCTATACGACGACATGACGCGATGACACAACTGGATGTGAACCACAGTAGAGAAGAGTGATGGTAATGAACCATAGCAAAGATCGGCGACAACATGACTGGATGCGAACCACACGACGCAATAGCATGACGCGACACAAACAACCTTCGCTACGCGGCTCTACGACATGATGACACGACTAGATGCGAACCACCGTAGAGATCGATGATGGCAGTGAACCACAACTGAAGAACTTGTTTTTTTTCCAACAAAAGAATGGCAAGGAAGAACATAATGTTGACTTAGGTTGGGTTTCGTTTTGCTCAAATAAAATGACATCGTTTTTCTCAAGAAAATAAAAAACTAATTTCTTTAAAATTAAATTAAAATTAAATTAAAATTAAATTTTAAAATATTAAATTGTAATTTAGCGACCAATTATTTGGTCGTTGTTTTATTTATCTAAAACAAAAAATGTGCTTGTGTATGAATGAAAAGAAAAATATTTTAGCGACCATATATTATTTGGTCGCTAAATTCGTCGTTTTTATTTCCCACCATTTTATTCCGCCATAATTAACAACCATCTAAAATTTAGTTGCTGATTAGCGACTCACTGTAACATCCTCTGGGCCCACACCAGTGAATATTGTCCACTTTGGGTTCACGCCCAGCGTCCTTCCCCTCACGGTTTTATTTCTGGGTCAAGGGATTTACTACCCTTTCTTCCCAAAACGCATCCACTGGGGTCTCTTGGGGCTTGCCCTTATAAGGCTTCCCCCCTCCTTACCTCTTTCCGATGTGGAATACTTTTTAATCCACCGCATGGGGTTCCTTCCCCCCATAAGGCCTGAGCGTCCTCGCTCAGCACACCGTACTCATGAGGCCCAGGCTTTGATACCAATTGTAACATCCTCTGGGCCCACACCAGTGAATATTGGTATCAGAGCCTGGGCCTCATGAGTACGGTGTGCTACCAAAGCGGACAATATTCACTGGTGTGGGCCCAGAGGATGTTACAATTGGTATCAGAGCCTGGGTCTCATGAGTACGATGTGCTGAGCGAGGACGCTTAGGCCTTATGGGGGGAAGGAACCCCATGAGGTGGATTAAAAGTATCCCACATCGGAAAGCTTTCGGTTTCACGATAGGCCGCCGAAGGTGGTCTGGCCAGCCACCTATAAAAGGCCCTTAGTCGGTTGAAAGGATAAGGATTGCCTTTTTCTTTCACTTTTAGAGGTGAGACCTTGTCTTCCTTAGGTATGCTTTATGTTTTCATCAAATCTTGCAAAGGTTTGATTGGTTTTAATGTTATTTTGAAGGTTTTGACCTATAAACTCAAGTTTTGAAGTTTGGAGAGTTTGAAGGAGAGTTGCTCCATATCTTCACGTTAGGATCGTTCATCTTCTTGATTTCAAGATGTAAGTGAAGATCCTGATCTTGTTATTATGATTTATGGAAGTTTTATGGAGTTTGTGGGTAGAGTTGCATGAATAGGGTAAAGAGTGAGTTTTTGATGTTTTGTTGATAAAAGCATGTTTATGTGTTATGCTTTGTTGTTTGTTGGGGTTTTAGGTAGTTTTTGACCCCTTTGTGCATATACTTGAGTATATGTAAGTTGAGGAATTGTGGTATTTGAGTTTGGGAGAGTTTGGAGTGTTTTGGCGTGAGGCAGAGCAAGGTTCTGCCCTCTTGATGAACCCAGCTTCGGCCGCCGAAGGAGGGATCGGCCGCCGAAGGAAGGATCGGCCGCCGAATGTGCTGAGGAGGTGGCTTCGGTTGCCTAAGCTAGCTCCGAGAGTTTGGACTTTCGGCTTTGGAGGGGAGTTTCGGCCGCCGAAGGTGCCGCCGAAGGTTATGGACTTTAGGCTCTGGAGTGCCTTTCAGCCCCCGAAACTTGCCCCCGAAAGGGTTCGGCTGCCGAAAGTAGAGATTCGGCCGCCGAAGGTGCATGAGTTTCGGCTCTGGAGAGGACTTTCAGCTGCCAAACCTGCCACCGAAAGTGCCCTGTCCAGCCTTCCTTTGCATGCTTTGCATGATTGTTTTAGGGTGTTTAAGGGGATTCTTGGGGAGTTTTATAGAGTTGTTTTTGAGCTAGTTTGGTCCCTCATTTGAGTCCATCTGTGTAGGCACAGACCAGAGGAACCAAAGTGAGCAGCAATGAGTACTGCTTTAGAGTTTGCAGAGTCAGTTCAGAGATAGCCAGAGGTGAGAGGAACTAAACTTAATTCTTTTAATTGAGAAATTGAATGCTTTTAGCATATTTCATGCACCATGATTATGCAATAGGTTGATTGCATTAGAATCCACGAATATGTTGCATTGCATACTTATTTGTTGATGTGGGTGGATGCTGAATGATCCAATTAGTCTCTGAGGAAAGACCAGGTGCCCATTCTACGCCCTGGCAGGTATAGGAAAGACCAGGTGCCCAGTCTACGCCCTGGCACAATGGTAAGTACAGGTGTTATATACACGTATAAATATACATGACAGGAAGATCAGGTGCCCATTCTACGCCCTGGCACGGAAAGGATACTGAGACTATTTGGTGACAGGTTTACCCTTGATGTGGATTGTCTGTGATATGATGCATTCCATAAGATCATGTTTTAATGACCTGTTTTATTGTTCTACTCATTGGGCTATAGAGCTCACCCCACTCCCTTAACCCCAGTTTTGCAGGAATAGTGTACAGGGGAAGTTTAGCAGGGTACAGGAAGAGAAAAAGAGTTGTGTAATAGTCTAGTATGGACATGTAATGTTAAAGAGATGTAATCGTTGTATATAAAGGTAGAATTGTGCTTGACTTAATTAGTTTGTTTTGTAAATCTCTTTTGTATACATGGCCTGTTTTATGTATATGTCCAATTGATGAGTATGGATGACCAGGTTTAACATATACTGTGTGGACTCAGCTAGAGCTTTGATGAGTACTCTGGCAAGGGAGTCTGTGTACAGAGATAGTGCATGCACAGGTTAAGCCCTGATCTAGAGAAAAGTTTTTATTTTCACAAAAAAAATATATGATCATGTATGGGATTTACAGGTACATAGGAAGTATAGCAGGCTTGCTACAGGTTTCGGCGACCTTAAGTTGACCTGAATCCTAGCGCCGGTGGCGGTCCAATTTTTGGGTCGTTACAGATTGGTATTAGAGCCCTAGGTTCACAGGATCGGACCTATAGGGTAAGGAGAGCCCTAGGTTCACAGGATCGGACCTATAGGGTAAGGAGAGCCCTAGGTTCACAGGATCGGACCTATAGAGAGTGTCGGGCTCATAGAGGTTAGAGGTGGTCAAGCACAAAGGAAAATTATGTCCACTAGGATAGGATGTTGAGTCCTGTCTATTTGATGTTATGAAATGCCATGATGTATGCATGTGCATTATTGATATGTGTTGTTTATATGCTGATATGCTATGTTATGTGTTGTGTTTCCAGAGGTAAGATGAGAGGAACTCGTCGATCCGCACGATTGACTGGAGTCCTACCAGATAGTGAGAGATTAGCTGCTCGCCCTCCTGCATTGCCAAGGGCAAGGTCTCAAAGATCAAGCAGGGAAGGTACGTCAATGGACCCTAGAAGGTCCTTAGACGAGAGCAGAAGAGGTATAGCTAGAGGAGGAAGGTCAGAAGAAGTGAGGGAGGCTATGGAGGTGGATTAGTCAGTAGATGAAAGCATGGGTGTAGGCAGATTTGAAGAAGGTATGGGAGAGTCTCAGGGAGGCGCTCAGGCCTCGGGGTTTGGTTATCCAGCCTTTCCTCAGTGCCCAGGTGTAATACCCGGCTAGAATCCGGCACCGGAATTCCTGTCGTCCGGTGGAATCCGAGGTGTCGGAATTCTATAAAAGGGTAGGATTTATGTTTGACTTAAGTGTTATGAAAGGGTAGGATTTATGTTTGACTTAAGTGTTATGATGTGTTTTAATGTTTTAAGTTAAATAGAACTAAGTTTTGAGTTGAAATGAACCAAGGCAGATGAGCCAAGTTCGGCCGCCGAAGGTAAGTTCGGCCGCCGAAAGTGCCCAAGGTTCGACTTCCGAAGTGCAAGTTCGGCCCCCGAATGTTGCATGGTTTTGCATGCGATTCGGCAGCCGAAGCTGAGTTGCTCAGCCAGCTAATGTGCATTCCTTAGTCAGCATTTTGGACAGGTGTTATCACCAACTTGTTGCCAGAAGCTTGGCCACGTCTTCTATGACTTATCTGCAAGTTTTTAGCTACTCATGCAGAATTTGTGTTGGTTTTCAAAGGATTTGAAGATTTTGAAATTGAAAGCTAAGTTTTTGAGTTTAATGAGTTTGAAGAAGAGTTGATCCATTTTCTTTGTTCAGATCGTTCATCTTCTTGTTTACAGGAGGTAAGTGAAGATCTTGAACTTATTTTAAGGTTTTATAGAAGTTTTGTGGAGGTTTGGTTAGAGATGCATGCTTAGGTTATAAATGATATTTTTGATGATTTATTGTTTGTTTTAGGAACATTCGAGGACGAATGTTCTTAAGGGGGGGAGAATGTAATACCCGGCTAGAATCTGGCACCGGAATTCCTGTCGTCCGGTGGAATCCGGGATGTCAGAATTCTATAAAAGGGTAGGATTTATGTTTGACTTAAGTGTTATGATGTTTTTTAATGTTTTAAGTTAAATAGAACTAAGTTTTGAGTTGAAATGAACCAAGGCAGATGAGCCAAGTTCGGCCGCCGAAGGTAAGTTCGGCCGCCGAAAGTGCCCAAGGTTCGGCTTCCGAAGTGCAAGTTCGGCCCCCGAATGATGCATGGTTTTGCATGCGATTCGGCAGCCGAAGCTGAGTTGCTCAGTCAGCTAATGTGCATTCCTTAGTCAGCATTTTGGACAGGTGTTATCACCAACTTGTTGCCAGAAGCTTGGCCACGTCTTCTATGACTTATCTGCAAGTTTTTAGCTACTCATGCAGAATTTGTGTTGGTTTTCAAAGGATTTGAAGATTTTGAAATTAAAAGCTAAGTTTTTGAGTTTAATGAGTTTGAAGAAGAGTTGATCCATTTTCTTTGTTCAGATCGTTCATCTTCTTGTTTACAGGAGGTAAGTGAAGATCTTGAACTTATTTTAAGGTTTTATAGAAGTTTTGTGGAGGTTTGGTTAGAGATGCATGCTTAGGTTATAAATGATATTTTTGATGATTTATGCTTGTAAGCATGATTATGTGTTATGTTTGATTTGTTTGTTGGGGTTGTTAGGTAGTTTTAGACCTATATGTTCATATACTTGAGTATATGTGTGTTGAGGAGTTGAAATATGCATGTTTAGAGAGGAGAAAAGGATGGAGGAGCAAGGTGGCAGACGAAGCTGAGTTCTTGAAGAACTCAGGTTCGGCAGCCGAAGAAGCATTCGGCCGCCGAACCCCTTGCATGGTGGCTTTGGCTGCCACAGCTTGCCCCTGAGAGTTTTGAAGTTTGGCTCTGTTTGGGGGGTTCGGCCACCGAAGATTGAGGTTCGGCCCCGAAGGTTAGAGACTTTCGTCTCTGGAGTGCCTTTCAGCCCCCGAAACTTGCCCCCGAAAGGGTTCGGCCGCCGAAGGTTGAGATTCGGCCGCCGAAGGTGCTTGAGTTTCGTCTCTGAAGAAGACTTTCGGCCGCCGAACCTGCTGCCGAAAGTGTTCTGTCCAGCTTTTCTTTTGCATGCTTTGCATGAGTTTAGAGTGAGTTTAAAGGGATTCTTGGGGAGTTTAATAGAGTTATTCTTAAGTAAGTTTGGTCCCTCATTTCAGTCTTTCTGTGATTTCACAGATCAGAGGAACCAGAGAGAGCAGCAGTGAGTACTGCTCCAGAGTTACTGAACTTGCAGAGTCAGTCCAGACAGCCAGAGGTGAGTGGAACTAAACTTATTACTCGTTTTAATTAAGACATTAACTGCTTTTAGCATCTTTCATGCATCATAATTATGCAATAGGTTGATTGCATTAGAATTCACCAAGATGTTGCATTGCATAGCTATATTGTTAATGTGGGTGAATGCTGAATGATCCAATAGTCTCTGAGTTAAGACCAGGAGCCTTTGACTACGCCCTGGCAGGTATAGTAAAGTCCAGGAGCCTTTGACTACGCCCTGGCAATGGTAAGTACAGGTGTTATATACACATATACATATATGAGACAGGAAATCCAGGTGCCTTTGACTACGCCCTGGTATGAGTTACTGAGGCTATGTGGTGACAGGTTTACTCTTGATGTGGATTGTCTGTGTTATGACGCATTCCATCATATCATGTTTTAATGAATTACTTTACTGTTCTACTCACTGGGCTATAGAGCTCATCCCACTCCCTTAACCCCAGTCTTGCAGGTTCATTGTACAGTGTACAGGGGAAATCCAGAAGAGTACAGGAAGAGAGAAGAGACTTGTAATAGCTTAGAATGGACATGTAATATTAAAGAGATGTATCAGTTGTATTTAAAGTTAGAATTGTGCTTGACTTAGTCATGTTAGTGTTGTAAATCTTTGGTTTATGTACATGATCTGTATATGTATATGTTTTATAGAATATGTGAAAAACCAGGCTTAACAGGTATGAAATAACCCATCTAGAGCAAGCTCTAGTCAGGGGTACAGAGTACAGAGTACAGAGACAGTGCATGCACAGGTTAAGCCTTGATACAGAGAAAAGAGTTTTTATTCTCACAGAAAATGTATGATCATGTATAAGATTTACAGGTACACAGAGAGTATAGCAGGCTTGCTACGGGTTCTGGCGGCCTTAAGCCGACCTGAATCCTAGCGCCGGTGACGGTCCGTTTTGGGGTCGTTACACCAGGGTATCCGATGGGAGGTACGTCGGAGTACTCTAGTTTTGTCCCACATCCTACTTACATGCCATATATGCCTTATGTTGAACCTAAATGTTCTAATCCTTATTTTGATTATTAATAAACAATTGGTATGCTACTAATTATCTTCAAAAGTGTTTATGTTGAGCTTGTAGGTCCCTTGCTAACAAGAACGAAATTGCTTCAATCTCAAAAGGAAAAAATGCATATTTTGGAAGCATACCACAAGAAAGGGATCTTAAAGTAATTTCTTCTTTATGTATTGTAACGACCCGAAAATCGGACCGCTACCGGCGCTAGGATCCGGGTCGACTTAAGGCCGCCGGGACCCGTAGCAAGCCTGACATAAAACCTGTAAACCTGTATAATCCCATACATGATCAACAATATGCATAAAAATTAAAACTTTTCTTTCCATGAATATCAACCAAACTCAACCTGTGCATAAACATAAACATAACTTTGATCCCTCTGTGGGATCTCATCTGTGCCCCCAATGGGAAACATAACATCTGTTGAGTTGGTTTACATAAACATCATCAAAATCTCTAAGATCATGTATTAAAAGGGATACAACAATCTATGGTCAAGCACACACTAACATCCATAAAACTCATTACATAACTATACTGTACTTTTACATTACAATTTGATCATGTCCATTTCTAGCTATTACAAAAACATGACCTCTTTTCTCTATCCGGACTCCCGCACTATATCCTGTACCTGCAAGCCTGGGGGTAAAGGGAGAGGGGTGAGCTAAAAGCCCAGTGAGCTGAACTATAAAACATTTTAACACTATGCTTTAATGAAATGCATCATAACACAAACAATTCACATAAGGGTTGAGTGAACTTGTCACCAATTAGTCCAAGTTAACTCTGTGCCAGGCCGTAGCATGGGGTCTTGGTCTTCCTGTCATACATACATTACTCACCATTATCCCAGGGCCTCCTCTGGGCTCCTGGTCTTCGAGTCCACTATCGTGCCAGGCCGTAGAATGGGGTCCTGGTCTTCCTGTCTTGGACTAATTGGGTCATCCAACATTCACCCACATCAACAACAATAGATGCAATGCGACATATTCGTGAAACTAATGCAATCATCCTATTGCATAATCATGATGCATGAAACATGATAAAACATTTAATTTTAAAAGATTAAGTTTAGTCCTACTCACCTCTGGCTGACTCTGACAATACCGAAGCAGCTGAACTCACTGCTGGGGTCCTCGGTTCCTCGGGTCCGAACCTACACAGGTGGACTCAAATGAGGGACCAAACATACGTAATTACAACTCTAATATACTCCCCAAAATCCCCCTAAAACATCCTGAAAATATCACATCAAAACATGCAAGAAATGGCTGAACAGGACACTTTCGGCGGCACCTTCGGCGGCCGAAAGTCCTGGACAGATCCGAAAGTCAGGCACTTTCGGCGGCACCTTCGGCGGCCGAAAGTCCCAGACAGAGACGAAAGTCTCTTTTCGGGGGCAACTTCGGCAGCCGAATGCTGCCTCCACAAAGGGGGTTCGGCGGCCGAAACTCCCTTCGGCGGCCGAACCTGGTTTCTGCCAGAAGGGCAGAGACTTGGTTCACATGAACCTCTTGCCTCCTAAAACCTCAAATCAAGCATATATCTCAACCAAATCATGCATACAAGTTCCTAGGGGCCTCAAAACATCAAATACCCCAACTACAACACTTCAAACATACTCAAGCAAGCCACATTGTTCAAAACCTCAATAAAAACCCATAAACTCAACATATACCCTAACATGCATTTCTACTCATAGAACTCATAAAATCTCACTTAAAACACATAAGGAGCTTAAGATCGGCTCTTACCTCTTGAAGATCGAGAGGGAGACGACCTAAACTTGGAGATCCACGAAAATGAGCTCCTGAGTTCCCAAAGCTCCAAAACTTGTTTCAAAAGCTTAAATCTTTCAAACCAAGTGAAAACAAGTGAAAATCTTGAAAGATTTAGAGGAAGAACATCAAAAAATGGGTGAGGGACGGCGGAAAGCTCACCTTGGCCGAAAATGGGGAAAAGCTCGCCCGTTTTCGGCTAAGGGACCCTTTTATAGTGGCTGGCCAGACCACGTTCGGGGGCCGAATGTGCCTCCGCATCCATGCAAATGTTCGGCGGCCGAACTTGACTTTCGGCGGCCGAATCTGGACTTCCCTCACTCATGCTTTCGGGGGCCTAACGTGCCTCCAAAACGCATGCATGTTCGGCGGCCGAACTTGACTTTCGGCGGCCGAACCTGGGTTTTCCTCCAAAGACTTTTTCATGCAAAAACTCATTCAATTTCATACTCAAAACCATTAAAACATGAAAACATTTTTATAAAAACATGATTCTACCCTTCTAGAGGTCTCCGACATCCGAGATTCCACCGGACGGTAGGAATCCCGATACCGGAGTCTAGCCGGGTATAGGGATGGCAACGGATCGGGTATTTTCGGGTACCCGATCCGACCGAACCCTAATAGAACGGATTTGGGTAGTTATAATCGGGTTTGGGACGGGTTCGGGTTTTAAAAATAATACCCGTTGCGGGTTCGGATCGGAGTCGGATTTTATGTACAGGGTACCCACCACCCGAACCCGTTTATATAAATAATTAATTTAATATAAAAATATATTTTACAATAATATTTATAAATTTTTTTATATATTTTTATTTAAAAATTTAAATTTAAATATTTTTTAGAAATATTAGATTTTTTAAATGAAAATTATTAATGAGAAATATTTTTTATATAAATTATTAATTAAAATATATAAGATTAAACGGGTTCGGGTTTTATTCGGGTAATAATAATCGGGTTTGGTACGGATTCGGATAGTTTAAATTAATTTTTAATCGGGTTCGGAACGGATTCGGATATTACTAATATAAACCGGGTTCGGATTCGGATAGTTTAATTTTCGCGGGTACCCTACCCGTTTACATCCCTAGCCGGGTATTACATTCTCCCCCCCTTAAGAACATTCGTCCCCGAATGTTCCTCAACTAGTACATGCATACCAAACAACATAACATACACACATAAACATATAGAGACTAACCTTAAAAGAGATGGGGATATTGCCGGAGCATGGACTCCCGTGTCTCCCAAGTGCATTCTTCCATATTGTGGTGGTTCCACATGACTTTCACCATCGGGATTTCCTTGTTTCTCAGCTTCCTGATCTGGGTGTCTAGGATCCGTACTGGCTGCTCAACATAGGTGAGATCCTCTTGGATCTCCACATCAGGCTCACTAAGAACCTTGCCCGGATCTGACACGAATTTTCTCAACATAGAAACATGGAAAACCGGATGGATTCTCTCCATTGAAGCAGGTAAATCCAGCTTGTACGATACATTCCCAATCTTTTGCAAGACTTCAAAGGGTCCGATGTACCGCGGAGCCAGCTTACCTTTCTTCCCGAACCTAACCACTCCTTTCATTGGAGACACCTTAAGCAATACTAGATCCCCCTCCTGAAACTCCACTTGCCGTCTGCGGATGTCTGCATAACTCTTCTGTCTGCTTGCAGCTGTCTTGATTCTTTCTCTGATCATGGGCACCACCCTGCTGGTGATCTCTACTAGCTCGGGTCCTGCTAAGGACCTCTCTCCTACCTCTTCCCAGCAAACAGGTGATCTGCACTTCCTTCCATATAAAGCTTCATATGGAGCCATCCCGATGCTAGCATGATGACTGTTATTGTAGGCAAACTCCACCAAAGGTAGATGCTGCCTCCAAGAACCGCCAAAGTCCAGCACACACATTCTAAGCATATCCTCGATAGTCTGGATGGTCCTTTCTGACTGTCCATCAGTCTGGGGGTGGAAGGCAGTACTGAAATCCAACCTAGTACCCATGGCATTCTGCAGACTCCGCCAAAACCTGGAGGTGAACTGGGGCCCTCTGTCCGACACTATCGAAACCGGAACCCCATGCAGCCTGACGATCTCATCCACATATACCTGCGCCAACTTGTCCACAGAGTAGCCACTCCTGACAGGGATGAAGTGAGCAGATTTGGTGAGTCTGTCCACAATCACCCATATGGAGTCCAATCTGTTGGACGTCGCCGGTAACCCCACTACGAAGTCCATAGCTATATTCTCCCATTTCCACTCTGGAATAGGTAGTGGGTTAAGCATTCCAGCCGGCTTCTAATGTTCCAGCTTCACCCTCTGACACACTTCGCAGGCTGACACAAACTGTGCCACTTCTTTCTTCATAGCTGGCCACCAATAGACTTTCTTCAGATCTTGATACATCTTGGTGGCTCCGGGGTGAATGCTGTATCTTGCATTATGAGCCTCTCTCATAATGTCTCCTTTTAGCCCTATGTCATCTGGTACACACAATCGACTCCCATAGCGGAGGATCCCCCTATTGTCGAATCTGAACTCACTGTCCTTGCCTGACTGAACAGTCCTGGCAATCTTCACTAACTTTGGGTCCTCATGCTGTTTCTGAGCCACCTGCTCCAGAAACACGGGTGTCACTTTCATCTGAGCGACCAAGGCACCTGTACCAGATAACTCCATCTGTAGACCTTCCTCAATGAGCTTGTAAAACTCCTTCACCACCGGTCTCCTTTCTGCCGTGATGTGGGATAGACTGCCTAGTGACTTCCGGCTTAGGGCGTCTGCCACGACATTTGCCTTACCCGGATGATACTGAATCTTGCAATCATAGTCACTCAGCAACTCTACCCATCTCCTCTGTCTCAAATTTAAGTCTCTTTGACTCAGGATGTATTGCAGGCTCTTATGATCTGTAAAGATCTCACATTTAACCCCATAGAGGTAGTGCCTCCACATCTTCAGTGCAAAGATTACTGCTGCCATCTCAAGGTCATGTGTGGGGTAATTCAACTCATGCTTCTTTAGCTGCCTAGAAGCATAAGCAATCACCCTCTCTTTCTGCATAAGCACACAACCCAGTCCCACACGGGACGCATCACAAAAGACTGTAAAGTCCTCTCCACTAGATGGTAGAGCTAAAACTGGTGCTGAAGTCAACCTCTTCTTAAGCTCCTCAAAACTCTCTTCGCACTGGTCGGTCCACAGAAACTTCTGATTCTTCCTGGTTAGTTTGGTCAGAGGAGCTGCTATCTTTGAGAAGTCTTGTACGAACCTCCTGTAGTAACCTGCCAAACCCAAGAAACTCCTGATCTCTATCACTGAAGTGGGTCTAGGCCAGTTAGCCACAGTCTCTATCTTCTTGTGGTCTACCTCAATCCCATTCTCTGACACTACATGCCCCAAGAACGAAATGCTCCTCAGCCAGAACTCACACTTAGAGAACTTGGCATACAAGCCATGTTCCCTCAAGGTCTGTAGAACCAACCTCAGATGATGGGCATGCTCCTCTGCATTCCTGGAATACACTAAGATATCATCTATGAAGACAATAACAAAGTGATCCAGGTATTGACTAAACACTCTATTCATGAGGTCCATGAATGCTGCAGGGGCGTTAGTTAACCCGAACGGCATCACAAGGAACTCAAAATGCCCATATCTGGTCCTGAAAGCTGTCTTTGGTACATCCTCTTCCCTGATCCTCAACTGATGATACCCGGACCTCAGATCTATTTTAGAGAAACAACCCGCTCCTGCTAGCTGGTCGAATAGATCGTCGATCCTTGGCAATGGGTACTTGTTCTTGGTAGTGACTTTGTTCAACTGCCTGTAGTCGATACAAAGTCTAAGAGATCCATCCTTCTTTTTCACAAACAGCACTGGAGCACCCCAGGGTGAGGTACTCGGTCGGATGAAGCCCTTGTCTACCAGCTCCTGTAACTGCTCCTTCAACTCTTTCAATTCTGCTGGCGCCATCCTGTAGGGAGGGATAGAGATCGGTCGGGTTCCAGGCATCAGTTCTATCTCGAACTCTATCTCCCTAGCAGGTGGTAAACCTGGCAGTTCGTCTGGGAACACATCTAAGAACTCTCTAACCACTGGCACCGAGGCGGGCTCTCTAACCTGACTATTAAGCTCTCTCACATGAGCCAAATACCCCTGACATCCCCTCCTAAGCAACCTACGAGCCTGAAGAGCTGAGATCATACCTCTAGGTGTACCCCTCCTGTCTCCTCTGAAGACAACCTCTGATCCATCCTGACCTCTGAACCTGACTACCTTGTCCCTGCAGTCCAAGGTAGCACCATGGGTAGATAACCAGTCCATCCCTAGAATGACGTCAAAGTCTGTCAAATCTAGAACCACAAGGTCGGCGGACATGCATCTCCCCTCAACAAAAACTGGACTACACTGACAGACTGACTCTGCCACTGATGGATCACACTTGGGTCCACTGACCCAGAGAGGACACTCTAACCCAGAGATCATCAACCCCAACCTCTGGACGGCTCTCGGAGCAATAAATGAATGAGATGCACCAGGGTCCATCAATGCATAAACATCCGAACAACCTATGACGAGATTACCTGCCACTACGGTGTTGGATGCGTCTGCCTCCTGCTGTGTCATTGTGAAGATCCGTGCTGGGGCTGATGGACCTTCACCTCTGAAACCCGCTGAAGAAGAGGCTGCTCCTCTCCCTCTGCCTCTGCCACTGGCCTGAGTCATGGCTGGAGCTACTGGCTGCGCTACACTGCCTGAAGCTGTCTGCTGGGACTGAGCCATCGGGGCCGCTCTTGGACAATCTCGAGCTAAATGCCCCTCCTGACCACATCTAAAACAAGCGTTCGTCCCAAAACGACATACTCCCTTGTGTGGTCTGCCACACCTTGCACAAACTGCGTTATCCGCACCAGAGCTTGAGCCACTTCCAAATCCCAGACTGGACTTGACTTTGTTCCAGAACTTATTCTTCTTGCCCTTGGGTTCGGACCCGAGGAACCGAGGACCCCTGTGTAGGTTCGGACCCGAGGAACCGAGGACCCCAGCAGTGAGCCAGCTGCTACAGAGTTTGTCAGAGCTAGACAGAGGTGAGTGGAATAAACCTTAAGTTTTAAAATAAATGAAATATGAATATTGAGCATGATCCATGCATCATGAATGCCATGAGATATAGTAGGTTGTTTGCATTAGTATTCACGAATATGTTGCATTGCATTTATGATGTTGATGTGGATTGGTTATTGGATGATCCTTTTGTCCTCATATGGCATGATGATGTTACGGCATGATATGGTATGGAAGTCCAGGTTGTACCCATTCTACGTCCCTGGCACGATGTAAGAGAAAGTCCAGGTTGTACCCATTCTACGTCCCTGGCACATTGGTATGTTATGATATGTTATGATAAGAGAAAGACCGGTTGTACCCATTCTACGTCCCGGCACAGTTGGACTATGTAGAGGACTATTGGTGACAATACCATCCGAGATGTGATTTGTTGTGATGTGTTGCATTACATAATGGCATGAGATTTTTAATTATATGATTTCACTATTCTGCTCACTGGGCTTTGTAGCTCACCCCTCTCCCCTAACCCCAGATGTGCAGGTACAGGGTAGACCAGGAGGTTAGCCAGAGTTTTGAAGTATGTGTATGTAATAGTTAGATTGTGGACATGACAATTGTACTATGATGTAATGTAAGAAATTTCAGTATGTTATGTAATGAGGTATATTGAGGTTATAGATGTGCTTGACCCTATGAGTATTGTAATCCCTTGTTGATGCATGATCTTAGATATTTGTTGATACAGATGTTAGCCAACTCATCTCATGTTATAGTGCTCATTGGGGCATTGTTGAGATCCCACAGAGGGGTCATGACTATGGTTATGTAATGTATGTTCAGGTTGAGTTGGATGTATGATAGAAAAGTTTAAATTTTTATGCATGTTGTCGATCATGTATGGGATTATACAGGTTTCCAGGATGTGTGTTTGGCTTGCTACGGGTCCCGGCGGCCTTAAGTCGACCCGGATCCTAGCGCCGGTAGCGGTCCGATTTTTGGGTCGTTACAGAATGGTATCAGAGCCCTAGGTTCATATGGTCGGACCTAGAGTGTCGGGCTCATAAATGTTATAGAAGGTCAAGCACAATAGGAAAGGTCATGTCCACTAGGATAGGATGTGGAGTCCTGTCTTGTATGATGATGTGAAATGCCATGATTATATACATGTGCATTGATGCTATGATATGAATGATGTATATGTGATGAGGGTTCATGTGTGCCCACATGAACCATATGATGCTAATGCTTGCTTGATGTGTACTGTTTTTCAGAAAACAGGATGAGAGGAACTCGTCGATCTGCACGATTGACTGGAGTGCCACCTGAGGATGAGGGCACGAGCGCCCGTCCTCCTACATTGCCTAGGGCAATGTCTTGTAGAGCCAACAGAGAAAGAGTGTCAAGGGACCCTAGAAGGTCTTTTGATGCTAGCAGAAGGGGGACTGATAGAGGAGGAAGTTCTTCAGATGTGAGGGAGGTTATGGAAGAGGATCAGAGGAGGGATGGGAATCTGGATGTGAGCATGGAGGAAGAAGGGACAGGGGAGTCTCAGGGAGGCGTTCAGGCCTCAGGGTATGGTTTTCCACCCCATTATCCACCCTTTCCACAGGGTTCAGGGTATCCGATGGGAGGCACATCGGATTACTCCAGCTTTAACCCCTACCCTACCTGCATGCCCTATCCACCTTTCTATCCACCTTACACACAGTACCCAGCTTATCCACCCTCACCCTTCTATCCAAACCCGGCAAACCCCACCTCGGGGAATGCTGCACCTCCACCTCCACCACCTACAGAACCAGCAGCCCCAGTTACTCAACCTCCTAGACCTAGCTCAGCAGATGGGAGCAAGGTAAAGATGATAGATTACCTCAAGCTGGATGCTCCCAAATACAAGTCAGGGGATGACCCCTTTGAGTATCTGAGAGTAGTGAAGACAATAACTGATGAGCTAGGGGCAAGTGACAGCAGGGCCATTCAGATGGCAGGGTTCACTTTAAAGTGCAAGAAGGCACGGGAATGGTTCAAGTGTTATGTGGACCCGAGACTAGAAGGTATGACATGGGAAGAATTTGCGAATGAGTTCGCTGGATGGGCTTTTCCAGACAGTTCTAGAGAACTGAAGATGATTGAGTTTGAACAACTGAGGCAGTCAGAGCACATGGGTGTAGAGGAGTTCACGGATAAATTCTTGGAGCTATTGCCTTTTTCAGGGCAAGCTCTAGATACAGATATGAAGAAAGCCAAGAGGTATGTTATGAAGCTGCATTCCAGGTACTCCTCGTTGATTCAGTCAGCTGAGAGAGAAAGTTTCCACACTGTGGTGGATATGGCTCGAAGAATGGAAGCAAGTGCTATAGTTGAGGGGTCAGTGAAGCAGTCAGTGGCCCAGTCTTCAGGGGTTAAGACCCCAGGCAGAGGAGGACCAGGTTTCTCTTCTCAGAGCTCAGGTAAGAAGAGGTGGGATAATACCACCAGGAAGCCGAAGAAGAATAAGTTTTGGAACAAGTTGAAGTCCGGTCTGGGATTTGGCGGTGGCTCGAGCTCAGGCTCAGATGGTACAGAATGCCAGAGATGTGGAAGACCGCACAGGGGAGTGTGTCGAGCTGGGACTAATACATGTTTCAGATGTGGACAGGAGGGACACATAGCTCGGGAGTGTCCTAGAGCGCCTTTTATGGGCCAGCCCCAGCAGACAGCTTCTGGTAGTGTGGCACAGCCAGCAGTTCCAGCCACAACTCAGGGCAGTGGCAGAGGTAGAGGGAGAGGGGCAGCCTCTTCTTTTGGTTCCCGAGGTGAAGGTCCATCAGCTCCAGCCAGGATCTTCACCATGACTCAGCAGGAGGCTAACACATCCAACACCGTGGTGTCAGGTAATCTCGTCATTGGGTGTTCTGATGTGTATGCATTAATGGACCCGGGTGCATCTCATTCATTTATTGCTCCGAGAGCCGTTGAGAGGTTGGGTCTGATAGTCTCTGGGTTAGAGTGTCCCCTATGGGTCAGTGGACCCAAGTGTGACTCGTCAGTGGCAGTGTCAGTCTGCCAGTACAGTCCAGTTTTTGTTGAGGGAAGATGCCTCTCCGCCGACCTTGTGGTTCTAGATTTGACAGACTTTGACGTCATTCTAGGGATGGATTGGCTATCTGCTCATGGTGCTACCTTGGACTGCAGGGACAAGGTAGTCAAGTTCAGAGATCAGAACGGGTCAAAGGTCGTCTTCAGAGGAGACAAGAAGGGCACACCTAGAGGTCTGATATCAGCTCTTCAGGCTCGTAGGTTGCTTAGGAAGGGATGTCAGGGGTATTTAGCTCATGTGAGAGAGCTAGACAGTCAGGTCAGGGAGCCAGCCTCGGTGCCAGTTGTCAGAGAGTTTCAGGATGTTTTTCCGGATGAGCTTCCAGGTTTACCACCTGCTAGGGAGATAGAGTTCGAGATAGAGTTGGTGCCTGGAACTAGACCGATCTCTATCCCTCCCTACAGGATGGCTCCAGCCGAGTTAAAGGAGTTGAAAGAGCAGTTGCAAGAGCTGGTAGAAAAGGGTTTCATCTGACAGAGTACCTCACCTTGGGGTGCTCCGGTCTTGTTTGTGAGAAAGAAGGATGGATCCCTTAGACTTTGTATCGACTACAGGCAGTTGAACAAAGTCACTACCAAAAATAGGTACCCTTTGCCAAGGATCGATGATCTATTCGACCAGCTAGCCGGAGCAGGTTGTTTCTCCAAAATAGATCTGAGATCGGGGTACCATCAGTTAAGGATAAGGGATGAAGATGTGCCGAAGACAGCTTTCAGGACCAGATATGGGCATTTTGAGTTCCTTGTGATGCCGTTCGGGTTAACCAACGCCCCTGCAGCATTCATGGATCTCATGAACAGAGTATTTAGCCAATACCTGGATCACTTCGTTATTGTCTTCATAGATGATATCTTGGTGTATTCCAGGAATGCAGAGGAGCATGCCCATCATCTGCGGTTGGTCTTGCAGACTTTGAGGGAACATGGCTTGTATGCCAAGTTCTCTAAATGTGAATTCTGGCTGAGGAGCATTTCGTTCTTGGGGCATGTAGTGTCAGAGAATGGGATTGAGGTGGACCCCAAGAAGATAGAAACTGTGGCTAACTGGCCTAGACCCACTTCAGTGACAGAGATTAGAAGTTTCTTGGGCTTGGCAGGTTACTACAGGAGGTTCGTTCAGGACTTCTCAAAGATAGCAGCTCCTCTGACCAGGTTAACCAGGAAGAATCAGAAATTTCTGTGGACCGACCAGTGCGAAAAGAGTTTTGGAGAGCTTAAGAAGAGGTTGACTTCAGCACCAGTTTTAGCTCTGCCATCTAGTGATGAGGACTTTACGGTCTTTTGTGATGCATCCCGTGTGGGACTGGGTTGTGTACTGATGCAGAACGAGAGGGTGATTGCTTATGCTTCTAGGCAGCTGAAGAAGCATGAGTTGAATTACCCCACGCATGACCTTGAGATGGCAGTAGTAATCTTTGCACTCAAGATGTGGAGGCACTACCTCTATGGGGTTAAATGTGAGATCTTTACAGATCATAAGAGCCTGCAGTACATCCTGAGTCAAAGAGATTTGAATTTGAGACAGAGGAGATGGGTGGAGCTGCTGAGTGACTACGATTGCAAAATTCAGTATCATCCGGGTAAGGCGAATGTCGTGGCAGACGCCCTAAGCCGGAAGTCACTAGGCAGTTTATCCCACATATCGGCAGAGAGGAGGCCAGTGGTGAAGGAGTTTTACAAGCTCATTGAGGAAGGTCTACAGATGGAGTTGTCTGGTACAGGTGCCTTGGTGGCCCAGATGAGAGTGGCACCCGTGTTTCTGAAGCAGGTGGCTCAGAAACAGCATGAGGACCCGGAGTTAGTAAAGATTGCCAGGACTGTTCAGTCAGGCAATGACAGTGAGTTCAGATTCGACAGCAAGGGGATCCTCCGCTTTGGGAGCAAACTATGTGTACCAGATGACATTGGGCTAAAAGGAGACATTATGAGAGAGGCTCATAATGCAAGATACAGCATTCACCCCGGAGCCACCAAGATGTATCAAGATCTAAAGAAGGTTTATTGGTGGCCAGCGATGAAGAAAGAAGTGGCACAGTTTGTGTCAGCCTACGAAGTGTGTCAGAGGGTGAAGCTGGAACATCAGAAGCCGGCTGGAATGCTTAACCCGCTACCTATTCCAGAATGGAAATGGGAAAATATAGCTATGGACTTCGTAGTGGGGTTACCGGCGGCGTCCAACAGAGTGGACTCCATATGGGTGATTGTGGACAGACTCACCAAATCTGCTCACTTCATCCCTGTCAGGAGTGGCTACTCTGTGGACAAGTTGGCCCAGGTGTATGTAGATGAGATCGTCAGGCTGCATGGGGTTCCTGTTTCGATAGTGTCAGATAGAGGGCCCCAGTTCACCTCCAGATTTTGGCGGAGTCTGCAGAATGCCATGGGTACTAGGTTGGATTTCAGTACTGCCTTCCACCCACAGACGGACGGACAATCAGAAAGGACCGTCCAGACCATAGAGGATATGCTCAGAATGTGTGTGCTGGACTTTGGCGGTTCTTGGAGGCAACATCTACCCTTGGTGGAGTTTGCCTACAATAACAGCCATCATGCTAGCATCGGGATGGCTCCATATGAAGCTTTATATGGGAGGAAGTGCAGATCACCTGTTTGCTGGGAGGAAGTTGGAGAAAAGGCCTTGGCAGGGCCTGAGCTAGTAGAGATTACCAGCAGGGTGGTACCCATAATCAGAGAGAGAATCAAGACTGCTGCCAGCAGACAGAAGAGCTATGCAGACGTCCGCAGAAGACAGTTAGAGTTTCAGGAGGGGGATCTGGTATTGCTCAAGGTGTCTCCAATCAAGGGAGTGGTTCGTTTCGGGAAGAAAGGTAAACTAGCCCCACGATACATCGGACCCTTTGAAATCTTACAAAAGATTGGGAATGTGTCGTACAAGCTGGATTTACCTGCTTCAATGGAAAGAATCCATCCGATTTTCCATGTTTCAATGTTGAGGAAGTTTGTGTCAGATACGAGCAAGGTTCTTAGTGAGCCTGATGTGGAGGTCCAAGAGGATCTCACTTATATTGAACAGCCAGTGCGGATCATAGACACCCAGATCAGAAAGTTAAGAAACAAGGAAATCCCGATGGTGAAAGTCTTGTGGAACCACCACAATTTGGAGGAATGTACTTGGGAGACACGGGAGTCTATGCTCCAGCAGTACCCTCATCTCTTTTAAGGTTAGATCTCTATGTGTTTATGTTCTTTGTATATATGTTATGTTTTATGCCATGCTATGTGTGCTAGTTGAGGTACATTCGGGGACGAATGTTCTTAAGGGGGGGAGAATGTAATACCCGGCTAGACTCCGGTATCGGAATTCCTACCGTCCGGTGGAATCTCGGATGTCGGAAGCCTCTAGTAGGGTAGAAACATGTTTTCATAAAATGTTTTAAGGTATTTCATGGTTTTAAGTAAAGTGGAAATGAGTTTTTGCATGAAAACAACCTTGAAGGAAAACTCAGGTTCGGCCGCCGAACCTCAAGTTCGGCCGCCTAACGTGCATGCCTTCGGGAGCACCTTTAGGCCCCCGAAAGCATAAGTGAGGAAAGTCCAGGTTCGGCCGCCGAACCTCATGTTCGGCCGCCGAACATGGCATGCATGCGGAGGCACTTTCGGCCCCCGAACGTGGCTTGGCCAGCCACTATAAAAGGGTCCTTTAGCTGAAAACGGGCGAGCTTTTCCCCATTTTCGGCCAAGGTGAGCTTTTCCGCCGTTCCTCACCATCCTTGAGTTCTTTCCTTCAAATCTTTCAAGATTTTCACAAGCTTTTACTTTGTTTTGAAGATTTTCAAGTTTAAAGCAAGTTTTGGAGCTTTGAGGTTCAAGAACTCAAAATCTCCCATCTCCGAGTTTAGGACGTCTCTCTCTCGATCTTTAAGAGGTAAGAGCCGATCTTAAGCTCATTTCATGTTTAAAGTAAGTTTTATGCAAGATCTATGGGGTAGAATGCATGTTTAGCTCATAGTTAGGTTTTTGAGTTAATGATGTGTTTTGAGCAATGTATGTTGGATTGTGTTGTTGTTGTGTGTTGTAGTTGGGGTTTAAGTTAGTTTGAGGCCCCTAGGAACCATTGTATGAATATTTGCATGATTTGGATGAGTTAAATGCATGTTGGAAGAGTTAGGAGGCAAATGTGCATAAAGGAGCCAAGTTTCTGCCCTTTGGCAAAAACCAGGTTCGGCAGCCGAAGGAGCTTTCGGCCGCCGAACATGGCTGGGGAGGCAGGCCTTTCGGCTGCCGAAGTTGCCCTCGAAAAGAGACTTTCGTCTCTGTCTGGGACTTTCGGCTGCCGAAGGTGCCGCCGAACATGCATGAGTTTCGCCTCTGTCTAGGAGTTTCGGCCGCCGAAGGTGCCGCCGAACCTGCCTGACTTTCGGCTCTGGAGGGACTTTCGGCCGTCGAACCTACCGCCGAAAGTGCCCTGTCCAGCCATTTCTTGCATGTTTTTATGTAGTTGTTTCATGATGTTTTAGGGGGTTTTTGGGGAGTATATTAGAGTTATGTTTATGTATGTTTGGTCCCTCATTGGAGTCCACCTGTGTAGGTTCGGACCCGAGGAACCGAGGACCCCAGCAGTGAGCCAGCTGCTACAGAGTTTGTCAGAGCTAGCCAGAGGTGAGTGGAATAAACCTTAAGTTTTAAAATAAATGAAATATGAATATTGAGCATGATCCATGCATCATGAATGCCATGAGATATAGTAGGTTGTTTGCATTAGTATTCACGAATATGTTGCATTGCATTTATGATGTTGATGTGGATTGGTTATTGGATGATCCTTTAGTCCTCATATGGCATGATGATGTTACGGCATGATATGGTATGGAAGTCCAGGTTGTACCCATTCTACGTCCCTGGCACGATGTAAGAGAAAGTCCAGGTTGTACCCATTCTACGTCCCTGGCACATTGGTATGTTATGATATGTTATGATAAGAGAAAGACCGGTTGTACCCATTCTACGTCCCGGCACAGTTGGACTATGTAAAGGACTATTGGTGACAATACCATCCGAGATGTGATTTGTTGTGATGTGTTGCATTACATAATGGCATGAGATTTTTAATTATATGATTTCACTATTCTGCTCACTGGGCTTTGTAGCTCACCCCTCTCCCCTAACCCCAGATGTGCAGGTACAGGGTAGACCAGGAGGTTAGCCAGAGTTTTGAAGTATGTGTATGTAATAGTTAGATTGTGGACATGACAATTGTACTATGATGTAATGTAAGAAATTTCAGTATGTTATGTAATGAGGTATATTGAGGTTATAGATGTGCTTGACCCTATGAGTATTGTAATCCCTTGTTGATGCATGATCTTAGATATTTGTTGATACAGATGTTAGCCAACTCATCTCATGTTATAGTGCTCATTGGGGCATTGTTGAGATCCCACAGAGGGGTCATGACTATGGTTATGTAATGTATGTTCAGGTTGAGTTGGATGTATGACAGAAAAGTTTAAATTTTTATGCATGTTGTTGATCATGTATGGGATTATACAGGTTTCCAGGATGTGTGTTTGGCTTGCTACGGGTCCCGGCGGCCTTAAGTCGACCCGGATCCTAGCGCCGGTAGAGGTCCGATTTTCGAGTCGTTACAAGAGGATCAGGAATGTGTCGTACAAGCTGGATTTACCTGTTTCTATGGAGAGAATTCACCCAGTATTTCATGTTTCTATGCTACGGCAATTTGTGTCAGATCCGAATCAGGTTCTTAGTGCGCCTGATGTGGAGATTCTTAGAGATCTCACCTATATAGAGCAGCCAGTACGGATTCTGGACACACAGATCAGATAGCTAAGGAATAAGGAAATTTCGATGGTGAAAGTCCTGTGGAACCACCATAATTTAGAAGAGTGCACCTGGGAGACGTGGGAGTCTATGCTCTAGCAGTATCTATATCTGTTTTGAGGTTAGTTTTCCTCCTTTTTATGTGTTTGTTTGTTTGAGGAACATTCGAGGACAAATGTTCTTAAGGGGGGGAGAATGTAATACCCGGCTAGAGTTCGGCATTGGAATTCTACTTTCCGGTGGAATTCAGGATGTTGGAATTCTCTAGAAGGGTAGGATTTATGTTTTTCTAAAGTAATGTAGTATGTTTTAATGTTTTAAAGTTAAAAATGAAATGAGTTTTTGAGAGAAAAGCACTAAGGAAGAAAAGTCAGGTTCGGCCGCCGAACATGTATGGCTTTCGGTTTCATGATAGGCCGCCGAAGGTGGTCTGGCCAGCCACCTATAAAAGGCCCTCAGTCAGTTGAAATGATAAGGATTGCCTTTTTCTTTCACTTTTAGAGGTGAGACCTTGTCTTCCTTAGGTATGCTTTATGTTTTTATCAAATCTTGCAAAGGTTTGATTGGTTTTAATGTTATTTTGAAGGTTTTGACCTATAAACTCAAGTTTTGAAGTTTGGAGAGTTTGAAGGAGAGTTGCTCCATATCTTCACGTTAGGATCGTTCATCTTCTTGATTTTAAGAGGTAAGTGAAAATCCTGATCTTGTTATTATGATTTATGGAAGTTTTATGGAGTTTGTGGGTAGAGTTGCATGAATAGGGTAAAGAGTGAGTTTTTGATGTTTTGTTGATAAAAGCATGTTTATGTGTTATGCTTTGTTGTCTGTTAGGGTTTTAGGTAGTTTTTGACCCCTTTATGCATATACTTGAGTATATGTAAGTTGAGGAATTGTGGTATTTGAGTTTGGGAGAGTTTGGAGTGTTTTGGCGTGAGGCAGAGCAAGGTTCTGCCCTCTTGATGAACCCAGCTTCGGCCGTCGAAGGAGGGATCGGCCACCGAATGTGCTGAGGAGGTGGCTTCGGTTGCCTAAGCTAGCCCCGAGAGTTTGGACTTTCGGCTCTGGAGGGGAGTTTCGGCCGCCGAAGGTGCCGCCGAAGGTTATGGACTTTCGGCTCTAGAGTGCCTTTCAGCCCCCGAAACTTGCCCCCGAAAGGGTTCGGCTGCCGAAAGTAGAGATTCGGCCGCCGAAGGTGCATGAGTTTCGGCTCTGGAGAGGACTTTCGGCCGCCGAACCTGCCGCCGAAAGTGCCCTGTCCAGCCTTCCTTTGCATGCTTTGCATGATTGTTTTAGGGTGTTTAAGGGGATTCTTGGGGAGTTTTATAGAGTTGTTTTTGAGCTAGTTTGGTCCCTCATTTGAGTCCATCTGTGTAGGCACAGACCAGATGAACCAAAGAGAGCAGCAGTGAGTACTGCTTTAGAGTTTGCAGAGTCAGTTCAGAGATAGTCAGAGGTGAGAGGAACTAAACTTAATTCTTTTAATTGAGAAATTGAATGCTTTTAGCATATTTCATGCACCATGATTATGCAATAAGTTGATTGCATTAGAATCCACGAATATGTTGCATTACATACTTATTTGTTGATGCGGGTGGATGCTAAATGATCCAATTAGTCTCTGAGGAAAGACCAGGTGCCCATTCTACGCCCTGGCAGGTATAGGAAAGACCAGGTGCCCAGTCTACGCCCTGGCACAATGGTAAGTACAGGTGTTATATACACGTATAGATATACATGACAGGAAGACCAGGTGCCCATTCTATGCCCTGGCACGGAAAGGATACTGAGACTATTTGGTGACAGGTTTACCCTTGATGTGGATTGTCTGTGATATGATGCATTCCATAAGATCATGTTTTAATGACCTGTTTTATTGTTCTACTCACTGGGCTATAGAGCTCATCCCACTCCCTTAACCCCAGTCTTGCAGGAACAGTGTATAGGGGAAGTTCAGCAGGGTACAGGAAGAGAAAAAGAGTTATGTAATAGTCTAGTGTGGACATGTAATGTTAAAGAGATGTAATCGTTGTATATAAAGGTAGAATTGTGCTTGACTTAATTAGTTTGTTTTGTAAATCTCTTTTGTATACATGGCCTGTTTTATGTATATGTCCAATTGATGAGTATGGATGACCAGGTTTAACATATACTGTGTGGACTCAGCTAGAGCTTTGATGAGTACTCTGGCAAGGGAGTCTGTGTACAGAGATAGTGCATGCACAGGTTAAGCCCTGATCTAGAGAAAAGTTTTTATTTTCACAAAAAAAAATATGATCATGTATGGGATTTACAGGTACACAGGAAGTATAGCAGGCTTGCTACGGGTTTCGACGACCTTAAGTCGACCTGAATCCTAGCGCCGGTGGCGATCTGATTTTCGGGTCGTTACACCAAAGTGGACAATATTTACTGGTGTGGGCCCAGAGGATGTTACACTCACTATCTTTTTTTAAAATACAAATCTTATTCTAACATGCATCGTAGCAAAATAGTCACAAATTAATCGCTAAATTTAGTTGCTATTTTTCTATTTTTTTGTAATGATAAGATATGAAAGGAAAATGATAGAAAAAATCGAGAGAAAAAAATTATGAGATAAAAAATGAAGAAAAAAAATGAAAAAAGAAAGAAAATGAGAGAGAGAAAAAAAAGGATAATAGTAAAATGAATGAATGATAAAAGGAGAAGAGATGATTTTATATTTATAAATCCAAATTACTAATGGATTTGATAATAAATTTGCAATTCGTTACTAAATTTTAGAAAAAGCGGGTTTTTTCCTCCAAAAATTACTAACGAATTTAAATCTATTGATAAATTTATTGGTAACTGAAAAAATAGATTTAAAAAAAAATACAAAAATTTTATGTGAAATTTCATTTTAAACTTATAAATCCATTGATAAATTCAGTAATTTTTTATTTATTAATTTAATGATAAAGTTTAGCTAGAGCTTTTTTAATTTGTTAGTAATTTTTTAGATAAATTAGCAATAGATTTAGAATCTATTAGTCATTTAAATAATTTTTTAAAATTTACTAACAGATTGAAATCTTCTAGTAAATTATCAATAAATTTATTAATAAATTTTAAGTGCGTTAATAAATTGTAACATTAATTACTTTATAAATTAATAAACTATAAAATCCGTTACTAATGTCAACATATTATGAATTTTAATGAAGTTAATTTTTACACAAAATTTTTATAATAAAAATTATCTATTAATTTTTAAATTCATTAGTATTGGTTCAGATTGCTAAAAAATTATTTATTAATTTTCAAATTCGTTAATAATTCGTTCAAATTGCTAATGAATTAAAATTTATTGGTAATTCAAAAATTTCTTATAGTCTAAATATTTTGTTAATTGATTTGATTCTTAACCCAATTCTGAACTAAATTTATAGGTTATGTTTGTCAATGTTGGGTAGTTAATTACAAAAGAAGTCCAAAATTTTAGTCAAGATTCGAAAATTACATAATTTTAAATGTTGTTTTATAAATGATATTATTATTATTATTATTTTAATATCAAATTGAATTATTTTAAATATGATTTCATTTTCATTTTCCTATCATATTTGATAAAAGGCCTCAAGAAATTTATATTTCTATATGGTTTTAATTTATAAATGACAGCGGGCGGGTCCCTCGTATAAAATCTCGACCCAAAATTTGAAGTTGGGTGCCCTTTACTAGGTCATGGTTGTCGGAGGATTTAGATCGGTGGTTATTAATGTCCAAAAACAATTGCTCTTCAAGACGGCTCCATAATTATTAAAAACTGAAAATGCCATATGCAAATTTCTCTTCTTGATAACCGATAACAGTAGATGAAAGCTTGGTTTGAATGATTGATCGGTGATTCTGAGTGATAGTTAGGGGAGAGCATTTGGTCGGTTCGATTCAAAATCAAATCGAATTAAATAAACTAAAAATTAAAATTTTAATATTTATGAAAATCGAATCGATTTTGATCAGAAACTGAATCGAACCGAACCGGTCTGTTTTGATTTGATTCGATTTGGTTTGATCGGTTTTAATTTTTAATAAATTTTTTATTTTTTACACTTTATTTTTATTATTTTAATATTTAATTAAAATATTTTAATCTTAATATGATTTAATTTCTCTATATTATTGAAAATAACATATTATTATTACTAATCGGTTCGGTTTGGTTTTTTCAATGTTTTTCTAATCAAAACCGAACCGAATCGAAATAACAGAAATTTCTGAAATTAAAAATCAAATCGAACCGAATTGAATAAAAAATGAACCGAATTTTTAAATTAGTTCAATTCGATCAATTTTTTTCAATTGAAACAGCCGGACTCGAACTGGCCCAAATAATTTTTGGACCCACTTTTCACTTGATCCAAAATGATTAACCCAAATTATTTAGTAGTTTCGTGCTAGCTATTATATACAAATCCATTTTCTTCAAATCTTCCAATGTGGGACGGTCAGTTACCGTAATTCCGCCAAGACAGCAAACCGTTATTGCCGCAATTCCGCCAAACAGGCAGCTGACCGTTACACTCAGTGCCGCTAAATTTTACAACGTCCTCGTCGCAACTAAATTAATTATAATTGCTAATTAGGACCGGACCCTTGGGTATTGTGGTTTGCTAGTACCTCGGGCGGCTCCACCTCGTCTCTCACGGATAACCCTTTTCTCGCAGGCCACTAGCTCCGAAAAGAATAAATTATTTGCAATATTAAGAATGTGTGTAAATAAGATTTTATATATGTATAGAACAAAATGCGTGTAGAACAAAAAGTGTTTTTAACTTATTTATCAACTTTTATTTCTTTTTACTGTTTAATTAATGCACACCATATGTTTAAAACCTAATTTTCCTTTCTAATTTATTTGCTTGTTCGTCAGAACTGCCGTCAGCTTTTGGAAGTTCTGATAAGAAGAACCACTAGGTCTGATTGCTTCTTCAGCTTTTTCCTTCCACTCCATTGCTCTCTTTTTCATTTCTTTTCCTTCTTCTCCCATCAACTTTCTCACCAGATTTTCAACTTCATCTCTCTTCGCATCATTGTTGATCTCCACACCAATGCTCCACTCATTGCAAGCAAACCAACAATTTGTCTGTTGCTCTGCGAAAAATGGCCAACAAAGCAGCGGCACTCCGGCAGTCACACTTTCAATCGTTGAATTCCACCCCATATGACTTAAAAACCCTCCTATTGATGGATGGTTCAAGACTTTTTCCTGTGGACACCAACCTGCTATAATACCTCTCCCATTCGTTTCAGCTAAAAATTCAGGTGGCACAATCATAGAGTCGCCGGTGACAAGATCAGGTCTCATTATCCACAGAAAAGGCTTTTTACTGTTGGCTAGTCCCCATGCAAATTCAATGAGTTGAAGAGATGACATCACTGCTATGCTACCAAAATTTACATAAATCACAGAATTCGGCTTCTGCGAGTCAAGCCATTTTATGCACTCAGTATCTTCCTTCCATAGATTTGAACCTAAAGTTTTCAGTTCATGATCATCTGAAATGTGATAAGAAAGCAAGCTATGGAGAGGGCCGATGCTGTAAACGAGTGGAAACATTGAAGAAAGAACATCTAAAACATCTTGTTCAAGGGCATCGAATGTGTTTAAAATGAGTGCAGAAGCTCTGGGAATCTTTGATATTTCATTGGGGACGTAGTTGAGCATGATTGAATTTGGGTCTGTGGTTCTAATGAAGGACGGAAGATCCTTCAGCCGGATGTTTTTCATGGCTGGAATCCAATCTATGGTAGTTTCCAAAAACCCATTTGTTAGATAGATGGCATCTGCAAAATCATCGTTAAGAATTTAGCATTAGAAATAGAAGGAATGTTGAGAATTTCTTTCTTACACAAATAAACTAAACTTTATGAAAATTATATATTTACATAAAGTGTTTTTATTTTCAAAGTAATGATTTTGTGAAAAATAGATTAAATTAATGAAAACTGATATTTTAAATATATAAATATGTTTTTTTACGAATTAATATAATAAACTTATATTAAATTAATAACAATGTTATTAACAAATATAATGTTATTCTATTATTTATAAAAAGATAGTGTTATCTTCATATTTTGAAATTTTAATATTTTTTTAACTTTGGAAATGCCATTTTTTATTATTCTATTATTTATAAAGAAGACAGTGTTATCTTTCATATTTTGAAATTTTAATATTTCTTTTATCTTTAAAAATGTGATTTTTTATTATTTGTTTGGTCAAATCAATATGAGAAAAGTTTTCGAGAATTAAAGAGAAGATTGATGTGTTCACCGATATTAATTTTACCTACGAATAATGAAAATTTTATAGTATTTTATAATGCATCCCGAGTATAATTAGGTTGTGTGTTGATACAGAGTGATAGGATAATAGCTTATGCTTCTAGATAGTTGAAGAAGTACGAGTTAAATTACCCTACACACAATCTAAATATAGTAACTATGATCATTGCACTCAAGATGGCACTACCTGAAAGGAGTGAAATGTGAGATTTTCACATATCATAAAAGTTTACAATATATCTTGAGTCAGAGAGAGTTGAACTTAAGGTAGAGGAGATTAGTAGAACTTATTAGTGATTATGACTGCAAATCCAGTATTATCCGGATAAAGCAAATATAGTAGCAAATGCTCTTAGCCGAAAATCACTTGGCAGTTTATCACATATCTCAGTGGAAACAAGACTAGTGGTGAAAGAGTTTTTCAGGCTAGTCAATGAAGGATTGAAGTAGGAGTTGCTTGGTATAGGTGCTTTGGTGGCACAGATGAAAGTGATACTTGTATTTCTAAAACAAGTAGCATAAAAACAACACAAGGACCCGAGTTGGTGAGAATAGCAAAAGCACTTCAACAAGATAAGAATAATGAAGTTAGGCTAGACACCAAAGGGATCCTTCATTATGGCGACAGATTATGTATATCAAATGACGTGGATTTGAAAGGAGATATTATGAGAAAAATTCATAATACCAGGTACAGTGTCCACCCTGCAGCTACCAAGATGTATTAGGATCTAAAGAAGGTGTACTGGTAACCTTCTATGAATAAAGAAGTGGCTTAGTTTGTGTCTGTTTGTGAGGTGTGTTAGAGGATGAAGTTTAAGTATCAGAAGCCAACTGAAATGCTCAATCCACTACCAATTATAGAATGGAAATGGGAACATGTAGCAATAGACTTCGTAGTGGGATTACCAGTGACATTTAACTGGCACAACTCTATATGGATAATAGTGGACAGATTGACCAAATCTACTCATTGTATCCCTATAAGGAATGGTTACTCTATGGACAAGTTAGCACAGATCTATGTGGAAGATATCATCAGGTTGCATAGGGCTTCAGTTTCTATGAGTAGGACCCCAGTTTACCTCCAAGTTTTGGCGGAGTTTGCAAAATATTATGAGCATAATGTTAGATTTTAGCACTGCTTTTCACCCACAGACTGATGGACAGTCAGTAATGACTATCCAAACTATAGAATACATATTGAGAATGTGTGTAGTAGACTTTAGTGGTGCTTGAAAGCAACATTTACTATTGATGGAGTTTGTTTACAATAACAGTTACCATGTTAGCATATGGACAACTCCCTATGAGGCTTTATATGTGAGAAAGTGCAGATCACATGTTTATTGAGAAGAAGTTGGAGAAAGAGCTTTAGTAGAGCAGAATTAGTAGAGATCACTAACAGAATGGTGCTCATTATCAAAGAAAGAATCAGAACAGCGGTGAGTAGGCAAAAGAGCTATGAAGACATCCATAGGAAGTAGTTATCTTCTAGAAAGGAGATATGGTATTGCTTATGATGTCTCCCATGAAAGGGGTGATTCATTTTGGAAGGAAAAGTAAACTACCTCTAAGATACATTGAATCTCTTCGAAATCTTGCAAAAGATTGAAAATATATTTTACTAGTTAGATTTACTTGCTTCTATGGAAATAATCTATCCAGTTTTTCATGTCTCAATATTACGAAAATTCATATCGGATTTGGGCAAGATTCTTGGTGAGTCTGATGTAGAGATCCTAAGAGATCTCACCTATGTTGAGCAACTAGTATGAATTTTAGACACGCAGATCAAAAAGCTGAGAAATAAAGAAATTATGATGGTAAAGG
The DNA here is from genome assembly GCF_001659605.2 of Manihot esculenta. NCBI lineage: Eukaryota > Viridiplantae > Streptophyta > Magnoliopsida > Malpighiales > Euphorbiaceae > Manihot > Manihot esculenta. The sequence continues at coordinate 25,421,417 of NC_035170.2, read as the reverse complement.
TTTTATGGAATCACCACAATATAGAAAAGTGATCTGGGAGACTAAAGAGTCAATGTTTGACCATCAAACCTCTATATTCGGCTGCCAAATGTGATTTTTTCCAACCCACCTATAAATAAAACTCAACTCGAAAAGAGAGAGAGGTTTTCTCTATTTTCGGGCAAAGGTAAACTATAACCCTTATATTTTCTTCCTTTTCCTTTCTATGATAAATCCACCCATTTTTAAAAGAAAATATGTTATATTTTGAAGATTTGAAATTTAAATACAAGTTTAAGTTATCTCTCCTCACCCTCAACTCCTCTTCAAATTTCATATTTCCCTTGAAGTAAGTTGTTCTTTTGTTTCAATAATCGATTTATTTTATACCTCTTTTGAGAATGTATGTTGCTTTCAAGGCTGGTTAGGAATGCATGCTAGATTAGATCTCTTAAAAAGCCAAATGTTTGGTTGAGTATGCTTTAAGGATGGTTGTGCATGTTTAAGTTGTTTCTTTAGTTTCATGTTGTTATTTTCCTCGTTTTTAAGTTGTTTTGGGACCTTTGAATTAATGTTTGAGTAGTTTTTATGCTTGTGGATTGTTTTGATTGCCTTTTGGGGGCTGGTTGTAGAAATAGAATCGGGTTTGGCATTTCTGCCAAAATCCAGGTTCAGCAGTCTAAAGTCCCTTCGGCCACCGAACCTACACTTGAGGCAGGCAGGCATGCATCTTTGGCCACCAAAAGTGATTTCGAAAGTTTAACTTTCGGATCTATAAAAGGACTTTAGACTGTCAAACCTGCCGCCAAAAGTCTCCTGTACAACCATTCCTGTTCATTTTCTATGTGTTTTCTTATATGTCTTTAGAGGTTTCATGAGGTGGTTTTAAGAACTGTAAAAGTTATGTTTAATCTCTCATTTAAATCTATCTGTGTAGGATTGAACCTGAAAGACCGTAGAAGCCAGCAGAGAGGTAATTACTTCAAATTTAGGCTTGCGTCTGCCAGATGTGAGTAGAACTAAACTAAACTATTATTTTAATCAGACTAAATGCTTTTAAGCATACTCATGTATCTCAATGTCATATGAATAGGTTGTTTTGCATTAGAATATATGAATATGATACATTGCATTGCATAATTGTTGTTATGGATGGATGATGGATGACCTACTAGTCCTCAAACATGATATGATATGCTATGTATGACGGATATGAAAGTCCAAGTCGAGACTCATTCTACACCCTGGAAATTATATAAGAGAAAGATCAGGTGTTCATTCTAGATCTCTAGCATTATGGATATGTTATATTCTGTTATGTTTAAGAAGAAGTTTTGAGAAGTACCCATTGTAGGCTAGACACTATTGAAATTATGGAGGGCTACTGATGACAAGTTTATTTTGATATGAATTGTTTGTGTTATGACACATTCTACTCATTAGGCTATGTAGTTTATCCATTTTCCCTAACCCCAGGTTTGCAGGATGAGAGTTAGTATGGGAGGTCAATAGTGTCCTATGGCACAGCTCTTTTTGTGATAGTTTAGTTATGGATATGTAATGTTTTATGGTTTAGAATTGTGCTTTGTCCGAGTTTTCTTTTATGATCCCCTTGTTAATAATCTTATTATATAAAAGTTTTATGTTTAAACTATATTTGAACCAAACTGAGGCGTGTAATAATGACTATACTGGAGCATTTAATGAGAGCTCTAGTATAGGTATATATTTTCAGTTATTTATGTACACATGCCAAGTTTTGGTTCATGAGCTAAAAATATGTTATCTATGATTTTAAGATCATGTGGGAGTTGTATAAGATGTAAAAGTGATATCACATAATATTTGCTCAAAGTATGCCATGAGCTGTCACCGTATGACAAAGTCACGTGGCATGGCCTTAATAAACCATAACACTCAATTACGGAAGTCTCACCTATAACAAAGAAGATTCGGGCATCACAATGGTCGATACTCAAAACGACAAAAGATGCGCCCTTTCCTGAACTGGTCAAGTGTAATACCCGGCTAGACTCCGGTATCGGAATCCCTACCGTCCGGTGGGACCTCGGATGTCGGAAACCTCTAGAAGGGTAAAACTATGATTTTATGAAATGTTTTCATGTATTTCATGTTTTTAAGTAAGAAATTAAATGAGTTTTTGCATGAAAAATCTTTGGAGGAAAACCCAGGTTCGGCCGCCGAACTCCGAAGTTCGGCCGCCGAACCTTGCATGCATGCGGAGGCACTTTCGGCCCCCGAACGTGGCCTGGCCAGCCACCTATAAAAGGGGCACTTAGCCGAAATGGGAGAGTTTTCTCCCATTTTCAGCCACAGCAAGCTTCCGACCTCCCTCTCCCAAATCTTGTGTTTTTCCTTCAATCCCCACCATTTTCTTTGAGTTTTAAGGTTCCACAAAAGTTTTTGAGTGTTTTTAAGCAAGTTTGGAGCTTGGAAGTCTTGGAGCTAAATCCCTCCATTTTCCGAGCTAGGGTCGTTCTTCCTCTCGATCTTCAAGAGGTAAGCTTCGATCTATGCTTCTTTTATGTTTTATGAAAGTTTTATGCAAGTTGATGGGGTAGAATGCATGTTTAGGCTTGTTGTTAGGTTTATGGGTTTATGTTGTGATTTGAACAATGTATGTTGGAAATGTGTTGTTTGAAGTGTTGTAGTTGGGGTATATTATAGTTTGAGACCCCTAGGTGTGATGTATGATGTGTATGCATGTGTAGAAACAAGTTTATGCATGTTTTGAGGCGTTTTGGAGGCTGTGGACACAAGGGAGCCAAGTTTCTGCCCTTCGGCAGAAACTCAGGTTCGGCCGCCGAAGTGACTTTCGGCCGCCGAACCCCCTTGTGGAGGCAGTTTCGGCTGCCGAAGCCTGCCCCCGAAACTCAAGTTTCGTCTCTGTCTGGGAGGTTCGGCAGCCGAAAGTGCAGCCGAACCTGCATGACTTTCGGCTGCAGAGGGACTTTCGGCCGCCGAACCTGCCGCCGAAAGTGCCCTGTTCAGCCATTTCTTGCATGTTTTCATGTGATGTTTTCAGGATGTTTTAGGGGGTTTTTGGGAAGTATTTTAGAGTCATATTCATGTACGTCTGGTCCCTCATTTGAGTCCACCTGTGTAGGTTCGGACCCGAGGAACCGAGACCCCCAGCAGTGAGCCAGCTGCTTCAGAGTCTCTTCAGAGCTAGCCAGAGGTGAGTGGAATAAACTTTAAGTTTTAAAGCAAATTAATGAAATGTTTTAGCATGATTCACGCATCATGAATGCCATGAGATATATTAGGTTGTTTGCATTAGAATTCACGAATATGTTGCATTGCATACTTTGTTGTTGATGTGGATGAATGTTGAATGATCCATTAGCCCTTGTATGTCATGATAGCCTATGTGAGTCCAGGTGTGCCTGCTACGGCTCTACGCCCCTGGCACTATGACAAGATTATGGAAGTCCGGGTGTGCCTGCTACGGCTCTACGCCCCCGGCATGTATAAGTAAGAAAGATAGGGGCTAAATGGTGACAAGTTCATCCTTGTTGTGAAATGTTTGTGTTATGGCGCATACATGAAAGCATGATTTAAATTGATGTTTTATTATTCTGCTCACTGGGCTCTAGTAGCTCACCCCACTCCCTTTATCCCCAGAGTTGCAGGTACAGGATAGATCAGGAAGTCGGCTAGAGTGAAGTTAAGTCTTGTATGTTGTAATAGATAGTAGTGGACATGAACATGATGTAATGAGTATTTATGACCATGTAATGTAATGAATGATTTGATAATGTATTGAGGATTATAGTAGTGCTTGACCTAGAGGTGTGTGAATCCCCATTATGTACAGAGTGTTTAATGAGTAATGATGTTAATGACCATGATTATCCAAGCTGATATGTATGATGATGATACCCCATTGGAGTATTTGATGAGGACTCCAGTGTGGGGTTTATGTATGATTTTGTGCATGCACAGGTTTTGCTTGGATAAGAGAAAAGAAAATTTTTTACAGATCATGTATATGTTGTTATGTATGGGGTTCCACAGGTTTACAGGAGGTATGTAGGCTTGCTACGGGTCCCGGCGGCCTTAAGCCGATCTGGATCCTAGCGCCGGTAACGGGTCGGATTTCCGGGTCGTTACATCAAGCCTTTCATGACACAAGTTACCGTTAAAGAATAGTATTTAGCAGATCTCCATTGCTCATATAATCGCTGGATCCCTTTTTCAATTAGTTGGTACCAGTCGAATTTCTAGGAGATTCGCTAACTAACTCCATCTTCTTACAATATAAAAGCAAAATATACACAGAGTTTAAGGTATGAATTCTTACACACTCATTCTTAAGCTCAAGCTACTTTCTTACACTCGCCCTTTGTGATAAATTATTGACTTGAGTATCGGAGTGGCTGTCCATAGGCGCCAACCACCTCACTCTCTCTTTTTCAGATTAACCAATAATTTTTTAGCTCATTTTCAGCCACATCATTATGTTCCATTGCTTGGATCCCATTGATTCCTTTTTGTTCATTTGGGATAAAATCCATCCTAACTTTCTATCTTTTCACTTAAAGTACTTTTCATTTCCATCAATTTACCCTTAAAATTGCTGAAAGCTCATGAGCCATTCTATGTCTGCCGCCAACAGAGGAGCCATCGTCTCCTCCACCCCTGGCATTAGACAGAACACTCCTTCTATGGTCAATGAGGCAGACCTCAACAATATGAATAATGAAAAATGCTACAAAATATAAAAACGCTGCAGGTAACGCTTAAGCCATACAAAGCTCGGGAGGAGGCCTCATTCATGGCTCTTAGAGTAGGGGAGGATGTTTCCTTCGAGACCTTAAAGACTTGAATGGAGGCAATGCAAATGCAGTCTAAAGGGAAGACCAAGCTGGAGGATGAGAAACTACCGGAAAAAGCCCCAAAAGATGTTGATTGGAAGCTGGTTTGTGCTGTACAAAGGTACCAAGAGGAAGACCATGGTTTGGATGATGGTTCACCCTTATTGGAGGAGATTCTTGCAGAAACCTTTTTTACAAAGTTCAAGTTGCCTAGTTTGGACGAACCATGGATGACTATGGTGTACACATTGCTGATAGAGGACGAGTTGCTGATAGACAAATTATTAGTCAAACAGTTAATAAGAAGATTCTCTAGATATGAATTAATAAATGGTTGGTTGTACAAGAGGTCGTGAACCTAGCCGCAGTTACGGTGCATAACAGAGGATGATGGTCGAAGTATCCTCAGAGATATCCATAAAGGAGATTGTGGAAGCCATAAAGGAGCTCGGACGATCGCCCAAAAGCATTTAGATAAGGATATTACTAGCCAACAGTAATGCAGGATGCAAAGGAGCTCATCTAGAAGTGCCAGCGGTGTCAAGTGCATGCAAGAGTTTCTCGAACCCCATATGAAATGCAAGCAACAATGAAGCCCTTGACTATTTTGTTAATAGAGACTCGATATCCTTGGCCCATTTCCAAAAATAATCGGATCAAGAAAATTTGTGATCGTGGCAGTTGACCATTTTAGCAAATGGGCCAAGGCAAAAGTAGTCCAGTCCATCACCACACAACATGCCATCTCCTTTGTCAAAACACATATTCACCTATTTTAGAATCCCTAAGGTAGTTATCACTGACAATGGGACTCAGTTTTGCGAGTTTCAAATTTAAAGATTTTTGCAGGAAATGGATCATTGACCTATGATTTAGTTGAGCATACTATCCTCAAACAAAAGGCATGACCGAGGTTACAAATAGAACAATCTTTCAAGGTTTGAAGAAAAGGCTCGACAAGGCCAAAGGCAGTTGGCCCAAGGAGTTACACCACATCCTCTGAGCATACAGAATAACCCCAAGAGCAGCCATAAGGGAGACACTATTCTCACTGATATATGGGGCCGAAGCAGTAATTTCCATGGAGGTCCAAGTAAGCAGTTTCAAGAATTAGCATCCCGAGTCCTCAAGGGACCATGAAGAGATGCAATTCAACCTTGACCAAGCCAAGTTTTTACGAGAGGAAGCTGTGATTAGAATGGATGTGTACAAGAATAAGATGTCTCAGATATTCAACACTCGGGTTAAACCCTGAGTTTTAATGTATGAGACTTAGTTCTTAAAAAGATTGATGTAACAGGTGGTAATGTAGGGTCTGGTAAGTTGGATGAAAATAAAAAAGAATTGTTTAGGGTCTTGAAGTGTTATTCGCCCTGAAGCTTATAAGTTGGTCAAGTTAGATGGCCGGATCATTCTCCATTCCCGGAATATCTATAATTTATGCAAATTTTATTAATAACATTAACGAGATATTTCTTCATGTGATGTGTTTTATTCAGTTATGAGGAATGATGATTTGCCAAAATTAGCAAGAACCAACGATTAAGCATTTTTTAGGGATAAGCCACAAGGTGGATAACCGCTAGGCTCATGATTAGGTATTAGTCCCGTTAACAATTCTTTTAAGACATTTTATGTCAAAGTTACAAGAGGGATAACTGTCAGGCTCATGACTAGGTGTTAGTCCCGTTAATAATTATTCTAAGGTATTCATGCCAAAGACATGAGGTAAGTAACCGCTAGGCACTTCAACGGGTGTTAGTCCCTCTAATAAATTTTCTAAGGCATTTTACGTCAAAGTCACGAGGAGAGTAATCACCAGGCACTTGACTGAATGTTAGTCCTGCTAATAAATTTTCTAAGACATTTTACACAAAAGCCACGAGGCAGGTAACCGCCAGGCACTCCGCTGAGTGTTAGTCCTGTTAATAATTCTATTTAAGGCACTATGTCAAAAGCGGGGTAACCTCTAGGTATTCGACTCGATGTTAGTCCCATTAATAAAATTTTTCAAAGTTATTTAAGATTTATTTATCAGTTTGGTGATCGATATGTGAAATAATTGGATGAGAGTTCTGGTTATTTTATAATTGGATTGAGTACCAATCCTAAAATACTTAGCAAAAATAAAAACAAGAAGATAAAAGAAATATTTTTTCATTACATAAGGAAAATTACATAGGAGGAGGGACATCTTCAATTTCTTCCTTTCGAGTCTCTGTTATAGTTATATTATCTACATCTATTACATTTTCAATAAAGACTTGGTCAGTGGGATTGTTTTCAGTTAGCCCCTCCTCCTCCTCCTCCAAGAAGATGTTATCAATTCAGGAGAAGTCTTCCACAGAAATCACTTGATAAGCTCTTTCCTCATAGAGTCCTTGCCTTGAAAGAACATTTTCCCGTCCCGAACCACCATCTATTGAAGCTCAGCTTCCAATTTAGCTACTCTGTCTGTGGCGACCTGGTTCTCCTTAGCCTAAGACTGTAGCTCTTGGACTTGCCGTTGAAGATCGACCACTTGATCCTCGGTAGTCTTGGCTCGAGCCTCAACAGTGGCTCGAGCCTCAACAGTGGCTTTTGCAGCATTGGCCTCATCTAGATCTACTTCTCAACAGTGGCTCGAGCCTCAACAGTGGCTTTTGCAGCATTGGCCTCATCTAGATCTACTTGAAACTTGTCTACAGACTCCGGGGTCTCCATCGTGTGTTCTACCTCAATAACCCTAGCCTTTAGTCGTGAGCACTCCTCTTATAGGAGGTTTTTGTCTGTCTCCTGTGCTCCATACTCTCTCCTCAGAGCCTTGTTCTACTCCTTGGCTTGGTACGCACACAAGGCACCCTCCATCTCAGAATGGATGATGTTGTCATATAAGTCATCCGTCTCCACCGCGTTCAGCCGATGGCAGTCCCCAAGCCTCAGGGCATTATTGACAATGAGGATGAACAATAAGGGCTCCCCAAGAAGTGAGTTAGCCCGTGTCAGCGCCAGTGCCAGTTGTTGAATGCCCCGCAACCATGGAGCTCTGGTGCCTGCCTCTTCATAATTTTGAAAATGGAGGAGGCTGGATGGTAAGGAAGGTGCACCCTTAGTAAAAGACTCAGTCAGAGTGTCTAAAGGCCTGGAGGTTGCAACAGGCAGAGGAGGGGAGGAGGAAGCACTACAATTTCTTTAGCCCCTCGTGCCCGTTTCGGAGGCAGGCCGAATGTTCTAGCAGCAGCGTTGCCTTTATGGGTAGCACATGTCGCCTCAACAAATTTGTTCTTCCTTTGCCAACCATACCTTCACAAAGCAAAAAAGCGACTAATTAAGGTAGTTTAAAGGACAATAAATTTTTGAAAGAAAATATACCCTACTCTACAGTATAAGGAACAATTTCTCGAGGGTTTTGAAAACTGGGCGGTTGAGGCAGCCGAGCCTGTTCTGCTTGGAAATGGCTTTGCCAGGACAAGATGGCATTCCTCACCACCATATTAATATCTGTTCTCTAGGTTGAGGCCATCCTCTAGAGAAAGTGTAAAGCCTCTTCCTCCTCCCTCTATGGTTGGACCCTCCTTTCTGAGCTCCACGTATATATTGCAGTCTGTACGGAGATGCCCAAAATACTCAGATGCTTTATGGTGGAGGATGAAAAACTTGTTCTTTCAGTACTTCAAGGAGGAGGGTATTCGGTCGAAAAGGGTCTGGCATTTTTGTTTATTGAAGAACTAGAACTCTTCATTTTTCTAAGTACCCAGTTGGTAAAAAGGCTACGCTCGGCTCAATATGGTTGTTGAAGCAGATGAAGCGAAAAGCTACCGAAATCCTCCAGCTGTTTGGGTGCCATTAGGCAACCGACAGCTTGTGAAAATGAAGGACTTCAACAAAGAACGGGTCCATTAAAAACTAAAGACCCGCCTTCAGCTGTTCCTCGCATACAATGATGGTATCCTCAGCAGGGACCTAGTCGTCCATATGAATGTTTGGATGTGGAATGTAAACCAAAAAATTGATCGAGAGATTTGGTAGTGGTCATGCAAATGATCTACATCCCTCTCAGTCAGAACGGATGCAATGTCATTCACCAGGAGACTATCGTTATCATAAACCATCCTCAATGGAACAATGGGAGATGGAGCACAGATGGAGCTACTGGAAGAGGAGCTCGAGGTGGACTTCCACCATAAGAAGATGATGATGATGATGAAGAAGAAGTCCTATGCATCTTTGAAAAAGAATAGAGACAGGAAGTTACCTTCAAAAAATGAGGGTGTTAAGAATCGAGTAGTCGAGTCTTTTGTAAGTAGAAAAAAGTGGTTGAGAGCAAAAGTGGTGATCGTAGAAAGAAGGTAATGTTATATTGTTGCTTTGATGGCTAGTTTAAATGCGGCTCAAGAAGCAACGCAATCAATATTCATGATCAGGATAGGTGAAGAGACGTGGGTATGGAAAGCCAATTCATGCATGCCACGTGTCCAAGATCGTGAAAACAGCTATAATTTTCGAATATGAAGAGTTGAAGATAATGGTGGAACCTCTGATATGATATAATATTCACCTAAAATATACTATGAGTTGTCACCGTATAATAGAGCCACATGGCGAGACCCTAATAAACCTTAACACTCGGTTATGGAAGTCTCACCCATAAAAAAAAAAAAAAAAAAAAAAAAAAAAAAAGACTCAAGCATCATAATGGTCAATACTTGAAAGGATAGAAGACGCTTCCTCTTTTGAACTAGTCGAGCCTTTCATGACACAAATTACTATTAAAGAATAGTATCCAACAAATCTCCATTGCTCGTATAATCGCAGAATCCATTATCCACTAGTTGGTATCAGTCGGATTTTTAAGAGATTTGCTAATTAACTCAATCTTCTTATAGTATAAAAACAAAGTATACACAGAGTTTAAGGTATGCATTCTTACACACTCATTGTTAAACTCAAGCTACTTTCTTACCTTCACTTTTTGTGATAAATTATTGATTTGAGCATCGAGTGGGTATTTATAGAGGCCAACCACCTCTCTCTTTTGCAGATTGACCAATCATTTTTTATATCATTTTCGGCCATATCAAATAGGATGTATAATAGGTTTGCTACAGTTTTTGATGATTTTAAATCTATCTAAACTTTCTCGCCGGTAGAAGTTGAACTTTTGGATAATTTTTTTATAAAATAATTATTTTATATAAATATATATCATTGTTTATAAATTTATAAAATCTATTATAAAACAAATATTATAGATTTCAATTTTTACATTCTTTTGAAAAAGTATTATGTTTATACATTCTTTAAAATTATTATCCTTCTCCATTAATATCATATGTCTACACAAACAATTAAATTTTATGAAAATTATATATTTAATTTAAAGTATTTTTTTTTCCAAAGCAATCATTTTGCCAAAACTAGATTAAATAAATGATAATTGATATTACAAATATATAAATATATTTTACACAAATTAATATAATAGAATTTATACTTAATTAATAACATTATTATTAATAGAGATAATGACAAAAAATCTAAAACTATTTGTGTTCTAATAAATATACCATAAATTATAAAAATTAACTAATATATTCTAAATTAATTATCTAAATTTATTTATATCTTACTGTTAAATTTAACGAAAATATCACATTATCATTTTTATCTCCACTAAAAATCAATATTTTTATAATACCCGGCTAGACTCCGGTATCGGAATTCCTACCGTCCGGTGGAATCTCGGATGTCGGAAATCTCTAAAAGGGCAAAATCATGTTTTTATAAAATATTTTAATGTATTTTATGATTTTAAGCAAAAAGAAAATAGAGTTTTTGTATGAAAAAGACCAAGGAGGCATTTCTAGGTTCAGCCGCCGAACCTCAAGTTCGGCCACCGAACGTGGGATGGTTTAGGGGGGCAAGTTAGGCTTTCGCAAGTAGAGTTTCAGGAGGGGGATTTGATATTGCTCAAGGTGTCTCCAATGAAAGGGGTGATTCGGTTCGGGAAGAAAGGTAAGCTAGCTCCACGGTACATCGGACCCTTCGAAGTCTTGCAAAAGATTGGGAATATCGTACAAGCTGGACTTGCCTGCTTCGATGGAGAGAATCCATCCGGTTTTCCATGTTTCTATGTTGAGGAAATTTGTGTCAGATCCGGGCAAGATTCTTAGTGAGCCTGATGTGGAGATCCAAGAGGATCTCACCTATGTTGAACAGCCAGTACGGATTCTAGACACTCAGATCAGAAAGCTAAGGAACAAGGAAATCCCGATGGTGAAAGTCCTTTGGAATCACCACAACATCGAAGAGTGTACCTGGGAGACACGGGAGTCTATGCTCCGGCAATATCCTCATCTCTTCTAAGGTAAGTGTTATGTGTTTAGTATATATGGATAGGTTTTATGCTATGCATGTATTGTTTGGTGAACATTCGGGGACGAATGTTCTTAAGGGGGGGAGAATGTAATACCCGGCTAGACTCCGGTATCGGAATTCCTACCGTCCAGTGGAATCTCGGATGTCGGAAACCTCTAGAAGGGCAAAATCATGTTTTTATAAAATGTTTTAATGTATTTTATGATTTTAAGCAAAAAGAAAATAGAGTTTTTGTATGAAAAAGACCAAGGAGGCATTTCCAGGTTCGGCCGCCGAACCTCAAGTTCGGCCGCCGAACGTGGGATGGTTTAGGGGGGCAAGTTAGGCTTTCGCAAGTCTCAAAGGTTCGGCCGCCGAACCTCATGTTCGGCCGCCGAACCTCATGTTCGGCCGCCGAACCTCATGTTCGGCCGCCAAACTTGCATGAGATGTGGGGGCACGTTCGGCTGCCGAAAGGTGGTCTGCCAGCCCTATATAAGAGCTCCATGGCCGAAACGGGCGAGTTTTCTCCCCATTTTCGACCACGGTGAGTTCATGCTCTCCTACGGTTCGTTTTTGATGTTTTCCCTCCGATCTTTCACGTTTTAACAAGCTTTATGTTGATTTGAAGAGATTTGAGTAAAAAGAGCAAGTTTGGAAGCTTGGAGACCAAAGAGTGAATTTCTCCCTACCTCCAAGCTAGGATCGTCTTTCCTCTCAATCTTCAAGAGGTAAGCTTAGATCCAACCTTTCTTGCATGTTTTAAACTAGTTTTATGAAGATCTATGGGGTAGAAATGCATGATAGGTTATTGTTATGTTTATGAGTTTATGTATTTTTATGAACAATGTGGATTGTTTGATGTGTTGTAGATGGGGTTTAGGATAGTTTGAAGCCCCTAGGAGCTTGTATGCTTGAGTATGTATGTTGTAGAATAGGAGAATGCATGACTAAATATGTTGGGAGGCGTTTATGCATGATGAGCTGAGTTTCTGCCCTTTTGGGAGAAACCAGGTTCGTCAGCCGAAGGTTCTTTCGGCCGCCGAACCTGCCTGTAGTAGCATGAATCGGCTGCCGAACCCTAACCCCGAAAGATGACTTTCGGCTCTGGAAGGGACTTTCGGCCGCCGAAGGTACCGCCGAACATGCATGAGTTTCGTCTCTGGAGGGAACCTTCGGCCGCCGAAAGTGTCGCCGAAGGTGCATGACTTTCGGCTCTGGAGGGCCTTTCGGCCGCCGAACCTGCCGCCGAAAGTGCCCTGTTCAGCCCTCCTTTGCATGTTTTCTATGGATGTTTTGAGGTGTTTTAGGGGGTTTTTGGGGAGCATTTTTAGAGTCATGTTCATAGATGTTTGGTCCCTCATTTGAGTCCATATGTGTAGGTTCGGACCCGAGGAACCGAGGACCCCAGCAATGAGTCAGCTGCCCCAGTGTCAGGTCTGAGCTAACCAGAGGTGAGTGGAATAACTCCTTATGTTTTAAAGTAAATAATATATGTTTCAGCATGATTCATGCATCACGACTGCCATGAGATATAATAGGTTGTTGCATTAGAATCCACGAATATGTTGCACTGCATTCTTGGTTGTAGATGTGGGTGAATACTGTATGATCCAATTAGTCCCTGAGGAAAGACCAGGACCCCATTCTACGGCCTGACACAGTATGGAACACGAAGACCAGGTGCCAGATGAGGCCCTGGGGCATTGGTAAGTAATGTTATGATATGACAGGAAGACCAGGACCCCATTCTACGGCCTGGCACGGATATGATGCTGGGACTATTTGGTGACAGGTTCACCCTTGATGTGAATTGTCTGTGATGTGACACATTTCATGAAAGTATGAATGTTAAAATATGTTTTTACTATTCTGCTCACTGGGCTCTAGTAGCTCACCCCTCTCCCTTAACCCCCAGGTTTGCAGGTACAGGGTAGACCAGGAGGTCAGCAAGAGTAATGAAGTCTTGGTTATGTAATAGCTAGTGTGGACATGATAAATGTTGTTATGTTATGTTGAGTACAGTCATGTAAAAGTATGATATAGAAATGTTATGTAATAATGCTTATGAAGTTTAGAGTTGTGCTTGACCATAGTATTATGTTAATCCCTTCTAGTACATGATCTTAATGTTTATTGATGTTTATTGTAAACCAAACTTAATACATGTTATGTCACCCCATTGGGGCAATGATGAGACTCCAAAGAGGAGTTAATGTTTATGATCATGTTATGTATAGTGCATGCACAAGTTGAGTTTGGTGAATGAAGGAAAGAATGAATGAATGTAAGGAAAAGTTCAAATTTTTATGTATGTTGTTGATCATGTATGGGATTAGACAGGTTCACAAGATGAATGTTAGGCTTGCTACGGGTACCGGCGGCCTTATGCCGACCTGGATCCTAGCGCCGGTAACGGTCCGATTTTTGGGTCGTTACAATTTTAATATAATTAATAATCATTAAAAAATTCTAAATTTTATAAATTTTAATAATTACACCCTAATTTTTTTAATAAATATACTCCAAATCAATTTTTCAATTTAATTTGATTTTTAATTTTGATTCGATTTATTTTGTAATTTGGAATTACATATTTTTAAGAGTTAATAATTTATTTTATAATTTTTTTTATATTAATGAGTATAATTTTTATATAGTTATAGATCATAAGTGTTGTGATAATATTAATTTTAATAAATCAAAAAATACAATTTTCACTATTTGAAAAATTAATTATATTATTATATTCAATTTAATTAGACCAAAAGTTAATAATCAATTTAATAAATTTAAAATGACTAAATCTATTAGATAATATATAAATTATATTTATAAATTATATTGAACTTAATTATTTTTTATTAATTAAACTGATTATTGATTGTTGACTTTTAATTATATTAAAATGAATATGTTAAGTATAATTAATTTTTCGAGTGATGAGAATTATAATTCTCAATTAATAAATGATATTGTTATCAGAATAATTATAATTAATAATTACTAATAATTACATAAAAAATTATATTTTAATAGCTTCCATTAAAATAATTGATCGTTATAAAAAAAAATCAATATTATCAAATAAGATCTAACATAAAGATTTAATTGATTCATTGATAATTAGATCAACCCACAAAGGTGATTTATTAATTCACAAACAAAAGTAATTCCACGACGCACATAGAATAAAAGCTATTTTTTATTTTATATGTAACTTATCCAACACGTTAGAAAATGGAATTTCTAATTTTGTTAGTTGTGATGTCTAGTTTTTTTTTTTTTTTAATTATTTGATATTGAAAATAACTACTCGATTAATCTGAATTCATTTTAATCAATTTTATTGACCAAGCAAAAAACACCCTCTCATTTTTTAAAATATTTTTTATTCATCTTCGAACCGAGTGATACATATAGTTTTTAAAGCACAATATTTTTATCATATTTTTGTTAATGATAATCAGTTGACTAATAAATATTAAACTCTCTAAATTCATATTTGGTTTGAGGTGCATTTAAAATTTAGTGTTATTGTCACATGCGCATTTAAAATTTTATACTGATACGAAAATAAAGTCAAAGTATTAATGTCAGACTAAATTTTCTATAAATTATTTATAATGGAATCGAATCCAAATAAAGAGGTTTAAAATTTTATACGGATACGAAAATGAAATCAAAATATTAGTGTCAGACTAAATTTTTTATGAATCATTTATAATGAAATCGAATCCAAATTAAGAGGTTTATTAAATTGATCGAAAATATATATTCAGATTTTAGTGAGTCATATATTATCGATCTCAATCTCTTATTTTTCTCTCTTATCAAAAATCAAGAGATCTTAAAATTCATTAAAAATCTATTAAAATTCATTAAAAATTTAATATTAAAAACATATAAAAATGTAAAAGTGAATATAAATATTTGAATTATAATATTAAATTGGTCATTTTGTATATAACAAAATGATTCAATTATTTATATAAATTTATGTAAAATGAACCGATAATTAATATCTAAACACTTTTTTTTCAAAAATTAACAAAACTATGGAGTAAGCGAGAATGAACCCTTGGGGTTTTAATCTTTATGTGCCGGAAAGATGTGAAGAATTGGAATTATTAAAAGCTTAGTTTTATTAATGAAAATAAAGGGAATAATCAGTTTAGAATATATCTAAACCCTTGAGATTCCTGTCTTGAATCTATATCAAATGGCCCATTTTCATCTTCGATTAATATATATTTGGATTTTATAATGCTAATCTTTTATTGAATTTTCTTTGATTAATTAAATGCAAAGCATGCAAATTCGAAAATAATTTTGAAAAAAATTGCAAATTTAGCGTACCTTTAAGAGGTACTAAGCCTCTTTCGACAAGAAGAGGATAGTGAGCATAGGCCAAAACCCCACAAGCACTTGGGGTCCAGAACAGGACTCGAGGAAGACCAAGCTCCTCAGCTGCTTCAACAGTGAACGACATGGAACCATCGGAAACAATACAGCTCACCGGAGGAACATCGGAAGAAGAAGAAGCACAAGAAGAAGAAGAATCGTTATTGAGCCTGTGAAGTAGGTTCCGAAATGGGATTAAGCAGTGCTTGGAGGTAGAATCACAAAGAGAAGGGATATCTTGGGTGGTGTTATCATCATCAGTCACCGGCAGCCCATCGGGGATAGATTCAAAGCGAAAATCCGGCGAGCCGGCGAGAGAGTTGGGGCCTGTGGATTTGAGTAAACGTTTGTGGTTATAGTCAGTATTGACAAAGGTAATATGGAAGCCATTGAAGTGGAGTAGTTTCGCTAGCTTGAACATGGGGTTTATGTGACCTTGGGCTGGGTATGGGACGCATACTGCATGAGGTTTAGGATCAGCTAATTGATTGAAACCCATCTCTCGTCTCTGTGATCGTCCGATTGAAAATTGTTCCTCGATTCACACACACACACACACACAGAGAGGTCTTCTTCTTCTTTTTAACTTTTTCTTTGTCTGCCGCCTTGACTCTGTCAGCACCTGCAATGTAAAATTTTTTAAAGGTTTTGTGTCAATTTCTTATAATTAAAGATAAAAATCAAAGGATATTCATATAATAAAGCCACTTGTGCTGCAGCATGGGTATTCGCTCCGTAACAAGTGTATTCGGTTGAAGCAGACTGGTCCGAGAGTTAGTACTCTCGTTTTTTATAAATTTGACTATGCAACTGATTTGTCCTATTAAAAGGTGCAGTAGACTACAATACAAAATTAAAATAAATATTAAATTCCGTCTAGAGCATCGGGACAGAAAAGTCCAATCCAAAAAATAACCCAGCCCAGTCCAAACTTGGCCCAAGCTAGAAAAAGTATCAGGACAACTTCCAACCTGTTACCATTAGCAAGCACTGCCGGTGAGCACCAATCATATCATAGACGAAAACGAGCTACTTAAAGAATTCAAAGACACCGAAAACAAAGGAAAATCCATGGATGTCCAAAACAATCAAAAACTTAGTCTGTACTTTCTCTCTTTATAAAACTCTTAATAGATGTAAAGGTTTATTACTACATTTCTCATTCCCATGTACCTTTTTTTTATTAAAGAAAAAACACTTACAAAGGCTGGTAACTAAAGAAATTATTTAGAATGCTCTAGATTTAGGTTTAAAAGGCGCATCCCACTATTGATAATACAACAAATCATCACATAATCTAACTAATAATAATATGAAAAATCATGACATAATTTAAAATCAGGTCAAAATTATACATACATAATAATCAGGAGTAAATTAAACTTAATTAATTTTTGTTTTTAGTAAAATTATTTTTTATTTTTTTTTTATATTCTAATAATATGTAACTGTTATCGTGCATTTGTATTCTCTTACAATAGTCACGTTGGCCGTATGCACTGATGTACTGTATTCTTTTCCATCATCAAACAACCATCCATTTAATTTCATCCAACGCCATGTGCACATGATTTCAAATATCATGAGATTTGTTGTCTTATGGGATCAGAAGGATAAACAGGGTCAAACCTCTTGTGTGTAGACTCGAGCCTGGTTCGGCTCATCAAAGCCAATTTTGAGCTTATACATGATGCAAGCCTAACAATTGAGTCTTAATAGAGTTAAGATTTGCTCTTTTCAACACGTGGTCGGTTTAAACCGAAATATCCAGAACGAGCTTGATTTGAACTGGAATGTCCAAAACCCAGTTATCATTAAATGCTCTTTACATGCTCATTTATTATTTCATAATTAACGAAAAGCTAAATTTCGAAACGTGACTCTAGGAGAATTTTTGTCAAAACATACTCTTTTCGCTTTTATCGGTTTTAAACTTTAAGTTTCAAACTTACATTTTTATATATAGTTTATAAATATACTTATTTATATTTAATTGTTAACAAATAAAAATAATAATTTTAAAATATAAATAAAATATCATAGAAATTTATAAATATTTAAATTTAAAATTATTATAAAATATAAAAAATTCACTTTAAAAAAATTTTAAATTGTCTTATTTTTTCTTTAATTAAATGTTATTAAAGTATATAAATATTATTATAATTATAGATAATATTTTATATATAAGATAAATAATATAAACTATAAAATTACATTGAAAAATTGATTTATAAAAAAATAATCAATATTTTCTTAATAAAACTTAACTATATAAACTATGAAAATATAAAAATTGTTAAAAGTCATTTAAAATTAATAAAAAAATTATAAGATATATTCTCAATTAATTTACAATATTATTTAAATTTTATATCTGTATAAAAAATTATATTTAAATTTTTAATATATTTTATTATTTTTCTTATTTTTATTACATATATCATATTGTAATAGTTATATTTTCTTAAACACATGTTAAAATTTTTTAAAAGTAAAATTTTATTTTTTAGTTAATAAAAATAGAAAAAAAATATAAAATCGTTTATGGTTTTAATTGATATAAAGAATCTTTTAATTTATAATTATTAATTTTAAATTTTAAAAATTTTAAAAATTATTTTATTTGTTTTAAAAGTTTATAAAATTATTCTATTCATGTATAATAATATAAATTAATATAAACTATTTATAAACTAAATTATTAAAATATAATATTAAGATTATTTATTCAAAAATTTAAATAACTATCATAATATTTATTAAGAAATTTTTTTTTTCAACAAAAATTTAATAGTATTAAATTTTAGACTTTTTTTTATGTTATTTTTAATAGTTTAAGAAGTCAAATAGATAATTTTATTTTATGGGAACTTAAATAACTTTTAACAAAATTTTTAAGAGTGTAAAAAGGCCATTTACCATATATAAAGTTTAAAATTTGAAAATTTTTTGCTAAAAACACCTTAACTTTAGATTTTTTTTTTGAAAGCAAACCTTAAATCTATTTTTAAAATTTGAATTATTTATTCTTTTACTATTTAAAGGCGTTGTTTGAATCCAAAAGCTTTTTTTTTTTAATGGGAATCGGGAATAGAGGAATAGAATTGAGATCTCTTATATTTACTCATATGCATTTAGCACTAGACTAAGTCTGTGAGTCCTTGAATTCAAAAGCTTTAAATGCTTATTTAACCCTAAAGCCTAAATAAATAAATAAATCTTTTACCATGAACTAAATACCAAATGAATAATGAAATTAACTATCATTAAATTAAATTTAAATCTATTATTTCAAGCAAGGAATTTATAATTCTAAATTGGGTATCCAACTTCCAAAGTAAAAATACTTTTGTCCAAAATATTCATAGGCCCAGATCTAGATCCATTTTATTCATACTGGGCTTGGGTCTTCCAGCCCAAACTTTCATCTCTTTTGGCCCACAGCCAAACCTTCATCTTCAATGAGAACTCTTGTGGTTGGACGTTGGTCCGTATCACAGTTTTCTTTTTTTTTTTTTTTTTCATTTTTCAATTGGATCAGGAGATCTCGCAAGAGACGATTTAAATAATAACAAAATTAATAATAAATTTATATATAAATTTTTTAAAGCATAATTTTTTTAAAAAAGAATAATTTAATTAAAGAAAAATTAATTTTTCAGAGTACTTAAATGTTAAAAATATAAAAAATATTTTTTAAAAGGTACTTTTTATAAAATAAAGAGAATTTTAATCTGAAATATGTTTGAATTGATCATTTAATATGTTATTGTACGAAAAATTATAATTCATTTAAAATTTTAATAAGAAATTAAAAAGATTTTAAATTATGGTAAAAAATGGAGAAACTTTGAGGTGTCCACGAGGACAATGATGGGATACCAAATCGACAATTAGGTCATGCTAACTTTATAGTACGTTTTGTCTGCATTCTCTTAATAAATTGCCAACCCACGTGTTGTTTTTAAGAGAAAACTATTATTTAATTTGTATGATATAAAAAAATTTATTAATTAATATTTTAATTTTAAAAAATATATTAAAATATATTTTTAAAATTAAAAAATTATATTAATTAATCATTTTATTTATTTTATTATTAAATATTTTATTATATAATTTTAAAAAACTATTAATTGATTATTTAATTTGTTAAAAATTTTACTAACTAATTTTTCTATTATAAATATTTTAAAATTTTTTTTATAATACTTGAAAGATAAAATTAATCATGAAATTAAATAATAATTTTTTTTTATTTTAAATACTCTAATAATTATTTTTTATTTATAGTCCCTCAATTTTATATGTTTTTGCAATTCTGCCACTGTTTTATTTTGTTTTTTAAAAATTCTTTAACTTCAATCTAAATATCGTTAAAGTGCTTATTATCTACTCTTGCAACTATCCAAATGCAAATTTAAAAAAAAAATTACTCATTACATTTCTCTTACTATAAATTTCTTTTTTATTATTTGTTTAATTATTGAACATATATTTTATTTTTTTTAGTATTAAAATTTTTAATAATTAATTTGTTAATTTTTTATTTTCAGTGTCCATCTCTTTATTTTTATGAATTAAATATTAAGAATAAATAAAATAATATCGACATTATAAATTTTTGAAGATTATATTATATCAAAATATATATAAAAAAATCAAATTAGACTGAAAATTTTGCAAGAGATCAAATGAGTGAAGACATATAAATAGGAAGGACTCATGAATCAATTACTTTACTTTATTTGAAATGAAAAAATTTGAAAATAAAAATAATTTAATTGATTTTTTAAATAAAAATTTTTTTCATTAAAATGTTTTATTTAAAAAAAATTATATATGATTTTGCATGAATTTTTTTTTAACAAAATTAATCATTCTAACCGAAGTTTTAAGATTTTGGATTAGTTATGCTGTGAAGGTCATATCTAGGGGTGAGCAGTATTCGGTTCAAACTGAAAAAATTGATTGAACCGAATCGATTTGAAAATTTGGTTAGATTTTTTATATATTTCAGTTCGATTCGGTTCGGTTTTTAATTTCAGAAATTTCGGTTATTTTGGTTCGACTCGGTTTTGATCAGAAAAAAATTGAAAAAATCAAACCGAACCGATTAGTGATAATAATATATTTTTTCAATAATATAGAGAAATTAAATCAGATTAAAATATTTTAATTAAATTTTAAAATATTAAAAATAAAGTGTAAAAAATAAAAAAATTATTAAAAATCAAAACCGATCAAATCGAACTGAATCGAACCGAATCAGACCGGTTCGGTTCGATTCAATTTCTGACTAAAATCAATTCGATTCGATTTTCATAAACACTAAAATTTCGATTTTCAATTTATTCAGTTCGGTTCAATTTTAAATCAAACCGACCGAATGCGCAACCTACTCATATCTTCTCAAAACTTGATAAAAGAGTTTCTAATTTAATTATTCTGATTGGAATTTGTCAATTTTGTCTTTGTATGGCATTTTACCTGAATGCTTTAAATGCTCAGCAGCTCCAAGAAAATGCCAATTGGGTATGCCTTCAATTTCAAAGAAATTGGCTCAATTTGGCTCCATCTAATGTTATCCTCAATTATTGTTGATAAATTTATTAATTAATTATTTTCTTTCGAGAATATTTCAAAAAAAAATTATAATATTTTACGATTAAAATTAACATATTAATTAATTAATAGATTTTTTAAATATAATAATATTATTTTAATATATTTTAAAATTCTAATAATATAAAAATTTAGTATTTTTTAAAAAAATATATTAACATTCCAAACACGTCATAACTACATGTACTATGCGTAAACACGTGCATGGATGAAATAAATTTCGACCCAACACGTCAATTCAATTTAACCTGAAGCGCACGACAAATGATCTATTTCAATTTGTATAAAATTTGACATATTTGAATTTAAATGACTTATAAGTTATCATATTTGAATTAATATTCAAAAAATATTTGAATTAATTCAATTACCTGTGCAGCAAAATTAAATTTTAGTAATTTATATATTTTTAAAAAATTAAAATGATATAAATAATCATAATAACGGTCAAATTTTTAACACTCAAATTGAGATTAAATTTTATAAAAAGAAAGTAGGTTTAAAATTCATTAAATAGATTGATTCATCATGCGTCACTCAGTCTGTGACTACAACAGATCAAACTGATTGAGGCCCTAAATTCACTAAACGAGAGTTTAGCTCGTTTGATGTAATGAAAAATAAAAAAACAAATTCAGCTATACCACGACTCTACTATTATGTGCGTTGAAGAAAATTAAATAATTATATGATGAAAATAAATAAAAAAGAGCATTCATATATATAAATTTATATGATAAAGACAAATAACATTAGCTAGAGATAGTTATATATTACTAAAAAATAAAATAACAAAATGTGACGCTCCAGAATAAATTTACACAAACTCTATAAATTTATTTTTTTAAAATTTTAAAATATCAAAATACATAATATATGCATTCGCAATAATCTTCAATTTCGAAATAAATAAATATAAAATATTTAATTCATATGTTAGTTATCTTTTTAAAAGTTGAATAAATAAATTAAATTAAATTAAAATTAAAAAAATAAATGACTATTTATAAAGAGGTAACAGGACACATTCTGAAACGAAAATTCAATCCTTAATTAATTAAAAACAATTATGCTTCAAATAATTCAGTCGAATAGTCCTTTCCTAGTAGATTAAGTACAGTTGTGCATAATTTTCTTACCAACTTAATAAATACAAGTCCACGTCATACGTGGTGCATGCACGTGGCATATACGTACATTATCATCCTAAAATTTCCAGCCAAGTAGGTTGTTAGATGATTTTATGATCTGATAAAAGACCTCCGACGTCCAGTCATTTCAATTGGGTATATCATCCAGCTGCATTAGATCTTTCCTTTTTTATGATTTTGTTTCTTCTCAATACATAAATCAGCCTAGTGATTAATTAAATTTATCTGAAAAGCTCTACTATTACATCAATAAATTATAAAATTTTGAAGATTTGAATATATAATTTGATTATGATTTTTATTTAAAAAGTTAGTGGCATAATTTTATTGTTAATTTTAATATTTAATTTTTATAAAAATATAATTATTTAATTTTTGTTTGTATATATGTTTTATATGTGGTTAAAATTTTTAAAGGTTAAATAATTATATTTTATGAAGTTTAGTGTTAAATTATTGTTAACAAATTTATTTTAATATTTCATAGTGGATTTTCAAATTATCAACTATATTTTCCATTTTCTCTTCTTATTTTACGTCCTTTTATATTGACATTATTTACTAATGAAATCATTTTATTTTTAATAAATTTTTATTTATTGAATTTTAAAATTTGCTTATTTGGATTAGTTTATATTTCCATAAAGTTATTTTTGGCCATAGAAAAGAACATATTAAAATTTTATAGTTAGCTAAAAATGTTCTTATTTGATTTTTTTTTAAAAAGAAAACTATGTAATTGATATATAGAAGATAATTAACTTGAGAAGAGTAAACTATTGCTAAAAATTATATACTTTAATTTCAATAGAATATTAAAAAAAATTATTGAATGTTTGCTAAAAATAAAAATATGAAAATTTTCAGTAATATTGATATTATATAATAATCGTTTAAATAAAGTCATGTCCTCAAAAAATAGGGGCATGTTGCAAATTTCTGATAAAGATGATACTCGATTCAATCGAAGGAAAAAAAAGATCCGGACGCTTCAAGTTGATCTCAGCTCAGTTCAATTCAATTCATCAAGACTCGCACTCTCAACTATAGGATGAGAGTCCATAGGAAGGTACCGCTAACGGCTACAATCTAGCAGATCATCTTTACATCTGTAATCACGAGATCTCTTATCAATTGGCTGGCAAGATCCCTTATCAATGAGCCGACTACATCATTACGAAATTTTCAAGACATATTATAATTAACCATACCTTTTTACAATATAAAATCTAATGATCACAGAGATAAAGATACACAATTCTTACACAACTACTTTTGAGTTCTAAGCATTACGTTACACTCACTCTTTTCTTCAGTTTACTAACTTGAGTATCGGAGTGGCTGTCATAAATGACAACCATCTCACGTTCTCTTTCTTGCAGGATTGACTAATCACAGTCCAGCTTCATTTCGGCCGCATTATTTGATTCTATTGCTGGGAATCCATTGAATTTTCTCTATTTATTTGGATTAAAATCGGTCTATTATCCTCTTTCTCTTAAAAGGAAATATTTCTGTTCTCTCTGAAATGGCCAGTGATTCATGTGCTGCTGCTAAGATTACTACCAATAAAGGCAACTACGAGTTTCACTAGGTGGCTAGAGGTGATAACGAAGAGGTCGATTTTCTAGCTAAAATCGCGATGGTAGAGAAAGGAGAATCGTGGATAATACCTGTGAGATCCTCAATTTAACCATGGCTACGATGCGTAACAGAAGATGAGAGCCAAGAAATCCTTAAAAATATTAATGAAGGTAACTGTGAAAATTATGAAGGAGCTCAGACGATCGCCCGGAAAGTATCCAGTCAAGGACTCTATTGGCCAATGATAATGCAAGATACAAAAGAACCTGTCCAGAGGTGTCATCGATGTCAAGCACTTGCAAGCACCCTGAGATTTTAGGATGCCTGGAAGCTCGGCAAGGTAAGATGGAGTAAGAGAAAAGCTCAGAAGTACATTAGAATGGATGAAGAAGTCCAAGCGTTGAGAGAGGACAAAAAGACAAGTCAAAAGTAAGACCAAAAGCCGGAGAAGTAAGGATACGAGGATACCATAGAAGTTACCCGATCTCCCAAAGAAGGAATGACCGAGGTGAGTATAAGAATTATACTCCATTGAATGACACACAAATACATATTCTACATGGATTAGAAAAAATGACAAGAAGATCAAGTGGCCTCCCAAGCTCAACCCTGAGAAAGCTAGAAGGCAAGACAGGACTAGGTACTGCCACTTTCATGAAGACCACAAAAATACGATGAAGGAGTGCTGTCAACTGAAAGATGAGATCGAGAGATTAATAAGGGACTCTTTGAAAGTTTGCCAGAAAGAGTAGAAAGCGGAGGAGACCTGAACCCGAGGCAATAACTCACGAGACCACCCATGACAAAGAATCTAAAGGGGTTATTTATGTGGTGAGGACCGAGTGGCAATAAGGGCCCATAGAAGCAGAACATTACAAGATATTCAGCTTCTGAGTCAAACCCCAAAGTTTTGAATTTAGTCGAGCTAGATAACCAAGTCTTTTAATTATTCTTGACAGAATGTATGGCGTTTACATAAATGTTATAAATAAAACTATGATGTGTTCTTCAAACCTTCTTTATCAGGAACGTCGGATGAAAGCATGGAGATGAAAGCAAGGCCACAAGGCGAAAATCTGTCAGGCCATCCGGGTGTCAGTCCCGCATCACAAGGTATCTCATGTCAGGCCATAAGATAGGAATCCGTCAGGCTATTCGGTGTCAGTCCCGCATCATAAGGCATCTCATGCCAAGCCACAAGGCAGAAATCCATCAAGCCATCCAGGTGTCAGTCCCGCATCACAAGGCATCTTATATTAGACCACAAGGCGGGAATCCGTCAGACCATCCAGGTGTCAATCCTGTATCACAAGGCATCTCATGTCATGCCACAAGGTGGGAAATTGTCAGGCCATCTGGGTGTTAGTCCTGCATCATAAGGCATCTCATGTCAGGCCACAAGGTAGATATACGTCAGGCCGACCAACCAGATGTTAGTCCCGTTTCACAAAGAGTTTTTAAAGCATCTTATACTAGGTCACAAGGTGGGTATATGCCAGGCCGACCAATCGGGTGGTAATCTCATTTCACAGAGAGTTTCTAAGATAGCTTATGCCAGGCCACAAGGTGGGTATACACCAGGCCATAAGATGGGTATACACCAGGCCACAAGGCGGTTATACACTAGAGCGACCAATTGGGTGTTAGTCTCGTTTCATAAAAGGTTTCTAAGGCATTTTATGACTAGACCTTAAGGCGGGTATATACCAAGCCGACCAACTAGGTGTCAGCCCTATTTCACAAAAAGTCTCCAAGGAATTTATCACTGCTCTTACAATCACTCCCGGAAATCCAAAACTTTTTGCGAGGGAAGAAGGCCCACTGTAGGTGGGTGAGACTTTTTAACTATTGGTAGGGGTAGGATGGGCTACTAAGCGAGCAAGTGAAGTCCACAAGGAGGGAAAAGATCGAAAGCTCACCAGGGTTGGAAAATGCCCCAAAGCTCGTCATGGCTAGAGAATATCAAGAAACGTGCTAGGGCTAGAAAATGTCGAAAGCTCACCAGGGCTAAAAAATGTCTAAAAGTATGCCAGGGCTAGAAAATACCTAAAAGCGCACCAAGGCTGAAAAATGCCTAGAAGCGCATCAGGGCTAAAGAAGACCTGAAAACGCAACAGAGCTAGAAAATGCTCAGAAGCTCACCAGGCTAGAAAATGCTCGGAAGATCGCCAAGGCTGAAAAATTCCCAGAAGCTCATCAGGACTAGAGAATGTTCGAAAGCGCGTCAGGGCTAAAAAATGCCCAGAAGCTCGCTAGGGCTGATTGGGGCAAGAGAAAGCCCGAAAACTCGTCAAGGCATTACTATATCGCTTGGATTTATTTTGGCCAAGCATAGACAAAATCGTAGACCGAGTTGCTCAGCAAGGCGAGTAAAAAAAAAAAGCAAGGACAACGGCGCTCAATCCGAATAGAAGCTTACTTAGTTCGACAGACTAAACTAAGGCCGCACAGTTCCACAATGATTTGGGATAGTTGGTGTGATATACACTCTATGACCGTGACACATTTCACGACTAGACCCCTAGGAGGGTATCCGCCAGGCTAACGATCGGGCATCAGTCCTGCACTAATAAAATCTTCAAGTTGTTATCGTGACTGGATGTTAAGTTTAGTTTGTTATTTATTTCATAACCCCAAGGCAATTGTTGTAACGACCCGAAAATTCAGACCGCTACCGACGCTAGGATCCAAATCGGCATAAGGCCGCTGGGACTCGTAGCAAGCCTAACATTCATCCTGTGAACCTGTTTAATCCCATACATGATCAACAACATACATAACAATTTCGAACTTTTCCTTACATTCATTCATTCTTTCATTCATTCACCAAACTCAACCTGTACATGCACTATACATAAGCATCATCATAAACCATAACCCCTCTTTGGAGTCTCATCAATGCCCCAATGGGGTAACATAACATGTATTGAGTTTGGTTACATAAGCATTATTAAAATCATGTATTCAACGGGATTAACAACATACTAGGGTCAAGCACAACTATAACTTCAATAGACATCATTACATTACATTACATTTCTATGCTATACTTTTACATGACTGTACTCAACACAACCTATCAACATTTATCATGTCCACACTAGCTATTACATGACCATGACTTCATTACTCTTGCTGACCTCCTGGTCTACCCTGTACCTGCAAACCTGGGGGTTAAGGGAGAGGGGTGAGCTACTAGAGCCCAGTGAACAGAATAATAAAACATTGTATTTAAAACATATGATATCATGGAATGCGTCACAGCACAAACAAATCACATTAAGGATGGACTTGTCACCAATAGCCCTCATCATAATCCAATCATGCCAGGGGCGTAGTGCAGGCCACACCTGGTCTTTCCCTTAAACATAACATGTCATACATATCCAATAATGCCGGGGGCGTAGTGCAGGCCACACCCGGACTTTCCCTTACATAGTGCCAGGGGCGTAGTGCAGGCCACACCTGGACTTCCATATCATATCATATCTCATCATACTGAGGACCAATGGGTCATCCAACATCCATCCACATTAACATTAAGATATGCAATGCAACATATTCGTGGATTCTAATGCAAACAACCTAAAATATCACATGGCATTCATGATGCATGAATCATGCTGAAACGTGTATTAATTTAAAACATAAGGTTTATTCTACTCACCTTTGGCTAGCTCTGACAAGACTCTGAAGCAGCTGACTCACTGCTGGGGTCCTCGATTCCTCGGGTCCGAACCTACACAGGTGGACTCAAATGAGGGACCAAACATCTATGATCAATGACTCTAAAATACTCCCCAAAGACCCCCTAAAACACCTCAAAACATCCATAGAAAACATGCAAAGGAAGGCTGAACAGGGCACTTTCGGCGGCAGGTTCGGCGGCCGAAAGTCCCTCCAGAGACGAAAGTCATGCAGGTTCGGCGGCACCTTCGGCGGCCGAAAGTGCCCTCCAGAGACGAAAATCCATTTTCGGGGGCAAGCTTCGGCAGCCGAAAGGCTTGCCTCACAGACAGGTTCGGCGGCCGAAAATCCTTTCGGCTGCCGAACCTGGTTTCTCCCCAAAGGGAAGAAACTCAGTTCTTCTATGCACACTCTCTCAAAGCATGCATACACACATACATCAACACCTAGGGGTCTCAAACTATCCTAAACCCCAACTACAATACATCAAACATGCATATCCAACACACATTGTCCATATAATCACATAAAACCTAACAAAGCTCAACTAACCTAAACATGCATTTCTACCCCATGAAACAACTTAAAACTTGTTTAAAACATACTATAAGCTCAAGATCGGCTCTTACCTCTAGCCGGGTATTACAATTGTCATTTATGGGCAGAAACAGACAAAATGATACAAGTATGGAAGGCCAATCTAAGTAAGCCATGTGCTCTAGATCGAGAAGACAACTGCCACCTTCAAATCTAAAAAATCAAAGACTACCAAGAGATTTCTGATATTATATAATAATTGCCCAAAGAAGGCCATGCATTATCATCCGAGACAAGTCACGTGGTAATGGTCTAATCAGAAGATGCTCGGTCTCACCGAGAGAAAAGAAGACTCTGATGCTTCAAGTCGGCCTCATTTCAATTCAGTTCAGTCCATCAAGACTCGCCCTCTCAATTATAGGTTGGGACTCCATAGGAAGGTACCGCTAACGGCTACAATCCAGTAGACCCCCTTTGCACCTATAATCATGAGATTTCCGACCAATTAGCCAGCGAGATCCTTTATCAACGAGTCGGCCACATTATTATCAAATTTTCATGAAATACTATAATTAACTATACCTTTTTACAATATAAAAGCTAATGATTACAAAAACAAATATACGTAATTCTTATACTACTACTCTTGAGTTTTAAGTATTATGTTATACTCGCCATTTTCTTCAATTTACTGATTTGAGCGTTGGAATGGCTGGCATAAATGCCAACCTCCTCACCTTCTCTTTTTTGCAGGATTGACCAATCACAGTACAGTTTTATTTCATCCGCTGCTAGTTACATTTTTATAGGTAATACAAGATTTTCTAGCTATGATTTAATTGACAACGGACTTAATGTAAATAAAAATTATTATTTCAAAATTAACTAAAATAATTTTTTATTTTAAGCAAAAAATTATCACTGATTTAGTCATATAGAGAAAATCATGTTTTCCAAAATTAATTTTTAATTATTTTAAGTGTTAGTAGTATTAAGCTATTTTTTTATCACATTATGGATAATTCATATTTTTTTATTAAAGTAAATATTTTCTAATTAGAGAAAAAAAATTGAAAACATAAATTTACATTTTTAATATCAATTTGCATTGATTAATTTAATTACTAATAATAATAAATAGAAAGAAACACAAACTAATAAATAATTTTAGTAAATTTGACAAAAAAAACTCTTTAATTAAAAAAAAAAAAGCGATTAGTGCATGCGACACGTTTGTGTTTTTTAAGTAAAAAAAAAAAGAATAACAAAAATGCAGTAACTGGGAAGCATCGTCACTGAGAAAGACGATTTTTTCAAACGCTGATTTAAGGTGCTTGCATTTTATTAAAATTAATTATTTAAATTTTATTTTTTAAAATTAAATCAAAATGTTTTTATATAGTGTGAAAACAAACACATTGAGTACTTATATGAATAGTTTATATTATAAAACTCAAATGTATAAAATTTAAGACTGAAATAAATTGATTAACATTTAAAAAATACAAAAATATTAAAATTGTTTTTAATAAAAATTAATTATTTAATATTTAATATATTTATAATTAAATTATATCAAAAATAATTTTAATTTATTTTTTAATATCTTCTAAATAATATTTAAAAAAAAAGGTGTTTTTCTCCACTGCTCTGATATCAATACTAAACAGAGTTAAAAGGAAAGAAAGAATAGTGCACGCATTGAAGCGATGGCTGGTTAGCTATGCTCTGGCAAATGCAGAGGAAGGAAGAGAATGGTCCCAAATGGGTAACAAAGAATTGCATTAATGGCACAAAAAGGGACACCCACACCTCTGGAGATGAAAGGCTAAGCCACAGCCGTGCAATGTGCATGCATGCTCCTTAATTACAACATCTTTCTGTCGCAATCTAAAGCCAAAATATCAAAACCCTGGTAACTTTTTATGACCCATCAACCCCTATTGATTGCTATAGTATTATTTCACAGATTCATGCATAAAATTTATATTCCACACGTCTTTTTCTATATAATCCGATAATTGCCGGACCTTTTATATTTGGGGTAAAATTAAATCCTAATGAGAAGGGCAAATTTAAAACCCACCAAACCTTTCTTAAAATAAATCAGTTCAGATTGCACATCTCACTCCAGTCGAAAAATCAGACTGGACATATCTCACATGCCAGCCCTTTTGAAGAAAGTCCAATATGATAATGTGACAAGAGGAAAGAGAATAGGTCCAGTCACTTTGCACTAGATCTGTCCGCATGCGCGCCGAGAAAAATTAAATGGTCGCCTAGCGTGGAGAGGGATTATAACACATCCGTACGTACGAACCTGAATGACAGATAATACTATAACAGAGATATAGTTAAACGACACTAGCGAACAAAGTAAAAATGAATAAAAGGAGAGAAATGTCTTTTTATCCATCTAAATTTACACAATCATTATAAATTTTATTTTTTGAATTTTACTCATTCAAATCTAACCAAATTGATAGATGATAATTTATAGTGTGAATTCAATATGCTTAAGTTCATTCTATTACAATACATGAGTAAAAAGTTCTTATTTGCATGAAGTTGTATAAATATTTCGCTAATAGAAAACAACAATATGCTTTTTATAAGTGTTACCTTTCATCTATCAATCGTCCATTCAACTCTCTGCCCAATCTACCTTGGTTGTAGGTTAGCTCTCCCCGAGAAGGGGCTGCATATATGTATTTTGATTTTGTTTCTTCTAGTTTTATCCCAAGTTATATATTTACGGAGTGATTTAAAATATTTTTTTATATTTTTATTTAATATATATTTTTTATAAAAAATGAAATTCTGCACTTATAAACTTAGTTGATAATAAATATATTTCAATAAATTTGAGAGATCTCAAATTCTACGTTCTCAATTCTCAATTTTTAATTCTATTAATAAAATTCAATACATTTTAATTTAAAATAAAATCATTGATTTAAAATTAATTTAAATATAATAAAAATCAATTAAACTGTTTTATATTAAATAAATAATTAATAAATTTAAATTAATTTAATTTATTCCTCATTTTTATTATTTTTAAATATAAATATTTATTTTTATAAATAACAATAATTTTTATCATATTAATTGAAAAATAATTATTAATATTTTTATAATATTCAAAATTTGAACTTTACATAGTTTTGTACCATTAAAAAATATTTATTAAGATTTTTTTAAAAAATAACAAAATAATACAATAAATTTTTTAATATTAATTATAAATACATTAAATATTAATAGTCAATATCAAGTTAGATTAATTTTTTAAAGTGAAGTTATTAATTAAAAAATAAAAAATAAACTTAAAATTAAAACAAATAAAAAAATAAAAAAGAAAAAGAAAAGAGTTATTAAAAGCTAATTAAGTAATTTTGATGCAAATAAGTTTTATTGAAATTATTTCTTATAAAATCTTTACAATTTTGATAAAATTTATAAATTTAATATTTTTAACAATATTAATAGAATTAATAATTATAAATATTATTTTATTAAAATTATAATTAAACATATTAATTATTAAAAATTTGATTATTTGATTACTAAATAAAAATACCCAAATCGATAATTAAAAATTAATTGGCAATTAAATTGAATACAATATACTTTTTATCAAAATAATTATTTTTTTTATTTGGTTCTGTTATTCGGAATAATTCTAAATTTCTTAATTTAATTCCAGTTATCGTGCAGTTTAAGTTAAGAAGCAAAAGAATTTTAAATTTATGCCAAATTTCAAAATACAACTGGTTTGCTGCATGTTGACATGACACATCGGATCTATAGTATAATTTCTCGTCATTAAAGAGCACGGGAAGCAGGGGTAAGAAAAAAGACGGGTGGGGCCCTACCTAAAATTCTGCGTTAAAATAGATGACGTCACAAACATTGGGATGTGGAGGGCCCTACCTCCAATTATGCAGTAGCTGTGGGACTATGGTAGTCCCGCGTCATACCTTAGCTTTCACGTACTTATGATAATCAGAATCGGAATCAGTATCAGCTACTCTGACTCTGTGGTCCCCACTCCTCTGGTTGGTTTCTCGAACCCTTCATTCATCTCAGAGAAAAAAATGTGGCGCTTTAAATTTTGAAAAATATTTATTTTATTCAATATTTATAAAAAATAAATGAAATTATGTTAAAATTATAATATTATCCTAATTATACTTTTGAATAATTTATAAATATGTAGGATGTTTCATTAATTTTTTTTTAGAAAATTCAAAGTTGTAAATATGATCAACCCTATTTCTTTATAATTACAAGACAATTCATAAAGGACAAAAATCATAATTAAAAAAATATTAATATTAAACTCTATTTACGATCATAGCAAATATTTTTTTAAGAAATACTTCTTGAGTTTTTTAATATTTATAGTCAGAGGCGGAGGGAGGAGCTTTCCTTTGGTAGGGTACTGCTGCGGCACCACCGGCTGCGCCGCTGCGGCACCTTCATCCCCCTTCAAAGCATTTTCTGGTTGTTGGTACGGCACGTGCCCCTTGCCGTACCCTCCCTCCGCCCCCTATTTATAGTGTTCTGCAAACTTTATGAATAAAAAATGTTTTTCTAATAAATAGAATAAGTAATTTTTTATATTTTAATAATTTATTAATACCACTAATTTTTTTCTAAAATATTAATATATTTTTTAATATAATAATTAAATAATAAAAAAATTATTTTATTGATTTTATAAAAGTATTGTGTAAAAAAATACTTTAAATATATAAATTACTTTTTATAAATAATTTGATCCTAAAGCGTCCTTTCTTTTGCATTACATTTAGAAAATTAATTATGTCTTATTAATTTATAATCGTTTAAAAAGAAAAGAGTGAAAACATAGAAAGTGGAGACTTTGTTCAGCCCTTTTGCCAAAGGCGACCATTGATCTTCTGTAAAAAATTTTTTATTGTGACTTGATTTCGTTTTGAATTCAATTTTGTTATAATTTTGTAATAATTTAAGGTTTGTGTTTGTATAATTTTGTTAGAGTCTAATCGGTGTCTCTATCGCTACCATTTGAAGGGTTGATAATTATTTGGCGTCGGGATATGTTCTATGTTTCTAAAGGAGACACTATAATTATGCGAGATTGAAACCGTCATGGCTCAATGCTTTTCGATAATTGTCGATATTGTTTATTGGACTATGTTTTCATTTCTTTCTCTTTTTGGTTCTCTTGTTGGTCTTTTCTCACTGGGATTTGCTCTTCTCTACATTTGTGACTATCTTCTCTCTATCTCGATGGACTTCATCTCCTTACTTATTGTTTTGTTCTATTTTGATCGAAATGGTGGATGTATCGATTGAAGTAATTTTGCTTTATCGAATCGACTTACATGTGTTTTATAGTGTATTTCATTGTTGTGACCGGTGAAGCCGATGACAGGTCAATTGATAGTGGCAGTAGAACTTGTGTGCTGAATGTGTTGTTTTTCAATGTGCATTTTTATTTGATTTCTAGAAAGTTGTTTGGGTTGGATTTCCGGCTGGTATTCTGGACCGAATTTCTGATTTATTTGTGCGCATTCAATTTATTTTGAGTGTTTTTGATTTGGATGGTTTTAATGAAAAAAAAAAAAGGATTTGAATGTGTACTCCTTTAATTTATAGACTTGAGCTTGGTCTATATTTTAGTACTACACTTTGTGCATGTTGCCTATAACTTCTAATACCAACTACAAATGTTGTATGCTCAAAAAATTTTTTAAAAATTAATTAATGTAAATATATTATTTTTATTTTTAAAGTAATTTATAACATAATTATTGAAATTTAATAAAATTTATAATTTACTTTTATTATTTTAATAATAAATAATTTAGTTTTTGAGTTTCTTTTTCATTAACAAAATAATCTTAAACTATAACCATTTAGTCCTTTAAATTTCACTTTTCTATAATAATTTAATCATTTTAATTTTAATAATTTATAATAATTTAGTCTTTGTAATTTTAAATATTTATAATCATTTAATTCTTTTAATTTGAATTTATTTTTTTAATTAAGAGTTGACTAATAGTAAAATTAATAGAGCTATTTTATTAAATAAAATAAAAATTCAGATACTAAGTTTAGTCATTTTAGATGCATAATCTATAGATATGGAATCAAGATGCTTTCTGAAGTTTTTGAAGCTTTGTATCTTGATATTTTCTTGGCAATTTTGTTCAATTCAGCTTCTTTTCAGTTTGGCCGGTTGTAATACCCGGTTGGAGTCCGGCATCGGAATTCTGCTTTCCGGTGGGATCCGGGATGTCGGAAGTCTCTAGAAGGGTTTGATTTATGTTTTTCTTAAATGTTTTGATCTGTTCATTACGTTTTATGCATAAAGAACTGAGTTTTTGAGTGAAATGAACCAAGGCAGAAAAGCCAGGTTCGGCCGCCGAAGTTGAGGTTCGGCAGCCGAACATGCATGGCTTTCGGTTTCACGTGTGGCCGCCGAAGATGGTCTGGCCAGCCACCTATAAATGGCCCTCAGTCGGTTGAAGCGGTCAGAGCATCGTTTCTTTCACTTGCTGAGGTGGAACTCTGTCCTTTGTGAGTATTCTTTCATGTTTTCATTAAATCATGCAACGATATGATTAGTTTTCATGATTCTTTGAAGGTTTTAAGTTAAAAACTCAAAGTTGTGAAGTTTGGAGAGTTTGAAGGCAAGTTGCTCCAAAACTCCACGTTAGGATCCTTCATCTACTTGTTTTCAAGAGGTAAGTGAAGATCCTGAGCTTGTTTTTATGTTTTCTGAAGGTTTTATGGGGTTTGATGGAGAGAGTTGCATGAATAGGGTTCTTTGAGAGTTTTTGATGATTTTATGTGTATAGCTTGTTTTTGTGTTGTTTGTGTTGTGTGTTTGGGGTTGTTAGCTAGTTTTTGACCCCTTTGAGCATATACATGAGTGTATGCAAGTGGAAGGATTGAGGTGTGTGAAGTGGAGTGAGTTTTGTGCATTGGGCGAGAGGCAGGGCAAGTTTCTGTCCTGCTGATGAACTCAGGTTCGGCAGCCGAAGGTACATTCGGCCGCCGAACCCCTGAAGAGGTGTGAGGAGGTGGCTTCGGCTGCCCAAGCTTGCCCCCGAGCCTTTGGACTTTCGGCTCTGGAGGGAAGTTCGGCCGCCGAAGGTGCTGCCGAAGGTTAGAGACTTTCGTCTCTGGAGTGCCTTTTGGCCCCCGAAACTTGCCCCCGAAAGGGTTCGGCAGCCGAAAGTGGAAGTTCGGCCGCCGAAGGTGCTTGAGTTTCGTCTCTGGAGAGGACTTTCGGCCGCCGAACTTGCCGCCGAAAGTGTTCTGTCCAGCTTTCCTTTGCATGCTTTGCATGAGTTTTAGAGTGAGTTTAAGGGGATTCTTGGAGAGTTTAATAGAGTTGTTCATAAGTTAGTTTGGTCCTTCATTTGAGTCTATCTGTATAGGTACAGACCAGAGGAACCAGAGAGAGCAGCAGTGAGTACTGCGCCAGAGTTTCAGAGCCTGCAGAGTCAGTCAGTCCAGATAGCCAGAGGTGAGTGGAACTAAACTTAATTCTTTGAATTGCACAATGGAATGGTTTAGCATATCTCATGCATCATGATTATGCAATAGGTTGATTGCATTAGTATCCACGAATATGTTGCATTGCATAGTTATTGTTGATGTGGGTGAATGCTGAATGATCCAATAGTCTCAGACAGGAAGTCCAGGAGCCTTTGACTACGCCCTGGCAGGTATAGCAAAGTCCAGGAGCCTTTGACTACGCCCTAGCAATGGTAAGTACAGAGGTGTTATATACACATATACATATATGACAGGAAGACCAGGTGCTCGATTCTACGCCCTGGCACAGAGTTACTGGGACTATGTGGTGACAGGTTTACCTTTGATGTGGTTTGTTTGTGATATGGTGCATTCCATGATATCATATTTAATGAATTGTTTTACTGTTCTACTCACTGGGCTATAGAGCTCATCCCACTCCCTTAACCCCAGTTTTGCAGGTTCAGTGTACAGTGTAGAGAGGAGATCAGCAGAGTACCAAAAAGAGTAAAGAGAATTGTAATAGTGTAGAGTGGGCATGTAATGTTAAAGAGATGTTCTAGTTGTTATTGCAGTTACAGATGTGCTTGACTTAGTAACTTGTGTTGTAAATCTGTTATTATGTACATGATCTGTATATGTATATGTTTTACAGAGTATGTGAAAAACCATGCTTAACAGGTATGAGTTAACCCATCTAGAGCAAGCTCTAGTCAGAGTACAGAGTACAGAGTACAGAGTATAGAGATAGTGCATGCACAGGTTAAGCCTTGGTACAGAGAAAAGAGTTTTTATTTTTTCACAGAAAATGTATGATCATGTATGAGATTTACAGGTACACAGAGAGTATAGCAGGCTTGCTACGGGTTCTGGCGGCCTTAAGCGGACCTGAATCCTAGCGCCGGTGACGGTTAATTTTGGGGTCGTTACAGATTGGTATCAGAGCCTGGTTCACATGATCGGACCTATAGAGACAGTGTCAGGCTCATAGAGGTTAGACGTGGTCAAGCACAATAGGAAATCATGTCCACTAGGATAGGGTCTTGAGTCCTATCTGGTTACTGCTATGATATGCCATGAGGTATGCATGTGCCTTATTGCTATGTGTTGTTTATGTGCTAAAGTGCTATGTTATGTGTTGTTTTCCAGAGAGTAAAGATGAGAGGAACTCGTCGATCAGCTCGATTGACTGGAGTCCCACCAGAGAGTGAGAGACCAGCTGCTCGTCCTCCTACATTGCCAAGGGCAAGGTCTCAGAGATCTAGCAGGGAAGGTACGTCAATAGACCCTAGAAGGTCTGTAGACGAGAGCAGAAGAGGTACAGCTAGGGGAGAGAGATCAGAGGAAAGGAGGGAAGCTATGGAGATTGATCAGTCTAGAGATGACAGCATGGGTATAGGCAGATTTGAGGAAGGTATGGGAGAGTCACAGGGAGGTGCTCAGACCTCAGGTTTTGGCTATCCAGAGTATCCGATGGGAGGTATGTCGGAGTACTCTAGTTTTTTCCCATATCCTCCTTACATGCCATATATGCCTTATCCTCCTTACTATCCACCATATCCTATGTATCCATCTTCCCCTACCCATCCAAGTGCAGCACACCCAGAACCAAATGAACCAGTACCACCACCAGAACCAGTAGCCCCTGTTGTTGACAGACATCAACCTAGCTCATCTGGAGGTAAAGTGCAAATGACGGAGTACTTGAAATTGGATGCTCCTAAATACAACACGGGAGATGATCCATTTGAATACCTCAGATCAGTTAGGATGATAACCAGTGAGTTGGGAGCTGATGATAGTAGGGCCATTGAGATGGCAGGTTTCACATTAAAATGCAAGAAAGCCAGAGAATGGTTTAAGAACTATGTGGAACCCAGAATGAACAGTATGTCTTGGGGAGAGTTCGCCAATGAATTTGCAGGGTGGGCTTTTCCTGACAGTTCTAGGGAGATGAAAGTAATTGAGTTTGAACAGTTGCGACAGACAGATGAGATGAGTGTTGATGAATTCACAGATAAGTTCCTGGATTTGCTTCAGTACGTGGGTCAAGCCTATGATACTGATCAGAAGAAGGCAAGGAGATATACTATGAGATTGCATCCCAGGTATTCTTCCTTGATTCTTCCAGCAGAAAAGGAGAGTTTCCACACTATAGTTGACGCAGCCAGGAAAATGGAAGCTAGTGCCAATATTCAGAAACAGTCAAGGGCACAAGCTTCGGGTTCTAAGGCCCCTAGTTCAGGCACGTCAAGCAGCAAGAGATGGGATAGAGCGAAAGGAACAAAGAGTAAGTTCTGGAGTAAAGTGAAGTTAGGTCTGGGAATAGGTAGTGGCTCAAGCTCTGGCACAGCTCCAGTATGTAGAAGATGCGGAAAACCACATGGCGGAGTTTGTCGGTTGGGATCTACAGCTTGTTTTCGATGTGGACAGAAAGGGCATATTGCTCGGGATTGTCCTCAGGTGACTTTTGCACCATCCCAGCAGATGAGTTCAGGCAGTGTGGTACAGCCAGTTGTTCAGCCAGCAGCTCCAGTCATGCCTCAGAGTAGTGGCAGAGGTAGAGGGAGAGGGGCAGCCTCTATTTCAGCAGCAGGTTCTCGAGGTGGAAATCCGGTAGCCCCAGCACGGATTTTCACTGTGACACAGGAGGAGGCGAACACGTCGAACACAGTGGTGTCAGGTAATCTCATCATTGGGTGTTCAGATGTGTATGCTTTGATGGACCCCGGTGCTTCTCATTCCTTTATTGCGTCGAGAGCCATAGAGAGATTGGGTTTGATCAGTTCTGAGTTAGAGTATCCTCTCTGGGTCAGTGGACCTAGATGTGACCCATCAGTGGCAGTATCAGTCTGTCGTTTCAGTCCAGTGTTCATAGAGGGTAGATGCCTTCCAGCTGACCTTGTGGTTCTAGACTTGACAGATTTTGATGTCATTCTAGGGATGGATTGGCTATCTGCATATAGTGCTATGTTGGACTGTAGAGAGAAGCTAGTGAGTCTCAAAGACCAGGGTGGGTCAGAGTGTGTCTTCAGAGGAGACAGGAGAGGTACACCTAGAGGTATGATTTCAGCCCTTCAGGCTCATCGTTTGCTTAGGAGGGGTTGTCAGGGGTTTCTAGCTCATGTGAGAGAGCTAGACAGTCAGGTGAGGGAACCAGCCACAGTACCAGTAGTCCGAGAGTTTCTCGATGTGTTCCCAGACGATTTACCAGGACTCCCACCTGATAGGGAGATAGGGTTTGAAATTGAATTGCTGCCAGGTACCAGACCTATCTCTATTCCTCCCTACAGGATGGCGCCAGCAGAGTTAAAAGAGTTAAAAGAGCAGTTGCAGGACTTGGTAGATAAGGGTTTCATCCGCCCTAGTACCTCACCTTGGGGTGCTCCAGTGCTCTTTGTCAGAAAGAAGGATGGATCCCTCAGACTTTGTATCGACTACAGACAGTTGAACAAGGTCACTACCAAGAATAGGTATCCTCTACCTAGGATTGATGATCTATTTGACCAGCTAGCTGGAGCAGGTTGTTTCTCGAAAATAGATCTGAGATCCGGGTATCATCAGTTGAGAGTCAGAGAGGCAGATGTGCCTAAGACAGCTTTCAGGACCAGATATGGGCATTATGAGTTCTTAGTGATGCCGTTCGGGTTGACTAACGCCCCTGCAGCATTCATGGATCTCATGAACAGAGTTTTCAGTGAGTTTCTGGATCACTTTGTCATTGTTTTCATCGATGATATTTTAGTGTATTCCAGAGATGCAGAGGA
Source organism: Manihot esculenta (assembly GCF_001659605.2). Classification (NCBI taxonomy): domain Eukaryota; kingdom Viridiplantae; phylum Streptophyta; class Magnoliopsida; order Malpighiales; family Euphorbiaceae; genus Manihot; species Manihot esculenta. The sequence goes on along the minus strand of NC_035170.2, from coordinate 25,381,964 downwards.
GCATGCCCAGCATCTGAGGATAGTTCTGCAGACACTGAGAGAGCATGGTTTATATGCCAAGTTCTCAAAGTGTGAGTTTTGGTTGAGGAGCATTTCCTTCTTGGGACATGTGGTATCAGCAGAGGGTATTGAAGTAGACCCCAAGAAGATAGAGGCTGTAGCTAACTGGCCCAGACCCACTACAGTGACTGAGATTAAAAGCTTTCTGGGACTGGCAGGTTACTACAGGAGGTTCGTTCAAAACTTCTCCAAGACAGCAGCTCCGATGACCAAACTGACTCAGAAGAACCAGAAGTTTATCTGGTCAGACCAGTGCGAAGAGAGCTTTGAGGAGCTCAAGAGGAGATTGACCACAGCACCAGTGTTAGCTCTGCCTGTGAGTAATGAGGACTTCACAGTGTTCTGTGATGCATCTCGAGTGGGATTGGGCTGTGTTTTGATGCAGAGTGATAGGGTGATAGCTTATGCTTCGAGACAGTTGAAGAAGCACGAGTTAAATTACCCCACCCATGACCTAGAGATGGCAGCAGTTATCTTTGCACTTAAGATGTGGCGGCATTACCTCTATGGGGTTAAATGCGAGATCTTCACTAATCACAAGAGTTTACAGTACATCTTGAGTCAGAGAGAGCTGAATTTGAGGCAGAGAAGATGGGTAGAATTGCTCAGTGATTATGATTGTAAGATCCAATATCATCCGGGTAAGGCGAATGTTGTGGCAGACGCCCTCAGCCGGAAGTCACTAGGCAGTTTATCCCATATAGCAGCAGAGCGGAGACCAGTCGTGATAGAGCTTTACAAGCTCTTAGAAGAGGGGTTACAGTTAGAATTGTCTGGTACAGGTGCATTGATCGCACAGATGCGAGTGACACCTGTGTTTCTGGAGCAGATAGCTCAGAGACAGCATGAGGACCCTGAGTTGATGAAAATTGCCAGGACTGTTCAGTCAGGCAACAGTGCAGAGTTCAGATTTGACAGCAAAGGGATCCTTCGTTATGGGAGTCGACTTTGTGTACCAGATAAGAGCAGTGTGAAGGAAGACATTATGAGGGAAGCTCATAATGCGAGATATAGTGTTCACCCAGGAGCCACCAAGATGTACCAGGATCTAAAAAGGGTCTATTGGTGGCCAGCCATGAAGAAAGAAGTAGCGCAGTTTGTGACAACCTGTGAGGTTTGCCAAAGGGTGAAATTAGAGCATCAGAAACCAGCCGGAATGCTTAACCCCTTACCAATTCCAGAGTGGAAATGGGAGAACATAGCCATGGATTTTGTAGTGGGTTTACCAGCTACGTCCAACAGGATAGACTCTATTTGGGTGATTGTGGACAGACTCACAAAATCTGCTCATTTTCTTCCAGTTCGGAGTAACTATTCTGTGGATAAGTTGGCACAGATCTATCTGGATGAGATAGTGAGATTACATGGAGTTCCAGTGTCGATAGTTTCAGACAGAGGACCTCAGTTTACCTCCCAATTTTGGTGAAGTGTGCAGAGTGCAATGGGCACGAGATTAGAGTTTAGCACTGCTTTCCACCCACAGACTGACGGACAGTCAGAGAGGACCATCCAGACCATAGAGGATATGCTTCGACTGTGTGTGTTAGACTTTGGCGGTTCTTGGAGGCAGCATCTACCTTTGGTGGAGTTTGCCTACAATAACAGCCATCATGCTAGCATAGGGATGGCTCCGTATGAAGCTTTGTATGGGAGGAAGTGCAGATCCCCTATTTGCTAGGAAGAGATAGGAGAGAAGGCTCTTGCAGGGCCAGAGTTAGTAGACATTACCAGTAGAGTGGTGCCCGTAATCAGAGAGAGAATCAGAATAGCGCAGAGCAGACAGAAAAGTTATGCAGATGTTCGCAGGAAGCAGTTAGAATTTCAGGAGGGTAATTGGGTATTGCTAAAAGTGTCTCCAATGAAAGGAGTGGTTCGTTTTGGGAAGAAGGGTAAGTTAGCTCCACGGTACATTGGACCCTTTGAGATCTTGCAGAGGATCGGGAATGTGTCGTATAAGCTAGATTTACCTGCTTCTATGGCGCGAATTCACTCGGTATTTCATGTTTCTATGCTACGGCAGTTTGTGTCAGATCCGAATCAGGTTCTGAGTGAGCCTGAGGTGGAGATTCATACAGATCTCACCTATATAGAGCAGCCAGTGCGGATTCTGGACACGCAGATCAGACAGCTAAGGAACAAGGAAATTCCGATGGTGAAAGTGCTGTGGAACCACCATAATCTAGAAGAGTGTACGTGGGAGACACGGGAGTCTATGCTCCAGCAGTATCCATCTTTGTTTTGAGGTTAGTTTTTCCTCCTTTGTATCTGTTAGTTGTTTGACATTCGAGGACGAATGTTCTTAAGGGGGGAGAATGTAATACCCGGCTGGAGTCCGGCATCGGAATTCTGCTTTCCGGTGGGATCCGGGATGTCGGAAGTCTTTAGAAGGGTTTGATTTATGTTTTTCTTAAATGTTTTGATCTGTTCATTACGTTTTATGCATAAAGAACTGAGTTTTTGAGTGAAATGAACCAAGGCAGAAAAGCCAGGTTCGGCCGCCGAAGTTGAGGTTCGGCCGCCGAACATGCATGGCTTTCGGTTTCACGTGTGGCCGCCGAAGGTGGTCTGGCCAGCCACCTATAAATGGCCCTCAGTCGGTTGAAGCGGTCAGAGCATCGTTTCTTTCACTTGCTGAGGTGGAACTCTGTCCTTTGTGAGTATTCTTTCATGTTTTCATTAAATCATGCAACGATTTGATTAGTTTTCATGATTCTTTGAAGGTTTTAAGTTAAAAACTCAAAGTTGTGAAGTTTGGAGAGTTTGAAGGCAAGTTGCTCCAAAACTCCACGTTAGGATCCTTCATCTACTTGTTTTCAAGAGGTAAGTGAAGATCCTGAGCTTGTTTTTATGTTTTCTGAAGGTTTTATGGGGTTTGATGGAGAGAGTTGCATGAATAGGGTTCTTTGAGAGTTTTTGATGATTTTATGTGTATAGCTTGTTTTTGTGTTGTTTGTGTTGTGTGTTTGGGGTTGTTAGCTAGTTTTTGACCCCTTTGAGCATATACATGAGTGTATGCAAGTGGAAGGATTGAGGTGTGTGAAGTGGAGTGAGTTTTGTGCATTGGGCGAGAGGCAGGGCAAGTTTCTGCCCTGCTGATGAACTCAGGTTCGGCAGCCGAAGGTACATTCGGCCGCCGAACCCCTGAAGAGGTGTGAGGAGGTGGCTTTGGCTGCCCAAGCTTGCCCCCGAGCCTTTGGACTTTCGGCTCTGGAGGGAAGTTCGGCCGCCGAAGGTGCTGCCAAAGGTTAGAGACTTTCGTCTCTGGAGTGCCTTTTGGCCCCCGAAACTTGCCCCCGAAAGGGTTCGGCAGCCGAAAGTGGAAGTTCGGCCGCCGAAGGTGCTTGAGTTTCGTCTCTGGAGAGGACTTTCGGCCGCCGAACTTGCCGCCGAAAGTGTTCTGTCCAGCTTTCCTTTGCATGCTTTGCATGAGTTTTAGAGTGAGTTTAAGGGGATTCTTGGGGAGTTTAATAGAGTTGTTCATAAGTTAGTTTGGTCCCTCATTTGAGTCTATCTGTATAGGTACAGACCAGAGGAACCAGAGAGAGCAGCAGTGAGTACTGCGCCAGAGTTTCAGAGCCTGCAGAGTCAGTCAGTCCAGATAGCCAGAGGTGAGTGGAACTAAACTTAATTCTTTGAATTGCACAATGGAATGGTTTAGCATATCTCATGCATCATGATTATGCAATAGGTTGATTGCATTAGTATCCACGAATATGTTGCATTGCATAGTTATTGTTGATGTGGGTGAATGCTGAATGATCCAATAGTCTCAGACAGGAAGTCCAGGAGCCTTTGACTACGCCCTGGCAGGTATAGAGAAGTCCAGGAGCCTTTGACTACGCCCTGGCAGGTATAGAGAAGTCCAGGAGCCTTTGACTACGCCCTGGCAGGTATAGCAAAGTCCAGGAGCCTTTGATTACGCCCTGGCAATGGTAAGTACAGAGGTGTTATATACACATATACATATATGACAGGAAGACCAGGTGCTCGATTCTACGCCCTGGCACAGAGTTACTGGGACTATGTGGTGACAGGTTTACCTTTGATGTGGTTTGTTTGTGATATGGTGCATTCCATGAGATCATATTTAATGAATTGTTTTACTGTTCTACTCACTGGGCTATAGAGCTCATCCCACTCCCTTAACCCCAGTTTTGCAGGTTCAGTGTACAGTGTAGAGAGGAGATCAGCAGAGTACCAAAAAGAGTAAAGAGAATTGTAATAGTGTAGAGTGGGCATGTAATGTTAAAGAGATGTCCTAGTTGTTATTGCAGTTACAGATGTGCTTGACTTAGTAACTTGTGTTGTAAATATGTTATTATGTACATGATCTGTATATGTATATGTTTTACAGAGTATGTGAAAAACCAGGCTTAACAGGTATGAGTTAACCCATCTAGAGCAAGCTCTAGTCAGAGTACAGAGTACAGAGTACAGAGATAGTGCATGCACAAGTTAAGCCTTGGTACAGAGAAAAAAGTTTTTATTTTTTTCACAGAAAATATATGATCATGTATGAGATTTACAGGTACACAGAGAGTATAGCAGGCTTGCTACGGGTTCTGGCGGCCTTAAGCCGACCTGAATCCTAGCGCCGGTGACGGTTCATTTTGGGGTCGTTACACCGGTGCTCTTTTCGTAGTGGCAACGACTTCTTCAATGGTTAGTCTTAACTGCCAGAAGAATAGGTCAATTGATGGGATTGTTTGATTTAATTTTGTTGCTTTGGATTAAACTGGAATGAGTTAGGTTTAGGATTTTAAACTTTTACAAAGATATGTATCCTCATTTTTTACTTGTTAAAAAAAACAATGACTAACGTTAATAATTAAAATCCAATCATATAATACTCTTTCCGTTTCATAATTTTTGTTTAGGGAGAGAGTATAACACAATTATTGTATTTATTTTTATCCTCAAGGAATTAGATAGAATAATGCGTTTCTCTTCTCCCTTAAACAGAGGTCTCAAGTTCGAACTCTGGGTATAGGATACATGAGCATCTACCTTTTAAAGTTTGAGAGGAAACACATTGCTCATAACTTTCTCACGTTTATAGGCGTAATAGAGATTTATTGGAAATTTAATTGATACCGATTAGTAATTGATACCGATTAGTAAATGATCCCGCGCTTATAAGCATAATAAAAATCTATTAGATTATATCCGCTAATAATAACTTTCCACGAATACTTGACCTATTAGAAAAAAGTAAATTTTAATGAAATATTGAGTGTTACGATATTCTGATTTTCATTTTTGTGGTAAAACTTATGCACCATATGTCATTTTATTAAATTTTTGCCACGCGACTCTATTTTATGATGACAGCTCATAATTTATTTTGGACAATTAATCGATGGTATTAATTATTATAAAATTTTTATATTAAATATTAATTAAAAAAATTATTTTTTTTATATTTATGGTTAAATGGTAATTGACTTAAATAGCTAATATTTTTGTTACATACTAGTGCATTTGAATTTGTGAACTATTTAAAAGGCTAAGTAAATATTAGAGCAAATCATTTCAATAAACTTTATCCAAAACTATTTAAATATGATAAAAAATTTAATTTTATATACCTTAATCAGTACTTTTTTTTAATAGAAATAGTATACATAAAAATTTATATTATCATGACATATATTTATATTTATTAGTTAATCATGTAAATAATTTTAGAAAATAAATATTTAATATAAAGTTTAAATTTATTAAATATTAAATATTGAATTTATACCATAAGCACATAGTTGGACGCACGCTGATGACTCAATAAACATCTTACTTCCATGCAATCAGGGATGTAAACGGTAGGTACTCGCAAAATTGAGGATACCTAAATTCGAATTCGATTATATATAAAATTTCTGAATCCATCCCAAATCTGTTTAGTATTTTAATTTTATTACCCGTATCCGTTTTAAATCCGTTTAACAATACCCGCATAATACCCGAATCCGACCGAACCCGATTTTTTTTAATTCAATTGAATAATCAAATATCAATAATAAAAACCAAAAGCAGAATCCATCCAGTATCAAAGCAGTGAACTATTACAGAGAAGAGAAAGCAATGAATAACAGCACATAACCAATACATCAGATTAAATATCACCGACTACCAAGAGTCCTTAAAAAGTATATTCATAACTGCAATTAAATTTTTTAATAGTATCCAAATAATTAAATTAATAGTCCATAAATTCTAACAATTTTTAATAGCAACTTTTAGTCCATACATCAGATTAATAGCCATAAATTCTAAAAATCAACATTGTTACAGTAATTAAATAGCAAACCTGAAGAGAATTCAGGTCAAAGGAGATGTCGCAGATGCCGATTGGAGAGAGGCAAGGGCAGTCGGAAGAGAGAAAGAGATGTCGCCGATGCCGACTGAGGAGAGGGAAGAGTTGTCTCCGATAAGTGAGAGATGTCGCCACTGGAGAGAAAAGATTTATCGTCGACTGAGGAGAGAAAGGAGACGTCGCCGGTGCCGACTGGGCTACCGGCACTCGTCAGTGAAGTGGGAGAGAGAGGCGTTAGACTGGAAAGTGGGACTATGGGAGATGTCACCGATTGGAGAGAGAAGGAGATATCGCTGACTGGAGAGAGAAGATTTATCGTCGCTGGAGAGAGAAAGGAGAGGTCGCCGGTGCTTATTGGGCTGCTGGCAGTCGTCAGTGAAGTGGGAAGAGAGGGAAGGGAAGCGGGGGAGAAAGGCGCCGACAGAGAGAGAGAGCAGTATCGTAAAATGAAAAATGGAATGAGGAATTAGGGTTAGTTTTATTAGTATAGCTAATCGGGTTCGGGTAACGGGTACCCGATCACTTAATCTCGAACCCTATCCGAATCCGAGACGGGTAAAATTTTTCAAATCCGAACCCACCTAAATCCGTTTTATAAAATCCCACATCCATCATAATAGGGTTTGGACGGATCGGGTACCCATGAAAACCCGTCCGCCTGACAACCCTACATGCAATCTCCCGAAAAGAAAAAAAATGTCACCATCAGATCCTCTCCCCTTCCGAAAATTCTTGCACACATCTGATTATATATATATTAATTTATATATTTAATTATTAAAAATTAAAAATTTCATATTAGATATTAGGATAAATTATATTTTATTTTTTAAATTTTATAGTAATTAGTAGATTGATTTTTTTATTTTTAAAATCAAATACTTTAAATTTTTATATTTTTATTTCATTTTATCTTAAAATTTGTAAAATAAGAGAAAAAAATAATTTAAATTTTATAAATACTCTTATTATACATCAAAAGGTTTATGTATTTCATGATAGATTTCTATTTTTTTTAGTTCTGTTTTGCTAAATAAGGTTCTATCATAATACAGAGGCAAATCTTCATTAAGACCCTCATTAGAAAAACCATCACTCTTGAGATCGAGAGCAACGACATCATCAACAGCGTCAAAGTCAAATTCAGGACAAAAAAAAATCCCACCAGACCAGCAACGTTTCATTTTGCCAAAAAGCAACTTGGGGACGACCATACCTTAGCCGATTACAATATCTAAATGGAGTCGACTCTCCACCTCATCCTTTGTCTCCGTGGTGGGCATGCAAATCTTTGTGAAAACTTTGATCGGAAAAACTATTACCCTTGAGGTCGAAAGTAGTGACACTGTCGATAACGCCAAGGTTAAGATTCAGGACAAAGGAAGGAATTCCCTCATATTAATAAAGGCTTATCTTTGTCGAAAAATAGCTAGGGGATGGCCGCACATTGGCCTATTATAACATTCAGAAGAAATCTACCCTTCACCTCGTGCTTCGTCTGTGTGGAGGGATGCAGATTTTCGTTAAGATCTTTACTGGAAAACTATTATCCTGGAGGTGGAGAGCAGCAACACTATTGATAATGTCAAGGCAAAAATTCAAGACAAGGAAAGTATCACCATACCAACAAAGGCTGATCTTCGTCGGGAAGCAGCTGGAAGATGGTTGGACTTTGGCTGATTACAACATTCAGAAGGAATCCACTCTCCACCTAGTGCTCAAGCTTTATGGAGGAATGCAAGACCTTGACTGGAAAGACCATTACTTTGGTAGTGGAGAGTAATGACACAATCGATAATGTGAAGGCGAAGATTCAGGATAAGAGGGTATTCCTCCAGATAAGCAAAGGCTTATCTATGCTGGGAAGCAATTGGAGAATGGAATTGTGGAGGAATGCAAGACCTTGACTCGAAAGACCATTACTTTGGTAGTGGAGAGTAATGACACAATCGATAATGTGAAGGCGAAGATTCAGGATAAGAGGGTATTCGTCAAAGATAAACAAAGGCTTATCTATGCTGGGAAGCAATTGGAGGATGAAAAGACTCTTGCTGATTATAACATCCAAAAAGAGTCGTCCCTTCACCTTGTCCTGTATCTATATGGTGGATTCTGAGTAGTTTCTATATTTCTACTATGAACTTATTGTTTACGGAAGATCTTAATATATGTAATATCATTACTGATGACCGCTGAATTTCACTATCCCGGTCTAAGGCCAGACCCACGATAACAGTCCATAACCTGAAGGCTTCTAAATCTCCCGCGTAAGTCAGGTCCAGCCCGCTCAATCTTAAGACCGCGTCCTATGTAGATTTCTCAATCAGGCCGGCTCTGCCTTTTCCGGCCCAATGATCAGACCTCCTCTAAACTCAGCCTTAATCTCATCTTCCAGCCCAGCCCGAAAGAAAGAAGGTGGCCAGCCTATCCATCTGGTGGGACCATTCGCATGCGTGCTAAAAGAGAATTAAATGGTCGTTACGCATGAAGCAGAATATCTGATATTCTCGTACGACCGTATCAGAATGACAGGGACAGTTGGTCCAATGGCGGTAGGGCCGTTACACGTCACTGACAGATAATGAAAAAGGATAAAGGGAGAGAAACACTCTCCTCTCGGATTAAGCTTACAGAACGCTTTGTAAATTTTATTTTCTAGATTTCAGATTATCAATTACCATTTACAAGTCTTTTTGAATTATATTAAAAATATTTTTAAAATTAAATTTTTTTTAATAGATTTTAGGATGAAATAACTTACCATTTAAATAAAATAAAAATATAAGGGCTTATATGTTTAATTTTAAAAAGGGAGATTTACAATTTAGTCCCTGGGTATTGCCATTATTAACAAGTCAATCCCTGTATTTTTAGAAACCTATTAAAACGTCCTTATGTTTTCTCTCCGTCAACGAAATAGTCCTTCTGTCTATTTTTGCCGTTAAAAATATAGTAAAAGACTAAATTACCCCAATTATTTTTCTCCTCCTCCTCCTTCATTTTCTTCTTCATCAATTCTTCTTCCTTTTGTTTCTTCTTCTTCTGCTTCTTCTCCTTCTTTTTCTTCTTCTTCTGTTTTTTTCTCCTTCTTCTTCTGCCTCTTCTCCTTTTTCTTCTTTTGCTTCTTTTTCTTCTTTTTCTTCTTTATCTTCTTCTTCTTCTTCTCATTCTTCTCCTTCTTCTTCTTCTTTTTCTTCTTTTTCTTCTTTCTCTCCTTCTTCTTCTTCTTCTTCTTTCTCTCCTTCTTCTTCTTTTTCTTCTTTCTCTTCTTCTTCTTCTTCTTCTTCTTCTTCTTCTTCTTCTTCTTCTTCTTCTTCTTCTTCGGAGGAGGAGGAGGAGGAGGAGGAGGAGGAGGAGGAGGAGGAGGAGGAGGAGGAGGAAAGAAAAGATAGGGACTATTTTGTTGATAAAAAAAACAATAAGGATGTTTTAATAGATTTGAGAAAAGATAGGGACTATTTCGTTGACAAAAAGAAACAATAAGGACGTTTTAATATATTTCTAAAAATATAGGGAGGGACGATTTCGTTGACAGAAAGAAACGATGAGGAGGGACTATTTCGTTGACTTAAATAAACAATAATGATATTTTAATAGATGTGAGAAAAGATAGGGACTATTTCATTGATGAAAAAAAATAATGACGTTTTAATAGATATGAAAAAAGATAAAAATATTTTAATAGATTTTTGAAAATATAAGAACTAACTTGTTAATAATTATAATATACAATAACTAAATAAATGGTTTTATTTGAGGGTAAAATTGGATTTTAAAAATTTTCTCTCTCCTCCTTTATCTAATTTTAACGAAAAATAGGACGGAAGGACTATTTCGTTGACGGAAATAAAATATAAGAACGTTTTAATAGGTTTCTAAAAATACAGGGACTGACTTATTAATAATGATAATATCCAAAAACTAAATTATAAATCACTCTTTTAAAAATAAAATTACTGATATTTTAATTATATTAAAATTTAAAAATTAAAATATAATTTATTTTATATATTAATGTTACATCAATTAATAAAAATTTAACATTTTATATTCCAAATGTGAATTTTATAATATTTCAAATAATTTTTTTAAATTTAAATTATATATCAAAATTGTATTAGAAAGTGTATAAACCCAAAGAATTTCCCCTTCCTCTCCCTCCAACCTTACAGCCTGGCAAACAACTCTCTTCACACTTCCTACCCAATCACCTTCTTCCACCTGGCTTTTATTGATCTTGACACACTTCCCTCACCAGCTGTCTCCCTCTACTCCTCCCTTCCCCTCCGTATAAATACTTCAGTACCACGCCTGTTCATCATCCATCTCTCAACTTTTCAATTCTCTCCTTTTCCTTTTCTACCCTTCTCCATGGCTTCTATTTACCCTTTTGCCATTCTTCTTCTTTTCTGCTCTGTTCAACCTTTGCTTGCTGTTTTAGTTCAAGAACAACCTCTGGTGCTCAAGTACCACAACGGCGTTCTCTTGAAGGGAAACGTCACCGTTAATCTGATATGGTACGGCAAGTTCACCCCTATCCAGCGCTCTATAATCGTTGATTTCATCACTTCTTTGAGCTCCACCAGAGCGCCGCTTCCTTCCGCCGCCTCCTGGTGGAAGACTACTGAGAAGTACCGTGGCGGTTCTTGCTCTCTTCGTGTCGGCCGCCAAATCCTCCACGAGGAGTACACTCTCGGAAAAATCCTCAAGTCTACTCATTTACTTGCTTTAGCCTCTAAAACGAACTTCGCCATGGACTCCATCAACGTTGTTTTGACAGCGCAAGACGTCGCCGTTGATGGATTTTGCATGAGCAGGTGCGGGACTCACGGATCATCTCGCCGATCGGGTCGAGGCACCTATATTTGGGTCGGTAACTCAGAGACTCAGTGTCCAGGTCAATGCGCCTGGCCTTTCCACCAGCCAATTTACGGTCCACAGACACCACCTTTAGTAGCGCCCAACGGAGACGTTGGAGTTGACGGCATGATCATAAACTTGGCTACTCTCTTAGCCAACACCGTCACCAATCCTTTTAACAGCGGCTACTTCCAGGGTCCACCAACAGCTCCTTTAGAGGCGGTATCCGCTTGCACTGGGAAATTTGGATCGGGTTCATACCCGGGCTATCCGGGTCGGTTATTGGTGGACAAGGCCACGGGGGCTAGCTATAACGCCCACGGTGTCAATGGGCGTAGGTATCTGTTCCCGGCTATGTGGGATCCGCAAACAAGCGCATGCAGAACACTCGTGTGATGATGACACGTTGCAACGATATAAACGTGGCGGGATCTGTGCGGCGTATTTTATGTAAATATATGGGAAAGATCTGATGATGGGAAGCAAAGGAGGGTGCGGCGGCCGTGGTGGGGTGAATGATGGGATAGAGATTTCCTTTTGCCTTTTTCTTTTTGCTTTTTTTAAAATAATAATCATTAGTTTTTAATATTTTGTAATGGTTGTCGTTTTCCGTGACGTGTAAATTAAATGTTCAGAAAAAAGTAAAATAAAGTTGATAAAAATGAAATATACTTCTTTCGTTCCATTATAAATATAATTTTTATAATTTTTAATTATATTTATTTTAAAAAAATTAAATTTTATTTAATTTTATCTGATGTTTGGAGGAATTTTTGTATTTTTTTAAAATAAAATAAAATTGAATAGAATTATAATAAATAATTTATATATTTTTAGTGTAAAAAATTATAAATATTAATTAATATTATTTATATTATAATTAATTAATTATAGATTTATAAAATAAAAAAAATATTGAGTGAATTATTTTGATAGTTTTTTTTTAATATTTAAGTTTTTATATTATGAATAAATTATAATATTTATTGCCGAAAAAAATATGATATTTAATTATAAAAATTATAAAAGGAATAAAAAATTTAATTATGAAAGTTGTGAACTTCTTAAAAACACTCTTGAACTCTTTATGCAGTGTTTAAGTGATAGTGCGTTAGATATAGAATATGAAATTTTAAATAATATAAGATAATTTTATTAAATAAAAAAATATTTTAATATTGTAATTAAAATTTTATTATTTTATTAAAATTTATAAATTATTTAAATAGTTAATTTGATTTAAATTATTCAAATTCATTTAATATATTTTTACTTTATTATTAATATTAAAATAATTAAAATAATTAAAAAAATAAATAAAAATTTCGAGACACAGAATAGCATTGAAAAAAAAAATGATATTCGCTTTTCTTTTGATTCGATGATTTATGGTGATGCTGGGGAGTGGGAGACCATAGGGGAAACTGGAGAGTTGCATCTTATCGGCATGAGTAGGTGGGGCCCTAGTGGTCCACGAGCAATCATATTTTATGGATAAGAGAATAGGTCCAACCATTTCTTAGTCATTGAATATTAAATTGAGTAAATTATGAAGTAAATATTTAATTCAATAAATGCAGATTTTTCTAGTAAATTTTTTTATATAATATTTCTTTTTTATGTAACTCTACGGAATGAATGAAATATAGAGCAGGAGAGTGTTTGAAAAATGCAACCAGCTATAGCCTAGAGGACAGAACTAGCGGAAAACCTACTAATACAGCCAAAGCATTTCTCCTGTAGGCTGCTAGGGGTCAGGGCTATCAAAACTATTTTTATTTAGAGGGCTGTTCAATAGCAAGGTCTTCTGATCAACATAACTTCACCACAGAGAGAGGTTGGCTTAACCTCATCCCAAAAAAGCAGCAGCTTAAAATGCAGGTAACGCACATCTATTAAACTATCAACAGCAAAGCATACGTTCAAGCAATTTATGCAGAAATCATAAGTTGCATTGTCTACCACAAACTTATGTTCAATTCTCACACACATCAAGTTGCCATTGCTCATTCATCTTCCAAAACATTATGATCCATGACAGTAAAAAAGAAACTTAACGTTTTCCGAGATGTATCTATCCGGAAGCAATGCTTCCTCGCGAAAAAAAGCATTCAGTAGTAGGGATTGTAACGAGTAGGCATTCTGAATCTTGGAACCTTCCTGCAATAGATGCAAAAATACTAAAAGTTCATCATGCAAGCCAGAAGGATACAAAACAAGGGTATCTAAGGACATCTACCAAGCAAAAATATTTTCAAGGAACATTTTAGATAAGCATACCCATATCCATAAGGAGAGTAGAAATAAGGAGGCATCTGTGAGCCCCTTGGTGGAAATCCCATGTAAGGGTTAGGTCGACGAGGACGGAACTGCTTCATTCCTGGTACATTGGTCCTCTTAGCAGTCACCTGGCAAAGCACAAAAAAAAGACATTTTCCTTAGAAAACGTCCGAGGTTGGGATATAGATGATGGAAATAAAAGAATGAAAACCTGGGTCATTGAGATTAGCATGAATTACTAAAATACCCATTAAGATTTGTTCAATTTCCTCCCTAGGGTTTCATAATTAATTATTTTAGTCATCGGTTTACAAGAACTCTTTTATGATGATTCAGTCACAGACATCTCAAATTTGACTGCACTTTACTCATAATTTTCAAATATAATTTCACTTTAGTCTTGAATTTGCCAAATAGTAAACAATTCCATCCTTCCAAATTTTCACTTCGCACAGATAGTAGCATATGGATTTAAAATAACTAAATTTGAATCAGTTGGGACAAAAGTGTATAGGAAGCCAATTGCTCAAGGAGGTTTTTAATTAGTTGAGGTAACGTACAAAGATAAATAATATAAGGGAAAAAGGTAATTGCTTTACCTTCAATTGACGGCCATGTAATTCAGATTCATTCAGAAGGAGAGCCTCTTGAACAGCCTCTGGCTCAACAAATTCCACATATGCATAACCCTTTGGTTGGCCATACTTGTCTGTACGAATAGTGATCCTATTTACTGTCCCACATGATTGGAAGTGCTGCTGTACTTCTTCAGGGGTGCATGAATAGTCCACCTACAACCAAGTTATCAGCCAAAAAGTACGAGAGGAACAGCTACAAATCCAATAAAAAGCTAATGATTAATCATGGAAATAGCTTATTCCTCTTCACTAGTGCAAGCATCTTGTTTCATCATCAGGCATAACATTCACGAAAATTTTGTAGTTATTCGCATTGCCTTGACTTGTCAAACACTAACATTAGTAGTTTAATATTATCAACTTCCTGCAGCTCCATTATTCAATTGAGAACTACCATTGCCACAGAGTGGAAGTTGGAATAAAAAGCATTTAGATGACATATCTTGCACTGGATGCCTAGCAAATGTGTTACCCTAGAACTAAACATAAGTCTATATCAAGCATAAAGAGGAAACCACCGAGTAAAAACCAGGGTAACACCATCACCTACTGCCAACACATCTGTCCATGGTGTACAATGACACAGTACAAAGCAAAGTTGAAACACACTAAATTGAGAGGCAAATTACTTGTTCATTTTTGTTACACATAAGTATGTCAGTGATTGGTTTTGCTTACATCTTGCTTGATCCGATTCTAGAAATGTTTTTATTTAATCCCTCGTCTGTGTATAAAAGGAGAGAAATAACAATAGCTGGAAAGAAATCAGAGATCCCTATCTATCCCAAGCGAGAAGAAAAAGAGATCAAAGACCTCTCACCATAAGGAGTAAAATGCCTACTCATTCCGTGAGTGTTAATCTCCATGACAGGCAGCTCTGTGGGCTTGTACTTTGTACATAGCTAGTCGTTACCCTTCCTGCATGCTACTCCTTGTACCTGATTGAGTCTAGGCCCAGGAATCTTGAACCACATCTTTTCCTCTGTCCATCCTGGCCCAAGAACTCGCTCAAGTTAACCAACACTCTTTAATCCTAACCTACAGCCCTGTTGATTCTCCATTTCTTTTCTGTTACGTCACTCAGATTTTAGCACTTATCACCTCTCCTTTCTTTTCTTCTCTTTTCTTTCTTTATTTTTCTTTTTCAAGTAAATGGTTTCAAAAGCCTTCGAATTTTCTTTTCTCAAAGTTTCTTTTTATCATTTTCTTTGCCACATTATCATGTAAATTTCTTTTTTTTTACTAGCCCAGACATTAATATCATAAACAATATGACCCAATCCCAGAACCAGTTAATCAGAAACTTGAAGAATGAAGCGTGACCTGCGATTGTAATCAAAGAAGAAAGTCAAAGGAGGATTGTGAAGCTGATAACAATCCGCACATATTAAAAAAATCAAGCCCACAATAAGCAGTAATACAGAAAATGCTGAATTGGTAGAACAAGTAAACATCTTCACTTAGAAATAGAAAGGGCGAGGGGAAAAAAGACTTAGAAATCAAGCACATTTGCTCAAACCAGTTGTACTTTATATTCTCTAATGCATTTTGAATTCCAGTATTGAACTGAAAGCACAAATATCATAACATTCACATCACGCCAATCAATGGTGATGCTAGCAGCTGCACATCTAACTGCAATACAGAATCTATATTCTGTCAATATAATTCAAATTAGAATGAGTATTATCAGCTGACATAAAAAGAGAAAGCAAATGCTAAAACAGCCTCTAACTAAGCGCTTTTGGAACAAGCAAAATGCTAAATTCAGGAAAGACCATTGCACGATCAGGTCCAGGTGCACAACCACACAGGATGAAGACCCAGTGGGGTGCCATAACCAGAACTGCTCTATTCTTAAAATAATATAGAAATCGCTAAAACAGAATGTATGCAAAAAAGAGATGAGTTTTATGTCTTTTTATATTGTTTATTGCTGATCCACCCACTCATAACTCCAGAATCTTCAAGTGACATTGTCATTCTACTCATTTGATTGCCCACCTTCGCACTTTTAGGACTGACTTTCCCAAACAAAATATTTGATGACTTCACAACTTATCATTAATATAGCAAAAACATGAAAAAGGACAGAATACAGAGAGGAGAGACTCGGTCACTTGCTATTTTCTCCCTTCAAAAGATATTGAGCACTGAAGCACACAGTTTTATATAAAATATATCAGTAACAAAACTAAATCCTGAGCTGATTCTCGAGGCACATTTTCTTTCTCTCTTTCGCACTCACTCTCATTCTTAAGAATCCAAGAAAGCCAAATGAAACCCATCCTTAAAGTTGATTAATCACTAATTGCTAAAAAACTGTCCTGCCCCAATGTAAAGTTGAAGACCAACCTTTCATTGAGTAGAGACTTTGGAGGAAACAGTAGGGAAGACAACAAATAGGTAAATTGTAATCTAAAAACTAACAGTAATTGTTACTTGGAACCAAGTATAAAGAAAAAAATCATGACCAACAAGTTGAATCAGACAATTTCAACTTAGTATGGCAAATTAATTTCTATTGAAATGTCCTGTCTAACTATTGAAAGGAGATGTTGAAGGAAGGATTTTTGACACAAACTTCATGTTCAATCTCATATCAAAATATTTCTGCATCACAACTTGTCTGTTTAGGAAAAAGCCCTCCCTTTTTTACAAAAAATAATTTAGTGGTCAATTCAAATTAATGTAGAGCATCCAGACTGTATTAACTGGTTGAACACTAGCAATGTTTAGTTGGCTTCAGCTGCTGTGCTTTCAGTTTTAATTGTACCATTCACTTGTCCACTATTGTTCTACGGTCTGGTTATGTATGGTAATTTGTTTAGGCCCAGGATCCAATGATAATGATGCACTGTTGTTTTTGGGCCATCGATTTATTAGTTATCACTCCACCAGGTCACCAGGCCTTTCCTTCATGTTCTAAGCTCAACTGATGACTTGTACTTGCATAAAGATGCTATCTAATTTACAACATGACAAAATTAATTCTTTGAATTGATGGGCCTTCTAAGCATCACAAGAAAGCAGCTCAAAATCACAGGAGTATCCACTAGTTAAAACAACATAAAAGATAATTAACTCTGAAAATGAAATGCAAGTTTGCATCAAATTCTTCAGGCCAAATATTGCATCCTTGTTTTTTGAACTATCAACAAAGTACAATTAATCAATCATGCAAGATGAGCACAATGATAGAACAGTAATTTATACTACAAGATTTAATTTAACCAAGATAATGAATGAATTTAAACCTGCCATTTTCAATAATTAAAAGGCACATACCACAAGTTAAGGAAGATGCACACATTTAATCAATGGAGCACTAGCCTACAAGCACTTGCATATATCCAAATCTATGAAGGGTTAACTAGCATTTGGTTATCAAGTGGAAGTATGCATTTACATTTCAAGTTTGATACCAATGCAAACCATAAAATTTAAAAGGAAAAGAGTCCTCACATTGCCAACAAACACTGATCGTGAATCTACTTCCTCTCTACTTGCTTGAGATGTAGCAGCAGCAGGATCTAGTTGCAAACAAAAATGAATAAGGCAGCAGCAAGGGTGAAAAGGGTGTAAAGCAATACGTGACAGTCATTATTATAGTTGCTATTATCTACCACATGTCAACAGATAAAAATATAAAACAAATCACTAGTGAAAGGAATTCATGGAAAGAACATAGTTTTCACCCACAACCTTATCAATTTAAATACAAAATTTTGTTGCAGCATTATTAATTGGTCACAAAGGAATTGATAAATAACTAGAACAAAAATGTTAGTCAATACAAGTGCTTGGTCAGAATCACCAACTTGGCTTGTCCATTACCTCTAAAGTATCTGATTATGACCACAGAAAATGAAAATGTGCAGTTTTTCTTCAATCTTTATTTCCTTTAAGCAGTGTTAATTAGGTGACAAAAGGTGCCGGGTGGCGCGAGGCCTCTTGCAAGAGGCGAGCGACTTTCCTTGCCTAGCTTGTGGTACGAGACCGAAGTGAGGTGTCGCCTCTTGAAAATAACATGCATGCCCTTTCTTTTCTTTGTTTTGAAAGACTAAATCCTAATCCATATTTCCTTTTGAAGCAGCTAATTGAAGAACTAAATTTTAGGTACTAATTAGAGGATATAACCACATAATTATGCTAATTAATTAGGGGTTTATATCCTATAATAACTAATAAGGCTAATTATACAGATGTATATCCGTATAATTATGCTAACTAATTAGGGATATATTCTTTATTAGTTAGCATAATTATAAGGATATATATATGTATATATATATATAAATATCTTAACTAATTAGAAAAGAAATAATACAATATATATGTAATTAACTTCTAATATTCAAGTATATTCCAATATTGAAAAAGATTACATATTTATATACAAGTATGCCTATCATTCAGCTAACAAATTAGGTATATATATAACCTTACAACTATGCTATCTAATTAACTAATTAAGAAGGAATTAATACAATATCTATAAATTATACATACATACATACATACATACATATATATATATATATATATATATATAGAAATACAAGTATGGTGCCTCACTTCAAAAAGGTGTTCCTCAGCTCTGGCATCTCGTCTAAGGCGATAAGGGACCATGGTTTTAAATAAAGGCTGTTATGGTACATAAATGCTGTTATTTATAGGTTTTTGATCCTCCCATTACCATTACACCCGTTATTTAAAGGGCAAGAAAAATGTATTCCTGTAACAACCATTATATAACGGACCGTTATTTACCGTTAAGTAACAGACCTTTTTTTTAAAGCCATACGGAAGCAACAACTCAAAATTTTTTTCCTAGATTGGAAAGCTTTATACTGTTATATATCACTTTTCTCAAATTTCTATCAAAAGTTAACTATCTTCTATAAATTTCTCGCTTCTTTTCTCTTAAACTAAGATCATCAACTATTTTTTTAATTCTATATATTTATACCTCATAAAATTTGAGTTATTCATCCTTATTTTACTTATTTGTTAAATAAAATAATGTTGGATGTCAAGTTCTTTTTGTCAATATTGTAGTATGAAGAATTATCTTTTACTATCTATGTTATCTATATTGTTATTTTAGCTATAAATTAATTATAGTGAAAGATGTCTAATAATGATGGGCTGAATGTATTTATTTGATGTATTAATATTGATTATTTGACTGGTATCTTCGTTATACTCATAACTTTAAATATCTTTTAATTTCATGAATTATGCATATTTTTTAAAAAAAATTTGCATAGTGGTAGGTCGTTACCATTATGTTGCTGCTGTGATGAGCCTATTTCTGTTACCTACGACCATGAATGTGGCCGCAACCGCGATTTAAATCCATTTAAGGAATCCCATCACCTTAGCGTCGACCCTTGTCTTGATAACATTGCCTTTAAGATTCTCTTATCACAATGTAATTTACAAAATGGTGAATGTGTTAAGTATTCATATCTCAACTATGATATGTAAAAGATCAATCAACAAATATAATGTATTATTGTGTTTAAATACTAGCTCTTCGCCTTCTTCCATTACATTGGATATAAGTTTTAGCCTTCCCCTTCCCATGACACCCAAAGAACAAATCTCATTCAAAAGTCATAATCATATATGGAGAAGAAACTGAAATCTAATATTCGAATTCGAACTACACATAATTCACATGAAAGGTCAAAATAATGAGTCATATATGGAGAAGAAACTGAAATCTAATATTCGAATTCGAACTACACAAAGTTCACATGAAAGGTCAAAATAACGAGTTCATCTATCTTCTACAATCATATCCTGCAAATAAAAGATCAATCCATTCTTCTGCCATCTATTATAAACCCATTAAACCTAGCTAAACTCTAAACTAGTACTAACTAGCCAAAAGTTGCATGAGAAAAATGCCTCAGTTTTCAACTTATATAAATACAACTTATGAAGCTATCAATAATGACAAAAATCTTTTACTGAATAACTTCATGAAGGCGCTTTAGACCACTGGGATTGTAAGAACAACCAACCTCCCCTGACCACCCCATGTAAAAGTATCTATCAGTACATAATACATGCACTCATCTACAGGTCAGTGGACATTCACATTTATTTAGATGGAAATCAAGGATCAGTTACAGCACATTCGGCTCCATAATTTGTAAAACTTCAGAACCAACAAATCAAAGGAAACGTAGAAAAACAATGCAAAATGTGTTTGTAAGGCTCTAAAATCATTTTCTCTACCGGCTATACGGATTTGCAGACATATATATATATATATATATATATAAGCACAACTAGATACCTTGTGCAGAACTCATCTCCTTCTCAACCTTGGCTTGCATCTCCCGTAGAGCAGCAGCTTCATCCTCCATCTCCTTCAACCGCCTCTTCATGTCATCCAGCTCCTGAAACCGATTACAAATACAAAACAGGAAATACCCATATTAGGGTTTTAAATATAAATCGAAACCCAGAAAGGAATTTATGTAAATTCATTGAAGGGGGGAAAAAAACAATTGATTATTAAGCCAAGAAGGATCTAAAAAAGAATGGAGGAAAAAGAAGGTTTATAGAAATCACCGGCACTGCTTCGTTGTTCTCTGAAGCAGCCATGACCACATCCTCTCCATCCATTATCTCGATGTTTCTGATGATACGAATAAAAATCCCAAGCTACTGCTGCTGCTCCTCCTATTATCACTTGTAGAATCGATATTTTTGGATATAAATTAAAAACATCTCTAATCTACACTTAGGCTTTGTTTGGCAATTGGAAGAAAAACAAGGGTTAAAGAACAAGGAAATTGAGGATAACATATTAATTATTTAATCTCTCCTCCCATAATTTTTATCTTGCTTTTTCACTTATTAACTTTTTCAATTATACTTATTTTAAAAATATTAAATTTTATTCAATATTAAAAATATTTAAATATTTTTTAAAAAATAAAAATCAATAAAAAATTATTTTAAAAATAAGATAAAATTAATTAGACTTATAATCATTAATTTATATAGTAATTTTAGGAAAAAAAATATAAATAAAAATAATGAAATACCATAAGTATTATAAAAAAATATAATAAAAGAAATTTAATTGTATAATATAAAAAAATTATTAATTAAATATTTAATTTTTAAAAATATATTAAAATATTTTTAACGCATTAAAAAATTTATTAATTAGTAATATTATTTGTTTTAGTCTTTAATTAGTTAATCTTTTAATTTTAAAAAATGTGTGTTAATCCATTCATATTAAAAGTATTTTAAATTTTTTTACAATTAAAATAAATAAATTAATTAATTAATAAATTTTTTAAAATTTTAATTAAAATTTTAATATATTTTCAAAATTAATCTATTAATTAGTGAATTTCCTTATTTTATATATACTAAATAATAAATTTTTCAATAAAAAACAAACATTTTGATTCTTTGTTTTTTTTAAAAAAAAAAAAGGCAAAAAATGGTGGTCTTTTAAATTTATTAGGAGGCCTTTGATTTAAATTTAAAATGCATTTGATATCCAAACAGGTGGATTATTTATTTGATAAATTTATAACAATTTTAGCTAATAGCAAATAGTTAATAAATATAATTGACAAATTTGTAATAATTTTAGCTAATTGCAAATAGTTAATAAATTACTTATTATCCATAGCTAAGCTCTAAAAAAATTATTATTATGAATTTTATTTTCTATTAAATATTTTTAACAAAATTTAATATCTTCAAATTATCTTTTATATGAAAATAATTAAATTAGAAAAATAATTAAATTAGAAATAAACATATATATATATATATAAACTTATTACTAGCGGAGAGCATAAATCGGTTTGAACCGAAAAATTAAATCGAACCGATTAATTTTGGTTTAATGATTCGGTTAATCGGAATATTTAATTCGATTCGGTTAATATTTTTTAATTTATTCAGTTTTTGATTCGGTTCTATTTAAACGTATTAAATAACCGATAAACTGAATAATCGATTTTATACATACTCTTATTACGTGGAACACTCATTTTATACATATTTTTAAATTTTACATAAATTTATATGGATTTTTTAAGTATTATCATTATGTATTCAGACAATATTTATTGATAAATTTATGTGAAATATTTATTAAATTATTCTACTGAAATTAGAAGTAGAAAATTAAAAAAAAATTATAAATTTCGATTTGAAGTAACTGAACTGAATCGAACCGATAAAATATTTTTACAATTCCATTTTTAATTTTTTCAATTCGATTCGAAACCAAACCGACCAATTGCGTAACCCTACTTATTATACATAAAAGTTAAACTAAAAATATATTAATCTAAAAATACAATGTTTTATATATAGTTTGTTTTTATTATATAAGAACGGATATAGTAACTAATTTTTTTCATACTTATCATCAAGTTAAGTCTCATATAATAATTAATTTATATATTATATAATAAATTGATAATTATATATTTATATTTATAAATAAATAAATTATATATTTTTTTATTAATTATTTTATATAATAAGAACGTTGAAATATAGCATTATTAATATACTTAAGTGATGTGATTGAAATGAATTTGTAATATAATTGGTCAATGTGTAAGAAAAAAATAAAGTAATTAACATTTATGATAGCAGCTCTAATATTAAAGTTAATAAATTAAAAAAAAATTAGTGTAATAAATTGCTTAAAATTTAAGAGTAATTGTATAAGAATATGTATTTTAATTTTTATATTCATTAATTTTTATATTATAAAAAGATAAAATTTATTATTAAATATTCTAAAAATTCAACTAATACCAACTAATAAATGAAATTCCATGATTATGAATATGATATTATAACTTTCTTAAATTCTCGTTCTAACCTAAAGAGGATGAATATTGAAAAATCTAAAATTATAATATTTGAATTTTCTTTTTCACGGTAAATTATATAATAATTAAAATCAATTATAAACCATCGGTACTAATTCTATTCATTAGCTAATAATTATATTTAAAAAGAATTGTTAGAGTAAAAAATATACATAATATTAATTTAATAAAATATATTAAATTTATTTATAATTTAATATATTTTAACGTGGAACACGTTGTTAATACTCGTCATATTTATTTATAATTTTTATTATATTTATATTTTTTATATTTTTTATAAAATAATTTAAATAATTATTAGTATTATAAAAAATAAAAGAATGGCATTAATAAAATGTAAGTATTAATATAAAATAATGTAAAATTATAATTAATTTAAATATTTTTTGAACATTAAAATAAATAGTAGGATTGTTCGCTTTTTTAAATAAATATTTAAATATATCAACTTTAAATATCATAATTTCAATTTTTATTTTTATAAAAAATAAATGGTTATAAAATTTATAATAATGAAATATATAAAATATATGAAAATATAATTTTATAATAAAATATAATATTTATTTTGAAATTAGATAATATTAATTTTTAACTGGCTGAATTTATTTTTAAATTATGTAATTGAATCAATAATAAAATCTAATAGTTTTATATTTTTTTAAAAAATTGTAAATTATCGATAAAAATAATTTATACATTAATTATTATTATTATTTCCTATATTAATAATGTCATCTACAAATTAACTATAAAAATATAAATAAAATGAAATTATATTGAAAATAATTAATATTTATAAATTAAAATGTTATGTTAAAAATTTTTAGAAGAAAGAGATGTACAAAAAATAATAAATAAATTATCATGATTATTTTAAAATTTAATTTAACACATTAAAAATAATTTGGATTGATATAAACTATTTTATATGACTCTTTTAAATATATATAAAAAAATCAATTATATTACTTTATTATTCTATTTTTTTCTAAAAAAGTAAGATTAATATTATCAAATTTATTAATTTTGATATATATATATAATATAATAAATTTTACTTTATTATCTTATAATTATGATCTTATAAATTTAAATTTTTTATCTTATAATTTAATGTTGTAATTATTATTTTAATATTTTACAATAAATATAAAATTACTATAATCATTTAACTAAGTTATATTGTCATTTTATTATCTGATAATCAATGTTTTAAATTAAAACACTTATCTATCAATTTAATATTATTAAAATCAAATTTTATTTTAAAAACCTTATCCCAAAATATCTATTTTACTATTTACATATATTCTAAAATTAAAATAATTATTTACTAACTTTAAATTAATTTAGATAATAAATTATTATTCACTTTAAAATTTTAATATAATGATTAGTAATATAAACAATAACTTATTATTTTATAATATAATATTACTAAATTTATTAATATTTTATATGTATATAATTAATTTTTAGAAAATATTAAAATGATTACCATTTAAAATTAAGTTGATTCTTAAAACTATAATCTAATGATTTATAGTCTTTTTATAATTTTAAGTTAATTTTTTTTATTACTTTTTAAAATTCATTAATATTTAAGGGAATAATGGGTTTTGCAAAAAAGGCAAAACTCCTTCAAAAGTTGAAAAAAATAAAATCTATGGTTGTTAGTATAATTCTATTCAGGAGCTCTATCGCCAAATTAGAAGAGAGGAAACAAGAAAATAGTACTCCTATCAAGGGTTATAGTAGAAAGAAAAGCATTTTGAAAGAAAGACAGAAGAAACAATATTCTTTCTCTAATTTTGATGCAAGTTAACCTTATCGAATTGCTAGAGATGAAATATCCAGAAGAGGTTGACTACGTTAATGATCCAAGCTACTGTAGGTGTCATCGATTGATTAGTCATTCTGTGTAAAATTACTTCATCGTGAAAGACAAGATTATATAGCTACATGCGAAAGGGGAAGTCACTTTTAATGATCAAGCTGTAACTTCAAATATGACTACCATCGAAAGAGTAGATCCATATGTGGATCAACTTGTCATGATGTTAAAATTTGGGTTTTTTGAACTAATTCAAATCCTGAGTAGTACATTTCTGTCTCAGACCTCATCTCTAACTCGAGGTTAACAACCATTCACACGCTAGGAGCATTAGACTAAGATATAATGAAAATGAGATATAATTTGATGAAGGATGGGCTCTTGTTACTCACAAAAATAGTAAAAAAAAAAAAAAAAAAAAGAAGAGAGGATCATTGCTAATGTAAATCCCAACTAAATCCAGGATGAATTATATGCCTACAAAGAAAGCAATATCTTGAAAGGGAGAGAAAAAACTGATGCATGACTAAGAATGATTTCACAAAAAAACCATGATTCCCTGTGACTCTAAAGGAATTTCTACTAGAAGTATTAATTGAAACTGAATCTGAATCAATCATCTTTCTATTCTATTATATAGATGAAATAAATAATTTCAAGGATGGAGTGCATATTGGGTCTACCAATGTAGATTCTTGCAAAAGTACTATACTTGAAGTTTGTAGTGCTCCTTGTCCACATAGAGTTAAAACTGTGAATTGTTCTCCCTTCAAAAAAAAAAAAACTTTTCCATACATTACATTTTGACTTGATCCTTCTTATGAAGGTATATAACCATCTTCGATTATTTCCAAGTTCAGTTACATGAAACAAAAAAGTAATTAGGTGAGAATTGCATCTCATGAAGATTGCCAATCTTGTGAAACTTTTTTGTGAAATTCAAGAAATAAATATTTGCGACTGGGATGTACATAGGGCTTGCTACTTCGATTAAGGCCTTTTAGTTCTTGAGTTGAAGGAATAACTTCATCGTAGAAAGCAATGTAAATAAAAAGATCACCTATTGTCTTCAAGTCCTAACGCGATATGGATTCCTTCTACTGGAGTACAAATATTGATTGATGCATTCTACTAATCGCAAAAGGCTTGCATGATACTTAGGTGGCAATCACAAGTAAAGAGCAAAAAATAGATGGCATGGTAGAATTGTGTGTTCTTCAGAAGATGTTCATTGCTTACTAGTCTATCTGCAATCCATTCTCAATTGTCTTCCATATAGTGATACTCGCCAAAAAAATAGAGAACGACTTTCTCAGGACTATTTTTATGTGAATGCAATGTTGTAAAAACAACAAATCATGAACGGAAGGCTTGTTATAGTGTAGTGAAGATTGTAGTAAGAATATCTTGTAGTTGACAATAGTAAAAAGGTTGTATTCAGATCTTGCGTGGTGTCTCTAAACTCCAACTTTGTAAATGAGGTAATCTATCAGATGTAGACCACGCAACAATAAAGGAACCAATAGTAGACTTATAGATAACAAGTGTAGTACTATTTCATGAATATTAAAAAAAAAAGAGTTGCAACCATGATGGAGTGCACTGGAAGACTCTTCTCTAATCTTGCAATTGAGAAGGAAGATCGAAACTTTTATGCCACGTATACCTATATATTTGCAAGACAATTGGAAAAGAGTGAACACAACGGTCATCGCAAAGAATTTACCTTTTGGAAGAAATGAAGAAAAAGAGTATCCAACTTGAATTGAGTCTTTGAAGAATTAATTCTCTTCTTCTTGAATGCAAGCAAGTAGTGAGAAAACCATATGTAATATATAGAGATTGGAATTACTTATTCCCCAAACAATATAGAATTGAGATTCCTATTTGAATAAAAATCCTAATGCTTGGAGAAAAACCAATTTGATAAAATTTCATTATTTACTAAACAATATAGAATTGGGATTTCTATTTGATACAACTCGTCATGCTAAAAGGAAAACCAACTTGAGTAAAATTTCGATTTACTCAAAATTCAAAATTGATTAGAATTCTCAAATAGGAAAATACTCTTATTTAAAAACAATATGCATCAAAATTATATGTATATACTCTCTTATCTTATAATTTTTATTAATTTTACTTTTTCACACATATTAAAAAAGATAAATTTTTTATTAACTTTCCAACTATACCATCTTAAGGATATTAAACTTTATTAAATATTAAAAAATATTTTGAGACGTTTCTTAAAAATAAGATAAAATTAAATATGGTCATATTTATATTTTATTATAGTGTGAAAAAAAAGGGGATAATAATTTTGAGATAACTGAACAATGAAAGATGGATAAAAAAATTATGGGACAGAGGGAGTATTATTTTTTAATTATAAAAAAAGTTGAGAATAATATTTTTAAGAAAAAAATCAAATTATTTTCTTAAAAATATTATGCTAAAAAAATCTAAAATTTTTGAGAGATATTTACTAAAGAAATAAAATAGTAAATAAATCTTGAGAGGATATTTATAGAAATAAAAAATAAATTTCAATTATAAAATGTCATATATTTTTTGGACCCATAAATTTTATTTAGTGATTTTTAATTAGATTAATTTTACTAAATAAACTCGTTTAAATATATGTGTAGTAAATTAATCAATTAAAAATATCATGTCTCCCGATTAAAAATGACAAGTCAATAAATAAAACGGTGACATTTTTCCTTTTTTTCAAATTCTCCGGAGAAATTCTACTAAAAAAAAATATCAAGTCTTAAGCTATATAAGCTTTAACTAAGACTATAAGTTATCAACTCTACAAAATTTCCATTCAAGTTTCAAAACTATCAAATTTACAATTCGTTTTTCAGATCGAATAAGTTTTCTTTGTTGATTCAAAAATAAACTTTTAAAACTATTAAATCACACAAATTAAAGGAAAGAGTCAAAAGATCGAGTTTCTCTATCTCAAAAAAAATAATTATTAGAGATTGAGCTGTCACTTTCTTTTATTAAATTAACATTTGTTCACTATTTTCTTATCTTTTAATTTCATATATGAAATTTGTGTGTATAATTACAACCAAACAATAATAAATAAATGACATTCATGAAAAATATTTATTATAGAAATATTTTTTAAAAAAATATTTTCCAAAGCAAATGGAGCCTAAATCCAAAAATGAATTCCTAAGGTACAATGATGGGTTCATCAATGATTGCATTCACTGAACTAACCATCTTGCTTGGAGAAGAAAATCCATCACCACCCATGTAAAAAAGGTGCAAAATTTTGTTCATCCTCCAAAAAAGATCTTTGCATGCTTTTGGAACTATGCTTCCCTCTTTTGTCAGCACCATTCTCTGCAACTCTCTCCTATGACTCTCAATGAGTCTTTTTACCTCTTCCTGAGCATCCTCCTCGGTTATAGCTTTATCATTATGGACTATTTGTAGAGACACACTATTCAATTTTCCTTGCGTGCTTTCCCTCTGTCATAAAAAAAAGGTTTACATCATAAGAAAATTACATATACATAATTAATTTTATATATAATTTGAAAATTTATTTTATAGATTAGATACATTATATTTAACTTGCTTTACCTGAACGGTCATACGATCATTAATAAGTCGAGCAATAAGGCTTGTATATATGAACAATGTTTTGTATTCTTCACTTGTGATAACTTCTTCGGACAATGGTTCTAGAAAATAAAGTGATATGAGAATCATAGGTCCCAATCCAAATGATATACACCCATTTGATAGATATTCATCCATTGTTGGCACTGACTTGTTTCTTGCCCACTCTGCCTCCTTTAAATTAGACTTGAGAAAGGTTATCCACTGCACAGAGACAAAAAAAAAACACACTAAATTAGTATGTAAGTAGTTCGACTGAGTATTTGAACTTATAATGG
Source organism: Manihot esculenta (assembly GCF_001659605.2). Classification (NCBI taxonomy): domain Eukaryota; kingdom Viridiplantae; phylum Streptophyta; class Magnoliopsida; order Malpighiales; family Euphorbiaceae; genus Manihot; species Manihot esculenta. The sequence continues at coordinate 25,353,147 of NC_035170.2, read as the reverse complement.
TTGAGAGTAATTTATCTCTTGATGACTCGATCTGATGTAAATTAATGATACGTATAATTAAAAAAATAAAAAGACAGAAAAAAAGGGGAGAAGTTCTTAATTACAATGTCAATTAGGTGCCTCTTGATGCATCGTCCTTGTTGTAGTCTAGCCTTAGCTGCAAGTTCATTCGTTGTGCCATAAATTGCACAGAAGAGTATCTCAACCTCTTTAGACTTGTACTCTATGGTTGAATGCTGGTTCCACCTGTGATTCATTCAATATAAGCATTAATTTATTATTATTATTATTATAGAAAATAATTCATATAAAATAATTCGCAATTTACTTGTTCATATCTTGAGTTCATGGTGAATTAGTAAATTATGTTATATATTTGTACCTTTCAGTCAATTCAATCAAATTTAATAGTTCTTCCATAGAGCCAGCAAAGTCGAAAAAATCATCAACGGCGGCTGCCAGAACAGAGTTTTTGGTCCATGACATGCGAGTAAGGTGGAAATTGGGTTGAAAAAATGTAGATGCAATGGCAAAATGAGCAAATCCAATTGTCTGCCTTGTAAACTTGAGATTATTTATGTTGTATTTCTTCATCCATCTGCATGCATACATAAGAAAATTGAAAAGTTATTACTACAGGAAAAGTTTTTAAAAAAAAAATTTACAAATCAAATTATGTAAAAAATTTATTAGTATTAACCATTTATGAACCATTTAAAATATCAATTATTAAATTATTGATCGTTTATTAAAAAAATATCGTAATTATTTTTAATTTTTTTATATGTGTACATGAATATCTTTAATTTTACTATTTAAAATTAAAAAATTCGTAAGAATTCAATTTAATTAATTTTTTAATAATTTTTTATTTAAAATGAAAAATAGTTCATACCCTTCAAGATCTTCCAGCTCTTTTCTATGTATGGATTGGCACAAGTTAAAATCTTGGACTGAAAATTCCAAGAGATCTCTATAATCAACATTACAAAACCTAGAAAAGAAACAAAAAAACAAGTAAGCAAGATGTTAAATTTCATTTAAAAAAAACAACATATTTCATCTGCATAAATACTCTGCATGAATATTACCTATAAGCTGTTTTAAGAAGTGAAATATTATCTGCATTGTAATTCTCAATATATATTCTGTTTTCAATTCTCTCCAAACTAGCATGAGGATTTTTTGAAGCATATTCCACCTGAAATGTTAAGTCGGGATCATAATTTGAGTTAAATAGAAAATTTATATCTAAAAAATTCACATATTTCGAATGGGACTATAAAAATCATAGCTAATTTTTCATATTGTAAAAATCAAATCAAATCAAGAGAATTCATGTGTTTGCTAGCTTGCTAGCTTTCGAATCGGATCATGTGTTATTTCCTTACCTCGGCCTGTAAATTCTTTTCTGAGATAGCTCCATTCACTAACTCTTCATTCAGATAGGTACTTGTCCAAGCAAAAATTCTATCAAGAACAGGTTCATCGGCTGATACTGTGAGCTGTGAAGCTTTGAATAACTCAAGAATCGATTTTGTATCATTTGCATAGAGCAACTTTTCTTGTTCTTCGTAATTTGATAATCCATCTATATGACAAGCATGAACCTTCCATCAAATTTTATAAGAATTTAATTTATTTTATTTTTTTTAGTAATTTTCTTATTTAAAAAGAATCGAATTCTCTTCAAAATCAGATGTGAAAATTTAAAAACCTGCAGAAATTTCATATCCATTCATCCGGAGGAGGCGAAATCCCATGGCGCAACATCTGGGGTCTGAATTTATTTCTTCACTTCCCAGCATCCATTGTCTGTTCACCAAGTAATAACATCATTTTCTTCTGATATATATTGCTAATATACAAGAATTTATTACCAAAATTAATTATTACCTGTAGACTTCACCCAATATTATTTCTATTTCTTCCCTGAAATATCTATCAATTCCCAGTTTTTGCAACTCATCGACTACTGATAGACGGGCATAGAGATCCAGGGGATAGACTGTAGGAACTGAGAGGAAAAAAATATATATAAAATGCAAGCTTATATATAAATATTTATGAAAGAAAAGTGGAAAAAGAATGTAATTTAACCTGCATTTTCAAATTTTTTTACTAGTGAATCCAAATATTCAAAGCATTTTTCATCGTGAAGGTGGATAAAAGCAGCTGCAGTTGTAGATGGTGAGTTGAAGAGTGAACCATTCATCCTTTGATATTTCATTATCTCTTTCCAATTGCATGACTGAGTCAATCCTTCTGCAAAATATGCTAGATTTCTTGTTTTCCCCCTCAAACTGCATGCATGCATACGTAAATAACAATTAGTTTCCAATGCTTAATTTCTCCACTGCAACTCGAACAACAATACGATTTAATTTACTTAATGTCTATTTTAGCAGCGAATTTTACAGATTCAGTGACAATTTAGTGCTAAGAATATAAAATAAATAACCTTTTAATTTCCAAGTCTTGCTTAAGAAGCATTGCCTTCATTGAAGATTGGTTCAATGAAAGATTCAAGCCTATGTTGTTGGCAGACTCAATCATGCCTGGAAATATTATGTCAAAACCAAGAGGAGAGAATTGGTGCTTGTCCGTAGCCGCCCAAATGTTAGAAACAATAAAGTCCAAACCTAAAAAAAGCGAAAACAAATCTTAACAGGCAAGACTATAGAGAGCTTGATCGAGCTCATACGAGTATTTAATCTAATAGTTATTAAACTCGCTTTCATATCAGGCACGCCAAATGCTAACCTTTATTTACGAGTCGTTGGCCTACGTTCCATTTGTGAAGAGCAAATACACAAGCCAATGTAGAAGTGAGAGAGTCTTTAATTAGCAATGGATGGGTTGGATCAAGACCCCATGAACCATCAAGCTGTTGATTCTCCAAAACCCAGTTTAGACATTTTGGGAAACAAGGATGTTTTGAAGAATCCATTGAAGGAACCATAGCAACCCAGGCTGTGTCATATGAGGAAACAGAAAGCTCAACTTTGTTTAACATCTGCTTGATTCTTGTAGTTAGCCCTTCTGAGTTCTGTCACATAATAATATATAATATTAACCAATTTTTTAACAGTTATTTCTATATAATATAGTTGTACTTTTTTTTTTTAATATTGTCTGAGGTTAATGATGTGTTTCAACGTCGAGAGGGACCATTGGCTCACCAAAGCAATATTGTCTTTTAGGTTGTCTTGTCTGCTAGAAAAACCTGCATGCTCAAGACAATCAGCAAGCACCACAAAAAAGTTGATTCATGATAATCAGGAAAAAACACAACTTAGGTGAATTATTATCTTTTATCAAAATTAAGTTTTTATTTTGTGAATTAAACCTCTTTAATCATTATATTAAATAAATGTTAACCAAGTTATTTTAAAATTAAAAAATTATGCTATTTATTTTAACTATATATATTATTTAATTTCTACCATTTACATTTTATTTTATAAAAAACATTAATTTGATAATAATTTACACTAACATTAATTAAATATCACTTGAAATAAATTAAATTCAATAAAATAATTTAAATATGTTTGATTCAACTCATAATATCTAATAGATATAAAACTTATAAAATTCACACAAAAGTTTTTTAAGTATTGTATCTTTTGAAGATGTATTTAAAAAACTAATAAAAAAGCATTTACAAACTTAATTTGATGATAAATGTATCTGAATAAATCTGAGAGATCTCAGGTTTTATTCTCCCAATTCCTAATCCCTATTTCAAAAAGAAAAAAGAAAACCATTGAAATAACAAAAAAAACCTGGTGAAGCTCTGCCTTCCCGTTGTTTGACCCCTAAGAAAATATTAGGGGACCTTGTGGAAGTGAGAAGCAAATGAAGCATAATCATTAGGGTTGAGAGAAACTGATGAATTATTTTCTTTTTTTAAGAAAAAGTTGAAGACAAAAGGTGGGATGCAGTTGTCTATATATATATATGAACTCCACAAAATTTCTAATTAAAGAAGCCGTCCTTGTGTAAAATTATAAAATTTGGGACCACCAAACTTTTAATTTTTTTCAAAAAACTCTTCTTCGTCGTATCTTTCAGTCTTCTTTTATAAAATTTCGTCTTTGACCCACTATTTAAAAAGAGTTTGTAATCATGTTGGTATAAAATACCATAGGAATAGGTGGCTCATGATGTTAAGATCGAGTATTAAAAGTCATGTTTATGATCTTTTGTAAACCCACATCAATAAATATTGTCCACTTTAAATCAAAAGATTGAAACACTGTCTTCCCTCACGGATTTATTTCTGAGTCAAGAGATTTACTATCTGTCTTCCCAAAACGTGTTTATTGGGATCTCTTAAAAGTATTCCACATCGGAAAGAAATTAAAAGGGAGAAAGTCTTAAATGAAAATGTTTATTAATTGCAATATATTATTTTTTTCAAGAACTTATTTCTATATTTGTATTTATAAATTTAAAGCCTTAAATAAAAATACAGTAATTAAGTAACCTATGATGTTTTTTTTTTAATTATTAAAGATAATTTCAAAAGATAAAACTATTAAAGGTCAGCAAGACAATATGAAACACACTGAAGGGATAAAACAGAACGTTTTCAAAGGAAGAAAATCTTTTATAGAACCATCCGTTTATAATTAAAAATTTTGTGAGAATTTAATTTAATTAATTTTTTTATAATAAAAAAATTATTTTATTTAATTTTAAAAAATTATTTTAAAAATAATTGAATTATTATATGATTTTGTATAAATTTATTTGAATTATTCTATTAAAAAATAATAAATTTCAAATTTATTTTGAACTTTGAAAATAAATAAAATTCATGATGGATTAAGTTTTCTCAATTATTTGAGTAAAATATAGGCTGAAATTTCGCCAAATGATGCCAACTATCTTCATTTATATTTATCCAAATTTGACCCGACAAAACTGTAGACTAGATGTGTATTTGTCTGTGAAAAATAATTTATATTTATTTATAAAAAGTAATTTATATTTTAAAAATATTTTATATTAAATATATATTTTATATTAAATATATATTTTATATTAAATAATTTTTTAATTATATAATTAATTTTTTATATAATTTAAAAATAAAAAACAAAACAATCTGACTCCGTAGATAAAAGAAAAATATTATTTAATTTTTATATTATAGAAAAAGATATTAATATATTTTTTAAAATTAATAAATTTTTTAGGATAAACTGCAATTTAGTCCCTCTAGTTTAGTGAAATATAACATTTCGTCTCTCTGTTTTAAAAAATCGTCAATTTAGTCACTGTGATTTTTAAAAACTATGCCATTGGTCCCTCCCGTTAGATTTTTAGTTAAGTCACCGTTAGTTTTTAATTTATAAATTGGTCAATAAAAAATTAAATATAAACTTCCTAAATTGCCCTTTAACTAGCGAAAAAAATGAATATTTTTTTCGTCCAATTACAGAAGGGGCACAGACAAATTAATCAATGATATTTGTCACCACTTGCACACCCAATACTAGCAGCGGATGGTATTGGAGAGCACATATAGTTATCCCATGCAAAACCCTAGATCTTTAGCAGAAACCTTAGGGGTGTGGTGAAGAAACTCAATGGACTTAGATGTATCACCAAGGCTTAAAGCAAGCTCCATTCTGTATAGAAAAAGAGAAGAGGAATGAATCCAAGAGAGCAGAAGAAGCGAAAGCAGAGAGAGTTAAAATTGGAAAACGCTATCCAATCTATTATATCTCAAGTGGGGATCACGAAATTACAAAGAATATCTTCCGACTTGAAGCACAATGCTTTATTTTATTTTTATTTAAATAAAATTCTGGGGTGTGGGTGTAAAGATTGACCTACTGAAAAAGAAGAAGATAATGGGTTTTGGGTTTTTAGGGTGTGGGTGTAAAGAAGAAGAAGGGTTTTTGAGGTGTGGGTGTAAAGAAGAAGAAGAAGAAGATAATGGGTTTTTGGGGTGTGGGTGAACAAGAAGAAGAAGAAGAAGAAGAAGAAGAAAATGGGTTTTTGGAGTGTGGGTGTAAAGAAGAAGAAGGGTTTCTGAGGTGTGGGTGTAAAGAAGAAGAAGAGAATGATATTAATAATGGGTATTTTAGTCTTTTAATTAAGACTAACGGTGACTTAACTGAAAATCTAACAGAAGGGACCAATGACATAGTTTTTAAAAATCACAGTGATTAAATTGACGATTTTTTAAAATAGAGAGATGAAAAGTTATATTTTACTAAATTAGAGGGATTAAATTGCAGTTTACCTAATTTTTTATAATATAGAGTTTAAATAATAAATCTTGATGTAATAGATGTGACCAGAAAGTCAACTGAAGTGAGTTGACTTCAGTGTCCCACCAATTTGGTAGAATTGAAAATTTTCCGATGGTGTGCTGAATAGGGAAGTTAGGCGATTGGGCACGTTTCTCAGTCAAAATTGCCACTGGCCAGATTTCAAAAAAGCCTCCGCTTGAAATGCTCTACACAAACGGAGTGTTTGTCTTACTTTATAAACGGAGTATTTGTCTTAATTTATAAAGTGATGAAATTAATTTATGAATTTAAAAATAAATTGATTCGTTTATTTATAATATTTTGTAATTATAAATTAAAAATATAAGTTAGTGGACCAGATCTTCATTTTAATTTTTATAAATACTAAATTTATAATATGTTTTTACTAATTATCCACAATTAATTTTAAAATTTTTTTATATTTTTTATTTAATATTCTTTATAATCTATACTATATTTATATAAAAGTGAGAACATGGAGAATAATGAAATTTTTTATAATTTTCTTAAACATTTAGATTATTTATAATATTATTTAATTTTTTAAGTAGTTAATAATTTTATTATTTAAAATTCAGTTTTTAAAATAGATAATAATTTTATTTTTTAAATTAATTTTAGTTAGTTATGAAAATTTTAAAAAGTATATAAGAATATTATAAGATTAAAATTTCCAAGTAAGAATATATATTAGATTATAATTTTATTATTTTACATTAATTTTAGAGTTTATTAAGAAAATTTAAAGTAAAGATCTAAATTAATTTAAATACTACTAAATTAATTTTAAAATAAGAATTATTAAAATAACATATTTAAATATTAGATAAATATTAAGAAGATTATTAAAATAATAATTTCATATTTTTAAAGTAGAAACTAAAATAAGAAGTTAAATTTAGTGAATGAATATTAAAAATATTAATGAAATAAAAATTTTAAAATAAAAAATACATAATAAAATTACTACTTTTTTTAGTGAATTAATAATTTAAAAATTATTTCACTTAAATACTGCCAATTCTTTTAATTTTTATAATTTATGTGTAAGGGAAATTTTTTTATTTGTTAAATTAATTTTAGAAATTAATTAAAAATCACTACAAAAAAACGGGGTATCAGTGACGGATTTTTCCGTCGCTGAAAGTAAAAAATCCGTCGCCGAAACTTTCAGCGACGGATTTGCGACGGACTCAAGTCCGTCGCTTAAAGTCATGTCGCTAATTTTTTCCGACGGATTGGGCGTCCGTCGGAAATATTAGCGACGGATTTCCGACGGATCTTAACTCTGTCGGAAAAATTTGCGACGGATAATTCCGTCGGAAAGTTTTAGCGACGAGTTTTTTCGTCGCTAAATCCGTCGAAATATCTAAATTCATCCAGTAATAATCCGTCGCTAATCTGTCAGAAATCATTAGCGACGGAAATTTTCCGTCGGAAATTTTAAAACATTTTAATAAATATTCTTTTGAATCCGTCGCTAGTCCGTTAAAATTCGATCACAAAAAAAAATTCTTACATTTATTTAGATATTTCCTGTATAATTAAATAATTTATAATTAAGAATCACATTGAATATAAATCAAATATTTCATAATACTTAACAATATTAATAAAATTTAAAATAAATCTATAATATTTAACAATATTCATAACATTTAAAATAAATTCATAATACTTTACAATATTCATAAAATTAAAAAGAAATCCATAATACTTAACAATATTTATAAAATTTAAAACTAATCTATGAATTTGTTGAACCATCTGAATCTGCAGTTGTGTTATGCGGTGAAGATATATTTTTGTTCTTCAATGATTTCATCTGATCTTTTATCTGTTTTTCTATCTGCACTCGCATTTGCTCTTGCATTTGCTCTTGCATTTGCTCCATGTCTTGTTTCATTTTGATTCGGTTTTGCTCTAATATTTGTTCAACCTCCTCTAAAGAAAACATAGTTTGAGAAGGTCCTCCAGGATGAGCTGATGTGCATGAGAAAGATGTAGTTGGAGTTCCTGATTTCGCAATATCAGAGGATCCAAAACCATAAACTCTTCCTTTGCTACTTCCAGAAATTTCAATCCACTTATTCAAATCAAAAGCAGACGGACTCTCACAATTGTCATTCACATTTTCAGCAATTGCACTCAAATAAGCTCCCTAAGTAAAAAAAGAAAACATAATAAACATTTCATGAATCATACACAACTAATGATAACATAACAATTAAAAAAATAATGTGATAACATTAAATAAGCAAAAAGTAACTTACATCAACTCGTCGTGATTTTCCATCAATGTAAACACCTTCACTCCCCTTTTTTGTGTGAGTTGCACGAAATAGTTCAAGTTGAGTTGGTTGTCTACCCAACTTCTTTGCCTACAAAAAAGAAATAGTCACACAACACAAGATGCACGAATAATTTCTAGCCATCTATATAAAAATAGAATTGTATAAATAAAAGTAAAAAATAAAAGAGTTATACCAATCTATTCTCATGAACCTCCAATTTTATTGAACCACCAGAGTGTTTCGTAATAGTCCCATCTTTTTCTATGTTTCTATTTGCTTTACCAGCTTCTGATTTCTTTCTCCACTCTGGTGTACTCCAATAAGCAACAAGTTCATTCCATATCTCTGCCTCCATCCAATCTGGTCCTAAATTGTATAGATAAGCAACATCTGTCTTCTTGTGCTTGCGCAACAATTCGCTCCTAACTCTATTAAGAATGTCTCGCAGTCTTTCCTTACCTACCTTTTCCCAAGCAATTCGAACCATACCTTCTTCACTCTCATCCCATGTATATCGACTCTACAAATAACAATCAGTGTTATGTAAATTTAAAAAGCTTAAAATGCATATTATAAATTTTAGAATATAAGTTGTATTTACCCGAAAAAGTCCGAAGAGCTCGTCTTTTGTCTTTAAAGGTATTTCTGACCAAGTTTTCCATGGAGCAGTGTAGCGCATCTTAATGTCATTAGTGATTGATCTAGGAACTGTGGAATCTAAAAAACTGCAATATTTTTTATATATAATGAGTAGTTGTAAGTAATAATACATATTAAATCAATAGCAAAAAGTTGTATATGACTTACACATTTCCTTTCAATCTAATCAATTGTCGATCAGAAGGGTTTGATGGGATAGGATGTCCCAAGTTCGGACCTCTAGTTCGAACTGATGATGATGAGGATGCGTTTGTTTGCCCTCCTAATGCTTGTGGAGTGTGCTCCAGTGTTTCCTCCTGCACCTGTACTGCCTCATCTGTTTCATTCATTGAGAGTTGCTGGCTATGTCCTCTACCTCTAGATGATACTGCTCTTCGAGGCATCTAAAAAAATAATTGTCCATTAGTTTCAATTAACAATAAAGACAAACAATATATAAAACCTTAATCAATATACAAATTCAACTCTAATTATATATTAATTTAAGAAATCAAACACACTAATCAATTTAACAATGCATATCACAGTAGAGTTGAATAAAGGCATGTAAAGTACACCGACAAAGCCAAACTATACATATCAAAAGTTATGAAAATGAGTTATAAAAAAAATTGAATAATTTTTCATACAAATGTTTACAATAATTAAAAAAACATTAGAAAAGGAATATGTAAAACAAACAATACCTTTTCTTTTAAAGACCTATTAAGTTTTTTTCATGATTATAGTATTTTTTAAATTAAGCTATATTATTGTGTTGATTTAGTATTTTTTAGAAAATTTAAAATATTATTTTAGAAAAGGACCATTACTATTTATTTTATCTATTTGATTAAGACTTTAAGTATTTTATGTATTTGATTAAGACTTTATTTTATTTATTTGATTAAGACATTATTATTTAAAATTTCCAATTAAATTATAAATAATAATTAATTAAATAATTTACTAATTATCTGAAATATTAATTATTAAATTACTGTCTATTTATCTATAAAATTTCATGGTTATTTTTTTTTTATTTTTTTGAGTATTTAACATGTTACCTTAAACTATTTTATCCTATATTTATCACAATTATATACTAATTGTTTTAATATTTTTTATAATTATTTTAAAATTTCATAATATAATTTTATAAAAAATAAGATTTTGAATCAAAGAAATAAAATTTCCAACACATATAGTTTTTTCAACTTCTAATTATAAAAATTAAAGCAAATTAATTTATTAATAAGTTTTAATTTAATATATTAAAATAAAATAAATTTAAAAAAAAAATTCAAGCTTGCTGCAGCAGCAGCAAGCATGCTGCAGCAGCAAGCATGCTGCAGCAGCAGCAAGCATGCTGCTGCTGCAGCAAGCATGCTGCAGCGGCAGCAAGCATGCTGCAGCAGCAAGCATGCTGCTGCGGCAAGCATGCTGCAGCAGCAAGCATGCTGCTGCGGCAGTAAGCTGTGCAGCAGCATGCATGCTGCTGCGGCAGTAGATTAAAATAAGTACCTGGCAGCAGGCGAGCGGCGAGCGGCGGGCGGCGAGCGGCGAGCGGCAAGCGGCGAGCGGGGAGCGGCGAGCGGCGGCGGCGGCGGGGAGCGCGGCAAAGAGAAAGTTGTCGGGGAGAGGAGAAAAGAGCAGAGGAGTGAAAGAGGGGCTGCTAAAATCAAAAGAGGTATAAGGAAATTATTAGGGTTTTTTTGCTTTTATATTGTTTTTTTTTCTGACGGATTAGCGACGGAATAAATTCCGTCGCTAATATTTTAAAAATCCGTCGCTAATCCGTCAGAAAATTAAACATAAAGTATTTGTCGCTGATCCGTCGCTAATTCCGTCGCTAAATTTTTTTTTTCCGACGGAAGTTACTTCCGTCGCTAAATCCGTCACTGATACTGTAACGACCCGAAAATCCGACCCGTTACCGGCGCTAGGATCCAGATCGGCTTAAGGCCGCCGGGACCCGTAGCAAGCCTACATACCTCCTGTAAACCTGTGGAATCCCATACATAACAACATATACATGATCTGTAAAAATTTTTCTTTTCTCTTATCCAAGCAAAACCTGTGCATGCACAAAATCATACATAAACCTCACACTGGAGTCCTCATCAAATACTCCAATGGGGTATCATCATCATACATATCAGCTTGGATAATCATGGTCATTAACATCATTATTCAATAAACACTCTGTACATAATGGGGATTCACACACCTCTAGGTCAAGCACTACTATAATCCTCAATACATCATCAAATCATTCGTTACATTACATGGTCATAAATACTCATTACATCATGTTCATGTCCACTACTACCTATTACAACATACATGACTTAACTTCACTCTAGCCGACTTCCCGATCTATCCTGTACCTGCAACTCTGGGGATAAAGGGAGTGGGGTGAGCTACTAGAGCCCAGTGAGCAGAATAATAAAACATCAATTTAAATCATGCTTTCATGTATGCGCCATAACACAAACATTTCACAACAAGGATGAACTTGTCACCATTTAGCCCCTATCTTTCTTACTTATACATGCCGGGGGCGTAGAGCCGTAGCAGGCACACCCGGACTTCCATAATCAGTCATAGTGCCAGGGGCGTAGAGCCGTAGCAGGCACACCTGGACTCACATAGGCTATCATGACATACAAGGGCTAATGGATCATTCAACATTCATCCACATCAACAACAAAGTATGCAATGCAACATATTCGTGAATTCTAATGCGAACAACCTAATATATCTCATGGCATTCATGATGCGTGAATCATGCTAAAACATTTCATTAATTTGCTTTAAAACTTAAAGTTTATTCCACTCACCTCTGGCTAGCTCTGAAGAGACTCTGAAGCAGCTGGCTCACTGCTGGGGGTCTCGGTTCCTCGGGTCCGAACCTACACAGGTGGACTCAAATGAGGGACCAAACATACATGAACATGACTCTAAAATACTCCCCAAAAACCCCCTAAAACATCCTGAAAACATCACATGAAAACATGCAAGAAATGGCTGAACAGGGCACTTTCGGCGGCAGGTTCGGCGGCCGAAAGTCCCTCTGCAGCCGAAAGTCATGCAGGTTCGGCGGCACTTTCGGCGGCCGAACCTCCCAGACAGAGACGAAACTTGAGTTTCGGGGGCAGGCTTCGGCAGCCGAAACTGCCTCCACAAGGGGGTTCGGCGGCCGAAAGTCACTTCGGCGGCCGAACCTGAGTTTCTGCCGAAGGGCAGAAACTTGGCTCCCTTGTGTCCACAGCCTCCAAAACACCTCACAACATGCATAAACTTGTTTCTACACATGCAAACACGTCATACATCACACCTAGGGGTCTCAAACTATAATATACCCCAACTACAACACTTCAAACAACACATTTCCAACATACATTGTTCAAATCACAACATAAACCCATAAACCTAACAACAAGCCTAAACATGCATTCTACCCCATCAACTTGCATAAAACTTTCATAAAACATAAAAGAAGCATAGATCGAAGCTTACCTCTTGAAGATCTAGAGGAAGAACGACCCTAGCTCGGAAAATGGAGGGATTTAGCTCCAAGACTTCCAAGCTCCAAACTTGCTTAAAAACACTCAAAAACTTTTGTGGAACCTTAAAACTCAAAGAAAAAGGTGGGGATTGAAGGAAAAACACAAGATTTGGGAGAGGGAGGTCGGAAGCTCGCTGAGGTCGAAAATGGGAGAAAACTCTCCCATTTCGGCTAAGTGCCCCTTTTATAAGTGGCTGGCCAGGCCACGTTCGGGGGCCGAAAGTGCCTCCGCATGCATGCAAGGTTCGGCGGCCGAACTTGAAGTTCGGCGGCCGAACCTGCATTTCCCTCACTCAAAATTTTCGGGCACCTAAAGTCCCTCCGAAAGCATGCATGTTCGGCGGCCGAACCTCAAAGTTCGGCGGCCGAACCTGGGTTTTCCTCCAAAGATTGTTCATGCAAAAACTCATTTAATTCTTACTTAAAAACATGAAATACATTAAAACATTTCATAAAATCATAGTTTTACCCTTCTAGAGGTCTCCGACAACCGAGATTCCACCGGATGGTAGGAATCCCGATACCGGAGTCTAGCCGGATATTACATTCTCCCCCCTTAAGAACATTCGTCCCCGAATGTTCCTCAACTAACATACAAAGCATGGCATCAACCATAACATACAACATAGCATACAATATATCATACATGCAACACATAGAACAACTAACACTCACCTCAAAACAGATGGGGGTATTGCTGGAGCATAGACTCCCGGGTCTCCCAGGTGCATTCCTCTAAGTTGTGGTGGTTCCGAAGGACCTTTACCATCGGGATTTCCTTGTTCCTCAACTTTCTGATCTGGGTGTCAAGAATCCGCACTGGCTGCTCTACATAGGTGAGATCCTCTTGGATCTCTACATCAGGCTCACTAAGAACCTTGCTCGAATCTGACACGTACTTCCGTAATAGAGAAACATGGAAAACCGGATGGATTCTCTCCATCGAAGCAGGTAAGTCTAGCTTGTACGACACATTACCGACCCTCTGAAGCACCTCGAAAGGACCGATGTACCGTGGAGCTAACTTACCCTTCTTCCCGAACCGAACCACTCCTTTCATAGGAGACACCTTGAGCAAAACCAAATCCCCCTCCTGAAACTCTAGCTGTCTTCTGCGGATATCTGCATAACTCTTCTGCCGACTAGCAGCAGTCTTGATCCTCTCTCTGATTATGGGTACCACCCTACTGGTAAGCTCTACTAACTCCGGACCCGCAAGAGTCCTCTCTCCTACTTCCTCCCAGCAGATAGGTGATCTGCACTTCCTCCCATACAAAGCTTCATATGGAGCCATCCCTATGCTAGCATGATAGCTGTTATTGTAGGCAAACTCCACCAAAGGTAGATGCTGCCTCCAAGAACCGCCAAAATCTAGCACACATATTCTGAGCATATCCTCTATTGTCTGGATGGTCCTCTCTGACTGTCCGTCTGTCTGTGGGTGGAAGGCAGTACTGAAGTCTAATCTGGTACCCATAGCGTTCTGCAGACTCCGCCAAAACCTGGAGGTGAACTGGGGCCCTCTATCTGACACTATAGATACCGGGACCCCATGCAGTCTGACAATCTCATCTACGTACACCTGCGCCAACTTGTCCACAGAGTAACCACTCCTGACAGGGATGAAGTGAGCAGATTTGGTGAGTCTGTCCACAATCACCCATATGGAGTCCAATCTGTTGGACGTCACCGGTAACCCCACTACGAAGTCCATAGCTATATTCTCCCATTTCCACTCTGGAATCGGTAGTGGGTTCAACATTCCAGCCGGCTTCTGATGCTCTAGTTTCACCCTCTGACACACATCGCAGGCTGACACGAACAGTGCCACGTCCTTCTTCATAGCTGGCCACCAATACACTCTCTTCAGATCCTGATACATCTTGGTGGCTCCGGGGTGAACACTATACCTGGTATTATGGGCTTCCCCCATAATATCTCCCTTCAGACCAATGTCATCTGGCACACATAATCTGTTCCCGTAGCGGAGGATCCCCTTATCATCAAACTTGAACTCATTACTCTGGCCTGACTGAACCGTTCTGGCTATCCTGACCAACTCTGGGTCCTCATGCTGTTTCTGAGCTACCTGCTCCAGAAACACGGGTGTCACTCTCATCTGAGCCACTAAGGCACCTGTGCCAGACAACTCCAACTGTAATCCCTCACTCATAAGTCTGTGGAACTCCTTCACCACCGGTCTCCTCTCTGCTGAAATGTGGGATAGACTGCCGAGTGATTTCCGGCTTAGGGCGTCTGCCACAACATTCGCCTTACCCGGATGGTACTGAATCTTGCAATCATAGTCACTCAACAGCTCTACCCATCTCCTCTGCCTCATGTTCAGTTCTCTCTGACTCAGGATGTACTGCAGGCTCTTATGATCTGTGAAGATCTCACACTTTACCCCATAAAGGTAATGCCTCCACATCTTGAGTGCAAAGATCACTGCTGCCATCTCTAGGTCATGTGTGGGGTAATTCAGCTCATGCTTCTTCAGCTGCCTAGAAGCATAAGCGATCACCCTCTCATTTTGCATTAGCACACAACCCAGTCCCACACGGGACGCATCACAATATACTGAGAAGTCATCATCACTTTTTGGCAGAGCTAACACCGGTGCTGAAGTCAACCTCCTCTTAAGCTCCTCAAAGCTCTCCTCACACTGATCGGTCCATATGAACTTCTGATTCTTCTTTGTCAATTTGGTCATAGGAGCAGCAATCTTTGAGAAGTCCTGAACGAACCTCCTGTAGTAACCTGCTAAACCCAGAAAACTCTTGATCTCGGTCACTGTGGTGGGTCTAGGCCAGTTAGCTACAGCCTCTACCTTCTTGGGGTCTACTTCAATACCCTGTTCTGACACAATGTGCCCCAAGAATGAAATGCTCCTAAGCCAAAACTCACACTTGGAGAACTTGGCATACAAGCCATGCTCTCTCAAGGTCTGCAAAACTGTCCTCAGGTGATGGGCATGCTCCTCTGCATTCCTGGAGTACACTAAGATATCATCTATGAAGACAATAACGAAGTGATCCAGATACTGACTGAATACTCTGTTCATGAGGTCCATGAATGCTGCAGGGGCGTTAGTCAACCCAAACGGCATCACAAGGAACTCATAGTGCCCATACCTGGTCCTGAAAGCTGTCTTCGGTACATCTTCATTCCTTACCCTCAACTGATGGTACCCTGATCTCAGATCTATTTTGGAGAAACAACCTGCTCCTGCTAGCTGGTCGAATAGATCGTCGATCCTCGGCAAAGGGTACTTGTTCTTGGTAGTGACCTTGTTCAACTGTCTGTAGTCGATACAAAGTCTGAGGGATCCATCCTTCTTCCTCACAAACAAAATCGGAGCACCCCAAGGTGAAGTACTCGGTCGGATGAAACCCTTATCTACCAGCTCTTGCAACTGTTCCTTCAGTTCTTTCAATTCAGCTGGTGCCATCCTGTAGGGAGGGATAGAGATCGGTCTGGTACCGGGCATTAACTCAATCTCGAACTCTATCTCCCTAGCAGGTGGTAACCCTGGCAGCTCGTCTGGGAAAACATCTAAGAACTCACTCACCACAGGCACTAAGGCGGGCTCTCTGACATGACTATCTAACTCCCTCACATGAGCTAGAAACCCCTGACATCCCCTCCTAAGCAACCTACGAGCCTGAAGAGCTGAGATCAGACCTCTAGGTGTACCCCTCTTGTCTCCTCTGAAGACGACCTCTGACCCATCCTGATCTCTGAATCTGACTACCTTGTCTCTACAGTCCAAGGTAGCACCATGGGCCGATAACCAATCCATCCCTAGAATGACGTCAAAATCTGTCAAATCTAGAACCACAAGGTCGGCGGAAAGGCATCTTCCCTCTATGAAAACTGGACTACATTGGCAGACTGCCTCTGCCACTGACGGGTCACACTTGGGTCCACTGACCCATAGGGGACACTCTAACCCAGAGACCATCAATCCTACCCTCTCCACGACTCTCGGAGCAATAAAAGAATGAGATGCACCCGGGTCCATTAAGGCATACACATCAGAACAACCAATGATGAGATTACCTGCCACCACGGTGTTGGATGTGTTGGCCTCCTGCTGAGTCATAGTGAAGATCCGTGCCGGAGCTGATGGACCTTCACCTCTGTATCCTGCTGATGAAGAGGCTGACCCTCTCCCTCTGCCTCTGCCACTGGCCTGTGTTGCGGCTGGAGCTACTGGCTGTACCACACTGCCGGAGGCTGTCTGCTGGGACGGTGCTGCAAAGGCTGCTCTAGGACAGTCTCGAGCCAAATGACCCGCCTGTCCGCATCTGAAACATGTGTTTGTCCCTGCCAGACATACTCCCTTGTGTGGTCTCCCACATCTCATACATGCTGTAATCTCTGCGCCAGAGGTTGAGCCACTGCCTAAACCCAGACCTGACTTGATCTTGTTCCAGAACTTATTCTTCTTAGATTTTCTGTGGCCTCTATCCCACTTCTTACTGCCTGCAACTGCTGCACTCAGAGAAGAAGAGTCTAACCTTTCCCCACCTGGGGTCTTGGAACCAGAAGACTGTGCCACTGACTGTTTTACCTTCCCCTCAACGATGGCACAAGCCTCCATTCTCCTAGCCATATCCACTATGGCATGAAAACTCTCCCTCTCTGCTGACTGTATCAAAGAGGAATACCTGGAGTGCAGCCTCATAATATATCTACTTGATTTCTTTTGATCTGTGTCCAAATTCTGCCCAGCATATGGCAACAACTCCAGGAACCTGTCTGTGTACTCCTCCACACTCATCTGTTCAGTCTGCCTCAACTGTTCGAATTCTATTATCTTCTGCTCTCTAGAGCTCTCAGGGAAAGCCCATCCTGCAAACTCATTTGCGAACTCTTCCCAGGACATACTGTCCGCTCTCGGGTTCACATAGTTCTTAAACCAACCACGTGCCTTCTTGCACTCCAGTGTGAACCCAGCCATCTGAATGGCTCTACTGTCATCAGCCCCTATCTCATCTGTAATAGTCTTGACCCTGTTCAGATACTCAAATGGGTCATCGCCTGCTCTGTACTGAGGAGCGCCCAACTTCATGTAATCGGTCATCTTGACCTTGCTCCCTCCAGATGAGGTAGGTTTGGGTACTTGTGTTTCCGGGACAGTAGGTACTGGTGGTGGTGGAGGTGCAACATCCCCTGGGGTAGGGTTTGCTGTACAGGTATAGGGAGGTGGAGGTGGGTACATGGGGTACTGAGAGTATGGTGGATAGTAAGGTGGGTATGGCATATGTGGAGGATAAGGACTAAAACTGGGGTTATCCGATGTACCTCCCATCGAATACCCTGGATGGTGTGAATAGGGTGGGTAGTGATGTGGCTGGACATAACTCGAGGCCTGAGTGCCTCCTTCTGATTCTCCCATGCCCTCTTCCGGCATGCTCACACCGAGACTGCCATCCCTCCTCTGGTCTACTTCCATATCCTCAGACATTCCTCCCTGCACTGTTCCCCTTACTGATCTGCTTCTACCCAGATCCAAAGACCTTCTAGGGTCTCTAGCTACTCTATCTCTGTTGGACCTACTGGACATTGCCCTAGGCAATGCTGGAGGACGGGCATCAACGCCCTCGTCCTGAGGTGGCACTCCAGTCAATCGTGCAGATCGACGAGTTCCTCTCATTCTATCTTCTGAAAAAACAGCACATAGCACAAACATTAGCATCATATGGTTCATGTGGGCACACATGAACCCTCATCACATACATAGCATCACATCATAGCATTTATGCACATGCATATCATCATGGCATATCATATCATCATATAGACAGGACTCTACATCCTATCCTGGTGGACATGATTTTCCTAGTGTGCTTGACCTTCTAGAACATCTATGAGCCCGACACTCTAGGTCCGACCATATGAACCTAGGGCTCTGATACCACTCTGTAACGACCCGAAAATCCGACCCGTTACCGGCGCTAGGATCCAGATCGGCTTAAGGCCGCCGAGACCCGTAGCAAGCCTACATACCTCCTGTAAACCTGTGGAATCCCATACATAACAACATATACATGATCTGTAAAAATTTTTCTTTTCTCTTATCCAAGCAAAACCTGTGCATGCACAAAATCATACATAAACCCCACACTGGAGTCCTCATCAAATACTCCAATGGGGTATCATCATCATACATATCAGCTTGGATAATCATGGTCATTAACATCATTATTCAATAAACACTCTGTACATAATGGGGATTCACACACCTCTAGGTCAAGCACTACTATAATCCTCAATACATCATCAAATCATTCGTTACATTACATGGTCATAAATACTCATTACATCATGTTCATGTCCACTACTACCTATTACAACATACATGACTTAACTTCACTCTAGCCGACTTCCCGATCTATCCTGTACCTGCAACTCTGGGGATAAAGGGAGTGGGGTGAGCTACTAGAGCCCAGTGAGCAGAATAATAAAACATCAATTTAAATCATGCTTTCATGTATGCGCCATAACACAAACATTTCACAACAAGGATGAACTTGTCACCATTTAGCCCCTATCTTTCTTACTTATACATGCCGGGGGCGTAGAGCCGTAGCAGGCACACCCGGACTTCCATAATCAGTCATAGTGCCAGGGGCGTAGAGCCGTAGCAGGCACACCTGGACTCACATAGGCTATCATGACATACAAGGGCTAATGGATCATTCAACATTCATCCACATCAACAACAAAGTATGCAATGCAACATATTCGTGAATTCTAATGCGAACAACCTAATATATCTCATGGCATTCATGATGCGTGAATCATGCTAAAACATTTCATTAATTTGCTTTAAAACTTAAAGTTTATTCCACTCACCTCTGGCTAGCTCTGAAGAGACTCTGAAGCAGCTGGCTCACTGCTGGGGGTCTCGGTTCCTCGGGTCCGAACCTACACAGGTGGACTCAAATGAGGGACCAAACATACATGAACATGACTCTAAAATACTCCCCAAAAACCCCCTAAAACATCCTGAAAACATCACATGAAAACATGCAAGAAATGGCTGAACAGGGCACTTTCGGCGGCAGGTTCGGCGGCCGAAAGTCCCTCTGCAGCCGAAAGTCATGCAGGTTCGGCGGCACTTTCGGCGGCCGAACCTCCCAGACAGAGACGAAACTTGAGTTTCGGGGGCAGGCTTCGGCAGCCGAAACTGCCTCCACAAGGGGGTTCGGCGGCCGAAAGTCACTTCGGCGGCCGAACCTGAGTTTCTGCCGAAGGGCAGAAACTTGGCTCCCTTGTGTCCACAGCCTCCAAAACGCCTCACAACATGCATAAACTTGTTTCTACACATGCAAACACGTCATACATCACACCTAGGGGTCTCAAACTATAATATACCCCAACTACAACACTTCAAACAACACATTTCCAACATACATTGTTCAAATCACAACATAAACCCATAAACCTAACAACAAGCCTAAACATGCATTCTACCCCATCAACTTGCATAAAACTTTCATAAAACATAAAAGAAGCATAGATCGAAGCTTACCTCTTGAAGATCTAGAGGAAGAACGACCCTAGCTCGGAAAATGGAGGGATTTAGCTCCAAGACTTCCAAGCTCCAAACTTGCTTAAAAACACTCAAAAACTTTTGTGGAACCTTAAAACTCAAAGAAAAAGGTGGGGATTGAAGGAAAAACACAAGATTTGGGAGAGGGAGGTCGGAAGCTCGCTGAGGTCGAAAATGGGAGAAAACTCTCCCATTTCGGCTAAGTGCCCCTTTTATAGGTGGCTGGCCAGGCCACGTTCGGGGGCCGAAAGTGCCTCCGCATGCATGCAAGGTTCGGCGGCCGAACTTGAAGTTCGGCGGCCGAACCTGCATTTCCCTCACTCAAAATTTTCGGGTGCCTAAAGTCCCTCCGAAAGCATGCATGTTCGGCGGCCGAACCTCAAAGTTCGGCGGCCGAACCTGGGTTTTCCTCCAAAGATTGTTCATGCAAAAACTCATTTAATTCTTACTTAAAAACATGAAATACATTAAAACATTTCATAAAATCATAGTTTTACCCTTCTAGAGGTCTCCGACAACCGAGATTCCACCGGACGGTAGGAATTCCGATACCGGAGTCTAGCCGGGTATTACAGATACCTTGTTTTTTTGTAGTGAATATTAAAATATATAAATTTATTCATACTTAAAAATTTTAAATTAAATAGATTATTATTCATTTTAATTCAAAATCTATTGTAATGTAAAAAAATTAATAAGATATATATTAAAATTATATTATTAATCATAAAAATAATTTTCTACCATTGAAATGTTATATGATAAATTTCACAATTACCTTTATTATGATTGATTAAAAATAAAAAAAAAATAAATTTACTATTTTTTAATATTTTAATATAATTAATTTTTTATTTAAATGTAACTATAAATTATGATAAGTTTTATTTATTGTAATTTTCATAATTCATATATTAAATTAGATAATTTTATTTTAAAATCAGATCAATTTTATTGTTATCTTTAAATGTATCAGCCTTTATCTTTATATTACTCTTGTATATAAATATTCTTTAATTTGAGTCGATCACTACAATAACTATTTTATATGATATCTTTAATTTAATATTTAAGTGTTTTGAAATGTGAAGTGAATTATAAGAAAAAAATTATACTAAGAGTTGTTACGACTTATTACAAAATAAAGAAGAATGTATCTTTGTGATATATAGTTGTTTTGAATTTTATTGTCATACATACAGATAATAAATTAGAAATTGATTGAGTTATTCTATATTTAATTTTTTATATAATATTATAATTTTTAATATTTTACATTGAAATTAAATTAATTTTACATTGAAATTAAATTAAATTTACAAATTTATTATAATAATAAATAATTAAATTTAATTGATTTAAAATTAATAATAATAATTGATGTGGCCAAAACGAAACTATGCCGCGATTGGTCAATCTGCAAGAAAGAGAACGTAAGATAGTTGGCGTCTACAACAACTATTTCGACGCTCAAGTCAATAAACTAAAAAAAATGGCGAATGTAAAAAATTACTTAGAATTAAAAAGTAGTTGTATAAGAATTGCGTACTTTAATTTATGCGATTATTAGTTTTATACTATAAGAAAATGTAGTTAATTATCACAACTTTTAAAAATTCGGTTAGTCCTACCTAATTAATAGGGGATCCTGTGATTATAGGCGTAATGGGGATCTGCTAGATTGCGCTCTCTATTGATAACTTCCTGTGGAGCCTCGCCCCATAATTGAGGAGGTGAGTCTTGCTTAGACCTGAAGTGTCTGGGTCTTCAATGGGATCGAGTATCCTTTGATCAAACCCTTGTCACATGACCCTGTCTCCGAGTGCCAGCCCACACGGTTTGCTTTGGGCGATTATTGTGCAATATTTGAAGTCTTCCTACTGGTCTTTGATTCTTTAGATTCGAAAATGACAATTGTTTTCACGATCTAAAGCATGTGGCCTATTTAGATTGGCCTTCCATGCTCACGTCGCTTTACCTGCTCCTACCTATAAATGACGATTGCCCTGTTTTGTAATTTTTTATTTTTAATGAAAAATCTTTCCTTCTATACTCCTTGTCATTATTTTCGCTAAGTGTTTATATGCTTGGACTCAACCATAACTCTCGACTAATTATTGTCAATAAGACTTAAATGGTCTCCTTAAAAGATTGTTAAGGGGTTAACACCCGACCATAATACCCGGTTATTGGCCTAACTAGTGGCCATAAAATAAATAACTTAGAAAATTTATAGAACGAGATTAACATTTGGACATTTGGCCTAGCGGTTACCCGCCTTGTGATGCTTTTTGGCAGAAACTCGTCTATGTTATTTGGGACTAGCGCCCGAAGACTCGCCTAGTGGTTATTCGCTTTGTGGTGCTTTTCGGCAAAAACTCGCTTATATCTTTTGAGACTAGCGTCAAAAGACTCGCCTAGTGGTTACCCGCCTTGTGGCGCTTTTGAGCATAAAACCTGCCTTTGTCTTTTGGGACTAACGCCCGAAGACTCGCCTGGAGAATACCCGCCTTATGGCGCTTTTCGACAGAAACTTGCCTTAGCTTTTGGGATTAGTGCTTCAAGACTTGTCGGGCGGTTACCCGCTTTGTGGCACTTTTTAGCAAAAACTTGCATTTTTCTTTTGAGACTAATACTCGAAGACTCATCTGGCGATTACCTGTCTTGTGGTCGTGCATAAAATGCCTTGAAGACTTTTTTACGAGACGGAACTAACAAACGGTTGTGTTGCCTGGCAAATATCCGACTTGTGACCTTGGCATAAAATGCCTTGCCTAGCGAGACTAACACCCGAATTATGGCCTGACAGAACTCGCCTTATGGCCTGGTATAAAATTTCGTGTTTAGCGGGACTAACACTAGGAACCTGACGGAATCCGCCTTATAGCCTGGCATAAGATGCCTTATTTAGCGAGACTAACACCCATATTATGACCTGACGGAACCTACCTTGTGGCCTGATATAAGATGCCTTATTTAGCAGGACTAACACCCGAATTATGGCCTGGCGAAACTCGCCTTGCGGCCTAGCATAAGATATATTATTTAGCAGGACTAACACCTGAATTATGGCCTAACAGAATCCGCCTTGTGACCTGGCATAAGATGTCTTATTTAGCTGGACTAACACTCAGATTATGGCCTGACGAGCCCGTCTTGTGGCCTGACATAAGATGCCTTATTTAGTAGGACTAATACTTAGATTATGACTTGGCGAAACCCGCTTTGTGGCCTTGAATGCTCTTTAATCTTTTTTAAGAATGCAATCCCATCGTTCCTTATCACTGAATAATACAACACATGAAAAAAATACATCATTAACTGTTATTGATGAAATTTTCTCAGATTATAAATATTCCAGGAGTTAGGAGTGACTCGACTATCTAACTTGGCCAACTTATAAGACCTGGACAAATACCCTTCGAGATCTTGAATGGTCTTTTTCAGTTTTCATCTAGCTTACTAGTCCCAGCATTACCTCCTCTTACATCTGTTTTTTTAAGGACTAAGTCTCCTGCATAAAAGACACGTGATCTTACCCTACTGTTGGAAATTCAAGACATCTTCTGCGACTCGTTTATTTTTTTTCTTACCATCATTGGTTCCTCCTGCAATTATATGAATAACCCCTATAGGTTCATTGTCAGAGGTGGTTTCGTGAGTTGTTACCTCAATTTCATGTATCATTTCTTCCCTACTTTTTCTAGCAAACTTTCGAAGTCTGTCGTCCCTTATTGACCTCTCAATCTCATCTTTTAGTTGTCAGCACTCATCCGTTGTATGTTTGTAGTCTTCGTGAAAGCGGCAGTACTTGGTCTTTATCTTACCTTTCGGTTCTCTCAGGGTTGAGCTTGAGAGGTCACCTAACCTCCTTATCGTTTTTTCTGATCCACATTAGAATACATGTTTGTGAGTCATTCAATTAAGTATAAGTCTTATACTTACTTTGGTCATCCCTCCTTCGGGAGACTAGGTAACTTCTGTGGTCTCTTTTATATCCTCGCCTCTTTGGCTTTTGCTTTTGCTTTTGACTCGCCCTTTTATCCTCTCTCAATGCTTGGAATCATTAGCTGTTGATACGTAGCGGTTGGGTTCTTGATTAGGAAAACCATGAACTTGACGTTGCATGTTCATTTTTTCAATGCTTCACATGTTATCTCATGATTTAATTCCTCCACCTTATTGCTTTTGCATTAAACCGTGAGATAAATCTCCTTAAAGACTCGTCCTCTCCTTGGTGGGTCTTCCGCAAGTCAGAGAAGAGCTTTTTAGGAGATATACAAGTAATAAACCTAGATTTAAATAACATGGCGAATTGTGTAAAGTTTTGAATTAAATCTGGACTCAGATGTTGGTACTATTTCTGAGCCAAACTTGTGAGTGTTGACGGAAACACTCGGCACAACACGAAAACATTAACATCCTGAAACTGCATGGTTGTCCTAAAGATTGCCAGGTGACTTATGGGATTTGATGTTCTATCATATTTGTCCAAGCTTGGTAGCATGAACTTGGTTGAAAAAGTTTCTGCTAAGATATCTTCTGATAGGAGAGAGGCATTGTCCATGCCATAGTCATCCTCTTGCTCTTTCTGGTACCTCTGCACAACCCTAACCAGCTTCCAGTCAACGTTCTTCAGAGTCTCGTCCGATGACTCTTCATCCTACAGTTTGGCCTTCCCTTTGAACTGTGCTTGGATCATTTCTGTCCACTACCGGGAGTGAAGGAAATGATTATACCCTTGTTGGCAGCAGCTCATGAATTATTAGCCATTTTAGAGAATAGAAAAGTGAATAAGAGATCAGTTTTAATCCAAATAAACAAAGAAAATTCAATGAATTTTCCGGAAATGGAACTAAATGATGTGGGCGAAATGAGGCTATGCCACGATTGGCCAATCTGCAAGAAAGAGAACGTGAGGTGGTTGACTCCTATGATAGCCACTCTGATGCGCAAGTCAATAAACTGAAGAAAAGGGCAAATGTAAGAAATTATTTAGAATTTAAGAGTAGTTGTGTAAGAATTATGTACCTTGATCTCTGCGATCGTTAGTTTTTATACTGTAAAAAGATAGAGTTAATTATTGCAACTCTTAAAATCCGGTTGGTCTTGACTAATTGATAGGGAATCCCGTGATTATAAGAGTAATGGAGATCTGTTGGATTGTGCTCTCTATTAGTAACTTCCTATGTAGTCTCGCTCCATAGTTAAAAGGGCGAGTCTTGCTGACCAGAAGTGTCCAGGTCTTCGATGGGATAAAATATCCTCTGAGCAGATCCTTTCCACGTGACACTGTCTCTGAGTGTCAGCACATGACTTACTTTAGATAATTATTATGCAATATCAATAATAATATATAAAATTAATAAAAAAAATAAATAATCATAATATACATAACGAGTTAAACAATATGCAAAACACATTACAAAAAATTAATATATGTAAAAGTGGAAGGGGCGGAAAAATAATTGAATTGCTAAAAATACCCCCTTATACCTTAGAATTATTATAATAAAAAATTAAATTTTATTGGTTATTACAATTAATTTCATTAAAATTTTATATGAAATTAATTATAGAGTTTATTTACATTTAACATTCTCAATCCTATTTCTACTTAAATTCTATTTTTATTATAATTCTAAATAAATTTAATAATAAACAATTGAAATATTAATTTAAAAAGGAAACATAATAATTGAAATATTAATTTAAAAAGGAAATATTAACTAACGTTAATGTAATAAAAAAAATTGATAAAGCTAGAACGAAATTTTTTATCTTCTAATATTTTAAGAACAAAGGTTTTTTTAGTTAAAATTACAAGTGTAAACAAATTTTAACTGAATTTAGAATAAACGTTTTTATTATAATTAATATTTTATTATTCTAATAAAAAATTGAAATAAAATATTTTTCACTATTCTATTTAAAAAAAAGGAAAAGATTTCTTACTGTAAAATTTTAATAATGTGTAAATATATGTGTATATACATTATCATGTGATATTTATTATATTATATAAATTTATATTAATAATGGTAAAAAATATCAATGATAATTTATTATTATCATAATTAAAGATTAATCTTTATTTATTTTCATTCGCCAATAAAAATTAAATTAATTAATATATTATAATAAATCTTGATTAATAAATCCTATAAGCATTGAAAATCTAATAGAGTTTTAAAATTTATGTTAATGAAAGACTTATAATGTAAAGATTATATATTTAATTTTTTTTATCTTGTAATAATATAAATATTATATATAAAAATTTAAATTTTAAATGTTTATAAATTAATTTATATATATAAATTAAGGAAAACAGCCTTTAAAAAAGAAAACGATATTCAAGATTCATTGTATTCTTTCATTTAAAAAGAAAACGATTGGTGGTGATCAACCAACAAGTCTTTTGATCCAACAGAAGATAAGTTTTTTAAATTAAAATATTTTAATTAAAGTATTATTCTATTATTTATTGTGGTTATTAAAAATTTCAAATTTTGACTTTGACTTGAATAATTCGTTGCTTTGTATTATTTTATTTTCTCTCTATTCTATTGATCTGATTATTTTTTTAATATTAAAATTAATAGTAAAAAATTTTAAAATAATATCATATATTATTGATATAAAACTTATAATAATAAATTATAATTGATTTATAAAATTATAATTATAAATATTTTACTGTATAATTATAATTGTAATTAAATAAATAATTATTATTAATAATAAATATTATTGTTAAAATTAGTTTTTTATTAATAGTTATAAGTTTTATTTGTTATGATATTTTTTTATGTACCAATAAGTAGTAATTATTAATATTACTATCATATGTTACATAATATAGAAGCCGAATTAATATTGTCATAAAAATTTTTTTCTTATTAATTTTAATATTTATTGTATATAAAATAATTAATTTTAAATTTTACATAGATTTAAACTGAATTTAATTTTTATCACTGACGTCTGTTAAAGATTCATGATATTTTTTTAAAACAAAAATTTTAAAATATATGAATTAGTGTGATAAGAGCCAATTTTGAGATAAAAATTTTATCGTTTAAAAAATTAATTTTATATTTTAATTATTATTTTTTAAATATTTTTATAATTTTAAATATTAATTTTTTTATTATAAATAATTTTTTATTGTCTATTTAAAATTTACTTTTAATTTTTAAAAAAATTTAATAAAATATTTTAATTTTTAATTTAACAATTTTATTTATATTATATTAATCAAATGATATTAATTAAAATTTATGACAGAGTTTAATCGATGTCTATTCGATGTCTATGAGATAATTTCTTTAAAATTGAAAAGAATTAAATTGTTATTTTAGGTTAAAAATAATTTAATATTTTAAATAATTATAAATGACTTATCCATCATTTATAAGTATTTTAAATAATTAAAATTTTAAATATTTATAAGTTTACAATTAGTTTAGTGATTATAAATTAATTTTTATATGTGAAGCCAAATATTCTCTAAAAAAGAAAACAATATTCGGGATTCATTGTATTCTTTTAGTAATAATAATAATAAAAGATAAGAGGATGAATACAAGTTTTTTTTAACAATTTCATTTTTTAAATTAAAATATTTTAATTAAATACATAATTATTTAAAATTTTAAATATTTATAAACTTTAAATAACTTAATATTTAAATCTAACTTTTATAAGCAAGTCAAACGCCGAATAAAAAAGAAAAT
This sequence comes from Manihot esculenta, assembly GCF_001659605.2. Lineage (NCBI taxonomy): Eukaryota > Viridiplantae > Streptophyta > Magnoliopsida > Malpighiales > Euphorbiaceae > Manihot > Manihot esculenta. Next base: position 25,325,047 of record NC_035170.2, on the reverse strand, counting down.
GATATTAAAGATTCATCCTATTCATTCATTTAAAAAAAAAAACCATGGAGGATGATCCAAGAACAAGTCTTTAGATTTAACAGATGATATTTTTTAACAAACTTAATTTTTTAAATTAAAATATTTTAATTAAAGTATTATTCTATTATTATTGCGGTTATTAAAAATTTAAAATTTATACAAAATTAACTAGTTTTGACTCTAACAATTTGTTGATTTGTCTTATTATATTATATATTTATTCTATTGATCTGATCATTTTTTAATATTTCAAACGGTGATGATTTTAAAGAATATTTATATATATTAAATTAAGTTGCATTTAGTATTGATGTAAACAGAAATTAAATAGATCACGACGCTGAAATGAAATTATATTAAATCTGTACGAAAGAAAATATAAAATAGTAGATATCGACGGCAGCCACTCTGATACTCAAATCAATAAGATGAGATGAAGTGAAAGACGAATATAATATTTAGAATATAAGAGTTATGGTGTGAAAAAATAATATATTTTTATTTTTATAATTTTTTTTATATTATAAAAAAATAAATAAATATAGTGTTTTTTGATAATATGATCATAATGTGATGACCTGTCTGATAAAGAATATAGTTAATAGATAAATAAGTGATTTCATAATTATATACATAATGAAAATATTTTAAATTGTGTTTAATAACGGAAATATCCTTAGCTATTTATGCTGTCGAAGAATTTCTTGAAGCATGAGCTCCACCTTTTTGTTCCTGTCACCTTCAAAGCTCTAGTACCTTCTTGCGGGCAATTGACGTCACTAAATTTTATCAAGTTGACTGTAGATGCAACCACGGACTCTCGAAACAATTATGGAGCTATTACAGTTATTGTTCACGAACATCATGGGCGTTTCATTAATGGTTCTTAGTTTATGGAGTTCCATCTCAAATCCTTTATTGTTAGAAAACATAGCATATCGTGATTTGATGTTGGCTAAAAGCAGAGGCTTGTCTCATGTTGTAGTTGAAGGGGATTCTTCTATTATTTTTTATGCTTGCAATGGAATCCTCATCTAACATTTAAGGTTTAGTCTTGGACTCTCATTTAATTATTAAATAATTATTAATAATATTATAAAATAACTAGAGTCGAACTGCGAGTGGTGTGTTTTTCATGGCACTGAATTTTTTGCAGCAATGGAGGGGCCTATTCTGATTCTACCAGCTGTACTAATGTTGTGTCGGCTTTGACTGTTTGGTCTCCTCCACCGCAGGATTGGATTAAGATTCATATTGACGCCTCTTTAAACTCGCAACGAAGTTTGCTAGACTTCGGCTGTGTAGTCCGAGATGCTAATGGTAGGTTTATAGCGGCTAAAGCAGGCTGTTTTTACAGTCAGATGGATGTTAAGTGTGCTGAGGCAGTGGCTTTTCGAGAGGCATTGAGCTGGATTAAAGAGTGCGGATGGGATCAAGTTCTTTTCGAATCGGATGCTCAGGTTTTTATTGTGTCCATTAACAATGCTTCATTAGATGATTTATCACCTTTTGGTCTTTTAGTTCAATATTGTAAATTGCTTCTATTCAGTTATGAGGAAGCAAGATGTGCTTTTATTCACATGTCTGCGAATGATGTCGCTCATATTCTAGCAACAACGGCTCATTCTGAGTCAGGTCAAGGAGTTTGGGTTAATGTCTCTCCTCCTCATCGCTTTGAATTAATAATATTTCTTTCATTTTCAAAAAAAATTGTTAAAAATTTCTAATGACATAATTTAAATAATTTAATAATTATAATTTATTCAACCTAAATAGTCATATATATTTGTATGTATTTATATTTTCAGGTATAAATGTATTATTTATTGTATAATTTTTAATTATGTGAGTGAATTTCATATCAGTAAAAGAATATATATTTATATATTAATTATAAATGCATCTAATTTTAATAAAATATAAATTAATAACTATATATAAAATAATATAATATTTTTATTGAGAATGATATATAATATATTTTAATATTAATATTATTATTATTTAAATATTAAAATTATTATTTTTATTATTATTTTGATGTTATTTATTATTTTAAAATAAATATAAAAATATTATAATTTTATTTACAACAATTAAGATTGAAACTAAAATTAAAGTTAAAAAATCAAAATCTTGAACTCCAAATCCTAAAAGGAAAGGAGGAAAATCCGAACAGCCAAAAAAATAACATAAAAGCTAAATATATGGGAAAGCTTCACAATTAAATTTAAAATAATAAAAATCTATTGAACAGGTGTACTCACAGACTTAGTTTGGTATCTAAATAAATACGAGAAATTTCAGATTCTACTCCTTCAATTCCCAACTTCAAGTTCAAAAAAAACCCTATTGAATGGGTATACATACAACTTGCTGCAGATAAAAAATTCCCATTATTATCTACAAAGTGACTATCTAATTTCATCCAAAGGCTTACCATATGGATAAGCTAGTACTTTCTTTGCTTCTTTAAGAGAAACAAACTTGATTTCCCTAACAAAGGGCTTAAACTTTTCCATAATCCCAAGAACACAAAACAATACAAATCTATACAAGACCACCATGCAAAACAATATAGCAAGATCAACCCACTTGGAGTAACCCATTTCAACTTGCCATATATTCCTCAAGATTTCTTCACCATTTATGGAAGGAGGCCCTTTAAGATCACTAGGAGGAAATTTTAGCCCTTCAAACTCATTTTTATAAAGTCCTTGATATGCATACTTATGGAAGGCAATGTAATATAATGGGTATCTCCACAAGACTGTAGGAAGATCATTCGGCAGCCGAAAGAAGCCGCCGCTTAGCATCATTAGCCCTTGAATTCCTGCACCAGTTATTAGACCCATTAGAAAATTTGGAACAATGCTTGCAACTATTAGCATCAAGGTCTCCACCAACATCATGCATGCAAAGAGCGTCGATGCAAAGTAGATGAAGTGTTCACTTCCTTGTTGGAGACCAACTAGATAGTAAGTGATTGCTCCTGGTATTAGAGATATGAGAAGCAAGTAGGGCGTTGATGACATTGTGTTGCCGATAACAAATGCACATGACTCATAATGTCCATTTAATCTTTCCCTTTGAAATACCTGTAAATTTAAAAAGAAGTAATCTCAGAGTTCGAATTCCATTTAGAATCATTTACACCAAGCAAGGCTAGGCTGCATATATTAATCCTTTTCAGAGTCGACAAATGTCGGGTTCCTTTGTCCATTGAGTCACCCTTTTTTCTTTATGTTAGATTGATCATGAACATTTTCATATTTGATTTAGATTGTGAACTAACCTTCATGTCCTCTACGAATGAAGGGAAGCCTCCGATTGCCATAATTGTCAACAAAGAAGCAATGAACATAAGCAGTGATCCTCTTGCCTGAATAAAGCACGTACATAACAACGATCATCAATTTGCTTCACCATAACCATTGCATTATAGCCATTGATTATGGTGAGTCCCATGTAGGTTCCACCATAATCAGTTGCTAATATGCAAACTGTTGTGCTATTACAGGAAAGAACTCAACGTGCTTACTTGTATTGAACTGTAGCCGAAGCCAATGCTATAAAACACAGACCCCAAACCCAAACCCAACATGATATATATAACCAGACGCAGCCAGTAGTAACCTCGATCACGATACATGTTCACAAAAGACCTTCTTGACAGAACAAGGCTCTGGGTGATGAAATTAGCCTGGCTTCCCTTGTTCAGTTCTGCTCTCTCCTGAAACAAAAGATTATTATTGCATTCAATATCATTATTTAGTCTTGCAATTTCACTTACTGTTGATGATTCCATTAGGGTTGCTCACCTGTCGACATATTTCTCTTACCCTTCTTTGGATTTGTCTGAAAGTAGCAGACGATTCATAAGATCTTACAAGCAACTCGATTACTTCCTCTCTGTCCTTCTTTGCACCAAAACCTTGTTCCATGTCCTGCACACAAATTATTTTAGCAAGCAAAGATTATATAATTTAGCTTGGCTGTTCAAGGGACTTAAATTTCCTTTTCATCCCTTAAATATTATATAATTGATCAGGTACGTACCTCATCAAAATCTGTATTAATTGTTATGAGGTAATGATCTGATGGATTATGGTGACTGGGGCAGGGGAAACCATTCATTTCAAAGAACTGCAAGTCATCATACAATGGAGTAAGTGTAGCTCAACATTTCATTTCTGTTAAAAGAGAATGGCAAACTTTTAATTTTTTAAAACGATAAAGATATTTTAATATAGTTTTTTAAATCTAAAAATCAACTAATGATTTTTTTATAATATAGAGACTAAATAATATATTTCCCTTTAATTATTATGATTTTTCATGAGTTCAAGTGTTCAGTAGATATTGCTTTTAGCTCAGGCTCAACGAATTTATATGAAATAATAAATTGACAAGTACCTTATTTGCTGCAGAAGAGGGTCCAAAATAAATAGTTCTTCCAGAAGAGACAAGGCAAAGATTGTGGAAAAGCTGAAAGACATCACAACCAGGTTGATGAATAGATGTAATAATACTCATTCCATGTTGTTTAGCAAGATTGGCCAATTTTTTCATCACATAGTAAGAAGCAGCACTGTCGAGTCCACTGGTGGGTTCGTCGAGGAAGAGAAGCTTAGGCCTTGTTAAAATCTCAATGCAAATGCTTAGTCTCCTCTTTTGGCCACTGCTGAGGCCTTTGCTGCCCCATCCTCCTATTCTTGTATCAATTGAGTCTTGTAATCCCATCTCCTTTATTGTCATCTCTGCTCGCTGTTTCTTCTCGGTTAATGACATGGAATTGGGAAGCTGGAGTTGAGCAGAGTAGTACACTGCTTCTCTTACTGTTAGTGTCCATGTTATTACATCATCTTGAGATACGTATGCCTGCATTTGTAAGAGAACAACTTCGCCCATTAAAATTGGTCCTATAGAAGAATAATAATAATTTTAACAATTACTTTCTGAAAATTAATATTTAGAAAATATTAAAATATTAATTGTGTTTTAAAAAATAGTAATCTGGCATTTCTTTGGCGGATTTTCATTCGTGTAATTAACTGATTGTGCCAGTTTTTGGCACATCCGTTTTGTGTTTGAATATTTTATGGAAGGCGCACTTCGCACTTCATCATTCAATCCAAAACAAGTTAATTAAGCAAATAAATTTGAAAAACATGGTATCCATACCGATGTCCCATAGGCCAAAGGCTGTTTCCGACCATTGATCAGAACTTGTCCGGTTTGCTTTGTGCTAGAATCCAACCTCCCTGCAATATGTAATCCAGTTAATTACCTGAACTAGAAAAGTTGAAATGTAACAAGCTAGACAGACATTAATTATCATTGGACTAATAGTCTTATGACTGTCTGTCCCCTATTATTTTCATAATCCTGTCTCATAGTCATGAAAAGAATTCATCTGAAAACAGTACAAGTAGCATTAGATCTCGTGAACTTGAACATTCACGGGCCTTTTACGCTTCCTCATATATATTTTTCTATATATATATATATTTTTTTCGTAGAGAGAAAAGTGCTGATCTGCTCATTTCAACTTATAGCGGGTTTTATCGATTATTTTCAAGTAATTAATAATTGAAATGTATCTGATATACATACAAGATTTGCACTAATAATCCAGTGCCAAGAGCATTGTTCTTGTAAACTTTTGCAAGGGTTTATGATAAGTTTTTGGATGGACTTGATTCATCGTGAATCTCTATAAGACATGATTTGCTACTTATCTTTACCTGCTAAAGCATCAAGAAGAGTAGTTTTGCCACAACCAGAAGGACCCATGATGGCCAAAAGCTCTCCAGGTTGAGCATACCCTGTAAAACCTTGAAGAATCCATTTGGAACCATGTTTCTTACTTGGAACTGTCACCCCAAGTTCCTCCCATGTCAGGAAAATATCATTTTGGCGATTCCGACAGTTAATACCAGGATGTCCCTTTTCCAGGTCCGGTGAGTGCATGACGGTTTCAGGTTTGGCACCTGAAGACACCATCACATTGTTGCTGTTGCTGTTGCTGTTTTCAGAGTGGTTCAGTGCCTGTAGTTGTGAACAGGATGAAGAAGCCATGCAAAAGCTTTGATTTTAGAGCAACTTTGGAGAGATAGAGAGAACTTAGAGAGATGGGATATATATATATATATATATATATAGGAGGGTGAAGAGACAACTTACAGTTCCTTGAGGGAAGGGAAACGACATGTGCATGAGTTGATTGAGAGGTGGCCAGCGTATGTCGCCAGCCTATGGAAATTTCTTACATATATGCATCCGATTGTATACGTGCAATATTGTAATTTTTGAAAAAAAAATACTATTTAGCCTATAAAAAAATTTTATTATTTGGTTTTTTTAATATTTTTAACATTTTAAAAAATTTATTAATTAATTTTTTCATTAATTTTAATAATTTAAATTTATAAAAAATTTAAAATATTTTTAATATAAAAAATTAATAATTTAAATTTTTTAAAAATTTGAGTCGGTTAATTAATAAATATTTTAAAATTATAAAAATTAAATAATAAAATATATAGTGAAAAAATTAATAAAGACACTAATTAGTAGACTTTTTAAAATGTTAAAGAATTTTAATATATTTTTTTAAAATTAATAGACTAATTAGTGAATTTTTTTATATTATAAAAATTAAATAGTAAATTTTTATAATTTTTAATTGATTAAGTGTATAAATTACATATGCATATACATAAGAATTTCCCCATATACAATCAGGAGGTATGTAAGACTTTATCATAAGAGCCAAAATTAGTCACATGAAGTTTGACCATATACATGACTCATCACCTTTTATGTTCCTCATTTTGTTGGTTTATTGACCACATTCTTGCATTTTTAACCATTCAACGCACTGGACTAGAGGTTGATGGTTTAATTTGCAATTATTAATATTTATTTTAAAGAGGTAATATAAAAAAAAAAATCATTCTTTTCTATTTTCATAATTGCATTTTATTCTTTTATTATTTATCAATTAAATTTTACACTTTTATACATTACATTCTGCCGCTAAATTTTCCATTAAAAATTAGTAATGTGCCATATCATTGATATATTATCATCGTATCATTCTATCAAATCAACAAAATTTATAATATAATTAATTATAATTTAAAAGATTAAATTTTAATAGATAAATTTTTAAAATTTAGAATGCAATTGAAAATCTTTTTAAAGGATAAGATTTTTTATTTATTTTTTAAAAATTAGATTTTATAATATTAAAAAAGTAATGTACGTTATTATTATAAATTTCTTAGTTTTATCCATATTTAGTATATCAATTTATTTTAATTTAATTTAAATTAATTTATATTTTATTTATTTTAATCTGTATTAATTATTATTATAGTTTTTTAAAAAATATATTAATTATATTTTATAATGTGTGATGTGATAAAAAAATATCATTGTGCTATAATTGGTTAAATCTATATTGCGATGGTCACGAGAGGGAATGAAAACGTTAATATATTGAAAAAGAAAAGAGAGTGAATTTAATGAATTGTTTAGAAGTTTAATATGAAATATAAAATTGATTTTAAATTATATTTTATATAATTTATTTTTGAAAATATAAAATAATAAAATAGTTATAATTATTTTTTAATATATTTTTTAAAATAATATTTTTTTTACTTTCAACCATATTGATACATATTTTTAAATATAATAATAATTGTTAATGATAATTTTTTTAAATACAATAATAATTAGCGGCTTAATTCAGAATTAAATTAAAATAAAATTAATATAAAATTAAAAAAATTATAATAATAATAATGTAAATTATTTTTTTAATATTATAAATTTTAATTTTAAGAAAAATAATAAAAAAAATTAACTTTTAAAATTATTTTCAATTGCAATCTAAATTTTAAAAATTTATTAATTAAATTTTAACCTTTAAATTGTAATCTATTATATCTTAAATTTTACTAATACGATAAAGGAACCTGACAATAGCGTATTAAATTAATTTTAAATATTAAATATTATAAAAAAATCTAAAATAAATATTTTTAATACGAATAAATTAATTAATAAATTTTTTAAATTTAAAAGACTAATTAATAAATTTTTTAAAATTTTAGAGATTAAATAATAAAATAATTAATAATTAAAATTAATAAAGACTAACTAATAAAATTTTTAAAATAATTAATATATTTTAATATATTTTTTAAAATTAATAAATTAATAAATGAGTTTTCTTCTATTATAGAAATTAAGTCGGTAAATTTTTTTTATTTATTAGTTTGGTAATATATACTGCATGTATTAAAAAAATTCTTATTTTCAATAACTATTTAGTAATATGAATTATTTAATATTCAATGAATTAATATTAATGAAAGATATAAATTAAAGATTATCACAATTAATTTTATTTTTAAAAAAAATATATGAAAATAAAAGTAAATATATTTTTATGAAAAAAAATTTATATTTAATTCCATATAATGTGTCCTTCAATAATTTACTATAACTTGAGGATAAAATAAAGGCAACGTGATTTTAATTTTAATCGTGACAATGGGATAAAAGATGCAGTCCAAGATGCGAGAAAGCGAGAAGAAGCAAATGAAAACAATAAAAAGAAATGAAAGCAATCGACAAAACCTGCGATTTTTTGTTAGACCCATACAATAATTAACCTAGTAGAAGTCAAAATATCATGTCTTTTAAGTTAAAAAGATTATTAAAAAAATAAATATGGATGATCGCTGTATTCGGTTTATCTAGGGTAAGATCGGATAAATAAAAAAAACGCTGATTCAAAATCCATCAACCTCTTTTTAAGCAGACCGACCCAACATCTTAAACCTTGATTCGAACGCGCGGGGTAGACCGAGTCCACTGTAAATCCGAGTCCACTGTAAATCCAAGTCCAATGGAAAGTAATCCAGCCAGTGATATGACGTGAGGGAGAATAATTGACCCGATCACTTCGTAGTCCTGCCTGTGTGCACGCCAGTAGAATTAAATGACCGCCTAGTGTGAGAGATTCTGACACACCTGTATGTATAGATCTGAGCGATAAAAATAGGTGATACTGTAAAAGAAAAGTATTAGATGTCATTAGCGAATAAAAGAAAAAAGGATAAAAAGGGTGAAAAATATATTTTTTTTTCTATTTAAACTCACACAATGTAAATTTTATTTTTTAAATCATAAAAGGTCAAATATATAGCTATTTTTAATTAATAAATATTATTTCCAATTAATATACTCTATGGCCTTGTTTGGTAAAATCCTTTATTTTTTAGAATAATAAATTGAATTAAAAAAATCTATGTTGAGCTGTGGTAGTAATTGAAATAATAATTTAAAAAACAAAAATCTTGAGGGCATACGATATTGAAAATAGGCCCAACCATGTGCAGTGGGAAAAGAGAGCTGGACTCTTTCATAAGCTGACAAGGGAGAACCATTTGAACAGCTTAAATTCACGGGGATCTCTTCTCCTTACATGTCAACATCTTAGTGGTGACTTTGTCTTCCACGTTACTGTCCTTTCTCCTGACAGTCATTGACTTTACTGTGGAACTTTGTCTTCTACGTTCAACTTCCTCAAAGGTCAATGACTCTTGAATAAGCTTACCTTATCTTGTTTCATACATGAGTAGCATTCTGTAACCTCAACCTGTGATTTGGTATCAAACAACTTTTCTTTGGGGCTGATCAAGTTGGCTAAATCTAATAAAAAAATTATAGTTTAATTAATTATAATATGTTTATTTTATGGTCTAAAAAAATTAAATTATTTTATCCTTTCTAGCAACAGTGACAAAACTCTAAAATATAGATTCTTTTTCGATTTATGCCATCTTGTCGTTAAAATCTTAAATTTAATATTTCTACAATTTAACATTTTTATTTTAAAATCTGTTTAAAATAATTATTTATAAAATTGAACTTTTTAAATTTATTTTTAGTCAATGAATTGTTGAACATATGAATAATATTTGTGAATAATATTTGAAATTTAATGAGAAAAATAAATTGAGGGTTTAAATTATTGAGGTTAAAGAATTATGGGGATTTAAAATTGTTTTTATTATATTCATATGTGATAATTAAAAATGCATTTTTATATTTTGAAAAATAGATGAAACTATTTGTAAGTTTTGATTTCCTCTATTAAGTTTGTTAATTTAACCTTAGATAAGAGAATAATGCAGTCTATGAGAAATTAAAATATTGTTAATAATAAAAATTTAGTAATAAAAGTTCTCATAAAAGTAAAATTGAAAGATAAAATAATAATTTATTGATGTGGCAAAAAATGAGCCGAAAGTAATCTGTTTCTATGCAAAAGAAAGAAAGCGAGGTGGTTGACGCCTGCCGATGGACATCAAAAAGAGTGTGAGTGTAAATAAATTGTTTGAATTTAAAAAAAGTATGTAAGAATGTGTATCTTGAATTCTATGTATATTTTACTTTTATACTGTAAGAAGATGGAGTTAATTAGTGAATTTCCTAAAAATTCGACTAATATTGATTAGTGGATAAGAGATATCGCGATTATAAGCATAATAGGAATTTACTATATAATATCTTTTACGGTTCTATTATTTTGAGTATTGACTATTATGACACCCGAGTCTTCTTTTTTATGGGCGAGATTTTCGTGACTAAGTGTCATGATTTATTAGGGTCTTGCCACATAACTCTATTGTATAGTGACAACTCATGACATACTTTGGCGAATATTGAGTCATATCAGAGGGACCCATCAGTCTTCGACTCTTTAGATTTGAAGACTACAACTGTTTTTATGGCCTTGGACATGTGACATGCATGAATAGACTCTCCACACCCACATTTCTTCGCCTATTCTAAACATAAATGCTGATTGCCTTCCTTCTCAAGTCGTATAAAACCAGCTGTCGAATTAATAATATAAAATCTCCTTTTCTCCTACGATCTCCACTTTTGCTCTCAATTGCTTTCTTTTGCTAAAAAAACACTCGTACTCCCAGTCTCTCTCATTTTCTAAAGGTAATCCCTACTTCTGCTCCTTTTTCGTATTTCCAAAGATGAATAGGACTTCTTCATCTTCCTCGTCGTCTTCTTCTGATGGAAGTTTAACCTCAAGCTCTTCCTCCAGCAGCCCCATACGCGCTCCAGCTCATATTGTTCTTTTGAGAGAAATCCATAATAATGATAGCCTCCTAGTGAATGACATCTCATCTATGACGATTGAGAGGGACGTAGTCCGCTTACATGACTATTACGAGATCTCTCAAGAGATCTTCCTGGTTTATGCTCCAAATCTGAACGTTCGCATGGACAACTAGATCCCTACAGAGGATACCATCATGGTATACAAGGAATAGTTGAAAGTGGGTCTTCGATTCATAATGAACCCATTCTTTGTTGAAGTCCTCCGATTTCACAAGCTGTCAGTCGCCCAACTGCACTCCAACAACTGGAGAATTTTGGTCGCTTTTCACTTTGTCTACTTCAACAACAATATTGAGCCGAGCATTGCACCCTTCTCCCAACTGTACCAGCTGAGTACATGAAAAAATGAAGAATTATGGTTCTTCAGTGGAAAAAAAGTCAGACCCTCTTTGACCGATACTCTTTTTCTTGAAGTGCTGGAAGAAAAAGTTTTTCATCCTCTACCATAGGGTATCTTGGGGTTTTGGACAGCTTCAGACTAATTGGAACATATACGTGGAGTTTAGAAAGAATGGGATCCAACCACAGAGGGATGAAAAAGAGGCTTTGGACTTTCTCTAGAAGATGGCCTCAACCCAGAGAATGGGCATTAATGTGGCGGTGAGAAACGTCACATTGTCTTGGCAAAGCCACTATCAGGCAGATTAGGCTCAGTTGCCTTAGCCATCAATCAATGAAACCCTCAGATGATCCTACCCTCTCCTGTAGGGTAGGGTATTTTACTTTTACTATTGTTAACTTCATATTATTTTACTTACTCTCTACTTTATGCAGATATGGCGGCCAAAGGGAAGAACAAGTTTGTTGAAGCAATACATGCTACCCATAAAGGCAAGGCCATTGCTGGAACATTCAACCCACCTCCAAACGGGTACAACGAGGGGAAGAGATCGTCATGCTTCCTCCTCCACCTCTGCCTCCAACAACAGAAGAACAAATTGTGTCACAACTCGAGTCTTCCTCCAGGGGCATCCTTCAATACCGCTCAACCAAACCAAACCACAATAAGAAGAGGCTGGAACTAGAGCCCTATGGCCCCTGGGCATCTAACACTTAGTGTTGGCACTGACCCAGGTGAACTCACTTCTCGAGGAGCCTCGAATGTCAGTTCTCATAGCTAAGGATTCCCTTATGCTTGGGGACCATCATCGCCTGAACACAGTTGAGATGGATGATCTCTATGACAATGTCATCCACTTCGTAATGAACAGTGCTTTGTGCATGTACCTAGCCAAAGAATGGAACAAGGCCCTAAGGAGAGAGTTCGAGGTATAGAAGATAGACAAAAACCTCCTATAAGAGGAGTGCTCACATTTTAAGGCTTAGGTTACTGAAGTGGAAAACACAATAAAAGAGACCCTGGAGTTTGTAGACAAACTCTAGGCGGATCTGGATGAGGCCAATACTTCAAAGGTCGCCCTTAAAAATCAGACTAAAATCGCCAAGGATCAAGTGGTTATCTGTAATACCTGGCTAGACTCTGGTATCGGAATTCCTACTGTCCGGTGGAATCTCGGATGTCGGAGGCCTCTAGAAGGGTAAAACCATGTTTTCATAAAATGTTTTAATGTTTTTCATGATTTTAAGTAAAAAGGAAATGAGTTTTTGCATGAAAACAACCTTGGAGGAAAACCCAGGTTCGGCCGCCGAATCTCAAATTCGGCCGCCGAACATGCAGGCATTTAGGGTGTGCCTTAGGCCCCCGAAGGCATAAGTGAGGGAAGCCCAGGTTCGGCCGTCGAACATGGCATGCATGCAGAGGCACGTTCGGCCCCCAAACGTGGCCTGGCCAGCCACTATAAAAGGGTCCCTTAGCCGAAAATGGGCGAGCTTTTCTCCCCATTGTCGGCCAAGGTGAGCTCTCCGCCATTCCTCACCAATCCTTGAGTTCTTCCTTCAAATCTTTCAAGATTTTCATTAGTTTTAACTTTGTTTTGAAGGTTTTGAGTTTTGAGCAAAGTTTTGGAGCTTGGAGGTTCAAGAACCCAATCTCTCCCACCTCCGAGTTTTAGGTCGTCTCTCTCTCGATCTTCAAGAGGTAAGAGCCGATCTTAAGCTCATTGCATGTTTTAAGTAAGTTTTAAGTAGATTTATGGGGTAGAATGCATGTTTAGGTTATGGTTATGTTTATGGGTATAAATGTATGTTCATGAACAATGTGGATGCTTGATGTGTTGTAGATGGGGTTTATGATGGTTTGAGGCCCCTAGGAACATGTATGCTTGTGTATGTGTGTTGTAGAATAGGTTTGATGCATGTTTGGAAGGTTGGGAGGCAAAATGTGCAAAAGGAGCCAAGTTTCTGCCCTTTGGCAGAAACCAGGTTCGGCAGCCGAAGGACTTTCGGCCGCCGAACATGGCTGGGGAGGCAAGCCTTTCGGCTGCCGAAGCCTGCCCCCGAAAGGAGACTTTCATCTCTGTCTGGCAGTTTCGGCCGCCGAAGGTGCCGCCGAACCTGCCTGACTTTCGGCTCTGGAGGGACTTTCGGCCGCCGAACCTGTCGCCGAAAGTGCCCTGTCCAGGCCTCCTTTGCATGTTTTTCTATGGTTGTTCATGATGTTTTAGGGGGTTTTTGGGGAGTAGTTTAGAGATATGTTCTAGTATGTTTGGTCCCTCATTTGAGTCCACCTGTGTAGGTTCGGGCCCGAGGAACCGAGGACCCCAGCAGTGAGTTCAGCTGCTTCGGTGTTGTCAGAGTCAGCCAGAGGTGAGTGGAACTAAACTTAATCTTTTAAATTGAGAAATTAAATGTTTTATCATGTTTCATGCATCATGATTATGCAATAGGATGGTTGCATTAGTTTTCACGAATATGCCGCATTGCATCGATTGTTGTTGATGTGGGTGAATATTGGATGACCCAATTAGTCCATGACAGGAAGACCAGGACCCCATTCTACGGCCTGGCACAGAGTAAGGAAAGACCAGGACCCCATTCTACGGCCTGGCACGGTTATGAGACTCGAAGACCAGGAGCCCAGAGGAGGCACTGGGGCAATGGTAAGTAATGTATGTTATGACAGGAATACCAAGACCCCATGGTACGGCCTGGTACAGAGTTAGCTTGGACTAATTGGTGACAAGTTCACCCAACCCTTATGTGAATTGTCTGTGTTGTGATGCATTTCATAAAGCATAGTGTTAATATGTTTTATGGTTCTACTCACTGGGCTTTTAGCTCACCCCTCTTCCTTTACCTCCAGGCTTGCAGGTACAGTATAGAGCAGGAGTCCGGATAGAGTAAAGAAGTCAGGTTTATGTAATAGCTAGCAATGGACATGATCGAATTGTAATGTAATGTCTTAATCAGTATAGATATGTAATGAGATGATGTTTATGGATGTTAGAGGTGTGCTTGACCATAGATTGTTGTTATCCCTTTTTAATACATGATCTTAGAGATTTTTTTATGATGTTTATGTAAACCAACTCAACATATGTTATGACACCCATTGGGGGCACTGATGAGATCCCACAGAGGGATCAATGTTATGTTAATGTATATGCACAGGTTGAGTTTGGTTGATGTATATGGAAAGAAAAGTTTTAATTTTTATGTATGTTGTTGATCATGTATGGGATTGTACAGGTTTACAAGTTATATGTCAGGCTTGCTACGGGTCCCGGCGGCCTTAAGCCGATCTGGATCCTAGCGCCGGTAGCGGTTCGGTTTTCGGGTCGTTACAGAGTGGTATCAGAGCCCTAGGTTCATATGGTCGGACCTAGAGTGTCGGGCTCATAGATATTGTAGAAGGTCAAGCACAATAGGAAAGATCATGTCCACTAGGATAGGATGTGGAGTCCTGTCTTGTATGATGATGTGAAATGCCATGATAATATGCATGTGCATTAATGATATGCTATGATATGTGATGTATGTGCTGAGGGTTCATGTGTGCCCACATGAACCATATGATACTAATGTTTGTGCTATGTGCGCTGTTTTTTAGAAACAGGATGAGAGGAACTCGTCGATCTGCACGATTGACTAGAGTGCCACCTGAGGATGAGGGCATGAGCGCCCGTCCTCCTGCATTGCCTAGGGCGATGTCTAGTAGGTCTAACAGAGAAAGAGCAGCAAGAGACCCTAGAAGGTCTCTGGATCTGGGTAGGAGCAGATCAATGAGGGGAACAGTTCAGGGAGGAATGTAAGAGGATATGGGGGATGATATGGATGTGGAGCAGAGGAAGGATGGCAGTCTGGGAGTTAGCATGTCAGAAGAAGGTATGGGAGAATCCCAAGGAGGCACTCAGGCCTCGGGATTTGTTCAGTGTAATACCCGGCTAGACTCCGGTATCGGAATTCCTACCGTCCGGTGGAATCTCGGATGTCGGAAGCCTCTAGTAGGGTAGAATCTTGTTTTTATAAAATGTTTTACGGTATTTCATGGTTTTAAGTAAAATGGAAATGAGATTTTACATAAAAACAACCTTGAAGGAAAACTCAGGTTCGGCCGCCGAACCTCAAGTTCGGCCGCCGAACATGCATGCCTTCGGGAGCGCCTTTAGGCCCCCGAAAGCATAAGTGAGGAAAAGTCCAGGTTCGGCCGCCGAACCTCAAGTTCGGCCGCCGAACATGGCATGCATGCGGAGGCACGTTCGGCCCCCGAACGTGGCCTGGCCAGCCACTATAAAAGGGTCCCTTAGCCGAAAACGGGCGAGCTTTTTCTCCATTTCCGGCCAAGGTGAGTTCTCCGCCACCCCTCACCGATCTTGAGTCTTTTCCTTCAGATCTTTCAAGTTTTTCACTAGTTTTCATCTTGTTTTGAAGATTTTCAAGCTTTGAGCAAAGTTTTGGAGTTTTGAGGTTCAAGGGAACTCAACCCCTCCCCTCTCCGAGTTTAGGTCGTCTCTCTCGATCTCCACGAGGTAAGAGCCGATCTTGAGCTCATTTCATGTTTTAAGCAATTTTTAAGTGGATCTATGGGGGTAGAATGCATGTTTAGGTCATAGTTATGTTTATGGGTTTTTGGTGTGTTTTTGAGCAATGTGAGTTGCTTGTGTGTTGTAGTTGGGGTTTTTGATGGTTTGATGCCCCTAGGAACTTGTATGTTTGCTTGTGAATGCTTGGGAATGTTGTAGAATAGGTTTATGCATGAATGGTTAGTTTTGGAGGCACAAATGCATACGGGAGTTGAGTTTCTGCCATTCTGGGAGAAACCAGTTTCGGCAGCCGAAGGAACTTTCGGCCGCCGAATATGCTTGTGGAGGCAGCCTTCGGCTGCCGAAGCTTGCCCCTGAAAGGAGACTTTCGTCTCTGTCTGGGACTTTCGGCCGCCGAAGGTGCCGCCGAACATGCATGAGTTTCGCCTCTGTCTGGGAGTTTCGGCCGCCGAAGGTGCCGCCGAACCTGCCTGACTTTCGGCTCTGGAGGGACTTTCGGCCGCCGAACCTGCCGCCGAAAGTGCCCTGTCCAGCCCTTTCTTGCATGTTTTTCTATGATTATTCCATGATGTTTTAGGGGGTTTTTGGGGAATAGTTTAGAGTTATGTTCAGGTATGTTTGGTCCCTCATTTGAGTCCACCTATGTAGGTTCGGACCCGAGGAACCGAGGACCCCAGCAGTGAGTCTGTTGCCCCAGTGTCTGGTCAGAGCTATCCAGAGGTGAGTGGAATAACTTATTATGTTTTAAAGCAAAGAATGAACTTTTTAGCATGTTTCACGCATCATGAATGCCATGTGATGAATTAGGTTGCTTGCATTAGAATTCACGAATATGTTGCATTGCATATTTTTATGTTGATGTGGATGAATGTTGGATGATCCATAGCCCTCGATCTATGATATGACGATGTGATATGTACGGTATGGAATGTAAGACCAGTGGGACCCATTCTACGTTCGCTGGCACCATGTAAGGGAAAGACCAGGACTCATTCTACGTTCTGGCACAGTTGGACACTGTTATGCTATGATATGTAAGGGAAAGACCAGGACCCATTCTACGTTCTGGCACAGTTGGACCATGTAGAGGGCTATTGGTGACAAATTCATCCTTGAGGTGATTAGCTGTGACGTGATGCATTCCACGATTCATATGATTTAAATGTTTTTATTATTCTGCTCACTGGGCTCTAATAGCTCACCCCTCTCCCATTTCCCCAGGATTGCAGGTACAAGGTAGACCAGGAGGTTTACAAGAGTAATGAAGTCATGTGTATGTAATAGTTAGTGTGGACATGATAAATGTATTAATGATATGTAAAAGTATAGTTTCAGTTATGTATTGATATTGAGGATTAGATATTGTGCTTGACATTATGTTTGAGGTATCCCTTTTATTACATGATAAAAAATGTTGTATAATGTTCATGAAAGCCAACTCATCTCGTGATGTATTGCCCATTGGGGCATTGATGAGATCCCACAGAGGGATCATAATTATGATTATGACTATGTACATGTATGTTCAGGTTGAGTTGGATGTTTGAAGGAAAAGTTTTAAATTTTTATGTATGTTGTTGATCATGTATGGGATTAAACAGGTTTTCAGGATGAATGTCAGGCTTGCTACGGGTCTTGGCGGCCTTAAGCCGACCCGGATCCTAGCGCCGGTAACGGTCCGATTTTCGGGTCGTTACAGAATGGTATCAGAGCCCTAGGTTCATAGGATCAGACCTAGAGTGTCGGGCTCATAGATGTTCTAGAAGGTCAAGCACAATAGGAAGATCATGTCCACTAGGATAGGATGAGGAGTCCTGTCTTGTATGATGATGTGTAATGCCATGAGTATATACATGTGCATTGATGCTATGATATGAATGATGTATATGTGATGAGAGTTCATGTGTGCCCACATGAACCATATGATGCTAATGTTTGTATGATGTGTACTATTTTTCAGAAATAGGATGAGAGGAACCCGTCGATCTGCAAGATTGACTAGAGTGCCACCTGAGGATGAGGGCACGAGCGCCCGTCCTCCTACATTGCCTAGGGCAATGTCTTGCAGAGCAACCAGAGAAAGAGTGTCAAGGGACCCTAGAAGGTCTTTTGATGCTAGCAGAATGGGGTCAGATAGAGGAGGAAGTTCTTCAGATGTGAGGGAGGTTACGGAAGAGGATCAGAGGAGGGATGGGAATCTGGATGTTAGCATGGAGGAAGAAGGGACAGGGGAATCTCGGGGAGGCGTTCAGGCCTCGGGGTATGGTTTTCCACCCCATTATCCACCCTTCCCACAGGGTTCAGGGTATCTGATGGGAGGCACATCGGATTTCTCCAGCTTTAACCCCTACCCTACCTACATGTCTTATCCACCTTTCTATCCACCTTACACACAGTACCCAGCTTATCCACCCTCACCTTTCTATCCAAACCCGGCAAACCCCACCTCGGGGAATGCTGCACCCCCACCTCCACCACCTACAGAACCAGCAGCCCCAGTTACTCAACCTCCTAGACCTAGCTCAGCCGATGGGAGCAAGGTAAAGATGACAGATTACCTCAAGCTGGATGCTCCCAAATACAAGTCAGGGGATGACCCCTTTTAGTATCTGAGAGTAGTAAAGACAATAACTGATGAGCTAGGGGCGAATGATAGCAGGGCCATTCAGATGGCAGGGTTCACTTTAAAGTGCAAGAAGGCACGGGAATGGTTCAAGTGTTATGTGGACCCGAGACTAGACGGTATGACATGGGAGGAATTTGCGAATGAGTTCGCTGGATGGGCTTTTCCAGACAGTTTCAGAGAACTGAAGATGATTGAGTTTGAGCAACTGAGGCAGTCAGAGCACATGGGTGTAGAGGAGTTCACGGATAAATTCTTAGAGCTATTGCCTTTTTCAGGGCAAGCTCTAGATACAGATACGAAGAAAGCCAAGAGATATGTTATGAAGCTGCATTCTAGGTACTCCTCGTTGATTCAGTCAGCTGAGAGAGAAAGTTTCCACACTGTGATGGATATGGCTCGAAGGATGGAGGCAAGTGCTATAGTTGAGGGGTCAGTGAAGCAGTCAGTGACCCAGTCTTCAGGGGTTAAGACCCCAGGCAGAGGAGGGCCAGGTCTCTCTTCTCAGAGCTCAAGTAAGAAGAGGTGGGATAACACCATCAAGAAGTCGAAGAAGAATAAGTTTTGGAATAAGTTGAAATCCGGTCTGGGATTTGGCGGTGGCTCGAGCTCAGGCTCAGATGGTACAGAATGCCAGAGATGTGGAAGACCACACAGGGGAGTCTGTCGAGCTAGGACTAATACATGTTTCAGATGCGGACAGGAGGGACACATAGCTCGGGAGTGTCCTAGAGCGCCTTTTATGGGCCAACCCCAGCAGACAGCTTCTGGTAGTGTGGCACAGCCAGCAGTTCCAGCCACAACTCAGGGCAGTGGCAGAGGTAGAGGGAGAGGGGCAGCCTCTTCTTCTGGTTCCCGAGGTGAAGGTCCATCAGCTCCAGCCAGGATCTTCACCATGACTCAGCAGGAGGCTAACACATCCAACACCGTGGTGTCAGGTAATCTCGTCATTGGGTGTTCTGATGTGTATGCATTAATGGACCCGGGTGCATCTCATTCATTTATTGCTCCGAGAGCCGTTGAGAGGTTGGGTCTGATAGTCTCTGGGTTAGAGTGTAATACCCGGCTAGACTCCGGTATCGGAATCCCTACCGTCCGGTGGGATCTCGAACGTCGGAAATCTCTAGAAGGGTAAGAACATGTTTTATAAAATGTTTTCATGTATTTTAATGTTTTAAGTATAAAGAAAATGAGTTTTTACATGAAAATAGCATTGGAGGAAAACCCAGGTTCGGCCGCCGAAAGGCAAGTTCGGCCGCCGAACATGCATGCGTTTTGGAGGCACGTTAGGCCCCCGAAAGCATAGGCGAGGGAAGTCCAGGTTCGGCCGCCGAAGGTCAAGTTCGGCCGCCGAACATTGCATGGATGCGGAGGCACATTCGGCCCCCGAACGTGGTCTGGCCAGCCACTATAAAAGGGTCCCTTAGCCGAAAACGGGCGAGCTTTTCCCCATTTTCGGCCAAGGTGAGCTCTCCGCCGTCCCTCACCCATTTTTGATGTTCTTCCTCTAAATCTTTCGAGATTTTCACTTGTTTTAACTTGGTTTTGAAGATTTAAGCTTTTGAAACAAGTTTTGGAGCTTTGGGAGCTCAGGAGCTCATTTTCGTGGATCTCCAAGTTTAGGTCGTCTCCCTCTCGATCTTCAAGAGGTAAGAGCCGATCTTAAGCTCCTTATGTGTTTTAAATAAGTTTTATGCAAGATCTATGGGTAGAAATGCATGTTAGGGTATATGTTGAGTTTATGGGTTAATATTGATGATTTTGAACAATGTAGCTTGTTTATGTGTTGTTGAAAGTGTTGTAGTTGGGGTATATGATAGTTTGAGACCCCTAGGTGCGATGTATGTGAAGTATGCATGTTGTAGAGCAAGTTTTTGCATGATTTGAGCTTGGGAGGCGAAATGGGCATAGAAGAGCTGAGTTTCTGCCCTTCGGGAGAAGCTCAGGTTCGGCTGCCGAAGTGACTTTCGGCCGCCGAACCCCCTTTGTGGAGGCAGCATTCGGCTGCCGAAGTTGCCCCCGAAAAGAGACTTTCGTCTCTGTCTGGGACTTTCGGCCGCCGAAGGTGCCGCCGAAAGTGCCCTGTTCAGCCATTTCATGCATATTTCTATGTGATGTTTTCCTGATGTTTTAGGGGGTTTTTGGGGAAGTTTATTAGAGTTATGTTTATGTATGATTGGTCCCTCATTGGAGTCCACCCGTGTAGGTTCGGACCCGAGGAACTGAGGACCTCAGCAGTGAGATAGCTGCTTCAGAGTCTGTAGAGCTTCAGCCAGAGGTGAGTGGAATGAACCTTAAGTTTTTAAATAAATGAAATATAACTTTTTGGAGCATGTTCATGCATCATATATGCCATGATATATTTTAGGTTGTTTACATTAGTATTCACGAATATGTTGCATTGCATAATATGATGTGGATGCGGATTGGCTATTGAATGATCCTCTAGTCCTCCTATGGTATGATATGATGATGATACGGTATGGATTGCCAGTGAGGCCCATTCTACGCCCCTGGACTATGTTAAGAGAAAGACCAGTGAGGCCCATTCTACGCCCCTGGCACGATTGGACTATGTTGAGGACTATAGGTGACAATACCATCCTTATGTGATATGTTTGTGATGTGTTGCATTTCATGGAAGCATGAAATATTTAATATATGTTTTTCTCTATTCTGCTCACTGGGCTTTATAGCTCACCCCTCTCCCCTAACCCCAGATGTGCAGGTACAGGGTAGACCAGGAGGTTAGCCAGAGTATGAAGTGATGTTATGTAATAGTTAGATTGTGGACATGAAAATTGTACTATGATGTAATGTAAAAGAGTTTTAAGTTATGTTATGTAATTTGAATATTGAGGATAGAGTTGTGCTTGACCAATACAGATTGTTAATCCCACTTGTATGTACATGGTCTTTATGATATGAGATATGAGGTTATGTTTCAACCAAGCTTATGTATGATGAGATACCCCATTGGAGCATTTGATGAGGGCTCCAGTGGAGGTTTATGTTATTTTTATGTTTATGTACAGGTTGAGCTTGGTTGTTATATGAAAATGTTACAGGTTTATGAGTATTGTTGATCATGTATGGGATTAAGCAGGATTACAGGTTATGTTAGGCTTGCTACGGGTCCCGGCGGCCTTACGCCGATCTGGATCCTAGCGCCGGTAGCGGTCTGGATTTTCGGGTCGTTACAGAGTGGTATCAGAGCCCTAGGTTCATATGGTCGGACCTAGAGTGTCGGGCTCATAAATGTTATAGAAGGTCAAGCACAATAGGAAAGGTCATGTCCACTAGGATAGGATGTGGAGTCCTGTCTTACATGATGATGTGATATGCCATGATTATATGCATGTGCATACATGATATGTTCTGCTATGTGATGTTTATGATGAGGATTCATGTGTGCCCACATGAACCATATGATGCTGATGTTTGTGCTATGTGTGGTTTTTCAGAAGACAGGATGAGAGGAACTCGTCGATCTGCAAGATTGACTGGAGTGCCACCTGAGGATGAGGGCATGAGCGCCCGTCCTCCAACATTGCCTAGGGCAATGTCTAGCAGGTCCAACAGGGACCGAGCAGTGAGAGACCCTAGAAGGTCTTTAGATCTGGGAAGAAGCAGATCAGTACGAGGAACAGTTCAAGGTGGTATGTCAGAAGATGTGGGAGATGACATGGATGTGGACCAGAGGAGGGATGGCAGTTTGGGGATGAGTATGTCAGAAGAGGGAATGGGAGAGTCCCAAGGAGGCACTCAGGCCTCGGGATTTGTTCAGCCACCCCACTACCCACATTTCTCGCAACACCCCGGGTATTCGATGGGAGGCACGTCGGATTACCCTAGTTTTAGCCCTTACCCCACACAGATGCCATACCCACCATACTACCCACCATACCCACAGTATCCTATGTATCCACCACCACCCTATCACCCAAATCCAGAAAACCCTACCACAGAAAATGTTGCCCCGCCTCCACCACCTACAGAACCAGCAGCCCCAGTTACTCAACCTCCTAACCCTAGCTCATCCAGAGGGAGCAAGGTCAAGATGACCGACTACATGAAGCTGGGTGCTCCCCAATATGATAATGGTGATGACCCATTTGTGTATCTGGAAAGGGTCAAAATGATAACAGACGAGATAGGGGCGGATGACAGTAGAGCCATTCAGATGGCTGGGTTCACCCTAAAATGCAAGAAGGCCCGTGAGTGGTTCAAGAACTACATCAAACCGAGGGTGGACAGTCTTCCATGGGAGGATTTCGCAAATGAGTTTGCAGGATGGGCTTTCCCTGATAGTTCAAGGGAATTGAAGATAATAGAATTCGAGCAGTTGAGGCAGACTGATGACATGAGTGTAGACGAATATACTGACAGGTTTATGGAGTTGCTGCCATTTGCTGGGCAGGACCTTAGCACAGACCAGAAGAAGTCGAGGAGGTATATCATGAAGCTTCATCCCAGGTATTCCTCCTTGGTACAGTCAGCAGATAGAGAGAGTTTTCACACCATAGTCGATATGGCTAGGAGAATGGAGGCTAGTGCTATCATCGAGGGAAAAGTCAAGCAGTCAGTGGCACAGCCTTCCGGTTCCAGAACCCCAGGTAGGGGAAAAGTGGATCCTTCTTCCTTAAGCTCAGGCAGTAAGAGGTGGAGCAGTACCACCAAGAAGCAGAAGAAGAACAAGTTCTGGAGCAAGATCAAGTCAGGTCTGGGATTAGGAAGTGGCTCAAGCTCAGGTGCAGACAATGTAGCATGTGTGAAGTGTGGTAAGCCACACAGGGGAGTGTGCCTCTATGGGTCCAGAGCCTGCTTTAGATGTGGGCAAGAGGGACATATGGCTCGGGATTGTCCTAGAGCAGCTGTTATGGCACAGTCCCAGCAGACAGGTTCAGGCAGTGTAGCTCAGCCAGTAGCTCCAGCACCAACTCAAGCCAGTGGCAGAGGTAGAGGGAGAGGAGCAGCCTCTTCTTCAGCGGGTTTCAGAGGTGAAGGTCCGTCAGCTCCAGCGAGGATCTTCACAATGACACAGCAAGAGGCGAACACATCCAACACCGTGGTGGCAGGTAATCTCATCATTGGTTGTTCTGATGTGTATGCATTGATGGACCCTGGTGCATCTCATTCTTTCATCGCTCCGAGAGCCGTGCTGAGGTTAGGGTTGATGGTCTCTGAGTTAGAGTGTCCCCTCTGGGTCAGTGGACCCAAGTGTGACCCGTCAGTGGCAGAGTCAGTCTGCCAATGTAGTCCAGTTTTTGTGGAGGGAAGATGCATGTCCGCCGACCTTGTGGTTCTAGAGTTGACTGATTTTGACGTCATTCTAGGGATGGACTGGTTATCTACCCATGGTGCTACCTTGGACTGCAGGGACAAGGTAGTTAAGTTCAGATGTCAGGATGGGTCAGAAGTCATCTTCAGAGGAGACAAAAGGGGTACATCTAGAGGTATGATATCGGCCCTACAGGCTCGTAGGCTGCTCAGGAGGGGTTGTCAGGGTTATCTAGCTCACGTGAGAGAGCTAGACAGTCAGGTTGGAGAGCCCGCCTCAGTGCCAGTGGTCAGAGAGTTCTTAGACGTGTTCCCAGACGAGCTTCCAGGTTTACCACCTGCTAGGGAGATAGAGTTCGAGATAGAGTTAATGCCTGAAACGAGACCGATCTCTATCCCTCCCTACAGGATGGCCCCAGCTGAGTTGAAAGAGTTGAAAGAACAGTTGCAAGATCTAGTAGACAAGGGCTTCATCCGACCGAGTACCTCACCTTGGGGTGCTCCAGTACTCTTTGTAAAGAAGAAGGATGGATCCCTTAGACTTTGTATCGACTACAGACAGTTGAACAAAGTCACTACTAAGAATAAGTACCCATTGCCAAGGATCGACGATCTATTCGACCAGCTAGCAGGAGCGGGTTGCTTCTCCAAAATAGATCTGAGATCGGGGTACCATCAGTTGAGAATAAGGGAAGCAGATACACCAAAGACAGCTTTCAGGACCAGATATGGGCACTATGAGTTCCTTGTGATGCCGTTCGGGTTAACTAACGCCCCTGCAGCATTCATGGACCTCATGAACAGAGTGTTTAGCCAGTACCTGGATCACTTCGTTATTGTCTTCATAGACGATATCTTGGTGTATTCCAGGAATGCAGAGGAGCATGCCCATCATCTGAGGTTGGTTCTACAGACCTTGAGGGAACATGGCTTGTATGCCAAGTTCTCCAAGTGTGAGTTCTGGCTAAGGAGCATTTCGTTCTTGGGGCACGTAGTATCAGAGAATGGAATTGAGGTGGACCCCAAGAAGACAGAAACTGTGGCTAACTGGCCTAGACCCACTTCAGTAACAGAGATTAGAAGTTTCTTGGGTTTGGCAGGTTACTACAGGAGGTTCGTTCAGGACTTCTCAAAGATAGCAGCTCCTCTGACCAGACTAACCAGAAAGAATCAGAAGTTTCTGTGGACCGACCAGTGCGAGGAGAGTTTCGAAGAGCTTAAGAAGAGGTTGACTTCAGCACCAGTTTTAGCTCTGCCGGCTAGTGATGAAGACTTTACAGTCTTTTGTGATGCGTCCCGTGTGGGACTGGGTTGTGTGCTTATGCAGAATGAGAGGGTGATTGCTTATGCTTCTAGGCAGCTGAAGAAGCATGAGTTGAATTACCCCACACATGACCTTGAGATGGCAGCAGTAATCTTTGCACTCAAGATGTGGAGGCACTACCTCTACGGGGTTAAATGTGAGATCTTTACGGATCATAAGAGCCTGCAATACATCTTGAGTCAAAGAGATTTGAATTTGAGACAGAGGAGGTGGGTGGAGCTGCTGAGTGACTATGATTGCAAGATTCAGTATCATCCGGGTAAGGCGAATGTCGTGGCAGATGCCCTAAGCCGGAAGTCACTAGGCAGTCTATCCCACATCGCGGCAGAGAGGAGACCAGTGGTGAAGGAATTCTACAAGCTTATTGAGGAAGGTCTACAGATGGAGTTGTCTGGTACAGGTGCCTTAGTGGCCCAGATGAGAGTAACACCCGTGTTTCTGGAGCAGGTGGCTCAGAAACAGCATGAGGACCCAGAGTTAGTGAAGATTGCCAGGACTGTTCAGTCAGGCAATGATAGCGAGTACAGATTCGACAGTAAGGGGATCCTCCGCTATGGGAGTAGACTATGTGTACCAGATGACATTGGGCTTAAAGGAGACATTATGAGGGAGGCTCATAATGCAAGATACAGCGTTCACCCCGGAGCCACCAAGATGTATCAGGATTTGAAGAAGGTTTATTGGTGGCCAGCGATGAAGAAAGAAGTGGCACAGTTTGTGTCCGCCTGCGAAGTATGTCAGAGGGTGAAGCTGGAACATCAGAAGCCGGCTGGAATGCTGAACCCGCTACCTATTCCAGAGTGGAAATGGGAGAATATAGCTATGGACTTCGTAGTGGGGTTACCGGCGACGTCCAACAGATTGGACTCCATATGGGTGATTGTGGACAGACTCACCAAATCTGCTCACTTCATCCCTGTCAGGAGTGGCTATTCTGTGGACAAGTTGGCGCAGGTATATGTAGATGAGATAGTCAGACTGCATGGGGTTCCTGTTTCAATAGTGTCAGATAGAGGGCCCCAGTTCACCTCCAGGTTTTGGCGGAGTCTGCAGGATGCCATGGGTACCAGGTTGGATTTCAGTACTGCCTTCCATCCACAGACGGACGGACAGTCAGAAAGGACCATCCAGACCATAGAGGATATGCTCAGAATGTGTGTGTTGGACTTTGGCGGTTCTTGGAGGCAGCATCTACCTTTGGTGGAGTTTGCCTACAATAACAGCCATCATGCTAGCATCGGGATGGCTCCATATGAAGCTTTGTATGGAAGGAAGTGCAGGTCCCCTGTTTGCTGGGAGGAAGTTGGAGAGAAGGCTTTAGCAGGGCCTAAGTTAGTTGAGATCACCAGCAGGGTGGTACCCATCATCAGAGAGAGAATCAAGACTGCTGCAAGCAGACAGAAGAGTTATGCAGACGTCCGCAGGAGACAGTTAGAGTTTCAGGAGGGGGATCTGGTATTGCTCAAGGTGTCTCTAATGAAGGGAGTGGTTCGCTTCGGAAAGAAAGGTAAACTAGCCCCACGATACATCGGACCCTTTGAAATCTTGCAAAAGATTGGGAATGTGTCGTACAAGCTGGACTTACCTGCTACTATGGCAAGAATCCATCCGGTTTTCCATGTTTCTATGTTGAGGAAGTTTGTGTCAGATCCGAGCAAGGTTCTTAGTGAGCCTGATGTAGAGATCCAAGAGGATCTCACCTATGTTGAACAGCCAGTACGGATCATAGACACCCAGATCAGAAAGTTAAGAAACAAGGAAATCCCGATGGTGAAAGTCCTGTGGAACCACCACAATTTGGAGGAATGTACCTGGGAGACACGGGAGTCCATGCTCCAGCAATATCCCCACCTCTTTTAAGGTTAGTCCCTATGTGTTTTATATGTATGTATGTTATGTTGTTTGTTATGCTATGTACTAGTCGAGGAACATTCGGGGACGAATGTTCTTAAGGGGGGGAGAATGTAATACCCGGCTAGACTCCGGTATCGGAATCCCTACCGTCCGGTGGGATCTCGAACGTCGGAAATCTCTAGAAGGGTAAGAACATGTTTTATAAAATGTTTTCATGTATTTTAATGTTTTAAGTATAAAGAAAATGAGTTTTTACATGAAAATAGCATTGGAGGAAAACCCAGGTTCGGCCGCCGAAAGGCAAGTTCGGCCGCCGAACATGCATGCATTTTGGAGGCACGTTAGGCCCCCGAAAGCATAGGCGAGGGAAGTCCAGGTTCGGCCGCCGAACATTGCATGGATGCGGAGGCACATTCGGCCCCCGAACGTGGTCTGGCCAGCCACTATAAAAGGGTCCCTTAGCCGAAAACGGGCGAGCTTTTCCCCATTTTCGGCCAAGGTGAGCTCTCCGCCGTCCCTCACCCATTTTTGATGTTCTTCCTCTAAATCTTTCGAGATTTTCACTTGTTTTAACTTGGTTTTGAAGATTTAAGCTTTTGAAACAAGTTTTGGAGCTTTGGGAGCTCAGGAGCTCATTTTCGTGGATCTCCAAGTTTAGGTCGTCTCCCTCTCGATCTTCAAGAGGTAAGAGCCGATCTTAAGCTCCTTATGTGTTTTAAATAAGTTTTATGCAAGATCTATGGGTAGAAATGCATGTTAGGGTATATGTTGAGTTTATGGGTTAATATTGATGATTTTGAACAATGTAGCTTGTTTATGTGTTGTTGAAAGTGTTGTAGTTGGGGTATATGATAGTTTGAGACCCCTAGGTGCGATGTATGTGAAGTATGCATGTTGTAGAGCAAGTTTTTGCATGATTTGAGCTTGGGAGGCGAAATGGGCATAAAAGAGCTGAGTTTCTGCCCTTCGGGAGAAGCTCAGGTTCGGCTGCCGAAGTGACTTTCGGCCGCCGAACCCCCTTTGTGGAGGCAGCATTCGGCTGCCGAAGTTGCCCCCGAAAAGAGACTTTCGTCTCTGTTTGGGACTTTCGGCCGCCGAAGGTGCCGCCGAAAGTGCCCGACTTTCGGATCTGTCCAGGACTTTCGGCCGCCGAAGGTGCCGCCGAAAGTGCCATGTTCAGCCATTTCATGCATATTTCTATGTGATGTTTTCCTGATGTTTTAGGGGGTTTTTGGGGAAGTTTATTAGAGTTATGTTTATGTATGATTGGTCCCTCATTGGAGTCCACCCGTGTAGGTTCGGACCCGAGGAACCGAGGACCTCAGCAGTGAGATAGCTGCTTCAGAGTCTGTAGAGCTTCAGCCAGAGGTGAGTGGAATGAACCTTAAGTTTTTAAATAAATGAAATATAACTTTTTGGAGCATGTTCATGCATCATATATGCCATGATATATTTTAGGTTGTTTACATTAGTATTCACGAATATGTTGCATTGCATAATATGATGTGGATGCGGATTGGCTATTGAATGATCCTCTAGTCCTCCTATGGTATGATATGATGATGATACGGTATGGATTGCCAGTGAGGCCCATTCTACGCCCCTGGACTATGTTAAGAGAAAGACTAGTGAGGCCCATTCTACGCCCCTGGCATATCGGAATGTTATGTTATGTTATGTATGTAAGAGAAAGACCAGTGAGGCCCATTCTACGCCCCTGGCACGATTGGACTATGTTGAGGACTATAGGTGACAATACCATCCTTATGTGATATGTTTGTGATGTGTTGCATTTCATGGAAGCATGAAATATTTAATATATGTTTTTCTCTATTCTGCTCACTGGGCTTTATAGCTCACCCCTCTCCCCTAACCCCAGATGTGCAGGTACAGGGTAGACCAGGAGGTTAGCCAGAGTATGAAGTGATGTTATGTAATAGTTAGATTGTGGACATGAAAATTGTACTATGATGTAATGTAAAAGAGTTTTAAGTTATGTTATGTAATTTGAATATTGAGGATAGAGTTGTGCTTGACCAATACAGATTGTTAATCCCACTTGTATGTACATGGTCTTTATGATATGAGATATGAGGTTATGTTTCAACCAAGCTTATGTATGATGAGATACCCCATTGGAGCATTTGATGAGGGCTCCAGTGGAGGTTTATGTTATTTTTATGTTTATGTACAGGTTGAGCTTGGTTGTTATATGAAAATATTACAGGTTTATGAGTATTGTTGATCATGTATGGGATTAAGCAGGATTACAGGTTATGTTAGGCTTGCTACGGGTCCCTGCGGCCTTACGCCGATCTGGATCCTAGCGCCGGTAGCGGTCCGGATTTTCGGGTCGTTATATAGAGTGTCCCCTATGGGTCAGTGGACCCAAGTGTGACCCGTCAGTGGCAGTGTCAGTCTGCCAGTTCAGTCCAGTTTTTGTTGAGGGAAGATGCCTCTCCGCCGACCTTGTGGTTCTAGATTTGACAGACTTTGACGTCATTCTAGGGATGGATTGGCTATCTACCCATGGTGCTACCTTGGACTGCAGGGACAAGGTAGTCAAGTTCAGGGATCAGAACGGGACAGAGGTCGTCTTCAGAGGAGACAAGAGGGGCACACCTAGAAGTCTGATATCAGCTCTTCAGGCTCGTAGGTTGCTTAAGAAGGGATGTCAGGGGTATTTGGCTCATGTGAGAGAGCTTAGCAGTCAGGTCAGGGAGCCAGCCTCGGTGCCAGTTGTCAGAGAGTTTCAGGATGTCTTTCCAGACGAGCTTCCAGGTTTACCACCTGCTAGGGAGATAGAGTTCGAGATAGAGTTGGTGCCTGGAGCTAGACCGATCTCTATCCCTCCCTACAGGATGGCCCCAGCCGAGTTGAAGGAGTTGAAAGAGCAATTGCAGGAGCTGGTAGAAAAGGGTTTCATCCGACAGAGTACCTCACCTTGGGGTGCTCCGGTCTTGTTTGTGAGAAAGAAGGATGGGTCCCTCAGACTTTGTATCGACTACAGGCAGTTGAACAAAGTCACTACCAAAAATAGGTACCCTCTGCCAAGGATCGATGATCTATTCGACCAGCTAGCAGGAGCGGGTTGTTTCTCCAAAATAGATCTAAGATCGGGGTACCATCAACTAAGGATAAGGGATGAAGATGTGCCGAAGACAGCTTTCAGGACCAGATATGGGCATTTTGAGTTCCTTGTAATGCTGTTCGGGTTAACCAACGCCCCTGCAGCATTCATGGACCTCATGAACAGAGTATTTAGCCAATACCTGGATCACTTTGTTATTGTCTTCATAGATGATATCTTAGTGTATTCCAGAAATGCAGAGGAGCATGCCCATCATCTGCGGTTGGTCTTGCAGACCTTGAGGGAACATGGCTTATATGCCAAGTTCTCTAAGTGTGAGTTCTGGCTGAGGAGCATTTCGTTTTTGGGGCATGTAGTGTCAGAGAATGGGATTGAGGTGGACCCCAAGAAGACAGAAACTGTGGCTAACTGGCCTAGACCCACTTCAGTGACAGAGATTAGAAGTTTCTTGGGTTTGGCAGGTTACTACAGGAGGTTCGTTCAGGACTTCTCAAAGATAGCAGCTCCTCTGACCAGGTTAACCAGGAAGAATCAGAAGTTTGTGTGGACCGACCAGTGCGAAGAGAGTTTTGAAGAGCTTAAGAAGAGGTTGACTTCAGCACCAGTTTTAGCTTTGCCATCTAGTGATGAGGACTTTACAGTCTTTTGTGATGCGTCCCGTGTGGGACTGGGTTGTGTACTAATGCAGAATGAGAGGGTGATCGCTTATGCTTCTAGGCAGCTGAAGAAGCATGAGTTGAATTACCCCACACATGACCTGGAGATGGCAGCAGTAATCTTTGCACTCAAGATGTGGAGGCACTACCTCTATGGGGTTAAATGTGAGATCTTTACAGATCATAAAAGCCTGCAGTACATCCTGAGTCAAAGAGATTTGAACTTGAGACAGAGGAGATGGGTGGAGCTGCTGAGTGACTATGATTGCAAGATTCAGTACCATCCGGGTAAGGCGAATGTTGTGGCAGACGCCTTAAGCCGGAAGTCACTCGGTAGTTTATCCCACATATCGGCAGAGAGGAGGCCAGTGGTGAAGGAGTTTTACAAGCTCATTGAGGAAGGTCTACAGATGGAGTTATCTGGTACAGGTGCCTTGGTGGCCCAGATGAGAGTGGCACCCGTGTTTCTGGAGCAGGTGGCTCAGAAACAGCATGAGGACCCGGAGTTAGTGAAGATTGCCAGGACTGTTCAGTCAGGCAATGACAGTGAGTTCAGATTTGACAGCAAGGGGATACTCCGCTATGGGAGCAGACTATGTGTACCAGATGAAATTGGGCTAAAAGGAGACATTATGAGAGAGGCTCATAATGCAAGATACAGCATTCACCCCGGAGCCACCAAGATGTATCAAGATCTAAAGAAGGTTTATTGGTGGCCAGCTATGAAGAAAGAAGTGGCACAGTTTGTGTCAGCCTGCGAAGTGTGTCAGAGGGTGAAGCTGGAACGTCAGAAGCCGGCTGAAATGCTTAATCCGCTACCTATTCTAGAGTGGAAATGGGAGAATATAGCTATGGACTTCGTAGTGGGGTTACCGGCGGCGTCCAACAGAGTGGACTCCATATGGGTGATTGTGGACAGACTCACCAAATCTGCTCACTTCATCCCTGTCAGGAGTGGCTATTCTGTGGACAAGTTGGCGCAGGTGTATGTCGATGAGATCGTCAGACTGCATGGGGTTCCTGTTTCGATAGTCTCAGATAGAGGGCCTCAATTCACCTCCAGGTTTTGGCGGAGTCTGCAGAGTGCCATGGGTACCAGGTTGGATTTTAGCACTGCTTTCCATCCATAGACGGACGGACAGTCTGAAAGGACCATCCAGACCATAGAGGATATGCTCAGGATGTGTGTGCTGGACTTTGGCGGTTCTTGGAGGCAGCATCTACCTTTAGTGGAGTTTTCCTACAATAACAGCCATCATGCTAGCATCGGGATGGCTCCATATGAAGCTTTATATGGAAGGAAGTGCAGATCACCTGTCTGCTGGGAAGAGGTTGGAGAAAAGGCCTTGGCAGGGCCTGAGCTAGTAGAGATTACCAGCAGGGTAGTACCCATAATCAGAGAAAGGATCAAGACTGCTGCAAGCAGACAGAAGAGTTATGCAGACATCCGCAGACGACAGTTAGAGTTTCAGGAGGGGGATCTGGCATTACTCAAGGTGTCTCCTATGAAGGGAGTGGTTCGCTTCGGGAAGAAAGGTAAACTAGCCCCACGATACATCGGACCCTTTGAAATCTTGCAAAAGATTGGGAATGTGTCGTACAAGCTGGATTTACCTGCTTCAATGGAAAGAATCCATCCGGTTTTCCATGTTTCAATATTGAGGAAGTTTGTGTCAGATCCGAGCAAGGTTCTTAGTGAGCCTGATGTGGAGGTCCAAGAGGATCTCACTTATGTTGAACAGCCAGTACGGATCATAGACACCCAGATCAGAAAGTTAAGGAACAAGGAAATCCCGATGGTGAAAGTCCTGTGGAACCACCACAATTTGGAAGAATGCACTTGGGAGACACGGGAGTCTATGCTCCAGCAGTACCCTCATCTCTTTTAAGGTTAGATCCCTATGTGTTTATGTGTTATGTATGTATGTTATGTTTTATGCCATGTTATGTGCTAGTTGAGGTACATTCAGGGACGAATGTTCTTAAGGGGGGGGAGAATGTAATACCCGGCTAGACTCCGGTATCGGAATTCCACCGTCCGGTGGAATCTCGGATGTCGGAAGCCTCTAGTAGGGTAGAATCTTGTTTTTATAAAATGTTTTACGGTATTTCATGGTTTTAAGTAAAATGGAAATGAGATTTTGCATAAAAACAACCTTGAAGGAAAACTCAGGTTCGGCCGCCGAACCTCAAGTTCGGCCGCCAAACATGCATGCCTTCAGGAGCGCCTTTAGGCCCCCGAAAGCATAAGTGAGGAAAAGTCCAGGTTCGGCCGCCGAACCTCAAGTTCGGCCGCCGAACATGGCATGCATGCGGAGGCACGTTCGGCCCCCGAACGTGGCCTGGCCAGCCACTATAAAAGGGTCCCTTAGCCGAAAACGGGCGAGCTTTTTCTCCATTTCCGGCCAAGGTGAGTTCTCCGCCACCCCTCACCGATCTTGAGTCTTTTCCTTCAGATCTTTCAAGTTTTTCACTAGTTTTCATCTTGTTTTGAAGATTTTCAAGCTTTGAGCAAAGTTTTGGAGTTTTGAGGTTCAAGGGAACTCAACCCCTCCCCTCTCCGAGTTTAGGTCGTCTCTCTCGATCTCCACGAGGTAAGAGCCGATCTTGAGCTCATTTCATGTTTTAAGCAAGTTTTAAGTGGATCTATGGGGGTAGAATGCATGTTTAGGTCATAGTTATGTTTATGGGTTTTTGGTGTGTTTTTGAGCAATGTGAGTTGCTTGTGTGTTGTAGTTGGGGTTTTTGATGGTTTGATGCCCCTAGGAACTTGTATGTTTGCTTGTGAATGCTTGGGAATGTTGTAGAATAGGTTTATGCATGAATGGTTAGTTTTGGAGGCACAAATGCATAGGGGAGTTGAGTTTCTGCCATTCTGGGAGAAACCAGGTTCGGCAGCCGAAGGAACTTTCGGCCGCCGAACATGCTTGTGGAGGCAGCCTTCGGCTGCCGAAGCTTGCCCCCGAAAGGAGACTTTCGTCTCTGTCTGGGACTTTCGGCCGCCGAAGGTGCCGCCGAACCTGCCTGACTTTCGGCTCTGGAGGGACTTTCGGCCGCCGAACCTGCCGCCGAAAGTGCCCTGTCCAGCCCTTTCTTGCATGTTTTTCTATGATTATTCCATGATGTTTTAGGGGGTTTTTGGGGAATAGTTTAGAGTTATGTTCAGGTATGTTTGGTCCCTCATTTGAGTCCACCTGTATAGGTTTGGACCCGAGGAACCGAGGACCCAAGCAGTGAGTCTGTTGCCCCAGTGTCTGGTCAGAGCTATCCAGAGGTGAGTGGAATAACTTATTATGTTTTAAAGCAAAGAATGAACTTTTTAGCATGTTTCACGCATCATGAATGCCATGTGATGAATTAGGTTGCTTGCATTAGAATTCACAAATATGTTGCATTGCATATTTTTATGTTGATGTGGATGAATGTTGGATGATCCATAGCCCTCGATCTATGATATGACGATGTGATATGTACGGTATGGAATGTAAGACCAGTGGGACCCATTCTACGTTCGCTGGCACCATGTAAGGGAAAGACCAGGACCCATTTTACGTTCTGGCATAGTTGGACACTGTTATGCTATGATATGTAAGGGAATGACCAGGACCCATTCTACGTTCTGGCACAGTTGGACCATGTAGAGGGCTATTGGTGACAAATTCATCCTTGATGTGATTAGCTGTGATGTAATGCATTCCACGATTCATATGATTTAAATGTTTTTATTATTCTGCTCACTGGGCTCTAGTAGCTCACCCCTCTCCCATTTCCCCAGGTTTGCAGGTACAGGGTAGACCAGGAGGTTTACAAGAGTAATGAAGTCATGTGTATGTAATAGTTAGTGTGGACATGATAAATGTATTAATGATATGTAAAAGTATAGTTTCAGTTATGTATTGATATTGAGGATTAGATATTGTGCTTGACATTATGTTTGAGGTATCCCTTTTATTACATGATAAAAAATGTTGTATAATGTTCATGAAAGCCAACTCATCTCGTGATGTATTGCCTATTGGGGCATTGATGAGATCCCACAGAGGGATCATAATTATGATTATGACTATGTACATGTATGTTCAAGTTGAGTTGGATGTTTGAAGGAAAAGTTTTAAATTTTTATTTATGTTGTTGATCATGTATGGGATTAAACAGGTTTTCAGGATGAATGTCAGGCTTGCTACGGGTCTTGGCGGCCTTAAACCGACCCGGATCCTAGCGCCGGTAACGGTCCGATTTTCGGATCGTTACATTCAGCCACCCCACTACCCACACTTCTCACAAAATCCCGGGTATTCAATGGGAGGTACATCGGATTACCCTAGCTTTACCCCTTATCCCACACACATGCCCTACCCACCTTACTACCCCCATATTCACAGTACCCAATGTATCCACCACCGCCCTACTATCCAAATCCAGCAAACCCTACCTCAGAAAATGTTGCACCACCTCCACCACCTACAGAACCAGCAGCCCCAGTTACTCAACCTTCGAGACCTAGCTCAGCCAGTGGGAGCAAGGTCAAGATGACTGAATATATGAAGTTGGGTGCTCCCCAATTTGAGTCAGGTGATGACCCGTTTGTGTATCTTGAGAGGGTCAAGACTATTACAGAGGAGTTAGGAGCGGATGACAGTAGAGCCATTCAGATGGCTGGGTTCACATTAAAATGCAAGAAGGCCCGTGAGTGGTTTAAGAATTATGTGAATCCGAGGGTGGACAGCATGTCTTGGGAAGAGTTTGCAAACGAGTTTGCAGGATGGGCTTTTCCCGATAGTTCAAGGGAGCTGAAGATGATAGAGTTTGAGCAGTTGAGGCAGACAGATGATATGAGTGTAGAGGAGTACACCGACAGATTCTTGGAGCTGTTGCCTTTTGCTGGGCAGAGTCTAGATACAGATTCGAAGAAGTCAAGGAGGTATGTCATGAAGCTTCATTCCAGGTATTCCTCCTTGATTCAGTCAGTGGACAGGGAGAGCTTCCACGCCATAGTAGATATGGCCAGGAAAATGGAGGCCAGTGCCATCATTCAGGGGACAGTTAAACAGACAGTGGCACAGCCTTCTGGTTCTAAAACTCCGGGTGGGGGAAGGTTAGATCCCTCTACCTTGAGTGCAGCAGCTTCAGGCAGTAAGAGATGGAGTAAAGCCAAGGGTAAGAAGAACAAGTTCTGGAGCAAAGTCAAGTCCAGTCTGGGATTTGGGAGTGGCTCAAGCTCTGGTGCTGATAATGCAGTTTGTGCGAGGTGTGGTAGGCCACACAAGGGGGTTTGTCGGTTTGGGACGAATGCTTGTTTCAGATGTGGTCAGGAGGGGCATATGGATCGAGAATGTCCAAGAGCAGTCCCGATGGCTCAGTCCCAGCAGACAGCCTCAGGTAGTGTAGCACAGCCAGCAGCTCCAGCCACGACTCAGGCCAATGGCAGAGGCAGAGGGAGAGGGGCAGCCTCTTCTTCAGCGGGTTTCAGAGGTGAAGGTCCATCAGCTCCCGCACGGATCTTCACAATGACACAGCAGGAGGCAGATGCATCGAACACCGTGGTGGCAGGTAACTTAGTCATTGGTTGTTCAGATGTTTATGCCTTGATGGACCCTGGTGCATCTCATTCTTTTATTGCACCGAGAGCCGTTGAGAGGTTGGGGTTGATGATCTCTGGGTTAGAGTGTCCTCTCTGGGTCAGTGGACCCAAGTGTGATCCATCAATGGCAGAGTCAGTCTGCCAGTGTAGTCCTGTGTTTGTTGAGGGAAGATGCTTGTCCGCCGACCTGGTGGTTCTAGATTTGACAGACTTTGACGTCATTCTAGGGATGGACTGGCTATCTACCCATGGTGCTACCTTGGACTGCAGGGACAAGGTAGTCAGGTTCAGAGGTCAGGATGGGTCAAAGGTCGTCTTCAGGGGAGACAGGAGGGGTACACCTAGAGGTTTGATATCAGCTCTTCAGGCTCGCAGGTTGCTTAGGAGGGGATGTCAGGGGTATTTGACTCATGTGAGAGAGCTTAGCAGTCAGGTTAGAGAGCCCGCCTCGATGCCAGTGGTTAGCGAGTTCTTAGATGTGTTCCCAGACGAGCTGCCAGGTTTACCACCTGCTAGGGAGATACTGTTCGAGATAGAATTGATGCCTGGATCCCGACCGATCTCTATCCCTCCTTACAGGATGGCGCCAGCAGAATTGAAAGAGTTAAAGGAGCAGTTGCAGGAGCTGGTAGACAAGGGCTTCATCCGACCGAGTACCTCACCCTGGGGTGCTCCAGTTTTGTTTGTGAGAAAGAAGGATGGATCCCTCAGACTTTGTATCGACTACAAGCAGTTGAACAAAGTCACTACCAAGAACAGGTACCCTTTGCCAAGGATCGATGATCTATTCGACCAGCTAGCAGGAGCGGGTTGTTTCTCTAAAATAGATCTGAGGTCCGGGTATCATCAGCTGAGGATCAGAGAGGAGGATGTGCCAAAGACAGCTTTCAGGACCAGATATGGGCATTTCGAGTTCCTTGTGATGCCGTTCGGGTTAACCAACGCCCCTGCAGCATTCATGGATCTCATAAACAGAGTGTTTAGCCAGTACCTGGATCACTTCATTATTGTCTTCATAGATGATATCTTAGTGTATTCCAGGAATGCAGAGGAGCATGCCCATCATCTGAGGTTGGTTCTACAGACCTTGAGGGAGCATGGCTTGTATGCCAAGTTCTCCAAGTGTGAGTTCTGGCTGAGGAGCATTTCATTCTTGGGGCATGTGGTGTCAGAAAATGGGATAGAGGTAGACCCCAAGAAGATAGAAGCTGTGGCTAACTGGCCTAGACCCACTTCAGTGTCAGAGATCAGAAGTTTCTTGGGTTTGGCAGGTTACTGCAGGAGGTTCGTTCAGGACTTCTCAAAAGTTGCAGCTCCTCTGACCAGGTTAACCAGGAAGAATCAGAAGTTTGTGTGGACCGACCAGTGCGAAGAGAGTTTTGAAGAGCTTAAGAAGAGGTTGACTTCAGCACCAGTGTTAGCTCTGCCATCTAGTGAGGAAGACTTTACAGTCTTTTGTGATGCGTCCCGTGTGGGACTGGGTTGTGTACTGATGCAGAATGAGAGGGTGATTGCTTATGCTTCTAGACAGCTGAAGAAGCACGAGTTAAATTACCCCACACATGACCTTGAGATGGCAGCAGTAATCTTTGCACTCAAGATGTGGAGGCACTACCTCTATGGGGTAAAATGTGAGATCTTCACAGATCATAAGAGCCTGCAGTACATCCTGAGTCAAAGAGATTTGAATTTGAGACAGAGGAGATGGGTAGAGCTGCTGAGTGACTATGATTGCAAGATTCAGTATCAGCCGGGTAAGGCGAATGTCGTGGCAGACGCCCTAAGCCGGAAGTCACTAGGCAGTCTATCCCACATTACGGCAGAGAGGAGACCAGTGGTGAAGGAGTTTTA
This sequence comes from Manihot esculenta, assembly GCF_001659605.2. Lineage (NCBI taxonomy): Eukaryota > Viridiplantae > Streptophyta > Magnoliopsida > Malpighiales > Euphorbiaceae > Manihot > Manihot esculenta. The sequence goes on along the minus strand of NC_035170.2, from coordinate 25,286,660 downwards.
CAAGCTCATTGATGAAGGTCTACAGTTGGAGTTGTCTGGTACAGGTGCTTTAGTGGCCCAGATGAGAGTGACACCTGTGTTTCTGGAGCAAGTGGCTCAGAAACAGCATGAGGACCCAGAGTTAGTAAAGATTGCCAGGACTGTTCAGTCAGGCAAAGACAACGAGTTCAGATTCGACAACAAGGGGATCCTCCGCTATGGGAGTCGTTTATATGTACCAGATGACATAGGGCTAAAAGGAGACATTATGAGAGAGGCTCATAATGCAAGATACAGCGTTCACCCCGGAGCCACCAAGATGTATCAAGATCTGAAGAAGGTTTATTGGTGGCCAGCTATGAAGAGAGAAGTGGCACAGTTTGTGTCAGCCTGCGAAGTGTGTCAAAGGGTGAAGCTGGAACATCAGAAGCCGGCTAGAATGCTTAACCCGCTACCTATTCCAGAGTGGAAATGGGAGAATATAGCTATGGACTTCGTAGTGGGGTTACCGGCGACGTCCAACAGATTGGACTCCATATGGGTGATTGTGGACAGACTCACCAAATCTGCTCACTTCATCCCTGTCAGGAGTGACTATTCTGTGGACAAGTTGGCGCAGGTGTATGTTGATGAAATTGTCAGACTGCATGGGGTCCCTGTTTCTATAGTGTCGGATAGAGGGCCCCAGTTCACCTCCAGGTTTTGGCGGAGTCTGCAGGATGCCATGGGTACCAGGTTGGATTTTAGCACTGCTTTCCATCCACAGACAGACGGACAGTCAGAGAGGACCATCTAGACAATTGAGGATATGCTCAGAATGTGTGTGTTGGACTTTGGCGGTTCTTGGAGGCAGCATCTGCCTTTGGTGGAGTTTGCCTACAATAACAGCCATCATGCTAGCATCGGGATGGCTCCATATGAAGCTTTGTATGGGAGGAAGTGCAGATCACCTATTTGCTGTGAAGAAGTTGGAGAAAAGGCCTTGGCAGGGCCTGAGCTAGTAGAGATTACCAGCAGGGTATTACCCATAATCAGAGAAAGAATCAAGATTGCTACAAGCAGACAGAAGAGTTATGCAGACATCCGCAGAAGGCAAGTAGAGTTCCAGGAGGGGGATCTGGTATTGCTTAAGGTGTCTCCAATGAAAGGAGTGGTTCGGTTCGGGAAGAAGGGTAAGCTGGCTCCACGGTACATCGGACCCTTTGAAGTCCTGCAAAGGATTGGGAATGTATCGTACAAGCTGGATTTACCTGCTTCAATGGAGAGAATCCATCCGGTTTTCCATGTTTCCATGTTGAGGAAGTTCGTGTCAGATCCGGGCAAGGTTCTTAGTGAGCCTGATGTGGAGATCCAAGAGGATCTCACCTATGTTGAGCAGCCAGTACGGATCCTAGACACCCAGATCAGAAAGCTAAGGAACAAGGAAATCCCGATAGTGAAAGTCCTTTGGAACCACCACAATATGGAAGAATGCACCTGGGAGACACGGGAGTCCATGCTCCAGCAGTACCCTTATCTTTTCTAAGGTTAGTTTCTTATATGTTTCATGTGTTTTATGTGTATGATATGTTGTATGCCTTGCATGTGCTAGTTGAGGAACATTCGGGGACGAATATTCTTAAGGGGGAGAGAATGTAATACCCGGCTAGACTCCGGTATCGGAATTCCTACCGTCCGGTGGAATCTCGGATGTCGGAGGCCTCTAGAAGGGTAAAACCATATTTTCATAAAATGTTTTAATGTTTTTCATGATTTTAAGTAAAAAGGAAATGAGTTTTTGCATGAAAACAACCTTGGAGGAAAACCCAGGTTCGGCCGCCGAATCTCAAGTTCGGCCGCCGAACATGCAGGCATTTCGGGTGTGCCTTAGGCCCCCGAAGGCATAAGTGAGGGAAGCCCAGGTTCGGCCGCCGAACCTCAAGTTCGGCCGCCGAACATGGCATGCATACGGAGGCACGTTCGGCCCCCGAACGTGGCCTGGCCAGCCACTATAAAAGGGTCCCTTAGCCGAAAATGGGCTAGCTTTTCTCCCCATTGTCGGCCAAGGTGAGCTCTCCGCCATTCCTCACCAATCCTTGAGTTCTTCCTTCAAATCTTTCAAGATTTTCATTAGTTTTAACTTTGTTTTGAAGATTTTGAGTTTTGAGCAAAGTTTTGGAGCTTGGAGGTTCAAGAACCCAATCTCTCCCACCTCCGAGTTTTAGGTCGTCTCTCTCTCGATCTTCAAGAGGTAAGAGCCGATCTTAAGCTCATTGCATGTTTTAAGTAAGTTTTAAGTAGATTTATGGGGTAGAATGCATGTTTAGGTTATAGTTATGTTTATGGGTATAAATGTATGTTCATGAACAATGTGGATGCTTGATGTGTTGTAGATGGGGTTTATGATAGTTTGAGGCCCCTAGGAACATGTATGCTTGTGTATGTGTGTTGTAGAATAGGTTTGATGCATGTTTGGAAGGTTGGGAGGCGAAATGTGCAAAAGGAGCCAAGTTTCTGCCCTTTGGCAGAAACCAAGTATGGCAGCCGAAGGACTTTCGGCCGCCGAACATGGCTGGGGAGGCAAGCCTTTCGGTTGCCGAAGCCTGCCCCCGAAAGGAGACTTTTGTCTCTGTCTGGCAGTTTCGGCCGCCGAAGGTGCCGCCGAACCTGCCTGACTTTCGGCTCTGGAGGGACTTTCGGCCGCCGAACCTGCCGCCGAAAGTGCCCTGTCCAGGCCTCCTTTGCATGTTTTTCTATGGTTGTTCATGATGTTTTAGGGGGTTTTTGGGGAGTAGTTTAGAGATATGTTCTAGTATGTTTGGTCCCTCATTTGAGTCCACCTGTGTAGGTTCGGACCCGAGGAACCAAGGACCCCAGCAGTGAGTTCAGCTGCTTCGGTGTTGTTAGAGTCAGCCAAAGGTGAGTGGAACTAAACTTAATCTTTTAAATTGAGAAATTAGGTGTTTTATCATGTTTCATGCATCATGATTATGCAATAGGATGGTTGCATTAGTTTTCACGAATATACCGCATTGCATCGATTGTTGTTGATGTGGGTGAATATTGGATGACCCAATTAGTCCATGACAAGAAGACCAGGACCCCATTCTACGGCCTGGCACAGAGTAAGGAAAGACCAGGACCCCATTCTACGGCCTGGCACGGTTATGTGACTCGAAGACCAGGAGCCCAGAGGAGGCACTGGGGCAATGGTAAGTAATGTATGTTATGACAGGAAGACCAGGACCCCATGCTACGGCCTGGCACAGAGTTAGCTTGGACTAATTGGTGACAAGTTCACCCAACCCTTATGTGAATTGTCTGTGTTGTGATGCATTTCATAGAGCATAGTGTTAATATGTTTTATGGTTCTACTCACTGGGCTTTTAGCTCACCCCTCTTTCTTTACCCCCAGGCTTGCAGATACAGTATAGAGCAGGAGTCCGGATAGAGTAAAGAAGTCAGGTTTATGTAATAGCTAGCAATGGACATGATCGAATTGTAATGTAATGTCTTAATCAGTATAGATATGTAATGAGATGATGTTTATGGATGTTAGAGGTGTGCTTGACCATAGATTGTTGTTATCCCTTTTTAATACATGATCTTAGAGATTTTTTTATGATGTTTATGTAAACCAACTCAACATATGTTATGACACCCATTGGGGGCACTGATGAGATCCCACAGAGGGATCAATGTTATGTTAATGTATATGCACAGGTTGAGTTTGGTTGATGTATATGGAAAGAAAAGTTTTAATTTTTATGTATGTTGTTGATCATGTATGGGATTGTACAGGTTTACAGGTTATATGTCAGGCTTGCTACGGGTCCCGGCGGCCTTAAGCCGATCTGGATCCTAGTGCCGGTAGCGGTCCGGTTTTCGGGTCGTTACATTATCCTTCAACTATAAATCTAGGAGCTGCAATCTCAGGCTCAAGAGAACCAGGCCACCACAAACAAGATTGCTAAGTTAGAAGTTGAACTTCAGGAGACGGTAGCCTAGGAATGGGAGATATTCGTTGAAGGCCAAGACTCGGTCAAGGAGCTGGTCAAGCGCTTTCCTATTGAGGACTTCGCTATATTGACAATATTTTTTCTGAGGAGGAGGAGGAAGATGAGCAGGAGGAGGGACAGACTGAAGATAATCCCCCCAACCAGGTAGAGGAAAATATAGATATAGATAAAAATGTAACAAGGCTCGGGAGGATGATATCCCTCCTACCATATAATTTTTCCTTTTGATATATAATGAAAAATATTTCATTCCATCTTCTTGTCTTTATTTTTACCAAGTATTTTAAGATTGGTACTCGACCCAGAATAAAATAACAATTAGAACTTGTAACATCCTCAAACCCATAGCTAGAGCAGTGTCATCATTAGGTATGAGTTAGACTATTTTATTACTAGAGTAAGTGGCATTAGGGGAGGTGCTAGCTTAACTCTAAGCTGCTAATAATTGAATCATAGAAAACTCAAATAAAGAAACGGACATATCCAGAAATGAAGTAGCCAGTGTGATTAGTGAGTCGGGAACGAGTCACTTTCGGGAGGTGCTTAGGGTTTCCCGACGTGCTTGCTTGAGGTGCTTGTTTAAATCCGTCATGCTTACCTAAGTAAAAGGGACTTCTAAAGGCTAAATGTATAGTTTAGTAGGTCAATTTATGAATATTGAAAGTTTGAAAACTAAATTGAAACATGGTAAAGAGTTTAATAGGTCAAAATATAAATATGGAAAGTTAAAATATAAAAATTCAGCTTACCTCCATGTGTCACCTAACTAAGGAAAGAAGAAATGACCAAGCAAATTGAAAAAGGGATTGTCATCTTCTCCATCACACAATTGCCGTAGCTCACACCATAGAAGACCAAAGCTTTGTTTTGTTTTCCTTCCACCAAAGCCAAGCCAAATCTCACCCAATCAACTTCTTCCTTTAATCAAAATTTACCCTAAGACCAAGAGCTAAAGGAACAGCCATATATTGAAGGAATTGAAGAAGAAAAGTTTAGGGTTTCATATACACCAAGCTTGAAAATCAAAGGTGAGCTTAGAATTATGTAGGAAATAGCATCTTCTCATTTCTTCATGCATGAATTTGAATTATAAAACTTTAATTTACATTTTATTCAATCCTTTCCTAAGACATAAATTGACCTAGGTGAAGGAACATCAAAGGGAAAGGAGATAGCTAGAGAATAGAAGAGGAAAAGAAAGAGGAATTCAAGAAAGGTTTGGTGTTTGAATGATTTTCTGTTTTCTTTTAATTCTGCCATGAATAAGTGAGATTAGAGGCTGATTTTACTTGCTGAAAATGTTGCTTTGATTGTATAAATATGTTCTATGAATGTTAAAATGATGTTTGAAAGGCTTAGAGTAAAGAAATTTAACATGAGAGCTAAAAGTGCAAATCTGGCAGAATAGGTTTTAACAGGGCAGCTTGTGTTAACAAGTACATAACTTATTGTGTATTTATTAAAATTAGGCCTAAGATATACCAAATGAAAGCTGAGACAAAGATTTAAAACTTTCATTAATTGACCAAATTCTGAATCTGTAGGTAAGATGATGAAAATTTCAAGTGAACCTAAACTGGACACAGAGTTAGTGCATCCGGAATAGTGTGTATTGATTATACCATAACTAATTATGTACTCAGTGAAATTTATTAAGACTAGTGCCAAATGAATCGTAAGAAGTGTACCTAAAACTTTGTAGAAGACACTTAAGCTTGAATTTGTATGAAAATGCATGAATCTGGTATGTTTTATGATACTATAAACAGGTACCAATACTGGACTGTTTAATATCTTATTGAGCAGCTTATAAAGAAAAATTCATAACTTAAGTTAGAGTATTCAGAATTGTATGAACCATACCTTGTTGGAAAGATAAGACATAAATGTACATTTTTTATGAGAAACTGAAGTCAAATTGTAACTCTAAGCTACTTGAAAAGTTTATGCAATATAAGTCAGAATGCAGTTTGGAATGCTATGTTGACAAAGTTTTGCACCATTTGCCATGAATTTCTCATCTTGTTGACTTTGACATATGATATGTGTATTTTGAAAATGAATTCAAATAGCTTCAAATGATGTGCATTTACATTGAATTAATGATACTTGACCCTGGTAAACATAATAAGAGTCGAGGTTAGCTTAATGGTATGGCATGCCATATAAACATACAGAGTTCGCAGTACTGCTATCGATACATGATTTTATTTGAGGTTACATATCAGGTACCTCATAAGCACGGTCACAGAGCCCTGCTATCACAGTTTTAGCCTCTGAGCCTACCGTTCGGCACTCTGTGCCTACCGTTATAATTCCTTATCTACCTAGTCGACCCTACTATCTGTTTATAAGGGCTAAGGACTAAATTAAGATTGATACTTGTAAATACTAAGCAAATTATCAGTGAATGTTAACAACTTTTGATTAGCTTGAAATTGTTTACTTGATTTTCTATATAAGTGAACTCGTTTGCTTTATTTTGTTATTTATTTTCTATCACCCACTGAGCATTAGCTCAACGTGTTGGTTCTTACCTCACGCAGATTGTAGATAAAGTAGATACATGGAGTTCATCAGAGGTCTACATCAGATATCAAGGCCATTATCATAGCTGGTAGTTTTGAGTCTCTGAGTCATAGTACAGTTATATTTTAGCATGTACATATTTAATAGAGTGAGTTGTAAAGGTTATGTAATCAAAAAATAGTAAGATATCAAATGACAGTTGTTAGTGTAATTATAAGTGTGATTTTCATATGTATTACAGGTTAAAGTGCTAATGAAACAGAGGAAACTCTGTCGAAACTTTTGGTTTAAAAATCTCACATTTATTTTAATCACTTGATGAAATTTACATGCATTACCTAAAAACTTGGTATTTACAAATAAAAGAAATAGTTTGTGACATTCCTTACTCTGTCTACACTTGATAGGATAAGGGGTGTTACAATTAGTGGTATCAGAGCAAAGGTTTAGGCGATTCTAGGTCATAGTATGTATGTGTATATATGTAGTATATGTACATGCCAAAATGAGTTACAACTATGATATGGTTCTGATGTAAATCTCTTCTTTATGTCTTTAGGTCTGATAAAAGATGTCATCTGAGTCACAGAGAGCGGTAGATGAAGAGGTAGAGAGTCATGCTCCCTCTGAAGCAGCTGCACCTGCTGCTGCTCCTCCACCTGCTGATGCTGGCAGACCAGGGCAGGATGCATTGTTTCAGCAAATAGCTGAGTTGCTTAGGAGGGTTACATAAAATGTACTAGAGGTACCACCAGCACCACCTGTAGCAGTCCAGGTTCCCCCACATATTGTAGCCCAGGCACAACCTAGGCCTCCAATAGAAAAACTCAAGAAATATGGTGCTACAGAGTTTAGAGGTAAAAAGGAAAATGATCCTTCAGCTGCAGAATTCTGGTTAGAAAGTACAGAAAGGGTTTTACAGCAGCTACAGTGTTCTCCAGTAGAGAGCTTAATGTGTGCAGTATCATTGCTAAAAGATGAAGCCTATAGATGGTGGACAACATTAACACAGATGGTTCGACCAGAGCGGCTGACTTAGAAATTCTTTTTGGCAGAGTTTAAGAAGAAATATGTTGGGGCCTTATATATAGAGGAGAGAAGGAGGGAGTTTTTATACCTCAGACAGGGCAGGCTTACAGTAACTGAGTATGAGCGAAAATTTGTCAGACTTAGTAAGTATGCCACAGAAATAGTTCCTACAGAGGAAGAAAGATGTAAACGCTTTGAGCAAGGATTACATGCTGATATCAGAATGTATCTCACAGCTATGCATATTAGGGAACTCTCAGTTTTAGTAGAGACGGCCCATAGTCTGGAGCGAATTAAAGAAGAAGAGCAAAGTAGAAAGCAGAAAGGGCAGCAGAAGAGGAGCCAGAGCCAGTATCAGGGACAATCCTCTGCCTCTCAGACAACTAGCAAGAGACAGAGGGAATTTCAACAGACAGGGCAGAGAGGGCCACCTATGCAGATTCAGAGACCTGGGCAGAGTTCAGTAGTGAGGTTTGGACAGCAGACTACCTCAGTATCTAGTACAGGAGGACCAGGTAGAGGGTTGCCACCAGTATGTGAGCATTGTGGCAGGAGACATGGCGGAGTATGCAGGAGATTAACTGGAGCTTGCTACTTATGTGGAAGCTCAGACCATTTCATGAGGGATTGTCCTAGAGGCCAGTCAGTGCAGCCTATGCAGACAGAGAGATCTATGCCAACAGGGTCTAGAGGCAAAGGCAGAGGTAGAGGTGAATCTAGTAATGCTCAGAGTCACAGAGTATCAGAGACAGTAGACAGACCAGATACTAGAGCACCTACCAGGGCATATGCTATTTGTGCAAAGGAAGACCAGGACAAACCAGATGTTATAGCTGGTAAATTTTCTATCTTTGGCAAATATGTTTATGCATTAATTGATCCTGGTTCCACACATTCATACATCAGCATACCCATCAGTAATGTGAAGGGAATTCAAGTAGAACCTTTAGAACATGACATAGCAGTAACCAATCCCTTAGGACATCTTGTGATTGTGAATAGAGTTTATAGAGATTGTCCTATATGTGTGTAAGGTCACACCTTTTTAGGTGACTTGATAGAGTTACCTTTTAGAGAGTTTGATGTGATTCTGGGTATGGATTGGTTGTCTAGACATCATGTCATAGTTGACTGTAAGTTAAAGGGAGTTACACTCAAAACATTAGAGGGTTCTGAGGTTATAGTTGTGGGTGAGAGGTCAGATTACCTCTCTAATGTCATATCTGCCACTACAGCTAGGAGGATGATTAGAAAAGGCTGTACAACCTATCTAGCTAGTGTAATTGAAACTAAGAAGGAAGGTCCTAGTGTCTCAAACCTACACACAGTATTTCATTTTCCAGATGTATTTCCTAAAGAGTTGCCAGGGTTACCTCCAGAAAGGGAAGTGGATTTTGCTATAGAAGTTGTGCCAGGCACTGCACCTATTTCAATTGCTCCTTACAGAATGGCTCCTACAGAATTGAAAGAGTTGAAAATACAGTTACAAGAGTTACTTGATAAGGGCTTTATTCGACCTAGTGTTTCACCATGGGGTGCACCAGTGTTGTTTGTGAAAAAGAAAGATGGATCTCTTCGATTGTATATTGATTACAGACAGTTGAATAAGGTAACTATAAAGAATAAATATCCACTGCCCAGAATAGATGATTTGTTTGATCAGTTAAAAGGGGCCAGCATTTTCTCTAAGATAGATTTGAGATCGGGCTACCATCAGTTGAGAGTTAAAGGGGCAGATGTGCCTAAGACTGCATTTAGAACACGATATGGACATTATGAGTTTCTAGTTATGCCATTCGGGTTAACAAATGCACCTGCATCATTCATGGATCTAATGAACCGTATCTTCCATCCATATTTAGACCAGTTTATTGTAGTATTCATTGATGATATACTGGTATACTCTAAAACTAGAGAAGACCATGACAGGCATCTGATGATAGTGTTGCAGACTCTGAGGGAAAAGCAACTTTATGCCAAGTTCAGTAAATGTGATTTTTGGCTCAATGAAGTAACATTTTTGGGACATGTTGTATCAGCAGAAGGAATCAGGGTAGATCCACAAAAGATTAGAGCTGTTCTGGAATGGAAGCTACCAAAGAATATTGCAGAGGGTAGGAGTTTCTTAGGTCTAGCTGGGTACTACAGACGGTTTGTGAAAGGGTTTTCACTTATAGCAGCTCCGTTGACTAAATTACTACATAAGGATGTTAAGTATGTTTGGGATGATAGATGTCAGGCAAGCTTTGACAGATTGAAGACTATGCTCACCGAAGCACCTATACTTACACAACCTGTTTCTGGTAAGGAATTTGTGATATACAGTGATGCGTCTCACAATGGACTTGGATGTGTTTTGATGTAAGAAGGTAAAGTGATTGCCTATGCTTTTAGACAACTGAAGCCACATGAGAAGAACTATCCTACTCATGATCTAGAGCTGGCTGCCATAGTTTTTGCACCTAAAGATATTGAGACATTACTTATATGGTGAGAAATGTTACATCTATATAGATCATAAAAATCTGAAATACTTGCCCACACAGAAAGAGCTAAACCTGAGACAGAGAAGATGGCTATAGTTACTAAAAGATTATGATTGCATTATAGATTATCAGCCAGGCAAAGCTAATCTGGTAGCAGATGCACTCAGCAGGAAATCCTTATTTGCATTAAGAGCAATGAATGCACGATTGACTATAGCAGAATTGAAAGTTAGACCCAGCTTACTACAACAAATTAAAGAAGTACAGAAAAAAGATACAGAGATAGCTTTATGGACTAGACAAGTACAAGAGGGGAAGAAACAGAAGCATGTGATAAGTGATGATGGCTACTTGTACTATGGTAATAGAATATGTGTACCTAATGTTGGAGAGCTGAAACAGAGTATTCTTACAGAGGCACACAACAGTCCATATGTTATGCATCCAGGTAGCACTAAGATGTATCAAGATTTGAAGATGCACTATTGGTGGCCAGGTATGAAAAGAGATATAGCTGAATTGGTAATAAAATATTTGACATGTCAACGAGTGAAAGCAGAACATCAGGTTCCATCAGGATTATTGCAGCCTATCGCTATACCAGAATGGAAATGGGATAGAATTACCATGGATTTTGTGACAGGATTGCCACTCACACTAAGGAAGAAAGATGCTATCTGGGTAATAGTTGACAAGTTAACTAAATCAGCGCATTTCTTGCCAATCAGAATGGATTATACATTAGAAAAGTATGCAGAATTATACATTAATGAAATTGTGAGACTGCATGGTGTTCCTATCTCTATCATATCAGACAGAGATCCAAGATTCACATCTAGATTCTGGGAAAAACTACATGAAGCTCTAGGGACAAGATTGAATTTTAGTACAACTTTTCATCCTCAGACAGATGGCCAATCAGAAAGAGTGATCCAAGTTTTGGAAGATATGCTCATAAGTTGTCTAATTGAATTTGAAGGAAGCTGGGAAAGATATCTCCCACTAGTAGAATTTGCTTACAACAACAGTTATCAGGCTAGTATTAAAATGGCTCCTTATGAAGCATTATATGGCAGAAAATGTAGAACCCCATTATGCTGGACAGAACTTAGTGAAGCTAAACTTGTAGGTCCAGAGTTGGTAGGACAGACTGAGAAGAAAGTGAAGATTATCAAAGAAAGATTGAAAGCTGCAACAGATAGGTAAAAATCATATGCAAATTTGAAAAGAAAAGATATAGAATTTGCTATTGGGGATAAAGTGTTTTTGAAAGTTTCTCCGTGGAAGAAAGTACTAAGATTTGGCAAGAAAGGTAAGCTAAGCCCTCGGTTTATTGGTCCATATGAAATAGTTGAGCGTGTGGATCCAGTAGCCTATAGGCTAGCTTTACCTCCAGAGTTAGACAGAATACACAATGTCTTCCATGTATCCATGTTAACAAGATACAGATCTGACCCTTCACATGTCATTTCAGCAGAAACCATTGATGTACAAGCTGATTTAACTTATGAAGAAAAACCAGTGAAAATTTTAGCAAGAGAAATGAAAGAGTTAAGAAATAAGAAGATTCCATTAGTGAAAGTGTTGTGCAGAAATCACAAGGCAGAAGAAGCTATGGTATTCACAAATAAAAAAAATAGTTTGTGACATTCCTTGCTCTGTCTACACTTGATAGGGTAAGGGGTGTTACAGAACTTTTTGTCTAATTGTCATATTGCTCCACTTAACTGATAAATAAAATGTATTTCAATGGAGTTAACCACCGAACATTTGCCTAGCGGGTTTTAACCTACCTTGTAGCTTAATAAACTAATTTTAACATTCGGATTTTTACCTAACGGTCCCTAGCCTCTTGGTTTAGCCACAAATGTCTTGGAAACTTTTAATAGGAACAACACATGGTCGTGTGCCTAGCGGTTATCTGCCTCGTGGCTTTAGGCATGAATGCTTAGAAAATTTATTAACGGGACTAACACATGAGCATAAGGCTAGCAGTTACTTGCCTCATAGCAAGATTATTTTTATCTAACCCCAACTTGTTAAATACTTCTTAAGTGAGAAGGTTAACGGAATTACCTGTGTCTACCAAGAGTCACCTCATGTCATATATATTTAACCGAATGCTTATAACTAACGGGTTATTGTGTAAAGATTTTATCACTCTATCTGCTAGCCCGAACATTATCTCTTGCTTCATCCACAATTTTTACTCTACAAACAAGACATCCTCAGGGCACGCTTGTTCTTGCCCTTACAATCACTAGGTCCACCTGCAATTACATGTATAACCCTAACGGGTTCACTATCAATAGTGTTTTCTGAAATTCTTACCTCAGGCTTGGGTCTCCTATCCTTTTTGTCTTTTCTGACAAACTGTCAGAGTGTGTCGTCCCTTATCAGTTTTTTGATTTCGTCTTTTAACTGTCGGCATTCCTCTGTAGAGTACCCATGATCTTCATAAAATTGATAAAACTTTATTCTATCCCATAAGCTCGCTTTGTTTGGATTAAGCTTGGCGAGCCATTTAACTTCTTCGTCGTTTTCCCTGATCCACATCAAAATATGTATGCGTGAGTCATTTAAAAGAGTATAATTCCTATACTTACCTCGATCTTCTCTCCCTCGTGACATGAGATAATTTTTCTAATCTCTTTCATAGCTCGCCTTTTTAACTTTTGGGTTTTACTTGGGTTGTGACATGGTTTGCTCCTTTATTGTTGGAGGAGGAGGTGGAGGAAGTGCGACGATCTCTTCTGCTCGCCATGCTCATTTTAAAGGTGGGCCGGATGTTCCAACAACAGCTTTGCCTTTGGGTTGCGTGTAACTTGCCTCTGTCCGAGTCTTTGGGGTCTTAAAGGAAGCTTCCTCTCTTATTCTAGATGCCATGAATGAGGTCTCCTCCCGAGCTTTATATTTCTCGAGAGGTGCTTGCAATTTTTTTTATGTGTTGTACCATATGTTCATTGTTCAAATTGTTGAGGTCTGCCTCATTGACCATGGGAGAAGTGTTTTGTCCACTACTAAAGGTGGAGGAGATGATGGCTTTCCTGTTGGCAACAGACTTAGCAACAGTTCATAAATTTTCAACTATTTTAAGAGTAAAGTGACAGAAATGGAAAGTATTTTGAGTTAAAATATAAATAGAAAGTTAGGCTGGATTTATCCTAAATGAATAAGAACTCAATAGAGACCCCGACAATAGAATAAAAGTAGTATGTCACTCTTCAAAAGAAAGAAAGTGAGATGGTTGGCATATATGGGCAGTCAATCCAACGCTCAAGTCAATAAATTATCAGAGAGGGTCAGTGTAAGTAGATTGTTTGAGCTTAAAAAGAGTGTGTAAGAATGTGTACCTCGAGCTCTATGTATACTTTATTTTTATACTGTAAGAAGATGGAGTTAGTGAATTTCCTGAAAATCCGACTACTATCGGCTAGTGGATAAGACATCCTGTGATTATAAGTATAATGAGGATATGCTATATAATATTTTTTAACGTTAACTTAAATGTCATGAAAGGCTCAACCGGTCATAAGAGAATGAATCTTCTATTATTTTGAGTATTAACCCTTATAATATTCGAATTTTTTTTTTTTATACGTGAAACTTTTGTGATTTAGTGTCATAATTGATTAAGGTCCTATCATGTGACTTTATCATATAACAACAGTTCACGACATATTTTAAATAAATATTGTGTCATCTCATTTATCTCGAGAATATTAAGATATCTTTACTCTTTATTAACGGTAGAAATTTAAAAATAAAAATATAAAATATTTATGGAAATTGGAATTTAAGAAATAATTTTATCTATTTTTGAAAAAAATATGGAATTTAAAGCTAAAAGATTGGGTGGGTGATCCGTCCCATAAAATATCAGGTAAAGGTAACAAACCCGACCCACAAGACCTCAACCAGAAAGGCCAAAACTTAAAGCCCTAACACTTTCACTTACAAACCCAAACAGTCGTGCACACGCAGAGTAAAGTTCCCGCTCCCAGCGAGAGCTAGAGCAAATAAGCATGAAGGTTTGCAGTCCAAAAGCCCTAATTTTGATTTTTCACTCGCTTTTACAAATCTAAATCTTGTTGCCGTTTTCATATTTATCAGTGGTTTTTAACTGAATAAAAATTTTATGCGATACAGTGCAGTTCAATATCGAGAATCCTACTACTGGATGCCAGAAGAAGCTCGAGGTCGATGACGATCAGAAGCTGTAAATAATATCCGATTTTCTCTTTTCGATTTCTATTCTTTTTGTTATTTTTCCTCTCTCCGTTCGTGTCTGATTGCAGAAAATTTGGATTTTTTGTTTTACCACAGACGTGCAGTTTTTGACAAGAGGATCTCACAGGAGGTCAGTGGAGATTCCCTGGGTGAGGTATGATACGGTTATCCATCTTTCGTTCTTTTACATACTTGATTGGTGATTGGAAATGTTTCCAATTTTTGACATAAATTTAATATTAAATAGGAGTTCAAAGGCTATTTTTCAAAATCATGGGAGCCTGTGACAAGGATTTCCCATGAAGCAGGGAGTGCTGACTCCTGGTCGTGTCCGTCTGTTGCTGCATAGAGGGGTAGACTTTTTTGTAACTGTTTTAGTGGAATTGGACACCAAAACAACTGGCTGGCCTAGAAAACCATTTTTGGATAAGGTACTTTGAGTTGTCAAAATCCCAACCATAATTATTCTTACATCTGCCATTATGGATAGATTTGTTTAGTAATGTGTAATGCTGCTGTAACGTTCGAATAACGTCATAAACGCACAAGAAAAAAAAAAGGGCACCCGTACACCTTTTTTCAGTTAGCGCAATGTCAGAATCTCGTTACTGATAATGGGCTTTCCATAAGGATTCTTCATTGATTTTTTTTTTTTTAAAATATAAGCATGAGATATCCAATGCATGATCGTCATGATTTAAATTCTATTCCTTTTTATGTGAGCGGGCACCCCATGCTTCCGTGGATATGGAAGACGCAATGGAGAACGCAGGAGAAAATCTGTTCGTGGGTGTATTGTTAGTCATGACCTTTCTGTTTTGAACTTGGTTTTAGTGAAGAAGGGAGAAAATGATTTGCCTGGGTTGACTGACACTGAAAAACCAAGGATGAGAGGTCCAAAGAGAGCATCCAAGATTCGGAAGCTTTTTAACCTCTCCAAGGAAGATGATGTCCGCAAGTCTGTCAACACATACCGTAGAAACTTTACAACAAAATCTGGTAGCATTTCTCATCTCTTTCTCTTTTGATCTTCATTTATTTGATGGTTTGGTTTGAAAGAGGGAAGATGCATGGGAAGGATATGTAATAAGGTTGCCATATTGCGTTTAAGGTTTCCTTCCAGTGCCTTGGACATGCATACATGTGCTTATGTTGCAACCTCTTCATAGCTGAAGATTTCACAATGCCATCTTAATTAGATTTTACCTTTTGTCTCTTAGTAAGTGACAGGTGGGATTGCAATGTATCATAACTTAGTTTGTTGAATTAGCTAGCCTTGAAGCACAAGTGTTAGAAGGAATACTAAATTATGCATTAAATATGTATGGACAAGCAATTTTGAACGGTAACTAAAGGCTTAGATTTTTCGTTGAATGCCCGACCATTGATCTATTTAGCAAACTTGAGAATTGTTCTTGTCTATAAGCTTTAATATATCTTGAATTTTAGCCTACATGCTACATATGCTACATGTATTAATCCAACAGTAGTTCATAACCATTTGATGATTGTGCGGGGGATTTAGATTTATAAAATGTCAAGAAAGGGCAAATTTGAAACAACATAAAAGCAAGGAAAAGAACAATACGCAACCAAACCATACAAAGATTCATCAAAACCAGAAATTTATTCAATCATCACACTTTGAACTTCCATTTTTAACCCTTACATGCATTGAAATCTCTTTAAACAACTTATAAAACTCTCAAAACTGAAGAGAAGATATGGGTTTTAACTTATCTCTTCGAAGAAGACAACTACAACAAGAAAGAATTTGGAGGGAGGAAGAGATGAGCTCCAAAGCGTCCCCAAAGCTGAAACTCGAAAACTCAAGCTTGATTCTTTAAAATTGAAGATAACATCATGAATTTCTGAAAGATTTATGGAAGATTAAAGCGAAAATATCAAGAGTTTGTCTTAGGCTTACATTTGTCCGAAAATGGAGAAAACCTCTCTCCATTTTTTGGTTGAACTCAACTTATAGGTGAGCTGGAAAAGTCACATTAGGTGCTGAATCCGGAGATTCGGCGGTCGAACTTGAAATTTCTGAAATACATTTTTTTAAACAAATTTTTAAAATATTTGAAATTCATTTTATAAAAATCCCATTTTATCCTTCTAAAATTTCCACTTCTGAAATTCTGAATTTCAATGGAGATTTTGTCAAAAATTTAAAATTTCAACATTGGAATTTAGCCGGATATTACACAATGTTTGAGAATTAAGTTATTGAGTTGATATATTCTGTTAGTATCTAGAATATATTGTTCGAATTGTTTTGGCAATTCAATTCGAGTATGTGGTCTTCAATCATCATCTGACGTTTAGTTGCAGTGTATGTTTGCATTAGCATGAGTCGTGCTAGTTATATGTCTTGTATAAATCTTTCTTGTAAGCTTTTGGTGATAGGGACAACTTATAGAACTCATGTGAAGGTGCTCCAAATTAGGATTAGATATTCTTCAAGGTCTGTCCAAAGAGGCAGACTCCTCCAGTCCTACCATACACAACTACTTTAAATTTATCCTCTGCTGCATCAGTTGGGAATTGACCGTTAGTTCATACTTGGTCAATCTTCAATGTATAGTTTTGGCCCTGGAATATTGCGGCTATAAACAGCAATAATTCAAATTGATGGTGCATCTTACTTTCCGTTTACACCAACCCCAACACCTTCTCTTCTTCCTTCCAGAGCACAGTGCAGTGGATAAGAAGGGTTTAAAAAATACTGACGTGATTATTCTGTGTGTGTGTGTGTGCGCGCTAATTTGGATATTGTGGTTAGTGGTGAGAGGCGGCCATGCAGGGATATTGAGAGAAAGAGGCAGGTGCATGTTATAACTTGTCTGAAATGTGAAACGATAATAATAATTTTTGGTTGTTTTGCAGGGAAGAAAGTGAGTAAAGCTCCAAAAATACAAAGGCTTGTAACTCCATTGACACTTCAGAGGAAGCGTGCGAGGATTGCAGAGAAAAAGAAGAGAATTGTAAAGGCCAAGGCTGAGGCAGCCGAGTATCAGAGACTTCTTGCCACTAGATTGAAAGAGCAGCGGGAGCGCCGTAGTGAGAGCTTGGAAAAGAGGAGATCTAAGCTTTCCACTGCTTCAAAACCATCTGTTGCTGCATAGACTGGCACTTAAATTTTGGTGAATTTCTCAACTAAAGCTTTTGGTAGTGTAACATAATTTATCCCAGAACCTATGCTTGTTCAATGCCTCTCTTCCTCCTCTCCTTTTCCTTTCTTTTCCTCCTCCCTGCTCACGAATGTTGAGAGCTTGTTTTGTGATTATATGCTTGTTATAGGTTTTGACATTCTAGCTGTAATACATTATGAGTTATTACTTGCTGCTATTATAATCTGCTTATTTTGTGCTGGTTACCGTTGCTGTCTTGTTTCGTGCTGCTCTGCATGTATGTGCTCATCCATATTTTAACTTCATCCTAACTATGGCTGCCCAGTTGTGGACATATTGTCAAATAAAGTTTCAATTTTTCTAATTAAATTAAAAAATTAAAAGGAATTTGATATTTATGGTAATTTTTTTAATTAATTTTTTATCGAATTTTTTTATTAATAACTTGAAGGGGAGAAGGTTTTTTATTAATTATATTTATAATATGATTGAGGAATTTTTTTGAGAAGATATGATTAATGAAATTTAATTAAAAATAATTTGGAAAAATATTTTAATTATTTGGAATTATATTATAATTAAGAAAATTTGAATCATAGTTTAGGAAATAATTAAAATAAGCCTATTAGAACTAAAGGTTTACAAATTTTCGTTTATATTCTAAATATATTTTTTTTTATATTTACTTCGATTTTAATTATTAGCGTTGATTAATTTCGATCATAATTGTTTTAATAATGTTATTAGGCTTTTCAATAATAATGTACGTTATATAGGATTATTATTTTTAAAGGTTAATGGATAAAAAATTTTAAATACTTATATTAATTTTTATTTTATATATAAAATTTTAAATAATAAAATTATTATTTTTTAATTTATCATAATTATAATAAAAATAATTATATTAATAAAAAATTAATAATAAATTATAATATAGCTTTTAAAATTTTAATAGAAGAGTAAAATAATTCTTAAAATATATATATTTATTTTAATAATATTTTTTAAATATTATTATTTATTTTTTATCCCCACTTTTATGTTCATACTGTAAATTAATAAAAATTTAAAATATAAAAACAAACTTTATAAATTAAAAGATATAATAATTTATTTTATTTAATATTATTGGTATAAAATATAATTTTTCATATATTAAAAATATACACAATTTATATTGTTAAATTTAAGCATTGAATAAAATATTTTATTATATAATATTTATATATGATATTTTAAATAATGAAAATATATTTTTAATAAATATTTATTTAATATAATATATTTAATATTACATATAATAAATATAAAATAAATTTACTTTTAATTTATAATTTAAATTAAAAAATATATATTTTATTAATATAAAATTTTAGAAATTATATTGTAATTTATCAATTTTTCATATTTAATTCAATTTTTTTGGTTGCTGACTAATTGAAAAGTTTTGTTTATTATTTAAAATTTAAAATTTTAGATATAAATATAAATTAATATAAATATTTAATTTTTTTATTTAATAGACCTTTTAATATAATTCACACGGTATGATATATGAATTAAAAAATTTTTGATGAAAAATTGATTGAAAATAATGATTAAAATTAAGGTAAAATTAAAAAAATTGATTTTATTATTCGAAATTTTAAATTTAGGATATATATGTGAAATTTGTAAACTTCTAAAAAAATTTTTATCAAATAAGCTTTTAAAATAATTAAAAAAGGCATTATAATTAGGTTAAATGCCGTACATTAACATAACTTAAGGAAGAGATAAGTGTGGAAGATCGATATAATCGAAAAAAAAAGAAGAAAACAAGTAGAAATCAGAATAGTTAGGTCAAAATATAAGGAAATAATGTCATTAGAAAAGGAAATAACCCTAATAATTATTTATGTTTATTGTTTTATTTTTTTTTAAAATATTTATTTGTTCGAAATTATAATTAATGATATGGCTGAAATAGAGTTTGAGTGTAATTGTTCAATCTGCAAAAAACAAGTGAGATAATTGGTGCTTTCAGCCATCACTCTGACGCTCGAGTTAAATGTGGTAAATGTAATGAATTGCTTATAACTCAAAAAATGATTGTATACGAATGCGTATCTTAATTTTTATGTTCATTATCTTTTATATTGTAAAATGGTGGAATTAGTTATTAAATTTTCTAAAAATTCGACTGTTATCCGTCAATGGATAAGAGATTTCGTGATTGTAAATGTAATAGGATTTATTGGATTACATCCGCTAATAGTAATTTTATGTGAAGTTTTATCTTGCTCAGGTAAGATTGAGTCTTGATAAAAACTAACTACTATGATACTCGGATCTTTCTTTTCATATATGAGACGGCGTATTAATTTCTCTGACTCTTATCACTTATTTTGAACAATGGTCATATCTCATTAATTAAATTTAAAATCAAAATTAAATATGAAATTGGTATTATTCTGAAAAACAAAAGAAAGATCTACAAACCATAAGGAAATCAAATTGAAACTTTTAAAATCATCGAGAATCACTCCCTTTGCTCTTGTTTAGATTCTGAATTACGAAACAAATCGATCCGTGGGCACCTCTAGGACAAATATATTTCTTTTTGAATGATTCTTAACAACTAAAAAGTATTGGGAAAATTAGTAATAAAACTTGGATTTAAAAAAAAAAAAATTTAACAGCTTAAATGTTTCATAAATAAAATTACAACATTGGTGATCTTTAAGCATCATTTTCAAAACATGATTTTTTTTTAATTTTAATAAAGAAATTAAAATTGGGTACAATTATTTAGGAAAGTCCAAAAAATATTTTATAATTTCAATTATTTTTTATTTCAAAAATATGTGATTTACTTTAAAATATATAATTTAATTTTATATTAAAATAAAAAATTCTTATAATATCATGCAATTAACAAATATCAAGCTAATGTAAAACTTATATTACAATCCATTACTAAAGTAATTGGAGATTCCAAAATGAAAAATCTATAAAACTACACGATATTTTTTATACTTTTACATAATTATTTTGATTGGTTTGTATTTTTATTTTTTAAGTAAAAGTCGAGTTTTTATATTTTTTATATAAAGATAATGTTTGCGATAATTAATTTACCTGTCTTATATAAAATAAAATTTATCTTAATTGATTAAATTAAATTATATGTGGTTTATTATTGCTATTGCGAGAGTCCTATGATACTCTATTTCATCATTGTATTGTTGAAGCTGTTGCAATTCGTCGGAGTATTCATGTGGTTTTTTGTTAATTTTTCTTATGTTGATATTAAAATGCACTTAATTATGAAAAATATCTCTGAATTTTTTAATTCTAGGTTTGAGTGTATGAAGTGAATCTAGTAATATAGATTAATTTTTTATTTAAAAAAAGAAAAAGTAAAAAGAAGGAGATACAAATTTGAATTAGAAAAAGTGAGAGACAGAGAGGGGGGGGGATGTGTATAAGTTAGGGTTTCTGCTATTTTTGACCTAACAAAGAGTTAAGGCTTTAATCAAAAGTCTTGGAGGGCTGTACCTGAACTGTGAGAGCCCCTAGTTTTGCATTCCTTCCCTGGTTTTAATGCCCTCATCAATCTACCAGTATGCATTTTGAGATATGCATCTTCATCTTTATTTATTTATTTATTTTTGTCAATTTTCAATATTATAATGAAAAAATGGTTTTCCATCTAACATCAACTTGCTAAAATCATCATTTTTTTTATTAAATATATAATTTAACCCTCATTTTTATAAAGAAAGTTAATTAATATCGTTAATTTTTTAATATCTAAATTTTATAAAATATAAAAATTCAAAATCGGAATAAACTATATCTACCTATAAAAGTTAAATAATTATTCTTTATAAAAATTAAAGATTAAAAATTAATAGCAAAAAAAATCATAATATCAATTAATTTTTTAGGTAAAATTCAAGGGATAAATTATATACTCTATTTTTGTTTAGGTTATTGGTAAAATCATCTTGGTTCATGCAAGTTCGGTGGAATAAATTATTTGAGAATAATATATTAATTTTTATATAATCATATATAAGTTTTATTTTTTTAAAATGAAAATTTTAAGTTGCAAAAAATTAAATTTTTTTTATAATGAGAATTGATAAAAAAAATTAATTATATTCATTTCTTATAAATTTTTTGATTTCAGACATGAAGCATTAACATAGAATTGTATAACTTGTGTATATTTTTTGATTTCAAATCCTATTATGCCTGTACCGGCGGGATTTTTCTCTCCTCCGCCGGCAATATTCATTATCAAGCAGTTGGCCATATCACCGCTAATTTATTAAAAGATATCATATTTATTTCTACATTCTTATGGAATAAAAGGGAAGGAATCACAGAGGTAAATGTACGCTATTCTGAAATACTACTCAAGTTCTAAGCAGTTTATTGCATCCATTTTTCAGACTACTGACTTGAGTATCAGAGTGGCTGCCGTGGGCACCCACCACCACCTCACATTTTCTTCCTTGCAGGTTTAGCCAATCACAACACAGTTTCGTTCCGGACACATGATCATTTCATTTTCAGCAACATCATCTTGTTCCATTGCCGAGAAACCCTTTGAGTTCTCCCTTCATTTGGGTTACGATCGGTCTCCTGCTCCTCTTTTTATAGAAGAATATCTTTCACTCTCCTTCCACTTTTTAAATTGCTGGAATTGTATATGTCATTACGGGAGAACTTGATAAAGGTAAAGGAAAAAATAAGCGTGTGGTAAAAGACGTCCTATTTGTCGATCAAGAACCATGGACTAAGCAAGATTTAAAGTTTAGTTCTACTGACAAAGCGATTGAATTCTTTCAAAATGACCCGTTAGTCATTAAGATTCTCTTGAACCTGTACGAGGTAAGGCAGGTATTGGTAGATACAGGTAGTTCAGTAAACCTTCTCATCTTAAATGTTTTTAACAAATTAGGCTTAGATAAAAATAGTTTTGTCAGAGTTTTCTATCCTTTTTAGTAGGATTAGGAGATAAAATCATGGCAGTGCTGGGTACTATCAACCTTTCCCTGGTACTGGATGATGAAAAATATAGGCGAGAATTGTACGCAGAGTTCGCGATGGCAGATATCCCATTTGCATACACGATACTCTGCCGTCCTGTCTTAAACTACCACGGTATTACTATTAACATGGGTGTTATGTTTCTTAAGCTTCCAACTTTAGGGGAATAGCAATGGTCTGAGGTAATCCAAGGCTGGCCAAAGAAGATTACGGGCACCCAGCAAAAAGTCTCGGAAAAGCAATTATGTCCATCGACTTATTGGAGAAGCCGAAATCTCATGTAAAGCCAGAGCTAGCAGACTCAGTAGAGGAAATCCAGATAGGTAAGGATCAAAAGGTACGGTTCGGCATTGTGTTAACCGGTAAAACTAAGACTCGTCTGGTAGAATTGCTAAAGAGCCGAGTAGCCACTTTTGCTTAATCCCTAAAAGATATAGCAAGTGGACACGACTCTCATCACCCATCAGCTATCCGTTAATAAAATCGTCAAACCAGTTCAATAGAAGAAAAGAAAGTTTGCACCAGAGAGGTACCAGGTGATCAAAGAATAGATTAATAAGCTTTTGAGTACAGGGTTGATAAAGAAAGTCCAGTATCCCACATGGCTCACCAATGCTGTCCTAGTAAAGAAAGCTAATGGAAAGTGGAGGATGTGCATGAATTTCACTGACCTAAATAAAGTAAGTCCGGCAAATCATTACCCGTTACCATCCATCGATAGATTAGTAGAGTCGATATTGGATCATGCAGTGTTTTCTTTCCTTGATACCATTTCAAGATACCACTAGACCATAATGAACATGGAGGATGCAAAAAAAAAATGCGTTCATAATAGACGAAGGAGTTTATTGCTATAAGGTAATGCCTTTTGGTTCAAAAAACGCAGGGCAACATACCAAAGGTTGGTGTCAGGAATTTTTAAGGACATGGTGGGGTCAACCATCGAAGTGTATGTAGATAACAAGGTAGTAAAGAGTCAATCATTGAAAGACCATTCAGAAGACATCCAGAAAGTCTTTGATATCTTGGACAAGGCAGATATGAAGTTGAATCTTGAAAAGTGTACCTTTAGGGTAAAGTTGGGAAGTTTCTGGAGTATATCATCTCAGAAAGAGGCATAGAGGCGAATCTTGAGAAAATCAATGCTATCCAAAACATGGAGGCTCCCAAAACTATTAATGAAGTGCAAAGGTTGAATGGGCGTATCACTGACCTAGGCCATTTCATATTGTGCTCGGCCAGAAGATGTCTCCCATTTTTCAAATTCTTAAAAGGCGAAGGTAAGTTTGAGTAGGGGGAAAGAATGTGTAGAGACATTTGAAAATCTAAAAACCTTTTTATCATCTCCTATATTGCTAAGCCCGCCTATCGAAGGCAAATTTTTATTTTTATATTTGTTTGTGACACAAAAAATGGTTTGCTCGGTGCTCTCTCGCAAAAAAAAAAAAAGGATAACAAAGCCCGATGTATTATACCAGCCAAGTTTTGAAGGGGGCGAAAATAAATTATCCTCATCTCGAGAAGTTGGCATTTGCAGTTTTAATGTCGGCTACAAAGCTACGACCATACTTCGAGTCGCACACCATCAAGGTCAGGACAGATTATCCTTGGCCGAAGGTTCTGCACAGGTCGAAGTTGTCAGGGTAATTATCTATCTAGGCAGTAATATTGTCGGTCTATAATATTAGGTATGTTCCAAGGAAGGTCATGAAAGTCCAGGTACTAGCCGATTTTATCGTAGAAATGGCTCCACTGTTAGAACCTTTAGAGTCCCCTAAATCAACCTTAGAGGAGTGGAAGGTCTGGGCAGATGGAGCTTGTAGGGCTGGGGTTCAGGAATTGAGATCTTGTTGCAATTGCAAACTAGTATAAAGCTTCAGTATATAGCAAAGTTCACCTTCAATACCACTAAAAATGTAGCTAAGTACGAGACTGTAATTATGGCTCTAAAAATCATCAAGGAATTAAGTATATAAAAATTCATTATTTTTAGTGACTCACAACTGGTTATTAATCAGTGTTAGGGGTAATTCAAAATCCCAGAACTAAATATTATCAAATATGAAAAAAAAGGTTCGGTCCCTAATGGAGAAAATTAAGGACGAGAAGGGCAGCTGCGAACTTTGCCAGGTAGCTAGAGGCAATAATGAGGAGGCGAATCTTCTAGCCAAGAAGGCAGCAGTAGATGAACAATACTTGACTCAGCCGTTTCAGTTCGAGAAATTCTACACTCCAGCGATTGAAGTGGAAGAGTTTTTCCCTACAGAGGAGGGGGAGTCATGAATGACGCCCGTATACAAATTTTTTTATACAAGACGATCTTCTAGTCGATGAATTATCAGCCAAATAGGTGATAAGAAAGTCCTCTAAATACGCACTAATAGATAGTTGGTTGTACTGGAGGTCTTCCACACAACCATTGTTGTGGTGTCTTACAAAGGAGGAAAGTCAGGAAATCCTAAAGGATATCCATGAAGGTGATTGCGAGAGCTATAAAGGAGTTCAGATAATTGCCCAAAAAGCATTCAAACAAGGGTTCTAGTGGCCGATGATAATGCAAGATGCGAAACAACTTGTCTAGAAGTGTCGAAGATCCCAAGTAAATGCAAATATCCCTAGGTCCCCGGGAGCAATGCAAGCAGCTATTGAAAGTCCCTGGCATTTGGTCCATTCCCTAAGGCATTTAGGTCAAGGAAGTTCATGATCGTGGTAGTAGATCATTTCATCAAGTGGGTCGAGGCTGAAGCAGTGCAATCCATCACCATCTAATAAGCGATTTCTTTCGTCAGCAAAAACATATTCACTCAATTTAGAATACCAAAGGTAGTGATCACGGGTAATGGAACTTAGTTTGCAAGCTCTATGTTTAAAGACTTCTGCATGAAATGTAAAATTGATTAGAGATTCAGTTTAGCTTATCACCCTCAAAACCAACGGTATGACCGAGGTGACGAACAGGACCATCCTATAGGGGCTGAAGAAAAGGCTCGACCAAGCCAAGGGCAACTGGCTCGAGGAGTTACCCCACATACTATGGACATACAGGATCACCCCTAGGACAGCTACAGGAGAAACACCATTCTCTCTTGTATATGGGGCCGAGGCAGTCATCCCGTGGAAATCCAAGTAAGCAGCTTCAGGACACAACACCCTAAGATTTCAGGGAATTTTGAAGAAATACAATTCAATTTGGACCAATCTGAATTTCTATGAGAGAAGGCCGCAATTAGAATGGCGGTTTATAAAAATAAAATGTCCAGAATGTTCAATAACAAGATCAGACCACAGCTTTTAACGTGGGGGACCTAGTCCTCAAAAAAACAAATGTAACAAGCGGTAATGTTGGGCCTAGTAAGTTGGGCGAGAACTGGAAAGGACTGTTTAGGGTCTCGAAGGTTATTCATCCAGGGTCATATAAGCTGGCCAAGTTAGATGGTTAAGTCTTTCCCCATGCTTGAAATATCTGTAATCTGAGAAAGTTTTATCAATAATAAGTTAACGAGGTATCTCTTTCACATGTTGTACTTGTTAGTGAGAAGAAACGATAAGACTGCCTTCCTCAAAAAGCTTAAGCAGACAAGAAGAGGCCATAAGTAGGGGTGAGCATTCGGTCGGTTCGGTTCAAAACCGAACCGAACCGAATAAACCAAAAACTGAAATTTTAGTGTTTATGAAAATCGAACCGAACCGATTTTGGTCAGAAACCAAATCGAACTGAACCGGTCTGATTCAGTTCGATTCGGTTTGATCGGTTTTAATTTTTAATATTTTTTTATTTTTTACACTTTATTTTTAATATTTTAAAATTTAATTAAAATATTTTAATTTTAATATGATTTAATTTCGCTATATTATTGAAAAAATATATTATTATCACTAATCGGTTCGGTTCGATTTTTTTGGTTTTTTTCTGATCAAAATCGAACCGAACCGAAATAACCAAAATTTTTGAAATTAAAAATTGAACCGAACGGAAATATATAAAAAACCGAACTAAATTTTTAAATCGGTTCGGTTCGGTCGGTTTTTTCGATTTGAACCGAATACTACTCACCCCTAGCCATAAGGCGGGTTCTGCTAGGCCAGGTCACAAGGCGGGTTCCTCTAGGCTAGGTCACAATGCGGGTTCCGTAAGGCTAGGTCACAAGGCGGGTTCCTCCAAGCTAGGTCACAAGGCGAGTTCCGCTAGACCATCCGAGCATTGGTCCCATTAAACAAGGCTACAAGGCGGGTTCTGCTAGGCTATGCTACAAGGCAGATTCCGCCATGCTAGGTCACAAGGCGGGTTCTGCCAGATCATCCGGGCATTAGTCCCATTAAACAAGGTCATAAGGTAAGTTCCTCTAGGCCAAATCACTAGGCGTGTTTCGCCAGACCATCCGGACGTTGGTCCGATTAAACAAGACCATAAGACGGGTTCTGCTAGGCCAGGTAATAAGGCGGGTTTCACCAAACCATCCGGGCATTGGTCCCATTAAACAAGGCCACAAGGCGAGTTCCACCAGGCCAAGCTACATAGCATGTTCCACTAGGCCAAGTCACAAGGCAGATTCCACCAGACCATCCGAGAGCTGATCCCATTAAACAAGGCCATAAGACAGGTTCCGCCAAGTCAGGTCATAAGGTGGGTTCCGCCAGACCATCTGGATATTGGTCCCATTAAACAAGGCCACAAGACGGGTTTTGGCAGGCCAGTTCGTAAAGTAAGTTCCGTCAAACCACAATCAGGGCGTTGGTTCCACTAATTGAGTCATCTAGATAGCCACGAAGCAGACATGCCAATCCACAAAAGATGAATGTATCATATTAATAAGGTGAGTCTCATAACCAAAAATCAAGATGAATGACTGGGTGAAAATTCCTTATGGCAACGAGAATCCGCCAGGCCACAGGCCTAGGTATTAATCCTACTTTACAAAAACTTTCTAAATTATCTTATATCTGCAGATGATAAGCCCTGCAAAGTAAAAACACTTTAGCCCCCTTTCTTCAGGAAAAAAATGAGGGACATCTTATTCATATTTTGGTTGAGAGGTAGCCCTGTAGCTAATTGTTTAAATCATTGATAGCGACAGAGGGAAAAAACAAGCGCCTAAGAGTAGATATACAGAATATATATTTTGTACAAAAGATCACAAGGAGATAAGGTAAATTTCAGTAAAGTCTTTATCACATCAGAATGTTCTAAAAAATCATTAGCATAGACCCGGTTGGGAGGGTTGTCTTCAGCCTCTCGACCTCATCTTCCAGGATACACCACATGAAGGACCGTTTCTTCAACCGCTTTCCTAGCCTGGCCTGACCTTTAAAATCAATCTTTTACAATCCAACCCCCCTCTCTGGGGTCGTGGTGTTGAAAAGTCGTTATAGTTGGACTGGTTGTAGTCTTTAGGGCTAAACAGTATGCTTGCACCTTCATGAAGACCTGCCTTTTGCTGCTCTTCGAAGGCCATGATGATATCTTTCACACAAATCTGGCTATTCTCAGGAAAGGAAAAGAAAACACTCCCCTTCATGTTTCTCACTGATAATAGTCATAAACAAAAAGAGGAAGGATAGTTGTTATACAGTGGCATAGTCAGTAAAATATTAAATATGCCTCAAAAAATAAGGCAATCATTGTGACAAAGGGAAGGTAAACGATGCAAGTAGTAAAGGTCAAATAAAAAAATTTAAAAGACAAACCATCACCTTCGAATCTAAAGAATCGAAGAATATGGTACATAATAATCATCCAAAGTAAGTTATGAGTTGGCACCACAAAACAGGTGCACGCAGCAAGGATTTGACAAGTAGGTAACGCGGTCCAATCCAAGAAAATGAAGACTTGAACACCTCAACTACTAGTTCATCATTAAAGACTCGTCCTTCTCTCGAAAGGACGAGTCTCGGTATAAAGTTACCATTAACTAAGGACAGTGTAATATATCCCCATTACGCCTATAATCGTGGGATTTTCCTTCCATCAGCGGGCGATATCCATTATCAAGCAATCGGCCACATCACCGTCGGTTTATCGGAAGATGTCATATTTATCTCTATTTTCTTACAGTATAAAAGAAAATGAATCACAGAAGTAAAAGTACATTATTCTTGAACATTACTCAAATTTTAACCAATTCATTGTATTCTCTCTATTTTTTAAAATATTAATTTAAGCGTCGAAGTGACTGCTATGAACACCCATTACCACCTCACATTCCCTTTTGGCCACGTCATAATTTTATTTTCCGCAATATTAATAACTCGATATTTTACCGAATAAGGTTGATACTTCATACGTGCTTATAGGTTGCACTTTGAAATTATATTAATTAATTAATTAAAAACTCTAATATTTTAGTTATTTTACAAAGTATTAAATACTTAAATAAATATAAAAATTAAATAATTAAAGGTTAAAAAAGTTAAATTAGTTAATAATTTAAAGAGAGAGAGACCAACTTTAAAACGATACTTAAATGAATAAATTAGAGAAATTAAATATAAAATTTATTTAATACATTTTATATTTATAAGTTTTTAATTAATTTTAAAAATAAAAAACCCAGGTGTGCACGTGAGAAAAGGTGCTGCGACGAGAATTTATTCAGGTTGACAATGTGAGGGGCAATTTGGTCAATTGCTTCAATTACCTCCGGAATGGAATCGGGTCAATTCCAGCTGCGTACTTGCTGTTATTTTCAGTTCACCAGGCCTAGGCTAAGGGTAAATAATAATAACAATAAAAATTATATATATATATATATATATATATAAAGCTATGGATAATTTTTTAAAAATTAATTTTGTGTGCATTTTAATAATTAAATAAATTATATAATATATATAATTTTACATATAAACATAATTTTTTAAAGATTTTAAATGTTTAAACTGCACTATTCTATTAATTTATTAGTTTATATAAATTATTTTATTTAAAATAAAAAAATCATCATATGATATCGTTAAATAATGAGCGAGATTTTATAAAATGCTTGAAACCTTATTTTAAATTCTTGTAATATTTTCAAAAATTTGAAAATATCAAAAACAAGAATGCTTATGTGATTTTTAACCATAGGAGCCGTCTCAAAACTAATTAGTAAATGTCAATTAAGATTGTTATTTTTCTCATAAATTTTCATCTGGATTATGATTTAGGTAATATATAGCTTTGAATATAAAGCAGGCATGCATGTATGGTTCATTGAACAATCAGACAGCTTTGAAAAATAAAAGTTGATAATTGAAGGAAAGGATAATTCTTGTAAGAATTGGAGATGTGGCTTGTAGACTATCAGACCAGTCAACCATTGTAGGTCTCAAACACAGCCAATTGCAGAAGCCACGAAACTGCATAATGGGGTTGGTGAGCTCTTATTATTTTATATTTTAAAACAAAAAATAAAAATAATCACATGTGATTTAATCATCAACAAGCACCTATAAATAGCTTTGGATGATTTGCTAATGGCACCACTGCAATCTTTTCCATTCTCTCTTCAATCTGTGCTCTCATTTCCTCCCCATCTCAAACAATATTACTTGAGTTTTATAGGCTAAGATCTTGATAAGCAAAGCAATGGCTCCAACAATGGCAATATCATCAGCTGATTCCTTTGATCTCACTGATTTTGTCATAAACAAAGGGAATGGAGTGAAGGGTCTTTCTGATTTGGGCATCAAAAGCCTTCCTTCTCAATATATTCAACCCCAAGAAGCATTGATCAATATCATCCCACAAAAATCCATTCCCGTCATTGACATGTCTAACTGGGAAACTGATCCCAAAGTCGCTGAATCAGTCTGCGAAGCTGCTCAGCAATTTGGCTTCTTTCAGTTGGTTAACCATGGCGTGCCACTTGAGGTACTCGATGGAGTTAAGGATGCAACACATCGTTTCTTTGGTTTACCAGCAGAGGAGAAGAGGAAATATTCCAAGGAGCTTTCTTCTACCAACAGCGTCAGGTTTGGAACCAGCTTTAGTCCTGATGCAGAGAAGGCTCTTGAATGGAAGGATTATCTCAGCCTCTTTTATGTCTCTGAGGAAGAGGCTTTTGCATTATGGCCTAATGCTTGCAGAGATGAAGTTCTTGAATACATGAAGAGATCCCAAATCCTTTGCCGAAAGCTCATGAATGCTCTCATGGAGAATCTGAACGTGAAGGAAATAGATGAAACGAAAGAATCCCTTCTAATGGGATCAAAAAGAATTAACCTCAACTATTATCCCAGATGTCCGAATCCTAATCTTACTGTCGGGGTAGGCCGCCACTCTGATGTTTCATCTCTCACTTTCCTCCTGCAAGACGAAATCGGTGGACTTTACGTCAGAGTGAATGAAGGCAAAGGGGAAGAAGATGGCTGGGTTCATGTTCCTCCCATTGAAGGATCTCTTGTGATTAATGTTGGAGATGCATTGCAGATACTCAGCAATGGTCGATATAGGAGCGTAGAGCATTGTGTGATTGCAAGTGGAAGCAAGAACAGAATTTCAATCCCCATTTTCGTAAATCCAAGGCCAAGTGATGTGATCGGTCCTTTGCCTGAATTGATCGCCGCCGGAGAGAAGCCCAAATATAAAGACATTCTTTACTCTGATTATGTCAAGCATTTCTTCAGGAAGGCTCACGATGGCAAGAAGACTGTTGCTTTTGCTGAGATCTAATCATAATACGTCATCAAGTTTCATTCTTCTTCGTAATAAATAATTATTTGCACCACAAAATGTAATTCTCCACTTTTCTGTTTTATTTTTTTTTTATTTTTGGATCTGATGTAATTTGCTTAATATTTTTGTAATTATCTTCCATCTATTTAATATTTAAGTTTTTTTTTTCATAGAATGAAAAAGAATAAGAAAAAAAATGTGGGAAAAGATTTAGTTACTACAGAAAAAATATTTTCATATTGGAAAACTATATATTATGTTGGACTGATAATTATAAAATATTTAGTTATGCTAATTTTATTAAAATTTTGTCTATACTCATAAGAAATTTAATTATTAACCTCATATTTTTTAGATTTTTTTTCAATTTTTTGTTTAGTTTTATACTAATAATTAAATATATTGACTCTAAAAAATTAAAGAATATATAATTTATTTTTGTTGCCTCAATATAAAATCACCTAAAACTAATAATTATTTTTAACATAAATCAATTTTAAAGAAAAAGTTACCTAATTTGCATATTTTTTTCCGTTCTATAATTTTTGTTTTTTATTTTAAAATTATTATTTATTTTTTATAAATAATTAATTATTATAATTTTATTTAAATTTATTTAATTTTTAAAATAACTTCTTATTAATTATTAAAATATTTTTTAATATATAATAAAATTTAATGTACTTATAATGAATATAATTTAATGTATTATTAAAAATCGTATATATGACATACAAATTTATAAAAAAATAATACAGTTAAAATAATATAATAATTTAATATAATATTTACTATAAATTTTATTTTTTAAAATTAAATTATCTAACACATTAATTATAAAAATAATATTTTCATTTCATTTTTCTAAATTTAAATAATCTAACCTATTATCTATAAAAAAAATACTTATTCATATTTAAATATTTTTCAATTTAAATTATCTAACTTATTACTCATTAAATTGATATTTTTAAAATTAAATTATTTTTTAAATTTAAATAATTCATAAAACTCATTAATTAATAAAAAAAATAATTATAAAATACTTTTATTTATAAAAATTAAAATTTATTTCTCTAAATCTAAATAGTTTAATAAATAATTTTAATTATATAAATAGATTGAAAAAGTGAGATAATTGATTCTTAGTAATAAAAATAATATATAAAATTAAATTACTCTTTTTTAACAAAATTTACACATTAGAGTTGAAATTTTAAAAGCAAAAAATAATTTTTTTAGATTGTAAAAATAGAAAATGA
This sequence comes from Manihot esculenta, assembly GCF_001659605.2. Lineage (NCBI taxonomy): Eukaryota > Viridiplantae > Streptophyta > Magnoliopsida > Malpighiales > Euphorbiaceae > Manihot > Manihot esculenta. Next base: position 25,254,311 of record NC_035170.2, on the reverse strand, counting down.
AAGGGATAAAATAAAATAAATAATTAAAATTAAATAATATTAAAGACAAATAAAGATTGATTTGATAAAAAAATTAAAAAATTTAATTTTATAAAATAGAAAATATTTTAATTGAATAATTTTAAAATAAAAATTAATTAATAAATTTTTTAAATATATAAAAATTTAATAATAATTTTTTCATTATATATAAAATTATTTAAATATTTTTAAATAATTTATAATTTTTTAAGGGTTTATGCCCCTTAGCTCCACCGGAGCTACGTCCCTGTCGAAGCAGAATTTTGAAACTACAGAATCTTATAGTTATTTATAATTTGTGGAAACTCAAATCAATCGTCTTCTGTCGTTTTCTTTCTTTAACTTTATTTTTATTATTTACTTATCCACGTTTTAAGTTTTGAAAACAAGATTCAAGTCTAAGGGAAGACTACAGAACTTGCTTTTGCTGCTGGCTGCTCTTGCCTGTAGTCAATTATGCCCACCACTTCTCAACTTTTATTATTATTATTATTTTACTATTTTTATCTATGCGCGTGTTCAATAATTTTTTTTAGGGAAAATTACTTTGTAGTCCCTGAGGTTTAACGTAATTAACACTTCTATCCTTCTATTTTGGCGACCCAACACTTAAGTCCCTCACTTTCTTTTCTGTCCAACTTCGTAGTCCTTCCGTCCAAAATAACCGTTTGGGACACGTAAATTGACAAAATTAATCCTCTTCTTCTTCTTCTTCTTCTTCTTCTTCTTCTTCTTCTTCCCCTTTCTGCAACTTTTTCTTCTTCTTCTTCTTCCCCTTTCTGCAACTTCTTCTTCTTCTTCTTCTTCTTCTTCTTCTTCTTCTTCTTCTTCCTACTCTTTCTGCAGCAGCTTCTTCTTCTTCTTCTTCTTCTTCTTCTTCTTCTTCTTCTTCTTTCTACCCTTTCTGCAACTTCTTCTTCTTATTCTTCTTATTCTTCTTCTTATTCTTCTTATTCTTCTTCTTCTTCTTCTTCTTCTGGAATTTCACATTGAAAGAAGGGTATTTTTGAAAAAAATTATCACATCTCACCTTTGACTCTTTGACCAAACGGTTTAAATGGACGGAAGGACTACGAATTTGGACGGAAGAGAAAGTGAGAGACTTAAGTGTTGGATCGCGAAAATAGAGGGACAGAAGTGTTAATTACGTTAAATCTCAGGGACTAAAAAGTAAATTTTCCTTTTTTTTATTTAGCCTATGATTAAGTACTAAGAAAAATTAACTAGTTAGGCGAGGCATTAGTTAAAGACATTCATGAATCTACCTTGCAGGAATTATTCAAAAGCTCTTATATATTGATCATCATAATTATATAGTCCCCAAATTAATTGTGTATTTTTTGCACTTTTTATTATTATTTTCAAGGGTTTATTGTTTTTATTTTTTTATTTTTTAAAATGAGAGATCGAAAATTGAAAAAGTAAAATTTAAAATTTTTTAAATTTATTCAGATATATTTTATAATTAAATTGTCCTTATTATAAATAATTAATTTCACTGTATTAACTTATTTGATTTTTAAAAATATTATTCGAATATTTAGTATCTTATAAATAATTTTAATTATATAAATAGATTAAAAATAATTGGTGGGATTAATTTATAAAAAAAAATACTAGCTATTGAGTTTATTAATAAACACCAGCTGACTAATTATAGATTAACACTGACTTTGTTAATATTGCAATATCAGAGAAAATAATAAAAAATAAAGTTGGGTACAAAGATTTACGAGTGTAGAAGTTGGCTAAGAAAGCATTAATGAAGAAAATATATAATTTATGTTGACTTGGTCCACTAATGACGTCATTATTCTTTGGATTTGACAGTAATTCGATAAACATAAAATAATTATTCCTATTGGTAAATAATTATGATGATCTGAAATTCAAAAAAATTAAATTTTATAGGGGATTTGTAAACTTGGTCTGAGAGGAGGGACTCCTTCCTTTTTATTCTTTTCCCCTGGTAGTGACGTGTAACGGTTTTGCCCTTATTGGACCACCTATCTCTGCTATATAGATTCGTACGTATCAAGGTATTAGATGTCTGATCCATGCTGAACGGCTATTTAATTCCTCCTAGCACGCTTGCGAACGGATCCACTAGGCGAATGGGCTGGTTATCTTTTCCCCTCTTGACCGGACTGGAAGGAGAGATTGGGATAGAGGCCCAAGGGAGGTCTGATCTTAGGGCCGAACGGTCTGGGCTGGCCCATTCAGAAGACTTAGAGGCCCTCAGATGTGGACTGTCATTATGAATCCGGCCTTGTAATGAGATGGTAAAATCCAGTGGTCATCAAATTAAATTTATAATCTATTTTGTTTAATAATCAATAAATATATGAATTTTATTTATTTTTTCATTTTAAGATAAAGGGAAATTTACTTTTTAGTCCCTGAGGTTTAACGTAATTAACACTTCTGTCCCTCTATTTTGGCGACCCAACACTTAAGTCCCTCACTTTCTCTGCCGTCCAAATTCGTAGTCCTTCCGTCCATTTAAACCGTTTGGTCAAATAGTCAAAAGTGAGAGGTGATAATTTTTTTCAGAAATACCCTTCTCTTAATGTGAAATTCCTTTTTTTTTTTCTCTTTCATGCTTTCTCTCTCCAGTTGCAGAAGAAGAAGAAGAAGAAGAAGAAGAAGAAGAAGAAGAAGAAGAAGAAGAAGAAGAAGAAGAAGAAGAAGAAAGAAGAAGAAGAAGCTGCTGCAGAAAGAGTAGGAAGAAGAAGAAGAAGAAGAAGAAGAAGAAGAAGAAAGAAGAAGAAGAAGAAGAAGAAGAAGAAGAAGAAGAAGAAGAAGAAGAAGAAGAAGAAGAAGAAGAAGCTGTAGAAAGAGTAGGAAGAAGAAGAAGAAGAAGAAGAAGAAGAAGAAGAAGAAGAAAGAAGAAGAAGAAGAAGGAAGAAGAAAGAAGAAGAAAGAAGAAGAAAGAAGAAGAAGAAGAAGGAAGAAGAAAGAAGAAGAAGAAGAAGAAAGAAGAAGAAGAAGTTGCAGAAAAAGGAGGAAGAAGAAGAAGAAGAAGAAGGTTAATTTTGTCAATTCACGTGTCCCAAACGGCTATTTTGGACGGAAGGACTACGAAGTTGGACAGAAAAGAAAGTGAGGGACTTAAGTGTTGGGTCGCCAAAATAGAGGGACAGAAGTGTTAATTACGTTAAACCTCAGGGACTACAAAGTAATTTTCCCTAAGATAAATATTACCGTGATCCCAACAAGTCAATAAAAATTTAATTATTAAATTTTTTAAAAATACTTATAAAATCTCATAATTAAATATAGCCGAAGAAATAAGTCAATTCATTTATAGGCATAGCAGACGCGAGTTTGAAAGATCAATTTAAACAAGTCACATATCTCAAATTGTGAAAATATCAATTTAAATAAGTCACATATCTCAAATTGTGAAAGGAACGGTCACTGTTGAATTAAAAGAATTGAAAACTATTGAGAAATCTTCTTGATATAGTACAACAATCACCTACGATCAATGTGAGTATAGAAGACCAATTTAAATAAGCTATATACTCCAAATCGTGAAAATAATTGTTACCTTTGAATTTAAAAAATTAAAAACTAAGTGAGAAGTTTTCATTTTAAGATAAATATTATCGTATGTGATCCCCACAAATCAATAAAAATTTAATTATTTAATTTTTAAAAAATACCTATAAAATCTCATAATTAAATGTAGCTGAAGAAATAAGTCAATTCATTTATAAGCATAGCAGACGCAAGTGGGGAAGACCAATTTAAACAAGTCACATATCTCAAATTGTGAAAGGAACTGTTACTATTGAATTTAAAGAATTGAAAACAATTGAGAAATCTTTTGATACAGTACAACAATCACCCACGATCGATGCGAGTGTAGAAGACCAATTTAAATAAGTTAGGTACTCCAAATCGTGAAAATAATTATTACTTTCAAATTTAAAGAATTGAAAATCAGTGATAAGTTTTCTGATATAGTACAACAATCATCCAAAGTAGACTACTCGAAAACAAAGTCTCTATCCAAAGTAGACTATAAGCTGGCACTCGAAAATAAAGCCCCCGCAATGATCTGATTAGATGATACTCATTTTCTTGGGCATAAAAAAAGACCCGGATATCATAGGTCTCAATTTTTCATCAAGACTTGCATTCTTAAATACAAGGCGATGTTTTATAGGAAATTACTATTAGAAAGCGCAATCCAACAAATCCTAATTACACTTATAATTATGGGATCCCAAATTCATTAACCGATACTAATTAAATTTCACTAATAATATTTTTTTATTGTATAAAAATAAATGAATTCAAAATACACATTTTTAAATAATTACTTTTGAATTTAAAAGATGATATTATAATCGGTGTTTACTATATTGAGTGGAGTGTTTGGCAGACACGAACTATCCAATCAATTAAATCAGATTCAAGCTGAAAAATTTTAGCCTTCTAATTATTTGTCATTTTTATTTCTAACTATCTTTAATTTTTTTTTTTAAGAATTGTGTTTATATTTTCAAAACCTTGTATTTAATTACATTTCCAAGTAATTAAATTAATTTCCAACTTAAGTTTCACTGCAATCTTATAATTATCAGTTAGATTTAGTGAAGCAGCGTTTAGACAATTCATTTCTTATAATTGTTTGATTTCAGAAATCAGAAGTTATTAATTATGTCATATACTTTATTATTTGGCATGTCCACATTATCAAGCTGTTAGCCTGTTTTTCAAGCAAACAAAAATATTTTTTATAAATAATATAATGAACGAGTCTAAGTATTATATCTATGTATTAGAATAAATTTTAGTTAAATTTAAATTACAGAATAGAAAAAAAAAGTAGAGAATTAATTAATTAACTGTGTTATTACATTTCAAGGTTCAAACAATTATTTATTACAAAAAGAAGAATGATGTTTAATTGTAGTATTACGATGAGATCTCAGCAAAAGCAACAGTCTTCTTGCCATCATGAGCCTTCCTGAAGAAATGCTTGACATAATCAGAATAAAGAATGTCTTTATATTTGGGCTTCTCACCGGCGGCGATCAGTTCAGGCAATGGACCGATCACATCACTTGGCTTTGGATTTACGAAAATGGGGATTGAAATTCTGTTCTTGCTTCCACTTGCAATCACACAATGCTCTACGCTCCTATATCGACCATTGCTGAGTATCTGCAATGCATCTCCAACATTAATCACAAGAGATCCTTCAATGGGAGGAACATGAACCCAGCCATCTTCTTCCCCTTTGCCTTCATTCACTCTGACGTAAAGTCCACCGATTTCGTCTTGCAGGAGGAAAGTGAGAGATGAAACATCAGAATGGCGGCCTACGCCGACAGTAAGATTAGGATTGGGACATCTGGGATAGTAGTTGAGGTTGATTCTTTTAGATCCCATTAGAAGAGATTCTTTTGTTTCATCTATTTCCTTCACGTTCAGATTCTCCATGAGAGCACTCATTAGCTTTCGGCAAAGGATTTGGGATCTCTTCATGTATTCAAGAACTTCATCTCTGCAAGCATTGGGCCATAATGCAAAAGCCTCTTCCTCAGAGACATAAAAGAGGCTGAGATAATCCTTCCATTCAAGAGCTTTCTCTGCATCAGGACTAAAGCTGGTTCCAAACCTGACGCTGTTAGTAGAAGAAAGCTCCTTGGAATATTTCCTCTTCTCCTCTGCTGGTAAACCAAAGAAACGATGTGTTGCGTCCTTGACTCCATCGAGTACCTCAAGTGGCACGCCATGGTTAACCAGCTGAAAGAAGCCAAATTGCTGAGCAGCTTCGCAGACTGATTCAGCGACTTTGGGATCAGTTTCCCAGTTAGACATGTCAATGACGGGAATGGATTGTTGTGGGATGATATTGATCAATGCTTCTTGGGGTTGAATATATTGAGAAGGAAGGCTTTTGATGCCCAAATCAGAAAGACCCTTCACTCCATTCCCTTTGTTTATGACAAAATCAGTGAGATCAAAGGGATCAGCTGATGATACTGCCATTGTTGGAGCCATTGATTTGATTATCAAGACTTTCACCTCACAGGTAATATTGTTTGAGATAGGGAGGAAATGAGAGCACAGATTGAAGAGAGAATGGAAAAGATTGCTGTGGGTTGCTCATTAGCAGATCATCCAAAGCCTATTTATAGATGCTTGTTGATGATTAAATCACATGTGAAGAATGTTATTTTTTGTTTTAATATACATAATAGTAAGAGCTCACCAACCCCATTATGAATTTTCGTTGCTTCTGCGATTGGCTGTGTTTCACAATGTTTGACTGGTCTAATAGTCAATAAGGCACATCGCCAATTCTTACAAGAATTGTTCTTACCTTCATTTCTCCACTTTCATTTCTCAAAGCAGCCTGATAGTATATGTAACTATTCTACTTCTATATTTGAAAATAACATTTTAATATCTTATCTTTGATTTTTTAAAATAAAAAAATTAAGATAAACTAATATTTTTAATATCTTATCTTTGATTGTTCAAAAAATAAACATGTTTAGTTTACTTGAAAATTTAAGGGATAAAATATGAATTTTTATATAACTATATAAATTATATTAAAATTTTAATATATTTTATTTATAGAATCAAAATGCTTCAAAAACTTAATTAAACAAAAGTATTGAAAGGACAGGAACCAAAATCCTTTTCTCACTTTCCTCTCCTGCCATTTTTCTTATTTAGAATTGTATGATTGCACTACTAATATTTTTATTTATTTATGAAAAATAATTTTTATTTTAAAAAATGAAAAATATATTTTAATAAAATAAATTTTTTTACTTAATTTTAATTCAAAAAATAAAAAAGTAGCGTGAGGCAAGATTTAGGCCGTGTGAATTAGCTGATTGACGCCCTACAGTGGCTTCTTAAAGGAGCGAAATGGAGAGAAAACCTCATTTTTTAGAAGTTTATGGAAAATCATCTAATAAATGGAGAGTAGTAGGAGAAGGTGCTATTCTCTGCCACTTATATCAGTAATGTTAAAAGATTAAGAGAAAATAGGATTTATAAGAGTGTATAAATTTGATCTGAGAAGATCATATATTTTTTTTATTTTTTTTTTTATTTTTTAATGATTTATAATCGCCACTCTACTATAATATTATCTATTTTTATTATGAAAATTCATATATATGAATGTATTCGCTTGTCTTTTTCGTCAAATGGCCATTTAATTTTATTAATGCATGCATATTGATAAGACTATATCATAATCGGGTCTGCTTTCCTACTCCATGTTCCGTTACAGGTACTAGACTCTCTGCTAATAAATTCAAATCTTAAGTCAGTTCGGCTTTAGTCACAGGCCGAATGACAGCATTGATGGATTAGCATGGTCCATGTCCCATAAATAGCAATAAAATATTTTTTTCTATTATATAAAAGTAATATTATAATAATTATATATTCCGCACCGTGCTTATAAAAATTAATATTTAACTATTAAAATATTAGTACAATATTTTAATAAAACGTGAAAGGTAAATTATTCGTTTAGCTGTTACTAGTTTATTCTATACATAATTAATTTGTAAATAAATACTTCTTTATTTTTCTCACCAGGCTATGTATTTATTTTTCTTTTTCTTAATTGATTTATGTTAAAAATAATTAATTATTGGGTATACATGATTTTATATTGAAAGAAACAAAAATAAATTATGTACTCTTTTTAGGGTCAATAAGTATAATTATTATTAGTATAAAACTAAAAGAAAAATTACTGAGGAAGAGCTCTTAAACGAATTAGAAAGATAATTATTCTTGGACGATACATTTGACACATCTTAAATAGATGAAAGATAATTACAAAAATATTAAGCAAATTACATAAAACCCAAAAAAAAAAAAAAAAAGAAGAAGAAGAAATTATGGTTCAAACAATTATTTATTACAAAGAAAAATGATGTTTAATTATAGTATTACGATGAGATCTCAGCAAAAGCAACAGTCTTCTTGCCATCATGAGCCTTCCTGAAGAAATGCTTGACGTAATCAGAGTAAAGAATATCTTTATATTTCGGCTTCTCTCCGGCGGCGATCAGTTCAGGCAATGGACCGATCACATCACTTGGCTTTGGATTTACGAAAATGGGGATTGAAATTCTGTTCTTGCTTCCACTTGTAATCACACAATGCTCTACGCTCCTATATCGACCATTGCTGAGTATCTGCAATGCATCTCCAACATTTATCACAAGAGATCCTTCAATGGGAGGAACATGAACCCAGCCATCTTTTTCCCCTTTGCCTTCATTCACTCTCACGTAAAGTCCACCAATTTCGTCTTGGAGGAGGAAAGTGAGAGATGAAACATCAGAATGGCGGCCAACCCCGACAGTAAGATTAGGATTCGGACATCTTGGATAGTAGTTGAGGTTGATTCTTTTAGATCCCATTAGAAGAGATTCTTTTGTTTCATCTATTTCCTTCACGTTCAGATTCTCCATGAGAGCACTCATGAGCTTTCGGCAAAGGATTTGGGATCTCTTCATGTATTCAAGAACTTCATCTCTGCAAGCATTAGGCCATAATGCAAAAGCCTCTTCCTCAGAGACATAAAAGAGGCTGAGATAATCCTTCCATTCAAGAGCTTTCTCTGCATCAGGACTAAAGCTGGTTCCAAACCTGACGCTGTTGGTAGAAGAAAGCTCCTTGGAATATTTCCTCTTCTCCTCTGCTGGTAAACCAAAGAAACGATGCGTTGCATCCTTAACTCCATCGAGTACCTCAAGTGGCACGCCATGGTTAACCAGCTGAAAGAAGCCAAATTGCTGAGCAGCTTCGCAGACTGATTCAGCGACTTTGGGATCAGTTTCCCAGTTTGACATGTCAATGACGGGAATGGATTGTTGTGGGATGATATTGATCAATGCTTCTTGGGGTTGAATATATTGAGAAGGAAGGCTTTTGATGCCCAAATCAGAAAGACCCTTCACTCCATTCCCTTTGTTTATGACAAAATCAGTAAGATCAAAGGAATCAGCTGATGATACTGCCATTGTTGGAGCCATTGCTTTGCTTATCAAGACTTTTGAGGTAGGGAGAAATGAGAGCACAGATTGAAGAGAGAATGGAAAAGATTGCTGTGGTGCCATTAGCAGATCGTTCAATGCTATTTATAGGTGCTTGTTCATGATTAAATCACATGTCAATACTCTTGTTTTTTTTGTTTTGTTTTAATATTATAAAATAATAAGAACTCACCAACCCCATTAGGCTCTTTCGTGGCTTGTTCAATTGGCTGTGTATGAGACCCAGAATGGTTGACTGGTCTAATAGTCAATAAGGCTCATCTCCAATTTTTTTTATTATTGTTATTACTTTTTTAAAGGCACATCTCCATTCTTACATTGTTCATTACTTTCTTTATCCACTTTCACTTCTGCAAAGCAGTCTGATAGTTCAATGAACCATAAATGACTAAAGCAGGAATTTTACTTAAACTATTTTAAAAAGAATTATTGAAATATGAACTGAATGACGACAAAGATTCCGTTCATATCTAGTCTATTTCTATGTTGAAAATAACATTTTAATTTCTTATATTTAATTTTTAAATTTCAGATGAAAAAAAATTATCGAATAAAAAATAAATTCAAAAAATTATTTAAGTCGATTTAGATAAAAAAAATTTTCCGAAGACATGGTAAGAAGAGAAAATTTAATTCTCTCATTTTTAGTTATTTGATTAGCGTGCACTCTTAAAAAAGTAAAATATTATTTTTTAAATTTTAAAAATTTTTTATACTCAATATTTGAATTCAAGATTTTTAATTAAGAAAAAAGAAACTTATACTATTCTAACTCATTTTTTGGATTCTTTTAATTTTCTAAATAATATAGTCAATGGAATTATTTATGACTAATATATACGCTTTTAATTTTTATATTTATTTTTTAATTTTAATAAAAAAGTAAATTAATATTTTAAATTATTATTAATTAGACTAATTTTACCTGAAAATTTTTTAATGAAGATATCACAATATTATAAAATAAAATAACTATTTTTAATAAAAATATAATAATACAATAAAGAAATAAAATTTAAACATAGTGAATATTATTTAAGATTAATTAAATCAGATAATCATTTTTATCATTCTAATATATAAAAGAATATAATTTCTCTTTTATACAAAGACAAAAAGGAGTCAATAAGATTTATATAAAAAATTATAGTATTAATAAAATTACCAAAGTTGGTAAAGTGACTTTATTTTTTAAAAACAAAAAGATTTTTATTTTTTTCAAAAAATATTTTCATTAACTAAACTAGACAAAAATAAATAAGTTTAAAATTACAAAACACAATTTTAATTATTATAAGATACAATAAAAGAAAGATATTTAACCATAGAACTAGTAAATATTTACTAAAATAATGTGCATCCATCAAAGATTAGATTTGAATTCAAGATCTGCATGTTTTTTATTGGCTAATTTTTATTTATAGTCCCTCAAATTTGAGAGTATTTTCAATCTGGATCCTTAATTTTTTACTGTTATTATTCCATTACTTTTTTTGTGAAATTAAATATTAAATAAAAAATAAAAATTTAATATCAACTGTAAATTGTAATAGTTATATCCATAATTTTTTTAAAAACATTACTATAAATATTATTGATTTAAATTTGAATTGTATTTTGTTTATTATTATTATTATTATGTTAAATATATATTTTTTGAATGTGCATAAAAGTATATGTTAAATTGTTAATGGATGCATAGATGAGAGGAGATGCTAATGGAGCCATGAGGATTCATGGAATCAATTTTGGAAATACCAGAAATTAAAGAAGCCAAAGCAGATGAAGTAGTGTGAGACAAGGTTTGGGCCGCGTGAATCAGCGAATACTCACAGGCTCTAAACCTCATGGATTCCAAAAGGAGAGCGAAATGGAGAGAAAAATCTTGTACACAGAAAGTGAGACACCCTTAGGCATTTTTGGCGAAAAATTACATGTCCTTAGGGCGTGTCTCAGCTAAAAATAGAGTGAAAAACGGTCTGGTGATTTAATCGATTTAATTTAATATTAGATTAAATTAAATAAATTGAAAAATAATTTAAAAATTAGTATAAATCAAATCAAATCGAATTAAAAAAAAATCAATCTGAATCGAATTAAAAAAAAATCAATTTGAATCAAACTAATTTAATTCAATTTGATCAGTTTAATTTTTTAATAATTTTTTTTATTTTTTTATATATTAATTTTAGTGTTTTTCATTAAAATTATGTCGATTTTGAATAGGGTATAATTACCCTATATTATCAAAACTATTTAATTGATTTAATTCGATATTACGTAATTTTTTTTAATTAAAATTAAATTAAATTGAAATAATTAAATTTTTTTAAAATTAAAATAAAAAAATTATATAAAATTAAATTAAAATTTTAAATTAATATAATTCCACTCATTATTTCAATTTGAATTAAATATTACCACGTGATAAGGCTCGTGGAAGAGTGATTTCATAAGCCAAGCCTTAGGGAGAATGAAAGATAATAAAACAAATTTTTAATTTAAAAAATTTACTAATTAATTATATTATATTTTAAAATTTTTTATAATTTATTAAATATTTTACGGGTTAAAATTAATTAATAAAACTTTTAAAATATTGATAATATTTTAATATATTTTTAAAATAAAATAATTAACTAATAAATTTTATCGTATTGCATGAATAAAATAATTAATTTTTTTATTTGAAATTATTCTCACAGTAAAGGTTTGAGAACATAAAATAATAAAATTGTTACGGTTGAAAATATTACTGATGAAATTAATAACATAAAATATTATAGTGTTTTAATTAAGATTTATCGATTAATATTTAATTTTTATTATTCTATTGCTAATGTCTACTATTTTTTTTAGAATAAATTTTATAATAATATTTTTATTTTGACGGCCAAAGTTTATTTATTTTTTTCTATATAATTTTAACGTAATATATAATTTAACAGAATGTGATTATTTAATATTTTATTATAAATTTTATTTTAAAGGGTTGTGATTTATATTTGATATGCAAATATGGCAATTATATATATAATTTTATTTCCACGTTTCAACTCAGTGATCAAGAGCACTGATCAACTGTACCCATTGTTATTATTTATTACTTAAATCTCAATCATTGAGAATGATAAGAATATCAAATTTTGATTTGATTTGTCAATTTTGATTTGAATACTCAAAGTTGAAAGTGATTTAGAATTATTTTAATTCACTCAAGACTTAAAACTTTATTTAATAATTAGATTTATCTTGATTTCTTTATAATAGTTAATAATTATAAGAAAATTTTTAATTACACGAATTAAAATAAAAAAAAATCAAATTGAAATTTTAAATTGGGTTGATTCAATGACTTATTTCAATTTGAATCCAATTGTAATTTTATTTGAAATTTTACTATTAAATCAAAGAAAACTAATACTAATTATTTGCAATTTTATGAAATTAATCTTATAATTTATTATTAAACAAGTACTTGGTGATTACAACATTAACAGTGAAATAAACTAGTAAAGGAGAAAATTTATCACACTTCAGCAAACTCCACAGTCTTCTTTCCGTCATGAGCTTTCCTGAAGAAATGCTTCACATAATCAGAATATAAAATGTTCTTGTATTTAGGCTTCTCTCCGGCGGCAAGCAGTTCCGGCAAAGGTCCGATAACATCAGTAGGCTTTGGATTGACGAAAACAGGAATCGAAATTCTATTCTTGCTTCCACTCGCAATCACACAGTGCTCTACACTCCTATATCGACCATTGCTGAGTATCTGCAATGCATCGCCAACATTAATCACAAGAGATCCTTTGATGGGAGGAACATGAACCCAACCATCTTCATCCCCTTTGCCTTCATTCACTCGCACGTAAAGCCCGCCGATTTCGTCTTGGAGGAGAAAAGTGAGGGAGGAGACGTCGGAGTGGCGGCCAACCCCGACGGTGAGTTGAGGGTTTGGACATCTTGGATAATAGTTAAGGTTAATTCTTCTTGATCCCATTAAAAGAGACTCTTTCTTTTCATCTATTTCTTTTATATTGAGTCTCTCCATTAGGGCAGTTAATAGCTTTTTGCATAGAATTTCTGCTTTCTTCATGTATTCTAAGCATTCATCCCTACAAAAAAAAAAAAAAACGTTTGAATATATGAGAACTTAAGATGAATGCTGAAATTCCCATTTTGCTTGATTGATGACCCTGAAAGAAGAAAGAAAGAAAGAGAAAAGTTGATAAGATTCTCTTACTTGCACTGAGGAGGCCACAATGCATTAGCCTCGTCGTCGGAGACATAGAAAAGGCTAAGGTAGTCTTTCCATTCAAGAGCTTTCTCAGAATCAGGACTAAAGCTAGTGCCAAATCTGACACTGTTAGAAGGAGAAAGCTCTTTAGAATATGTTCTCTTTACGGCCGCCGGAAGTCCAAAGAAACCATGAGTTGCATCCTCAACACCCTCAAGAACTTCAAGAGTAACTCCATGGTTAACAAGCTGGAAAAATCCAAATCTCTCAGCAGCTTCACATACAGATTCTGCAATCTTAGGATCATTTTCCCAGTTTGACATGTCAATGACAGGTATGGATTCATTAGGGATGATATTGATTAATGCTTCTTGGGGTTGAATATATTGTATAGGAAGGCTTTTGATGCCCAAATCAGAAAGGCCCTTAACGCCATTGCCTTGGTTGATTACAAAATCAGTGAGATCAAAGGAGTCAGTGGCTGATTCTGCAAGTGTTGGAGCCATTTGTTAGACTCTTTGAAACGTTGATTTTTGAGGGTGGAAATTTTTGTTTGGTTGAATGGAATGCAAAGGAAAATGATGGTATTTATAGAAGAATAAGGCATGTGATCACTGCTTGTTTATAATTACCTCACCAAATACATATTCTTTTTTAGTTTGATATAGTATTCCTCACCAACCAACTAATTAATATTCCAATCTGGTATTTCAAAAAATTGATGTAGACCAGATCCATTATTTATTTAAAATATAAATAATTATGTATAAAAATTAAATAAAATAATAGTAAAATTTAACGAGAATAATCTTTTAGTCGATTAATTATTACTATTAATTAGACTAAATAGTAATTTTTTAAAACATTTTTAATTTTTTAAATTTAAATTAAGACACGTAACTCTAATTAATCTAAATAATTTTTTTATTTAGCTCAACTCGATAAAATTATTTAATAATTGTGAGCTAAGTTATTTATAACCCTTAATAATAACCACCACTGCTTACTATATATTGGGTAGACATCCTAAAGTAATTACAAGGCAAAAATAGAAAATAGCTACCTACTTTTTCAATTGGGTCCTACTTCTAAAACATTCTCAACAGAATTAATTTCATATCCTAATACTTTTAATTGAAATGAATAAATGCAAAATCCTCTTTAATTAACATTAAATTTAAATGAAAATAATCATTATATACATTTTGTATGACAAAATTAATATCATGTAAAAATAAATACTCAATTTGATAATTGGAGCTATAGTGCGCCAAATCGAAAAATTCAATTAAAATCAATCCAATCGAATTTGTAATCGCGGGATCATAAATCTATTAACTGGCCATACCCTAATCAACCAGCTGGTCATATTATCATCAAATTATTAGGAAATATTATATTTATTTATACCCTAATCAAACAGCCGGTCATATTATCACCAAATTATCAGAAAATGTTATATTTATCTCTATTTTCTTATAATATTAAAAGAGAAAGCTCATAAAGATAAAAATACACTATTCTCTTACACTATTTAAATTTTTAAATAATTCATTATATTCACCTTATTCTCCTGACTTAAGTATTGGAGTGATTGCCGTTGACACCTATCAACAATCACATTAAAATTCTATTTTTCGGTCATATCAATTAACTATTTAAAATATTATCATTAATACCCTATTACCAATAAAATTCCATACTATTTTTTTAATTTAAATTTTGCTATGAATACATTATACGCATGATTAAAACTTCACCAAAGGAAAGAAAAAAAATGATATACCTGCCCCATTAAGCATTACCAAATGTTTAATAATAATAAAAATACAAAAATGGGCATGCAGAGATGGAGACATATTTGACAACTAGGTAGCGTTCAAATCTTGAAATAGCAATACAACAATCCCGATCCTTAACCAGTAGAAAGAGGGACCATAAACAAAGCCATGTCTTGCAAATTGCTTAAATTGGCAGAACATCAGTTAACCTAAAAGAGTTGCATCAAGTCTTTAAAAAACACAAAAGCACACACAAAATTATGCAATACCACCCTCCTATATCGCAATCTTTTTAAAAAACTGACTATGTAAAAAAATATTCAATAGTTGTTCTCGCCGTAAAAATTAAAAATATAATTACGATTTTAATAACCATTTTTTTCATAATTTAATTGATAAATTTTATTATTATTGTTTAATCTGCTTAATTTTATATTGGACATTATTGGTGAGTTTGATTAAAATATAATATTATATCAATTTTATCAAAAAAGTCCATACTTTACATTGGCATCTTGGGTGGAAAAATCCTTCCACACCTAACATTTATTCCTCTAGTGTGCACAAACAGCCAAAATTTTCCAGGAATATATGGTCAACAAAATAGAAAAAAGAAAATGAAGGTGAAGACCAGCTAGCTAATGCCCAGTCCACTCTTTAACATGAGTTTTTGATCAGCAAGCTAGCTTCTGGGAAGCTTCCCTAGACCCAAAGTTACATTCATGAACTTATCTTAATAGCTGTACATAGCACATGTTATTGATTAATTCCTTTTAAAATGGCAACTAATGTTGATTTTTTTAAAAAAAGTTATGATATTTTTAACTGTTTTTTTTTCTTATTAATTATAATTAATTAATTTTCTCTGAAAAATTATTTAAGAGTTAAATTATATGTATCTAATTATATCAGCTTGGCTGAGTAGGTGTTACAGATAAGGATGAGATTTATTAATTCTTCTTGGTAATTAAAGTTTCACACTGCTGAAGAGCACTTGATACTGTGGTATCATAATTGCCCGAAGAAGAAACTTAAGGTTTGTTTGGATAAGGGGAAAGAGAAAATGGAAAATAAATATGACAAGACATTTTTCCTTGTTTGGTTAACAAATGAACAATTCTCAGACAATGGTATCATCCAAATGGAGAGAGAGAAAGTTGGCAGCGAAAAAAAACTTTATGTTATTATTAGGGGGTGAGGAGTATTCGGTTTAAATCAAAAAAATTGATCGAATCGAATTGATTTAAAAATTTAGTTCGGTTTTTTATACATTTCGGTTCGGTTCGGTTTTTAATTTCAGAAATTTCAGTTATTTCGGTTCGGTTCGATTTTGATAAGAAAAAACGGAAAAAACCGAACCGAATCGATTAGTGATAATAATATGTTTTTTCAATAATATAGAGAAATTAAATCATATTAAAATTAAAATATTTTAATTAAATTTTAAAATATTAAAAATAAAATGTAAAAAATAAAAAATATTAAAAATCGAAACCGATCAAACTGAATCGAACCGAATCAGACCGGTTCGGTTCGGTTTCTGACCAAAATCGATTCGGTTCGGTTTTCATAAAAACTAAAATTTCGATTTTCGATTTATTCGGCTCGGTTCGGTTTTAAACCGAACCGACCGAATGATCACCCCTAGTTATTATATATATTTTATTCCTTTATGGGTAAATGAGTAATTAAATATTTACATATTGTTAAATTTTCATCTAACACTTTTATTTAATAATTATTTAAAATGAAAAGGGAAATTAAGCTATTTCCAAAATCAAAATGTATAATAATCAAAGAAGCCCAGCAGGCAGAATTGACTGTCCAGACTCCAACAACCAAATTGGCTATGAACTAATCTGGTGATTTGGATTTAGACTTTGTAAGAAAACAAAACTGATTTATAATTAAGTAATTTCAATTCCCTGGTTTCCTCCCAATCGCCCATAGAAAGCAGAGAAAAGAAAAATTAACTAATTTCAAGATTTGGGGAAAAGCATCATGCATCTTGATCCAATCCATGATAAAATAAAAAAATAAAAATAAAAATCTATATCTAATTCAGATCTACTATAATATATAATTCAGATCCAATCCATGATTAAAAAAAATATTTTATTTTATTTTATTTTTTATTATATTCATGCTTGCTAAATTTTCACTAATTTATTTTTTTAAAATATCAAGTGGACTTGATCATTATTTATGTATATAAAGATTCCATGATTAAAACACTAATAGCTCTATTTTAAAAAAAAATTATATATTATGATTTAAAAATATTTCCTCAAATTTATTTATATATATAAGGCTAAGGGTTTGGTGAAATATAATTGAGAAAAAAAAAAATTGAATATCTGTATACTTTGTCGTACAGCAGACAGTGGTCAAGGATTTCCAGCTACTTCCAAACTCATAATTTTTATTAATAATCTTACTGTATTCTATAGTAATACAATGAAGGCTAATGGATCAACAACCACCACCACTGAGGAAATGATGAGTGGAGGGAGATAGGGGAAAATATTTTTTTTTTTAATTTAGAATTAGGTCGTGATTTTATATATAAAATGATACGTTCGTGAATTTATTAATTAATTAAGTAATAACTTTTTTAAAAAAAAGTTAAATCTTATTTATTTTATGTGAATTTAATAAATTTTTAAAAATTTTATGTTGAATGCACAGTTGTTTTGATTAGAGAGATTTAAGTTAACTTATAAAATAAGTTAAATTTGACCCAAATTTAATATAATATTAAAATTTTTTAATTGATATTAAATTTTCAATAAATATATTATTTATAAATAAATGTGTTAAATGTTGAATTTCAAATTGATTTAAAATAACTTTTGGGATGCAGAGAGACCAGCTTCATTTTTTTCAGAATTTTTATAGAAATACAATGTGTTTTGAATTTACACTTGATTTTTTTTATATTTTGAGATCTTAATTTTCTTTTAACCGCCCTTTTAGTAGTTGTGAGAGCTCTGGCCGCGGCCTTCTTATTGAGTTCTGAAGTTGGTGTCTCTGAATTTGAGGGCCTTCTTAGTATACGACTGTTGTTGATGGGATGAAGGAGGAACAACTTGGAGCTGACAGTGGCGTTCCTCTCAGGAATGCTGCCTCATCTCCTTTTCACTAGCGCTAGGGATATGAGTGGGCTTCGGCCTTTCTGGTAATGGAGTTTTGGGTCTAGTGGTATCTTTGTATCTTTGAGCAATGCCTTTTTAAAGGCCATCCATTATTGCACCCAGCTAATCCAGTAATGAAGTTTCATGTAATGGTGAATATATATATATAATATAATATAATATAATTTTAAAGTATGTTCCCTGCCAACTTATTTTTAAATCCCATATAGTTATTCTAGTTGATGTCAATGGAATCTTTATTTTTTATTATTGTTAAATTTCATGGGAAGCTCTCTAAAATATTATCTAAAATATGTTATATTAATATTTAGAATTTATTTAATGCTTACAAAATACCACATGTTATATGAAACGGAAGCCTCGAGGTGAAAAGAGTGAAGTTGCTCTTAAAATCGATATACGCAAGGCATATCATGAGCAATTTTTCAAATCATGTATATTTAAAAAAATAATTTTAAAATCATGCAGAATCCGAAAATATTTTCGGATTCTGTGTGTCAACCCAGCGAGTTCGGCGGTCATAGTGCCGAACTCGCTAGTTCGCTTCTGACAGTATCGAACAAAAGCAAGTTCGTCACTATGAGTGGCGAACTGCTCTTGGGCAGCTTGTTCGGTACTAGAAGTGCCGAACAAGCTGATTTGTGCCACGGAAGCGCATAATTTGCTCCCGTGGCAAATTCTTCGGCACTATAAGTGCCGAAGATGAATGTGATAATAATAAATAAAATATTTAAAATAATTAAATAACAAATACAATAAGGATTAAATAATTTAAGAATTTATTTTATTAAATTTTTTAAAAATTATTAAATTCTATTTTCTTAATTATATTTATTTAAAAAAATTACATTGTATTAGATATCAAAAATTATTTAAAATAACTTAAACATAAAATAAAATTAATACTAATCAATTTACATAATATTATAATATAAAAATAAAAATAAAATTAAAATAAATTTAAAAAAAAAAACTTAAAATCATGCCAAAAGCAATGTTCGGCACTTATAGTGCCGAACATTAATCCATGAAGTTTTTTTAAAAATTTAATAATAAAATTTATTTTTTTTTTATTTTTTTTATTTTTATTTTTATTTTTATTTTTATTTTATATTATAATATTATATAAATTGATTAGTATTAATTTTATTTTATGTTAAAGTTATTTTAAATAATTTTTAATATCTAATACAATGTAATTTTTTAAATAAATATAATTAAGAAAATAGAATTTAATAATTTTTAAAAAATTTAATAAAATAAATTCTTAAATTATTTAATTCTTATTGTATTTGTTATTTAATTATTTTAAATATTTTATTTATTATTATAATATAAAAAAAATAAATAATATTTTTTTTTACAATTGCATGCATGCACCTGCATGGTGCATGCATGCATGGCGTGCAGGCGAGGCTCATTCATCTTCGGCACTTATAGTGCCGAAGAATTTGCCACGGGAGCAAATTATGCGCTTCCGTGACACAAATCAGCTTGTTCGGCACTTCTAGTGCCGAACAAGCTGCCCCAAGCGTAGTTCGCCACTCATAGTGGCGAACTTGTTTTTGTTCGACACTGTCAGAAGCGAACTAGCGAGTTCGGCACTATGACCGCCGAACTCGCTGGGTTGACACACAGAATCTAAAAATATTTTCGGATTCTGCATGATTTTAAAATTATTTTTTTAAATATACATGATTTGAAAAATTGCTTGCATTTGATTGTATTGACCGACAATTTTTTAGGTTTATTATGCTTAAAATAGATTTTTATAATAAATTTATTGATTGGATTATGATGTGTGTTACCACCGTCAAACACTGTGTATCTTTGAATGAGACTATATTTGATCTAATCTCACTTCAAAGAGGATTGAGACAGGAGATCCTCTCTCTTTATTTGTACATTTCATGTGCAGGACTTTCAGCTTTATTCGGAAAAGTAGAGTTTCGGAGGGACATGTATGAAACCAAAATATATAGATTAGCCCCTAGTGTGTTCCATTTATTATTTATTGATGATATTTTCTTCCTCTTTAAAATTAATATTAAAGAATGTCGGGTTGTAAAGGTCATTCTCCAAATATATGAGCCCGCTTCAAGTCAAGCAGTTAATTTTCAAAAATCTTGTATCTTCTTCAACTCTAATGTGCATGATGAATCGAAAGCTATAGCATGTCAGGAATTGGGAATGTTTTCTCATTTTAATCATAGTAACTATCTTGGACTCCGTCCCTTATAAGTCGTAATAAGAAGTAAGTCTTCTCTTTCCTTAAAGAGAGGGTGTGGAAGAGAATTCACAACTGACAGAGTAGATTCTTGTCCAATGCAAGTAAGGAGATTCTTTTAAAATCAGTAGCACAAGCAATTCCTTCTTTATTGTATGAGTGTATTCGCATTACTTTTCACTATGCGAAGAACTTCAATGAATGATGAATTATTTTTTGTGGGGTTCAAATGGTAATAAACATAAATGGATTCACGGGTTATTCTAGGATAAAATGTGTTTAGGCAAAGAATATGGTAGCACGGGTTTTCAAAGTCCTTATCATTTTAATCTAGTAATGTTTGGTCGACAAGGGTGGAGAATTATCTCTAATCCTAATGCTTTTATTTGTAGAGTTTGCAAAGTTAAATACTTTCCAAGAGAGAATTTTCTACAGGTAAAAGAGGGCTCTAATTCTAGTTTCATTTGGAAAAGCTTATTGTAAGCTCAGTCATTGCTTATTAAGGGATTGAGATGGAGAATAGAAAATGATCAAAAAGTTAGAGTTTGGGATAAACCATGGCTCATTGATGATAGAAACTTTTTCATTGAGACTCTACAAATTGATGGATTAGAAAATTTCACAATCTCAAGCCCAATCAGAACGGATAATAGGAATTGAAACCATAACATCCTCTGAGAACTCTTCCTTCCTTAAGATGTGAACCGTATCCTTCAAATTTCATTGAGTGTATCTTATCAAGATGACAAGCTTATTTGGCATTATACTCAGTATGAGAAGTATAATATTAAGTCAGGTTATCATGTTGTTGTCTATGCGGATAATGTAATGGCTAGTCATTCTATTCCAGGTGTTTGGAAACAGATCTGAAAGCTACATATCCCTCCCAAAAATAAGAATTTAATGTGGAGGTTTTTGCGATGTATTTTATTAAGGTGAACTTAAGGCACAAATCAATTAATATTGAACAAAGTTGCTTATATTGCTTAGAACTTTGAGACTAATAATCATGTTTTCTGGCATTGTCAATATGTTCACTCGTGTTGCCATTCCATAGGCTTACAGATTGTACCTCTGGAAGACACCAACTCCCAAACTTTATTCCACTTTATTTGGTAGACCTCTACCTAAGAATTAAAAGGGGAATATCTATGCAGTGGCATGGAGCATTTGGACTAGACAAAATCGTCTACTCATGCAAATTGTCCTCTCTACAGCAGATGAAATTGTAACTTTGAGCCTTAAAGTCTTAACTAACTGGAAGAATGCTCGCCTAGAAGAGCGGACACAACAAAGACTCAAGAATGAGCCACTTGCCACCTGGATTCCCCCTTTACATGGTACTCTTAAATGCAATATGGATGGGAGTGTATGTAGTCAACACGATAGATCCATTTATACTGCAATTTTGAGGAATGATAGAAGACAATTTATTATGAGTCCAACCAGATACTTTGAGTATATGCTTCCTGTAAAAATGCTAAAAGCCTTGGCTCTAAGAGCATCTTTGGTATAGCTTTGGAATGCATGTGTAACTAATGTCTACTTTGAGAGTGATGCCAAAGGTGTTGTTGACTTCATCCAAGCTGCATCTAATGATTGGTCCGAGTTTAGCCATATAATAGATGATTGTCAGTAACTCTTGAATCAATGGTCTGATTAAACCTTATCATGGATTAGAAGACAAGCTAATATAATTATTCACACATTCAATCGGATGATTATGTTACATGCTAGACTCACTATTTGCCAAGAGTCTCCATGCTCTTTGTGTTCTTTGTTAGAGTATGATGTTTTTCAGGTTTTTTCACTTAACAGTTCAGGTCATAGGTTGAGTGTAAACCAGAGAGTCTGATGGCTTTGAATAGTTTGACCAGATTAGGTTAAATTTTCTGAACATGATTAATAAAATATTAATTTTAAAAAATACTCATAATTAATAAAATTAAAATATTAATTATTTTATTATTTAATTGTATCAATATATTTTATATAAGTCAATTAAAAAACTATTAATCCATTTATTTATTTGTTATTGACATCTCTTCATTTAAATAATTGGAGAGTATTATTTTTAAAAGGACAAGAAAACTTCATTAATTCAAAGAGAACAGAGAAACAATGTGAGGAGTAGGGACATCAACCCAAACTTCTTGACCTGACTTAGAATAAGCCGATATTGCTAGAACATGAGCGACAACATTTGCAGATCTATGAACAAAAACGCACTTTGCTTTCTCATAACTAGATAGAAGCAGTTTACAATCTTGAATCAAAAAACGATAAATCATCCAACAAAGCACAATTAACTGACATCACAAGTACCTGAGCATCCAATTCGAAAAGGACTCGATCCCATCCACACTCTTTAATCCAGCTCGATGCTTCCCGAAATGCCATAGCTTCAGCACACTTTGCATCCATCTGGCTATAAAAAGAGGCTGCTCTAGTAGCCACAAAACTCTCATCATCATTCCGGATTACACAACCGAAGCCTACCGAACCTCGTTGCAAGCTTAAAGAGGCGTCAATGTTTGCCTTGATCCAACCGTGCGGCGGAGGAGACCAGACCTGGCGAGCCGAGTCGATAATGGTACTTACTGAGGAAACGACATGGGCTGCTTTCCATTGCTGCAAAAAATTCAGAGCCATAAAGAATACACCACTCGCAGTCTGACTCTAGCCCTTCCATACAACATTGTTCCTATTTTGCCACAAAGCCCATGAGATCATTAGCATCAGGGAGGCATTTTCCACAGAAACAGAAGTGAAGGCTAAAGAAAACCACTCATTTAAAGAGGATGCAGAAGGCGCAGGCCAATCCAACGGCGAGCTTAACTAGCAGCTGCGGGCAAAAGGGCACTGAATCAGAATATGCAAGACATTCTCAGGGGCTACATGACATAATGGGCATGAAGGATCAACTGGGACTCTCTTGGACTGAAGCGACGAGAGGCAAGGGACAACATTAACTAGAGCCCGCCAGCAGAAATTAAGCACTTTTGGGGGAACTTTAGCTTTCCAGAACCTTTTCCATATCTCGCTCCCTTCCCCATGTCGAAAGCCATCAACTAGGAACCTATATGCACTCTTAACCGAATAGTGACCTTTGGACTTGAATTTCCAGCACCATGCATCAGAACACGATGAAAGACTAAGAGGAATGTTCAAAATACAACTTCTGTCTCTTTCATTGAACATATGTGCAATTAAACTCTCGTTCCATCTATGGTTAATTATGAGATCTGAAACAACAACTCCAACACAGTTCTGAGGAGGGGTTGTGGAAACCAGAGGCTCAGGCAGCTCTCTCAACCAAGACTGCACCCAGACTGAAACTGACCGGCCATTCCCAATCCTCCAGTAATCCCCGGCTGGAATTAGACCCCGAGTTTCCCATATGTTGTGCCACAAGAAGCTAGGGTTACTTCCCAAAGGAGCTTCAAAGAAAGACTTTGTCGAAAAATAGCGGGCCTTAAGGACATGGGCCACTAAGGACTGAGGCCTGTTGATAATTTGCCAGCCCTGCTTCCCAAGCATGGCCAAGTTAAACTTATGAAGAATTTTGAACCCTAGCCCGCCATCAGATCTGTGCTTTGCCATTCTGTGCCAACCCAGCCAGTGAATACCCCGATTTTGATCTACCCCCTTACTCCACCAATATCTAGTCATCATGCGTTGTAGATCATCACAAAGAGTCCAAGGAAGTAAAAATAAGCTCATCACATAGTTCGACAAAGCTTGGAGGACTGTTTTCAAGAGAACCTCCTTACCTACTTGAGACAACGCCCGATACTTTCAAGAATTCAGCCTTTTCCACAATCTATCCTTAACAAAACTGAATACTTCCCTCTTATTATTCCCAACATGAGAAGGAAGTCCTAAATAATTTCCAAAATCTGGTTTCTCCTTAACCTGAAGCACTGAGCAAACAGAGTCCCGAAGAGCCACAAGAGTGTACCTACTAAAGGAGATAGATGATTTCTGAAAGTTAATCACCTGTTCAGACGCATTTTCATACATGCGAAGGATACGCTTGAGTTCCAAAGCCTCTTGAACATTTGCTCGGGAGAAGATCAGGCTATCATCTATGAAAAAAAGGTGAGAAATCTGCGGGCCACCCCGAGAAACCCTATACCCATGAAGGCTTCCATTGCTCATACAATTTTGCAGGAGACAGGAAAGCCCCTCAGCACAAAGAATAAACAAGTATGGAGATAAGGGGTCTCCTTGCCTCAACCCCCTTGTTGGAACAATAGGGCCTAACTCCTTGCTATCATGCAGGATCCAATAACGAACAGTGGAGATACAAGAGAACAGCAAAGCAACCCATTGTTGCGCAAAACCCAGCCGAAGAAGCATATCCCAAATGAAACCCCACTCAAGTCTATCAATGGCCTTGCTGATATCCATTTTGAGGGCCCCAGAGAATTCTTTCTTCCTTTGATGCACTTTAAAACCATGCAAGGCCTCAAAAGCTAAGATTATATTATCCTGAATACTTCGACCAACAATAAAAGCACTCTGAATCTCCGAGATGATAGTGGGCAGAAGGGACTTAAGCCGATTAACTATCATCTTAGTGATGATCTTATAGACCACATTATAGAGGGCTATAGGACGCAAGTCGCTCATTCGCTCAGGCACAAACTTCTTTGGAATCAGAACTAAAGTCGTCTCATTGGGCTTCAGAGGAATAGACCCAGAATGCAGACACTCAATGCAAAAACTAGATACATCATCTCCTATAATATCCCAATACTGCTGGAAAAAATCAGGATTGAAACCATCTAGCCCAGGGGATTTATCAATTTTCATGGAAAAGGCTGCAAACCTTACCTCATCACAACTGTATGGCGCTAAGAAAGCATTCTGATCCTGTGATACCAACGTCAGGACACACTGCAGTACATGTTCAGAATTACAACCGTGGAAAGTAAAAAGAGTCATAAAGTAATCAGTCATCACACCCTCTAGCCCCGAATTCCTGTTCCGCCATACATTTGAATCATCCAGCAGTTTGACAATCATGTTTTTCCTTTTCCAAGCACTGGCAGATTGGTGAAAAAACGAGTATTAGCATTGCGCTCCTTAAGCCAAAATTTCTTGGCCCGTTGCTTCCAAAAGATCTCACGGAGGCTTAGGAGGTGAAAGAAGCGGGCTTTAGCTCGTATAAACTCAGTTATATGTTCCTGTAGGCGAGAGCCGCGTAAATGGGACATGATAGCAAGACACTCATCCATCTCCGCTTTGTGCTGAAGATGAAGATTTATACCCCAAGATTTGAGAGCTGAACGACAGGTTTCAAGCTTACCCACAGCATCAATGTCAGAAGAAAACTGCCAAATATCAAAAGAAAACTGTCAAATATCAGAAATTAGGTTTCGGCAACCGGCCTCACGTAGCTACGTGTTCTCAAAATGGAACCGGTGAGTATGACGTTGTTCCACAAAGCATTTAACTACAAGCAGGATAGGCAGATGGTCAGACGGTCAGACGTAGAGAAACCCATCACTTCAGCTGATTAAATTATCAATTCACATGAATGTTCCAGATTTATTATATAATTTTATTTTAAAATTACTGAAAAAAATAATATCACCATATGAAAATCAACAGAAAGTATTTATACATTTAAATATTAGAAAATAAAAAGTTATATAATTCTAAAGTAATATTATTAAAATAAAAATTAAACTTGACGTATTATTTTTTTTTATAATTTTGAATTTAATATTGAAATGTTCTCATGACAAGAAGAAAGAAACAAATTTTCATCAATATGTGGTCTAACATTTTCTTTTATTATTTTTCTCATGACGATTCTACTTATTTTTAATATACAAAAATAATTAATTCATTATATATAAAGGTAAAAATAATTATAAATATATATTAAAAAACCAACTTCAATACTATTATTAAGAATAAAAAATAAAATCTTAATTTTTTTGTTTAATATTTTTTTCAAACAACCAGT
Organism: Manihot esculenta; assembly: GCF_001659605.2. Classification (NCBI taxonomy): domain Eukaryota; kingdom Viridiplantae; phylum Streptophyta; class Magnoliopsida; order Malpighiales; family Euphorbiaceae; genus Manihot; species Manihot esculenta. The sequence continues at coordinate 25,227,851 of NC_035170.2, read as the reverse complement.
TAGTATCTTGATTTTTGCGTTGTCAATTTTTAATATTTAATTTTTTATAAAAATATAATTATTTAATTGCTAAAATTATAAATTATATTTATTAAATTTCAAATTCTTAGAAATTAGATAATTATAGTTTTGAAGTGCATATAAGCTATATAATTTTTTTATATTATAAAATAAACAATTAATGATTAATTAACTAATAAATACAAACCCCCAGCTCATCTAACTTTCTGTATAAATTGCAATAACTATAAATTCTATCTTTTCTTGAAAAATAATTGTTTACAAAACATTGGATTCCTCCCATTTCTGCAATCAATAATGAGAGGAAAATAATAAGAAAATTCATAAAGACAGACAAAAAATGGCCAACAAAACCAAGACCAGCTTAGTAAATCACCCCTTCCTTGTAATTAGATCCAGTGATTTTGCTATGGTCTAACGGAGTGATGTTGTTCAATACAGAAGAAACATTTCAGAGCGTATATTATATTTATTTCAAATCGATATAAAATTTAATATAATTTTTTTATATTAAAAATTATTTTTAAAAAACTCAATATTGATAAAAAAATTCTGATACACGTTAAATTTGAATAAAATTTAATTCATTTCATAAACTATTCAAAAAGGAAGAGTGTCTAAAATTTTTATAAAAATATATTATTTTTATTTTAATCCGATATGAGATTCATGTGTTGTTAATATGTAAATAATTAAAATATTATTGTCTTTAATTTGTCTGTAAAATTTTTAAATTACAATTATTGAGTTTATAGTTTATGATATGTACATATCTAAAAAGTTAATAACTTAAAAAAGACATGGACTGATTAATATATTTTGTAAAAATATATGAACTAAGTAATTAATTATTTAATTTGTATGAGTAAATAATTTATTTTTTTTAAAATATAATTTTATAAATAATTTATCACTATTAAATTAACATTTTATTTATTTTTATGAAAAATATTTTTATAATTAAATAAAAAATTAATTTTTTTAATTTTAAAATTTAATTAAAATATTTTAACGTTAATTATGATTTGATTTTCTTATATTATTAAAAATAATATAAAATTTTTATTAATTGAATATTTTTATCTAAAATTAAATCAAATTAAAATAATTAAAAATTTTAAAAATAAAAATTGAATCGAATTAAAAAAAATAAAAAATTAAATCAAAATTTTAAATTAATTCAATTTAATTAATTTTTTATTTAAATCAAATATTATTCACAAAGTTTTATTTGTCTTATTTTAAAATTTAAAGAACTTATATACTCTCAAGACATATTTAATATATTCTAAAAATTTTAAATAATTTAATTAATTTATTTTAATAGTTAAAGGGTCAGTTTAAATAAATAATAATAATTACTTATTTATTTAATTATTAGCTAATACTTGAGGCAAAAATCGGCCGTTTACCAATAAAATTTTGCTTTGTTACTTGTGAGGGCAAGTCCTTGGGTTCTGTGGGCTCCAAGTATAGCCCTTGGGTATTGGGGCTACCGTTGCATTAGATTTTATTTTATTTTATCTTTACTTTAGGCCCAACTTCAATTCTTACTGCCTTTGAATTTGGAAAATAAAATAACCATTCATCCTTGTAATTGAATGCTTATACAGTTGGAGTTAAAAATAATAAATTTTATATATTTAATTTAAATGTTTTTTTAAATTATTATAAAAATAATAAATTTTGAATTTTTTACTATTCTTAATGCATTATTAGAAAAAAGAAAAAACAAATGGCCCAATGCAAATAGAAAGTGTAGCCTTGAATTTGGGCTTATAGCCCAGTCTAGTAATTATTTTTAAAAAGTTCAAAGGACCGAATTGCAATTTGATTAAAATTAAGATACTAATATGAAAATTTACCCTCTATGATAAAGGACGGTCTCCGCTATTCACTTTCCCAATCTATTCTAATCTTACAAATTTGAAATTTTCTCACAATCAAAAACCAGAAGAAACCCGAAAATGGCCGCCGGATCTCCTCGCGAAGATAATGTCTACATGGCCAAGCTCGCCGAGCAAGCCGAGCGCTACGAGGAAATGGTCCAATTCATGGAGAAAGTCGTCTTTTCGACGCCGGAATCTGAGGAGCTCAGCGTCGAGGAGCGCAATCTCCTCTCCGTCGCCTACAAGAACGTGATCGGCGCCCGTCGTGCTTCCTGGAGGATCATTTCCTCCATTGAGCAGAAGGAAGAGAGCCGAGGGAACGCTGACCATGTCGCTGCAATCAAGGAGTATAGGGCCAAGATTGAGAGTGAGCTTTCGGAGATCTGTGGTGGTATCTTGAAGCTTTTGGATGAGAAACTTGTGCCGGCTGCTGCCTCCGGCGATTCCAAGGTGTTTTATCTGAAGATGAAGGGGGATTACCATAGGTATCTCGCCGAGTTCAAGACTGGAAATGAGAGGAAAGAAGCTGCTGAGAATACGCTCAATGCGTATAAAGCTTCCCAGGTTTGTATTGATTTGGAGAATTTACAGATGTGTTTGTGCAAAATAATACTTGAAATATTGAATTTAGTTGGATCTGCTTATGTTGGTTATTTGATGGGTCTCATTCGTTTGAGCCAATATTGGGTGAGATCTGTACATGTTTGTTAAGATGATTTGGGGATTGTCTTGTTTGTTTAACTCTTTGTTTTGTTGATTTGATAGCGATACTTTCAAGTGATGATATGGTTGTTGGATCTTGCAAATGTTATGGTTTTGGTTTCTTTTGCATAGATCCATTTCTGATAGTCAATATTCGAACTCTGCCTAAGGATCCATTCTCCTGGTCTATAGATGTCAAATGCGATAAATTACATTACTATTGCGTAATTGATTAGCCTATTTTTATTAATTATTATGGGCATATCTATTGTCTGATTCGTTGCCAAGAATTATTCTATGTAAACCATTGGACAATTGAGCTTCACTTACTCTGTATGAACAATCATAAATGGTGTTTTTGCATCTGTTCTTAACTGTTTGATTTGGTCAATTTTTTTGTTGGAGTTTGAGGTTCGTTTTTTCCCCCTATTTTCTCTAGTAATTATTGTGGGCATTACTGGTATGGTTTTGCAGCCTAGTGAACCCAGACTTTTATTAGTTCCATCCAATATTTGGGAAGTGTTTTTCCTTCACATGGTGTTTAAAATTAAGTATTTAATTGCTCGGTGTTCTTTACAAAGTGTTCTGGTGCAACAGTATTAGTTGTAATGCGGAGTTACTAAGAATTTGTGGTGATGTATATTTACAGGATATTGCAAATGCTGAACTAGCTCCAACTCATCCAATCCGGCTAGGACTGGCGCTGAACTTCTCTGTGTTTTATTATGAGATCTTGAATTCTCCTGATCGTGCTTGCAATCTTGCCAAACAGGTGAGTGAATCAGAAATTTGCCCAACTTCTTTTCCACAGTATATGTCACTTTCTCATTTCCCCTCATCCTCTCTCCAAAATTTCCTTTTAACAACAACTGGATTAAGACTAAGCTAGGAGTCGATCTTGATTTTTTTTTAAAAAAAATTTTATCGTATGCATTTCAGTGCCAGTAATAATGGTTACTTTCTCAGTCTATGTAGATACTAGATAGTATTAATATATTGCCATACATGTTTATGTTGTCTTTCTTAGGCTTTTGATGAAGCCATCTCAGAGCTTGATACACTGGGAGAGGATTCATACAAGGATAGCACTTTGATCATGCAACTTCTTAGGGATAATCTCACTTTATGGACTTCTGATATGCAGGTCGCTATCTGCTCTTTCATCTAATCTGTTGCATTTTTATCCTATATTATTAATGAATATTTGCTAGTGAGATTTTTATTGAGATTTTGCTTTCATGTGTTTAGGATGATGGGACAGACGAGATCAAAGACGCATCCAAGCACGAAGAAGAGCAAAAGTAATGAAGTAACTTAACTTACTAATATATTTTACTTCTCCCGTATTTGTTTTTGTTCGGAGAAGTAGCTTGGTCCACTATTCCTATTATGAGTATTCAGTAGTTGGTCCTTGTTTTATTAAGCTTGGAAGTATTTTACTTCTTAGTTTTTATTTTATTGTATTTTAATTTTTTAAAATTCTGATCAGTTCTTAAATGCTTTATTTTCAGTTGTTTTTGTGACAATAAAGGAACTAATGACCAAGACCTTTTCTTTTTTCTTCACTTTTCTAAAAGTTCAAGTTGATTATTCATGGAAGACATGAAGTTAATTGCTTTACTGTTTTTGCATTGTGATTATACTTGTATCATGTATTTTCTAATTAATCACTTGTCATGTAATACTTTCGAAGGTATATTGGTTGTCTTCCATCTTTTGGTCTGAATTATTGCATTTAAGATTGTATAGGTGGTCTTCTCCGTTAGCAGCTTTGTGGTCAAGTATTTCTCATCTTTATATTAAAAGCAAGTTGTAACTGAATCATAAATATTGAAATGATGCTTTGGCTTTGGCTTTATTTAGTCCATATAGTATAGGAAAAAATTATTAGTTGATTCAAATTCATTAAAACGTTCTATGAAATTTTGAAAAATCTATTAATTTAGTTTTTATGTTTTAGTCTTCAATTGTTTTACTAGGGAAATTTATTATTCAGTTTTTGTTCTTTATTATTGAGAAATTTATTAGTTGATTTTTTTTAGTTTTGAAAAATATATTAGAACATTATTAAGGTTTTAAAAAGTCTATTAATTAATTATTTTATTAGTTTTAGTCATCGAGTGATTTTTTACTATTTAGTTATGAAAAAAAATTATTAATTAATTTTTTAATTTTATAAAAATATTTATTAATTAATTTTTTATATTTAGTATATTTTAAATTTTTTATAATATTTAATGGTTAAAATTAATAGAATTAATTAGTAAATTTTTAAAATTTTAGGAATTAAAGTTTTAGGTGGTTTCATTCTCTCACATTTATCGTCTTATTCTCTTCTTCCAAAGCTTTAAGATGAAAAAAATGAAGGTAAGCTCGCCCAACTCAGTATCGTCCACCGAGTTCTTCTCTTGATGTGAGGAAAGAGACTGGTATGGCTCTTGTATAAAGAGAAATGCCACTTAGCTTCGGATTTTTCTCTAAGATGTAACGTGAAAGCGACTCGGAGAGATGGGAGGAAACATAAAAAAAAAGCTATTTTTTATTTGATTAATTTGAAAATGACTTGTAATAATACTCAAATTAAAGTTGGAAGGATTATGAAAAAGAGTCAATTGATGTTAAAACGTTTGTCCTCTATCCATATTTTAATTTTAATTTTTTAATTTTAATCTAATTAGTTCAATATGTATATTTTAATATATTTTTAATTAATTTATAAAATTTTAAATTTAATAGTTTAGATAATAATTTAATAATTTAGTTATAATGTCCAAATTTACATTATTTTATATTTTAATCTAAACATTTAAATTTCAGTTTAATTGATATAATATTTGAAGTTGAATGTAATTTTAGTTAATTTTTAAAAATTTAAATATAAGAAGTCAAATAAATATAAAATATAATATTTTATTATTTTTTAAATATAAATTAATTCTACAAATAAAAATAATACTAATTCATATTTAATTATTGTTAAATGACCATTGATGGATCACCTTAAATGTATTTTAATAATTTTTTTAAATTTATTTATAAATTTAAATATTTATTCTGTCTAATTTTTTTATCAAAATCTAAATAAATTCACTAATAATTTTTTAATAAATTATTAAATAATTTAATTTTATAAAATATAGAGATATTTCTACTCGCATAATTTTAATATAAAAATAAATTAATAAATTTCTAAAAATTTAAAAACCTGATAATTATTCTAACTAAATAAAATTGCAATACTAAAATTTAAAAGGAAGTTTTTTTAGTTCATACACAATTTTAGATTAGTTAAGATGATGAATTTTGAATATTAAATATTAAATAATTTATAAAAAAAAAAAAATATTTTATCACTTATATTCATTCCAAAGAATTCTTCATAAATTTTGGTAATAATTGGTTTTAACTGATTTGACTATAAATATATATATATATATAAAAGTTAAAAAAAATTAATATTTTATTTTTATCCTTTTAAATTATTTTGCTTATTATTTGATCACATATTAATGCCTAACAATAAAAATATTAAATATTTAAAAATAAATTATGAATATTTAAAATATAAAATATAAATAAATAATATAACTAAAATGATCAGTACTTGTGATATATATAAGGAGTAAAGAGATAGAAAAAGGGGGAAATTAATTAAAAGAAATATATTTGATTCAATAAAATAACTATTTATTAATTTAAGAGTGATCGCTAAAATCGAAAAAAAGAAATTATTATTAATATTGACAAATGTTTAAATTGTATTTATTAATTAAATAACTCAATTAATGTTAAAATTGATATGAATATTTTGAGGATTAAATCGACAAAATTCAGAGGCTCAACTTTTTTTTTTTTTGAAAAAAAAACCTTATAAATCGAAACCTTAAAACCCATTGGATTGGTCCAAATCCACCATAACTAACCCAAGCCCATAACAAATACTTACCCACCCGACCGACAGCGATCCGCATTCAAGTCGGTTCGCCCCATTTCATATCTGCAAAATAATCCCAGTAACCTCCCCAAACCGCCAAACGGTCTCTTCTACACACAGAGAGAGGAGGAGATTTGACGATCATCAAAACTCGTTTCAGGTCAGTTCCTACTTCCAATTTATTTTTCAATTTTGTAATTTAAGATTTGCTGCAGTTTCCATTTTCATTTCTTTGCAAAACCCTAATTTCTGGTTCTTTTTTTATTGTTTTATTTGCTTTCTAGGGTTTTAGATTATCTGTGACAGTAATATACTCGCGGAACAGTCGATCTCAAATCAATTAAATGGATTCAGAGATAGCGAAAGCTCAAGAAGAGCGCAAAAAAATGGAGAAAGAGCTTGCTTCGCTCACCACCCTCACCTTCGATAAAGAACTTTACGGAGGAACTGACCGTGACGCTTATGTTACCTCGATTCCTGTAAATGATGAGGATGATTTTGAAGTTGGTGACAATGAAGTTGCTCGAAAGCTTGCCTCTTATACTGCCCCGAAGTCGCTTCTTAAGGAGATGCCTCGTGGTGGGGATGAGATGGATGATGGTGGGTTCAAGAAACCATCTAAGATTATTGACCGTGAGGATGACTATAGGAGGAGGAGGTTGAATAGGGTGATTTCGCCGGACAGGCATGATGCATTTGCTGCTGGGGAGAAGACGCCCGATCCTTCAGTGAGGACATATGCGGATGTGATGAGGGAGGAGGCGTTGAAGAGAGAGAAAGAGGAGACTCTTAGGGCAATTGCCAAAAAGAAGAAGGAGGAAGAGGAGGCAGCGAAAGAGGGTAGGGAAACTGCTGCAGCGACTAAGGAGGTCGCACCCAAAAGAAGGAATAGGTGGGACCAGTCGCAGGATGATGGATCTGCCGTTAAGAAGGCGAAGACTGGTTCAGATTGGGATTTGCCTGATGCTACGCCTGGGATTGGAAGATGGGATGCCACCCCTACACCTGGAAGACTGGGGGACGCAACCCCATCTGTGGGGAGGAGAAATAGATGGGATGAAACTCCAACTCCTGGCAGGTTGGCAGATTCAGATGCTACTCCTGCTGGTGGAGCCACTCCTGGGGCTACCCCAGCTGGAGTTACTTGGGATGCAACTCCAAAAGGGTTGGTCACTCCAACCCCAAAAAGGCAGAGGTCACGTTGGGATGAGACGCCAGCAACTATGGGTAGCGCCACACCTATGGCAGGGGCTACACCGGCAGCTGCTTATACTCCTGGGGTTACTCCTGTAGGTGGGATTGATTTGGCCACTCCTACTCCCAATGCCATTAATTTGCGAGGTGCAATGACCCCTGAGCAGTATAATTTGATGAGATGGGAGAAGGATATTGAGGAGAGAAACAGGCCCTTGACTGATGAGGAGCTTGATGCTATGTTCCCACAGGAAGGGTACAAGATTTTGGAGCCTCCAGCATCTTATGTGCCTATCAGAACGCCTGCAAGGAAGTTACTGGCTACGCCAACACCAATGGGTACTCCTCTCTATGCTATTCCTGAGGATAATAGGGGGCAGCAGTTTGATGTGCCAAAGGAAGCTCCTGGTGGGTTGCCATTTATGAAGCCAGAGGATTATCAGTACTTTGGAGCTTTGTTAAATGAAGAGGATGAGGAGGAGCTGTCTCCAGAGGAGCAGAAAGAGAGGAAAATTATGAAGCTCTTACTGAAGGTTAAGAATGGGACGCCTCCACAAAGAAAGACTGCTTTGAGGCAGTTGACTGATAAGGCTAGAGAGTTTGGTGCTGGGCCTTTGTTTAACCGAATTTTGCCACTTCTTATGCAGCCCACTTTGGAAGATCAAGAAAGGCATCTTTTGGTTAAGGTAATTGATAGGGTTCTGTATAAGTTGGATGAATTGGTCAGGCCTTTTGTTCACAAGATTCTTGTTGTGATTGAACCATTGTTGATTGATGAGGACTATTATGCTCGTGTAGAAGGAAGAGAAATCATCTCTAATTTGAGTAAAGCAGCTGGTTTGGCTACTATGATTGCTGCTATGCGTCCTGATATTGACAATATTGATGAGTATGTTAGGAATACAACTGCTAGAGCTTTTAGTGTTGTTGCTTCTGCCTTGGGGATTCCAGCGTTGTTGCCTTTCCTGAAAGCTGTCTGTCAAAGTAAGAAATCATGGCAAGCTCGCCACACTGGAATAAAGATTGTGCAGCAGATTGCTATCTTGATTGGCTGTGCTGTTTTGCCTCATTTGAGATCTCTTGTTGAAATCATAGAACATGGTCTCAATGATGAGAATCAAAAAGTGCGGACAATCACTGCTTTGTCATTGGCTGCACTTGCTGAAGCTGCTGCCCCATATGGTATTGAAAGCTTTGACTCCGTTTTGAAGCCATTGTGGAAGGGTATTAGGTCACACCGGGGGAAGGTCTTGGCTGCTTTCTTGAAGGCAATTGGTTTTATTATTCCTCTTATGGATGCTATATATGCCAGTTACTACACCAAGGAAGTTATGATTATCCTAATCCGTGAATTTCAGTCCCCTGATGAAGAAATGAAGAAAATTGTGCTTAAAGTGGTCAAGCAGTGTGTGAGTACTGAGGGTGTGGAAGCTGAATATATACGTTCTGATATTCTTCCTGAGTTCTTTAGGAACTTCTGGGTTAGGAGGATGGCATTGGATAGAAGAAATTATAGGCAACTTGTGGATACAACTGTGGAGATTGCTAACAAGGTTGGTGTGAAAGATATTGTAGGGAGAATTGTTGAGGATCTTAAAGATGAGAGTGAACCATACAGGCGTATGGTTATGGAAACAATTGAGAAGGTGGTTGCAAACTTGGGTGCATCTGATATTGATGCTAGATTGGAAGAACTTTTGATTGATGGAATTCTTTATGCATTCCAAGAGCAGACGAGTGATGATGCAAATGTGATGCTTAATGGGTTTGGTGCCGTTGTGAATGCTCTTGGACAGAGGGTGAAACCTTATCTTCCTCAGATTTGTGGTACCATAAAGTGGCGTTTGAACAACAAAAGTGCAAAGGTGAGACAACAAGCTGCTGACCTTATTTCTAGGATTGCTGTTGTCATGAAACAGTGTCAAGAGGAACAACTGATGGGTCATCTTGGTGTTGTCTTGTATGAGTATTTGGGAGAAGAATACCCTGAAGTTCTTGGATCAATTCTAGGAGCTCTCAAGGCCATTGTCAATGTTATTGGTATGACAAAAATGACTCCCCCTATCAAAGATTTGCTTCCTAGGTTGACCCCCATTTTGAAGAATAGGCATGAAAAGGTCCAGGAGAATTGTATTGATCTTGTTGGTCGTATTGCTGATCGTGGTGCTGAGTTTGTTCCAGCTAGGGAGTGGATGAGAATCTGTTTTGAACTCCTGGAGATGCTTAAGGCCCACAAGAAGGGTATTCGACGAGCTACTGTAAACACTTTTGGTTACATTGCCAAAGCCATTGGGCCTCAAGATGTCCTTGCTACCTTGCTAAACAATCTGAAGGTCCAGGAGCGCCAGAATCGTGTTTGCACAACTGTTGCTATTGCCATTGTTGCAGAAACGTGTTCACCTTTTACAGTCTTGCCAGCTCTAATGAATGAGTACCGGGTTCCGGAGCTCAATGTGCAGAATGGTGTCTTGAAATCTCTCTCTTTCCTGTTTGAGTACATAGGGGAAATGGGTAAAGATTATATCTATGCGGTGACTCCATTACTTGAGGATGCACTCATGGACAGAGATCTAGTTCATAGGCAGACTGCGGCTTCTGCTGTCAAGCACATGGCTTTGGGGGTTGCTGGATTGGGTTGTGAGGATGCTCTAATCCACCTACTTAACTATGTGTGGCCAAACATCTTTGAGACTTCTCCTCATGTTATCAATGCTGTGATGGAAGCCATTGAAGGAATGAGAGTGGCATTAGGTGCTGCTATTGTGTTAAACTATTGTCTCCAGGGGCTGTTCCATCCTGCCAGGAAGGTCAGGGAAGTGTACTGGAAGATCTACAACTCGCTGTATATTGGATCTCAAGATGCTCTTGTAGCAGCTTATCCAGTGCTGGACGATGAACAGAATAACATATATAGTAGGCCTGAGTTGACAATGTTTATCTGAACTGTTATTTTGTTCCTTCTTTTTGTTGTCGACCAATGAGGACTGAGGGAGTCATCTAGGATGGATGCTAAGGCGAATGCGCACTTTGGTTACTATAATTGTTGGACCAAGTTGAACTTACATTTTTCTATGTGCTTGTTTGCTTCTGTGTAGTTTGTCAAGTATAATAGCACTCTTATTAAACTCAACTTAAATTTCTGATATCTGTTTATCGTTTTCACTGTTATTGATGTCCAAATTTATACGTGTATCACTTGGGTTCACAAGTTCTGTGTTTTTCTATGTTTTTGCTTGTTGCTGCATGATGCTGACTACCTCCTACTATCGTGGAGTACAGAATACCGGTACACACCTAACTTGGGCAGCAAATCCAACCCCCTAAGGCAACGAATCGAGCTAAATGGTTCGAAGTCGCTCAATAGTTTATACTTGACGGAACAATCTATGCCATGTATGGTCTGGGGCGTCTCTGGTGTTTTTGTGTTAAATTATTAACTTCTTTGTGTAATGAAATATATTCACATCTTAAATTTTTGCTGCTGAATTTTGCTTCTGGCATTTCGCTGTTCTTCAAAGGATTAAAAAGAGGTGCAGGTGATACTGGGAATCTGTGACCTTCTCATTGGAGGTGCGGCCGTGTGGGTGCTATAACCTTAAGATTCATTGGGAGATTTTGTTCTGCTCATGGGAGAAGTTCCTGAAAATGAAATGATTTACCGGCATTTCAATTAACAGTTTAATCTGCTGCCTTAGTTCTACTTTCTGTGCAATCTTTATGGTATTTTGGATTCTTCTTGATGATAATTTTTTCTCCTTGTGCAGATCAGTGTGCAATGAGCACAAGCTATACATGACATTTCCATTTCACTACTGAAGCCAATTTGTTGAGAATCTATTGATCTGACTAAGAACTGTTGCTTTTTCTCAACAGATGCTTGTAGTATAAAAGGATTATCATCTTCTTTAGCTGAATTTTCCATATGTTTAAGGAAATTCATTCCATATTTTAATTTTTTTTTTTTCATTAGTTTGCTGGATTTCTTCTAGTGTCCTGAAATGAAGTTCTTATTTCTGGATGTGAATGGAGCTTTGTTTTGGCCTCAGTTGTTCAGTGAGGCTACTTGCATGTAGTAGTAGATTGTCTCCTCTGTATATGGATTGGAATCATTAATAGCTAATCGGCTGACAGTGGTTTCTTGTGTTTGCCAAGCCTGATTTTTGGTTTGCGTGGCATTGTCTTGAATCCTTGATATTCTGGTGAGGTGCTGTAATGCAACTCCCCCGCATCTCTTCTGGCTTTGAAGATGTTAAGCAAGGAGATATAAACCATCTGGTTTCTCCTTGCTTAGAGGGTGATCCGTAGTACCGTTAAAATGGACTTAAGAGTCCGTGGATAGTTCAGGATGGACGGTATTTTTTCGGATTTGAATAAGAGATTTAAAATTTATTTTTAAAATATTTTTTTTTCCTTGCTTCATTTTAAGAGTAAGTTTGCGCAGATCGGACCGGATAGATCCGCGGGTTATCTGTTTTTAAACAATATGGTTTTAAGACTTCAATTTGAAAAAGAAAAATCTTAATACACACGCGAATTAGTAGTAGCTCACCACACAAAAGTGCAAATTCTATTTCCTTTTATGTTTCTCGATAGTCGCTTCTCATTCTTTCAGTCTCATAAAATCAATCTCAACAAGTCAATCTAAATGGAGTATTTACTCTGTCTGATCGATTCTATTCTTTGTTTTTACGATATGCTAGGTTTTCTCTTTTCTTTTTTGGATCGATCTCTAGTATCTATTTATTATTATTGCAGCTTCAAATTTCAAGGTAATTAACTTTATATTTTATTTTAATTTCCTTTTTGATATAAGGCATTTGATTATATTTTTTATGAATTTACAAAATTAAAAATTAATAAATTGAAAAATTAGAAATCTTGGATACATTTTTTGTATACTTGGTTAAGGTTTTGATAAATTTTAGGGTTCCTCTTATGACATATGCAACAGTGCAGAGCTCATTTGGATCCCCAGTAGGAAAGGTTGTTCTTTCCGTAGAATCATTACATATTGAAATTATAAGCAAAGAAAATAAGGAAAAAAGCAAGATTTTTATGGAAAACAAGAAAAATTGAAACAAATAATTCAACGGGTATAAGATTTTTCCTTTTTTTTTTTTGTTTTTTCACAAAGGAAGGACATAAGATAAATAAGAACCATAAGTGCATCTGCAGCTTGGTTAGATTTGGGCCCTGGCATGTCACAAAATTTTAAATCCTTGACCCTGACTTGGAACAACATTATCAATGCCTATCTTGTCTTAGCTAGCCCATGCATTGATTAAAGGACAATTAGAAAGAGTCTGATTTCTCCTCCTTTGTTTCCTCGAATTATGTCATGAGATAACATATTAATCTGGGCATATGCATAAAATAACAATAAGATTTAATAGGAGAAGCTTTGAAAGATTAATTTTACATTTGAAAAGAGTCTGATTTCTCATCCTTTTGTATCAAATTGTCTATATGCTTATACTTTATTACTACGAAGCTTAGAAGAAATTGTCATACTTCTTTTATTTCCATAAACTTGAAAAATGAATGTCTAATTTATAAAGATGATGATAAAATTAATAATAGCTTACTAGATTTTAACATCATTTAATTAGTATTTATTAAATATAATTGTTAATTATTGAAGTGGATTAGTCTCGCTATATTTAAAAAATTTAATTTGTTATTTTAATTTAAAATAATTTAACTAATTAGCTTAAGAATTAATATATGTTTTTTGGTTTTTTTTGTAAAAGGCATCTTAAAGTATTCTTTTTTACTATGGAGTCTCAATCTAGTGATCGTGCTAAATATGATTAATGTCACAAATCTTATGAAGAACAAAGCGAAATACAAAGTCGTAAGATAAACTCAAATGATGAGAGTAAACCCTTTAATAAAAAATATAAGTATACTTCAGATGTGTGGATTTATTTCACTACCGTAGGATTAGATAAAGATAAAAAATCTAGAGTAAAATGTAATGCTTGTGGAGCTGAATTAGTTGGGAGAGGGTCAAAGCATGGGACGTCTACTCTTTCTCGTCATGCTTCGACTTGTAAAATGTGGGCAATATGATTATTGATTAGGCCGAAAAACTTAGAAGTAAAATGATTTTCCAAAAAGTTTTACATGAGAAATTACTATGGCAATCATTAAGCATGATCTTCTTTTTTTGTTTGTTGAGTATGAAGGGATTAGAGAAATATGAAAATATCTCAAACCAAATCTCAAATTTGTTATTAGGAATACGACTGCAGTTGATATTTGAAAATTTTATGGGGAACAAAGAGATAAATTAAAAGAGGTTTTGAAAAATATTTATAATAGAATATGTCTTACTACTGATGTTTTGATTGCTTGCACTATTGAGAGTTATATTTGTGTGATTATTCACTTTGTTGACAATGAATAGAAGTTGAATAGCAAGATCTTAGCCTTAGCCTTTTTTTATTTTCCTCCTCCACATACTGGATTTGAGCTATCACAAAAAAATTTTAATATTTTAAGTAAGTGGAGTATGGAACATAAGATATTTTCAATCATTTTAGACAATGCATCTACTAATAACAATATGCAAGATAGGTTAAGAGATACACTTTTCACTTTTGATGGTTTGCCATGTGGTGGAAGATTTTTTCATGTGCGTGTTATTATGCGCATATTCTTAATCTACTTGTTCAAGATGGCTTGCCTATTACAAAAGAGGCATTACACAAAATTAGAAAGAGTGTGAAATATGTGAAATGGTCAGAAGGTAGAAAGAATAACTTTGAAGAGTATGTCAAACAGGCTGGTATTGAAGGTGGAGTGCACTTACGTATGGATGTACCTATTAGGTGAAATTTCACTTATTTGATGCTTCAAAGTGCTTTGAAATATAGGCGTGAATTTAATTTTTTGAAGATGCGTACTAACTATATTTCGTATCCTTCAAAGAGTGGAAAAGAGGGGTAAAGATTTGTGAATTGTTGCTACCTTTCTATACCATTATCACTTTGATCTTCCAACTTGTATTTTCATCAAATTTGAAAAACTGAGTTCTTTTAATAAAGAACCATGATAATGAAGATGAAGTGATTGTAAGAATAATTCAGAGCATAAAAGCCAAGTTTGACAAGTATTGAGAGGATATCCTTCAAAGAGCGGAAAAGAGGGGTAAAGATTTGTGAATTGTTGCTACCTTTCTATACCATTATCACTTTGATCTTCCAACTTGTATTTTCATCAAATTCGAAAAACTGAGTCTCTTTTAATAAAAAACCATAATAGTGAAGATGAAGTGATTATAAGAATAATTCAGAGCATAAGAGCCAAGTTTGACAAGTATTGAGAGGATTATAGTGAAATTCTTTCACTTGGAGCTATTCTTGATAGAAGCTTACATTGGTGAACTATTGTTTTAAAGAAGTTGATCCGGTTGATACTCTAAGTAAGATTAAAAAAGTCAAGAGCAATTTGTTATTACTCTTTAATAAATATGTCAAGGAGTCACCAAATATTTCTTCATTATCTAATCCTTCAAATTCAGTGAGGTCTAATAGTGTTGGAGTGAGTTCCACATGATTTGGATTTGGATCCAAACAACTGCAGTAAATTTCTAATTTTTTTCTAATTTTTGTGGTTGTTTATATAATGATCAAATAACTAATTTATATATTTATATTATTATTAAATTATTTTGGATTGTTTGAATACGATTTCATAGATATTAGCTGCTTCATTGATTCTTAGTATGAGAAATCTCAGTTAGAGAAGTATTTGGAAGAATTAGGACTTGATTGGAGAGATTTTCAAAATCTGAATGTTTTAAACTGGTGGAAGGAGAATAAAATAAAATTTTCTAACTTGTCTAGTATAGCTTGTGACGTTGTGGTAGCTTCAGAGTCTGCATTTAGCATTGGAGCTAGAGTTCTAAACAAGTATCGAAGTTGTTTGCTTATTAAAAACGTGCAAGTTTTGATTTGTGCACGTAATTGGTTGCTTGGTTATACTCCTGGGGTAAGTAATACTTTTTAAATAATTTTATTTTAAGTTATCGCTTATGTTTATACGTGTTATTTATTAATTTTATTTTCTGTAGACGAAAATCAATACGTGAATAGCAACAAAAGAGTAGAAAAATAAGATGTATTAATTTCTTAAAAAAAATTTAAATGTTATTGATTTAGAGAAAAATAATATTGATTGATATTTTCTTATTTTGTATATGTTTTAGTAAGTTCATTCTATTATTTTAACGATTTTAATAAGTTTTGTTTAGATTTTAATTTAATTCTTAAACTATGAAATTTGTTAAAAGTTATGATTTTTTTAATTATTTTTTTATATTAATTTTTGATGTAATTATAATATTTGATTGGATTAACAAAAGAAAAAAAAAATATAGATTTAAAATCTATTTGTTAGTTATAGTATTTTTTTTATTTGGTGATAATAGTGGGTAAGTATAACATAAAGCTTTTTTAACTTTAATTAACAGCGTGAGTTTAATTAACTTTTTAATTTCAATTCAATTTTTACTTGTAAAAAAAGGACATGTTGGTGAGGTCTATGAATCTACTGTGGATTATACTGAATTTAAATTTTAAAGGCTCATTTGTTAACGGACTTTTTTAACTCCGTATGTTTTGGGATTAAACTCTCGCAAACCAAATCAGACTGAACCAAACAGCTCGGTCTGACAACGCTAGTGATTTGTGGTCTCTCTTGGTGGTCAATATAGAGTAGCATCGTCGGCTGCTTTGGTGGATGATTTCATATTATTAGCTCGTTTATATTCAAACTACATTTAAAACGAGCTAAAATGTTAAATTTATTTTTAAATTATATATTAAAAATTAAATTACTAAATTTTAGTTTTTATCTAATTTTAGCCTATTATTAAATAATCAAATAATGTGGTTTATTGAATTTAGTTACTTATTTAATTTTTTAATAATAATTTAAACTAAAAAAATGAAATTTAACTTTTGCAATCCCCCTCTTATAGTCTAGAGGTAAATTATACATGTTTTGCTATTTAAATTTTTCTGTAATTTTTTTAATTTTCTGAAATATTTAATTTTTAAAATTAATAGAGTGGTTGATTAATTAACTTATTAAAATCTCATGTAAATTTTAATAAATTTTTTAAAAGTAAAAAATTAATTAATAAGTTTTTATTTGTTAAAAGAATTAATTAAAATTATATTAAAATATAAATATTCAATTAATTTATTTAAAATTTTAATATTTAGCCATTTGCCAACCGATTAACCTTTTTAAATCCAGCAGATAAAATGATAAAAGTCCAGCCCATTGGCAGTCGGTATATAATAATTCTAT
This sequence comes from Manihot esculenta, assembly GCF_001659605.2. Lineage (NCBI taxonomy): Eukaryota > Viridiplantae > Streptophyta > Magnoliopsida > Malpighiales > Euphorbiaceae > Manihot > Manihot esculenta. Next base: position 25,210,790 of record NC_035170.2, on the reverse strand, counting down.
TCCCGCCTAAAGCCACCGTTTCTCGCCTCTCTCTCTCTCTCTCTGTCACTCTGTGCCGCGCAATGGATTCAAAAGAAGCTGATGAAGTGAAACCTTTGGCGGAATTTCTAATTCGCCACCACTCTGAGCAGCTCCGTTCCATTGTTTTGTCTTCTGACCCTAAGCTTCACTATCCTCTTTACATCGAGTATCGCCTTACAACCCACCAACTTCTATTTCGGTTTCTCCTTCTTCTTCCTTAATATCCTCATTGTCTCCTTTTCAGTTTTGCAGAGCTAATGGACGAAAATCCCCAACTTGCCCATCTCGTGTTCTCCCAGCCAACTGAGTACTTGCGGCATTTCGACCAAGCTGCGTTGTGGGCTCACGTATGTAACCTTCTCATGTATATGTACATGTTTAATCTATTTAATAGTTTCGTCTTAAATTCAGGAACTATAAATGGGTGTAGCCCTAAATGTGTATTTATAACCTAAGCCTTCAATGGAAGCTGCTTAAAATTGTTTGTTTTTAAGGTGGGATTATGTATGTGCTGCTTTGATTGCTTCCTAAATTCTTCTTGAAATGAATTTCGTGCACTTACGAGATTTGTAGCTGCAACCTAACTCTGTAGCTATGGTTGCTTGGTAAGTTGAGATGAGATGATGCACTAATATAGGTATTGCATATGGGTGGATGTAGAAAATTGTGCTGGAGAATTTGAATTTTGGAGAGAAGGGGATTCAGAAGAAATATATTCATGTTCGTATTAATGTCTGTGGATCTCCACTTGAATACCCTGGTTTGCTTCTCTTTCTCTCTCTCTCTTGGTCTTTTGGTTTTTGGTTTGACTTGTATTTTATATGTTTGTGTTTGGCTGAAATCTAGAGACCTTTCCAAGCATCGGACGTGTGAGGGTGAAGCACCGAGGGATTCTTCTTACGCTAAAAGGAACTGTAATTAGATCTGGGACAATAAAGATGTATGAAGGGGAGAGGATGTATCAGTGTCGGAAATGCAAGCACGAGTAGGTTATTGTTAATTTCTTTGGCATGAATCCATTGAGTTTTATTAATTTAATTTTCCTGGTTCAGCTCCACAGTTATGGCAGGATTGAAGTAAAGGATCTGCCTTGTTGAGTTTGTTTATTATTTGGTTTTAGTGGAGGAAGCAGACTATGAATGAGTAGCATGTGCAGTGTGTAGTAGTTTTAGTCTTCATGTATAACTAATTGGTGGATAATGCTGTCTAACAAGGTTGAGTTTAGCAACCATTATGCTAATTATGTCTGGGAAAGCTTAATATTGGATTTTAACTCCATTTAAGTTCAATCAAGCAGAGATTGACTACCTGAATGCTGGGAATGAATCTTTTGTGTCCAGAATGCCCTTTTTCCCCCTTCCAGTTCTCATTTCTGGGCCTGGAAGTTGAAGCATTAGCACATTGGCTCACATCACAGTGATAGTTATAATCCAATACGTGTCATTACCTTTCAATAAGTACCATTTTCTCATCTCTTATGAGAATTATATTATATATAATTTAGGATCATGGAGTCAATTTCCTTGGCTTAAGCTTTCCCTGGAACCAGCTATAGCATAAGTAGGAAAGACATGCATGGGATATAGCCTTTTAAAACTTAACTGCAGTTTGATCAGCGTCCTGGATGCTCAAATGGAACCCTGACTTAAAAATTCAGGCTTCAGGCTACTGTCTTGGAATTGGATGATTTTTATTTGGTTCAATGCCATTATTTTCCAAATCACTCATTGCAGACTTGAACTATGATCTGTAATTGCATTGTTATTATTGTTATTTCTATTTGCAAGTGGTTATTAGATGCAGTACTATTTACAGCATCAACTGCTATATTACATTTCACATGTTAGCAGTGCTAATTTCATATGCCAATTGTTGTGCTGAAAATGTTCTGTGCAGGTTCCCTGTTTATCCTGAGCTTGAGAGTAGAAACTCTATAACACTGCCGTCATTTTGCCCCTCTATGGTTTGTAGCCCACTCAATGCTCTTTTGTTATTCTTCTTTTCCCTAAATTTTGCTTAATTTTCCCACTATCCAGTGTTCCTCCATGAAAGTTTGTAGATAAGGCTATTGAAAGTAGTATGCAACAATTGGATGATGCTATGAGTAAAAACTGAAGCTCACGCGTTCTTATTACAACATAATTAGATCTGCTGTTCAACTTTTGGATTAGATTATTTTTTATTTTATTTCTGATAGGTCAACTTTTACGTTTTAACTTCTTTCTGTGCAAGTTTTATGTTTTCTCTGTACTTAAACATGATTTACAACGAAATGTTAGTTTTTTGCCGCAGAATTAGTTTCTTTCAATGAAGAGTAACTTGGAGTTCATAACTAATCCATTGTTCCAATGACAGAGGTCGAAGCCTTGTGAAGGCATGAGGTTTGATTGTGTAGATGAAACTGTAATACGCCATGATTATCAGGAAATCAAAATACAAGAAAGTACACAGGCATTGGGTGTTGGGGCTATTCCTCGCTCAATTCCTGTCATCCTAAAAGATGATCTTGTTGACATTGTTAAAGCTGGAGGTACTACTTGCTCAAGATTTGATTTTCATTGTTTCTAGATATGCTTTATTGGAAATTTGGAATTATTAATGTGAAACTATACTCTAATAAAGAAACTTCAAGTCATGTCCCAGCCTGTTCTGATTTTATTAACCATGAAAGAAAAATAAGTATATATCCATTTTTTTTTATTTTTCCATTCAAATCAGAGGTGAGTGATATAAATCTCTGATTCCATAGTCTTGTATGGTATAGGAACAAGCGAATATAGTTGACTGAAAAATTGAGTAAAAGAAAACATTTTTATGTTAATTAATGACTCTTACTAGGAATTATTTTTCCTTTTATATCTTTTGAGCATCTTTCTTCCTATACAATGCTTTTTTTTTCTTTCACAAAGAATTTTATAAATTGCCTATAAGTGCTTTGTCTCATTTTACAAATTCATTTGCTTTGGTTGAATGGCAATATATTATGGAAAATACACTTTGTATTACAAATGAAAATTTCAGGAAGCTTATCTTTGTTAGTTCTTGGACATGGTCACTTTTTGGAGCATTTATTATGTTGTCCTTATTATATTTAACCTAAAAGCATTGTGAAAAAAAGCAAGCATTTTACAATATTTTGAATTTGTTTTTCTTAATATGTAATGATGTCAATCTATATATCTGCAACAATATATTTTTATTTCTTGTTAAGGATATGCTGTTCTAGCTGCTTAATGTCTTTTACAATTTAGGCTCTTCCAAGTTCATTTTTAACAAGAAAAGGAAAAAAAAACTGATAAAATTAATCGTCATAATCGTTATGGCATAGAAAACAAGAACTTTGCAATAGAACTTGAAATAATGCTTCTTATTGTTATCTAGACTTGTTTTTGGAATATCAATGGATCTCTTTCAGTGGCATGGGATTAAGGAAGTGAGAAGCAATTGTTATGCAGATGATGTCATTGTTTCTGGGATTTTGACTGCAAAGTGGTCTCCTGATTTAAAAGATGTTCGCTGCAACCTTGATCCTGTCTTAGTTGCTAATCATGTGAGGTAAATGGCATTAATCTTGCCGTCTTGGTACTTTCATGATATTTTGAAGTTTCTTGGCTGCCAATAGCAAGAATTTATCGAAAGGATCCTCATGAGGTTCATGTGGGTGCTAGTTTAGCACTGTGTTCATGGAGTTGGGGCCTGAAACAAACAGTGAAAACCATGAAGTGCTGAGAAAGCCCAAAATGACTTGATCTCAATCCCATTTTTGTGAGTCAGCTATATCTAGAGCCATATTTTGTTAAAGGTCTATTGATACTAAATACTTCAGCCACTGTCATTTTTTGTCTACTTCTCAACTTCTTCACTCTTCTAACTTGGATGCGTCTAATCTTTAGTACCAGTACCTGAGTTGGTCTATGTTAGAAATCATCTTAAATGGGTGTTCCTCAACTTATCCTACACAGATGCCATCACTAGGTTTTCTTTTCCTCCTTTATCTCTTTTCTCCCTCTTAATTCTGTACATATTATCTTCATTTTTGCTTATTATCTATCAACTATCTGTTGGTTTCTAACTGTAAATTCATATTTCTGTCATAGTATAGGCATTTCTAGACAGTTTTCTCAATCCTGTAACTCTTGAGTGTGCTTATCTTAAAATTTTTTTGTTGTTTTTTAGGAGAACTAATGGACTTAAATCAGACATTAACATCCCCAATGATATTATAATGAAATTCAACCAGTTTTGGTCAGACTTCAAAGATACTCCTTTAAAAGGTAAAAACATGGTCAATATACTGGTCTTTGCAGCTTCTTTTTTATGGTTTTACTGTTAGATTCAATCTCCTCTTTTTTTCTTTTTTGGAAGAAAAAAAAAAATAATACTTACAGTAGTTTAATTTAATCTAAATTAGGGAGAAATGCCATTCTCCGAGGTATTTGCCCACAGATTTTTGGACTTTTCACTGTGAAACTAGCAGGTATATTGTTATTTTGCATATTTCAATTTTCTTTTTCATTCTAGAATACCATTACTTCCATGTAACCATGTATATATTTCTTTGTGGAACTTAGTTGCATTAACACTCATTGGAGGTGTGCAACACGTTGATGCCTCTGGTACCAAAATTCGAGGGGAGTCTCACTTACTTCTGGTTGGTGATCCAGGTGATAAAATTTTCCTTTCAGGAGCACATCTGTTTTGATATAGTTATATAGAATTGATCCCTAAAGCATGCCTATACTGCAGTTAAAAATTGTGCTTCAATTCCATAACCATCAATACTGTTCTATGTGGAGTGTTGGATTAGGTATACTATGCGTCTATGCCATATGCAATGTGTTGCAACTTGCAAGTGTGTATCTGTGTGTGTGTGTTTTCCTGTGATGTCCTTAATGTCATAGAGTCGTTGCAGTTTAGGCCTTGAGGTGATGCTGGCCCATCCACAGTTTTTCATGTATAATACTTCAAACCTTGTAACTTTGAGGATGTGCTAACCAATACCAATGGATTGAGGCCATATTTATTAATTGACTTAAAATTAGTTTAAGAGGCATTGCCTAATCTGTGGTGTGTACATTTATTTGTAGGATTCAAATGTCCTGCCAACATATAAGTATTTTCATAAACAAACTGGACTAGAATTAAGTGAACCACTATCTTTACATGCACTTCAGGTTGTATGGATACAGCTCATATGTTTTGCTTATCAGGTCTTACAAATGAGTTTAAACAAAGATTTTAAGCTTGAGCATTAACAAGCAGAGAGAAATGAGTTTGCTTGGATCACTAATCTTGGTGAATGTCGGTTCATTTCTTAGCTTGTTTATTTTGTTTATTAGCCAGTTACTGTTAAATTATTTAGTTAGATATTAAATAATAGATTTACTCAATAATGTCCAGTTCTGATTACATATGTTCAATTAACAGGTTGTCCTAGTACTAATATTCTAGTTAATTAATTAATTAATTATGTTGATGTATATGTATGAAAATAAATAATTACGTGTGGGAGAATGATATTAATTTCACAGGTACTGGAAAGTCTCAGTTCTTAAAATTTGCTGCTAAATTGAGCAACCGATCTGTCATCACTACTGGGTTGGGAAGCACTAGTGCTGGATTAACTGTCACTGCTGTCAAGGATGGAGGTAATTCGTTTCACCTTGAGCTAAATAATGTGTTAACTTTGACTAGAGTGCTGGCAGGTTTGTCTATCCATTGTTTTCCCCATTCTTCTGCTTATATGTTGAATTCTTGACATAATGGACACAGGCTAGGTTATATAAGATAGGGTTCTGTTTTTCAAATTTAACACATTTTTGGTTCAAAATTGTTTGCATAATTAAACAACTTTTTGATTAAGATAACTCTTAATTTCATAGAGATATCTGTAATTTCCTTGCCCATTTATTGAAAATATATGCTGTACAGCACATGGATCATAGGAACCTAACAAGGTTTTGATACTAACAAAGTTTTCATTTCCTGTCATCTTTTTAATGTCGCTCTACTGGATCACCCCTTCTCTTCTCCGGTTCTCTTCATGTTATTTTCTTAAATATTCAAATTCAATAGGATGTTCATTATATTGCCTAATGCTACTTTAGAAACATGGAAGTAGATGGATAATAAAACTGACAAGTCAGTAGTTTAACCTTCACAAGCACTATTTAACTCTTATAAAAATTATGCCTGTTACCTTTTTCATATTTTTCTAGAGCTATTATGATAGCCAAAAAGTTGTTAGAGCTAATCAGTCACTTAATACGTGCACTACTTTTTAGTTGATCTCAGCCATTACCTAGTATCTTATATATTCTTTTGACAAACATTACTTGCCATATATGGGCCTTCTTGCAACTTGTATGAAAATAATGCAATATGTTGATTGAAGGAGTAATTGTATCTGTCATATGACTAGGAGAGTGGATGTTAGAAGCTGGGGCACTTGTTCTTGCTGATGGAGGCCTTTGTTGCATTGACGAATTTGATAGGTACTATCTTCAAATGTTTGCATCAAAACCACTACTCATTAGCTGTTACCAACATTAAACTTTGACCTCCTATGCAAGTATTGGTTCACAGCCATTTTCAACATAATCTTTACCACCTTTTCCTTAGCAATAACAAATATATATATATATTTTTTGTCAAGTGACTTTACTTATGTATTATGTGCATTAACTCTTTCAGGTGATTGTTGCCTCCAGTTACCAGTTGTTTGATTGTTTATCCTTCTGCCTTCTTCTTAGCCAAGCCAATCTGCATGATATCTGTGTGCTTAGGGAAGCATTGTCAAATTGATCTATCTTATTGCTTAGGAAGTAGAAAAATTTATGAAATCATGCTGCATTTGCTCCAATTATATTGATGATGGTGTCACACACATGGACGCTTGATTCTTGGAATATATCTCTTTTTTATATGGTATCTCGGTTAAAAATTCCCCCAATAAATTCACATTGGTCAACTATGGTATTCATTGATTCTTCTTCTCCATTTCTTTTCCTTGTTATTGTTTAATGTCAAGGTAAATTAAATTTTGTTTGGCAGTATGAGAGAACATGACAGGGCAACAATACATGAAGCAATGGAGCAGCAAACCATAAGTGTCGCCAAGGTTTCCCATTTGTTTATGTATTCTTAAATGTCTAATATGCATAGAATCTTATTTGATTTTCCCTGTTATTTATAATATATTTGTAGTATATACAAGGATGAATAGGGAAGGCACACAAAATTACTAAAAAACAACGGTGTCTCCATTTTGTCATCTTATTAGTTTTTATATTTTTATGAATTTATGTTAGTTTCCTTATTGTATTTTAATTGATTTTTATTTTTAACATGATTGTTATATTCCTAACTTTTCTCAAGAGTTTGCAGAAATTTTAAACTTCTATTTTAACTTTGCTAATTAGATTAGACGTCTTATTGTTAAATCTAATTATCTTTAATTAAAATAAATAGAAAGACTTCCTAATATCAATATTCTTTTTAACTTATCATTCCTAAATTGTGAGAATTTTTTTCCATCTTATTAAAAAAATATTTGTTTTATTCTCTTTGTTTTTAGACAAAATGTTTTCAACTTAAAAAAGCGCTAAGATAATTATCATGGAAGAGATGACGACAAATTATATTATGATATTATAAATTATTATATTGTAACATAATAATAAGTTATTATTATTGGTTTTTTAATTGCCTAAAATTTGACTTGCAATATCCCAAGTATTGGGTTTGTAAATGTCTTCATTTGGCTAACTCATATTTCAAAAATGCTACTTTATCTGCATCCCTTTCATGCAGTACCCCTTATCTTAGAAAATCATGCATGCATGCACTAATAATCAGTCAATAACTACTTGATGGGACTGAGGGTATGCTCATGTGGCAAACTCGTGTCCTTTAGAAACATGAACCCTTATGCACAATCTAAACAATGATGTTGAGTAAAGTGGCAGAAAAACATGCCAAGGACAGAAGGGTACAAGAAAAATAAATGAAAAGAATATGGAAGATAAAAAAGGGATAAGGAAAGGCAACTTAAATTAAGAGAGCTACAATCCTTCTCTTTCCTGCACCATAGTATGTATATTCATTAGGTTGCGAATACCATAGCACTTGAGGAAGAGATGCATGCTATAAATGAATAAAAGAAGGTATATTGCATAATCACATGATTTCTTATGTTTTTATATCTATTCTTGCAAATACTATTTCTTCATGTATCATCCTTGATGATTCACAAAATTTTTATAGTGTGCTTGGCCTTAGTCGGGTTATTGAAAGCATTTGTTTCTTTCATTTTCCAGGCTGGTCTTGTAACAACTCTTAGTACTAGGACAATTGTCTTTGGTGCAACAAATCCCAAAGGACAATATGACCCTGATCAAAGTATCATTTTCATCAGTAAATTCTTTAGTTGATTTATATAAGCCATTTATAGTTTTTAATATGTAATTTACAGTCACCTTTGAATATAAAGACTCTAGTCTTCCTTCTTGCTCTTTTGGGCATAGGAGGTTGGTGTGAAACATTCATGCACAGATAATTGTATTTGTCAATTCTTAACAAAATCTAGCTTTATCTGTCAATACTGCACTCTCGGGTCCATTATTAAGCAGATTTGATATAGTCCTGGTTCTCTTGGATACAAAGAATCCTGAATGGGATGCAGTTGTGTCATCTCACATTCTTGCTGAGGTAATATGTCATAATAATTTGTTCAAATGATGCACTGCTGTCTCGTAAAGCAGTTGCACGATCCAAAACCTGAGTTTTGTGAAACCAATTTTCAGGGGGAATCAGACAATGGTGACAGCAATGATGATTTAGCAAACATTTGGACATTAGATATGCTCCGCAGGTAAATCTTTATTTTGGTTTAATGATCTTTGCTCATTGCTAAATTTCTGGTATCTTATAGAGGGTTTCAAAGGCTTGCTTGCAAATAGATGATCTGAAATGGACCTATCGTAGAAAATTTTTTTTCTAAACTTCTGAATATTAGCATGTTCATGCAGGCCTAGTGTGTTGGAGGGAGGGCCAACAGGAAATTAATGTTCCTAAGTTCTCTTAGTGTGCTATGCTTTAAGGATGTTTTATTTAACATAGGAAATTTTTGATGTATTCTGCAGTTTTTATTGTATTGTGTGAATACATATATATGCAGATATGGGAACAGTTTTCTTTTAATTTTCAAATAGGTAAAAAAGAAGCTGTAGAGCTGTTACACTTGAAATTTTAGAACTGGCCTTTCTGACTTTGATGTTTCAGCATAAACAAATTTAAACTGTATTTTATTTTGTTTTTATGAAACCTATTAATCCTAAGACACATAATGTTGTCCAAGCATTCAGCTTCCTTAGATATTGTGCAGGTATATTCACTATGTTAAAGGATACTTCAGACCAGTGCTCACAAAGGAGGCTGAAAAGGTTATCTCAAGTTATTATCAGCTTCAAAGAAGATCTGCAACTGATAATGCAGGTTCTTTTACAGTAAATCCCTTTTGGCTGAAGCTGTTTATTCTCTCTCTCTCTCTCTCTCTCTCTCTCTCTCTCTCTCTATATATATATATATATATATATATATATATACATATATCTCTCTCTTAATGTGCCTATTTGAATGGCAGCAAGAACAACTGTCCGCATGCTGGAAAGTTTGATACGCCTAGCTCAAGGTATGTTATGTTTGTGTTGATTTTCTATATGTATGGTTCCTTGGGAATTTGACAAAATCCTTGCAGCACATGCAAGACTTATGTTCAGAAATGAGGTCAAGAGGTTAGATGCTATTATGGCAATTTTATGCATCGAATCATCCATGACTACTTCAGCCATCGTGGATAGTGTTGGGAACGCCCTGCACTCTAATTTCACAGAAAACCCTGATCAGGAATGTATCCTATACTAATTTTCAGCACATTTGTAGCCATCCACTTGCACTCTGCACATGAGGACTAGTATTTAAACGTTGCATGTGGGTATCTGTACTAAATACATGCTCATGTATATACAAAATATTTGTGTTGGTTTTCTGAGCATGAATTGGCTGTGCTATGATCTTATGCTCAAACGGCAGTTTTGCCACCACTAAGTTAAATCTGACTTTTTTATGAACAGCCTGAATTTGAGCCTTCGTTTTGCCTAGACGTGCTCAAAACCTTGGTAAAAATCCTCACATAATCTCATCCCAAAATAATGTTTTTGTTAAAAGTAATTTTATTTCGTAACTTAAGCAACTGTTTGTCTAAGATAAAGCTGAAATACTCATTTGCCTTTTACAGGGCAGATTTATGTGGTTGTGGTTGCATACTAAATCAAGTACTCTTAATAATTGAAAATAATTTGCTTGTCCATTTCACTATCAGCATGCATAATCAGGTCATGGCCTTTGGAATGGATTATTTTGAATCTTAACTATGTCAACAACATAGATACCAAACAAGAGACGCTCATCCTTGAAAAGTTGAGATCCATTGATGAATTTTCTGACATGCACATCATAGAAGAATTGCCCAGATGAGACATGCAGAAAGCAAAAACATCTTAGTGAATGGAATTCACAAGATTCTCTGGCAGTTCATGAACTCAAGTATTTATCCACAATTTGTACCACCTTGTTATTAAAAGGAAAAAACCTAAGTTACTACAGTTCCTTTTTCTATACAACCATGCCAATTGATTATTATCCAGTCGCAATGAATTTGTTATATTTGATGTCTTGTACAGTATTTGTGCTCGTTTTGATATTTAGCACAGCAGGCATTATATTTGTAGGTTCACTTGGTTTATATACGAAGTTACCATGCATATCTACATCTGATGTTTTCTCTCTCTTCACAAATCCTCCCCCTGCTTCCCTTCCCCCCCCACCTCGCCTTGCCTTGGATGCAAAACTTGCATGGATGAAAATCTACTTCTCAGTTGTAATACCATCTTCCCTGGCCTCCTGAAAATTATACAAATAAGTAACAGTAGAGAAAAAGCTTGTAAGTGAAGGACAGGCTTAAACAACTGCATTTATTTGTTATCAGTGATCAAGAATAAGAATAAATATTGTTGAAATCCCTTTTCTGTCATAAGCCTATGCAGGTGCTTTGAAAATTATTAGGCGTGTTCAAGTAACTGATGCCCATATTTAATTTGATTTGATTAAAGTGATGTAGATTTCCAATAATCCCAAAACTCGCACCTGGTCCTTCTGGGATATAGAATTACAAGAATGGCTCTATTTAAATGTACTTTTGAGTCTTTAAACCACCAAAGAGTGAATTTCATTTCTATTTTCAAGTTCTGTTCATTCATCAATTTTCAAGTCAAATATGCATAATGATATAATTCATGTTGGTGTTGCGTCAACAACAGCCAAATTTATTGTTTTAGAGTAGCAAGTATATTTGTGTGATGGAGAGAGCTTACCATGTGGCTCGTTTATATATGCAACTCTGCTATCACGCCAGGTGTTCGGCATTTTGCCTTTCAACAGTACGTTGGGCCTAGTGCTAGTGTCCTAAAAGATTTTGGACAACCGATGTCAACAAAGGAAGCTGAATAGGTGATCTCATGTAAAATTAAGCTTTTCAACTGAAAGAGGTATTTCTCTTTAACAAATCCTTATGGACTACAAATGCAAAGCTTCCAACTTTGTCAGTCATCAAGATTAGGGTTTCCACCTCAGAGACATTTGTTTCCCTCAAATCCTGAATGTGAAAATCTTTGCAGAGCTGAAAAAAAAACCTTTAAAATTTCCAAGTTCAACTTTTAGAAATGACTAGAAAACTGTATTTGAATTTTGCATAAAAAAAAAAGCATGGGGTTGTAGTGTGTATTTACATGCTTATAGAGCATAGTGCATATAAGTGGTTCAGGTTTCCAGTTTAACAAGAATGATAACGATGCATGATTATAGATTCGTGGTTGGATACTGATTAAGGTTTAACAGATCCCTTGTATCTATCAAGCTAAACACAGAAGATGAATCATCGCGATGTGGCCATAAAGATTACATTGGTGATATATGTGTGATGGAGTTGCAGATTGAGCAAATTTTAACTAGTATAAACCTGATTCACCTGATATATCAGAATGTTGCTGCAGGCATTCATTTCTACCACATGGCCTTTCTTTTGGATGAGAATGTAGGCCTTGGGAATTTTGCTTCCTGAGCTTTAAACATTCTGAGTGAGTTATTGCCAATTATCGCCTCCATTTTCTGTTGCTTCCTTTCTTGCGATTCTTGTGGATTTTCACATTCTATTATAAGGTTCATGTAAGTGTTCTCATTAGATATGCAAACTTTTCAATAACGCAAACTTCAAACATATTTAGACATTGAGTGCATTTTTCATTCTATTCTTCATGATTACAAAGAGATCCAAGGACTAAAGACTGAACACTGCAACCAACGTGAGCAATTCTGTCACCTCAGACTGCAACTTAGATATGCAGGATCAAAACTTCTACCTGTGTCTGATGGTAGTTCTCATAGCCATAGTCTCCCTTATTCTTGCCTTTGGCTTTGGTATCACCCAGCCAGACATGAAGACAAATGTAACAGTGAGGACAAAGCCAGTAGTAGCTCCTAGCCCAAACTGCAAACCCATAATATTCATTTTTTCAATGGGAGGCTGGGTAGCAAGAGGAGGTGGTGGAGGAGGAGGATGTTGGGCAAGTTGACATGAACTAAAAGCCCCACCACCATATAGATCGCTGTTCCCCTCAAAGCTTGAACATGGAAATGTCAAGAACTGGCCTCCTGTTGGGATTTCCCCATAAATTTGATTGTCTGCTACACTGAACTTGGATAGAAAGCTGAGCTTTACCAAAGAAGTGGGTATTTCTCCGAATAGTTTGTTATGAGACAAATCCAAAATTTCTAGACTTGACATTCTAGATAAACCATCTGAAATTGGCCCGGAAAGGTCGTTATTTTTTAGGTTTAAAACATGAAGTCCTTTCAAGTTCCCAAAACTTGGCCAGATTGGTCCGGTCAGCTTGTTGGAACTTAGATCCAAAGTTGGCTGAAGGCTCCTGATTTTGTTATACTGAAAAGTCCTACTAGATGCCTCAGTTTTCTTATACAGAGGAATGCTGAGGGCATTTCCATCAGTTAAGATATTCGTGTCGGTTAGGGTTTGTAGTCCTGTCAAGCTTGTTGGTATTTCACCAATAAACGAGTTGTCGGACAAATCCAAGTAAAAGAGACTACTGAAATTGCCTATCCAGAGTGGGATATTTCCACCCAAGTGATTCCAAGATAGATCTAGCAACTGCAGCATTTTGTGACCCTCCAACCATAATGGAATTGAACCTCTAAGTTGACAATTGGCAATAATAAATACCCTGAGATTTTTAAATTGAAAATTCGCATCGCTGGGCATTTGTTCATCTCGAAAATTTCGAGTCAAGACCAGAGTAGTCAAGTTTGTGCATTGTTGAAGAATTCCAAGTGCTGCTGATATGTTTGTGAGGCTAGTATTTGAGAGTGACAGGTACGTCAGGGCCTGGAGATTCTTGAACTTGTAAGGAACCTCTCCACCGAGTTTGTTTCTGCCAAGATTCAAAACACTCAAGTTTTGACAAGAGCATATACTTTCAGGGATTGGTCCATGGAAATTGTTACTACCAATATCCAAGTAAGCCAGATGAATCATTGCAGAACAATTGATGTTGATTGGTCCATCCATGGTGTTGTTGCCCAATTTAAGAATTCGAAGAGTTGGAGAATTCACCAGTGAATATGGCAAATGGCCATTAAGTCTATTTGAGCTGGAAGCGAAAAGTTCAAGCTGTCTGAGCCTCTGAAACACATCAGGAAGATTTCCAGAGAAAATATTGTTGGAGATATCCAATTCTACAAGGTTAGAGAGGTTACCTATTCCATCATTTAGAGCTCCAGAAAACTGATTATTTTGAAGGTGCAATATATGGAGATGTTGCAGCTGCGAAAGGCTGTAGGGAAAACTTCCTGAGAGCTTATTGCCATTAAGAAAGAGTTGCTGCAGAGAAGAACAGCTTCCAAAACTTGTGGAAACTTCACCACTGAAGTCATTGCTAGCAAGATTAAGAACTTGCAGATGGAGTGAGGTTTTGCAAAAAGTTGGATCACTAGAACCATTGAAACTGTTTTTTGAAATGTCAAAATACCTGATTGAGGGTAAATGTATACCTCCTGGTACTGAACCAACAAAATCATTGTCGCTTAAGTCAAGGACCTCAAGATTCTGCAATTGAAACAATTTGGTGGGAACGATTCCATGAAGGAAATTCTGAGAAAGATTGAGGATTCTCAGCTGATCCAGACCTCCCAAAGTCTCACATAATACTCCCAGAATTCTCTTCTTTCCAAGTTCCAACCCTGTTACCCTATTACTTGAAGTGGTGGAATGGTTACAAGAGACCCCTGTCCAATTGCAGCAATTAGATGTGGAGAAGTTCCAGCCATTAATCCCTGATTTTAAGCGGTTGCTGAAGCTTTTCAAGGCCCTGAGGTCATTTGAATGGCATGCTATATCCTGGCATCTGGAGATAGGGACCTTGAAGCTGATCATGCACATGGTGAAGAAGAAAATGTATACAAACCCCATCTTCATTATATTGAGGAAAGTGCTAAGATTGAAATTATGTTAGTATCATCTTCCATGGTTTTGTAGTTTTATTATCTATTGACCTAAAGTGGCTTGCATCATTAACTTTGAAAAAAATAGTTCATTCAAGACTTTTCTTATCTTGTAATTCACATGTTCGACGCGAATTCTTGGAGTTTACACTGGTTGCTGGTGGCCAAATCAGCATAGATTCAGCTAAGGTAAAGGCAATCATGGAGTGGGAACCACCTACGATCTCGGTTGCTGTAATTTCTTGGGTTGGTGAACTACTAACGAAATATTCTAAGAGGGGCAGCACCCTTGACTGACTTGCTGAAGAAGAACATTTCTGGGAGTGGGATGAGGAACGTCAAAAGGCGTTTGAAGAGCTCATTTCAGCCATTGAAATGTAAATGACTTGTTTGGCGTTGTGAATGTGCAATGGCAGAAAGAAATACTAAATTTTATTAGTTTTAAGCTCTATTTATTCAAATAAAAAGGAAAAAATATTCCTTATATTACTATATTTATTTTTGAAAGAATAAAAAAATTTACATTTAAATTAAAATTTTATGTCAATAATTTTTTATTGTTAGAAAAAAAAATGAATATCCTTCTCTTTTTTTAACTAACTTTTTCATAATAATAACAGGAGTTTTATAAATTTTATTTAATATAATATATATATATATATATAGTTGTAAAAATTAATAATAAAATGTAAGACAACAAATAGAAATAAGTTGCAAATTTTTTTTATGAGCAATCACTTAATTGTTTAATTGTATTTTTAATTATCTATGCTTATTAATTTCATACTTAAGATTTTTTGCAATGATGATTTATAAATTTAAAGATATACAAATTTTCATTTAATTTTTTTTGTTAGTTTTAAAAAAAATTAAAATGTCATGCATAATTAGGTGTCAATATAATATTAATAAATTTTATTAATATAATATTAATTATTATGATAAAGTTACATAAAAATAAATAAAATTATAATAATCAATTCATATGTTAATATAATATATAAAAAAAATTAATAATAATATTAAAATAACAAAAAAATGATAAAAATTATGGGATCATTTGCAATTAAATTATAATTTTATATTAGAAAGTCAGATATTAAGGAGTGGAAATAATAAGACTATATTCCATAAAAACATGCATATTTATTATTATGAATTTACAGGTTAATGCCAGCGGCTGGTCCTTCTGGAGATGGAAATAGCTCAATTCACCCAAGACTGAATTTCAAGTCATTTCTAATTTTCATGTTTTGTTAATTAATTGATTTGAGTAAAAAAACGCTAATTTTACTCTTGAAAAGGATAAAAAAAAATTAAATTAAATTTTATTATCTGATTTAAATTTATTTTTAAATTATTATTAAAATATTAAATCAATCCTGGCAATAGCGTAAATCATATTATTAAATTTTAATAAATAATTTCTTGTTCAGCCTTTTAGTTATAATTAAATGATAAATTTAAACTGAAAATAAAATTGATATTTTATTCTCTGAGGCAAATTTAGTCTTTTATCTATAAATTTCTCTGAGAACTAATTGTAAAAATAGAAACTAATATGCGGATTTAATTATAAATTATTTTTATTAAAAATATATACATTTATATTAATTAATTATTATTTTATATATATATATATATATAATTGACTCCGTTTAAAAATAAAAAATTATTAATTGTCATTTTGTGTGTTGACGTCGTTGGAAGGGTTGGAGCATCAGAAGAGTCAATTTCCCAGAGTGAGCAATTGATACTAGACAAAGACCTTTACTTTGTTTTGTTTTAATTCCAAACCAGATTAAAGTCAATCTGATCAACTCCAAATTCGACGTTTTCCTATTCCGGGCCATGCCTATCTTAAACTCGTTGAACCACCGAGTTCTGAAGTTTCCACGTCCCTCCAGGAAGAAAATCATCCGTTTGCATAAATTATTTTCTCCAGAAAGTTATTTTCTCTTCCTGATTTTCTTGGTCCCAGAATGGAATTCTCAAGCGTGTACTTTTGCTCCATTCTTTTAGCACTTTGCTTCCACTTCCAGACCAGGATGGCTTGCAATTCAGATGATCGGTTAGCTCTCAACGGTCTCCACAATTGTTTAACATCGACAACAGGTAGCTGGAATAGCTCCACCGCCGATTGCTGTAATTGGGATGGTGTCACTTGCAATAATTCCATTGTTTCAAGTAAAAGGGTCATTGGCCTGGAACTTGGGAACAAGAGACTCACAGGAACCATATGCGAGTCCTTGGCCGCTCTTGATCATCTCAGAATCTTGAACCTCTCCCATAATTTTCTCCACGGTACCCTTCCAGCTAAATTGCTCAGACTGCAGAATCTGGAAATTCTTGACCTGAGCAGCAATAATTTTGTCGGTTCAATTCCCATGGTCGGTGATATGCGCTCAATCAGGTTTGTCGACTTGTCAAAGAATAAATTTTCTGGTTCTGTTAGTGCTGCACTTTGTGAAACCTCACCCCATATTCAGGTTCTCAACCTGGCAAGTAACTATTTTGCTGGTGAAATTTCAAACACTTTTGGGAGATGTACTTCTCTGCAGAATCTCTCTCTTAACAGCAACAGTCTCTCAGGAAGTTTTCCTCAGGTACTTTTTCACCTGCAAAATCTTCGTGCCTTGCAGCTTAAAGAGAATCAATTTTCTGGAACACTGGATGCTAGATTAGGTAACCTTTCTAACCTTGTGGAGTTGGATATTTCCTCCAATGTGTTCTCTGGATATCTTCCTGATTCTTTTGGGAAGCTTAGCAAGCTTGAGAAATTCTCTGCCTACACCAATGCATTCACTGGCCACATGCCTGAGTCATTGGTAAATTCCCCATCTCTTCAAATTCTTGATTTACATAACAACACTCTTAATGGTCCCATTAAAATCAATTGTTCAGCAATGATTCATCTATTTTCCCTGAATCTTGGTTCTAATAATTTCCATGGTCCAATCCCTGAAACCTTCTCCTCTTGCCATAGCTTGAGTATTTTGAATCTTGGTAGAAACAAACTCGGTGGAGAGGTTCCTTACAACTTCAAGAATCTCCAGGCCCTGACGTTCCTTTCACTATCAAACACTAGCCTGTCAAATATCTCAAGAGCTCTAGAGATTCTACAACATTGCAAAAACTTAACTACCCTGATCCTCGGTATCAATTTTCAGTATGAAGAATTGCCTGGAGGTGTCAATTTGCAGTTCCGAAATATCAAGGCCTTAGTGATTCCGTATTGTCAGCTGAGAGGTTCAATTCCACTGTGGTTGAAAAATTGCAAATCGCTGCAGTTGTTGGATCTGTCCTGGAATCTCCTTGGTGGATCTATCCCAGTCTGGTTAGGCAATTTCAAGAGTCTCTTTTACTTGGATTTATCAAACAATTCTTTTACAGGAAACATACCAAAAAGCTTGACAGAACTACAAACCCTGATCATCAACAAGGGCATCCTAAAAGAAATCGCCCCGGGAATCCCTCTCTTTAAGTCCCGAGAGGGCGGGAATTTGCAGTATACAAAAATTTGGAGCCTTCCACCAACCATGGAGCTAAGCTGCAACAAGCTGACAGGACCAATCCTGCCAAGTTTTGGGAGATTGAAAGGACTTCACGTTCTAGGACTAAACAATAATAGCTTGTCAGGGCCAATTCCAGCTGATCTATCAGGAATGTCAAACCTGGAAGTTTTGGATTTGTCCCATAACAAACTCTCAGGAGAAATACCAACTTCATTGGTAAAGCTCAATTTTCTATCCAAGTTCAGTGTGGCATTCAATCAACTATCTGGAGAAATCCCAACAGGCGGCCAATTCATGACCTTTCCTTATTCAAGCTTCGAGGGTAACAAAAATTTATGTGGTGGAGATTTTGATTCCTGTGAACCAATGCAGGCTCCTGTTCAGTCTCCTACTCGTAGCAAACAAATGAAAATTGTTGGTTTGCCATTTCAACTCGGAGTTGCTACCGGCTTTGTACTCTCTGTAACAATTTGCTTCATGTCAGGCTGGGCGTTTTCAGTGGCAGAAAGAACTACTGATACAAGTAGATTTGTATGCTGGAGGCTCAGATAGATAGATGATCCAATAGAAGCCATGAAATTATATTGTGAAATGAGTGTATTGTGAGAATGCAGAGAACACTTGTAGGAATTAGAATTACGCAAATATTGTTTTTCATTTTGTTTTAGAAAAAAAAAAAGAAAATTTAAGAATTTGTGTAAATTGGAAATTAGCGAATCCAAATATTCATGCAAGCAATTAGTTATGCCTAAAGAAGAAATTCAATTTCAATTAACTCAAATGAAAAATAAATCTGGAATTTTATTTTTTTAAAAAAAATTATTATATTTATATTAAAATTTTAATAAAAATTATAACTTATTTAATAATGTAGAATTGAATTTTTTATATAAACCTTACAAGATTGTTCAACAAAAAATTTTGTCCATAATTATATAAAAATGTATCCTTCTAGAATATTCTTAATATTTTTGTGAAGCTGGAATTGCTTGCTGAGCGAGTCATTGGTTGAATTCTCCATCCCCTATAACTCTTTATTTGGACAACAATACCCTTGATGGTGCCATCAATATCAATTGTACTGCAGTGATTCATCTCATTTATCTGATTCTTGGTTTAAATAATTTCCACGCTCCAATCCCTGAAACTAAATCCTATTGCCAGCCCAAAGCTGCATGATTGCAAAAACAAACTTGGTAGAGAGATTACCAACAACTTCAAGAATCTCCCAGCTCTAACATCCTCCTCACTTTCAAAGACTAGCCTGGCATATGTATCAGGGGCTCTTGGCATTCCACTACATCAACTACACTGATCCGTGGTAAGAATTTTCAGGATGAACAAGTACCTGGCGATGGCAATTTGCAGTTGAAGAATCTCAAAGACAACCTTTCAATATACAATTGTCAACCTTATTTCCACTGGTTGAATGGCCGCAGAAGCCTGCAGTTGTTGTAGAAGGTTACAGTATAACAAAATCGGGAGCCTTCCCCCAACTCAGGATCCAAGTTACAACAAGCTCATTCAACCAATCTAGCCAAGTTTTGGGAACTTGAGAAGATTTCCATGTTTTGAAACTAAACAAGCATGGTATCGGAAAACTTCTTAATCAGACAACTGGTGCAATCAAACTCTCCAAACTGTTCACTGGGCATGCAAAATTTTGAGTAAAGCACAAATAGTCCCCTAAAATAAAGTTTTATTACAAAATCAAGTGTTGGTCTTTTCAAATCCAGAAAACTACTTCTAAACTTTTCTAGATTTCAAATCCAAAGTGGCACAACTTGAACTCGAGTTTTATTTAGCATTTTCCTTTCGATAACTTCCTTACAGACCAATCATACATGTCCCTTGGCCGAAGAGAAAGAAGAAAAGAAACTCCAACCGTCTTGTTAAATAAAAACGGAGAAGGTATTGGTATTGCCACAACCTAAGAGACTAACTTGTGCACAAGATTTAAAAAAAAAAAATAGTGAAGCCTAACTTTGTATTCAATATGATTTTTCACTTCAAAAAACTATTCCTGTGTTATGGTTACAACAAGCTAAGACATTAAAAAAATAGCAAAAGGGAAAATCTAAAATTAAAAATTTCTCTTTCAAATAAATTTAGCTCAACTGTTCCCTCAAACAGGACATCATTCAACATGAAATTTAAGCAGTTACTTACAAGTAAAGTTGAGATTAGTAGAGACCCAAAAATTTCCACCAGGCAGTTCCAACTGCTCCCCAGATGATAGCATTAACCAAAGCTATTACAAAGCCCATCTTGAATATATCAGGGAGGTTTACATATCCAGCTGTTAAACAGGAATAATTTAATCTCATGAGCCCATATGCGACCATGCATCATAAGAAGAAAACAAAAGTATAAAGATTAACAAAACAAATGATTCACAAAAAGAATATATTTTCTCTACACGGCAACCGAAAAAAAAAGTCACATCTTTAAACCATTTGGGCTTAATGAATGTCATCATGATATTTCATATTTCCTTCAAACACTTGTCAACCAATTGAAGTGAAAATTTAACTTAAACCTCATTGAACATTTGAAGAGTGAAAATTTGGATATAAAATGCTTTGCCACATGAAACCATCACAATAACGAGACAATCAAATGAATTGATAGAATATAATGTTTTGCAAGTAAGAGGGCAGACCTCCATAATATACAGCAGCCTGACCACTGCTGTAGTGTGTAAGAGCACCGAAAAGATTGGTATTGTAAGCTAAAGCCAGTGCTGCCAACACACCGGGCACTCCAGCTGCCAAGTGCATGGCAAGAAATGCAGAGTACAGAGCTCCCACATGACCAGTTTGACTAGCGAATAGATAGTGAATGACAAAGTAAGATGCCTGAAGAATAACAAATGCAGCTGGCCAGCTCAAAGAGAGAGATTGAAGGATCTTGGCCACACAACCAGACATCCAGGTTACAATGCCAAGGTTTGTCAGTTGCCCTGCCATGCCCACCAGAACAGCAAACCAAGCCAAGGTATCCCAAGCTGATTTTTCACTTAAGCAGTCATCCCAATCAAGCACTCCCAACAAAAGCAATATTGATAAGGCAATCATTGCGGCTACAACACTCGGTATACCAAGAGTATCTCTGCATGAAGCATGAGCAATATCACTTGTTATAGTCTAAACAATCAGCAAATAACCATTAACAGAAACAAAATCTCTCCCTCTCTCTTCACATGCACAACCACACACAATAATTGATTCTTCCATTCTTGCCAGAGAATAATAACAAGCAGTAGAAAAATGTGATTTACAGGGCATTACAAGCTTTGAATAATCACTTGATTATTCCAAATTCACCTTAATTTCTCTCAAGTGTGCGCTTTTATTATTTCAATCAAATCAACAGATTCATGTCACTTTACATTATCTAGCCATCCTGCAAAGTAAGAAAAGTTTTCTAAAAATGGGTGTTATATATTTATATTGTGCTTGATGCTGCAGATGGAAGAGGTCAGTAAATAAAACCAACAGTCCTCTATTTCTACCAAGGCTCTCTCTTCTGGTGTTAGTAGGTGGAGATCAAAGTCAAAGCCACTTCCTAATTAAAGGACATGTAGCCATGTAGAATATGCTGCCATGATGGTGTTCTGTGAAACAACTGTCAGCTTGCACCATCAGGCTCAGAAGAATACACTTGGTGGAGGCATAAAAGTAGAGAACAGTCTATGCTATAGCAAAGGCAGAAAATTATCAGAAAATGCGCGCGCCCGCGTGTGTGTGTGTATGAGAGAGAGAGAGAGAGAGAAAGTTAGAGAGGAAAATTTTGGAATGGAACAATTACAAACAAGCGGACTTAGGACACCAAATGGAGAAGTCTTCTACTTTCGCGCATAACCACAAACACCATACAATACCTAGTGCATCAATCTCCATACTTTAACTTGCATTGTTTCCCATTTAACTTCTTCCAGCCAAACTCCGTACATCCCTTCTATACTTGTATAGGCATTAATAGTTGTTGGAAATGCTATAAACAGTACAATTTCAACTGGAATTTAATCAAAGTCCTGGGCCGTGGAAGATATAATATATCTGAAAAAAAGGTTCAGGAGAACATGAGAAATTACCAAGTACTAGCTTTGAGAAACACAGGACCATTCAGATAATGATATCAAGACAACTAACTTTAACAAGAAGAAAAGAATTGTATGAGGATTGTAAATGCCTAGCAATTTTGCGTCTAATAAACCGATGTTACTAATGTATTTGCTTCTTATGAAACAATTACCAAAGTACATCATCTATTCCACAAAAAATCAAGTGTATGGCATCTACAACTCACTCAAATACCAATTACCCCTTCCCTGTTAGCTAAAGTGCACCATATCACATAAATTTTACTTCAGATTTTGCACATGGGCATCAAGCCTAATGATGATAACTGATGGATTGTCTAGTGTTTAAATAGTCCAAGTCCCAAACGAACAAAAGAGAGAGAAGCTCATTCCTAAAAACAACAAATAACGAGGACAGGGGTCCCAGAATTTCCCAGGTTAACTTTTCTTATCAACTGATTTATGTTCTTCGAACACTCAGAACTGTCATGTAATAAATATTGGTTGTACTCAAGTGATAATATGAACTATGGATGACTTACCCAAACACCCACAAAGAAACTGCAAGAACCATTGTGCCAACCATCACCCATTCATTTTTTGTGACAGGACCCATACTCTCCAGCTTCTTTGCAGCCATTGCAGGGGCATCTGGAGTGTCCTTGATTTCAGGAGGATAAAGGTTATATAAGATAAATGGTGTAGCTAGAAGAGAAACCAATGCTGGCAAACTGGCAGCCTTGAACCAAGAAACCCAAGGGCCTGAAATTATAACACCAAGTTCCTCCGCTAATTTGAGACACAGCAAATTTTGAGCTGCAGCGGTCAGGAAAAGCGCACTAGAGTTCCCAGAAGACTGTCAGGCATCATAAAAGAGAAATGCATAAGCCACAGAACATGAAAACCTTTAAGGGTAGAAGGAAATTGTCATATGTGGACAACTGGACATGAATATTGCAATGAGAAGGAAAAAAAAGGTATAATGATAGATCAAAATAATATAAATTCGGTAGCTGAATTACTAAGCTAAAAACTATAATGAAGAAGAATGAAGAGTGGACAGTAGGGGCAGATTCAGAAAATTTAGTCAGTAGGAGCAATATGTTTTTTTTATGCCAAACGTGTGAGATTGAAAATAAAAATATATATATTATAATGAATAAATTAATTTAATTTAATTGTAATTATATTTATTTCCTAAATTTGAGCAGCAATTTATCTAAAATAAAAGTCATGATTTGTATTTAATCTAAATACAGCAAATAAACAAATAGACAATTAAATGAATTATGCGGGCAAAGTTGAAAAACATAGTGAATAATGGGGCAAAATTGATAAACTTTATGGGGGCAATACTAAAGTATTTTAATCATATGTAAAAGATTTTAACTTGCCCCCATGCCAGTGGTGGAGCCATAGACCAGAATATGTAAAATAATAATAATAATAATAGTAATCACACAGATTGATGGAGACAACACATCTTCCTGCAACACAAAGCATCTAGCCATTACATGTCTAAATAACACACACTTGTGTTTTTATAATTTCAAAGGAAAATATTTGACCTTCAAATTCTTATCTACCAGGCCTTAAAACAAAACCCAGTTTGATCAATTAACAACACATATTGTAATCGGATACTACATCAAAGAATACAACAAAGCTCCAGATCATTTCAATTGCTTATTGGCGAGAAGAACACTGACCTGGAACTGGGAAAGAACGAGATAAGACCCAAGCTTCTTTGAAGAAGCATCCTCTGGCTTACTCCCAGCTGACAACGACAAGGACTTAATTATTGGCAAGAAAACTCCGCCAGCCCTGGCAGTAGTACTAGGCATTGCCGGCGCAATAAGCGCCTCACTAATTGTCAATCCATACGACAATCCCAACGTACTCTTCCCCAACCACTTGACAAAATACGTAGCAACTCTATCACCTAGGCCAGTCTTCACAAACCCACGAGCAAAAAAGAAAGAAATAACAATCAACCAAATAACCTCGTTAGTAAAGGCACTAAAAGCAGTTGAAAACGTTAAAGTATTCGTCACAATAGAAGTCGTTAGACCAAGAAAAGCCCACGCCCCAACTGGCAAAGGATTCAAAACAAGACCAGCAATTGTAGAAAGAAAGATTGCAAGCAATTGCCACGCTTGTGGGGTTACTTCAGCGGGTCTGGGAATAAAAAAATGAAGAATAAGACCTACGGACACAGATATTAAAAGGGGAACAAGCTTGGCACCTTGTGGAGGTGGGTTTGAGATTGGCGGGGGATTTGATAGCTTTGAGGAGTCGTTTTTCTCCGAGGAGGCGCGAATTGGGAAATGGGTCTTGAAGGACTTGAGAAGTGGAGAGAAGACAAAGGATGTTTGCAAGGAAAGAGCAGGTGATCGGATTGCGCCGGGCAGGGACGGTGGGGAGACGACGGAAGGTGGAAATTTAGAGATGGATTTTGGTGATCTGTGAAGTAAGGAATTCCGGGTAGAGAGAGAGAGCGGGGTTGCAGAGGAGATGGAGCGAATTGCCAGGCTCTCCATTGAAGTTTGTAACAGAGGAGAGAGCGAAATTGAAAAGAAACGGAATTTTTATGAAAAATGTGTTAAAAAATTCTCTGTGAGGGAGGGGGCGGGATAAATTATTTGTCCTATCTCACAAATAATTAACAGAAAAAGAAATCAATGAGCGAAAAGAAAGGGCGCGTTTGGGCTTTTCATGAGACTGGGTGGGCGGAAATCGCAAAGGGACAGAAAGAGATTGATTCCCAAACTGGACCCACATTGCGTACGTGACAGAATATGAGGAGGGGAATTATAGGAATTACCATATTATTTTAACCTTCTACAATAACTTCACGGGGAATCACTTTTCTAAGAATCTTTTCCATAAAACCCCAACATAGAAACAGAAATCCATGACGAAAACAAAGGGCGTGTTTGGACTTTTCATGAGACTGGGCAGGCGGAAATCGCAAAGGAAGGGAGATGGATCTCCAAACGGGACCCACATTGAGTACGTGATATTCCGAGGGGAATTATAGGAAATACCGAATACATTACTAAATGGTAAATATCAATACAAGACCTGTAATATTTTAAAATTATATAAATAACCCCTCTTAGTTTGTTTTGTGCAGAATAATTTAAAAGAAATTATAAAAAATATTTTATAATTTTATTATTTTTATTTTAAAATATATGATTTAATTTATATTAAAATTATATTTCACGATATTATATTATTAATAAATAATAATAATTTTTAAATACAGTCAAAAAATATTGATGTTGTTAAGAACTTAGCATATAGTGAAAAACTAAGATAATTTAAATAGAAAACTGATTGTATTATTGAATGAGAAATAGCCTTTAAATAGGCAAATAAAACAATTAAATCAGAGAAATAAAAGGAGTACTACTAAGCACTACTGCATAATCAGATGTGCAGAAAATAAATGAATAAATCCCTATAAACTAGGATATATTCTAACTGAATTTTGACTCATTATTCAACAAACCCTCCCTTAAACTAATGTTTGCAAACATCCAGTTTAAGTGAAAGTTTGATCAACTGAACACACTCCTAGAAGTCCTCTCAACTTCACAAATGTTGCTTGCTTAAGTGGCTTTGTCATAATGTCAGCTACTTGATCTTCTTCTTCTTCTTCTTCTTCTTCTTCTTCTTCTTCTTCTTCTTCTTCTTCTTCTTCTTCTTCTTCTTCTTCTTCTTCTTCTTCTTCTTCTTCTTCTTCTTCTTCTTCTTCTTCTTCTTCTTCTTCTTCTTCTTCTTCTTCTTCTTCTTCTTCTTCTTCTTCTTCTTCTTCTTCTTCTTCTTCTTCTTCTTCTTCTTCTTCTTCTTCTTCTTCTTCTTCTTCTTCTTCTTCTTCTTCTTCTTCTTCTTCTTCTTCTTCTTCTTCTTCTTCTTCTTCTTCTTCTTCTTCTTCTTCTTCTTCTTCTTCTTCTTCTTCTTCTTCTTCTTCTTCTTCTTCTTCTTCTTCTTCTTCTTCTTCTTCTTCTTCTTCTTCTGCAACCGAAGAAAGCATGAAAGAGAAAAAAAAAAAAAGGAATTTCACATTAAGAGAAGGGTATTTCTGGAAAAAATTATCACCTCTCACTTTTGACTCTTTGACCAAACGGTTTAAATGGACGGAAGGACTACGAATTTGGACGGAAGAGAAAGTGAGGGACTTAAGTGTTGGGTCGCCAAAATAGAGGGACAGAAGTGTTAATTACGTTAAACCTGAGGGACTAAGAAGTAATTTTCCCTTCTAGCAATTTTGTGCGACACTCGGAACGATAATGCCCATATTTATGACACCTGAAGCATTCAATATTAGACTTATCACGGGGCTCACCTTTGCTTTGCGCTTGATCGGATTGGAAATTCTGCCGATTTCCTCTCCCTCTGCCTCTCCCTCTTCCTCTCCCTCTGCCTCTCCCCCTTGAATTCGAGAAAGAAGAGGGAAGAGTTGAGGCCTTCAAATCTAACATCTATGTCCTTTGATTCTTCAATTAAGCAAACAACATAGTCGAATTTGGCCGTCAGAGAACGTAATATCTTCTCCACAATAGTTACATCTTCTATTTTCTCACCAATAAATCGCATCTTGTTGCATATTTCCATGGTTCTAGCAAAATAGCTGGTAACGGATTCACCGTCTCTCATCTGCAGAGTTTCAAAATCTCTCCTCAAAGTTTGAAGCTGTGCTCGCTTAACTCTGGCTGAGCCTGCATATTTTTTCTTCATAGAATCCCATATATCCTTGGAAGTATCTTTGCAAAGAATTGTTTCCAGGATAGAACGCTCAATAGATTGAAGAAGGTAATTTTTTGCCTTCAAATCTTTGAGCTTTGTAGCTTCAAAATCTGTTTTTTGAGCATCTGTTAATGTTTCTCCTGCTGCTGGAGCGCCGACTCCATTTTCGACTATCGCCCAGTAATCTTTGGAACGCAAGAAGTTCTCCATTAACATGCTCCAATGGTCATAGTGACCAACAAAACGTGGGATTGCTGCCTGCACAAAATTTGACTCTGCAGCCATGGAAATAATAGCTGCTGCTCTCTCTTTTTTTTCACGTGTTTAACTCTCTACAACTATTTTAGCTCTGATACCACTGTTAAGAACTTAGCATAGAGTGAAAAATTAAGAGAATTGATGTAGAAAACTGATTGTATTATTGAATGAGAAATAGCCTTTAAATAGGCAAACAAAACAATTAAATCAGAGAAATAAAAGGAGCACTACTAAGCACTACTGCATAATCAGATGTGCAGAAAATAAATGAATAAATCCCTACAAACTAGGACATATTCTAACTGAATTTTGACTCATTATTCAACAGATGTATTAAATAAAATATAATTATTAATTAATATTTTTAAAATATATATATAAAAAAAATAATTTATAATTTTACTGATTTTTTATATTATAATTTGCGATTTAAATGGTGTCAAATTAATAACTCATGAAATAATTTTATATCAATATTTTTTATTGAAAAATATAATTACTGATATTTATTAATAACGATAAAGATTATTTTGATTTAAATTGAATTGAAAATTTATTAAATTAGAAGATAATTTATATATATATATTTTAATAATTTAACGCAAAATTGATTTGATTCTTGAATGTAATAACTATTATTTATCAATTAATAATTTTGCTAATAATAGTTAATAAAATCTTATTTATATTAATTGTTTGATAAAATTTTATGTAATTATATTAGTGAAACATCAAAAACGTTTGATAAATTATGTTTAAATATTGCTATTTATATATAAAATAATAAATTAAGATATATTAGATTTTTTTTTACTATTAAATTACACATAAATTAATAATTTATCATATAATATATTTAAAATTTAAAAATATGATTTAATAAAATAATTTTTATTTGTATGTATATATAAATTAGTTTTATAATATTTATATTTGGTTTCTAATTATAAATAGTTTATTGATATATATTTAAATTTATGTTAATTTAAAAAATTAATAAATATTAAAAAAGGTAATATAATTTAACTAAAATATAAATCTTATTAGCTATCTACTCACAAAAAGCTTTAAAAAATAAATGAATCCTTGGAAAAATAATGCAATATTTCAATTTTGTTTAATATAAATTTTAAAATTAAAAAGATTTAATTTTTTTATTTTAAATAAAAAATATTAAAAAAATAAGTCGATTAAATTAATTTTTTATGAAAAATTTTAATTTCAAAATTTTTTTTAAATTACTGAGAGTCAAAGTAGAAATTTCACAATATTAAAAATAAAATCAATAATAATAAGCTAAAGTCGGTTAGTCACAAAAATTCTTACCATCTTCTTAATTTGATACGTCGATCAGTATTCGATATAAATTAAAAAAATTAATCAAAATAAATTAATTTAAAATTTTGGTTTGATTTTTTATTCGTTAAATTTTTAATTTTAAAAATTTTAATTATTTTGATTCGATTTAATTTTGATAATAATTGAAAAAATTAAAGCGAATCGATTAATGATAATAGTAAATAATATAGAAATTAGACTATACTAACGTTAAAATATTCTAATTAAATTTTAAAATACTAAAAAATAAAGTGTAAAAAATAAAAAAATTTATTAAAAATTTAAATCAATCGAATCGAATCGAATTAAATTAATTCGATTTAATTTGATTTCTAACTAAAATTGGTTTTATTTTTATAAATATCAAAATTTTAATTTTTAATTTATTTAATTCGATTTAATTTTTAAATTGATTACATGGAATGGACACCCCTACGTACCTACTTACCTCACCCTTCTAACTTCATTGGAAAAATAATACTCCTCCATCTTATTTTATTTTTCCATTCATCTCCTAATATTAGATTAATTTTTTATATAGTAATTTATTTTATAATTTAATATATATCAAAAAATAAAATTTAATAATTTAATAATTTTAATTAAATAATAGGAGAGGATGGTATATTATAAAATTAGGGTTTGGAATATATTTTTTAAAAATGTATTAATACAAAGTCAACAATGAGTAATTGTTACCCTTATTTGGATGATAAGAAAAAGTTAGATTAATCTTAATTTTATTAATATTTATTTCACTTAAATATTAATTTTGAGGGATTAAATTATCAGAGGCTAACAAAAACTCTATTTATAAATCACAATTCCAATGAGAAGAGAAGAAAGTACAATTTTTTTTTTTCAATTTTATCATGCATCTTCAAATTGAGAGATCTTACTTTTTTTTTTTGTTTTATTATAATTTGTTAATTACTGTAATTTAATTTACTTTTATTATTTCTTTCTTTATTTAATTTTCCTCTTATTATATTTTAATTTTTATACATTATATTTAAATTATTTTCTTTTCATATTTCCCCTCCTGCCCCTCAACAACTGTCAAAACAGCTCTCCCTTGTACACAGTGAGATTTCTTTCATTGCCTGCTCTCTCTTTTTCTTTACTTTCTTGAATTTCTAACAGCTTAACATGTTAAACCCCATCTGGGTTTTTCATGTTATTGGTCTTCTTCGAAGTTTTCAGTTTTTTAAACGTAATTTGGTCAATGGTTTCTTTGAAAATTAATGGCTTTTCATCAGAAGTTTGGTGTTGTTGGTTTACATGGAGTGAATTCATTTTCATCAAATGGGAGCACATTGAACTCCACCTTCATCAGAATTAGTGGTAGTAAATCCTCCTTCAGTACTAAGGGTATTGGCAAAATTCGAGCAGCAGTTGTATCTGATGAAGGTGACCTGCTGTCTTATTCCAATGGTAATAATGCTGCAGTAAAGAGGAGTTTCATTGATAACAATCCAGTTGAAATTTGATTACAGCCTGACGCTTTAGCACTTCGAACCCGTCTGGCAGATAATGCTCCCATCTCCGATGGTTTCTCCATCGATAATGATGAGTTTGATTTGGATGGCCCAACTGAAGGTTTTTCCTCCATTGCTGAGGCCATCGAAGACATTCGTCAAGGGAAGGTCGGTGTTTTTCCATGTGATAATATATGGTAGCATTTTCAGCAATTATTGCTTGAAAATATCCCTTCCTTTTCATTGTTGCATTGCTGATTGCTTTTTCCAATGCAGATGGTCGTGGTTGTAGATGATGAAGACAGAGAAAATGAAGGGGACCTTATCATGGCAGCAGAGTTGGCAACACCTGAAGCTAAGAGAAAAAAAAAGCAACGGAATAATCCAATGATCTATGTTTGGCTTCTTCCTTTATTTTCCAAGCAAGAATAGAAATACTACAAGCCATTAAAATCATGCCAACATTTCCCTCATACCATTAAAATCATGCCAACATTTACTTCATAGGCTTTGTCTTCATGTAAAAGATAAATTTGCTACAGTTAGTTAATGAATGTCCCCTCAGATATTGTGAAGCAGAGGTATACAGTCCTTTGCTCTTATTTTTTCCGGATATAAGCAGTTATGCATCAGTCCACTTTCATACCATAATAGTTCTGAGATTTGGATTTGCCTCTCAATGTCTTCTGTAGGATGCAAAACATGGCACAACCACTGGGGTTTCAGCTCATGACAGGGCAACAACAGTGTTAGCTCTCGCATCCAGGGATTCAAAACCTGGAGACTTCAACCGGCCAGGCCATATTTTTCCATTGATCAGGTACAGAGATGGTGGTGTTTTGAAAAGAGCTGGACATACAGAAGCTTCTGTTGATCTTGCTGTTCTAGCTGGATTGGACCCTGTTGGAGTTCTGTGTGAGATTGAGGATGATGATGGCTCCATGGCTAGATTGCCAAAGCTTCGTCAATTTGCACGGCAGGAGAATTTAAAAATTGTATATATTGCTGATTTGATCAGGTAAAGTATTTCCTGTTCTTTGAGGAGCTATACCTTTTTATTAGAAAAAGATGCTAGAGTTGTGTAGTTTCACCAACATCTGTTTTCTTCGTCTGCTAAACATTTTAAGCATTCATGTTGAGAAGTTATGTTGCCCCTCAAATTCTGGGTAATCCAATTGATTTTGCAGCTGATATACTGTAAATTTACCGGCTCATTGATCCTTGAAATCCTCTGCTCTATTGCATTTTCTATTATTACTGGAAGACTTCTTGTCATATTCTCAATGACAAATACATTGAATTGTAATTTACAGGTATACGAGGAATGAGAGAGAAATTAGTAGATCGTTCTTCTGCTGCTAGGATACCAACAATGTGGGTTCCATTTACAGCTTACTGTTACAGATCAATATTGGAGGGCATGGAACATATTGCAATGGTGAAGGTCAGCGAAATTTCAAACTATTTTGGAATCTTATCCAAAATTAAGATGAAACATAAGTTACTGGACTGCTTACATTTTCATTTTAAAATGACTAGACCAATGGGTCTGAAAAGAATGCTGCTCCTGTGAGACACGAATTTCATAATGAAGCATATGAAAAATACAGAGTTTGAAATTTTGTTCAAGCCCTCTAGCCAAAAGAGGAGGATGAAGGGGGCGGGGGGGAGGAGGAGAAGACAACCTATGCTTGGAAGGGTATATTACATATAGAACCTATCCTTGTGCTTTCATCTAGAAATATGATCTTTTATATTGGGTGGTGTTGAAATATGAACTTAAGGGACAAAGTCCCATGTCGAGTACGCATGAGAAAATGGAAGGCTACTGGCTTGGAGTCCCAGAGCCATTGTTGAGGGGAAGATTGTAGGTGACATTGGCTGTTTATTGGCAATAATATTTCATATATAACTTGGAAAATCATCCTCTTAAAAGGTGTTTTTTGGGATGGAGGTAGATCCAGTCTCTTTTATTATCTACATGGTATTAGAGAGATACCAGTAAGGCTCAATGACCTTAGATCTGGGACTTGGAAGCATGATGGATTGAGCCTAAAGGAGTCAAACTTGTGAGCTGAGCCTAGATGAGCCAGACTCAAGTGGATCCAATGGCCTAGCCAAAAAGAGCCAGACCCTAGCCAAGAGGAACGACACCTTGTTATGGGCAATCCACATTGTATTTTTCATTGAAAGAAATTGACTGTTGTTACTGTACAGTTCAAATGCAAACAGGGTGAGATCGGAGATGGGCCCCAAAATGGACCGTCACCAGCGCTAGGATTCAGATCGGCTTAAAGCCGCCAGAACCCGTAGCAAGTCTGCTCTACTCTCTGTGTACCTGTAAAATCTCATACATGGTCATACATTTTCTGTGAAAACAAAAACTTTTCTCTGGACTAAGGCTTAACTTGTGCATGCACTATCTCTGTACTCTGTACCCCTGACTAGAGCTCACTCTAGATGGGTTAACTCATACCTGTTAAGTCTGGTTTTGTACATACTCTGTAAAATAGTTATAGAAACAGACCATGTATACAAAAGATTTACAACAAAATAACTAAGTCAAACACAATTCTAACTTTATACACAACTGCTACATTTCTTTAATATTACATGTTTACATGTCCACAATATTCTATTACAAAACTTTTTACTCTTTCTGTTTTCTTCTGGACTTTCCCTGTACAACCTGTACACTGAACCGGCAAGATTTGGGTTAAGGGAGTGGGATGAGCTCTATAGCCCAGTGAGTAGAACAGTAAAATAAGTCATTAAAACATGATTGTATGAAATGCATCATATCACAAACAATTCACATCAAGGGTAAACCTGTCACCACATAGTTTCAGTAACTTTGCCGTGCCAGGGCGTAGAATCGAGCACCTGGTCTTCCTGTCATATATATAGACGTGTATATAACACCTGTACTTACCATTGCCAGGGCGTAGTCAAAGGCTCCTGGACTTCTCTATACTTGCCAGGGCGTAGTCAAAGGCTCCTGGACTTCTCTATACCTGCCAGAGCGTAGTCAAAGGCTCCTGGACTTCCTGTCAGATACTATTTGGATCATTCAGCATTCACCCACATCAACAAATAACTATGCAATGCAACAAATTCGTGGATTCTAATGCAATCAACCTATTGCATAATCATGATGCATGAAATATGCTAAAAGCATTCCATTTCTCAATTAAAAGACTTAAGTTTAGTTCCACTCACCTCTGCTCCTCTAGCAGATACTGAACTGACTCTGTAACCACTAACACTGACGACCTCCTCGATCTCTCGGGTCCAAACCTCTTAATCAGAACTTGAAAATATGGAACAACTCTCCTTCAAACTCTTCAAACCTCAAAACTTTTCTTTTTAACTTAAAACCTCTGGAAGTGAAAAGACCAGCTCTACTTATCCATTTCACCGACTGGAGGCGTTTATATAGGTGGCAAACCGACTCAGCTTCGGTAGCCTAACCGCATGCAAAACCATGCAACGTTCGACGGCTGAACCTGAGCTTTCGGAAGCCGAATCTAAAGCACTTTCGGCGGCCGAACATTACCTTCGGCGGCCGAACATGGCAAAAGCTTCCTTAGCCTTTTCTCTCCAAAACTCAATCCTATTCCACTCTAAACTTTTAAAACACTTAAAAACATTTTAGAAAACCTTTCTCTTACCCTTCTAGAAACCTCTGACATCCTCGAATTCCACCGGACGGTAAGAATTCCGATGCCTGATCTAGCCGGGTATTACAGGCAGGATATTCTTGTGAGAGTACATTCAGGGTGCCCCACAGGAGATATCTTTGGTTCTGCCAGATGTGATTGTGGGAACCAGTTGGCACTTGCAATGCAGCGGATTGAGGCTTCTGGCCGGGGAGTGCTGATCTACCTCCGTGGCCATGAAGGAAGGGGTATTGGTTTGGGTCACAAGCTTCGTGCTTACAACCTACAGGATGCCGGGCGTGATACAGTTGAAGCAAATGAAAAGCTGGGACTGCCTGTTGATTCCCTAGAATACGGCATTGGTGCCCAGGTAATTTAGAGTATCTGCTTTTTTTTGTGTTATTTTCACAACATAAGTTAAAGCATAATTACGCTTAACTCGTATAGGCATTTGGAATGACTAGATTTTTTATGCTTTGATTCGATTGGTTGAAATCTGATGATATTCTTCCATTAATGGCCTTAAAAAAATGTTTCTTTTTCGTTCAACGAACTTTGAGAGCCACACATGCTAGGGTTGGAATTTGCAGGTGGTTGAGTGATAAAGAGAATCATTTTGAGGGTTTCCAACATGATGCTCTACAATTTCGTAGCATCAACTGACTAGATTCTATCTTCATTTTCCACAGATTGTGTTGTTGGTTTCTTATAATAAACATGCATCTTCTAGGTCTTGAGGGAAACTTTATATGTTCTGTTTATACTTCCACTGCAGATATTACAGGATCTGGGAGTCCGAACAATGAAGTTGATGACAAACAACCCTGCAAAGTACATTGGGCTCAAGGGCTATGGTTTGACAGTTGTTGGTAGAGTTCCTCTTCTAACTACCAGCACAAAGGAAAACCAGAGGTATCTGGAGACGAAACGTGCTAAAATGGGTCATATCTATGGAGTAGAATTCAATGGCCACTCGAGCAATCTTATCAGTGGCAATGGTGAACCTGGCACTGATACTGCTGGAGATTCTACTTCAAACTGATAAGCGAGCTGTTCTGGCTATAGACACTCATTGTTCACCTGTGAGATTTGAGCTCTTTAGCATCACAAAATGGCGAAATCATCAATCGGATTGTTTGTGAAGAAGAATTCAAATTCTTTTATTTCGAAAGAAGAAGCTTTGCTGAAAGATTTGTTGGAGGGCACTGCATTGAGGAGCCATTCAATTCATTTTTTCTTAAAGGTGTAAACTAGACATGGAAATTCCCATTTTATGCAATCCATTATTATTGATTTGTATCATTTTTCTAGATTTTGGCTCTGTAAAGGTGGATGCTGAATCAATACTTAGAACTGACAAACAACAAGGGTTAATGATTTGATGTTTATCAGCTTACAAGCCTTACTGCAAAGTCAATGAGGCATAAAGTCTCAAACTTTAACTGTAATATCATCAAAGTAAGAACAAAACTTCAAATCTGTCCTAAAGAAGCAATTCATGAAGTGCACTGTGAGATATTTTATGCATAAATGCTCACAGAGAAAAATGATTATTAAGCAAATGAGTGCCTACTCAAGTCACGAACTGATTCTTTTATACAGATTTATTAGCTTTAACATTATTCACGTTGCTCTGCCAGTACTTGAAAGTTCATCTCATATGAAAATCTGTGAAAATAGATTTATCTGGAAAAAAGCAATTACACTGGTAACAAAGCTAAAACAACAATGGAAAAGTTATGGAAAACCATTAGTATTCTTATGTTTGATTTTTCTGAATCATAAGAAATCCACTGAGGATGAAGAAGGGGAGATTAAGAGATGTTCAGATAAGGTATTTGGGAATATTTAATACAATTGAATCAAATAGGAAAAGAATAAAAGATCAAAAGGAAAGAGTTAATCACCGAACAAACTCTGATATTTTTAAATTTTTATAATTGGATCTTATACTAATTTAATTATCAATTAAATTATAAACTTTATATTTTATTTTAAATTCATTTTACCATTACTTTTATCGTTAGTATTTAATAAAATTATCACATCATATCGCCACATCACTAATTAAATTATAAATTTTATATCTTATTATAAATACACTTTACCGTTACTTTTATTACAGTTACTTTTATAAATATTGTAAATGTATTTTAAAGTTAAGAATTCTTTTTATCATTTTATTTAAAATTAAAATTTATAATAAAAAATATTTTATATTATTATCATATTTATTTTAATTTTATCAATAATTCAGGTATACTAATTTATATTAATTCAATTCTCAATTAACCCATCCCCTAAATTATTTTTTAGTTAAAAAAAGTACATATTAATAATATGGTTGAAAAACTTTTAATTAAAAAAAAAGCTATGTAGAAAAAGAAAGGATAGGATTTAATTAGTCATTAAATTAGTATATAATGCAATTATAACTATATTATTAATTATATTTCTTTCAAATATTTTTTTTTATTTTCAACTACATTATTAATCATGTATTTTTTTTTAACTATAATAATTTTTAGAGTAGATTTTAGGAAAAAATAGTTTGAAGAGATGGATTAGTTTAGAATTGAATTAATATAAAATAATATACTTAAATCATGTATAAAACTGAAAAAAATATTATAATAATATTATAAATTTTAATTTTAAATAAAATAATTAAAAAAATTAACTTTAAAAAATTTATAATTGCATAATTAACTTTAAAAATTTACTAATTAAATCTTAAACTTTTAAATTTTTATTAAATGTATCTTAAATTTTGCTGACGTAGCAACATAATGTGGGCATGACAACATGTGAAGTTTTTTTTTTTTGAAGTAGAACTACTGATTGTATTAATAAAATTTCATTAAATAATTAGGGATATCATGCAAACAGAGAGACGATTATGCCGGATAGATTCTCTATCCAAAGTATGAGCAGTTAGAATAGCATTATAACGGACCCATCTAACATAAATATCAATTATAGAATCTAATAAAAATTTACAATCATTCAAAATCAAATTCATGTATAAGATAATTTCGCAAAAATTTTCTTCAAGTGACTGTCTAAAACTCTGCATAAGATAATTTGACAAAAATACTTCTCTTTCTTTCTCATCTCTCGAGCATAAATCATTAAAATCTTTCGAACAAAACCACAGAAGAGAGCTTCTACGAGATAAAACTCGAATAAGGTGTCAAGACTAACGTCGTTATTGCGATTACGAAAATCCATAATAACTAGTAAATCTCTATTGAATATTACTTTCTTAAATAACCGAATCAATAAAATTTGAAAAAAAGTCAACCACAAACCTATGACTATTCCACATTAATGAAAGATCTCCTCCCAATTCTTGTATATTGACTGAAAATCAACCATCAAAATGTAAAAAAACAATTCATTTGTGTAATACCCGGCTAGACTCCGATATCGGAATTCCTACCGTCCGGTGGAATTTCGGTTGTCGGGAACTTCTAGAAGGGTAAAGACATGTTTTATGAAATGTTTTTATGTTTTTAATGGTTTTAAAGTATGAAACTAAATGAGTTTTTTTGCATGAAAATAGCATTGGAGGAAAACCCAGGTTCGGCGGCCGAACTTTCGGCGGCCGAACATGCATGCGTTTTGGAGGCACGTTAGGCCCCCGAAAGCATGAGTTAGGGAAGTTCAGGTTCGGCCGCCGAAAGTCAAGTTCGGCCGCCGAACATTTGCATGGATGCGGAGGCACATTCGGCCCCCGAACGTGGCCTGGCCAGCCACCTATAAAAGGGTCCCTTAGCCGAAAATGGGCGAGCTTTTTCTCCCCATTTCGGCCAAGGTGAGCATTCCGCCATCCTTCCCCAATCTTGAGTTTTTCCTTCCTTTTTCCATGATCTTTACAAGTTTATAACTTTGGTTTTGAAGATCTTTGAGCTTAGAACAAGTTTTGGAGCTTGGAGACCAAAAGTTGGAACTTCTCCCATCTCCAAGTTTAGATCTCCTCAACCCTCGATCTTCAAGAGGTAAGAGCCGATCTTAAGCTCTTCATGTGTTTTAAGTAAGTTTTAAGTGATTTTATGGGGTAGAATGACATGTATAGGGTTGTATGAGTTTTTAAGCAAATGTTAAGTTTTAAGTGATTTATGATCAATGTATGATGTTTGAGTATGCTTGAAGTGTTGTAGTTGGGGTATTTGATGTCTTGAGGCCCCTAGGAACTTGTATGCATGATTTGGGTGAAGTATATGCATGATGTGAGAGTTGGGAGGCATTTGTGCATAGGGGAGCCAAAGTTTTTGCCCTTTGGCAGAAACCAGGTTCGGCAGCCGAAGGCACTTTCGGCCGCCGAACATGGCTTGAGAGGCAGCTTTAGGCTGCCGAAGCTTGCCCCCGAAAATTGGAGTTTCGGCTCTGTCCGAGACTTTCGGCCGCCGAAGGTGCCGCCGAACATGCATGAGTTTCGTCTCTGTCTGGGAGTTTCGGCCGCCGAAGGTGCCGCCGAACCTGCCTGACTTTCGTCTCTGGAGGGACTTTCGGCCGCCGAAGGTGCCGCCGAAAGTGCCCTGTCCAGCCTTTTCTTGCATGATTCCTAGGAGTGTTTTGGTGATGTTTTAGGAGGTTTTTGGGGGTATGTCTAGAGTTATGTTCTTGTTGTTTGGTACCTCATTTGAGTCCACCTGTGTAGGTTCGGACCCGAGGAACCGAGACCCCCGGTTGTGAGATAGTCGTTCCGAGTTCGTTGTTACAACTTCAGTCACCAGGTGAGTGGAACAACTTCTTAAATTTTAAAGTAAATGAATAAATGAATAAATGAATGAATCATAAAGCATTGCCCATGCATCATTATGCTATGCAATATTTCAGGATGTTTGCATTAGATCTCACGAATATGCTGCATTGCATAAATTGATGTTGATGTGGATGAATGTTGAGTGATCCATTAGCTCTCGTATGTTATGTCATGATATGATGATGATACGGTATGGAAGTCCAGGAAGACCCATTCTACGTCCCTGGCACTATGTAAGAGAAAGACCAGGACCCATTCTACGTTCTGGCACTAATGGAAATGTAGAGGGCTATTGGTGACAAATTCATCCTTTATGTGATTAACTGTGATGTGTTGCATTCCATGAAAGCATGAATAAGAAAAAGTTATATAATAACATACCTAAAAATGGAGGAATCTTAATAATAAAATGAATAATAACATACCTAAAAAGGGTGGAATTAAAGCAAATATTTTTAGTTTCCGCTCATTGGGCTTTATAGCTCACCCCCTCTCCCCTAACCCCAGTCTTGCAGGTGCAGAGTAGATAGAGAAGTCAGCAGAGTAAGAGAAGATTATGTAATAGCTTAGCTGTGGACATGGTTTGTAGCAATGTAAATGTATGAGATGTAATGTAATGTAAGATTGATAATGTGCTTGACTAGAGTCTGTTGTATTCCCAGTACACATGGTCTTGTATGAGATATAATGTTTTTATGATGATTATGTAATCCAAGCCTATGTTATGTTATGTTACCCCATTGGAATATTTGATGAGGATTCCAATGAGAGGTTTATGTTATGTTGTGCATGCACAGGCTAGGCTTGGCAAAGAAATGTTTGAATGAATGAATGAAAGAAAAGTTTTTTTTTAATTTTTATGTATGTTGTTGACCATGTATGGGATTAAACAGGTTCACAGGATGTATGTTTGGCTTGCTACGGGTCCCGGCGGCCTTAAGCCGATCTGGATCCTAGCGCCGGTGGCGGCCTGATTTTCGGGTCGTTACAATTTGAGAACTAAGAATCTTTGTTTCCATCAAAAATAAAATGTCTGACTTGTAACTAGAAACCAAATCCTTCAATATAATAACTATCTGAAGATTGCTGCCATAAATTTGTCAAATAGGTCTACATATTCTGAAAATTTATTGGATTGTATGTGAGAAATATCCCCACCATACAGAAATTATAAGTGACGATCGGAATATCTCTTGAGTTTTTATTAGGGACAACAATATTTTCTTTTTTATCGATAGTTAATTGAAGCAGATCGTCTTTCATGGAAAAGGAGAAAGAAGAAATTAGGTTTAAGGAAGAATAAAAGGCGAGAGTATCAAGTCACAAAGAGACCAAAGAGTGAAACTTGACTAACATGTGAAGTTATAAAATTTTTTTAGTGATTAACTAAAAAAAATGATTGTGCAATAAAATATTAATTATACAACAATCCAATATTAGTCTTTCTTCTACTCCCGTGTCATTTTAACCGATTGTTATCCTGTCCTGCTTGGTGTGATTGATCCTGACTTTGATTACAGCTTCCAATATGCATCCTTTTTTTATGCTTAGTTTCTTCAAGTTTTCTTTGTAGTGATAGCTTCCTTATCTTTCTATTGAAGTCCTGGAGCTTGGAAGTTGCCATACTGAGCATTAATAGAATTGGTGGAGGAGGCACTACAGAACCAATTAGTCGCTGATTATCACACCAAATTGAATTGGGAGTACTAAGTAGCCTTTCATCTGCAAGTCTAGACTGAACAAAGAAAGTTTCAAAAAACTATCTACGTAATCAGAGCAAATGAAGTTTTAACAAATTATTTTAGTAAACAATTTCAAAATTAAATGTGTTATTCAAAATAAAAGAAACTAAATAAAAAAAATAGAGTTACACCAGATGTGTACAAAACAGTCTCAATTACCAACTAAATATTCTAACTGAAGCACAATTTTCTAAGTACTGTACAGGGTATGTCAACACATTCATTTAGACAACAAAATAATCTTCTTTATCAATAAATATTATTGTATCAATTTTCTTTATCAATAAATATTATTGTATTAATTTTATAGATAACTCATTAACCTAAATTGTAATGTCCATGTTTGCGTTGGATGTCTTCATTCGCCTTCAATTCACAACTTTCTTAGTCGTCACTAAACTTGAATAGAAATGATAAAATGGAACTCCAGTGACACACTTCGACTCAGGTGAATGCGAGTCCAACAAATGCATTTCCCTTAACTTAATCTCACAAATAGTTTTAATTTTTGAACTCAATTTTTTATTAGGTGCAAAATGATTAATTCTTTAGTAATTTTGATCTAATTATTATAAATTATTTATTTTTTTATGTCATGGATTCTACTTTACTAAATTTTAAAATTATTGCCGTGTTTTTAAATATATTTTTTTAAAAAATACTAAATATTTAAATTTTATAAATTACTAACTTAATAAAATTGTTATTTTGTAGATTCTTTAAATTTGAAATGATATTTCATGGAATAATAATTTTAAATGTGCAACAGTATTATAGAAAAAAAAATTAAATGATTTTTATGATATATTAATTAAAAGATTGAGACTAATAGCATTTTTTGGAGAACAAATATTGATTTTATTCATAAATATAGGTTTTTTTTTATTTTTTTCACATAAATTTTAAAAACCTCGGATAATCCTATAAAAATTGGCATATGATGAGAAAAAAATATATAAATTTATGAATTTGTTATAAACACTTTAATAAATTATAAATAAATATCAAGATAAATGTTTAATTTAGCCGTTATTAAGTTAGATTATTTTTTTAAACTCATACTACTATAAAAATCAGATATACATAATCAAGGAGGGTCTTAATTAATTCAGGCCAAGAAGCCTTCCCATGCACCCAAACCTCAGACTCTCAATCATAAAGGAAAAGGTTTCTGTTCAAATTCCTGCCGAACAACATAACAAATAAAGCCAAAAGCTTATATCAAACTTTAAGACTAATATAAAACATGACTACTCCATGAAAATAACTCATTATCCAGAGGCCCTCAGGTCCCCCACATGGACCCAGTCCGGCCCACTCAGTCTTGAGACCGGGCTCCATCCAAGTTTCTCGATCAGGCCGGTCCGGCCCTCACGGCCCGTCGAGTAGATCCTCTTTGGACTCAGTTTTGACCTTATCTTCTGGCCCTCAGAACCAGGAAGGAGTTCAACCCATTCGTCTTGTGGGACCATTCGCATATGCGCTCGGGGAGAATCAGGGGCTGTTACGTATAGGGCAGAAATCTGATATCCTCGTACGATCGTATCAGTATGGCAAAGACATGTGGTCCAATGGAAGTCAGGCCGTTATACGTCACTGACAGACAATGAAAACAGATAAAAGGAGGAATGCTCTCCTCTAGAAAAGGTCTTTTTTTTTTTTTGCTAAGTTAATAAAATTCTTATAAAACCTTACTTTCTGGATCTCAGATCATCAAGATTCTTGAGAGAACAAAATTTTACCGTCATCAATAAACTGTCCAAAATCAGACCCGTCATCTTTTGATGAAGAAAAAGCATTGATGATACTTTTGACATAACTTCCATATTCAAATTGTTATATGCCCAACTATTTAGCCAAAAGAGTTTCCCTCAAAGTTAAGGCCTCTCCTATTTGTGGAGGAAGGACTCCAACTTGATGGCATGACAAAACAGTATGGAACTCACCATGTGCATTTCTAAGAATTGTTGTAAAGGAAATTTGCCATTCATTTGTATGTATTAAGCATCAACATTACACTTTAATTTTTTCTATGGGGTTTAATCCATTTTTGCACAGCGATAGTGCTACCAGTATTTATACTAACTGCTCTTGCTCCTTGCCATTCTGATAAAATTTAAAACTTGAATTTCACTGTTTCTCTAGATAGCCAAAATAATCACATGAATATCAAGGAAATAGCCAAAATAATCAGCACAGGTAACACACCCTGAATTGGTTGCCAGCAATCAAGCCAAAAGGGCAATTAAAGAACACATGGATATCATTTTCAAAAGCACTGCATCTATTACACTCCTCAGAAATCTCCATCCTTTTTTTCTAATGTTATCTTTGGTAAATAAAATACCTTGTAGGAATCTCTTGAAGGAAATTTTTTCATTAAGAAATTTTTAAATTTATTTTTTTCATTTAATTGAAATCCCTCAAATTCAAAATTATAAAAAATATAGAAAGATATACTTTTATAGAAAAGTCACAATTCTTGTCCATTTAATATTTAATGTGGGATGTGGGATTGGTATTAGCGAATAAGTATATTCACGAATTTATTCGCGAGTCTGCTCATGAGTCAGTTCACGAGTTTATTCATAAACTTGAAACCCACCAAATTTACGAGTTTAAACGAGTCAAATACTGTTAAGTTCAAGTTCGACTCGTTTATTAAACGAGTCTAAAAAATGAATTCGAACTCAGCTCATTTAAAAAATAAGGCAAACTCGATTAAATTTTTACTCAGTTGAATTTCGAATAATCAACGAATAATTTCATCTCTTAATAACACCGGTAGGGATTAAAATTGATTTTTATGTAAAAACAAATTTATATTAGACTCCACCAATTCTGTTAAATATTTTTTTAATATAACATCTACTTATATTAACTTATAAAAAAAATTAAAAAAATAAGTCAAACTATGTATTTTTAATTTATGTTGAATTAAGACATATTAAGAAATTAGTAAATATGTTATTATTTCTTAAACAGGAAGATAAAAATAAGAAAATAAAATCAAGGTATTATCCAACTGAGCTGGAAAAATAAATTTCCAGACTAATTGCTAAAATTAATTATACGCGTTTAATTATTTTCTTATTCCGGAAAGTGAATCCCCG
Organism: Manihot esculenta; assembly: GCF_001659605.2. NCBI lineage: Eukaryota > Viridiplantae > Streptophyta > Magnoliopsida > Malpighiales > Euphorbiaceae > Manihot > Manihot esculenta. The sequence goes on along the minus strand of NC_035170.2, from coordinate 25,167,428 downwards.
CGGATTTTCTCACCAAATCCAAACACTGCTTTCCATTTTTTTGACCGTTACGCAAAGCTACACGCAAAAACCATCTACACGGTTCACTTTAAAATTTCATTACACGCGTACGGCTACAATTCTTTGACAACTGTACCTAGTAGGCACCCTACCCCACAAGTCTAGAAAAACCGGGGTGTCCTTTTGCCTTTCGTGGGGTCCACTCATCATGAAATCAATCCCTCCGAATGATCTTTTCCCTGAACACGGTCTGCACCATTGATTACTTGCCTTATAAAATTCGGAATATCCAACGGCTCTTCTCTTGATCAAAAACCTTTCACACTGAAGCTCCTATATATACCCTATCTCCTCACATTTTCTTCTCACACTTCGAGTTTTCGACCTTTACTCTTCCTTCCTCTCTGTTCTGTTTGTGTATCTGCTTCGCTGTAGAAGAAAAGAAATTGCAATGGCTCGCTCAAGCTTAGCGTTCTTGATGCTAATGGCGGTGTTGGTAGGTTCCTCAGTGGCACAGTCACCAGCATCATCACCTGTATCTCCCCCAACCAAATCGCCTGGGGCAACTCCACCTAATGCGGCAACTCCAGCACCTTCAGTATCTGCGCCTTCTCCAACCGTTAATCCTCCAGTATCTGCTCCTTCTCCAACAGTTAAACCTCCAGTATCTCCACCGGCTAATGCACCATCGCCAGCTACTGTTGACTCCCCTCCATCTCCTCCTCCTTCTTTGTCTTCTCCGGCTCCCTCTACAACTGCTTTACCTCCTTCCTCAATCGCTCAAACACCATCTGATGCTCCTGCTCCAGCGGAAAACGGTGCCGCTCTGAATAGATTTGCCATTGCTGGATCTCTGGCTGTCGGTGCATTGACTGCCGTTTTGGTCCTCTAAATTAAATTATTATAGATGCATTATATATTTTTTTTTCTTGGATTTTTTAATATGTTGCTTAATTTTTTTCGTTTCTTTAACAATTCTTTTGTATTTTTCAACACAGTTGGGTAATATTTTAGTACTATATTTTTTCATACATTTTCAGCTATTTCTCCTTTTCAGAAATTTCACAGCCATATCCAATTTGTCAACATGTTTGGATGATCAATTTAAAGATTTTTCTGATTTCCAATCCAAGTGTAAACGAGATTTGATAATTCTCTTAAATCACCAAGCATTTGAATTTGCATATAGAAGTAAGGACTAGAATTACATATGCTTTTATATAGATTTTAATTTAAAGATTTTATTTTTTATATTAATTTTAATTAGTTAAGAAAATTTTTTAAAAAATATACAAAATATAATAAGATTAAATATTTTAAAATAAAAAAATAAATTAGATGGTAATTATATAATAATTATTGCTAAGACAGACTAGAGTTATTATATAAATAAAACTGCTAATTCAATACGATATTTTTTATATTGATTTTAATAAGACTATATTTTCTCTTTTCTTAAACTCAATAGACAATATTTGTTCAAAAAAGTTATTTTTATTATTTATTTTAAATCGACAAGAAAATGTTATTTTCTATTTATATTTTACTATTTTTTATTACTTTTAGAATAAATTAGTTTGGAATTGATTTTTCTCTTTTATACTTAATTTTTATGTAAATGTAATAAATTATTAAATTTTATTAATAAAAAACAAACATTCTCTACAACGAGTAGTGTAGAACGAGTAAAGATAACGTGTAAAGTACATTCAAAAAAATTAGTATATATAAAAGTGGAAAGAGGAAAAATAATGAGATTGTCCATAATACTCTTAGTCTTTAAATTATTTACAATCATATTTAATTATTTAACTAGTTGATAATTTTATTTTTTTAAATTTAATTTTTAGAATAGATGGTAATATTATACTTTATATTAAATTTAATTAGTTAAGAAATTTTCAAAAAGATATATAAGATATAATAATATTAAATTTTTAAATAAGGATATAAATTAAATGGTAATTTTATTATTTATATTATATATATATATATATATATATATATATATATATATATATATATATATATATATAAGTAGATTAGTATAAATTATTTAATATTATGCTATAATATGATTATTATAAAATTATATTATATAATAAAATTAATATAAAATAAATATAAAAATAACTTTTTTGAATATTTACAAAAGTATGAAGTTAAATGTTTGTCTAAATATATAGACACCGCTTATTTATTAATAATTTATTAAATAAATAATAATATTTATAGTTTAAATTTTTTATAATAGCATATCATAATTTTAAATTTAATTAGAGTTATTGTATGAATAAAACTGTAAATTCAATAGCATACTTTTTTATATTATTTTTTAAAATAGATAACAATATTATATAAAGAAAATTTAAAAAAAATATATAAGATATAATAACATTAATTTTTTACCATATCTACCATTAAATTTATAGGCTTTAATATATATATACATATATATATATATATATATATATATATTAATTAAAAAATTAAAATTTTTATACACAATTATTAAAATAACAAATTTAAATATTATTTAAAAATATCAAAAATAATTATTATAATATTAAAATAATAGCAAATAATTATTATTTATTTGAATGGGATTAAATTCTTATAAAATATAGTAATTAGTAATATTTAATTAGAATATAAATTTATGATAATGCGGTCTGTATATTAAATATTATAAATATATGAATTACAAAAACATAAAAATTACATAGCATTATATTATTTATATTGAATTAGCACATTTTTAATTTGATTGTTATTTATTTTAGTGTGTTCAACAAAGTTGATAAGGATTTAGCCACGCGATCAGTATTCGATTTAAATTGAAAAAATTAATTGAATTGAATTAATTTAAAATTTTAATTTGGTTTTTTATTCATTTCGGTTTGGTTCAGATTTTAATTTTAAAAATTTTGATTATTTCGATTCGGTTTGATTTTTATAAAAAAATCAAAAAAATTAAACCGAACCGATTTAATAATAATAATATGTTATTTTCAATAATATAGAGAAATTAAATCATATTAAGATTAAAATATTTTAATTAAATTTTAAAATATTAAAAATAAAGAGTAAAAGATAAAACATTTATTAAAAATCAAAACCGATCAAATCAAATTGAATCAAACTGAATCAGACTGGTTCAGTTCGATTCAGTTTCTGATCAAAATCAGTTCGATTCGATTTTTATAAATACTAAAATTTTAATTTTTAATTTATTTAATTTGGTTCGATTTTAAATCGAACCGACTTAACGGTTAACTTCAAATTTAATTATTTTTATTAATTTAGGGACAATAAATGAAAAAATTGCTATGGATAAACTGAATTCAAATTAAATGAAATTTAATGGAGAGATATTGTATGTCTACCTGTTTTTAAAGTTACGAAGCTTATTAAGTATTTTCTTTTTTAAAGCTACGAAACTGGCATCATTGCCTTCTCGAGATTCAAGCACATTTTCAACTTTTCAAATTTCCATTGCATTGTTAGCCTTTCAATTTTTAGAAATATTATTTATATGGCTCTCTTAATCTCTCATTTATCTATATTTTTAATTAATTTAGACTTAATTTTTTATATATGTACTAATTTTTCTTCCTTTAATTTAATAGTTTTGTGATTTATAAAGTTTGTTACTTATTTAATTTGATGTGTTTGTTTAAATACAATTTAAAAGGTTAAGCAATTTTTGATTTTATAATTTTTTTTTACTAGCAGGTGGGTTTTATTTTTATCTATATTTAATTCAAATTTTCAAAAATTTTATGTAATATTTATATAAATTATAATTTAAAATATATATATATATATATATATATATATATATATAATCTAAAAACTTCTTTATATAATTATAAAAAATAATAATTTTAATTGTATAAAATTATCGTATAACAAATTTTTTTTTAAAATGAATATCGGAGATCAAAAATTAGAAAATAAAATATAAGATTTTTTAGATTTAGTCAGATGGTTAACCTGTGATTACAATAAATTATTAATTTAATTATTTATAATTATATTTAAATTTTAAAGTGAACAATAAATTTTATTATCTCAATTTATTTAAATTAATTAAATAAATATATATATATATATTAAAAATTAAAATTTTAATATAAAATTATCAAATCAACGCCTTTAAATATTAATGAATTCTGAAAAATAATAAAAAATTAACTAAAAAATTATTACAATCGTAAATTATAATTTTAAGAATCAACTTAATTTTAAATGTTAACGTTTTAATATTTTTTAAAAATTAATTACATGCATGTTAATTACAAAACATTAATAAATTTAATAATATTATGTTATAAAATAATAAGTTGTTATAAATCATTATATTGAAAATTTAAAGTGAATAATAATTTTATTATCTAAATTAATTTAAAGTTAATAAATAATTATTTTAATTTTAATAAAACATATATAAATAGTAAAATAGATATTTTGAGATAAAATTTTTAAAAGAAATTTTGATTTTGATAATATCAAATTGATAGATAAATATTTTAATTTAAAACATTGATTATAAGATAATAAAGTGATAATATAATTATAATTATATTATAATTATATAATTAAAAATAATTTTTTAGTTTTCTAGTAATTATAATATTTGGTAATTTTTTAATTGTGTTTTCGTTAATAATTCATTTATAGGAATCTCACAAATATCTTACATAATTTATTATAATTTTTTTTTTTACTTTTTAATGAGTGTAATGTTTACATAATTTATTAAATACGATTATTAATTATTAATTTTACATCATTAATATAAAATTAATAATAAATATTGTATTAAATAAAGTTTAATAAGTGCAAATTACACTCAAGAAAAAAGTATGGCTAATTATGTAGTATGGCTAAATTATTAAACATTTGAATTTTAAAAAATATAAAATAATTAAATATAAATTAATCATGTCATTAATGAGTTATTAAAAAATAAAATATAGTCTTAAATTATTTTTAAAAATTCAACTGTTTAATAAATTTTAATTATACCATTCACAGGCTTAATTTGGCGGTAAAATGTATTTAAGTAAATTTGAGATCTCAGTTCTACTCTTCCAATCCCCCAGTCCTCCATTTAAAAAAATAAGTCAATTTCTCAATTTTTAGAAACGTATTAAAATTGAAAGGATTCATTATATCTTCAGAAGAATAGAAGAATGTTACCCTCTTTAATCTCTATTTAAACATGCATTTTCAATAAAATTGAAAAAACTCATTCTTATTTTCAACATTGATCAAGCACCGAAAGGATTCCAACTAAGTTCATCAAGCATTCTATCTTCGCAAGAATGTCTAGCATCAGCCACCAATTAAGAGTTTTCTCTAAAGCTTAACATTGTAATAAACCCTAACCCTTGAACTTCAATCCTCAACTATGAGGTAAACAAAAAGGCCAGTGCAAGCGATGAACATAGTTGTTCTAAAAAATCTTTCACGCTGTATTCGCAATCATCTTATTATACATTTAAATTTCGATATAAGACTTATCCCATTTATACCATCGTCATCTCTATTTGTTTTCTAGACTCGTTGTTCATTTAAATTCTACTCATCTGAGTCAGACTCACATGTGAAGAGAATTTTAATCCGACGCAGAAGCATCATGGTGGCATTGAGGATGTTGATGGCGTGAGTAACAAGGTTAAGCAAATAGAATTATAGTTGGTTTCTATTTGGTTTATTAAAATTTGTGTTAAATTATTGACTGGTTAGATGTGATGTGTTGCATAGCTAAAGAGACCAATAAAGAAGTATTACGAGGGGGATAATTAGACAATGCCAGCAATATTTGAAGCCATATTGAAGAGGAAATTGTAAGGAATTGGAGATGATAAAAATGACAAATTGATAGAAGAAGTTAGGCGGAAATCTCCAAGTGAGAATTTTGATTCTGAATCCGATGAATTGCAATGAAATTTGCATTTGAATATTTTTTTTCGAATTGATGGAGCATTAGAGAATCAAAATAACAAACAAATAAATAATAAGTCTTGTTTCTTCCATGCAATTTGTCTGGAAATTGGGTTGCGCTAAGAAAGTTTTGAAATATGCTTGATCTTGTAATTTTCTTGATCATTTAATCATGAGAAATTCTCGCGAAAATAGAATGGATCTTTTAGGTACTTGATAGTCGATTATTCGATGTTTGATCGATGTTGAAAATGAAATGGATTCTTTCAATTTTATTAAAAATATATGTTTAAATAAGGATTGAAGAGGGTAAAATTATATTTTCAAAAAATTCACCATTTTTCATTTTGTTTTTAACGAAAAAGAAGATTATAATATATAAAAAGACTAATTTATTAAAGATATTTTAATATATTTTTAAAAATCAAGAAACTGTTTTGTTAATAATAGTAAAATTTAGAGATTAAATTATAAATTTTTTTATTTATATTTATATATTTTATGATCATAGTAATTAGAGTAATCTAAAAACTTTATATATATATATAATAAATACCTGCTTAAATTTTATCTATCATAAATCAAACATAAATAAATTATTTTTTAAAAATTTTCATATTATACATTTTTTTTTCCTAAAGAAGTAGGATTTTGTTGACCAGGAATAAAACAAAAAAGGGAACAGTCCAACAAACGTATCACTCGGGTTTCCAAACAGCAGGTCTCCACGTCTGTGGCCCCACCATAAAAGTTTCCATTTGTCTACCGTCACAACTACATTATAGTTGTACTATGGACGGCACCTGTGGTCCCCACAGACACATTCCATTCCACGTGTACTATTCTAATCCCACGAAACCCCACACCAAGTCCAAAGCCAGGCCCCTCCCCCTCTTTCCAATCTAGCCACTCTGAACTGCCAACACCAACCAATCGAATTGAAGAAAATTTATTTATTTTTGTTTCTGTTATTATAAAATATTATTTTTTAATTTAAATTATAAACAAAAACGTGTTCTCTTCATTTATAAATTTCCCTGACAATTTCGCCACTCCTTGCACTACATATTAGTACAATAAATAATTATTATTTAAGATGGTTTTTTTTATATTTTTTGATATTTAGAAAAATTTAAATTTTAATTAATAAAAAATATTTTTTAATTAGACTTAATACTCACCATTAGATGACAGTCGTGTTCAACATGTTCTAGCTAATCCAACGGTGAACAAATAACGTATTAACTACGAAATCTTTCAGCGGAAACACTCTATAAATACCCCTTCTTCGCTCTCCTCCTCCAGCGTCAAGCTGACTGCGTGTGTTCAGTGCACAAGTTCTAGTAGTCTCCGTAACTTTTGCGCTCTTTGAGAATGGCTCGCTCCAGCGCTGTCGCATTGATGATAATGGCGATTATCATGACCTCTGCGTTAGCGCAACCTCCTGCATCATCACCTACACCTTCTCCTGTTAAATCTCCGCCGTCATCGACTTCAACTCCGGAACCAGCTGCTGCTCCTCATTCTCAGCCACCTATCTCCGCTGCTCCTGCTTCTACTCCTGAAAAGAGTAGCACTCCACCGAAGTCTTCTTCTCCAGAATCTCCTCCTCCTCCTCCTCCTACTCCTACTAGTACTCCAGAGTCTTCTCCTCCTCCAGTAACGTCTTCTCCTGCTCCCTCCACAATCTCGGCGCCGCCTTCTGAAGCTCCTTCACCGGCTGAAAACAGCGCCTTTTCACACAGATTTGCTATTTCTGGAACTGTGGCTGCTGGTCTCTTTGTTGCCGTTTTGGTAATGTAGAGTACTAGAGTTAGTCGACGCTTGGCACTTGGCTTTTCGTCTGCGAGGATTTTTTTTTTCCAGTTTTTATATCTATATTTATATTTTTATTGTTGACCAATGTCTCTCACTGTGTTCTCGTTTATGGTTTGTAGTTGTCGTTTGCGTTGATAAAAAATTTTCTCTGTTTTTTTTTGCAACTAGGTGAAACTTCTTATGCATTAAATGAATAATCTTTAATACAAAGATGGAGCAGGTTTCTAGGAATATTAGACAAGCAATTACATGGAAGGGAATTAGAAACAACAAACTTTGCTAAACAATTTGCTGCTTCATTTCCAGATCTTCTGAGGTGCTTTAATAGCTTGAGTGAGGACGGCAGAGTCAGATTCAAAATGACATTCTTGATATTATCTTTCTATTGCAAGAGTTACTGCTAATAAAATCGCAGAAGCTTCTCGCATCAGAGTATTAATGCTGCGTCTGGTTTTAGTCATCCCATCAACTATTTGGCCCTTGTCATCACGCACTAGTACAGCAACTGAGCAAAGGTTTTGAGGTAGTTTTGAGGCTCTTTCCAAGCTGCATCACAATTAATTTTAACCCATCCTAGAAGAGGAGTCATCCATCTATCATTTGATGCTTGTCGACCATTGCTAAGGGCTGATCGATCTGAAATCTTTGAGTCTCTAACCCCAGTCGCCTCACAACAAGCTTGTTTCATTTTCTCCACTGTTTGAACAGGATCTGACATGATCTTATAAAAAATGAATCTATTCCTTGATTTCTAAATGTACCAAGCTGTATAAACTATCACAATCAGCCCCTCTTCATATATTCTTTGCTGCCTGTACTCCTCAATAATATCTGTCCACCAACTAGATATAGATGGTATAACTCCAACTTGGGGTTTATAGGCACAAGGGCTTGCAAACCAAGATGCTCTAGCATGGTCACACCAAAAGAGTGCATGCTCCACTGTCTCCAGTTCCTGTTGACAGATGGGGCACATAATATCAGCTTGCATTTTCCTGCGATGTAAATTAGTTTCCTTTCCAACATAAAAATTAAAAAAATAATTGAATTGATTTTTTATTTGCGTAATTGTAATTTCCAAACAAGTTAGTTATTCTTTTAATCAAATCAAATCTTATGAATAATAACCTATCCAGCAAAAATTTAACCGAATTAAGTTCATATTAATCCGAATCATTTGACTTCTAATCATACCCAACCTAAAATTTAAAGCGTTAAGGGAAAAAAAGTTGAAGAATATCATTATCAAGAAAGGGATAAAGAGAGCGCAAAGGCTCTTACTGGAACTATCTTATTGAAATGATGAGAAACTGGATTCAGAATAAATTCAAACTAAACTCTTGTGAAAGCAAAGACTGAAAGTTATTAATAATAAGATTAAATTCAGACTCATAATCATATGTCGAGAGGACAGTATATCAATAGCTTTTTTGACATCAGAATCAAGTTAAAATATAAAAATATTGGTACCAGAATTTTAAATTAATTATTAATCCAATATTATTTTTTATGAATGTTTTTGGCATATATCATTATTGTTGCTTTTTGCGATAGTGATTATATATAATATAAATAAAAAAATTTTAATTCCTTAATTTATTTACAAATCAGTTATTCTTAGCATTCAGTTTGCCAGAGTATAAAAACAAAGAAAATTCAATACCATTATTTAAATTTCTATCTAAGGGTATTTTAGTAATTTTATATGTAATTAATTTAATTGAAGAACTGAATTAATGTCTATGTGGAAAATGAAAGTAGTACAAGGGACAAGGGGACACAACCATGTTGAAGAAGTGGATTGTGTAGACAAAAATACTCTTCAATCACAAGGATTTTGAAGTGGGACATTTACATGGTTAAAGAGAAATTAAAGCAATGGTCAAAATCAAAATTTTGCTTTTTTTTTTTGTTCTCTTCTTTGATATTACAAAGTTTGTGGAGAGAGCATAATGATTTTCCATGAATTGTGTATCCATCATGTGCCATGAAAGTTGGAAGCACATTTAGAGAGAAGGACAACTGTATACTTGACATTTATTAATTATTATTAAAGTTACTATTATTGATTCATATAATATGACAAAAAAATTTCTCATATGAAAACACAAACTGGAATTTTATAATATTCTAAATTTAAAAATGAAATTTTATCTATCTTTCATTACATTAAAATATAGTATCTTGATCAAACTAACTTATAAATTTTAAAAGTAATAGTTTAAAATTTTAAGTATTGATAAGCTTAAATCATGTACCCAATATTTATAAATAAAATGGAGCATCATTTATCTTTTAATTGAATAAATAACGCTAATATGTGATGTAGCCTGAAACCAAATTAATAATATGGTCAAAATAAAGTTGTGTTATAATTGGTCAATTTAATAAAAAAGAGAACGTGAGGTAGTTGATATCCATGGCAGCCACTCCGCTGCTCAAATCAATAAGATGAAGAAAGATGAGTATAATATTTAGAACTCAAAAATAGTTGTGCGAGAGAATAACGTACCTTTATCTCTGTGATCGTTCTCCACTTATACTGTAAGAAGTGAGAATAAATATAGAATTTCGTGATAAACCGCTAAAGATGTAGTCGACTCGTTAATAAGAGATTTTCATAGGATAATTGGTCGAAAATCTCATGATTGCAGGCGTAAAGAGAATCTGTTGGATTACAGCTATTAACAGTAATTTTCTTATGGAGTCTCGCCCTGAAATTGAGAGGGCGAGTCTGTCCGACCTAAAATTGACCTGTTCTAAGGCCGACCTAAAGCACTAGGATCTTCTTTGCTCTTGATTCCAGGCATCATGATCATCTGGGTCTTCCTTTCTACAGTTAGGACCATGTGTTGGTTAATCAAATTCTGGCCACGAGACCCTATCTTATGGTGACAGCTCACTGCCTGCTTTGAGTGATTATTGTGTAATATTAGAGGTCTCCCGTTGGTATTCAATTTTTAAGATTTCAAGGTGACAGTTGTCTTCATAATTTGGGGGCACGTGGCTTGTTTAGGTTAGCCTTTCATACTTGCATCGCTTTGCCTTCCCCTGGGGGTCTGGTCGTGAAATGTGTTACGGTCCTAGAGTGTAAAACATATTGAGCGTGTGATCTTAGTTTAGTCCATCGAACCAAGTCAGCTTCTATCCGAACTAAGCACCCGATGTCTTTGCTTTCTTCTTACTTGCCATGCCGACCAGTTAGATTCAAGATCTTTGTCTGGCAAAAATTGATCAAAGTGATACACTAATGTCTTGACGAGTTTCCGGACTCTCTCTAGCACCAACCAACCCTGGGGATCATCAAGGTATTTTTCAACCCTGAAAAGCTTTTGGATATTTTTCTAACCCTTGTGTAACGACCCGAAAATCGGACCGCTACTGGCGCTAGGATCCAGGTCGGCTTAAGGTCGCCGGGACCCGTAGTCAGCCTAACATGCATCTTGTGAACCTGTTTAATCCCTTACATGATCAACAACATACATAAAAATTAAAACTTTTCTTTCATTCATACACCAAACTCAACCTGTGCATGCACTGAATATAATCATAACTATACACATTGACCCCTCTTTGGGATCTCATCAATGCCCCCAATGGGTGGCATAACATGTGTTAAGTTGGTTTACATAAACATCATAGATCATGTATTAAAAGGGATACCATACACATAGGGTCAAGCACAATCTCTAATCCTTAATGCCATTACATTACATAACTATTCACAACTCTACATCATTATACAATTTGTCATTTCCACATTCTAGCTATTACATACACAAGACTTCATTACTCTTGCTGACCTCCTGGTCTACCCTGTACCTGCAAGCCTGGGGGTTAAGGGAGAGGGGTGAGCTACAAGAGCCCAGTGAGCAGAATAATAAAACATTTAAAACATATGATAACATGAAATGTATCACATCACAACTAATCACATCAAGGATGAATTTGTCACCAATAGTCCCTTACATGGTCCAACTGTGCCAGGGGCGTAGAATGGGCCTCGCTGGTCTTTCTCTTACATAACATAACATAACATGGTCCAACTGTGCCAGGGGCGTAGAATGGGCCTCGCTGGTCTTTCTCTTACATAACATAACATAACATGGTCCAACTGTGCCAGGGGCGTAGAATGGACCTCACTGGTCTTCCGTACCGTATCATCATCATCATAACATATGGGGACTAAAGGATCATTCAACATTCATCCACATCATCAACATATTATGCAATGCAACATATTCGTGAGTCTAATGCAAACACCCTATTATATCTCATGGCATTCATGATGCGTGAATCATGCTAAAACTGATTTATTTATTTAAAAGCATAAGGGTTATTCCACTCACCTCTGGCTGAAGCTCTACTGACTCAGAAGCAGCTGAACTCACTGCTGGGGTCCTCGGTTCCTCGGGTCCGAACCTACACAGGTGGACTCAAATGAGGGACCAAACAACTAGAACATAACTCTAAAAACATCCCCCAAAAACCCCCTAGAACACCATGAAACAACCATAGAAAAACATACAAAAGAGGGCTGGACAGGGCACTTTCGGCTGCAGGTTCGGCGGCCAAAAGTCCCTCCAGAGCCGAAAGTCAGGCAGGTTCGGCGGCCGAAACTCCCAGACAGAGGAGAAACTCATGCATGTTCGGCGGCACTTTCGGCGGCCGAAACTCCTAGACAGAGACGAAAGTCTCCTTTCGGGGGCAAGCTTCGGCAGCCGAAGGCTGCTTCCACAAGCATGTTCGGCGGCCGAAAGTTCCTTCGGCTGCCGAACCTGGTTTCTCCCTTAGTGGCAGAAACTCAGCTCTTCTATGCATATACGCCTCCCATTCCATCCAAACATGCATAAACCTATTCTACAACACACATACACAAGCATACAAGCTCCTAGGGGCTTCAAACTATCTAAAACCCCATCTACAACACATCAAACATTCACATTGTTCAAAAACACAACATAAACTCATAAACCTAACCATAAGCTAAACATGCATTCTCCCCCATGGATCTACATAAAACTTACTTAAAACATGCAATGAGCTTAAGATCGGCTCTTACCTCTTGAAGATCGAGAGAGAGACGACCTAATCTTGGAGATGGGAGATTTTCAACTTCCTTGGGTCTCTAAGCTCAAAACTTGCTCAAAACTTGAAAATCTTCAAAACAAGATGAAAACTTGTGAAAATCGTGAAATATTTGAAGGAAGAACTCAAAGATTGGTGAGGAACGGCGGAGAGCTCACCTTGGCCGAAAATGGGGAGAAAAGCTCGCCCATTTCAGCTAAGGGACCCTTTTATAGTGGCTGGCCAGGCCACATTCGGGGGCCGAACGTGCCTCCGCATGCATGCCATGTTCAGCGGCCGAACTTGAGGTTCGGCGGCCGAACCTGGACTTCCCTCACTTATGCCTTCGGGGGCCTAAGGCACACTCGAAATGCCTGCATGTTCGGCGGCCGAACCTGAGTTTTCCTCCAAGGTTATTTTCATGCAAAAACTCATTTCCATCTTGCTTAAAATCATAAAACACATTAAAACATTTTATGAAAACATGGTTTTACCCTTTTAGAGGTCTCCGACATCCAAGATTCCACCGGACGGTAGGAATTCCGATACCGGAGTCTAGCCGGGTATTACACCTTGTGAGTTCCTTGGCCTTATTGGGCTTCTAGACATTTCTCAGCCCTGGCATACTCCGAGCATTTTCTTTCCTCGACTAGCCTTGACAAGCTTTTAGTCATTTTCCTCCTAGTGGACTTCACTTGAGCTTCCAGACATTTTTCTAGCCCTAACGGGCTTTTAGACATTTTTCAAGCCCTGATGAGCTTCTTGCAAACTTCATTTGCTCACTTGACAGTTCGTCCTACCTTCATCGATCGTCAAAAAGTCTCGCTCGACTACAATGGACATTCCTCCTTCGCAAAAAGTTTTAGATTTCCGGGAGTGATTATAAGAGCAGCAACACATGTTTATAATTATCTTTTTATGAGATGGGACCAATGCTCTCGGTCATGTGGCCTAGCTCATACTCGCCTTATGGCCTAGGCATCAAATGCCTTAAAAACTTCTCGTGAAATGGGATTAACACTCGGTTGATTGGCCTGTCATTAAATTTCTTAGAAACTTCTCATAAAATGGGACTAACAACCGGTTGATCGACCTAGTGTATACTCGCCTTGCAGCTTGGCATCAAATGCCTTAGAAACTTCTCGTGAAATGAGTCTAACACCTAATTGGTCAGTCTGGCATATACCCGTCTTGTGGCCTGCCATTAAATTTCTTAGAAACTTTTTGTGAAACAGGATTAACCCTCGGTCGGTCAGTCTGACATATACTCACTGTGCGGCCTAACATTAAATGCCTTAGAAACTTCTCATGAAATGAGACTAACACCCGATTGGTTGACCTGGCATATACTCACCTTGTGGTATCATGAAATGTTTTAGAAATATATTGTGAAATGGAGTTAACGGCCGACCTTCTGACCTGACGGATTTCCGACTTATGGCCTTGTTTTAGTGGGATTAACATCCTGGCCTAACGAATTCTCGATTTTTGGTCTTGTTTAGCTGGTTAACACCCAGCCTTCTAGTCTAACAGGTTCCCAACTCATGGCCTTGCTTAGTGAGACTAACATCCTGTCTTCTAGCTTGATGGATCCAGCCTAACGAATCCAGGCTTATGGCCTTGTTTAGTGGGACCAACTCCTGGATGTCCAGTTAATTTTCCTTATAACTTTTGTTTGTTTATTTTTATTTTCACAGTCTAACACACAGATTATGGCCTGGCGACTGCCTTAGCCTGGCATGAGATGGCTTATTATGTGGCACCCATGCCTGGATGGCCTTGTGGCCTCCTATGAATTTATTTGTTTCCATGATCCAATACTCGGATTATGGTCTGGTGATTGTCTTATGGTTTGACATGAGATGCCTTGTTATGCGGGACCCATATCCGGATGGTCTCGTGCCTTTTATGAATTTATTTGTTTTCAAGGTCCAACACTCGGAATATGGCCTGGCATGAGATGCCTTATTATGCGAGACCCATGCCCGGATGGCCTTGTGGTCTTTTATGAATTTGTTTGTTTTCACGATCCAATGCCCGAATTATGGTCTGGCGGCTGCCTTTTGGCCTGAAATGAGATGTCTTGTTGGAACGACCCGAAAATTGGACCGCTACCGGTGCTAGGATCCAGATCGGCTTAAGGCCGCCGGGACCCGTAGCAAGCCTGACATCTAACCTGTAAACCTGTATAATCCCATACATGATCAACAACATACATAAAAATTAAAACTTTTCTTTCCATATACATCAACCATACTCAACCTGTGCATGCACTGCATAAAATATAAATCATAAACATTGATCCCTCTGTGGGATCTCATCAGTGCCCCCAAATGGGTGACTTAACATATGTTGAGTTGGTTTACATAAACATCATAAAATCTCTAAGATCATGTAATAAAAGGGATAACAACCATCTATGGTCAAGCACACTTCTAACATCCATAAACATCATTACATAACTATACTGTACTTTTACATTACATCGTACTACGATTTGTCATGTCCACATTCTATCTATTACACAAACAAGCTTTACTCTAACCGACCTCCTCTTTTATCCTGTACCTGC